>NW_027226366.1:0-2400000 GCF_022539635.2 Chironomus tepperi | reverse complement strand
AACGACCCTCAAAAAAGAAGCAAAAGTCAATTAACATCAACATCTTACGCTGAAAGGCTGTAATTAACAAAAGAAACTTTTACGCATCAATTCACCCGAAATGAATAATAAGGTACAATTTTTTAAGATGAAATTGCACCCAAAAAAAGTACCTATATAAATATATAAAGAGTATTCACCTCCTTTAAAACAATTTCTTAACTCTGACTGTATGCGGCTTATTTAAATGTTTTACCTCGAGCATATTGTGGTTTATTATGTAGGCTCATTTTGATTTCTTCTTTTTACTTTCCCATCCATTCACATAGCGAATATATGAGCTGATTACACATCTTCCACTTACTTACTTACTTACTTGCTTACTATGTTATGTTTGCCTTTTGTTTTCATTTCATTTTTTTGCATAAAATTTATGAAATTGCTCATAAAAAACAAAAGAAGAAGGAAGACTACGACTTCAACTCGTGTGTGTATAATTCTACGATCGTATACATCAGGACTTAAGGCATTGTTTTTGTTATGGAAACCTTGCGGTTAAAATTACTCACGAGATTCTTGAATTAAAATATAATTTTAGCATGTATGTAAATTAAACGTTGAAACTTCCTTTTTTCCATTCTCTAAGACGCAACGAGGTTCAGTTAACTCATAAAAATAAAATTTTTTTTTTGGCAAAAAGTCGTGAAAAACAAAACTACAAAAATGAAGACTACAATGTATGGAACAGTACAGAAAATTATTACATACACGAGCATTCGTGCTGAATTTTATGAGCCTCAACATAACTTCAAGCTTTAAATGGGTCCTTAATTAATTAAAGTTAGGCCCCTTTCATGTGAAAATAACTTTTTATTTTACTTCTACCTCATCCGCAAACGACTCTGGGATACAGCATAATGAAATGCAATTAATTAAATGAACAAAAAATACCAAACGAGACAGCAGAATTTCTAGATCATGCTGAAAGGTGAACAAATGAATTCCAGTACAGTACTCGTCTCATTTATATCTGTTGGAATTAAAAACAGGTGTTTTTTATGTTTATTTTGCAATTGGAATTACCATAGTGCATAATGGTAATCTCTGTCTGGGTTGTAAAAATTATTAAAATGCAGTTAAAAAGAATTTTCATTTTCCCATAAATGCCCTCCCATTAACCGTTCTACATAAATATTAATTTAATTTTCAAGATTACATTGGTGCTTATCAAAAGCTTTATTTTTTTTTTTTTATTTTTTCTTTCCTTTTATTATGTCGTTTTGAACATTCTTACCACTCTGTAACTACGTAAACAACAGCGACATTTAAGATATAAAATGTGATTTCTTGTTAAATGCCGTCTTTGATGTTGGAAATGGAAGGAATGAGATTCATAAATTTTGCTAGAAATTGCATCAAAAGTACGGTAAACGGAAAACGATTTGGATGGAAAGGAAGCAATTTAAATGTACTGGGATGTGTGACGCATTTTCTTGGGTATGTGACGCATTCTTGTGTCTTGTTCTAAAATGGCAAACTCTAAGATCCAACATTTTGCAATTTTAAATCGAAATTGACATCAAATTTAGAAGTCTCATAAACTTGTTCTGACAAACCCAATGCACTGGTTGACACTAGACTCCTTTTAGAAACCACATAGAGTATGGGTTCATGTGGACGTCATATGGATTCTTATCCGAGCGACACAGGTGAAGAAAGCTGCGCCACGGAGCTATTAAAGCTCAACTATATCCCATTTACCGTTCATCCCTCAATTCCTCTCAATTCTTCTAACCTTCAACCATTTAAACTTCAAATTATTCTTCCTGAACCAAAAGAATCAAGTCACGATCAAAAATTAATGCATTTCCATTCAAACTCAAGCCAAATCCAAATTCCAAAAGCCTAAAACTAAACAAATTAATTTTTTCACAATGCATCTGATTCTAAGTCATCATTTGTCATCACACTCTTCATCCTATCCAATCACTCACAGCACTAACATATAAAATTAACTGCAAATTGCCTTTTTCACAGCTGTCCTATCGACACATCAAACTGTTTGATTTGTTAATTTCCATTCCATCAATCTCATTTAATCACCCCACATCCAAATTGACCCAACTCGATTGTCACATGACAAATTGATAGACAAAGTGTAGACATGTACACAATAAAGAAAAGGCACTATAAATTTACATAAAATAAAAGTTATCAGGAGGAAAAGAAAAGTTTTATTGTAGGAAAGATTTTTTATTACATTTTGATTAATTTTATGACCACATCAATTTCTGCTTCCTCTTCTTCTTTATTCTTCCATCTCGAATGGGATCGTTTGTTGATGATGTAGGGAATGTAGGGAATTGTAGGGAATTTTGAGGGTTTCTGGGGCTGTAAGACAATTGAAGCTACTGATCCGAATAGCACAAGTCGATTAATTGATCAAAAAATCCAACTGATGACCGGCATGACTCTGACTTGGTACTTGATTCGATTTAAATCCGGTACCACGATAGTCACACCGACCTGATGTCGAATTATGAATCGATCAGGTTACTATAGCAATTCAGAAGAGTCCTACGATTGACATCATAGATGAACAACCCCAAAGCACTCCTCTTGAGAACGAAATGAAGAAGAACATTACGGTCAAATATTGCGTAGCGTGCAGGAATAGCAAAAAATAGCAACTCACGAAGAGGAAATAAATGTAGGGAAGAAAAATTACACAATGGAATTTATGGCATGCGAAATAAATCAATTCGCTAAATTGGTGAATAATGAAGCTTGTTGTTCCTGCTCGTCTTATTTGCTATTTTATTATCTAGTCTTGAGCAGTAAACTGTAAAGCACAATGTAACGTAGATATTATAGTGAATCTATTATTAGAATGTAATATCAAATTATTCGCATTCTTTTCATTTAAAAAATTCCTTCGTGCTTTTACAAAAGGATGTAATCATGTCAGAATCAAGACACACATTTCATCCACAAAGAAAACCTTCATTAAGATTCATTTTTACTATGCGAAAAAGTTACATGTAAAGTATATTACATTCCATCATCATCATCATTACGATATGGCAATGGAATTCTTATTTTAAGGATATGCGATATATTTTTGATACGGACATGATGATATCAACGTAAATGAGTAATTTAGATATCAACATGAAAAATCAATTTCCATTTCATCCCACACACCATTGTAATGATGATGTGTCATTTTTATTCACATTATATGTATATTTAGCTGATTTTATGGATGAATGTGATGTTGTTGGGGACATTTTAGGCTTTTATGCAATTATTTTAAGTTTTTCTAGTAATTCAGGCTAAGCCTGACTTGCTGTTGTTATTGGTCTGTCGAGTAAGATCTTTCTATAGCTTGAGATCATCTCTACTTGAAGTCACACTTCGCTGCTACATAGTGGAGTCAAGGACAATAGATTTAGCCAGGAACAGATGCCTTATGATTCACAGAAGATCAATACACGAGCAGCACAAATAAGCCGATTAACCAGTGTGACGTGCTGACGACAATTCATCGAAATGACCTGTATAAGCCTAGACGGTGAAGTTACGGATATATCTGGCTCAAATTGGCCAAAAATCAAAATTTCCAGATCATGCTGCTTAAGATAGGAACTAATTATCATCATAAGAAGCTCCAGAAGAAGCAATACAACCTCATATTGATACCCAACATAGATTTTCATACAAAATAATTCAAACGACGCCTCATCCACACCTATATCCTCTAACCCATCATTTTCTCACCTCCATGTAATCTATCTTAAATAAACAAAAATGGATGACAGGAAGAAGAAAATCTCTAAATGGAAAGAAAGAACAAGTGGCAACTTGTTACGTGATAAACAAGCAATACTTTTATGTAATATATCATCATAATCATCGTATAAGTTAAAGCAATGAAAAAATACTCATTTCGTTGACATTAAATGGAATGAAAGGAGATTCAATGATTCATAATGTCACAATATATAAAATGGTTTTTTATGAGCAAATGCGTTTAGAAAAAATAATGCTTTAAATCATATCCGTAAAACAAACAGTGCCATATGTCTTCCATGCATCGTCGTTGCTATGACATTTTGAATTGTCAAAAAATGTCATGGGATCTTTTTTAGAGGACATTTGTTATGTGGGAATGGAATGATGGAGCATTGCAGTATTTTTTTGCGTATATTGTAGAACTGTTCAAATATAAATTATGATTCAAAGACATGTCATTTTGAGTCATTTCAAATTTCTGATGGATGTGTATGAAAATTTTTAATTATTCTTCTTGATTGTGCTGTATATTGCTGCATATGAACAGATTCATAAAGTGGTAATCGGATTTGTGTAAGATTTGTTTGATTGGGAATTAAATTTCGTCATAATTTTCAAAAATGTTGATATTTAATTAAAGATATTAAGTATGATGGAGTTTTCGAATATTTACATGGTCATTGTTAAGAGGTTGATCATGCTAGAGCTAAGTGATATTCAGATGTTATTATTGTAGTTTCAAAAAGATGCTCATTTTATCAAATCTTCAATAGACAACTGATTTTGTCAAATTGGCTCATAATGCAGCACTCCCGAATATCACAAGTTGGCTAATCGATCCAAATTTCTACTCCAGGTCCAACTCGGTTTCTACTCCAAATCGAACTCGGCACAAAGTCAAAGTCATTCCTGATTGGATCCAGATTTTGGAACCAAATCAATCCAAATGGCACCAAGTGAACGTCACACCGGTTTGAAACTGAATTTTGATCAATTATACAGCTCGAGCTATTCAGATGACTTTTGATAATTCTGCATTAAATTAGACAAACATTTAAGAATATTCCAAGAGAATTTCATTGAAAATCAGTCAAATGTGCTTGAATCCAACAAATATCTATTCGAAAATTCCCTTAATTTGCCTAAACATGAAATAATCAGCTAATCAAACAATTATATTTCAAATTTGTGCAACCGTGTTGAAATAAATTTGAAATATTTAAAATATGCTAATAGCAGTCTCAATAGAATTGAGAATTGACTTTTAAATGGATTTTATTGAATATTATTTGAAAATTGTTCAGCGAAAATTAATAAATGAATGCAGAGTTGGAATACTATGAATTGTTATCAGCAGTATCAAGGAAGGGAAGGAGCCAGAAATCACAAAAAAGCCCAACCATCCCCACTACTTCGCCTTCCTCACATCCCAGAATGTGCTCCAGGATTAAGACTTATATTGAATTTACTCGAAAAAATCAGGATATAGTCTGATGGTGCCTATATCAGCGGATGAGTCAAAGATAATCAAAATTTTCCGAACCTCCAACTCTGCCTAAACACATCTGTAATTTGCAAAAATCACTAATCGCATTCAGCACTTTTATTATGTTCAAATCTGTTCTAATGTGCACAAATTTTTAATTAAAATAAATCGCCATAATTATGTGAAAATCGTGTTTGCACATGCAGTCATCAAAATAGAGAAATAATCATAATAATAAATGCAAGTTAATCGATAATCCCAAAATAATTTATCCCTCAAAAGCCTTGAATAAATACCGTAAAAACATTAGATATGATTGGATTCAAATCACAAATGGATTTGTAATGGATCAAATTAATTTATGATAATTTCTATGCTGATGAGCATTACAGATATCATTGTTGTGTGTAAATAAAGCATCATTAATAATGATAAAAGCCTTCTGATGAATAAACAAGTAAATGGATGTTGGGGAATTTTGGAGGAATTATTCAAAAACAACAAAAGTCAACAAAATGATTTAGATTTTATGATAAGAGACTTAAAGGACATTGATGTCGTAAATAATGAGGAATTATGGAGGGGGGAGCTATCAATGGTGTGTAATATGATGTAAGTGATATTGCGGATTTTAATGAATCTTAAGGTCCAATTTACGGGTTTTTAGTGCTTGTAATATCGTGAGTATTGTTTGAATCCTAGTCATATTGACAACATCCTCTATTATGTGATTGATAGGTTGGCATCTGATGGAAATCGAACCCATGTACTCACATAAAGAGTGATGTATCTGTTGCCTAGTTACTCGACCACAGAGGACTTATTCTAGAACTGACATAATCGTCTATATAGTATTCGATACTCCAAATTCCACATACCCTTATACACCTCAGCATTACATCCCATATAGCTTTACATGAATCATTAAAACAAAATGCACATACATAAATTCATTAAGTCACTTACAAGCTCACAGTCATTACCTGAAAAGCATCTTAATTCATCAAAAACACTCACAATATTGTGCCAATCAATGCCTCAATCATTCTACAACAGTAACAATTCATCATCATAATTATTTTCAGGAACAGAAACATACTCAACCTCGAAACCGCTTTGACATTCATGTCATTATTTTTATAATGCTAATTATTCCTTAATTTTGACAATCATGAGGTATTATCATGAATACGTAATATAGTCATCTTACAAAAAAATTAAGCATAAATTAAGATTCAAATGTCAAGCACAAAAATAAACTTTTTTCGACTGAGTTGAGCCTTAAAACTAATTGAATTATGTCTCTTCTCAAAGTTTTCTAATGAAAATTCCAAGGGGGAGGAACTTACATTTTTTTCATGTAAATGCAGGTGAAATGCATGTAAATGCATGTAAATGCAGGTAAATGCATGTGAATGCAGGTAAATGCAGGTAAATGCATGTGAATGCAGGTAAATGCATGTAAATGCAGGTGCCATAGAAAATGAAGCAATATATCGGAATTGCCTCGATTTTTCCATAGATGGGTGGAAAATTCCCGGAAAAACCGATTTCGCCTCAATTTTCTTACTTATGAATAAAAATCAAACGATAATAACCAGTAAATTGGTATTTAAAAGTAGTCTTGAAAAAGAAAGTAATAGTTCGAAAAAGTTCAATTTTACCTTGGAATTTGGATGAAAATTCCTCAGAAAAACCGAATTGTTCATTAGTTTTCCTTATTGCCAAGTCAATCGAAGTTTAACCTATCCGCTTAACCTGATCCCCTAAATTTTGTATCAAGCTTGGCCTACCTGAAATACTTTTTAGGGCCCGGTGTGAATATATCAATGTAGGGCTTCTATCCAGTATACTAGTTGATATTGGATGTTACTGGATTTTAGTTTTGTGTACTATAGATCTGGAAATTACTGGATCTTATTTTTACACTTTAAATTGACTTGGATACACTTTGATGTTTTGTACAAAGTTGTTACGTATCGAATTATTATCAAAGGCAAAAATCCATCACAGATATTACCTTTAGAAAGGAAAATAAATTTGCCTCCTTGTAAATTTGATTAGCCAAAAACAATACCTAGGCAAAGGCACTGCCTAGTCATAGGTAATAGTATTTATCTAGGTACATCATTTTTTCTCATTTCAACAAAAAACATTATTTATCTACTCAAATCTTTGCTAGGTTTGCTTAGGCATAGGCATACTTATCATAAACAAGTCTATGTAAAGACAAAAAGTATTGCCTTTGGCTATACAGTGCCTTTGCCTAGGTATAATCTTTGCCTAGGCAAATTTGTTTGCCTTTCTAAAGGAAATGCCTAGGCTAAGTCAAAATATAACAAGAAATAGCTAGCCACCTACTCACAGGCATCTATCTGACAATTCTGTTATGTATTTGAGTATTCTGGATGTACCTGGATCTTATTATATAGTAACCTTGTTTTGGATGTTACTGAAATGTAAACATACCCGAGCAGATATGGACCTTGCTTGATAACAAAAATGTGCATTCTCTATAATATTGAATGATTATAATCATGTTAACGCTCATTTAGGGGAGTATGCTCATTGTCTGTTGCTGAATAGCACTGAATGTTTCTGGATAATATTTTAAATCTGTACCAAACAATTTAATCGGGATTATAAAATCTAGTACCATCCTGGATCATTATTTCCTTCAATAAATAAACTTAAAGACAATTTTCAGAATAATAATAAGACTCAGCAACTTTTAGAACTATTATGAACAAAAACTAAGATCCAGTGACATCCAGCGCGAACAAATAGAGCATACTAAATCTAAATAACATCCAGAATCCTCAACTCTTTAATCTATGAACATCAAGACTCATTATAAACAAAGAAATGATATTTAATAATGAACAAAATCACATACATTTAACGGTTTTTGTGATGTTGAGTATACATATACGTACATTTTTTTGTATAAAGTACGCATATAAACGTATATTCATCCAACCCTAATCTACAGTGAAAAACTCCTCTTAAAAATCGAATTTCAAACTAATTTTCTTATAAGAGGAAAAAAATTCTTCAGAAAAGTCGAATTTTGTCAGTTTTTGAATCACTAGGTTGTTAAACCATAAAAAAAAATCAAATTTCGGCTCCATTAAGTTACCAGAGTGTAAAAAAATCTTGGAAACATTATCAAAAAGTTTTTAGGATGAATATATCCGTTAAAAATCCAGTTTTATTAAAATGCAGGTAAATGCATGTGAATGCATTTAAATGCATGTAAATGCATGTAAATGCATGAAAATGCATGAAAATGCATGTAAATGCAGGTAAATGCATGTAAATGCAGGTAAATTTTTAAGTTCCTCCCCCTTGGAAAATTCCTTTTTCTTTAAAATATTAAGGTCAAGTCAAGTGAAAAAATTGAAATGAAATTAATAAGTCATAAAATTAATTTGATGGCGAGTAGGCAGATGAAATGAATGGGTAATAAATGTTGTGGGTATGAAAGTATTTTGACAATTTTCTCAATTGACTGAATTTGATGAAATTTATTAAGCAAAGACTTAAAATTTGATGAATTTTTAATGCATGACTGTTTCTAAATGCTTTGATGATGCCTGGTTGTGTTTTGATGAGTTTGACTGTTTGTAACTGCCTAACAGAGACTGCCTACTTGGTTGTGTTTGACTGGGCCAGACTATGGCTGACTGTGCATACACTGTACATGACTATGTGACTGTATTTGGTATCTAACAGTTCTTAACTCTTTTTGACTGTTTGATTGTGCCAGCCTGCATGTGCTTGTCCACATCTTACTGCATAACTAATCCAGACGATGATCCTTCGTGAGCCTGATTGTGTCTTAATGCTCCTGATAGTACCTGACTGCCTTTCTCTGGATCCTTGCTTGTTATTGACTGCACTTTCTTGCATAACTGCACTTGAATGTACTTGACTGCTCTAGACTATACCTGAATATCATTGACTGTATCTGGCTGTACCTGACTATAACTAGATGCCCCTAATTCAACGTAACTGCCTAAGGTGCACTTAATCTACCAGAATGAACAACTCTGACTGATTATAATTGATCAAAAGATTTAAAGTTCATAATTCAATTGCTTTATTCCACACCTTTAACCCGGAAGTTCACTTTATTCTCATGCATTCATCCATCACCCTAAAAAAGCTTCATTTCTCTGTTGCAAAGTTCAAAATTGTTCATTTTTCACTTCATTTACACAAAACTAAATTAATGAACTTTTCAACCTAAATACCTGATTGTTCATTGTAAATGTACAAACTGGACCACCTGTACGACTAAGTTTTAATAAAATTCCAAATCTTCTTCTCAATTCATCAAAATTTAAAGTGCAAACTTTTATTGTAAATGCAAATGTAAATTCAAAAAACTTTAAAAATCAACAAAAATTTATTTGCAACTCAACCGAAAATTATTATTTTATGTCCAAAATTTGATTTCCATATCTCATGTCGATTTGTTCCAATTTTTTTATTGATTAAAATATCAATTTATTCACTGCTGACATCATAAAATGATGAATCGTTGATGTGACACAATTACCATATTATTTTGTTATGGGTAAGCTTAATTTCCATCGTGCTTAAAGTAAACATTACTAAGGATCAAAAAGTCATTAAATATAAAAGTTTTAAAGCGATAAAAAAAAACTGCGTGAAAATTTTCTCAACTGCTAAATAAATAAGGCATTATGAACTAATATGAGGCTTTTTATGGGAAATTTTTAGACATTTTAGTATGGGAATTGAGCTAAATTATCCGATTAAAAAAGGAATAAAAGAGAGATTATATAAAAAAAGTAATAATGTGATTTTAAGGCATAGGCAAGTTAGGATGATTATTGGGTGCGTTTTGGTTTGAAACGCTTGAGACTGAACGCTTGGAACTGATCTTTAAATAGCTTTTGCAAGTTTCTAAGGTCAAGTCTGTACTCATCGATCTTCAAGACTGATAAAATCTTACTTCCTAAACTGCAAGATGGTTTAAAATAGTGTTGCACTTGCATTGTATCCCCATACCCAATCTTGTTAACCATTAAGCCAAAATCAGATGATTTTGTTGAAAAAACTTAAAAATTGTAAATTTTATGACTTTTTTCAATTCAAAAACCACAAAAAATGCAATTGAAAATCATGGAAAATCATAAAATTCACAATTTTTACGATAATGCCTGACCATTGCCAAAAAAACTGCTTAAAATCCACATCAACACTTAAAATCCACAATCATCAAACTCTCCTTCATAAATCTCATCCACACTGCTCGTCCATCACAAAAACTTTTTTTTCTCACACTTTAATTTACTGTAACCAATAAAAGACTGAACAAAAAAAAAACGATTCAGTTAACAAAACATTTTATAGCCATAAGAGAACAATCGAAATTAAAACATAAACAGAAGTAGACAATATGTCATGTTACGGTCAGTGATTCTCAAAAACAGATTTTCTTGTGGATAAAAAGTAGTAAAAAAAAATTTTATGAGCTTTTTACGAGCTTTGCTATTTCTAGCTTAAACGCCTAATCTCAAATATTTGCAAATCTCATTTCCTTGCCATAATCAAAATCGTTTTTAAAATCATAAAAAAAATAGTTTTGTAAATCGATTAAGTCACAAAAGAAATAGCGTTTAATGTTTAAAGGTTTTTCATGCAAAAATTACAGGACAGAACTTAAAAATAGCAAATTCTACAAATTTTAATTCAATTATTGCAATTCAAGTGTTAAATAGCATTAAAAACAACAAAAAGAAGGCATAAATCATTGAACGGCATTGAAAGAATCCATTGAATTAAATAATAATAAATTCCAGTCTCAGCATTAAAATGAAAGTCGAGTTACAAAGTGTGGAAAGACAAAACTTCCTAGAATTTGAGCGGTATATTTAATCAGCACAAAACAAAAATGTATAGCCGAGCGCCAAAAACAAAAACAAAAATGAAACTGCTTTTAATCACATATTTATTTGGGATATAAAAAAATATGTGCGAGAATGAGAGGGAAAAGAATGGGTCACGATATGCCAATTTTAATCTCAATGGTGCGTTTTTTTGTTTGCAAGCTGTCTGCGGCAACAGTCACGACATGAGATCTCTCAACTTGACTTTAATTTCATATCGTCTCAACCTTATTGGTCGTGTTCGATTGGATAGAAAAGTTTGATGGGATGGAGGTGGTATGAAGCGCATTTTTGAGGAGTCTGAGATTCTAATTTGAGGGATAATTGCGACAGTTTAGAGGAAAATTGGAAATCGATCGATTAATGTCCAAGAGATGTAGATCACAGTGGCGTAGCTAATTTTAAGAAGAGACTAGAAAGGATTTGGAAGAAACAAACGCAGGCCGGCATTTTCTGCATAATAGATGCACAAGACTGAATTTCACGGCTATATCTTACAGTCTGTCCAAGGCTGCAAGTCTCTAGTTTCGGGAATTGGGGGGTCTGAAGCCCTTAATAGGACCCTGACTGTTCAGGACGAGAGCTAAACGGCAAGTTTCCGATTGCTAGAGCTTATTGTCGAAAATTCTTGTCAATTTTCAAGATCTTAATAAACTTTAAGCTCTGATGCTACACTGAGTGACACAAATGGAGAAGGGTCCTCTACGGAACTCTAAAGGCTCCGCTAAATCTCTATTATTAACATCCATCATATGGTATTCATTCATTGTTGGCGTTTATGTAGCTGCAAAATTCACAAAGCCTTCTTCATTTGTGTCAGTCGGGAACACAGCATCCAATAGACCTCCTATTGATCACATACATAATAACTCTATTAAATCAAAATGTCTGCAAACTACTCGTAAATCAGCAAAACTCAGACACATCCATTTTCTATCATCAATACACATTCTAACAAAAAATCAAGCTAACACACAGAAAAAAAAAAGAAATATTTTAAAAATCAAGTCCCGAAATTAATGCGCTGCACTCCACGAAAATGTACTTAATTAAAATCTTTTTTTTTTTCTTAACGGATGGGTAGCGAACATTATGTATATTTTTATTTTTCGTGTGTTACCTTCGTTGCAAAAAAATATTGGTTTTAAACATTTTTGACCTCCTGCGGCTATCCAAAAAAACGATGCACACGGCAACTGCCAAATTCTTCTTCATTAGCAGATTACACATAAGGAATTAAGACTCTTTCTCACTGCCATGACTCGTCCTCATCTTCTTCTTGCCATCCACGTTCGAGATGAGCACACGGGAACAAAAAAACCAACAAAAACACTTTACAAGACTCAGGAAAAATAATTAAAAAACCATTCGTACAAGTTCGAACGTGCTTACACAAGAGCACAAGAATGAAAAAAATGAGATGAGAATTTGTGCAGCTAAACAAATAAAATTTATGGTCCATTCGCGTTTTTCACGTTCAATTGCCGGTACGCGTCTCTGTCTTTTTATTTGCCTTTTCTACTGTTTGTTCTTCTTTCTTTTTCATGTATAAGACCATATTGCGCATATATTTGAATTGCAATCTTTTGCTTTTGTGGCTTGTGCACATCAGCGATTTGCAAGAAATTATTTTATTTTTTTTACTCCATCCTCATCTTAAACTTTAGGTTTTTTTATTACTCACAATGCCTTATGAATTTTATTTCTTTTCATATTTTTTTTCTTAAAGTGAAATGTTCTTGAGGGGGGAAAGTCGTGGATTTATGTGGATGGGCTTTTATGTTGATGGTATGTCTAAGTATCCAGAAACTATAGTTAAGAGAATGACTATATTCTGATTATATATCCATAGCGCTAATAAGCTTAGTCAATAGCGCAAATTAGTTGATCGATCAAAAATCCGGTCTCATACTGGTGTTACTCTGACTTGATGTCAAACTCGGACTCGGATTTTGTTTAAATCTGGTGTCATGCCAGAGTCACTGCAATCTTACTTGATGCCAAACACAGACTTTGATTCGGTTCAATTGTGGTACCATGTCAGAGTCAATTCATTCTGACCTGGTGCCGAACTCGGAGTCGGATTCGGTTTAAATCCAGCACCATTCTTAAGTCAGCCTGACCTGGTGCCGGTCTCGTATTCAGACTTGGCTTAAATCTGGCACATTGTCAGAGTCGCGTCAGTCTGATTTGGTGCCGGAAACGAATTCAGATTAGGTTTAAATGCCAGAATTAAGTCAGTCTGACTTGGTTTCGGACTCTGATTCGGATTCGATTTAAATCCGATTCCATGTCAGAGATGCATCAACCTGGTGTCGTATTTTGTTATCGATTAACCAACTTGTGCTATTCCGGTTTATGTCATGTGAATCAGTCATATGTTTGGTACAATCCTAGCTTGTATCAGGTGACCAAATAGACAGCTAAGCAAAAACTCTGTAAATATCTAGTTATATGCATGATCAACTCTTTTTGAATGTCATTTGTCATTTTTATATTTCAAAATACAGAAGTTTAGTCAGTAACTACTCATAAATCACAAACTGCGTCTTATTCACTCTTACTTCTGCTAACCAAACTCATAATTTATTCCTCATCTTAAAAATAATATTATAAAGTTTTAAAACAAATAAGCATTACGCGAAGCTCGAGAGAGGAAAGAAGAAAAAAAAAATTGCATTCAGTAATTTAATTCATTTTTTAAGCACAAGATGCAATAAAATTTATCTTTGAGATGCCGTAAGGAATGAAATATTTTCTTACAAGTTGAAAATTTTATGCAGCAGCAACTTCAAAGTTATTCAATTATTCAAACTATTTCTTCCCAAATGTAATAATGAAATGCGAACGTTTTCTAAAAAAAAAAGTATAAAAATTCTGAAATTCTGAAAATCTCATTCCAATTAAAAGTTCATAATGCATATGAAGTTCTTGGGGAATTGGAGTTCTCTGTGTGGATGAAATATGAAATTTCTGACAGAAAATTTCTCATTTACACAGTAAGTGAAATATTTAACAAGCTTAACTTTGGGATTGATTGTAAAATGATGTTATTGGGGTTATTGGGGATGTTGTTGGGGGTTTGACTTAACTGCTGATGTAGCTGAAAGGCATTTGGAGTAGAATTGGCAGAAAGGAAACGTTCTTAGAACGGCTTGACTTTGGAATGGACGGGAATTTATCGAATTTGATCATTTTACAAACAATTTTTGCGTCCTTTCATTCAGAATGAATTATGCCTCATGTCAATGACTTCCAGGACGAGTACCTGACTGCATTACTTGTTAAACCACTGATTAAGTCACTAATGCACTCAACTTCAGTCTAAGGATATAAAACTTATCAAAATAGTCAATTTAGGACAATAATGATCGGTAATGATCAGAAAGCAGCAAAAGCAATCAAAATTGGCCAAAAACTGACTGGCCAGTTCCACATATCAACTCCAGACTGTCCATTTATAAAACTTAAACCTAATTGACTAACGACCCCAACTAATAAGAATTATATGTTGGCAAATTTTTCCATATTTTTATTTCATTTCTTCTTGCTCTTATTGTTCATGTTCACAGTACTCCTTTTTTTTAATATCATAAAGTGCTTCTCATCTCACACTCTTAAAGTCTGAAATGAATGAATTATGAACAACATTAAAAGTTATGAGCATAATCGCTTACAATACACACCGATTTCTTTTGCCTTTTTTTATGACCATTTGATTGTTTAATTTTGCGTGATTTATCGAGTTGCTGTTGCCTTTTTTTGCTCTGTTGTTTCTTTCTTCTACTTCCAATTCCTTTAAAAGTATTTTTCAATGTAAAGCACCATGGTTTTAATGTCGGCATGATGTGGGCTACCCGGACTGGAATTTCACGAGTTCTCCTTCTACAAATATTATTAATAAATTTCATGCTGAATTTTCAACTCAATGAAAAAATTCATAAGCACCATCTTCATTTCACTACATCTCCCGCATGCCTTTCTTCTCATATCGCCTTTCATGCTTATTTTCGTCCATTCAACTATATTAAAAAGAACCTCTTGATAGGAATTTACTTCTTTTTTTTTGTGTCGATGATGCATTGAACACGAAACGGAAATTTATTTTGTGGAATTCACGAAAATTGCAGAGCGGATCCAGGGAATTGGGATGTTGAAGGAGGCGAATTAAATCAAGTATGCGATGGGAAAAAAGAGTTGAACTTGAACGGTATTGATGATTATTAAATTTCTTCTCAACCATCTGTAATGACCGTCAGTCAGACTCTCTTCAATTATGCATAATGTGCATGTTCTTGCATGAATGGAAAAGAAAGGAATCAGTTTGAGTATACGATGTGTGGGGAATTATGAGGCGCATTTTAATGAGCAAAATTTCTTGGTTTTGATGATGTTCAGGGCACTCCACTTTAGAAAAATCTAGATCTGCCCCTCTAGAAATTTGAGGAATTCTCAATCCCAGATCTAATGGTCAATCCGATCGACTCAACTTATTTATGTCATGCTGCTATATGACCGTCTCTTGGCTGTCATATGACCGTCACTTGGATGTCATATGACCGTCACTTGGTCGTCATATGACTGTCACCTTGTTCAGATTCACATCCAGTATAACCTAAAAAAATACAGCATCTAAGACATCACCTCATTTCATTAATACACAACATGTCATCAAATCTCGACTTCTTTGACCGCCATAATGAAGGATCATAACTTTATTACCTGACCCAATATAAAATACTACAAGACATCCACCTCATAAAACTTAAAGCCAACCATCCAGCAATATAAATCAAAGAAAATAAAAAAGCAAAAGTGAATATTCATAAGCAATTTTGCCATAAAATTTCACTAACAATATGTGTGCCTGAACGTTCAGGAAAGGGAAAGAAATTACGAAATCATCATAGCTCGTTAAAAGAATCGATAAATTTAAAAAAAGTTAATAAGTTTGACTTCATCTGCAAAACAAATATTGAAAAAAAAGTAAATAATTTGCAATCTCGTAAATATTAATTGTCCATAATTTAAGGAAAGCATCTCGTCGACATTTAATGATTTTTTTTTCTTTTGTACATTTCTCATGGATGTAAAGGCTAATTTGTGAAAGACAAAATGATTTTTTAAATGCTTTGGCCTCACACAGCACAATCGACATTTTCACAGAAGCTTTAACACGCGAGGGCAAGTCAATTTCAATTTCTTCTTTTTATTTGCCAACGGAATCGTGTTGTATAATTAACAACTCCTTGTTTATGACATGTTTTATGGGGCAACTTATATTTCACAATATCTGTTATTATAGCTTTTCATTCCTACCCATTTTAAAGCCATTCATTCATTTAAATTAATTTAATATAATAAGTATATTCTACGTCAAAAATTGTGCCTTAATTTCCCGAAACATAATTGAATGTTAACAAGTATATCTCACTGTTCTGAATGTGTGGACAAATATGGAGATTGATATAGTCATGCATACTTAAATGTATCATATCTGATACTTGAAAAGTATCTCATTAATATGAAAAGCATGAAATTCGATTACTTACTCCAATATGCTTCGTGCTTTCTTGTCTTGTGATGAATTTGATGCATAAGATTGTTTGATCATTAAACAAATATTTTACTCGTGCTATTTGATTTTATATGTCTATGGAGATGATAAGTTCTAATGAATTTAATCACATTTAATTGATGCTGAACAGTTTCTGTCGATTTACTTTAATTATTGATTTGGGGATTAAGTTTAATTATTGAGTTTCTTAACATTTAATTGGAAATACATCTGTTGTATAAATGTTAAATGGACAATATCTTTAAAGCACAGGATGTTAGTAATGATGTTGTCGATTTTTAATTGGGTGGTGAATGGAGGGGTGAAGCCAGGGAGGATGGGAGTTGATGAAGAGATTTTGGGCATTAAAGGTAATTTTGTATGAAATTTAGTCATGAATAGAACAACATCCAAGATTTCAATAAAAACAGTCAGACTTCCCTAATAAAATTTTCTGGGTAAAGGGGGCTTGTTTACTTATTATGTAGCTTGCATGGAGAGAAATGGGTATGCGATCATTGTGATTTTGTTACACCTTGGGCAATGAAGATTTTGTTACAGAAGCGGGTCCAACAGCCATTTTTTGTGTTACGTAATCACTAAACAACCCCTAATCCCCTGGCGAATGTAATTACAACATGTAATTCACAGTATTTACTCATGTATCAGTCATTTGTCCCAATAATGACATTTTCCCTGATATTTTTCTGTGTTCAATTTAATTCTTCATCTGTAAGTCCTTGTTGACCTATTTTTTCGAGATGCTTCTCATTTCCCGAGAAACTTAAATGAAGAAGCTTCCGTCAAGAAACTTTATAGAATCTGACAAATATCTTCTTAATAACAGCAAGTTGAAGATGCTTGAATAAGGCTGTCATTTGGTGTTATTCAGAGTTCAAAGACTCTTAAATTTTGGATGGAGTCAAATCAACTTGATTCAAACAAAATTCGAGTCGATTTCGAGCTCTGGTAGTATAAAAAGTTTAGAGAATCATATTGAGTTCCGTGACGGAGCGTTCTTCATTTGTGTTGCTCGGATTTGTTGACCATTGTCCTTTTTTGACAGAAGATTCTCGTTTGAAAGCCAATCGACTGAACTTAACTTCATAAACCACTGTTTTCAATTATTTCCATTCTGACCCAAAACTGCCCTATAAAGCAACAAATATATTCAATCTAAATAAATCATGAATGCTATCAATTTAAATAGAATCAAAAAAATTAAAGTTTCAACCCGCAAATTAAACTTTTTCATTTGTATCGAAATTCTCCAATGAAAAGAAAAACTTTAAATCTTCTGTCAATGCCCAAAATAAATAAATTTAATTCTAAAAACAAAAAGTAAGTTTTTTTCATCAAATAAAATTTACGGATTTGCTTCATAAAAAATTGATCGCAAAATTTTGCTCAATTATTCAGATGCCATTTTTAAAAATGCAATAAAATGTGTATCATATGGATTTAAACTATGCAAATATGCAAAATATTCTAACCATTTTTAACAATTTTTATCTGATTTTTTTAAATAAATTTTTTTATGCAAACATTTGCCAATCAGGTCTGAATTTTTGATGTGGAAACATGAATCAAATTAAATAAAAATAACAAATTAGCTCAAAAATAAAAGTTGAAATATATAAAAAAATTGTTGCTAATTAGGAATGCCATAAATAACATTGAGTAGCTAGCTACAGTGTAGAACTCAATTACAATTTAAAATGAATGATAATTTAATGGAAAAAGTTTGCGGAAAAATCATTTCAAGGTAAATTTAATTTCTATTTCTATCAAATAAACATTCAAAATACAGAAGTAACAAAAGGTGTACATAAAAAATAATGCTTCCAGCACTCGAACATCGTGAACATTATATTAAATTTTTCATGTTCAATGTTGTGGTGTAGTTACTCAGGAGTTTGAAGAAAACAAAGCGAATTGAGATGGTGAGTGAAGAATTGTGGCAGTTTGGGCATGAGGATGTTAATTAGCCTCTGAATGAGAGGCAAAGAGGTTTGAGGTACCCAAAAGCAGTGTTTTTGCCTGTTACGGGAGGGGATTCAAACTAAATTCAAAAATGCTCCGCAAATTGTGCAAATCGGTTAATCGATCAAAAATCCCATGAAAGCCAGCTATAAGCCGAGTTCGACAACAATTCAAAGAGACTACTAACAGAGCTCGGGTTTGTCAAGTTTTAGTATGAAAAATTCAACTCAATTCCATATAAAAATCCAGTCATTTTCGATCTCTGCCTTCTAATGTGGCTGTATACATGACATTGAAATTCCGCAAAAAAATGCGTCATATCCCTCAGCTCACCTCCATCACACCTTACTCTTATTATTATCATCTCTGCATATTTTACTCACTCAAAAAATAAGAAAGAAAAGGTAAATGAAGCGAAAGAAGCAATGTAAATCAATTTGAAGCATGAAATTTAATTTTCACACACTTTTTTTTGCCACTTCTTCAGAAAAGAATAAAGAAATCTCGACGGCATGAGAAGTCCAGGAAAGCAAGTACACAATTACATATTTCTGAGTACCCAGAACAGAGACTGTTGCAACGAGCAAATGGGTGCAGAAGTGAAATGAAATGGAAGTGAATTGCACAGCAAAAGTAAAAAAAAAAATAATTTCTCGAAAAACAAGAATCTTCTCTGTGCATGTGGTCTCTCCACTGTGGTTTCAAAAAAAGTTTCCTTAATCTTTTTCATTGGAAAATTCATTATGTTGTGTGATGCGAAACAAAACGAAGTAAATAGGGGTCGAAGACCAATGTCTTAATGTTTTTATTTCGGTTGTATTATAAAGCCATTATATGCGAGGTCACTTTTGACATACAACGTTGTTCTGTCTTCATCTTCTTCTTGTTTCATTCTTTCTCCACAGACTTACCATGAAGCATAAATGTTTGTTCCTAGTTATAGAAATAGAAAGGAAAAGAATGAAAGAGAAAATATATATATTTATTTATTTTTCAATGGAAATAATCGGAATTGCTCATAGACGAGAGATGATTTTGAGAAAATTGAAATCCACCCACAATAAACAATATGATGCTTTGCATTCATATTGGTTTCATGCGAATATTCAAGAAAATTTCCTTTTTACATCATTTAATATTAGTTTTTTTGATAAACATGAAAAGGCAAAAGGGAGTTAGTTTCTTCTTTCATGAGAAGCTGCATATTTTATTACAATAAATCATTCACATTGCATTCGATTAGAGAAATTTGAAGTTTCTTTCATACATACATCTGTGCTTGGGAATTGAATGAGATGGGAGGTTTTGAAGCATGAATTTAGTGAGAATCTTTAATGATTTTGGTGTTTTGGTATTGCAGGAAAGTGAAGCTGATCGAGAGAAGGCTACGTGATGGACCCAAAGGATTCATTGCGCGATGATTGTGGAGATTGAAGCCAATTTCTTAGACTTACATGATTTCCAATGAGACAAGGACTGGATGATACCCGAAAACCACACGGCACAAAAATGGAAGAGGCCGACTTTCAGTGAATCTGGCCTATGGCCAGAGTTTCGTTTGCGTGGAGCTGGATTTTCGGCAATTCATACGGTCTTTCACTCAACTTGAAGTCGACTCGAATTTTGTATGAAAAAGTCGACTCAAGTCGATTCAATTCCTTACAAAATACAATACGACTTCGAGCTCTGGTCCTCCAGACTACTGCCCAACTTTTGGGAATTAGAGTGTATTTTATGGAATTCGGTTTGATACACTTATAGATGATTCAATAGACATTAATCTTATTTGAAACTGAGAGTGATACAGACTGCGATTAGTCGACCTTAAGAGTCAATACTCGAAATCGAATGAAGTCGACTCGATTTTTTCAAGAATTATTCACTCAACTGGAGTTGACTTGAGTCAATTTAAGTCGATTCGAGTTGACTCGAAGTGAATTGAATTCAGTCGACTACGAGCTCTGCTTATGACTAGCTATAAACTTGACATTGCATGACAAGTAACACAAAGCATGTAATCATGCATGATTAATGCAATAAGTATCACTTTCAAATCCGGAAGATGTTCAGTTCCCTTTCAATTTCACAACACTAATCACATCAATTACACACCCTAAGAATCAAATTAAATCCTCCAAGATTCTCCCCTTTTATTTGACATAAAATTGCACAACTACAAATTGCATCCTTCTGACTAATTTTCTTCCATTTCTTTGACTTTCCGCTTCATAAATTATTTAATATTGCTGCAAATGAAAATTGAAATGTAGAAAGAAAAGTTCAGTTCTTTTTTTCTTCAGTCTGTTCATAACAAAACACAAATGGACTGCTTTTTTTGTGGGAAACATTCTCATTTATTAATGGGGCAGGAACGAAACTATAAAAAAAAATTAAAGCAGCTTTAAAAATTCAACAAAAAAAAGTCGTTCGCCTCATTTATCATGCTGAAGTGAAAAGTTTCAAGCAAATTATGAAAATTTTACATATTAAAAGTCTGATATGACCGATAATGTATGTTGCCATAGTATTGCATATGCAAAGGAACAAAAGAGTGTGAAGAACACAAAAAATTATCGCAAACTCATAATTTTTTTTATATATTTTCATGAAATATATTTTTTAGTTGCCAGCACTGAGCTATTTCATGACAGCAACACAAAAAAATAAAAGCTATATATGAATTATAATTTAAATCCTTTGTCATGCGACTGTTTCAGAGATAAATGGATTAAAATAGAAATAATGTATGTTTTTCTCGAGACTTCTGCAACTGCTCTAATGCAGGATGAACATATTCTATGTCCAATCTACGAGCAGTCCAATATCTATGAACAACAATGTTGTCTCTCTTAAAAATGCAAAGATGCCTTTTTTGGGGGGTTGTTTGTCAGTTTTATCCAATTTATGAGTGAAGTGCTAGTTTGGGAAGCATTGGGCGTAGAAACAGTTGACAATCCGACACCAGGCCGACTTGACTCTGAACTGAGGTCGGATTTCTTCAAGTCTGGCCTGGACTTAGAGTCAAATTGACCTAATGCAGGATTTTTGCATCGTGTGTCATTTGGATAGGATCTGAAACTGATCAAAATGATTGAAAATTCTCCTAAATGTTCAAAAAATTAGCAAAATTGATAAAAAAAATTGTCAAAATTAATCAAAAATTATCAAAATATTGTGCGATTAATCAGATCAGCAATCTCGGAGAACCTAATGGCTTGACTAGTTAGCTGGAAAGGTTTTTTTGGAATAATATGTCAAATAAGGATATTACGCACCTGTTCTTCACTTACTTTTACAGTAATTCCTGTACATATGACATGATCCGGAGGTTTAAATCATCAAATTATTTTGCAAAATTTTGAAAATTTCTATAAAATTAGGATTCTTTCAGGCAAAACTCCAACTCAAGTCTTCTTTTATATCTAGTACTCTTTAAAGCTCCATTCACAATAATTAGGCCAAGATTTATTGACAATAGAATACTTAAATAATAGAAAGACTTCAATATTCCATCATTCCAACACAACCATCACTCATGTACAATTCCCATTTCATTTTGAATTGAAATATTTGCAATGAAATTTAAACAGTACAGCAAGCAAAAAAAAGTCTAGCAAGAAGATAAAAACAAAAGGAATGTGAGGGGATTTAAATGGCAATAAGTCAATAAATACCAACATCGATAATGGGATTATGAAGTCAAAACAATGAGAAGAATGTATAAAGTCACAATGTATAGATGTAATGTAGATACATTGGACATACAACCCTAATGTAGACTCCCTACGGTAGCTCGAAGCAAATTATAATTGAATTATGCACTTTTTTTTTCTTCTTAACCCTTTTTTACTGCAATGACCAGTAGCTACATGTCGCATATATATTCATGCATATAACAGCAGGTTTTTATTGGATTTTGTTGCAACTGAAACAAACAAGCAGATGATCATTTAAAGGATTAAAGTTGGATGAAGAAAGGAGCAAAAAAAAAAGGAATTTTTATTGCTTTTTGCTTTTTCTGTTTGTCATCGTCGCATCCTCCCCCGTAATTTTTATCATGCCTAAAGACATTAATCCTTTTAAGTTAATCCTTTTAACACCAGGACAATCCTTTCTTATTCAGTTCTCCATCTCATTCTAATTTGTTTTGTATTTTCTTTTTTTGTTGTTCTGTCCCTTTTTTCGCACTCTACTTCCTCATTTGTCAGCTCGTGTTTATAAGCATACCCAATTAATTTTTAAACTTCAGCGCTTTGTCAAAACCACATTCACAAAAAAAATAAATAAACGTGGATTTTCCCACGTACTTTTAAGGCCATTGCTTGAGAAAATGTGTTAAAGGAACGAAAATGAGGAAAAGATGTGCCAAATTCTCATCCTCGTGCTATGGTGACGTAGAACATTAATAATAAATGACATTTTTTTGTCTCTCTTTCTCTCGTTCTTGCTAAAGAAAAAGGTTTTTCTTATAAAAACCAAAATTCATTTATTTATTCAGTATGTCGTATGGGAAAATTGGGGGTATTGTCTTTGCACTGTCTATGAGGTTGTTGATATTATTGTCTGGTCGAGACGAAGTGCAATGAATTTTCATAGATTTGACCTTTTTTTGTTGTTGTTTTTAGAGAATATTAAAGGGAAATTAAGAGAAAATTGATGGGATGTGGGAAGTGATTCATTTTAGAGAATTGTCAACAATCTCATAGTTCAAACAGAGGATCTTGATGGCGCAGAGTGCATTTTTCGCAGTAAAGCATATGCCAGTGGCAAAGAGAATCTCGAGGGCAACCCATTTAGTCATATATAAGACGCTGATACGTTCAGTAGCACTATATGGCTCGAAGTCATTGAATAAGACTATTGCAGATTACCATACAATTGGTGTCTTAGAGAGGAAGATCTTAAGAATCATCTTTTGGCTAAGAAGGAAGAGGACTCTGTAAATGAAGGAAATAAAGTCTTAAAGTCTGTAGATGGCAAAAGATCACGAGAACCACGAAAGAATTCATGAAAGGAATCTGTTGGCAGACACAGTAATGTCTTTGGTATTGGAAATTGGCAAACGGAGGCCAGTGTTAGGGACAGATTCAGGTGGCATCTGAAGTACATATGCCATGGATCACAATTGATCTATATTTCCAGCTAAGTAAAAATCTCCTGATTCAGCAATTTGTATCAAAAATTGAATATTCATAGAATCCCACCATCCAGACACCTTAAAGCCATGAAAATAAAATTTAAATTGACTCTCACCATCCAAAATCCCTTAAAAATTCATCCAATCTGCTCGTCTATCCCGAAAATCTCCCAATTCAAAAAAATCCTTGCCAAAATTGAATTTTAAGTCATAGAAAAGAATTTCCAAGCAAAATTTATTAAGTCATAAACAGTCATAAAGTCAAATGTATTGAAAATTCAATAAAAAATAAAATGCGCATAAATTCAGCAAATGAGTACTGATTTGCCATCTCAAACGACGGAATGTTCTTATTATTACTGTTTTTTTGTGTCTATCGGTGCTTTTATGAGACTAAAAAGAAAACAGCGAAATAAATTCTTAAAATTATTCCAAACGAAATGGCAGACAAGAAATTTGTCGTTGAATGAAAATAAAAAGGGACAAAGTCAGCAATAAAAGCACCGTTTTTTTGCTTGCTATATTTACCGTTTGCTTATTTCCTCTCGTCTCATTCAATAAAAAGGAAATTTGCAAATCGTAAAGTAACGGAAAGTGAACAAAACAAAAGAAATGGCAAGGAATGATAAAAGACGTACGAATAAATATGTGACAACAGAAATATTCGCAAGGATTTCGGGAAAAGGCAAACTCGTTGCTGATCTTTTTTATGACGAATAAGAAGAAGATGTAAAGGAGAAAGAGTTTGTCAACCCACTCACATATATCGTAGATATTTTACAATCCACATTTTAAAATAACATCCCTTTCTCTTGTATACATGATTGGATGTCATAAACCTTTAATAGACTCTCATAAAAATTCCTTAATCCTTGCTAGTAGAGTTGCCAATGTCATATATATCCCTTTCTTATATTCTATCAGTGAGTTTATAGGCAAAACGAGAAGAAATGGAAAGGACAGAGAAATGTGCAGTGCTATAAAATCATAAAGTAAAGAAGAAAAAAAAAACCCTTTGCAGGATTCTACCTATCCTTCTACAACAGCATATAGCATTGTCACATGCAATGGGGTTAAAACAAGGAACAGAAAAGAAATATTATAAAACCATTAGAGTTGCCAATACTTGCTTTATCGTTTTATGGATTTACTCCTTTTTATGGATGCTAAATGATTTGTAAGACTTTTTCTTCTTGCTTGCCATGTTTGTCAACCTATGTCTGATAATAAAAAAATGAGTATATCCCACACACACAAAACACACAATGTCAACCAGATAAGGATTTCACAAAAAGTCTTGAAATCGAAAGGAGAAAAAGGAAAGGGAAAAAAATCTTCTTTTGTGCATTGTCATGTTCGTTCTTCTCGTGAACGACAAGTCATAAACTTTCAAAAATGTCGCAGGCAATTGCGAAAAATAATTTATTTTTAGGTATCTTATGGAATGAAGAATTTTTCTCGTTGCCTTTATCAATTGATGGCATTTAATCGCGTACCTATTTTTAGTCGATATTCAATGAATGTTCGATCCTCGAGTCAACGATGAAGGAATTGACATCGACAGCCCAAACACAACAGAAAATATAAAAAATTTATTACACCTTTTTTTACGGACTCTTTGCAAATAAAAGGGAAAAAAATTTGCAAAAGGATGAAGCCCAATCCGTTACTTTATGGCATTAACGGGTCCCCCTTTTAAAAAAAGGATAGCTGTTTACTTAAAAAAATACGCCTTTACAGTTAAAAAGAGAAAATATGAAAATTATTTAATGACTTTCTATAGAAATTTCTACTTTTTTACTCTTTACAGTAACAGTAATCCGTTACTTACAATCCTTTTTATTGCTTTTAACAGTAATTTATTTTAGAAAGTTTAGATTTACGGTATAGTAAAAAAATGTACAGCTATGCTGAGTTATCGTAAAGAAATTATGAAAAATTGCTTAATTATGCAATAACATTTCAATGTGACTGACTAAGAAGGATAACGGGTCTGTTGGAAAATATCAGAATTTCAAAGGAAATTTTGTGGGTATGTGCAAAATATTGACATAAAGTCAAAGAAGAAATGGATAAGAACCTTCACATGAACATCATTTGATATTAATGCTTTTATGCCTTTCCAGCCTCACATCTATAAATACCTCAAAAATATTGACTCTTCTGAGAAATTCCTAATTTGATGCCTTTTCATGTTTAGTCTAGTTAGCTTGAGGCAACACATGTAGACTAACTTCCAAAAATATAATTTAATCGAAAACTATAAAAAATATATATTTTGTGGTTGAATATAAAAAAAGTTTTCTGAAGGAGGTGCCGAGTTATTTATGGAATTCATTCATGTACACTGATACACAACATAAAATGTTCGATAAATGAATCAGAAGCTCAATTGATTCCTTTCATTATGAGTTTATATATAAATATATTGAAAAGTTTTCTCTTTTTATGTATGGAAAGGACTCAAGAGTTCATGTAAAAATAGCATGCATGCAAATTGATAATAAAGAATGATTCAATACTTGATAAGATATCAAAACCAAGTACCACAATCATTTATGTGGCAATGGCTCCTTAAATACTCTCAGGAGCTTACTTAACTTAAATAAACTAGTTGAGCATCTTCATCAGCGTTATTCTTACCTTGCTTTGCTCATGAGAGCAAGATCTTCCCCTGGTAGGGAATGTATTCGCTTAGGCACTGCAATCTCGGCGAGTTAACGGCTAATAATCAAAATGACAAGATATTGTGTTGGATAGGACATTACTTCATCGTCGTATTAACAGTAAGACGCTTAGTTCCCCTAGCGACTCGCCTCGGCGGATTTTGACTAATTTTTAAGGTAAAAACTGCAGCTCGGCGCATTGCACAGCTCGGGAGATTCCCTAACAACACCATAACAGCTGAAGTGTTGTCAGGGAATTGCTGAAGTGAGAATCACTCAGCATTGCACATTTTAATAGCTGAAAAATCAATAAAACCTTGAAAAATGCAGCTAAGCATCCTCCATTTTCCAAAATAAAAATCCTCGTCCTCATAAATCACCATCCAAATCTGAGTAGCTTCGTTAAACTAATTAATTTTCTTATTCCATGCAACCAAATCTCTCTCAAGTCTTATAAAATACAAAGTAAATTTATTCATAAACAAGACTGCAACAATCTGAGAGATTATAAAGGGAAACCAACAAGAGATTATCGCCTTGTCATTTCTGTTCAGCTTGAATCTTGTTAAATTTGATCTCCTTGAAGCTCATTCTTCCATAAAATTAAACAAAAATCTGATACAACAAAAGTTTTGCTCCAATAATCTTGAAATATTTTGTAAAGTTCCTTGAAATTTAATTAATTTCTATTAATCCAGTTCTGAAAGGTTTTTGTACAAGAAATGAGCAAGCAAAATTTGATAAAAAAATGGGTGAAATTCCTATTAAACCCACAAAATACACACGTACAGCATTCCTAAGATACTTTAAGGAAAAACTTTGTTAAAAAAATTGTTTTTGGAATCAATCTACAAAACACACGCCTAAGGTAAAGTTTTCTTCTCTTTGAGTGATGGTAAAAAAGTCAGACATGACAGAATCTAATTGAAATTTAAATCATCTCAAACATCTTATGTGTATATACGGATGATATGAGTCCTTCTTCGATTACAAAAAAAAGAAACCAGAGAAAAAGTTTTGAGAGAGTTAGGAGCGGAGCTAGGAGTGGAGCTAGCAATCGAGCAATGATTCCAACTATGAGTGGAGTTAGAAGTCGAACTTGGAGCGAAGCTAGAAGTTGAGCTAGGAGCGAAGCTAGAAGTTGAGCTAGGAGCGAAGCTAGAAGTTGAGCTAGGAGCGAAGCTAGAAGTTGAGCTAGGAGCGAAGCTAGAAGTTGAGCTAGGAGCGAAGCTAGAAGTTGAGCTAGGAGCGAAGCTAGAAGTCGAGCTTGGAGCGAAGCTAGGATTTGAGTTACGAGCGAAACTAGAAGTCGAGCTATGAGCGGAATTAGTAGTTGAGCTAAGAGCGGAGCAAGAAGTCGAGCTATGAGCGAAGCTAAAAGTCGAGCTAGAAGTCGAACTAGGAGCGAAGCTAGAAGTCGAGCTAAGAGCGGAGCAAGAAGTCGAGCTATGAGCGAAGCTAAAAGTCGAGCTAGAAGTCGAGCTATGAGCGGAACTAGTAGTCGAGCTAAGAGCGGAGCAAGAAGTCGAGCTATGAGCGAAGCTAAAAGTCGAGCTATGAGCGAAGCTAGAAATCGAGCCAGGAGCGAAGCTAGAAATCGAGCTAGGAGCGAAGCTAGAAGTTGAGCTAGGAGCGAAGATAGAAGTTGAACCAGGAGCGAAGCTAGAAGTCAAGCTCGAAAATGAACCAGGAGCGAAGCTAGAAGTCGAGCTGAACTTTTTTGAAGAGTTCAAGAAGTCAAAAACTCCTTGTTATCCCAAACTGAGTGCAACACACTGAAAAACAGTAAGAAAAGAAAGCATATTGATTGACATGTATCACCATACTCTATCCTTCCCAAAATATGTTGCTATTTTCTACTTGAAGAAACTTTTAAGAGTCTTTTTTTATTTTCAAACCGTATATGCCTTAAAAGTCTGTAAACTTTTTTAAAACATTCTTTCAACATCGAGCTTATCTCTAATCCATAGTTCTTATAATTCCATCAAAAACAGGAACAATTTTACTGTATCTTAGACATTTGAGATATCTGAAGAAGTATATGTAAGGTAAATACCGAATAAAAAAAAGTTGAAACGAAGTGATAAAGTTTTAATATGGAAAATGAAGGAAATTTGAAAATTTTATATACACATTCAACATCTACATCCTCAATTTATATACGTATAAGCATCTCTTCAAAGGATTTCTTCCTTTTCTCATTTCTTAAGTATCTACCGACAAAGATTGTTTGACTTTTACATGACTTACATAGAATTTTCTCATGTATAAGGTGCGGAAAATTCATTTTCTATATTTTTGTGGAAAAACTTTTTCTTAGCAAAAGGATCTCGATCCCCAAAAAAAAGTACAAAAACTTCTCTTTAACCTCAACATAAATTTTAATTTACTTCTCGACGTTCTCGTTACTTTATGGATAAAATTTGTTACGACGACATGAGAAAATTCTTAGGAATTTTACCTTAGTGCTCCGAAAAAAGTAAAGTTTGTTGAGGATGTTTTGATAGGATTTATTGGCTTTTGTGGACATTTTGACTGTCTGGGTTTTATTTTTGGTACTGGCTAATTGGATGGTAATTAATTAATGAGGTGGTTTTTGTTGACTTTTCATTCAGGAACATCAAAAATTGAAGTTGAGTAATTAATGGGGATAGTAAATGTTCCAAAATACTTAGCCTAAATGTCTTTAAATGGAAGTTTCTTCAGAATTTAACACAAATTGTTATGAAAATCAAAACTTCTATTACTGCATCTTTTTGCTCAAGAAGGATTAAAACCTTCGTCTGCAATCTAGAAGGAATTGAACCTTCGTCCTCACTAGGGTGTCTAAAGTCTTGCTTTTGTGGTTTTTACTACCATTTCTCCATGTAATGCACTTCTGCTTAATGGCCTTAATTTTAGACTACAAAGGTCATAGTGTCTTACTGTTTCAAATTTGCATTTAGATCCTCTTTGCGATCCTCCACAATCCTTACTGTAATACACCACCCGAGCAGCCTATTGAAGTCGCTAGTAAAATAACGTCAAGACTCAAAAGTACTCTAATGGCACCATGACGGCTGTATTCGTTTCATTTTTCTGATGAAATGTAAAATTTGCCATATCGTGCTGTTTGAAGCTCTTGGAAGAAGTTGTCGATAAAGTGAGGATTGCACTTGGTAATTGACAGGCCGGACCAACGACGGAGCCAAATTTAGGTGCAATCTGTAGAAGGCCGTGGATCACAATTGAGTAGTACGTCTAGCTAAGTAAATTATCAAGTAAATGCTTTTCGAGCTCTTCCCGAAAATTCAACAAGTACCCTAAAATGCGCTGCAACCTTCTGAACATTTCATGCTAAAAAATCATAAAAATCTCACTTTTTCTTTCAATAGAAGCTAAATAGCAAATATTTAAATGTACAACTTCAACAAACTTAGTTTTTTCTTCACATTTTTCGGCAAAAAATGAAAGTGAAAAATTAACATGCAAGCATATCCTTTTTTTTGCTGCTTCCATTAAACATACCAAATACTCTTTTTAACGTGTTCTAGCGAAACCGAAAGGAATTATGAAAAGTGAAACATTTTTTCTCGTAAATATTTTTTTTTGTGTAAAGGATCGGTTTTTTATGGCGATGTGAAAAGTGAATGTTACAATATTTTATGGCCATAATGTTGTATTTATCATAAATACAGCAAATAATCGCTCTTTTTAAACGAGAAGAAAAAAAAGAAGTTAAAAAAAATTCTTGGAAGCTGTTTTACTCACCATTTTTTTTTTATTTTATGGAAGTTAAAAGAAGGTCATAAAAAATATTTCGATTCATAATGCAAAGCGAGCTTGAAAAAGGTACGATACATAAAAAAAATAAATAAATGCATGGTGATGTCATATATAATGATATTGACAATTAAAATCCACATTTGATAGAAATATGGTACCGTCATTATTACCCTTAACATGTTGTAAATTAGACATTCATTGCCAATGACATGTAAGTAAATAAACTTCTAGCTACGTTCTTGACATACAATAGGTGATATAGAATAATAAGAATCTTTTAATGCCTTTTAATACTGAAAACAAAATTTACGATACTTCTTCCTCTCAACCACCCTGAAAATAAACGAGCATGCCTGCAAGATCCATTTTATGACTTTTCATTTACTTCAAGCAAAATCGTAAAATTTTGTCATAAAAAAATTTTTTTTTTGATACTCATGATTTTTATAGGCAAAAATAAGGTATCATCAAACAAATATGATTGTGTAACAACAAATAGAATTGTCGGTAATTGAAAAAGCAGCCATCTGTTGATGTCTCAAGTATATTATCAAGTAATCTACTTACGTTTCAACTCAATTAAGCAAATTTTATATGAGCTATGTGTGTCATTAGCAAAAATGTTGTTGTTTGCTGATGTCATCTTGTGCTGTTGGGTACAACATTTTGATAAGGATAGATATTATCGAATTTCTGATGAGTCAAAATCAAACACCTTTTGTCAATTAACTTCGTTCTCAGTCCAATTAGTACTGTTGTTTGAGAAGAGTGTCTTGAACAATAAGAAGTGCTTTTTGGATGAATTTGAGTTCTTGGAATTTAGATTCGATGTAAATTAGAAGGAGATTGTTAAGATGAATATTGATAACAAGGTATAATAAAGTCACATGCAGATAGACAGTGGGGTAATTTATTTAAAGGATGGTCTGTTATTGATGACTTTAATTGGGATTTATGACATCAAGTCATTGTAATATCAAGCAGTATTTAGAATCTTTAAAGTTTAAACTCATTTTCAGCTGTTAAGTTGTCATAGCAAAACTATTCTGACAAGCAAACTGGACGTAGCACTAATAGAATTGATTGAAAGTCGTTTGAAGTCTGCTCAAATTTAAAAAATGAGATTTATGTCTTGACTGGTTGCTGGTTGTAGGTTATTGGCTTTAGAACTAAACCAAAGAAGCAGCAAGCGATAGAACCAGTTTTAGAAGCCATCTGAATGAAGCCATGGATCTCAGATGATCTGTAAAGCAAATGAAGTAAGTAATGAGCGAACCGTTCCTTAGTCAATGAATGCAAACTCCAAAAACCTTCAAATATTTTAAATTATCACTTTTAGTGTCATTTTGAAACCATCCTTCCCAGAACTTCATCAAATTTTATTTGATTCCATCAAAACATTTTCATATTTATTCATCAAGTGAAACTTTTCAGAAAAACATCTGAAAAATCAACAATTTTAATTTTATTTTTGCACGGAAAATGTTCAGCCTGACTCAAATTCTGCGAATCTCAAGCCCACAACTAAATAAAATTGTTCTTTACAATAACACGTGCTGCTTAAATTTAGAAATCTACGCAAAAATTCTAGGAATATTAAATTCAATTTATCCATGACCACGCAATTGAATACAGCATTTGGCTATGTTGATAATTTAGATAATTTAACATAATTTACAAAATGAGATTCAACAAATTCGATAAACGACCAAGTTGGCCGCTGTTAATTACACGCGTCATGCTTATTTTATCTAAATTTTATACACTAATTGTCTCCCAATTAACAAAAAATACCCCTAAAACAAGTCTCTTCCGAGAACATTTTATGTATTTTCACATGAAAAAAAAGTTCTATGGCCATAAAAATATTTATCTGCAATTTAATTACTGTTTTTATACTCTATGTCACATGAAGATCATTAAAATATTTTTTGATCTCTTCTGTTTGACGTTCACGATGATGAAGAGATGGAATCTGCCAAAATAATTCATGACATTTATGAGATCTGCTGGGTAGTACGGAGAGATTCATTTTATAAGCATGAAATTGGATATACTAACGCAATTGGAGCAATATAATGTCACAGACCCATTTCTATGAAATTATAATAAATTTTAGTGATTTATTATGTTCCAAAGTCATCTAAGAACTCACAAAATAGCAAGTACAGGATGGTCAAAAGAAGTAGGACGAAAAACTAGATCAATTGCATGGCAATTTTACTTAAAAAAAGGTCATTAAAAAATTAGAGCAATTGCATGGAAACTATGCAATGCCATTAAAAAATTAGAGCAAAGGCAAAACCGACAGTAAAAAAATAATAAAGTCGAAGGTCTACATATTCAGGAAAAATTGGATCATCCCACAACTAACTAGAAATGAGAGCACTTTAACACTATTAGATAATAAGCAGTATATATTTTTTTAAAGCCTTAAAAAACAGTGACCATAGAAAGGTCTCGGTCAGAGCAAGCACATCCAACAATAATAATTCATTCTCAGAACTTTATTTTCATCTCCATTTGAGTTTTGACCTTAAATTTAGTTTTGTTCAGCATAATTATTTTATTGCATGTTGAGGCAAAAATATTGAAAATATTTATATATTTTTGTGGATTTTTTTTAGGTAGAAAAAAACAAATTTTTCAGCAGGTCATAAAACAATTAAAAAGATTCCATCTCTTGTGAATTTTAATGCATATTTGTGGGCGATTAAAGACATTTTTCTAGTAAAATTTTTTCGGCGACAAAAAATTGAATAATAAGGAGAAAAAAAATGTCCCTTACTGTCATAAAACCATAATAATTCTCTTTTGTTTGTGTATGCATTTTGCTGTCCTTCAAGTCGACTGCAGGAATTACATCGATGATATTGACATATTGCCCATTAATTTGATAAATTTCCCTTCTCTTTATATCGTATTGGAATTATTCAAGAACCAAAAGAATTTCATTTAAATATTATCTCGATTTGTTTATCTCATCTTGCAAGATGTTCTCGCGGAAATGTTTGTTATGCCTTAAAGAACGAGATAAGGTCGTAAATATAAATAAACTTACTTTACCTGGAACAAAAAAATGAATGTTGAAAGTCATCGTGTTATTGATCGAGGGAATTAAGCGCTTTTTTGTACAGAATTAACAAATTTAAATGCAATCATTGCTATAAACTCATTCTTCCATCTATAACGCAAGATCCTGTAAGATTCATTTTGATATTTAACTGATTTTTACAGTTCAAATCTCAACCTTTAAAAATTCAAATAAATCGATGCAGAAATATTTGAATGACATCATTAATTACAGCATTTAGAGATGATTTTAGGCTATAATAGAGCCAGCTTCAGACGCAAACTAAGGGATCACAGTTGAACTGTACGGCCAGCGAAGTAGGCAAGTCAGTTAGGCTACCAAACCAAACGATAAGCAAGAAGCTCGATATAACTGAGCTAATCCTTCTAACTTCTGGTTGCTGAGATCTCACGCCTCACCCATCCAGCCACCCAGCTTAACATCCAGCCAAGCCATCCAGTCAGCTCCTCAGACAGCCATCCAGCCAGTCAATCTATGTGAATCTATATGCATGACTTCATTCAAAAATGAGTTAAAAATTCACATTGAGAGTATTAAAATTTGCACACGTACATTTTTATAAGCTATAAAGCGAATTGGATAGCGAGACCTTTTTTTTGCGATCCATATAGATATTCAATTTTAAACGTTAGGCATCTTCCATTTTCACGTGGTGTTTTAGCATATATGCTAAACGAAAGAGAAAAAAAAATTCGATTGCATATTAAGAGATTGTTATGTGAATATCTAAGTAAGGAAAGGATGAACAAAAAAAAAATATTTAAATTCTTAGTCACAAGAAATTCATGAAGGCATAAAATGCATAGACATCCGAGTTGTACTTGATAAGATTTTCATTTATTCCTTTACTCTTGAATAAGAAAAAAATAATGGAAATGAGATGCAGACATTTAAAATAGCATGAGAACAGCACCACGTGCAAAGCGAGTCTAAAAGAGCAAATTATCTTAAGCATTAACAACATCTTTTCTTTTCACGATTGGCTTTTTAACACAGAATTAAAATTCCTTCTTTTTTTATCATGATAATCATCATCGTAAGTATCAAAATCATCTTCAAGGTTACTTCATTTAATCCCAAATGAGATAACATTTAAAATCCACACACACAAAACGGAAGATATGCAAATTTAATGCTTAAAAATTGGATTAACAGTCATCGTGGCTTCAACAAAATACCTAACTGTATCCGAATCAATGTAATTAACAATCCATACCAATGCTCGTTCATTTAATGCAAAGCGATTCCTACACGAAAATGAAAATGAGAAATGGAAAAGCAGTGGTGGATGTTCAGTGATTTTTCCGGAACATGCAATCAGTTTATGGTAGTTGAAATATAATGAGGAACTGAACTACATTGTAGGAAATCTGGTTCAAGATTAAGATTCCGGATACGACTCTTAATAAGTTGAATTCTAGTAATTATAAAATTAGTTAAGCTCTTGATTAAGGTAAATGTGTTAAGCAGTTGAATTAAAGGAACTCGAAAGCTGTTGGTTTGAGTCTTATCCTTTAAAGACGAGAGTATGCTATCGTTATCTAGTTTTACTTTGGCGAGTTCCATAAATGTCAAGTTTATTACTAGACATCATTTTCATTTTAGCCTAGATTGTCATTGATGATTCAAGTCCGGTTCTTCCATAGACTCTCTTAGCATGTGTTTCAGGATGGCGGCTTTCTAATCATACGCAGCCTGTATTAACAGAGTCTACGTGACTAGGATTTCTTGAATTGAGATCGACTAATTGCAGCCTATTCTACTCGGATATGCAAAATAAAAGAACTATTGAGCCTAAAATCAGCGAAATAGCTGCTTTCTTCAATAATTGCTCAAATTGAAGGTCAGATCTGTCTCTTTATTGATAAGGTGATCAGATTCTTCAATTCCAAGCCTCAATATTGCACAGAATAAAGACAAAATCTTGATCAGCACCCACTTGCTCCATATTTGGGACAATTTAATTCTCCTGACCTTTACCTTCAAAATAATTAAAATTCCAGTCCAATTTGCATATATAAAGATTTTCCATACATAGTTGCACAGACATGTCTAATTTACATCAAAAAGTTCCCAACATACCAAAAAGTATCTAATTAATAAAACATAAACAAGCTTCCTTATTCAGTATACAAAGAATCTAGACTTAGTTTAACCTTTTCAACCCCAAATATCCTCAAATATCATGAGTCTGTCCTTGCTTAGACATCGTCAACAAACAACACTGTTAAACGGAATGACTGAATGGGAGGAGAAAATTATCCATAAAATAATTTTGTAACCGCAATTTTTAATTAAATTAAAGGAACTTTTAAAATTGTTTCTCCTTAATTGTCTCATGAAAAATTGAGGAGGCTCATAATGTTGAATGCCACAAAAACTATGTAGGCAATATTAACATTTTGATGTCTGTAAATATTTCATGCCCATGGGATAATTTGTTTATGATTTTTTGATGAGCTTCATATGAATTTAATTTTTTGATGATTTTCTACCTTAAAATTAGCCTATGAATAACAAAAACAAGTCGTCGTTCCATCCTTTGATCTGATCAAAAAGTTACTGGTCCTTTTTCAGGTCGTTACGATACGAAACGGCTCATTTTCTAACCAAAAATGTCCAAATTTGACATTCCATTCATTGAAATTCAATACAATTCAACCCTTTTTTTCCCATCCATTCAGCCAAGCTTAAAACATTTTTTTTTTTTCTTCCTTATCATTTCAATTTCATGTTTTTTTTTATTCAATTCACAAAACTTAATGTCAAAAAAATCTTTCTTATTTATTGACCATGAAAATTTCCTTCCGTCCTATCTCGTTTTCATTCAATTCTTCAAGTCATGAATTTTAAGTACTCGAATGACTTTTTTGACTCCTTAATCTCTATCAAAAAAAAAATATAAAATTGAAAATGAGAACGACAAACTTTTTTTTTATCCATCACGCACAAGGAAAGTGATAATAAAATTTTAGGACATAAGCCCTCCCGTTGAGAAGCACACAAAAAAAAATTCAATTTCAATATCGACGAAGCAAATTTTTCAGCTTTTTGCTTAAAAAAGTCATAAAAGTAAATTATTGGAATCGCTTTAAAAAGGAGAGAAACAAAAAGATGAAATGGGTTGAAAAAATGAGAGCAATTAAAGTGAATTTCTTTGAAGGAGAATTGATCTATATAAGTAGTAAAAAAAGTCCTTGAGGCTAATACAATATTTATTCATTTATCTAGAGCAATAAAGTACTTTTGAACCAATTTTTAACCCATATTTACCCTTTTTACTGGCACTATAATCCTATTGTCTTTCTACCATGTTTTCAAAATATTGGAACTGTATCAGCATGAAAATATGAAAACAATAATAAGAGCAGAGCAGAAAAAAAAGTCTTAAAATGTCATAAATTTTTACAACTTGTTTTACTCTACTTTTTTACCATAAAGTGCAAAAGAATGTCCATTGTAATCCTTTTCTGGAAAGGGAAGAGATGAGCATTTTTAGAATGTAAGTTTGAAATTCGACTTAATTCGATTTTTGATTAGAAACGCATTTTAGTCACTAAAAAATGTCCAAAACTTCATTTTTGAGTAAATAATCAAATTAGAAATTTCAACGTATTTTTGAAATTCAAATGATCAAAAATGGATAATTTTCTCACTTCAAAAAGTAATTTCACGATAAATCGTTTTATTAACAGATTTTTAATCAAATTTTAGTGCCAAAAGCTAGAAAAAAGTGGCAACAATCGAATGAAACAGACAGATTTGCTTAGAAACAATCCTAAACCATAAAAATTCATCTAAATTCACTCAATAAAGACAAAATGAACCAAAATCCACACAATCACATAAAAATTTGACTAAATTATAAAAACAAGCCATATTGAAGACCATATCCATTCCAAACGAGTGTGAGGCAGAAAAAAGTTAATTATCCATGCACCAATAACTATAAATTTATATTTTTCTTACAAAAACAACTAAAAGGATTTTATTTTAATGCTACTTACAGAGAGCAAAATGTGAAAATAAATTGGCCGAGTACAAAAAAAAATGTCCAGAATGAAGAACATATTCAGCACGTAGCATTGTACAAGTACGAACAAAAAATATAGAGAATATATCTCAAGGATATTGACCATAAAAATAAATAAACTGGACACTACTCTCGAATTCCAGCATTTTTGTAGCTAAAAATATCTAGACTATGAAAAAAATACTTTTTATGCTTCACAAAATAAAGTTTAGTGTGCCAGTGCTTTATTGAATTAAATGTTGGCTTTTTAAAACTTCAAGCAGCAAATTTGCCATCGCAATCGATTTTTTATTAAGAATTCTGTCCACGTTTTTAAAATTTTCACTCTATGTACACAGAAAGTCTTTTCCGTTATAGGATTTTAAAATATTAAGCAGTAATTTCCGACACTACTGCAAAGTTGTGAACGTTAAAGTAATGTACATAAGCTGATTACTTGACAAACGAACCAAAATTTTATCATGGATAATACTAAAGATTAAAGTAAGTTTATAATTCACAGTGGCTGGATTATTCAAGTTTAAATTATTGTAATGGATCATTTACGAACAGATTGAAGAGAATTGAAGGGATTAAAGAAAATGTTGATGATTTTATGAACTTTTTGGATTGAAAAAGTTGATCGTTTGTGAGAGGATTAGTTGGATGCAGGTGATAATTTGGCAAATGTTACAAAGAGAAGCAGATTTAGATGCTTTTGTTGCAATTGTGCAGAGAATGGCGTCATTGAATTGACTTTGGATGGATGATGTTGTGACATGTCAATTATGTGATGCACTTCTATACTTACTTTCTAATTTTAGAGCCTTTACGTCATCTCAGACATGTAACACAGAGTAATTGTGATCCATTCCTTAGATAACTTACAGTTACACCCAATTCTCTCCCCATTAGATATGCCCTAGTCCAGAAGCTGACCCTATCACTGCCTGTCACTTCCCAACATCGAATACCATCCGCAAAACTGTCTCCATCAACAACTTCTTACCAATTTCAACCACCTGTGCCCAAACTCAAATCAATCCCATCACAAATAACTCCTCAATCTCATTCACAACAATTCACCCGAAGAAATTGTCTAACAAATTGATTCATCTCCTCAATAAATTGTACAAATTCAATTCAATCAGACGTTTAATGGCCATTGTAATAAAGCCTATATTTTAGAGCAATATTTCTCACATAAACTTAATGAGGTGATGAAAGGAGAAATTTTATGTTTTATGCACTCAATTGGATTTTTAAACGTACTTCCGTATCATAATAGCATCGATAAAAAATATGAGAGATATTACAGGGAAAGACTGAGAAAAATGATTCAGTCGAAAAAGTGCATTGTTACTCACACCTAAAGGGGGGATTGTATGGATGTTGGGGAACGTCGGATGTAGCAATTTAGACACTGTATTGATATGAAGTTGCTGAAAAATGGCACTAAGCATAGCGAAAGCTAGGTAAGACTGATTTTTGAGAATTTTTTTAAAGTTTCTAGTCTCGTTCAAGTTCGTAAAGTCATTGAAGATACTTAAAAATCTAGTTTGAATCAGAGAAAGTCTGCCAACTTCCATGAAAATTGGAATTTCCTCAAAATGTAGAGTTTGTTCAAAACTGCAGATCCTGCAGCCATGGACGAACTATAAGGTACCGAATACTACAGGTCTGCTCATAAAAAATGCAGGAAATGCTAAACTTCGGTTATTGAAAGCACCCAGAAACTCTGATCTGAATTCTCCCCCAAAGACCAATCACTTCACGCGCTCCACAACATCCAAACGATCCCCAAGGGAAACACAAAAAATCTGATTCCTCATCATTTGAATTTGTTCAATTCCATTATGCATAAAGTTGAAAAGCTTTTAAATAATGAAAGCACTTTCATTTTATTCATAAATGTTTTACAGCTATTATTCGACTAACTGTGAACAGTTCTCGCTCCCGTTTCAAAATATTGAATATGATAAAAGTAAAATCAATTCTCATTCATATATATATTTTCGGGTAGAAGGGATTATTACGACCATAGAACTATATGTTGTTGAAAATTACATATTACATTCACATGCCCACATGAGCTAACTTCATTTTCACTTAAAATGAATTATATACTCTCATGCATAAAGTCGGGAATGAATAAGCATATCATTCAAGCATTTTTTACTATGTTACACATATCGTGCCTTTATACATACACAAAGTGTGAAAAAAGAAGAGAAAAAAGTTTGTCATTGGAACTTCGGTTAGTATTTTTTTTGGGATTTAATTTTCGAGATGAGAAAAAAAAAATTTCACTTCATTTTAGTTATTTTTTTCTGGAGCAGCACATAGACCATCCATGCTGGAATTGAAAAAAAAAACTTTTCAATTTAATTCTGTTGTTGGGTTGAGAAGCACGCTACTGATGTCAGTAAAAGTTTATGTGATTTCAAAATGCAGTAAATCTGGGTATTAAAGTGGCTACTTCTCTCACTCCCTTACTAAAAACCGCGACGATGAAGCCGAAAGCTGTTAAAATGATAATTTTCAGTGAGCAATTTTGGGGTTATTTTTTTTGTGTGTCGAGAAATTTATGTATGCATTAAAGACATTAATTTAATGTTATGTGCACATGCAAAATTGTAAATTTTTTACAACTCCACTACGACTGTGGGATGCACAATTTTTAAGGAAGATGTAGAGAGAATTATTGTTATTGCTTCTACAATTTATAATCTGACAATTTATTAATAACTCTGTGTACGGCTTGTGTGCCAAAAACATGCTTTAGTACAAATTCTGAAGATTCTCATTTTGGTACCATTTTTTTTTTTCAATTGATAACCTCAAGCCTTATTGAATTTGAATGATCATCAATAATACAGATTCTATTAGTGATTGGTATGTTGCATGCTATTAAATATTTATGAATGAATTCACAAGTGTTGTTGTTGATGGCAGAGTTGATAGCCATTGAGATATTATCGTAAATATTTTGATATGTTTGTGCTTTTGGGCTGATTTTATCTTGATTGAATGGATTATTTATGATGTTTGTCTATCAGATTTGATATGAACATGAATGATAGACGAATGGGTGCAAGAATGATTTGAAATTGGATGTACTCTTGTTAAATTGATAGTGAGTGTAAGAATGGATGAAATATTGTGAAGATGGATTTGGCTGGTTGTGGACTTAAGTTCAATTTGTTAGGAATCGAACCATCAGTTTCATAATAATGCACTTGCCACAGACTTTTGGTCTATTGATTTGCAATTCGACTTAATATTAATTTTCGCAAAATTACGTATATTTACATTACTAGGGGATATCCTGTGGTATTTTGGGGTCAATCTACTTCCACATTTATGGACGAAATTCATCAATTATCACTTGTGCTACTCGTACTTTATGTAGCTTCTCATCTTAAGCTCACTATTCATGTTACTGAACGCTTTTTCTCTTCCTGAATGGACGCTTTAGTTTTGTAATCCTTCAAATCACAGCTCATACTCATAACTCCACCAAACACAAATCACCAACTCTGCCTCAATCGCGGAAATATATCATCATTAAAATTTAATTTCCTATTGTATAATTTTTGTCCATTTTCAGCGGAATAATTAGATTGAAATATTCAATATGATGTGGATATTGGATATGAAAGTTGAAAATTCACGCGGCAAATGCCTTTCCAATGCATAACTCCAATGTATCACGTTCGAACAAATAAAAGATTTCTAAGGAAAGGTCAGTCAGTCGAGCTCCCAATGGTACATGAATTATTCAATCTTTATTTGAAAAACAGTGAGAGATTATCAATGTAAAGCATAATAAAATTGTTCGTGCCTTACAAAAAGTACATCATGTAGATGAAAAAGTGGGGACGAGAGATGTTCTCCTCTCATCTTTCTACTTCTTATTATTCTTGTTGACATCGACATTGTTTTTTTTTTGTTTGTTTGCCTTACTTGCCTCATCTTCTTTATATATCATTCATATGAAACTCATGAATATTTAGGTTGTCTCCATTCTGCCTTCTACAGATTCTCATTTCTCACACAGAATAACCCATCTCATAGTCATCTCCCAAAAGGCTTTCGAGAAACGAGAAGAAATTTGCAATTCAGCATATCGATTTTGAACAATTTTCTATATCCAAACAACCTTACATATTAAATGAAGGGATGGTGGTACATGAAGAAGAAATCTTGATGATGATGAAAATAAGATTAATGCACAAAAAAAATTTTTGGCATGTCTATCATTCATTTATTCACTTTTACATCGTACATATGTATAAGGTATTGTATACACAAAAATAAAATGAATTTTACATAAGCTTGGTACACATGTTTCGTGCTTGTGAATAATATGGACTGCCCTTCAAGAATCATCACCAAAAAATGTTGTTTACACATTCTTATGACAGGAACAGAATAAAAAAAAAAAGTTTTTTTAAGTACACACATCTCCATCTCAATGGCTTTTCTGTCGCACAACAAAAGGTTTACTTTTTGGAATATTTTTCTGTGTTAAGATTTATTTAATTTTAATCCGACAAACATCCTTTCATCAACATAAATTAATTTCACTAAGTGAAGGTGGTGCTTACAATTTGCTGAGCTGTTGATTACTTGAATTGTAAATTTGACACAACAACAAACATACAGAGGAAGTGAATTATAAATCAATATTTTATGCTAAATAATGCAGTGCTTTATGAAAAGGTAACAAATTGGCAGATTTACTACATTGAATGGTGAAATTCTTGCATCGACAATAGATGGAATAACAACACTTTTTTCTTTTTCTATGTTCATAAATTGTGAGGTATTAGAAACTTTATTTTTCATCTTGTGTTGATTCTTTAGTGAAATTGAAAGGAGAAATTGGAATTGTTTGTGGTGAATGACGCATTTATTAGGTAAAATTAGGGATTTTGGGATTTATTAGAGTTTTAGGATATGATAAAATATTCCAGGATATCACCAGTGAGTTACTCGACTTTAAATTGGCATCCAGTCATCGTGACTCTGCCATGGTAATGAATTCGACACAAGGCAAGAGTCACAGCGGTTTAAAGTCGGATTTTTAATCGATTGAAGGTTTTTAAGGCTTACTTACTTACTTCGATGACCATGCAGATCAATTGAGATGCACGGGCTCTATCAGATGACGTCTAAAGCTGACTTGTACCAGTCCGGCTCTTTCCTTGGGTCTCTTTGCTAGGATTTACGGATAAAAACTCAGAGTTTTCGGGGCAAATTGATGAATTTTGATCAATTGCTTATAATGTCTCGAAGACTTACTAAAGCTTTTTAACGTGTAAAACTGCTACTTCCTATCCATTTTGAATCAAATCCTGACAAACAATCATTATACTCCCTTAAAAAAACGTGCTCCTCAATCAATATAGTTAAGCATGCTCTATTTTGTGAGCACATCTGATCTTCGAGTGGGTATAACTAGTTGATGGCAAGTTAATGTCCCGTTGATGACTAGTTCTAACGTAGTCTTATCCCCACTGGATCTATACGGCCAGTTTAGTTAGTAAGAATTCCTGATGAACAATTACCTTGTCTGCTCCCTTCAAACTCTCCCAAACTGTTCCCCAAATTAAACAATTCAACTTCCAAGATGCTAAAATACAAGAAAAAAAATTATGCTTTATTCTTCTCCATTCAAAAATGCTTACAAACAAACTTCATCATTGTGTTCAGATTTCTCTCTCTCAAAAAATAAGATTTATAAAGTAGTGCAATGAAAATTATTGTAGATGCTTCCATTTCTTATTATTCTATTGAAAAAAAAAATAAAAACTTCTGTGTGCTTTATTTGGACAATTGTGTATTGTTGGAAAGAAGGATTATATGTTTGTTGAAAAGAAGCAACTTTGTCATTCTATAAAGTGCAATTAAAATTTTTCAAAAGATTTACAATGTCGAGCATTAAGAAAACCTATTGTCCGTAAAATTGGAGTAGCTCTTGCTTTAAATTGAATAGAATTTTTTCGATTATACTTGACTAAGACGATAATTTGTATGTTGGATTGCTTATTAAGGATAACAAGCTGAATTAGACTTTTTTTTTCAAAAAATTAATTTCCAACACCTTGCAAGGTATTATAATAAACAGGTCGGCAAAATATAATCAGAAATCACGCTCCACTTGCAATCTGCCGGAGCTTCATCCACAAAATATTTTTTGATACATATTAAATAAAGGAGGTGCAGTGAATATAACAAAAAGGAGAATCAAAAGTGTCGGAATAATGAAATATATTTTTTCAATAAAAAAGAATCTAAATTAGTTATCCCCATGCGCAGCACATAAAGAGGTAAAAGATAAATGCATCAAAAATTGGCCGCTAACGATCTCTCAAAAAAATGCAAACAAGATTGGCTCTTGATTGATCCAAGCAGCAACAAAAGAAATGTGTGAATTTCAAATTAAATTTTTGATATTTCTTTTTATATCCCGAGCGGGACATGATGAAATGTGGCCGTGCATGGTGACGAGGTGGTTGTATACTTAGAACCAAGTGGCAATCACTGGGTCCAAGATTGGAACTTGGTTCTAAGTGGACTATTGGCTAATTTGGTTGTTTTCATCCAGTGGCTGTCACTTGGTTCTAAGTGGACAATTAGAAAATTTGGTTGTTTTCATCCAGCTCAGTGGTCGCTACTTGGTTCTAAGCATACTGCCGCTTCGTCACCATTTGAGTCAACATTCTAATCTGTACCGATCGGTTTCTATCTCATCTTTACATTTTTAATACATGATGAAATCCATAATCGGTGTGGATATAATAACAAAGTCTAGATGATGTTTCACTCCGACTTTTATTATCATCATCATTTATTCTTATATTTTTCAATATTATTTAACTATTTATTTCATTCCATTTATTTCACATTTTTGTTAGGCTGATACTGTTTCAGCTACCATTGATGATGATGATGATGCCCACAAAAATATTGTATGCCGACAACAAAAGGTTGAGTATAATGGTGCTACGAATTTCATACACAAAAAAAAAGGGTGAGAATATGAGTTATTAGTTTCAGAAGATTTAGAATTCTTTATTGTTATTGTTATTATCGTTCAGCTCATGTTAGACCAGCGACTGCCGGATGAAGTGTTAAATAAAAATACTTTAACAATTCATTTTCATCAACATTTACGCCATAAGGTGTTTTTATATTTTTTTTTGGTAATTCGTAATCATCTTGATAGTGAAAAAGCGAGAGAATAAGAATCACCGACACTTTAATACGTTTTTAAGCATAATGATGATGTGCGACGCATGAGGCCCTGCCCAAAAAAATATATGTATATACACTACATGAAAACAGAATATAGCGCTGAAGAGTGCTAATAAGATAATATGCGATATGATTAAAGCATGATGATGCTTCAAGCTACTCTCTTTTTTTCAAAACTCAACTCTCTGTTGTCGAAAGAATGAATAATAAAAATGAATTATTGAACCACATCGAGCATATGACTTGGATATTTTTATTTTCTAATGATTTAGTTGAGGATTAGCTACTAGGTTAAGCTGTTGAGTAATATATAAGATATTGGATCAGTATTGGATGTGTAGAAAAGGATGCTAAAGTCCTGAGACTATACATACCAAACTGGCAGAAGTTCTCACGTCCGCTCTAGCCAAGGAAGTAAGTGAGTAAGAAATAGGTAAGGCTCTTGACTACAATTTGGAGTTGTTACTCGAAAATCGTCGATTCGAGTCCTCAAATTTGTGATTTTTTGGAAGTTTACATGCTTTAACTACTCAATGCACGAGATCAAGGTAAAATTGGAGCTCTGGGCAATTTTTGAGGGCAAAATTTAGAGGATCTTCATATTTGGCCTAAAAAAGGAAGAGAAACCTTTCTAGTTCAGGAGTAATTCTGTAATTTGGCTCTTTAAAGATGCTAATATTAAATAACGATGTTGAAGTGAGCAGGCTTGATGAGCTGCATATGCTGGACATATTATTAAGAGACCTGGGGAAGCTTCATTAAGTAAGTCGTAGATGGCAATAGATTTGGATATTTGGGCGGCCAAACAGTTTGTGGAAAGAAAATGCCGATCGTGATTGTATTGGACTTGAAATCGTGAATTAGTTAGCAGAACCAGCAATAGAGCTAGCATTGAACGACATCTATGAGAGGTCATGGATCACAACTAGATCTATACAACCAACAAAGCAAGTAAGCAAAGAAAATCGACATAAGTCAACCATCAGTTCTGCTTCTGCCAAGTCATCGTAAATCACAAATCATCCATAAAAATAAATCTCCAGTTTCTCATCCTTGACCATAACCTCCCGAAAAAAACTATATATAATAAAAATAAAATAATTATATATTACAAAAATTATCGTGTGTAGCCACGTTCGAGCGCTAAATATGAACAATTTTTTTACGATCAATAATCTGTTTTAATAAACAAGTACGTATGTACAACTTTAATACTCAAGATTTGGATTTAATGTTCTCGTCTTTCTTTCGTCTTATGATCATAAATATTATTTATTGCGGTTTAGGCATAAATCATATCAAAAAAAGAACGTAGAAATAATCATAAACACTATATAGCCATATGCGTTCAATTATCAAACGCAACTCCATCACACGCTTTAATAATCGTAGAATATTTATGTATTAATTCCTTATAATTTTGGTAAGTGGCTTAGAAGCGTAAAAAATCGATTTAACATCGGCATCAAAATTTTTTGTGGAGATTTTATTTTATTTTTATGAGAAAAATTCTTAGAAGACTAAAAAGTCATGTTTGTCACATCCATAAGACATAGTCAATTGCATCATAAAAATTGTTTCCTTCATCATTTAATGGCAAGGTTAAAGGAATCGACGTTCTTGAAGGAAATTGTACAAAAAACCTACATACATATATATGGGCGTTGTTTGACTCTAATAAAATGAAACGAAAGTATATTTTTAGAGTAAAAAATGAGTTTGTTTTTAACGGTACGGGAAGGATGATAAAAAGGAAGAATAACTAAAAAATATACCTGAGCCGCAATACCTTGAGTTCCTTTCAAATTCTTTTCGTGTGCCCTTTTTTGCTTTTCTTCTTCTTCTCACTGTAGAGACATTGTTTGTGCTGTACAGTCAAGTCTAATTGATGAAATTGCATTGCAATTATGGAAGCAAAAAGAAGAAGAATTCTGGGAGGATTTGCTTCACTCGGTTAAAGTGAAAGATTTAGTTACCTAAAAAAATGTAAAAAAAATTCCTTAGAATAAATTATTTTATGATTTTTTATTGGCAAGAGCTGTTTTTTAAGCACAAAAAATGCATACAAGATAAAAAATATTTTATTATGCTCAATAAACTCATATATATTTTAGTAAGAGCGAAGCGTGTCTGAAATTTTGCCTTTAGCCTCCAAAAAAATACCGAAAAACAAAAATGCAGATCTGGATGATGCCAAAGCATTTCTTGCATGCGCAATGCATACCTAATGGCTTTTAAATCAACCGAAAATTTTTTGAGTTTACAGCTCGACGAGTACAGACGGTTTTGAAAAATTAGGAGGCAACCACAAAACCAGTGTAGATGATTAAATTAAAAATCCTCTAAAATGCTGCATTGCTGCTAATCTATTAAGCTTGCCAAAAAAAACGAATCCGAGTCAGACTTGAAGAAAATCGATTATTCTTTCAACTCCTTCCTTCTTTTTGTTCCTAAAGCCGCCGTCATTATTCACAAATCTCATGTGCACATGTGAACAAAATTTGACTCGTACAGTCGTACGAGAAATAAAGAATTTGAGAATCTTTCGTAAATAGTCATGCATGAAAAAAGGTCAAATTACCAAGCACAAGAAAAATTGCTAAATTTTTTCAAGAATGCACTTTTTTTGTGTGTTTGGATGGGAAACAAAGCCGCCGCAAAGTGTTTTGATTTTTCTTCTTTATCCTTCTCATATGCAACACAATGTGATGCCTTTAATGCCATTTATGTGACCGATTATGTGTTTTGTATGCATTTTAATACTCGGAATGAGAACATTATGTTCGGTCTTATCTACCAACAAATTTTGCCACGCTCATCTGGTTTCATGTGTCAAATTTCTCAATTTTCACATCTATTCACTCAAAATTGTTCACGCTTATTTCAATAGAATGGGATGTTAAAGAGTCTTATTGAAAAGTATTTAGAAAACAACTAAGAAGTATTTGACTTGTAACAATCTTCTTTTCATAAAGAAATAAAAAACTTTTATTCATCCTAGCGTACACACCATTTGTGTTTTTTAAACAAGCCGTGAACAATTTTCAATTCATTCTATAGAATGGGAGTCATTCGTTTATGATGAGTAGCATTGTAGGATTTTATACGGTTTTTATCGACCATAATTTTTAAATTGCGGACTGTAGTTGTTATATTGGGAATACTAGACGTTAACCCGCGGACTATGGTCGTTATTATGCGTACTATAGTCTTTATCATGCGTATTATAATCGTTATCCTGCGTATTTTAGTCGTTATCCTGCGGATTGTAGTCATTATCATGCAGACTATGGTCGTTATTCCGCGCTTTAAAGTCGTAATCCTGCGTATTATAGGATTGTAGTCATTTTCACGCGGGTTATAGTCATTATTCCGCGTGCTATAATGACTTTGTCATAGATTTAGTCATTATCCTGCAAATTACAGTCGTTTCTCCGCGGATTATTGACATTATTTCTTTAACAATTGTTACTATCCCGCGGATTATGGTCATTTTTCTGGCTTAAAAGCCATTATCGTGCGGACTATAGTCATTATTCTAATTATATTCCAAAAATATATCAATCCAAAGTTATCAACGCGCGGATTATAGTCGTTATCCTTTAGATTATTGTCACTATCCTGCGGACTATAGTCATCAAACCTAAGACTTTCGTAATAAATCATCACAATAAAGTCTTCTCATTTTTTCGCTGAACATCATTTACGAACGACATCGTAAAATTTGATGTGCCAAGTAAGCAAAATTCCTCATGAATAGAATTACAACAGAAACCGTAAAGATTACACGAAATAAAAGTTTTAGACATTGTGTCTGCTGCATTCTTATTATACATCAACAAAAGTATTGTAGCAGGTGGAATAGTAATGAGCTGAAGTCTGCAAAAAAGAACTTCATTAATCTTTTAATGTTAATACCCACTTGATGTTCATAAATTCTACTCGAATGGTGCTAATCTGATGAGATTTAATTTCGGTTGCATTCATTAATTGAAAATATTGTTTAATTATTTTTAGATCCAATTATTCATTAAAATGCAGTTTCAATTTTCTCGATTCAAACTTGATTGAATGCCTGTACACCTAAAAAATTAGATTGAATTTCATCGCAATATTGCAATAGCTTGATTGTACTGAATATTTTATGAATTCAGGTGTATTTCCGTTAAAATAGATACAAACGATAAGCTTAATCGAGAGTCTGAAAATGAAATTGAAAATTTTGCTAGTCTATGGCAATCAAGATAAAATATCCATTGACCGAAAAGCCATTTTACTGTTAAATTTTATCGACGTATATTGTCACTTCATTATACTTGAAGGTAATTGGTTTTCATTTTCAGGATTTTAGCATAAATGAATTTGCAAAATGACTTGAGCTTTTAGGATTTAAAATTGATTTAAGCAGAATATCCGATAATATTAAATGATAGAGAAATGGATTGATTGAATGATGAAATTGAAGCTTTAAGTATTTATGGATACACATAATTCTTATGAAGAATCTAAAATTGTTCAGAATTAAGTAAATGCTTCAGAAAGTTTGAAACAATTCCGATCGGCACAAATTTTACATTACATCCAAATGGTGGCCACGTGGCATCCAATTATGACAATTAACATGAAAATTCTCACAGGGACATCATCTGGCAGCTTCTTGGACACCATGAACAATCTGTGCCACTCGGTAACATTTCAATATCTCTCAATAAATCCATTTATTCATTTTAATATTGAATAATACAAGATTTCGCCTTCAATATTGTTCAAAAACATCCATTTAAAGGATGTAACTGATTGAATACAAATAAAACATCATTTTATCAAATGCGGATGTGGATTGCGAGTTTGAACATTGAAGAATTTTTTATCATAAAAAAAATCTCTAGAGATGAAATGTTTTTGAGTACAACAGCGGAAATTGTTGATTTGGGTTCGATATTTGATTGTATTTTCTGTCTGAGTAAGTGCAAATTTTATGTTAGCTCAAGTTGTGCAGTGATTTAGTTTGACACAATTCTGCAATACCGATCTTGAGTTTGGGACTTGTCACTTGTTTTGTTTGGTTTTTAAGTTTTTGTGCTACACAAAGTGTAGTTTGGAATGTTAAAGTTATGATTTTTGGCAAAATTAGAGTTCATTGCTCACTGCAAACTGTAAATTAAATCCTAATTTGATTATGTTGTCCATTAGAATCTTGATTGAACTTTCATTGACATAAATCAATTCCTTAGACTTGCGTTGACCAAAGTTGAGATTTTCAATCCAGCTACAAATCAAAAGTGGAGGAAAATCGATAAAAACACAAAAATTAAGGTCCATTTACTTCCTCAAATCAAAATAAACCCTTAATTTCAACTGAAACATCAATTTACTTCCAATTCTTTTCATTCCACAACTCAAAAAATCCTTAAAAATTTTTATTTCCACACATGTCAAAAATTTTCAAACTTCATCTACAAAAATCCCTCATTTTTCTCCACAGAAAAATTTTAAAATTTGATTAAGCAATTCAGAAAGTTTTTACAGAAAATCAAAACTTTTTTTTCAACTTGATCGCATTCAAAATCGAACGATTTGTTTGCAGAAAATTATAATTCAATAAGTTGTTCAAAATGAACTAGAAGAATGAAACGAGAGATGCATCAACTGCTACCAATTCATAATTTTTTTTTGCATGGAAAACTTTTACTATTGAAAGTTTTTTTTTTGCAGCTTTCAACAATGAATTAATCAGAAAAGAAAACGATAGAGAAGATATGAAAAATAATATTTTTCTTCATGTTTCTTTATTAACCAGAAAATATACAGACTTGGATTTTATAGACTTGGTAATTCAGGGACTGTCAGGAGCGCATTTTAGTAATACAGAATATTGAAGTATTTTAATCAATGATGGGCAACCTTTAATATTTTTGAGGGACATCTTGGTGCCCTGCTTCAACCGGATCTGCCCAAGACATACGGTTCATGCTATTTCCAAATGGTTTTGGCAGTCGAAATTAATTGTAAAGGAATGTTCAAAATTGAACGGTCAAAAATATTCAAAACATAACGGACAAAAAATATTTGAAATTTAACTGTACCTTTTTGAGACCAATCCATACTTCCCACAATCCTTATTAAACCCATCAATCATCAGGTTCATCCAACAAGTAAATAGGCTGGTTTTAGGTACTGTAGTCTTATTTCTGTACTATGAAATTTTGGTCTCTGCCTGTTAGGATCTGCCCCTGATTACCCAATCAATTTATATTACTTTCCAATTCTACCATCCTGTCCTAATCCTCAATAGACACCTTCCATCAAATAACTACATTAGACATCCTAAAACTGCACAAATTAGTCTGCACACAAAATAACAAATAAAGCGTCAAACTTGACACCAAGTTCTCTTAAAGAGTATAGAAAGTATAACTTATCCTGAACTGTGACGCCTAGCTAAGACGAAGCAATGCGAAAATTATTCACAACAACTTGTTCTTATCTCCCAAGAGAAAGAAGAAAAGAGCTATGAGGCAAAGGCTAAAGCAAATAAACACAAAATCCACAACGCGACAAGGTGAGAATAAAGTTCGTGTTTATATTTTCAACTCAGCAAATTTTGAGGATATCAGCTAAGGAACCCACTATTACCACACGCACAACCAAAAAGAATGACGAGACATGATTTTCGTTCAACTTAATATGTTGTACTCTGTTCCTTTTTTTTGGTGGCATATGTGACACGAGATATGTGTGAAATAGCAAATATTATGTGCTGTACGATATGAACATGATGGATCTAAAGTCATTCAAATGATATAAGCTTCATGTAGCTTAATAATTTGACACCTTGTATCGCATAATGTATTTTTACGTACCAAAAAGTCTCTTTGGGACTACAACAAAAAGAAGCAAGTAAGTAAGTACAACAAAAAAAAATTTCTAAGGAAGAAAGAATGTTAAACAGTATGGCAATATCATGCAGTGCCAAAAGGGAAAACTCATTTATCATAGTCAACAAGGCCGTGGTTTTTTTGGTTATAGTATAATGTGAACAAAACAGCCAGCTGAGAGGAAGCAACATGAAATCAACAAATATATCTGACGGATTTTTGACATTTCATTGAATTCATTTCACATTTTGATGAGTGCCTCAAATGTGTAACAGCAGTCAAATCCGATTGTATTTTATATTTTTTTGGGGAGTAAAAGGATGATTAAAGCTGTAAGGTTTTAACCACCCCGAAAATTTGAAGTTCACTCAACTGAAATTTACACAATATGTTGTATCTTCTTATGTGGTTTCACATCAGTTTGCAAAACAGCAAATTCCATCAATTTATAATATTTGGAGCACTTGAACTGTAAATAATGTGACAATTCATTTTCCTTTGAAGAGATTGTTGACTTTTTTGGGATGTTTTGATGCACAGAGGGTTTGGTGCTACCTTTAGGATGATGAATTACTGATTTAATTGTTGTTATCTGTTGTCTAAAGCTGAAAATCCTGAAAAAACTTTTTGAAGTGGAGAAAATTTTAACCAAAAAAAATTCAAAAATCAAAAAACAGTTGAAATCCATTTTTTTCTAGTGAAGAAAAGTTATGTCGAGAGAGACTCCATCACTCTACAAACAAGCTCATATGCTTTTAATATAAAAGAAAACAGAAAAAGACAAACAAAAACAAAGTCACTAAACTTCATCCTCACAGCATATTTTTTTATTTCTCTCAACATTTTTATTTTCCACAGGAACATCTCATTCAAACAGTCACTAAACACTTATTGTACTATCTTCTGTTTTCTTTTATTTACACTTCATGTCGTCTATAAGATACGGAACAATGAAACTCATACACATGGAAATTATTCTCCTTTTCCTATATGTGCACAAGACATAGTCACAAGAGAGACCAAGTCAATTACTTTGTTGTGCATTTTTTTTTTGCATTTATGGATTTGATGCTGCAAGTTAAATGTACATACTTAGAAGCGTTTTTATAGCATATTACATTTTGGATTTAATATACTCTATAAAAATGTATCCAATGACTTCATATTATTTTCATTTTAAAACAATTTCATATGTGACCATCTTATAATCCTTTTAACTAATGCTAATGCTTTTGAATTTCCGTGACCTTTGCATATTTTCTTGCTAGTCATGGTAGAGACATTCGAATAGAATGAAAGGATAATGGATTTTTTATTCATAGAAAGTCAAGTGAAGCAAAAAAAGAAGCATGTTTTGGACAGACCTTAGTCATCATATTAAAAGGAAATTTTCTGTTGTAAGAAAAAGTCGATCTACATTTTCTGTTAAATTTTTCATGCATAATGCTTGTTCTTTTTCTTTTAGTATTTAAGGAGAAAAAGTAAATTGAAAAAGACAGGTTGACTTCTATATAAATTTTTGAAGATGTTACTGTAGGTAAGATTGATGTTGAGGATTAAAGTGATAAAGTTATGTTGTAAAATCCAGGATGACATATTCTTGGAATAAATCAGTTTCTGACTTAACTGAAAATTTGAATTTTAAATTTTTGAAAATTGCAATTTTTTTCTCACCTCAAAAAGTTTTTTGGATTTTTTAAGCATTTTGAAAGGAATTATGACAAGATATTTGCTTTAAAACATAGAAAAAAATGGCAAGAGTGTAATCTATCAATTAAACAGGTTTAAAACTTAATGAAAACCCAAAAAAGTTCAAATGTAATTTAACTCTTAACGCCTTACTAATGATGTAAACAAACACAAACATAACCAAACAAATAAGACACAAATTTCCAAGTAATCCCATTCAAATGCAAATTTAACCAACCCCAGTCAGTCAAACAAATCCCAAACAAACTCATCTTACAATCCAAACATGCCAATAAGCAAGAATCCTTTCAAATTATTTACATTTTGCAGTTTCGCAAGAAAATGAAGAAAAAAACAATTGCAATTGTGCGAAATGAATGCAAAGAGATAATAATTGTGAGCATTTTTTAATGTCATCATACAATGCATGTAGTTTCTAACAACAACAGAGAGGCACATCATTCATGTTTAATCCACATGAAGATAAAAACTGCATATACAACAGAAGTAAAAGAGAGAGAGAAACATTCAAATAAACGAAGGTGAACGGGAGTTGAAGAAAAGTTCTTCAACCAATTTGTTTGCAACGCAAAAACGGAAGAGATTCTCTTTTTTTGTTGTGCAGAGTCTCGGTGAGATAAATGGGACTTTTAAGACATGCACAGCACGTCAAAATAAATTTTTTCAAGGTTTTCAAAACTAACAATATACGGTGCATCTAACAAGCTGAATACTGCAGAAAATAAATATGACTTCGTCTCAATTATTTGTTAGTTTCCCACCAAATAATCTCCCGCTGTCCACAAGCGATAAGATGTATTTTTTTTATATAAAATAAAAAAAAAATAATGCAGAAGAAATTGGATACGATTTAACAAGTTAGTAGACGGTGGAAGTGAGATGGAAATAGCTGTGATACATGCGAGCTGAAGTAAGAAATTGAAGTGAAAAATTACGTGTGAAAAATACTTAAATGCCTTTATTTCTTATAATATAAAGAAAATATATTGTATGATATCACGTTGGAGCTTATTCTGCTGACACCGTAGGGAAGCTGCAGCAAACGATAAACGATTCAATTTCCCCCACACACATGCATATACACAAGAATAAGAGTGAATAAGAAATCATAGAAAATTAAATGCAATTACATGTGAGAAATGCAATAACTATGTGCGGTTTTTCAGACTGTAATGAATGTAAAGCTCCAATTAATTGATGAGACGAGGAGACAAAAGATCTCGAGCAATAAAAGTCTAAACCGACACGTTCCCATGTGATTGTTAATTTATTGCAATTGAAAAGAAGCAGCAGAGAAGGAAGATTATTGATTAAGCCATATAGACATTATTGCCGTTCAATCTTATAGCTTGCAGACTCATCGTATCTTGTTCATGCTATATACATACACAACGACTGAAATTCAATATTAATTTATGGCTAATTAACATTTTAAGATACCAATTTTGTGATTTGTCTTGATATAAATCACTCGTACACGGCGCACATTTTTGAATGTTTATTCTATACATTAGCATAATGATGGACGCGAAACATCCAATTTATAAGCGTGAATTTCAATATATCAACAATAATTGCTGTTCATCGCTCATTTTGAACATTTAAAAAATTGAAATTCAAATGAAATTTTTAGTGTAAATAAGGCACCACAGTGGAATACAATAACGAATTGTCGAGACATTTGAGCCCACCATATAAATGGTATGGATGAAGAAGAATAAAGAGAGAAATGATTAATAGCTTAATCGCCAGTCTTTCTCTCCATTCGTCCGGTAATCAAGCATTTTTATCCGAATTTGGAGTATGGAATTGTGGGCGGCTGAAGGCTTGGAGCGCAATTTTCACTGATCTAGATCGAATCTACTTATCATTAATTTCTAACGGTTTAAAAAAATTTAAATTTTTTAGAACCAAAATTTGTAATTTTTTCTCACTTCAAAAAGTAATTTATTGTTTTTAAGCGTATTAAGCATCAAAAAACAAGCAACTTTAGTCTGTAAGCTTAAAAAAGATGGCAAAAGTCAACCTTTATCGATTTCAAAAGGTAAAAACTAAGAAAACACAATAAAATGTCAATCCAAAGTGAACAACAAACATTTATCTCAATAAATAAAATGCTAAAACACGACAACAAAATTTAAGTAAATGTATTCATGTGAGTGGTTCTGCTTGGCGTACACTACAAGTGTCAAAATTCATTGTAGCTGATATAGAAACGCGCCCAGTACACAAAAGAATAAATTGAAGAACGAGATGGCATTTACATGACGATGAAAAATAAAAGGAGAATGCTCCGATATTTTAATAAATTACAATTTTCAGAACGTAATAGCTATTATACGACCATTTGAATGTTCACGCAAAGAGGGAACATACGAGCATTTTTATGGTAACAGTAAGGAACGTGCATGCATATATGAAATGAAATGAAAATAAAGAAATGGAGATGTGAAAATAAATATCTAAAATCATTATAATTTGTATAATTTCTTCGTGAACAGACAGTTAACTTAATGACCACAGCAATTCCGTAAGACCTTGTATGGCAATAGCGACCACACATTGCGGCTCATATCGCGCACAATTCAATTGTTCAAAAATACTGAAAAATGAGCATGAGAGAAGTTTGGAATCCGTCTGTCGCTATTTTTTACGATTTATATTCCCTCATCTTCGTTTATTTTTCATCTCTCTCTACAAAATACGATGTTTACATTAATAGTCAAGTGGTTATCTTAATTAATTGCCATATAAAGATGATGTTCGTGTGACTTGAAATGTCTCTAACGGCTGCTAACTGCTGACGTTTTTTGTATGGACATTATATTTAGCCTCATTAAGCATGCTGCGTGTGTATTGACAAATTTGTTGATTGCGGTTATATGTCAGCATTAAAAAGTATTAACATTTACTTTACTTTATTAATATACAGCTACTAAATCTTTCTCAACAAAAAAATTTATTAATACCATATTAATGCTTTATTTATACATCTCGTGTGCTTTAAGCTTCTTTGACAGTTAAACGATTTACCCTAAAAATAATATTTTTGCATTTTCATGAATCGATTCCGGTCTGAAAATAAACTATTGTTGATTAACCAACTGTATTTGAATATCGATTTGCGTCAATTTACTTAAGCAATACAGAACACATTTCATTCCAGTGAATTTTAAATGTGATGACTGAAATAGCTCACAAATAATATAGTTCATGTAGGTACCATGAGCTCACCACATTGGCACCGAAAATGTTCGATTAAAGTTTTTTTTTCTTCAATTTTAAAATCTCCATGCGACAATTTTCTCTAGAATTTGATTATTTTGTTCCTCGTCGTTAATGCTATTTTTAGGATTTTGTGAAAATTGTCTACGTGCTGTATTATTACACATGTTTCGATTTGTAATGGCTCGTTTGGATTTTAAATTTTCCATGTGGTTGCGGAAACTGTTGGGTTTTTTTGGGGAGAAGAATGGAACTGACGTTAGGCTTATTCATGGTGCAATGACATAGTTTTGTGATAGACTGAATTACATTCTTGTTAAATGTTGAATTTTTAAGGTAGAAAATTTGGTTTTATAGCTGGGAAAGCTGGCATTATTTGGAATCTCTTATAGAAAATAGATGACGCATCCTTAACATCCCATAGACCACCATTTCCAGCAAACCGAATTAAATTACGTTTTAAATTACAATCTTAAAGCTTGCTGTTCTACAGAACTGTTCAATAAAACATGATTCATATTGTGATATATCTTAGCATATTTTATAACAAAACTACGCAGAGAAATTTTCATAAAGATCAGAAAAACAATATGTTAAAGCTACTTAAAGCATAATTTATGAGAGTAGTCAAATTTCTCCAACCAAAAAAAGAGCTGAATCAATAATCGAGAAGCTCATTTCATGCTGAATAAGCGCAAAAAAAAGGTTTCTTCTTAATAAAAAGACAAATACCGAAAAAATTACAAAAGTCCTCGTATTATTGATCGAGGGACTTAAGCGCATTTTTGTCCCATCGATCAGTAATTCAGTAATAAGTCACTTCTAGATCTATAAAATGAAATCCAGGAGGATCCAGGTCACTTCCAGGTCTACAAAACAAGATCCAGTAGGATCCAGGTCACTTCCAAACGGATTTTTATAATTTATAAAACCACATAACGGTTATGACAAATTTAAATTTTGTACACTGTTAAAAATTTTAGGAACATTGAAAAACACTGTAAAACAACGAAAAAACGTGTTTTTGTTGTTATGAAAATGAAAAATTGTTAATTATAGTATTTATGCTTCGATATGAAACTTTTAAATGCCCGGCGCCGCAATAACTTTATGGAACTGATCTTTTAAAACCATTCCGAGCTCTCTACGATGTCTAGTTAAAAAGTTTTTAGCGTCAGCCGAACGAACGAACGAACGAACGAACATAGTGTCTTATTAAGCTACCTTTTTGAAAAAAATTTCAAAAATGCGCTAAAAATATATTTTTCTTATTAAACCAATTTCGAAGTAAATGAGATATTCCATATTCAATATTCCGTCGCATAATCAAATACCATAAATAACTCTTAAAATTCTTATGATAAAGGAAAAAAAAAATTGGAATATTCAAAAAACATAATCATTTTAATCCCATTTATTACGATCACTTTCGTATGCCATACACAATCAACATTAACTCGTGTTAAAGTCCATGTTGTTCTTGAATGAATGAGAAAACAAAAAAAATTTAAATTAATTCCATGACACGTTTGTATAACATACATATATAAAATCTGTTATAATGTTATTAATAGATTCAATCAAATTAAAATTTTTAATTCATGCTCTGTCTTGACTTGGTCTTGACGACAAACCTGAGATAATAGCAAATCTTGTATAACTCAAGTCGGTAAATCGATGAAAAATCTGGGACACAGGCTGGAGTGACTCTGATTTGATTTCGGATTCGGTTTAAATCCGGTACTAGAGCGGTGTGACTCTGAGATGATTCTGGTTTCGGTTTAAGTCCTAAACCAGATCGTGGTAACCCTGACTTGGTTCTGAATCTGGTTTAATTCAGGAATCACCATGTTGGAAGATAGGTGAAACCGATATCTGACTCCAAAACTGACCAAAGGTCAAGTGTTTACCTTCTCATGGTATCCCCTGATACCACTAAACATACCGCTAATATTGCACTGAGCTATGTGACTGGAATAAGTTCGTTAAAGGATAGAGTAAAAGCCTATCTAAAGTCCATTGTCTCAAGAGTGAAAGCCTGACAATCAAGCTAGGAATGACAAGGTTTACAACCGACCTTTTTTGAAATCAACTTTTACAAAGAAAGCAACCATACCAGAGTCACGCCAGCCAAGGACCAGCTTTTTCATCGATTAACCGATTTATGATACTCAAAAAACAGGATTTGTATGAGCAATAATCATTAGAATATATGTAAAATAGTGATAATTTGTAGTTCCTACTGAATATTCAATAAATGAGACAATAATATAAGAGAGAACTTCCTGACCTACTACAACAATACACAAAAAAACTTATTTTTTTTCTCACATTATCACATCTTCAATTTTTTTTAATAAGATCTCAAAAATTGAAAAATATTCCACGTAGTTTGATATATTTTTGATGTTCGTCATCTATTTGCTTATCGATTTGCGTCAATTTACTTAAATAACAAACCCAGATAGAATAAATAACAGTCTATATCGATTAATTAAAACATTTTTTTGGTGCTATTGAGGCGGAAACATACGAAACACGAGCAGCAACAGAAGAAGAAAAAAAACTCTAAAAAATAACGATCCTTAATGATGAAAAAAAATATAAGAAATTTACTAGTCATTTATCGTAATAAATTTATGATGGACTTTTGGTCCAATAAGTATTTTTTTTCTGCCATGGTCTGTAGGAAATTAGATTGTCCAAAAGCTCTTTTTTATAGTCATGCATAGACTTGCTCATTTTCCTTTTTCATCTCATAAATTTTTATTGTAAATTAACTTAATGGACAATCTTTTCCACATGCCTACATCGCTCTACTCTTTTTCATATATTTTTTTGTAGCTAAAATCTCGTTTGCATGTATTTAAGATATCTAAAGTAGATTCAACGCTCGCTACGCTCTTTTGTGAAATATCGATAAATTAATTTTTATAAATTAATTAAAATTTTATTCAAAAAAAATTATAATCTAGCAAAATAGTATCAATAAGCTACGAAAACAACATAAAAAGAATGAATAAATGCATTTTAAATAGAAAACAATTTTGATAAGAAGATCCATAAAAACATCATGACACGACATTAGTGATGAAAATTTATGTGAAAATTATCAGATAACAATGGATACTTCCAATAATTACTTAATAGGATAAGCTCATAATTCGTAGATGAATTCAGTCAAAACTGAGGCTTTGGTTTAATGACTTTATAATGAATATGATGAGAGTCGTTGGAAGAATTTGATGCACATTTTGGGCAGGTTTAATTAATGATGGGAACTGTCAAGTGGAAGCCACAGGAGCTAACTGTTTGTCATCTAAATGAGGTCATTTCAATTTTGTTCACAATTGATCTGAACGACAGTGTGTTTAGGAAGGAAAGCAGAGTTGGCAAGCTTCTGTTTGGAGTCGGGCCTCACTGGAATAGCCTACCAACTTGCTGTCAGCTTTGAAGTAAAGTCAGTCTTATGTAATTCAACGTATTGGACAAATTCTAGTCAATATTAATTAAACTCGGAAAGGCTTAATGGATATATGCATCTTAAACCTTAAAATAGTAAGATCAGCTTCAGGTCATAGTCCCGAACTTCAATCTAAATCCCTCAAATGCGCATATCCACATAAAAATTCTTTCAACCTAAATTTGCAATTCAATTAAATCATTAATCTCATAAGCAATATGTTGTAGCCTTTTTTGCCATAAATTAACATCCTCACATGAATATTAATGCAGAGCTACCAAAAAAACAAAATATTCGCGACTGACACCCACACACCAATGATATTCCTCACTGGTTATCACGAAATTAAGAGAGACTCTTTTTTTAGATGCAATAAAATTTAATTTACATATATTAAAAAATTTATTCAAAATGAGTTTCTTTTTTTTATAACGACTTAATGATTATGGCTTCATCATAAAGTTGAAAGATTTAAAATTCCATAAACACCTTACGAGAAGGAGATACAACAACAACAAAAAATTGTTTAATTAATTTTACAAGCTTTTACATTTTAATAAATTTGTAAGCATCTCAGAGCTATTAATTAATATTATTGCTTGGTGCTGTTCTACAAGCTTCTTAAAATTACAACTCGTATTACCCAAAAAGGCACTGACTGTATGAAATCGACAACAATGTTTAATTCTCATGAGAAAAATCTCCAATTTTTTATTTGAGATGTTTATATATCAAGCATGCATTAGTTCATATTAATGGACCACATGGACGACGAATAAGAAAAAGGAAAAGGCGGAAAAGTCCCGTTGCCATTCCCATAAAAATATCCCCATATAATGTTGTCGTCGTCGTACACATGACGTTATGGACCAAATGAATTAAAATCACTGAATTCCACAATCATAAGGCATGTCTTATGGGAAAGGCAAATAAAATTAACCTTTTCCCTTATTTTTTTTAACATCTTATGTATTTTATGGGTGGATACTTCGGACCTGACTCTTATTTAATTACATATTTTTTTAAACATCCTTTAATAAATTTATTGTGAGTATCGCCAGATATAAAAATTAATAGAATTTTTTGGTTGATGATGCATGTGCAGTTTGTGTGTTTAGAGCGTTCTTTCTGATTTTTGGGAGATGATATGATTTATATTTGGGTTTAAGCCTGTTTGAGTTGAAATAAAATTTGTGTTTCATAGATCAAAGTTATAATCACTCAAAATTGAATTATGAAGCTCGTAGGTTCGAATCCTACAAAGACATATTGCTCAAAATAGCAATTTATTGGAGATCTCAGGACGTTAAAACTTTTTTGCAATTAATGTACGCTCCAGTCACGCTTTTACGCAATGGAAGGCGACAACCCGTATATTCCCCATTTTTTTTGGAAATCCAATGAATCTCTGTTAGTGGTTTTGGTTATGACTTACCGCAAGATGTTGTGTCGTGGCTCAAAAAAGGTTGCCTACCACCAGAGATTTGTGTTCCAGGATTCAGCACATTTTGATCCCAGGCTTGAACACCCCTACCTTCTACTAATTTACCGTATAATTCCTGAATCCTTAAATTTCAACCCATCAGTAATCCAGACAAACCGATGACTTTACCTTCCATTCATCCTATCCATCCCACAGAAAAACAGACACCAAAAAAAGGGACATTAATAAAGGATAATAAAGGCATGTCTTTTTTTTAATAGCAAGTTCCAGTGTTCTACAAATGACCTGAATTTATTTATACTTTTTATCCTACTGTGTTTAGCTTTTTGTATTTTATTGCATTTCCAAAAACCAGCATGATATAAACTTGTTGATGCCCAACAACAGTCAATTATTGAAAAAAAAGGCCATAACAAATTTTATACAGTACAGCTTTCGATTTTTTTTGGTTGAGAGTACATACATTACATTATTATGGGCAATCGATACTCATCTCCATCATGAGCGCTAATAAACATACATACGCGGCAATAAAGAAGAGAATATTTTTTTGGTGGCAACAAGTCAACGATTCATAATAATTTATTATGATATCGACCACCTTCTTAGTCATTTCCCGCATCATACTCTGACATTTGAAGGAATGAAATCTTCAACCATCATCTTATATTTATATTTTTCAAATTAATTTTATTATATTCCAATGGCATCATCATGAATCAAGATAAAATAAGCAAAGACTGTCGAAATGTACAAGACATAAGGAAAAAAAAGTCTCTCGATGGCATGTCAGATTGATTTCATCTGATAGCTTAAACACGCTCGATTTAATTTAGTTTTTATACATCTCTCTCTCCTCCCTGTGTTTTATATCCATTTTTCGCAATTCCTTAATATTATTTCCATTTCGTCTTATTATTATTATAATGCCACAGATGGAGATACGATTAAGAGATATTTAATTGAAGGTAATTAATTTTTCTTTGGTAACAGAAGTGAAACAGAACAACAACAGAAAATGTCTATTTTCCATTCTTATTTTCACCTTCTATAGTCGATGGCGGCGGCAGCGGTTGTCGATAAATGGCATGAGAATAAATATAATAAAATATAGCATCGAATGACGGTGAGACGTAAAGACCAAACAGATTTATTTACATTTGCGCTATTATTTGCTGGCTAAATGCCTTCTGATGTTGTGGCTGATTATATTCCTTTTCTTCTTGCCTTATTTACCCACATATACGCACGCACTATTGTATACGATGTGCGGAATCAAGCGAAGGATGAAAAAGAAGAAGAATAAAATGAATATTTATGTTTGTTCAATCACTAGTCAATACAAATAAACTAGGAAGGCATTGTACTTTTCGGCGTTCTGTCAATTCTTCTTAGCTTCTTTCCTCTTACCGCCGACGTTGTTTTTTTATGCTTCGTTCAAACGATTTCTTCTAGAAATTAAGCGATTTTTTATTCATTTTAGTGAGCATGCTGATTAGATGGATGAATGAACACGTGTTTTTGCTAATTGCTGGGATTAAGTCTATTAAACTTTCACCAATCGATTGTTGCCACTATCTTGATATGCTAAATTAATGATTTTCTAGCTTATTTGCTGTTTTTGTTGAAAAAATTGACAAAAACTTTTCGAAGTGAGAGAATTTTTTTCAAAGCCAACTATTTGAATTTTAAAAAGTCGTTAAATATTCAAATCAAGATAAAGATTTTCAAACAACAAGACTGCGCTTCCAAAACCATTCCAACTAAATGTTTATCCAAATATTCTCACTAACTAGCTAAATCTACATATGTGTATGCTTTTTTCAAGCATTCCTGTTATTTAACTTACACAATTTAAACGAAAATTGAAAGATAAACGACTATCACGTACGGGTAAATATTGAAAGCTCACATTCCATTCCTTAACGATATGAATACACGAATGTGTACAATAATGATCAAGCATAATTTCTTCTGTTCACAATCAAAATCCCTGCATTCACTCGATGGTTTAGTTAGTTATCGCATTACAATAACAGCTTAATAACTCAAATAATATGAACATCGACAATTGCCGTGATGAAATGAGTGAGTAAGTAATTCAATTTGAGTGGATATACACCTACAACAACGGTCTAGTAGATTAAGACTTGTAAGTCAATATGTACATAACCACAGCATAATATAAAACTTTATCGATTGGTTCTTTTCTGTGTAAAGCACAAATCATGAATTTCATTCACGTAAAAGGACGAACGTACATGAGTATAAATGCACAATAAATCAATAAATGCGAAGGAGGAACTCTTTATTTGGCTGACTTTTCAACACATTTCCAATGGCTTTATAAGAAACTTTTTTCGAATTTCTTCAACCGCAGTCAATTAGCTATTCACGACAAGTCATTTCCGGAAACTTTACTTTCTATTGCCTCCCTCATTTTGAATAAGAAAACAAAGAAGAAATTCCATTCTCACAGAAACGAAAACTTTCCTTTTATTCCTGATTTAATCAAATTATTTCTGTCCGCTTTCGGTTGAAATTAAGTTATGTGTTTATCAATGGTATTGTTATAGGGAATAAAGAGACGGAGTGAAGGGAACCAATTGTGTGTACAGAAATAACACAAAAAGGGCCTTAATATCGACTATTCATTCTTGTGTACATACACCGCATATTCTTCTTAATTTTTATTTTTGGGAATCACGTTCACTTCTTTGCTCCTTTTTTTCATTATTTCTCTTTTAAAAAACTCCGTCTCTTAAGTATGTTTACATGCGATGGAATGCCTTATTTTATTTCTCGCTGCTATCATTTTGTCATCTTCTCCCTGGCTTATTTTTTCCCAAAGAATATTTTCTCTTTTTTTTGTGGATAAAATTCTTTTAGAATCTTTCAAATTTGACGTCAAAATATTTAGCTAAGGGGAAGGCAGGGTTACATTAAAATTTGTGACATTGGACTTTGAAATTATTGTAGCTCTTTGAATGAGGCACTCAAGACCGCGACCCCGATGAGTGATGTAGCATAAGTGTAGCATCATTTTTTAAGGGGTCTAAAGGAAAATTTTACTTTTTTATCGGAACTTGAAGAAATTGACTAGGATTTTTTGTAGAAAAGTTGACCTAACTCGACTTGACTAGAATGGACCTAAAAGAACTTGACTAGACTTGATTCAGAAGAGCACTAGTGGATTAATGAATCAAAAAACGGGTCATTTACGACGAAACGCTGACTTGGTGAAAGATTAGACTTAATTATTTACATGACAGAGTCACGTCAACCCAGTATCAGATATCGGATCGATTAACCAACTTTTGCCAAGAATTGAACTTCGAGCATGTGTGATTGTGTCGTGTAAACTTATTCATCACTCCTTATAAGGCTACTAACCTTGATTACTCAAATTTTACTCCGTTACTGTAGGAGGTGGTAGAGTATCTTAGACTATGAGATAACAAGAGGATACCAAGTGACTCAAACCATTCGTAGCTCTCAAATTTCAATTTCCTCAAACATCATTTACGATGAATCCTTTAATGCATTTACAGTAACAATAATGTATTCCTAAAAAGGCAAAATAAAATCAATTTTTTTTTCTCTTTCATGTTCTGTTGCCTCAAACTCGTGATGCCTCAAAGAATTTATTTTATTGCATCACATCGAATCCATCAATTTTGAAATGCGGTAATTATCGATAAATTTATGTGGCTATGGAGCGAGGCTATCATCAATAAAAGTGCTATTTTAGCATTTAACGATGTAATACTTTAAAAAAAAGGAAGGAAAAAGAACGTATGTATGTAGACGCTGCTGAGATACATTTATCGTAACCAGAAAAAAGGAGAAAATCGATATACTTTTTATGAACAGAAGAAATACTTCACAATTTAATACTTATTTTGGTGCCGTAAAAAGAAACTTTTTTATTTTATCTTTTCCTTTCAACTTTTTCGTGTGAAAAATTTCTACTTTAATTTTTTGTATTTCAGATAAAAAACAAAATAAATATTTTTTTGCAATGTTCCTTCTTATTTTTTTTTGGTTCGACAAAAAACTTGAGCGCATTTCTCGATTTTCAAAAATTCCCCCGAGTACTCTACTCGAGATAAGGTAGTAAAAGCTGTTATTGTTGTCTATTCAAGTTGTTGACAATCAGCTTAGAATGTCTCAATTTTGTAAAAGTTTAACATGATGATTAAGCAAATGCTTTCGTCTCGATTGAGCTCGATGGGATATGTAGAAACTTTATTGAAATGAGACTTAAAAGTGAATATTTATTTTGGGGTTGCCGAACAGCACATAGTGTTTAGTAGAAGCAGAGTAAGCTTATAGTACGCTCGCCAACATGCTTAACTAGTATATTTAATTAGAGTAAGCTCTTGAAATCATGATCATTCCCTGTTAAGGTGGAAGTTGACTCGAATTTCTTATGGAGTCGAGTCCACTCAAGTAGACTTTTCCATACAAAATCTGAATCGACATCGAGCCCTGGAATTACCGGTAAAACGCATCATTGCCCTGATTTCAACCCATATTTACAGCAAGAAATGCAATTCACCGCATTCTGCCGCCCGGAAGTCTTATTTCAAATTCAAATTTTGCAGATTCACAATGAATTGGCATTTCTTGTTACTATGTTCTAAAATAATTATAGTATTAACAATTATGGTGAAATTCAATTGATAAAAATTTAACACCTGAAAATACAGAACTTTATTGACATCGACTACACGAGGTACAAGTGTCTTACTCGATGTTAAACATGTGTCAATAGAACCACGTCGTACTAATTTTTTTTAATTTCCTGACAGTCAATATTAAATAAAAAATGCTGAGTAATTGTCTCAATGAAATGATTGGAATATAGAGATAGGACATAGAACTTTATGTTTATTTATTTGATAGGTATGGATGATAATGATGAAATTAAATTCTTAAATTTAAAACACCTGATAAAACCTTTGTTGTTTTTTATTTGCTATGCCTACATGAGAACATGCAACTGTTTAAGCATCTTATATAAAATGACATACCAACTTGCCTACTTCTTTCAGTAATTTTAAATAATTTGAATAAAATTTAAACTATTTTATTAAAATATTTAATCTGCCACCAGAATTGGCGGAAGCCAGACACTAAAAATGCATGGAAGAGTCTTGCCTTCAATGGATAACAATGACACAGTTGTCGTATTTTGTTTTTAGGTTAACATATTAGGTGACAAATCATTAAGGACTTAATGTTGAAGAATTTTTACAAAAAAAAATCAAGGAAGGCACACAGTTGTAACCGATTAGACAAAAATATGGTATTACTAGTTAACGTCTAGTTGATGTTTAGTTCTTTGTCTAGTAATGGACGTAGAAATGACCGAAAATTCAGCACCAAACTAGAAAGATCCAACTAAATCCAGCAGAGTCAAGTCAAGTCAGGGAACTTTGACCTCCAAACCTTTCTTGCCCTTAAATACGCTTGTACGTCATCTAGTGTTATTCCCGGAACCATTCATTTAATTATCATTAAAACCATAATAACCGTTAGGTATGGTGAAATACGATAAAATATTTATTCAAAACACCTGTTACTTAGTAAAGGACGTCAAACTCCATCTACTTTAGAAACACACCTCCACGTTGAACATATGAATCAACCCAATTCTGGATAGTCAGACAATCTAGAGTAAAAAATTTCATTGAAAAATATTTCAAAGAAAAACACCAAAAAAAATATATAAGTGGGTAAAGAGAAGCTGCAAGGCTAATAGCTGTCGATAGTGAAGAAAAGATTAAATTTTCTTAGCCTCATATTGACTCATGATTGATATTCTGGCTCACGAATTTTTTTTTTTTTCATCCTTTATATACCAACATTTGTCGATTGATCAGCATAGGGGAGAAAGAGAGGAAAAAATGAATTATAATTTAAATTGATGGGCTTATGAACGGATAATTTACCATAACTAAGTACATCGTATGGCCGTACACATCAGTCAATTTTAAATGCCAATAAAAGTTGAAACTTTCATCATCATCATCCAGATTTTTCGTGCGTCAGACTGAATTAAACTCAATTTTTTTTTTCTTGATTCTGAATGAAAATCTCTTCCGGGTGTACAGTTCATATCTGAAGTATCATCTTCCAATAAGAGATTTTTTTATTTATTATTAAGTAGATTGGATATTCGTGCGAGAATGGTTTTGAAACAGCAGCAATATTGGCAGCATTATCATAGGGCCATATTACATGTAATTTAAAGTATATCGGAGGTCATCGACATCAATTCATAAGATTAATTTTAATTGAATGAAGCAAAAAGTTCAATTTATTTCGTATTTTTGGGTAGATTTTTATATGAAATATTAAGTAAGTTTTGGAACAGATGAGGAAGGAAGGGTGAATAGAACAAATAGAATGTCAGAAAAATTGTCATTGCCGGGCTCGAATCACAAGCTTTTTACTCAACCTCTGGTTAGAATCCGCAAGTTGAACGGTAGCCAGGAGCTCCAAAAGCTACTTGATGCAGAACAGCTTAACGTGCGGACAGAGAATTTGTACAAACTAGGTGACAGAGCCAGCAACAGATTCAGATGGACAGCCTTTTGTGGTAACCTAAGCTTCACATTGGAACATGGCTACAGTCAGTAAGTTAGTATTAAGTTAGCGATCAAATTTAATGATTGCCATTAATTTTTCATTTTCCTATTCCAAACTGTCACATAAGTGATGCCACACATGCATTAATATCATTTCAAATGAAATGACAAGTCAATGACGAACCAAAGAAAAAGAAGAAGAATAACATACTAAATATCTGAGAAAACACATGTGAAGTCCATTGCATGTGTATGACATTTGATACCATTCTCTTTCGTTGATGTATTTTTTTGCTATTCGATACAGATGATAATGTCAATATTTTTCCAAATGAATTAATAATGAACATTATACGGATACCCCCATTTCAATAAATATTGTTTAGCTAGAAACGAATTTTTTTCGTTTGCGTATCATCATTTAACGTCTTCGTCTTATTCCCATACTCTTGAATTGAGAATGGCCATAAGTTATGAAAATGAGAAAGACACACCACACAAAAATATATATATGTACGATATGAATATTGAGTAGAGAGTTCATTAATTATATTTTGAGCGACCACCCTGATACTCAAAGTGCGGCAAAAATTTCTTTTCTTTCACACAGAACATTATTCTCTTTCTCTTCATTTCTTTTTTGGATATTAATTCTGCCAAAATACCATATTGCAGATACTCGAAATAAGAATAAGAATTGCTTTCAGATATTTTTATGAAAATTATATATTTTGTGATAATCTACAGATTTTGTTTAGCATGATTTTTGGGATGAAAATGGGTGGAATGTGCAGATTGACATTTTGGGGATTTGATTGAGTTCAAAGCTACAAGTCCTTTTCATCTGGATTTAAATAGTCATTGCAGGGACAGAAATACAAGTTTGATGCACCACATTTGGTAGGAATTGAGAAGATAAATAGCATACAAGAGCTCAAAAAGCTACTTGGCGCAAAACAGTAATGAATGACCCGAGCGACACAAATGAAGAAGGTTCCACTACGGAGCTTTATCAGATTCCGTCAAACCTCTTTTATTAACACCAAATGGAAGTAGTCTAGTTCTGGTGGTTTTAATAATAAAGCATTAGCACAGACTTTACATTTCAGTGGCTTGCCATCTTCATTTATGTCGCTCATGGTAAAGTCAGCTAAATGTGCGGACAAAGAATTTTGTACGAACATGGTGACAGAACAAGCAACAGAAAAGACTTTTTTTTAACCTTAAGCTCTACATAGGAACATGGTAAGTTTGGTAATTACAGTAAATGACTAAGTATCAAACTTAAATATCCCAAAAAACTCATTGTCCATAGCAATTTCACCCATTAGCTACGCAACTGATCTGTAATTCATTAAATTCCAGATAAACAATCCAAATCCTCATTCAATTGAAGAATTTACAGCCAAAACCAATATCCCAATCAACGATTAAGAAGCTATAATCAAAATTTTCTCCGAAATAATCTCCAAAATGACTACTTGCTTGTCATTTCTCTCCCACCTACCACGAAAGACCATTTCAAAATTTTATACGTGTGTAAAAAGCGTCAAATTCATCCATTATATTCAGTGATTATCATAATTCTTGATATTTATTTTAAGCTCCTTGACCCCGATGATTCAATTACTGTGCGAAATTTCTTCATCGATCGTTAAGGCAAAAGTTTTTTTTTGGAAAGCAAATAAAAATGTGATTTTTAAGGCTTCCTTTACTTTTAATAACGCAAAAAAACTTTGATTGGATATAAAGGAGCTAGTGATGTGCGGTAAAAAATCAAAACAGTGTCTGTTAAGATAAAATCTGGCATTTGTTAATAATTAATGACTCCATTGCACTCTGCCGAAAACAATTAGTCAATTACTTAATTATTATTCTTTCTTGTCTTTTCTCTGTTATTCGTTTCATCCACTGTTACAGCATATGATTCATTGCGCAATTTATTCTCATGTAATTTCTCGCTTACTACGAGAACCTGCTGGCTTTAGTTGGCAGTGTAATATGTAATATACATTACATACTTATATATATTTACATAAATGTAATTTTTGTTATTTTTTTACATCCCAGATGTGATTTATACCACGAAAAAAAGAATAAGAGATAAAATTGCATATCATTATAATGCACTTGCCCAAGTTCATCATCATCATCATCTTCATTCCACTCTCAGCATATTGCAAATGCACTTGCAGTTTTACTTAAATGAACATCGTCAATATAATTCATGCATTAATCTCTTCTGTGTGTATGTATGTTTGTGATGAGAATGGAACAGATTCAATTTCTTTTCAAGGTGGATGTTTTTACTTCTGTTGAAAATGAATAAAAAATGAAATCTTTTTCATTTACGTCATTGTAATTGCATCTTCCGGTTGGGTTTGTGTAAAAAAAAGGAAATTTTTCATTGAAAAGATTTTTTGTAGTGGAATAACTGTATTTTTTTCGCGTAGACAAAAAAATAGTGAATTGTTAAAGTTTGAAGTTAAGTTGTTTTGATCGGATTAAGGCGCATTTGTAACAGAATTGATAGTAATTCAATGTAGAGGATTCTTTCTGAACTTTTGGTTTCAAAACTCTTGTCTTCAAGTCTTGCTTACTCTGGTCTTAACTAAGATTTGACTCGCAGTTTTGGACGTACTTTAAAGTACAGCCCAAAACTGTAGATCTGCGCTTGCAAAATATATTATATGTAGCTCTGTGGTTCTTAAACTAACCCTTGCTTTTAATAAATTTGAGGATAGAGTGTTCTGGATTCAAAACAGAGTAAATATTCTGATTTATCCAACTTAAAACCAGAGTCACGCACGTCTTAGGACATTTCAAGCTTAATATTGTCTTCAGAATCTTAATAGTTAACCAATTATCATCTCAGAAAGCATTCAGTCAAACCAAATTGCAAGAAATCACAATTTTTCAAACTTTATCCACCAAATTTTTCTCAGAAACATCAGAATACATCCAGAATAACAAACATATCGATTTATTCAGCATCAATATCTCAAAAGCCATCGAATTTACCTTCACAACAAGTCTCACAATAGTCCTCAACAGCCAACAACTCAAAATAACCTCAACAGCACTCTTGATTCTCACAAAGCAGATCCCTGTAAAAACATTTTAAAAATTGATTGCATTTTTTTTTTTTTTTTTTTGAAAGAATCAGCAATGAAAATTAAATTACAATTGTTCGGTTCTAACAAAAGAAAGTTCTTCTCTTTTCACTCTCAATAATCCAAGCACATCCTGTCATTCTTATCGAAAATTCCTTTTTATTTTCTAAAGTGTCAGCAGAAAAAAGAAATCCTTTTCAGTCCCGTTATAAAAACGGAGCGAACGAGAGTGAGAGAGAGAAGGAAGAGCAAAATAGTGTCGCAAAAAATAGTTCCATAAAAGAATCACATTGACATGATGAAATTTGAGAATGATAAAAAGAACTGTAAAACAGCATATGCAATATATGTATGGATCAGGTATCCATACACACATCTCAAAACACAATATTGAGACTTCAATCATGGATATTTTGCATCACTCACTTGATTGTAGCAAGTGGGAAAATCTTTCAAATACTCTAATGGGAGTATCAATTTATTTTGTAGCTATGATACAATGTTGAAGATCTTTCAAGTCAAATTCACAGTATAATTCAGTGGTGGGCAACCTTTTAACTTTCGCGGCACACTTAGGTAGTTAACCTCGACTGACATCACACATAGCATACGGCTCATGATGTATACTGTGCCACAGCACACAGGTTACCCACCACTGATCCACTTTATTACATTTTAGATCCTGAAAATGAATTCTAAATAAGAAATTAATTAAAAATGAAATCAAGAACAGAAGCAAAAAATTTTTCATTTCCATTAACAGGTAAATTAAAATTTTATTTTTATTGCTGTTTCATGACGACCGCTTGTTCTCGTTTCCATTCGTTTTGATAAGCACTTTTTATTCTAGTATGAAACCTGACTTGGAAACAGATATCTTATTGTAAATTTTTCATTTACACGTGCTTGAATTTATTGGCATACTGACTGGCATGGATATTGTAGTACTTTTCAAGGTGATGATGATCTTGACTGAATGGGGAGAAATTTTCGTTTGATAATTTTGTGTGATTTAAATTTGAGGAATTGGTTGCTTAAGTGATGATAAAGTTGTAATCAGTGGGGATGACTCAAAGTGAGAATTTGACAGTCTTCCAAGAATTGGGGTTGGTTTCCAAGGTTAATCAGGACTTGGAGCTGGTTTCCTAAACTTTTCGGAATAATCAACTCTACCTTAATCAGGATACCGTGCTCTGAACTACCTGGGGTAGGTAGAATTATCTTAAGCTTTCCTACCCCAAACCTTGGATAGATTACCTAGGATAGGATGGGGTAGGATAACTTTTGGTACTTAGGATAGGATGGAGAAAGGTAGCGGTAGGGTAACTAAAATTTTCTTGCAATTTTCTATCAAATCTTACAAATTTTGATTCCAATATGTTGGATGCAGTTTAATTTGCATTTTGATCATCATTATGTAACTTCTTCATGACCTACTCATCAAATCATTTTGATCAACTAGCTTGTTATTCAATCATAACTCCAATGAAACACAATCCTTTAAATTTATCTGGATCTACTTTATCTTCCTAATCTTAAAGTCTATCGCTTTAATGAATTATGCAATGAAAATTCACGTCACAGCTCCAACATCAAAGAAGATAATCTTGATGTTACAGCATAATCAGCAAAGCATTCAAAGAAGCACTTTTGTTGTAGGATGACGAGCATATCTCTTATTCATTATTAGGTTAAATGTCAAAGTTTATAAATAATTTCTATTGTGGTGGAGAAAAATTCATTTTCCAAAGAAAACTGAGCCTTTTCATACCTAACATTTATCAATTTTACAGTCTGTTGGCAACATTTTTTACGTTGAAAGACATCTCATCATAAATAAAAATTCTCTTTTACATCATGAGAAACCCTTTAGAGTTCACTAGCATTTGATAGACATTTTTTGCGAGATGAATAAAGAAAATTTTAACAAAAACCTTAAAGCTGATATTGCCATGCTTACATATTTTGTACATCACGAATTTGGTAGTGAATGAGCAGGGATTAAAGGTACATTTTTTGGTTGAAGAACAGTAGTGGAATCAGAAGTCTGAGTCGAATTTGGTTTAATTCTAGTTGAATTCTAGTCAGCATTGCTGTTTTAGGTGCTAATTTGAGTCGAGTCGTCTTGAAGTCGATTTCAAATCAACTATTAAGTCATCTCTTAATTGGTACGTATTCAAATGTTGTCATCACGGTGACAAGGTAGCAAAAAACTTAGATCCAAGTGACAAATGACAAGTCAACTTTGAGTTGAATCCAAAAAACGAAATAAACTTGAATCAGCTCTCTTTAAGGACGAGTTGAGTCAACTTCGAAATCTAGAGCAATTACAGTTCATTTGACCTACTATCATCAAAGAACAGGGATGCTTTGACACCCTTTAACACATTCCTAACTACATCATGTCATGAACAAATTGACAATTCACGATTAAGCAAAAAAAAATCTTTGTTAAGCTAAAAAAAGAATATTTTTTTTTTGTACGTAAATTCTTTTTATTAAGGTAAAGTACCTCTATTCTAACGGAGATGTCTAAAACAGCAATAAAAGTAGAAAAAGGAAAAAAAAGGATTTATGCTAAGTGTTAAAAAATGGTATATACCGTTAAGAATTACGGAATTATTGTCAGGTCGTAGACGACAGAAGGAGAATGTGTTTATGTAAAGAACAAGCAAGAACAGAACTGTAAAGTGAGCACATTGAATGGCACACAAAACAAAACAAAAAATTCAATCTCATTCAAAACAATTAGGATTTTTTTTTATACTCTTTGCTTTCTTCCGGTGCTGTAATTTCACTTTACCTTTTTTCCACATCGTCAATCCGTTACTTTTTCTTTCTGTAAAGCATATTCGAATATTATTATCATCATTATTACATCCTATAACTGTAAAGTGTTAACTAAATGATCCTCATCCTTTCTCACACATACGGCAAACAGAAATGAAAACAGATTTTTGGTGTAAGGATTTGTGAGAATGTGTAATCATCATTCAATCCCACACCCCTTTCACTCTATGGGACTCGAAAATGATATTAATTTAAATTCAATCGTTATTACGTGCAGCGGTTGTGGATCCGTCTACACAAATAAAGGAACGAACTCTTTTTTTAACCTGAAATGTCCCGTAATTTTATATGGTATATACCTCAAACTGTGCCTATCAAATTGCTCCCTTACAATTGTTCCTTTACCTGTAAATAACCTGTTAAGGATTTGAGAATCAACTTATGTAATAAAAATGAAAAGGAAATCATTAAAATTTCTCAAGACAAGAGAAAAAATGGAGCAGATTAGAAGTTTTACAGACGGACGGGGTTAATCGATAGAAATAGAATCCAAGAAAAAAGGGTACTTGAGATAACACAGAAATTGCTTACAAAAAACTATTCCATTATTGTTTTTATTTACCTTTTTTATCCCCCCGTCTTTTTTGTTCCTTTCCTTTGGTAAGCGTAAAAATTTCATCAACATCATGTGCTTGTAAAAACCATAGCATTTGCAATCATTTATGGTATTAAAAAGTTGTTAAAGAAATAAAAAGCGTAGAGAGAAACGAAATTGCTTGATAAAACAATAATCATATAAAATTAGAGGTTTAAAGCATCTCGAAAAACAATCTCGGCGTGAGGCTGATTCGATGGATGTCAATAATTCGGTAATACTATGATTGTTGGTTCATACATAAATGGTATGCTATTTTGGAGCGAAATTGTGGATAAAATTTGGTATTACTTGGTGAATGGTGAGATGGTTGGTGATTGAGGTAATGGCTGGTAATCTTGAAATTATGGCAACATTGTAAAGAATTTGGGTTTTAATTGTTGTGTACTGGGAAGAAATTGTTTTGTTTATGATGTTGTCAGGTTTTGTTAACAGAATTCATGCTGTAGTGGCTACATAGGAGCAAGTTACACTCAATTATACAAATCCAATATGAGATCCAACAAGGGCAGCCAGCAAAAGAACCAGTTTTAAATGCCAACAAAAGAGGGCATGGATCGCGTATGATCTGTACAATCAGCGATGCTGGAGGATGTAGGATGATAGACTGAATAATTTTTTTAATATTAAGGAAGAAAGTATACAAAAACTTGAAAAATCTGGTCGATGCAAGTCTTGACTGAGGTTTGGATTTCACCAAATCATTGCCTGATACAGTCCTAATTCAATTAGTTTTTCGGCAGTTTCTGACACATTATCATAGTTATATTGTCCATCCCCAAACCTGACTAATGACAGCCTGAGCTGCATTTTTTGCATTTATGCAAAAAAGTATGGAACCTGCAACATAAATTAAATATGTTTAAAACTGTAGAAAAATTACAACTTTTGCAGATTTTGACATGAAAAAATTGGATATTTAAGTCGCAATTTAAAGATATCGTCTAGAATCCCAACCTTCCCTGATTTTCTTACTAACAAGATTGAACATAAGAGCTTTATAATTAATTTCTCTTCAGAGATAATAAAATAATTAATGGCGTACATTAAAGTATCTTTAGTTCAGTTGAAACTTTTTTTTAAGCACTAATCATTGTGCAGAAGCAGAACATTCAGTTTTTATGTTCTCAATGACCTAAAACAACCATAGTAACAAGCACAGTATTATTTTACTGCATGATATGTGCCACTAGAATATTTGCATTCAGGAACAGAAATTTAAAATGAAAAGTTCACAAGATAACAATGCACAAAAATTTCGAGAATGTAGAACCACAACAAGAGTGAAAAATCTAAGCCAAATATTGTCTATTCCTTTCTTCCTTTTCGATGTAAACCCACATATTACCTTAGTAAAACCTCTTCTTTACTAATTCTACTGCTGCTGTTTTCATTTCATATTACAACATTGAAAAACAAAAGCAAATATTGCAATACATAATCTAGCGAGTAGAAAAAAAAAAGGTTGAAGATGAGCAGGCACAAAGAGAAGCAGGTGTAAATTGAATTTTTCTGTTGTTTTTCATTTAATAAAATTAAAATAGCTAAATGCTGGAGAAGTGTACACACTAGAGAAAATAAATATATATCTTCGAGAAGAAGCGCGCAATGATGAAAGCAATTTGCTTTAAATTCACAACTCATGTGGGAATTTTTTGTGGATATTATGGATGTGAAAAGAATGAGAAGCGGGTGAGAATGTAAAAAGATTCTCAATAGTTTCCAAACAAAAAAATATTGAAGAATATGCTGTAATCGAGTTTGGTGGAAATTAAATTGAAGATGTTACAGTTTGAAGGATTTATATTACCATTGCGAATTAATGCCTTATCATCAGCAAGTCATGGAAGATGAAAGGATGCGGCGCATTTAATTATTACCGAGATTTTACAGGCTGGATCTTATAAAATGAAGAATTTTACGGTTAAGTCCTTAAAAAATAAATGAAATTGAGTGTTAAGTAACGGAATCTATATCCAACAACCAATCCAGTCAACCTAAATCACTCACATAATTTAATTTCACTTCTACATCCAATAATCGACAATCTTTGCTGATCTCAATGAGAAATAAGGGTGCGCTGTCAAGGCGAAACTAATTAGCACAAAGTACATAGCCATCGCTGCAAAAAAAGAAATGTTTGAGATGCCATTAAGAAGCGCAAACAATGTGAAGTATTGCGGCTATTTTGAAAGTCATTACGAGCAATCTTCTTAATGCAGCTGTTAGAGATGAATGAAGAAAATGGCGAAATTAATTGAAGAGATTTATAAAAATGAAAAACAAATTACCTTGAACTTGTGAGAAATTTTTTAATCTAATCCAATTTCCTAGTGACCTAGAAACATAAATTGTAGCACTTTATCTCATTTTTTTTTTGTGTGTTTCTCTCCCTTTACGTGAGGATATAAAAACATTTGTTGTATTTTATTAAGTTCTCGTATCACGTTAGAATATGTTTATAAATAGTTTCGTTCCTCCATCCCAATCTCAACTTTATACAACATAGAAACAACAACAACAACAACAATTTATAATATGGGAACTATGAAAGAAACATCGTCATATGATTTTTATTTTATTATTCAACAATAAACTTCTCGTTGTAGAATAAAAAAAATCATCACCGTGTTCACTGTTTTATTTCCTCTTTTCATGCACGGTCTGTATAAAAGAAATAAATGCATTATTTATCACACATAAAATATTATTTGTGCATTTTTTTATGTTTAGATGCTCATTTAGCGTGCTGATGAGGAAGACATTTTGACTGACCTTTTGATTGATGCTTAAAAGGAGTTGTGAGCTGATGAATTACATGTATTTATCCAATAATGGTAATCATGAGTATTTGTCATTATGTCTGTCATTCCCGACTGAGCTTCAGTCTCTCTCTTTAATCTCAAAGTCATTCTTGACGGCTTTCTTTCCTTATTTACATTTAAAAGCATTCGAACAATATTAAGATTTTATTATCATAATTCATTAAAGACGCTGCAATTTCCCATCCTAAATCCATTTTCAACCTGTTTTTTTATTCATCCTTAAGCATACCTACAACGACGGTAGCAACAACATAATTTTTCCTCCAATTCTGTGAGAAGCAAAAACTAAAAATATAGTAAATTGCAGAAAAATTTTCTAAAACCAAACATATATAAATGGCAAACAGAACAAAACCAATAAAATGCAATTTGATTGTGCAAAAAAAAGAATTCTGTGGATGAAATGATATTTATACACGACAATGGCTTGTAAATAATATGTGGATAATGACGTTGAATAAAATATAATTCGATTTCATTTTCATTTTTATGATTTACGGATGCTTTTGAAATTGAAATGATATAATAATTTAATGTCTGCATTTGAGCATTAAAAAATGAGAATAATTTTAAAAAAATATAAATTGTTGTGTTGCATTTATGGATTTGGTAAGTAAGATGAGTCGATTATGTGTTGAATTAGGAAGCATCAAAATTTACCAAAAACTAATCAAAAACTTGTAACGGAAATATAAAATTTAAATTTTTTTTGCAATTTCTTCAAAAATTTCTCACTTCAAAATGTTTTTCTGCAATTATTTTAATTAGATTAAGTTATAAAAGCATAAATTACTTGCAAAATAAAGTTCCATGTGGCAAAAGATGAATAAACTAAAGAAACACCAGAAAATGTCTGTTAAACTTCAAGAATCACCAACCAACAAGCCATTTTAACAACATAACCTCATTTACAATCTAAAATCACAATAAAAAATAATCACAAAAAACTCCTGTAATCATTTATGTCTGTGCTTTTTATTATTTAAACTTCCCCATTCAATGAATATTCGTGTTATAGCAAATAATGTGCGTGATTAAAGCATCAAAATGATTGCTGGATGAAGTTGTTATGGGTATTAAAGGGTTTTTTATATTTTTTTCTGTTTAAACTAAAAGTTTAATTCAAATGGCAAATGAAGCACTTTAGACTTGATCATGAATAATTGGATGTCTAATATCTTCATTTGTACAGCTTTATAATTGCCATCATTACTTGCCAGAGATATCTAATGATATTCTTTAAGTCTCTTTTAATCCTTTCTTAATGTTTACTGACATAAGTTTCAAGACCTTTTCGCACCATCATGCTCAATTTGACTTTCAACTCATCACAAGTTCCTCATAAAAATTTATTTTCTTGATGTCAAAATTGATTACATTCACTATCTATTAAATTGTGGCATTTAGATTAGGACAAGCTGTTGTTTTGGCCTATTAAAGACTTAATGCCTTCATAAACGCATGATTATTATCATAATTTTTAGACTATTTACACATTTTTAATGTTTCAACATTCAAATTTGTGCTTCCTTTTTTCCCCAACCATGTTGAGGCAAATGCGGCACCAGTCATGAAAAAGGCATTAAAAATGAATTTTATCTTGTTAAAAAAAAAATATTCTATGCCTCAAATATATTCCCTTTAATTTCAAGAACAGTCTCAGCTCACATAGAGCTCTTTTGCATGTTTCATTTTACAGTTCCGGTACTTAAAAATTCACAAAAAGGAAGAAAATTTGCATTTCACAAAAAGTGCAAAACCGCTTAAAAGTGACTGAAAAATGAGAAATGCAAAGGAACTTCTTTAGATGATGCTTTGTAAAACGACTCTTGTGGTTTCAATTTTCACTTTTTTTTTTATTTTACATAAATTTCAGTTCATAAAGAATCAAGACTTAAAGGAGAGCAACAACAAAAAAAAAAGTCATGGGAATGGAAGAGAAAGAGGAAAAAGATATTCTGAGATTTGTTCCGGAAGCTGAAAACTATTAAGTCCTGCAACAGATGTAAATGAAGTACAGTGGATATTAAATATAATTATTTCTCCGACACACAAAAATTTTATTGTATTTAACAGCGTGACAGGAAGCAAAAAAAAAGCCTCAAAAGATGTTTCATAAAAAGGATTTTAATTAAAAATTTCTGTATTTAACAGATTCTCTTATTCATAATATATTGGAATATGTATGTATGACCAAAGGAGAGATGTCAAGAATCTTTTTTTGTTCTCACTTTTTAATCTCCTTCCCCATTTACGTAAGGCATAAGTTTTAAAGGCAATTTATTTTCTTTCAAAAACTCAAATCTGTCGTAGACATTCAAATATTTTAATAATATTTATTTAGGATGTTTAAGTGTAAATTGTACTACAGAAGGTAGAACATTACGGTGGACAGTTTTTTGTTTGAATCTGATGGCTCTGACACGTTTTGTCCATGCATGCTATCCCGGAAGTAATTTTATGAATATTCATTTAATTTGAATATGTATTGTCTAGAATAAAAATGTGGAATTTTTGAAGATTCTGGATGTTTTACCATCTAAGTGCTGTCCAAACTGTGTACCTTCAAAATTGATTGAAAATGCAATGGAACCACAAACCGTGTACCGTGGCATATTACAATTTGAACAATGCTACCCTAAAACATAGCCCGAGTGAGACTCGAACCGAACCAAAGTCCTTCAGTTTCCTACCTACGACTGTGCTACGGAGGGTTGTTAGCAGTTGTGGCACAAAGCTCATATCGTTGTATTGCACCACAGCACAAATGCAACTAACAAATTCTACAAATGAGAACCGACAAAATCTGGATTTCGATGATTTACAGTCCACCTTCCGCCGATAGATTTTCCTGCAAATTGCTACCTTCCGCCGATGACCCCTTCCGTATAAGACTGCCTTTTATAGATTGAACCAATATTAGTCGATTTTAATAGACTTTAACACGCTAAATCTTAAAGTAAATCAAATAACATCCCAATTTCCTTACTAATTTAAAGTCACAGCATCAAAATCCTTCAAATGCGCTTAACTAAATACATCCTCAAATTCACAAGAGCCTTTCCTACCTGACCTGTCATTACTTTTCAATCCTCTGTCCAAATTGACCTTTTCATTCAAAAACAAATTTGCCAAAAAAAAATGAACCAGGAAGGAAATATGAGAAAATTTCATTCACACAAAAGAGATTATGTCCTCGTGTAGCTGTCCACTTTATGAAATTTATTGTTCATGAATGAACCACACAACAAATGACGATGATTGAATATTGAATTAATGAAATTGAAATTCATAAAAGACATAAAAAAGTGCTTAAGAAATGTTTTTTTGAAAGGATAATATCCACGCTTCAAGAAATTCCCCAAGCCAAGTCTTTGTCCAAACAATGTACAATAAAGAAATTTTATTTTTTTGCGGGGAAGGAAGAGAGAAAATGAAAAATTTCTTTGATCTTTTCAGTCTTTGTCGCCTTAATGCTTCTAGGCAAAGCGAGAAATAAAAGGAATTTCCATAAAAGGTTTATCAACGCGCAAAAATTTGTTGTTTGCGGTACAAAAAAAAACCATTTCCTTCGGATTATATTAAGAGAATATGAGGAGAAGGTCATAAATGACGTATACGTTTTGATAGCAGGAGAGGGTTAAAGGAAGGTAGCCATACTCACTTCTTTGCTCGTCGTGCAGATCAATTCCGATCCATGACCTCTCTTAAACGTCTCTTCAAGTCGGCTCTTAGGTTAGTTGACTTCCGTCAGTCAATTAACGATACCTAATGCAGTGCTATCTCTATCAACAGCTTTTCTCCATGAGACGTCCAAAATATTAAGTTAGTTGAAGAATTTCGTCTTTTTCTTCTTGGAACCATGCTCCGACTTAGATCCTAGGTTGCTACAAAGCCTTCCATCTGACTCTGTTGCTGGCTGTATCACAAAGCTTGGTACAAGTTCTCAGTTGAAGAATTTGGTACGATTTAAATTGTTGGTTTTTGATTCACTACTCTGTCCAATTGCAAGACTTAGGATAATGCACCTAGTCACAATTTGTCTGTCGCGGATGCATTAACCGAATTGGAATGACTAGAATAGTAAAAAATCACTCTATTCTGACTTGGTGTTGCCTGGGATCGAACCCGGGTCGTCAGGGTTAGTTGTCCGACACTTTAGCTACTACGGTAAAGCTGTTCTTTTGTTGCCTATCGAATATGAGCCAAAATGTCTTCATATAAGGAGTTGGAAGAAGAGTATATTGTGATTCAATACCCCAAACAGCACAACGTGTTCTCTAGGACACCTCTATTTCGCCGTATTAATGTTAATATGCTAAGTTGCCTTGATGATATCGTGACTACTGATTCCGACCCAATTTTAAGGCGAGATATGCGTTTTGCCCCATTGTGCAGCATCTGTATATTAATAGCACTTGACTATGCAGCTCACTATTGTATAATACGTTCTCTTTAAAGCTAAATATGTAGAATTTGGATGGACATGAAGTTGTAGCTACATCAATTATAAACGTCCCCCAAAAGAGTAAGACAGTATGTATGACAATGAAACTCTTCTCCATCTCCACTTTCTTTTTTAATGTAAAATAAGAAAATTACCTTCGTAATAATTTCAATTAAGTTGTTAAAAAAAAAGGTGCCTCATTGGAATAATTTTCTCCTTAACACAATATTTAATTTAATTAAAAGCTTTAAAAAAAATTCCATCTTTCGATAAAGTGAGGAGGCATTGCGAAAAAACTGTTAATGGTTCATTCTTAATTAATTAGTAAACACCTCGAATATTCCATTCAGCTCCCTTAACATCTATTAAATATCTATTAGCAATTAAATTTATTAACCTGGCAATAATTCCATTCACACAGCACCAAAAAAATAAATTCCGAGAAGATGAAAGGAAATTTTTTAATGAATTAATTTTATATTTCTTGTTCTGCTCTGTTTTTTTGGCTACAAAAAATATAAAGCCATACTGCTAGCGGTGCTATGTATCAAATTGAGAACTTCTGAATAAAAACAAATTCATATCAGCACGGGGCAATTATCAAGTCACGAAATGAACTTGAAGATTAATCTTGATTGATCCGAAAAAGCAATCATTTTAATTTTCTTATTCTTTCACTCGACTTAATCCGCTGCTTCTGAATTCTAGGGGTTCTGGTGGATGTATATTGATATTAAGTAGACTTAGAATGATGGAATTGTTCACTTTAATGCTTTTGTTACTGAATTTAAACTATTGATGACAATTCAATGTTTACTTTGTCATCCTGGTGTGAAATGTAGTTGCATGCCCCTCGAATCATTAAATTACATTGAATTATTGTTTATAAATATCATTAAAGTCAATAAAGAGCCTACAAATATACTTATTCATTTACCTGGTTCAGCGAATTCAAACTCAAGGCATCGAAAGTATCCTAAGCATAGTTGTATGCCCCTTTTGATTTCAATTGATTGTTCTTAACAGTTCTTAAAAGAATCAACTTCATAAGTCCGGCGGATGACGTAATGCTCCATTTGGATGTCTCACGGATTTCGGAGACCTTTTGGATTTCGTATGGACTTTATCTGCTCTTTTGATTCACTCAGCAAGTCATGAAATTTTCTCAGAAAAGATGAAATTTGGTCATCACTTCAAACAATCTCTCAACCTAACCTCGAATATCCACCATCAGAATCACTACTGACTACCACTTGAATTTCATGATAACTTCAACATTTCTGTGCATTTCTCTCGCAAATTGCAATTTAGTTTCTTTTGTATTTTGTTCCATGTAATTGATTCCGTTTTTAACCTCATCTCATTTTCTCATTTACCAAATGACTCACAGTGATTAAAAAAAAATACAGAAATAAATGGACATAAGAGCAGTGGCAAGATAACGCTACACAACGATTTTCAAATCAACTACTTGAAAGTTGGCAGCATAAAGCGCAACTCTTTAATTTTTGTTAATTTCTCCTGGTCTTTACCTTCTCTCATTCCACTCCAACCCTTGATGACGGCTGATGAGATAAAAGGCTTGAGAGCAATTATGTGAATGAGCTTATTTTTTGTTATAGTTTCGTGCGCGCGTAGTATGACTGTTCACGTTTCTTTCTTCATTAATTATTTAGAGAAATTGAACTTATTGTGCCTGCATGATAAGATCTGTTCACGAATAAATTATAAAAGATTACTTTATTTTTCTAGACAGATGCAATGCTGCATATTCTGATATTTCAATATTCTACTGGATCATGATATTTTGAGGTTAGTTAACAGAAATTCATGCAAATTTACTGAGGTTTCACTAATTATTACCAAAATAATCCAAAATACTACAATATTATTGATTTCTTCGCCTAAATTAACCTAGTTTTAGTCTAAAAAATTAAATGTATCAAAATTTTGAATTTTCATGGTTATTTTGTATTCTGGATGTGCCTTAAAGCATCTATCCTGCTTCTTTGATGATTAAAATTAGCAGACCGCACAAAATCATTAAATCCAACAGTCTATTTAATCCAAAATTCAAATACAAAGAAGTCAAACATTTTCATTTACTTAATGTAAATAATCAAAAAGGAACATAGCTGTGCACAGCATTATCAGAAGTCGGTGAAACTAACTTTGATATTAAAAAATTGAAAAATACATTCGAAAAGGTCAAACAACCAGAACGTTTATGTTATTTTTTTCGCGAAATATAAATCAGCATAAGTGAAATATTTGAATAAGCCATAACATTTAGGTATGTAAAGTTTGCATTAAGTTGAATGAATGGTATTTCTACATTGAAATAAATATTTTTAAAATAATAATCATCCAGTTATGATGTATGGGATGGAAGGTTCATGCACGTTCAATTCTTACATCTTCTTCTACAATTCCTTCACGTTCATGTACTCTAAATGTTAGAGAAATTGAGAAAATAACAATAATATTGGTATGATAAAAACAAAAATAAATGTTTAAATAGACATCTCAACATGAATGCGTAGATAGAGCCTCATCAGGCTCTGTGTACGGTGTGTTCTTTTCAAGCCATATCATATTCTTTGTTTACATATTAGAACCAGAATAGTTTAGTCAAAATCACAAACTCATATGAACAAGATGTGATGGAATATGGTATGGATCTATCAAGGGTTGAAGGAGAATAAGTTATAATACATTAATTGGAGGTTTTTAATTGTTTAAAGCGCACATTTAATGATTTTGTCATTTCTCAGTTTTAACGGCAATTTGAAATTCAAATTTCAAAACCATACAATTGTCAAAAGTTATAAAACATTTGTAATGTTTAGTACTCAAAAACAGTCATAACTGCCAAAATGAACCAAAATAATCAATTTTCGTTAGATTGCGGCTCAAACAAAAAAGTCTATGCAGCAACGTCCTAAAGAAATATTTACAAAACACTTGTGCTTATTTATTCTGATGGATGGAACAAAAAAAAGAGATGAAATGAAAATGATTGTTGAGGGAAGAAGAAAGAATCAACAGATAGTCAAAAAGGAGAGGATGTATGCCTGTGGAGAGAAAAAAATGGTAACGAAAGAAAGCAGGCAATCATAATCCGTTTTCTGCATTTCATCCTTTGGATGTCCTGTGTCTTCTTTTTTTGTTTTGTTTAATTTTACAGAGGATGAAATTTGTAAAATGGTTTGTTAATATTTTATCTATTTTTGCTACTTAAGTAGGCATTTTGGCGACTAATTTTCGGATTCATCTTGACAATATTTACAGATAAATATTGCAATGTGCATAAATATCCTTGCGAAAGACTTTTGTGTCGGCATTAAAATTTGTTTGATGTGGCTACCCATCATGACCGGATTTCTTTATCCTTTTTGCTAATGAGTTTTTCGATTGTTCTTTAAATATTATTCAGTATATTCAAAAAGAAGCATGCTACCTTCAAAATCTTCGTTGTACACAGCGTGATTGAATGTTGTACAATTTGACGGTTAGAAGAATGATTTGAATTTGAAAATAATTCATCCGCGGCCAACTTCAAGAGATTTTTAAATTCAAAAAATTCGTTGGTTCGGGATTTTTCTTATTTTGTCATTTTCTCATTCTTAATGATGCACAATGTCGATTAGGATGCAATTTATGAATATCTCAATTGAATAGCATCTCATAACAGCATGAATAATGGAACCAAACAGGCAAATAAAAGAGAATCAAAATTATTGAGGTTTCCTCCCCTTGTTAACTAAATTTCACTTGTTCCTTTGAAACTCCTTCATTGCACAGCATGTGACATATGACATAACATTAGAATCTTATAGGACATCTAGACACATCTTAATTATGCAATAATTAATTAAATTAAGGAAAAATAACTCGCGACAAAATTAACGGATTATGCAATTTCAAAAAAATCACTCGCAGTTTTATCTCCTTCAAATAAATTTTATTAAAATTTAGAATTATTTAATAATTTACTTAGAATGAAGCCTTACCGTCGTTTATAAAAGTCATAAGTGAGTTAATAAGTTGATAACACAGCAAACAATCGAAAAACCGGTTAAGAATTGTGAAAGAATAAGCAGAAAATCAAAAGAAAATAAAATTCCGATAGATGAAATTTCATGTAAGCTTAAAATTATGTTTCTGGTGATTTCCCAACAAGATTTTACATGTTTTTAATTAATTGAACATAGATGCAATCATGACATCTTATATTTTACACTCATGTTAATACAATTCATCGATTTTAAGCCTAAATTTTTTTGATTTTATAACCTTCAATTACAATTTTCTTCTTCAATTTTGACGAAAAAAAAAATAAGAATAAAAAAATTTGTTGATCAACACTGTCCTTGAAGATTTCGTCATCAAAATTGACTTGCCAGTGACGATGTCATTAATATCCTTTAACATGATAATTACGCATATCAAAATCACCCAAAAAAAATATATGAATTATGATTATGCGGCTATGAACAATTATTGCTTAATCAACTTCCTGTTTCCCGTATGAATAATAATAATTTCTTTCTTCTTGATCACTTACTTCTTTCTTTCCTTCTCTCTCACATTTTTTGTTTGTTTCTAGTTTACACAGAATAGCTACGTTGAGCGGAAGCCCTAAGTTACCTTATAATGATCGATATATTCGTAAAAATCTTCATCTTGTCAAAAGAAAGTAATTAATTAAATAATTAACAAGGAGGAATAATAAGAGATAAATGTCAACATAGCAACATAACAAGTTATAACTACTATTATTATGAATATATAATAATTTGATGCTCCTAAGGAGAAATCAGTGGACACATAGTGTTAATTAGAATATAAGAAATAAGGAAATTAAAGTGCTGATTGAATTTGTGTCATAAAATAACACGATAAAAAAAAGAGTATATATGTAGTTTGGAAGCTTTATGGACAATTTTTGAGGAATTACCTACACTTAGTAAATTTATTATTATATCCCCTTTTAAAAAAAATTAAGTCCAAGATCGATTTTAAATGCACTAAGGAGGAAGTAACTGATATTCAATAAAAAACCTATTCTTGATGTCGAGAGCACTCAGCAGAACAATGAAATTACCCAATACTGAAAAACCATTTCAGTGTAATGTGTGCGAGAAGCAGGTACTTTAAACCTTTATATATCTACTCATATAATTATCTTCTTTTATGTCAGTCTGTGGTTGCGAGGCATTTGATGCTATTTTAGTGCAGTTTATCATAATCGAAAGATGTTACGGGACGCAGTGTGCAGTGTGATTATTGCTGGATGGACTTTAAGTGACTTTAAATGAGTTGTGAAAATTAACGGAAATTACGATTTTAAAATCAATCAATTCATAACGGAAATTTTAGGTTCAAAAATTGAACTTTTTGGTTTGAATTTCAAACGGCCGTTATTTTTAAAATTTCCACATCCGCTGAGATGAAAGTTGCAAAGTATAGTCCTTAATCACACAGTCATTACACAACGATAAATATCGATTATTATGGGAAATTAACATCAATTGACTGTGAAAAGTCACAACTGACTGAGAGAATTGCCTAGTTTAAAAATAATTATAGCTTGTAAAGGAACTGTTTTAACTGATTTACGAATTTCTCTTTTTTATTTCTTATTTCCATGTTCGTTCCATCCTATTCAGTTTCGTCAATTAAGTACACTTGCAAATCACATGAAAATACATACCGGTGAGTGAGATTATATGCATATTTACAGCTATCAAGTCTTTAATTAATGACCTTTTATTATTATTTTTTACATGCTCTCGTCTGTACAGGAGAAAAACCTTTTAAATGTAAGCATAAAGTCTCTTTACATTATCAATCAAATAATTAATGTTTTAAATTTATATTTTACAGGCCACATATGTTCAAGAGAATTTCGACAGAGCAGTACCTTAACTAACCACATTAAAATTCACACCGGTACGTGTGTATAGATAGATTAATTAATTATTCATGCTAATCCTACTTTTTTTACATTTTTCTCTTTGACACTGTGCAGGTGAAAAACCTTACAGTAAGTATTTTATGTCCTTAATTGGCACATATTCTCGAAATTTGCATTACTAATAATCCATTTTCCCATCCATAGAATGCAGTTATTGCAGTAAAGAATTCCGACAGCTATCTACTTTAAGTAATCATGTGAAAATCCATACAGGTAAATTGACCGTAATTAACATTACATGCTAAAACTTAATATCCTTATTTTACATCCCCAAATCTAGGTGAAAAACCATTTGAATGTAAGTTAATTCGGATATACTGTCCATAATATGATAAAATTTAATATTTTATATCTCCCATGACAGGTGTTGTGTGCCGCAAAACATTTCGACAAAGTTCCACGTTAAATAACCACATTAAAATACATACTGGAGACAAATTTGTTATCTGATCGACGCTTAAAGCGCCTGATCAAGACAATGCAGAAAATCCTTGAGAAATGCTGTAAAAATAATCTCATTTATTGAACATTTTTTAAATTTTCCTTATTTATTTAATTACTTTAATACTGTTCTGATTGGTTATTTGGATTAACGGAGATTGGAGATGATTTTAAAGTGCTGGAATTGGAAGTGATTATTGAGTTTTGGTGTAAATAAAAGTTTGTGTGGATATTGTGAATATTTTGGAGACAGTTTTGTGGATTTTGTGCCTAAATTTACTACAAAATTAGTAGTAACGGAGCTACAGCGTGAGAAGTTAAAGATCCTTGCATGCGAGGATGTCTTGATTCACTCAAAACCATATAAATGTTTTTGAAAAGTTAGCTTGCATTTGTATGGTTTTCATACATGTAAAAGTTGACTTTTGTGAGGTTTTGTAACATTCAGTTTACATAAAGGAAACCCTTCAAATCAATATTAAATAATCCACACGAATCCACAAATGTATTTTTTAAAATTTAAATGATTTTAAATAGTTACATTACAAAATGAAATCAGCCTTGACCTTGGTCAATCTCGATCGGTCAATCAATAAACTTTTAAAAATCATTCAGACAAAATTTAAATTGCTAACAAAAAAAACTCAATCCATTCCCGATCGCGCAATTTTCGATCATCTTCAACTCCATCCACAGACATAAAAACAAGTTAAAAAAAAGTTATCTGATGAAAAATGATTCCTTAATTTATAAAAAAAAATAGACAAAAAGTCTTTCTTAAAAAAAACAACAAAAACAAAAAACTCAATGAATTATATTATTACTATTATATTATTTATAGTTATTATCAGTTACTGATTTAAAATTCATATGTGGATTTCTTACATTATGTCTACATACAATTTCAAAAAAATTATGAAAGAAGTAAAAAAAAATAAATAAAAACACAATGTGATGACGATAAGGATGATAATGAGCGAGACAGAATGAAAGTAATATGTGAGTGCGAAAGAGGGAGAGATGCATTAATATTAGAAAATTCATTATTGTTGAGAATATAGGGCATGTACTTATCTATTATGTATGGTATACATATATATTTTGCATCAAAATTTCTTCTTTTTTTCCTTTTTTTAAATATATTATTATGATTAATATGTTATGTAAGGATTATTTGAGAACAACTATAAGTATTTATTTTATAATCTATAAATTTGTATAAATATTCTGAACAGTTATTCAAAAAAACATAAAAAAGTCAATTTAAGAAGAAATGTGGGTATGAGAAATATTTAAATTGCTTGTTTTGGGATGGATTTTGGAGGTTTTGTGCTTCTTGTTTAGTAGCTGTTGGATATTAACACATAATTTTGCCAAAAAAAGAAGATTGTTGATAAAAATAGAAAATAACGACTTTTAGAAATTCAAAATGTGAATCTGAAAACCATATAAATTATTTTGTATTGCTCTGAATTCAAATTTTAACGGATTTTTCTTCAATTCAAATTAAATGAAGACAAACCTCCCAAATCCATCACAAAATGAATGTTTATTTAAATAAAATGTTAATTTAGTTTGTAAAAATACCCTTGAGAAATGGTAGTTCTCCAAATTGCTAATTTCGGGACTATTATTCGGTGATGAATCATAAATCATGTTTCCCAATAGAACCTTTAAGTTGCCTAAATTGAAAATGCCGATATTTTCTTAATAATTATATAAATAAGGTGAAAATACAAAAATATGATGAGAAAAAAAAAAATATTTTCAAAGGATCAAAAATTATTGTTATTAATGCACAGATCTATAAGATCAATAAAATGCATGAAAAAATGATGATATACTAAAGATAATATACTTTGATACGAATTTTTGACGCTCGGGCAAGGCACTAAGTGCCATTTTGGTAATTAAATAGGAACAAATTGGCTAAAAGTTGATAAAATATTTTAAATAATTGGAATTGACATTTGTTGAAGGTTTTTGGATGCAAAATTTAGCTAGTTAATACGTTAGGAATTGTAAGAAAAGCAATTGCATTGGGTATAAAACATTACAATTCCCTAAAACCCTACAACTCCTTATAAAAACCTTTAAAAGGTTTTCAAACATTTTGTACCAAAGTTCCGTACTATAAAACAATTGTAAGGTTCTGCAACAAAAAGTTCAAAAACCTTCAACAAATTTCAAACTCAAAAAAATTTCTTTCCAAATAAATTTATTGTTGACAAAATTTTCTTCTTAATGTCATTTGAAAATAAATGGAGCATTGGTGATTAATGTTTTTTAAACAACACTTGACAACATTTTTTAAAAGCAAAAGCAAAGAAAATGATCACTTTTAAAAATGAAAATGAGATTTTTGAAGATGCACGAATTTGTTGTGGAGAATTCACTTCTTTTTGTTTACTAATTGATTGATTAATTGAAGAGAAATTTTTTATTGATTTTGTGAATTATTCATTTGATAAATTATAGATTCAAATGAAGAAGAATCTTTAGTACATAGTGCGTGACAAATGAAGTGATAGAAGAAGTGTGGCTGATGATAAAATTAGATTTGTGGCAACTTGGTTGCAGACACACTTGTTTGATTATGAATTGAAGATTCTAGAAGTTTGAAGACTGAATTGTCAATGAAATGCTTTGGAACTCACAATAAACTGCAGATACCAGACAATTGACACAACCGTTAAATGTTAGCTTAAAGCTAGTCCAATGTTGATTTCGCTAAGTCATTTAAAATCCTAACCTATAATAACCCTAATCAATCAAAAATCCGGCCTCGAGTTGGCATCATTCTGACTCAGAATTGTTCCAACCTGATGCAGGATTTAGGATCGATTGGGGAAAGGAACTCGACTCTCGTCGATTAACCATAAATTTAGTTATTATTCTGGGCTTTTATCACGAAGAATTTTGCCAAGTTTAAGAATTTCTTCCAAAAAGAGAAAGGACAGATGAGTTTGACTCCAAAATCTTTCTCACTCGGATACGTCCTGGACAACTTCTCAATTGAAACAAATTAGAACATTTATTAAAATGATTGTGATCGTCAAAAGCTTGTCAATAGTAGATGTAAATATAAATGACGATTTAAGGCACAACAAAAAGTGAATTTTCCACAACAAATGATTTTACCAACTACAAAAGCAACAACAACCAAGTTAAATATAAAAAACAAAAAATGTTAATTTTTCACTTTCTCTTTTTCAAAAAAGCGTTCAAAAAATTCCTTACAGGGCCATAATTATTTTTACAATTGAATAATAAAAAAAAGAAGATGAAAAGAGTTAATCGTAAGAGATAAAATCTACATATATATTAAATATATTTAATTAAACAATTTATAATAAAAGAAATGAAGAATGAAAAAAAAACACAATTTTAAGTAAAAAAAAGTGAATTAAACTTAAAAAAAACTGAATGATGAATATAAAAATGTAAAGTTAAGACGTGAAAACGTTCTCGAGAGCTTTTCAAAGGTGACGATGATGATGAATGGATGATGCACGTTCCTTTTTAATAAATTTATTAATAAAAAAACAACGTATGTAAAATTGTGAATGAATGTTTTGAGAAAAATTCAACTTTTTTCTTCTGTGTTTTTGATGAGTGTAAAATTTATCTATTAAATGATTGATTGAATGATGACTAAAGGTAGATTATAAAGGAGTATAGGCAACAAACAAAATAGACATTTTTTGAAATTCACAAAAAAATGATCACTTTTTTAATTAAAATTTAATGAAATTCACAAGAAAAAAAATGTTTTATCTCAAAATTTGTCAGGTTCAAAACAAAAAAAAAAAACAAGAATTAAGAAATTGTAGTGCAGTTAATAAAAACACTCAGAACATGAATGAAAAAAAAAATAGAAACGAAATTAAATGTATTAATTCAATAAATATTAAGACAACCCAAATTACACCTACACACACAAAAAATAATGGAAAATGTGAATATATTAAATGTTTTATATTAAAAAAAGAAAGATTAATTCAACTGGAGTTTTATTATGGACGTTTATCAAAATCTAGGATTTGACAATTTGAACTGAAAACATCCAAAAGTTTATTTCAATGTTTACTTTAATTTGTTGAAATTTTCAAAAGTTTAAATGTGATATTTTATAAAATCTTGAATTTAAAGCATTTTTATCAGTCACAAATCAGTGAATAAAGCAACAAGTCAAGCAGTAACAGCATGAAGAATACTCAAAAAGTCGCTCAAAAAAATTTGAAATGTTTACAAAATTTTGCAAATTTTTCAAAACATCCTCAAATTGCTGGAAACCAGCCAGCTTTGGGAGATGACTAAGGGAGGTCATAGATCGCAATTGATCAGTAAAACCAGAGAAGAGAGTAAGTATGAGAAGCAGACAAACTTATGCATCATAAAAGGATAAATATCTGTATAGGAATTACAGAAAACAGTTCACAAAGTGCAAACCTAAACACAAGCATCTAACCAATAATCATTCATCTTCTAATCTTCATCTATTAACTCAACAAGAATTCAAAGAACAATTGAAATTTCCCATGGCCAATCATAGCGGAAATTGCTTTTGCAAGGAAACACACATCAGAAACACTTTGAAGAATTTTATTTATGACCAAACTTCACGCTTATTAATGATTTGATACGTTCTATTGTGTAAGAAATCATATCCAACACACAAATTCGTGCTTGGTTCAAATTTGATTTGAAAGATTGAATAAGTGGCTGTCCATTGATAACCGAGGATAAATTGGAAAGGAAATCACGAATCATTTCATGGCCAAACAGGAAATCTCGAGTTATCAATCGAAAAACTTTGTAAAAGTGGAATTGGACATGGTAAAATTGGTAACAATGAATCCATACTCACCTATAAACACCAATCATCTCAGGTAGAAATAACACGATTGATTTGAACAAAAGAACTTATTGATTTATTGATGGTGCCAATAATTTAACACCAGTCTGGATTTTCACTTTCGAATGGCACGTCAAGTGCAAAATGTTTTACAATATTTCTCAAAACACACATGTAATTATAGCCTGAAAACTATACACTATAATTTAAAATTCAACAAAAAAGAGAGCAAAATATCCAAAAAGGATCTATTGTCTTGCTGCAAAAATAAATAATGATTCAAGTTCCAATCTATCGGTCAATTTCTTTTCATTCTAAAATGAGAAGCAGAGAGAAATATAAGGTAGGAGGATCGTGTAGCCATTAAAAGATAATGACTGACCGGATTCGGCCTCGAGAGAGTGATATGACATTCCTTTTTACTCTCGTACATCATACAACAAGGTGCAAATTATGTTTCATGAGAACAGACACTGCAGCGTGAGGAGAAGAAAAATGAGATGCAGCAGTAACAAAATGATGAATGATTTGAGTCCATCATCATCAATATTTAATATATTGTTTGTTTTTCGACGTTTTATGGACGTCTATTAAATTTTTTAAGTGAATCCAAAATTACATCAATTTCCATGCATATCAAAAATGCAAGTATAATGAATGAAATATGCATAAAAGATCGGCAGGTGGTCGATCAAGTGGCAATTTTTTCACTTTCGTTGATTCTTCAACATAAACCAAATTCCTCGCACTTGAATGTGATTTTTTTCGTGCCTTGCATGATTGTCTCTGTGTATCGTACGATGCGATAAGGTAAATAATTTATTTTATGCACATTCCTTCTTATTCTTACGAATGGAAGCAAAGATATTAAATGAATGGACATGGCAAATTCATGAGAATGAGAATCTTTTAAAAATGGAATGAGATTTGTTTATTATCATAATTGCAAGTTATGAATTGATGCATTAACATCATAAGTACACGTTTTTGATTAAAAAGTTTTTTAGGTTCTATAATTTTGTTTGTTCAGCATGCTGTGGTTTTATTATTAAAACATATTCATAAAGTTGATGGGTTGTCAATTAAGGGCGAATTTGTGCGCAGTTTTCGTGGAAAGGAACTAATTTATCACAAGTTGGATCATATTGTGAATGGACACTCGAGTGAACAGAAGCTTACTTGATTAGTTAGTAAGTGATGTAAAAACAGGAAGACTTCAAAGAACTCCTCGAAGGAAGCTGTCGATAGAGACGGTATTGCATTTGGTATTGGCAATTGGCAGGGGGAAGCCGGTGATAGAAGCAGCTAAAGACGACATCTTAGACAACTGTGATCCAGTTGATCTGTATGGTCATCGAAGTAAGCAAGGCGTGAAAAATGTGTCGCGGCACACCTTGTTGATTAAATTCGACCAGATGAGGTTAAATACTAAATAAAGCAAGCAGACGCATCGTCAAATCAGAAGCACTCGACGTCTTTATCAAAAATATTGCTAACAATCTTTAAAAATGCTGATTGAAGCATGTAGTCACGACGAAAAACAAACAATGTTCGTTTTATTATAACATAAACATGCAGCAGAATTGGGAGGCATAACTTTAAATAAAATCAGTTTGCCGGTTCCAGCTTTGTAATTAAAATATACATTGCATTTTTTTATCATACCTTTATGTCTAAACATTCTTTGCCATGCAAATTTCTTACCGAACAAGTGTCTGAATAAATACTTGTTACATTTTCTAAAGATTCACGTCTAAAAAGTTTTAAAACAGCTCTTCTTATGTCCCTCATTCGATAAGCATAAATCATAGGATTTAATGCCGAATGTAAATGAATAAAGCAAATATTGAATGCCATCAAAGGCTTAGGGATGCAGTCTTTACAGATGACTGTCGCAAAGTACATGAATTGAAGTGGAATCCAAGTAATCCAGAAACTGACGACAATAGTTGCAATTGTTAATGTTGCTCGAACCTCCTTGGCTATTTTCTTTTGCTTTCGTGAGTTGAAATCAGTGCCAGAATTTCTTAATTCTATTCTTCTTTGTGACTGTTAATCATAAATGACTCTAAAGAATAAAGACAATTCTAAAAGTCAACTAACTTACCTTTTCAACTATGATTTTATAAATTTTGTAGTAGACATAACCCAGAATAATTGAAGGGATGAGAACAGCAAATGTAAACCGGAATATAACATAGTTCTTATTCATAACGTCGTGTACTATACATTTATCATCATATTTGTCATTCCAAATTAGAGGAAAGAATCCGATAATAATGCCAGTCATCCAGCAAACAGATATTTCCTTTGCAATATTTTTGTTGGTTTTGGGCTTCGGTTGTGGAGAGTTTAGGGTCTGAAATTTAAGAATTAATCAATAGAATTCATTAAATACTTGATCGACATATGCTGAAATGATGGATCAACGGTGACTTAGCAGGAAGTTTATCAGTGACACCCAATCCCCGCCCTGAATACGATCCTGATTAAAACCAATTGATGACTGAAAAATGACTGCCACTGCTTAGTGGATTCAAAATTCAAAGTTTAAGTCCATCTAGAATTTAGGTCAACTTTGAGTGCCCAACATTTCAACACGTGCTCGTGATAATCATTACCAAAGTTCCAAGACGTTTGACCGAAATCAGAACTAAACTGTATATTGAAATATTTGAAAATGCCAGTGGAATTGAAATCGGAACTAAGCATAGAAGACGATTGCAAAGTGGTGGAAGTGTATTTGGGTCCTGTAATGAGATTTTAATTATTATAACTTAGTTATAAATTGAATCCAATTACTCACTTGACTCCCCCAAAGAACTACAACTATGCCAAAAGGAATGGCAATCAATCCAACACCAAAATCAGCTAAAGCTTGCGAAATTATATAAAAATTGATCTTCCGTCTTAATTTCCTCTCACGAAAAAAGGCAATGAAAACTAGAGTATTTCCAAGAATTGCCAAAATGGCAATAACTACTTCGATCACAGTAAATGCCACAAGAGAGAATCTCCATTGTAAGTGATCAGATAACTCAAATAGATCACACGTTGCGTTCTTCTCCATGCTGGATTCTTACTGAATTAGATTTAAACTAAATAATTTAATTGCGAATAACTTATCTAATTTTATTCATGTATATCCTGCGATAAATATTTTGGGATGAACAATTTTATAACATTTTAGTCATGAATTTGTGATGATTCCTCATTTTCTCTCCTAAATAGCTTAAAAACTGATTTTCTCATGTCTTTCATTCGATAGGCATACAGTATAGGATTAATCGCTGAATTCAAATGAATAAAGCACAAATTAAAAGCAATTAAAGGTTTTGGGACACAATTAACACAAATTATAATTGTCAAATACATTATTTGGAGTGGAATCCAGGACATCCAGAAGATTACAACAATAATAAATATACTTTTTGTTGCTCTTATTTTCTCATTAAGAATTATTTCATTCAATGCGTTAGTTCCAATTAACGTGCTCTTCCATGTCTTTGACTTCTCCCGCTCAAGCTTTCTTTTTCCCTTGAAGTATGAATTAAGGAATATGAGTAGGAATTTCAATCTAAGAATTAATGCAGTGGTGGACAACCTTTTACTTTTCGCGGCACATCTTAATGGTAAGCTTCGATCGAAACCGTATACTGTATATGGTTCATGACTAGTATACCGCCGCACACAGGTTGTCAACCACTGAATTAAAGTGTGCTGAATACTAGGAATGGACTTCAGAACCCACAGGATATGACCTAAGAATAAGAACTTACCTGATCAATTATTACATTGTAGATTTTATAGTAAATATAGCCAATTAAAGTGGATGGAATGATAACAGCAACGATAAACCGGAATGAAATATAACCAGGAGCCACGACCTCAGTCAAGATGCATCGATTGTCCTTTTTATTGTTCCAGTACATTGGTACGAATCCAATTATGATTCCAATAGTCCAACATATTCCAATTTCCATTGCTAAATTTTTGATTAAATTTTGCTTTGGATATTTTGATTTCTGTGAAGGAATTGGAGTTAGTCAATGTCCAGTGGATATCTAGTTCTGATGCATAATTGTCCACTCGGTGAAAGTTCTTACCAAAATTTGAAGCCGCTTGAGAGAAATCATCACCAAACTGTATATTAAAATATGTGAGCATGACAGAGGAAGTGACATTGGCAACAAGCACATTAAGTCATTGCAGAATGCCGGCATTTTTTTAGAATCCTACAGAAAAATAAAGGATAAGTGATGTCTGTCAACTGTCTTAGCTACTTAATTACTTGACTGCCCCAAATAACCACTAATATTCCTGTAGGCACACCAATTAATCCAACAAAAAAGTCAGCAATCGCTAAAGATATCACGTAAAAGTTTATTTGACGTTTTTCCAGTTCCTTTTCTTTGAAAAATGCTATAAATATCACAAGATTCTCTAAGATTGCAGCTAGACCTATAATAACTTCCAGCACAACAAATATAACTAATGAAGGCTTCCATTCTATGTACTGGTATATCTCATAAAGATCACAAGTTTCCACAAGTTCCATTTGTCACTCACAAATTTATCTAAATTTTAAGTATTCAAAAGACGAAGACGCACTGCGACTTCTTATTGAACAAACTGCGTACTTTATTTAAAGTATTAAAATTTTGAATATCCGAGGAATACATTCTCATCTGCCGCCCAAAATTATTTCACTTGTTTCTTTAATTTATATTAAATCATTCTAAAGGAAGTAGTCTCCTGCTCGGGAATGAAAGTAATGAATCAGACTGTACGATATTTTTTGTGATTTACTCACAAGTGTGATTTTATTATTAGTCTGAATCATTTGTAAGTAGCATGATTATCATCAAGGTCAGAAATTGTCAAAATGGTTGAGATCCAAGTGTTAAAGACGATTAATACAATCAGGTAAATCCGTAATGAAACATACTCGAATCACACAAGTCAATTAATAAATCTAAACTCCGGAATCAGGTCGTGAGTCTGGGATGATATCGGATTTAAACCGACCTCATAGTCATAACAAACCAGAGTGGCAAAACAGACACCTGTGACAGGCAAATACCGTACAATTTCTTGATAATTTATGCTGTTTTGTCTGTCACAGGTGCCTATTTTGCAACTCTGTTTCGAACTTGAGTGCGACTTTCGATTGATTAACCTATTTGTGCTATTCGGGCTTGATAAAAGCTTATAATTACATAATAATATGATGATCGTTCAGTTAGTTGTACTTGAATTTGCCGACAAACGTTGCACACCAAGTAGTCTAAAAATTGCAATTCTTATATCCTTCATTCGATAAGCATAAAGTAATGGATTAATTGCAGAATTCATATGAACTATTGCGATGAAAATGCAAACTGTTGAAGTCTTGATACATTCTTCACAGAAAATCGATAGCATGTAAAAGATTTGAAGAGGAATCCATGTGATAAAAAACATCAAAACAATCAATGATATGCTGATTGATGCTTGAATTTCTTTTTTTAGTAATTTTTGATCATTTTGTTCACAAGCATTATATAAAGTTTGTTGTCGTTTTGCCTGCTTCCTCGACTGAAATGAGATAAAAATGCATCATTACAAATGATCTAATGTGACTCAATCATCAAATTTGGGAAACTCTACTCCAAATTCTGATTACGAACCTGAATCATGATTATTTTGTAAATTTTAAAGTAAAGAACTCCAATAATCAGTAAAGGAATTAGTACAACAATAGTGGATCTGAAGATGATGTAATTTTTGGACAAAACTTCAGTTAAAATGCATCTTTTAGAGTTGCTTCTATTATTCCAAATCATTGGAAGGAATCCAATAAAAATCCCAATAATCCAGCAACAGCAAATCTCCTTTGCAATGTTTTTATTTGATTTGAGCTTTTGTATTGGCGGATTCCTAGACTGAAAAGAAATTTTGACAATTTTAATGATTTTACTTAAGCATATAGGAAAAAGAACATTCACACATCCATTAAAAAGGAATAAATACCAAAGCATTGTAACGTTTGATCGATATCAAAACCAAGCTATAAATCGACACATTTGAAAACGTCAAAAGGAGTGAAATCGGTGCCAAACACAATGCATCAGGGCAAACGGCATTTGGGATATTTGCTATGTTCTAGAAAAAAATTCAAGAATAACGTTCATTTGAGATTTGAATAATATTTATTTTACATAGTTGAGAACCCCCTTTCATACAAATATTCAGTCTGTTTTTGAACTTCAAAGAATAAACATTTAAAATTAATAAAAATTTAAGCTTACCACAAATATTCCAATAGGAATTCCAATCAATCCTACTCCAAAATCAGCAATTGCTAGAGAAATTATGTAAAAATTTATTTTACGACGTAGTTTTTGTTCTCGAAGAAAAACCAAAAATATTAAAATGTTTCCAATAATTGCTAATAAAGAATTAATTAGTTCCAATGTAACAAATGCAATGGTTTTATTTTTCCAATGGATGTCAAATATTTCAACAAGATCGCATGTTTGATTGTTCTCCATTGCTGTATCAAAACGAACTAAAATTCATTTTCTCTTAATTCAGACTTCAATTAATCTAATTAATCATATATGAAAGCATACTCATTATTCAGTAAGGATAATTCCGAATCGGAATGGATTTTTTATGATGACTTATAATTAATAATACAAAACTGTCATGGGAAAAAGGTACAAACAAGTCTTATCTAAGCATGAAAAAATTGAGTATATTTGATGCTGTTATTCAGTCTACATCTCCATATCCTAAAAACCAGTCATCAGTCCACTTGAACTGAACTTAAGTTAGTTGTTGTACTTTGTATACCAAAAAGTCTGTAAATTTCTTTCCGTATGTCCCTCATTCGATAAGCATAGATCAATGGATTTAATGCTGAATTAAGATGCAAGAAGCTTATTGCAAAGTTCACAACACTGACATGAATGCAATCGTTACAGAAAATTGACAGTAAATATATAATTTGCAGTGGAATCCACGTGATACAAAATACCAAGACAATTATTGATATGCTGATTGTTGCTCTCTTTTCCTTATCGATGGACTTTTGATCTGATTGTGTTTGGAGAAAAGTAGAGTTAAGACGCTCAATCTTCTTCTGTGTCTTGAAAAATTATAAAAATTAATACTTTTGATAGTCGTCATTTGTGTACGGATCAGACGAAGCTGACTCAGACTGCATCATAATCAGACAAGCTTTTTAATTGTGGTTTTCCTCTGACTCAATATGTCTGTGTCTATGATTATGCTGCTGGATGATGAGTATATCCTTACCTGCTTACGAAATAATTTGTAAATTTTAAAGTAAACATAGCCAATGATCATCATAGGAATCAATACAACGACCATAAATCTTGATACCATATATTTCCATCTTAAAATGTCTTGTAGATAGCAAGTTTGTGATTCCTCGTTGTAATAGTAAAGAGGCACAGTTCCTATTGCGATAGCAATAATCCAACACATTCCTATTTCCATTAAAATTATTATTTTTGATTCCTGTTGTCGATTTGGAATTATCAAAGACTGCAATACAATTTTTAAGGGTCAATTACAAGATTATTTTGCTGGATTTCAATATATACCAGAACTTTGAGTCGCTTGATTGAAATCAAAACAAGACTGAACACAGAAACGTTGGCAAAAGTCACCAGAGTCGACATTTTTGCAAGGCACAATGGTAGATTGCATAGATATTTTGTGTGTGGATGGTCTGCGGTAATCTGAAAAAGAGAACCAACAGCTTATATTCTGTGTACATTCCACACAGTCGACAGGACTAGAAATTAATGTTGCCAATTACGACAATGTGTTTAAATCAAGTCACAGGCATAACAAAACAAAATTTACCACATAAATTGGAATAGACACAAGTCCAACACCGAAATCACTAAATGCTAATGAAATAATATAAAAGTTAATATCTCGTCTCAGTCTTTTCTCACTTAGGAACACAGTAATCACAAGTAGATTTCCAATAATTGCAATTAGAGCTATAAAAAGCTCAAATGACACATGAAGGATATTCAAAGCTGTCCATTCTTTTCCATCAAATATTTTGAACGAGAAACTACACGAATCATTATGAGTCATTATTTATTATTATGTCCGTTTTAATTCTATGAGATTCTAAGTAAAACTGCCAAAATAATTTAATATTAAAGCATTATCGTAGCGAAATGTTTGCAATTTGTTCAACCCGATCAGCTTATGAGAAATTTATTTAAGCATCTAGCAATCAAAAAGTATAATGAGTCGGTCTAAAATTGACATAAAATCTCGCTTCTACTGTCGAAAACATTTATTTTAAAATTTAAGAAAGAACCGCACGAGTGATCGTCACTAACTTATAAACTCGGTTTATAATTGTATGAAAATAGAGGAAGATTAAAAATTGTATTACAATAAAATAAGTAGATGATTATTTTAAGGAATAATCAGTATATCATAAACTCACACTATGAACTGCATAAATATAAATTTGAATTAATAAAAACTTAATTCATTGTCTATTAAAAATTTTGAAATTTCAGTCGTGTGATGACAGCGATAATTGTCGGGTCTAAGGATTGTTCGTAAGCTTAAAGTCAATGGTCAAACTTTAATTTAAAAGAAAGATTTGAATAAAAGTCAAATAAATGCTTCAAAACACCACAAATTCTAAATTTCAGTTAGCTGTTATAAGGTTTTAAATTCAAATTTTATTTAACCGTTATTTAGATAAATGTCTTAAAAATGTTTTGGGACCTTACAAATGTTTTAAAAATCACTTAAATTAATCATTTTCAAACGTTGAATATCCAACCGTGTGAATATAAATCTGCTCCCGTTGGTTTTTCGCCAAGCATTAAAAGTACATAAGCAAACATAATTTGCGAAAAAAAAAAATAATTCCAATAAAAAATTATGCATGTTCGTATCAAAAATGCAAATAAGGAACATCAAAAAAAAGAACAAACAATATTGCAGATGGGAGATGCGCCGACTGTGATAAACAACATCAATGTATAAAGTCCTAAATATCGAATGTTGTCTTTTGTTCTTTTCATTAAAAGCAATACATTCTCGCGCCTTTGCTTCTCACAGAAGCTGTTACATCTTGCTCCTTTTTATGCACAATTTCGCAGCATTTTTCTTAATTTTTTGTTTGTTTTATGTCTGAACAAAAATGAAATATGCTCTGCATAATCACTAATGTAAATTATATGCTGTGCATGACATCGGGTCTGTAATTTAGAATTTTTAAAGCAATTAAGGAAGGCATCTTCAATATTTTTTAGCTGATGATCAAAATGTTTATCATATTTTATTTTCAAAAATTACAATTTATTTATTTCGTCATAAATTGTCGCAACAATTAAAATAGAAAATAAAATTAAAAAAATCGACACTGAATTCTTCCTTTAATTTCAGTTGAGACACAATTAAAAATTTATTCTCTCGTGTATGAAAAAGTACATTAAGCCAATTAAATTTTTTTATTTTTCCTGATTTTTCATCTCAAACATTCACAAAAAAATTCTCTGTCTATTGATCAGTCTCACATCACTTATGATTAATTTCTTCACTGGTTTTTAACATTAAATTTTCTTTTAAAATTAATCATTAACTATTTTGAGGGTTGAGTAATAATCCATTGGTAGATATACTGTTGAATATCAGATCTTTGATAAATTTAGTTCAAATATTTATCGACTATTTGCTTCTTAGATTTTAACGGTTTTTTGGAATTTGAAATTTAGCAGTTTTTTAGAATTTGAACTCAATCGGTTCTTTAAGATTTGAAATCAAATGGTTTTTCGGAATTCAAAATTTAACCGTTCTTTGAAATTTGAAATCAAACGGTTTTTTAAAATTTGAAATCAATCGGTTCTTTGGGTTTTGGAATCTAACCGGTTATTTGGAATTTGAAATTTAACGACTTTTTCAAACTTGAGTGGATTTGAGAAATCTTAAAATAATAGTGGAGACTTCCTCAAACTTAAAATATCAAAATCTACCAATCAAAAACCCTCAATTATAGTTGTTCCTTACCAACTATACATCAAACATTTAAATTCTTCTTTGTTGTATAATTTAGCTATAAAATATCATCATGATCACAATTAGACAGAAACAATTTTCATCTTCATCATTTTCACTATCTGGTCCTACAAAATAAATTCATTACTACATTCATTGTGTTTCGTTGAAATGAGGAAAAACATTTTCCTATCAGATTTTTCATTTTTATTAAAACTTATTCATATGTGAACAAATTGAAATTGCATTCTTTTGTGTTGTTTAATGCGAAGGAAAATGAATTAACAATAATTTTTTTATACTCGCTCCTTGCGCCTCAAAAATTAATTGAAAAGTGTCATTTAACTAGTTTTTCTGTTTTCATCGTCTAGTTTTCTAAACTAGGTTTATAAGCGTTTTAAAGGTCAACATTTTTTTTTTTTTCAATTTCTTTACTGTTAAGCTAATTAAAAACGATTTTCTCATTGAAATTTTTTTTTTCCATTATGTGAGTATTGTCGTTTGACATCATTTTTTTTTTTCTTTTTCAGTTTTAGTGCAATTTTTTTTTTAAATTAATTAGGTTATAAAAATTTGAATAACTATTCATAATTTTTTTTGGCGCACAATCAATAACAATCAACATTTAAATTAATTAAACTTACAATCAAGTTAGAAAAAAAGAAAAAAACACAAAAAATTATGTGGCCTTAACAATTATAACAATTTTTTTAATTTAATTAATAAAGTACTGTGTTCAAACAATTTTATCATCCATTTTTATGAAGCACATATAACGACTTTTTGAATTTCAAAAGAAATCATATATCACTTGAAGTTGGTGACTGAATTGACTTTTCAAAAATACGTTACAAGCACGATTTTGAAAATTTCAAATCAATAAGACTTGAAGTTGACTCCAAATTTTGTTTGAATCTCAAAAATACGTTAAATTATGCAACAGTCACAATGAATCTTAATTCGAGTTTTTTTACGTGTCACATAAATAATAATAATATTAAACAACTTCTCAGAACCATTATATCATCATAAAAATAGTATTCAATCAAAAAGGAATGTATTTTTTTCGTCATATAGTCAAATAAGAAGGGATACTGCCATGATCCGGCATTAAATGTGTTTAATTATAGCTAGTATCTTTGCGGTTTTAAGCTATTACCCGCTTTTAATTGTTGTAGAGAGCAAAAAAGTACAGTAAAGGAGAGAGCAAATGGCCTTAGTTGATAGCTTGCTCAGTCATTTGTCGACACAATGATTCCAAGCGACTATTAATATCCATTGTTGTTGTTTTAGGCGTCAATGATGTAGTCATACTCATAATATTTGGACTGATGCTCTTACCTTGCTCATTGCTATCAACAAGCGATGACATGGACGAATTTACGCCGCAGCTATTACGGCGATATTGTTGTTGTTGCTGAATTGGAAATGGCATGAGACTATTTAATGAATTACGATGATAAGCGTTATTGTTTGGCTGCGGAATTGTTGGTTGTTGATTGAATTGAATGTGATGCTGTTGCTGCATAAGCGTAAATTGATTCAACTTGTCACGACTCGCAGAGCGTTGGAAGTTGTTCAAATTTGGTGAAGCTTGTGACGTATTTGCGAATGTTGGATAAGATATACTTTGTTTGTTGTTTGAAGGGCTTGGAACTGGTTGATACTGCTGAATATTATTATAGTACGTCATCGAGTTTTTACGATTTTTCTGACTATCAACAATGCCTTGATTCAACTTTGTTTTTGTCCAACTGCAATGAAAAAAGAATAATTGATTAATTTAGAGCTTCAAAAGTTCAAAACAGTATGCAAAACACGACTTTTGTATACTTTCAACATATTACACAACAGCTATATCGTGACTTAAGAATTTATGCTCGCACTTACCGCATTTTCATGTTATTTCCCTTATTATTAGTACTATTGCCATTATACAACTTATTAGCAAACATCATTTTAATGCGTTGCAATTTATATTTGTACTCTTTTAAGCGAGCTGCTTGCTGAAGAAATGCTTCGTGATGTAATGCCTTATCAAGAACCCACAAAAACACGTTTACAGATTCTTCGTCCGCACTAGATAGGTACTTTATGCTCTGCATAATTTGAAATGCTAAAGAAATAAAAATAAAGATTAACGATTTTATAAGATTCAAATTTTCAACGGTTTTTTGAAATTCAAATTTAAGATTGGCAAATATTCAAAATTTGAATGGCCGTTTAAAAAAATAAAGCATCAACTTACCACAATCTAATAATCGCATTACATTCGTAGCAACATCCTCATCACAAGGAACCGAGTTAATAGGCTTCATAGGAGTCAAAATAATATTTGTGATCTCATCCAATCCAACTTTTAAAGGCTTTGTTCCGTCAAGCAATTCCTTTTCAATTTGCTTTAATTGAGCACTACGTTCGCTCAATTTTTGAATGCATAGCACCAACTTATGACGAGCTCCTTTTGTAACACCCAAATTTTCTAAATATTCTTCATTCATGTCCATCATTTGTTCATATGTCATGTTAGTGAAGAGCCACAAATACTTGTGTAATCGTAAACTTTTAAGCCATACTGCAATGTTACCCATACCGACTTGATGGAGATTATTATTCATTTGCATCTGTACTAATTTATCTAAGCGTGTCTCGGAACCACATGTCATTAAAGCATTACGAGATGATTCCATTGATAATGAAAAGCTTCTTGGTTTTTGTAAGTTAGCCAAGTTTTCTGCTGATGATGAAGTAAAGTCGCAACTTGCCGTTGGCGTTGTCAAACTATTAGAACGTCTAGTCTTAATTGTATTATTACCATCATCGCTGAAGCCGTCACTTAATGCACCATAGCCATAAACATCATTAAAAAGGCGATCATTGAAGAAATTTGGTACAGTTAAAAAGTCATTCGTTGTACTGCTGCTATTTGTTCCTGTTGGAACGGTCACTGTTAATGAATTAGTTTTTGATGTATCAATCATATCGTTGTCAAATTCAACATCAGTGCCATTCTTCGAGAACGATAAATGATGTTCATCATTTGAGTCATTTGCGTCATAAATTAATGTTGCTAAGGTGCTACTTGATGATTTTGAAGCTTTTGCACCGTTATTTAGACTGCTTTGACTAGCACTGTTATTTCCAATTGGTGTTGGATATTTGGTTTCAATGAGATCATCACAAAAATCTGGTGTAACTTGAAAGTTACCTAAATCCCAGAATTCTTGATCACTTTTCTTTGATGTTATCCTAAAGATCTCTGTATTATTGTTGTTTGTTTGTATTTGTGGAATTGTTGTTGGCCACGTCGTCGAGGATTGTGAACTTGATGATGAAACACTCGACATTGAAGATGTCGTCGACATAAATGACGATGGATTCTCAGATGAAAAGATATTATAATTACTGCCTCCAATACTGTTTGTTGAGTAGCCCACTGATAAATGATCATGAAGCTTGAGAAGGTGTTGTTGTAATGTCCTAAAAATAAAGAACAAATTAACGGTTAGTAAAATTTTAAAAAATAACGATCGAATGAAATTTTGAATTTTTAGCGCCAAAAGGAATTCAAAATGGCCGCTACAAATTTACAATGGAATTAATTAACTTACATTCTGTCCTCAGATTTAATCACAGGATGAATGAGGAGTAATGAGAGATATTGTTGAACCAATTCAATGGAAAGGTTGTGTTTAATAGAATCCTCAATCAGAAGAGGAAGGAATTGAATGTAGACTTTTTTGCCTTCGTCATTATTTGGTCTAAGCAGTGGCAAGTATGTGAGTAAATCATTCACTATATTGTCCTTATTGTTATACTTTAAAACGAGATCATCTTCTAAGCTCTTAATGTTGTCACTACTATTAAATTCTTGATCGCTGTTTGCGTCAATGTTATCACTGCTGGATTTGAAATTTGTAAGCGAATTGTATCGTTGAAGTAATTTATTCAAAAATGATGATGCATTGGCTGCTTCCTCGTACATGAGTGACTGTTGAGGACTTTGATTCTGTCTTAGGTGATTCTCAATTGAATTCATTAGCAATTTGAGACTATAAAATGACATCTTCTTTATTAATGCATAAATAACAACAGTACGTTCACACTCATTCCAATGGTCGAAGATACTTTTTACTTGTGTTACTTGCTCATGAAATAATGTGTTTGAAATCATATTATCACTGGAATTTGAAAAGTATTTCATTTTTGTGTGTTTCTTTTGATAACTTTTTGTTGAAATGTCGGATAAAATGATCACTAATTAATATAAATAAAGCAAAAATGATAATTTCCAAAACTTTTCGTCTTAAAATATCCTTTTGTCAGAGAATCTGCAATGAAATTAAATTGGGTTAGTCAATAAACAATAGATATAATAGAAGCATGTCACTAAAACAATTGATAACAATGCATGAATACAATTGCGCCAAAAAAATCTATTGTTTTAAGATCCAGTACATCCAGTTTATCAAATTGATTGAAAATTGGAATCGCCATTAAACTTTTGCGCGTTTCTTATTAATTTCAGCATTTAATTGCTGTTCTCCGTACTCACCTTATATAATATCGATGTTTTAAAATAAATCAAGTACTTTTATAAACCTTACATACTTAATAAGATGAGTTAACGTCACAAAATCCTTCTTTTATCTAGCGAATCTTGCTATCGAATGAATTTAGTTCGGGGTCGTTCACGTATTTCGGTCCCCTTTTAGCGGGGAGGGTAGTTTAAAAATTCGTTTTTTCACGTAACGTTACAAATAAATTTACCCTTCGATGTTTTTGGGTGGCGTTCAGAAATTTAAATTTTTTTAAACCGTTAAACACGTTTCCTGTTATAATGCTTAAATTAACAAGTTTTTCAACATCGAATGTGATTATTATGTATCAACATGTTATAATTAATGTACCGTATTACTGGAAAAAGTTCAACAGTCGGTGGAAATAAAGTTTTCTATTAAAAATAAGTTTCTTTAGTTTTCGATGTTTTTTCGGTGTTTTTTCTTTAAATTTTTGGCAGTTAAAAACCGTTAGAGAATTTTTATTTAATAAGAAAATTTTATTGATCATTCAATATTTACATTAAAATTGTTTAATTAATAAAACCCACCACCAAAAAATTATGAAATTATGAAAAATTATCTTATTACGCAAGCTTATATAATTGTAAGGTATAAAATGCAGTCTTAATTTATGTAAAAAAGAATATGTACAAATTCATTCGATTATGGATGTCTTACAGTTAATATTATTAACTAACTTTCTTTAAATTAATGTGCCACATCAAAATAATTCAGAGTCCATAAAATGCAATATCAAAGAATTTTTCGTCGAAATGTTGTCCATTTCCACAAAAAATTCGAATTTATGGACGCCAAATTCACATCAATATAAAATTCTAAAATTAATTTTCTAATTGAATCATGCTTAACTGTTTATTATTCCTAAATGTCTAGTCAATTTGTGATCGATTTGTAACATATGATGAGTCAAAAAATGAATTTTCACTTTTGCGATGCTTTAGCTTCGTGCATGTCACAAAAAGTGATCCCGCTAAAATGCAAAGTAACATGGAGCACATGGCTGTCAATGCAGACAAAACTGACGTTTTCATGCATGTTTCTGTTGGATCTTTCCTTTGTACCGATTCTTCTCGAACTGCACCGTCGTCTTCATCTTGTAAAACGCGAATCGATTGGAATAAACTAATGTTGTCTGATAATGTTGAATTTGCTTTTTCTGTCTGAACCTCACGCTTAGTTACTCCCTTCAGGTTCCTCCAATGACAAGGCTGGCTCTGTAAGGAATTAGAGAATTTAGACACTTGTCTTACAGAACAAACAATCATGAACTTACAGGACATCTTCCATGACACATTCTAACATCACATTCAATATAAAGTGCTGGCGAACCCGTAAACCTAAATGTCTTCATATATGCATAAACCTGTGTCTCGAAAATTCCACTGTCTGACCATGATCCTCTAAATCTTGAAATTAATTTATCATCGACTGGACATCCAAACTCGTCAATTAGTTGAATTCTTTTGTTAGCTCCGTTGTGTGCATAGCTAATGGAATGAAATAAGGAAGCAGAAATGAATTTTCTGATTAGTTATTGAAGATCAATTATGGAACTTACCAATCATTAACAACAATATCGAATCCATCTGAGAATAAAATGCTTTTAAAATCTGTTGAATAATTATTAAAAAATTAAGTTAAATTACCATATTTACTGCGCATGTAAATGATCAAAGTTAATGGATCTCCAACTCTCACAGGTCCTGGAAGTTGTAAAATAATTAGATTTGAATTGTCTATAGACATAGGAATAGTCAAAATGATCTCTTACCACCCACTCTCGTTCCAGTTGTACCGTATCCATTGCGAATTTCCATATAACATTCTGGAGGACTCAATGTAAAGACTACGGGATTTCCAGTTGCAACTCTAAATTTTGGAAATTAATAATCAAAATTAATGTTTTGAAACAAAATTGTAAATTCTAATGATCTTCTAATGTTATTCCTTAATTCTCCATTACTTCCTTTCTAGTCTTCCATAAACTTAAAGCTTTTAAATTCAAAACTTGATATTTCATCATAAATCTCATAAAATCTTAAACTTCTCAATCTTAATCACAGCTTAATCTACAGCAAACACTGCAAAAATACCGTTCTGTGCTCAAAGCATGTCATTTACATGTTAGAGAACTTTTCGCAAGAATAAAGTGCTAAATAATTTGCATAAATATACACTTACTCAACATCCAGAAACGGGAATGTCACCGTTTTCCAAAAATCATATCCGTATTCGCATGTCACTTTAAAATGTTCATCAAATTCCTCTTCAATTAATGGATTATACTGAACTGTCACTGTATTCCACATGAAATTTTTCTGTAATTTAATTTTAAGTTTTAAAAACAGCAATTAATCATCATTGTTTTGACAAAATAGTTGCGAATTTTAAGCAAATGACAATTTAATGTCCATTAAGTCTAGAATAAACAATGAAAAGTCATACCGTTGGATTCTTACGAGAATCTTCATGTAAACTATTCTTTCCAAGAGTTCCACAGCGATTCAATTGAATGTAAAATTCGTAATAGTCTCTTCCAGTACCGTTGATATACATGCAGTCAGGATCATAAGCGTAGCCTATTGATACACAAAATCAAATATTATGTCATAGATGAAAATTAAACTGTATGTACCTGATGAATAGAGTAATCCGTTAAAAGTTCCATTGAATCCAATTCTAATTTTCATGTAGTCATCTTGACATTCAGCTTCAATGTCTGTAAATAAAATTCAGTAAATTCTAAAATAATTAACAACTCTAAATTAGACATACGTTGGACTTTTGTATTATTGTATCGATAACGTCGATTGTAGTCTCTATCCCACAGTTCAGGTCTCCAAGCTTCAAGATCAGCTCCAGCATAAAGATGTGGTGGCAACACAGCAGGACCGCGTAATGAATTTAACGGGACATATCCGTTCGGATCAGACACATAAACAACCTATCAAAACAAATGGATAACATGACATGTGAGGAAAATTGTGAAAAAGCATGTAAACATAGTAATGCGCTGCTGCTCATATAAAAAAAGAGAAAAGAACCGCTCAAGGAAGTTGGCAATTTTCATTTTTTTGAGCATTTATAACATTGAACTAAATAAAAACCATGAAAAAGAGAGTTTATCAAATTAACAAACAGTTAAAACAAACATACGAAAATATATAAAAATTGAATTACGGACCCAGAAACGAAATATAATACTCAACAACTGAATTATTATGTAATTTCTTCGGTCAGTTCAGTTAACGAGAGGAAAACAAAACAGAAAAAAAAAATATGAAAAATTGCCCCGGAGAAAATTTATGCGAACAAAAAAGATTGTTACATTTCACGCTGTTAATTTATGCTTACAATGCGACCTTGAAGAAGACTTTTCATACCAAATTAGACAATTTTCAAAGATGTATGAAATTTTCGGATATAAATAAAACAAACTTCATCATAAATCTATGACAGAAGTTGGGAAATTTTAATGAAATTAAAAGATTAATGATCATCTTCGCATGCATGCGATTGGATCATGTGTGAAATCGCATGATTAATTTGATTTGATATGAGCAGGAATTCTCTAAATTTTTTAATGCTGTATTTATAATGAACTGTGATTACTGACATAGATGGGTATTGGATTTCTTGTGGAATTGCTAATTTTTAGCGGATTTATAGACGTAAACTTTCTGGATTTGCTGATTATTAATTTAAATTCTGGAGTTTTTAAAACAAACAGGTTAAGTTTGTTTTAGGTATGAATATTTATTTATTTAGGAATATATCCATAATATTTTGTTGTCGGTGCTCGTGTTAGTCAAGAATCAAAGAAAATATAACTGATTTCCTTCTACAAAGCTGGAGAATGTGTGGTGTAGAGTATAATTCGGGATGTCAGGACATATACAGTAAAAACAATGTGGCCGAGTAATTATACAACAGATCGAATGTCTTATAGACTCCATGACGAGCAGAGTTCGAAGTCGACTAAGATTTTGTATGGAAAAGTTGACTTGAGTCGATTTCAAGCTTTGATTGCAAAGAAGTAAGTTCAATTCCAAGCAGATAATAGAGTGTGAGATCGATATAACAAAGATTCACACTATACTCACGACTCTATATGTTGTCTGACTCATTCTAAGCTGTATCGTAGGTCAGTTAATGCAAATTTGTTAATAAATTCTCATGAAAATGCATAAAATTAGAAACAAAATCGTGAACAATAGTTCTAAACTTCAAATTTTTTCTGCTCCAAATTTTCCCTTACAACTTCCATCAAACATCCATTCCCATAGAAAAAATAATTCAAATCAATGCACCCGTCTTAGTTACAAATTTCATTTTCAAATCTTTATTTTTTTTTTATGAATAAATTTTTCATGTCTCAAGAATTCCGCCTTAATGTAACAGAGAGTAAAGAATAAGCATTATAATAATGATGGTCCGTCATACTCTGATGATTTTCTCTTGAAGACACAGTTTTATATTCCATGATGCACCACAATATGAATCTTTTTTTTTACAACAATGAAACTGTTCTTTTACTGATTCAACATTATTTTTTGTGTCTCATCTTGTCGCGACAAACGTTTGTGAATTATAAAATTACATGTTAACTGCAATGCTGTGCGAATAACGTATGCAAATTAAACGCAGAAAAAGTAATAAAGTTATTAAAATTGCATTTCTTGCATTAAATTTGTTTCATGTTTTTCCACTATAATTCCTAACTTAGATTATTGTAATTAGGTTAAAGACATCAATTAAACACTAAATGGCACATTGCATAGAACTCTGTGTCTTAAATTCTATCTTAATTCATTCTGTATCTTTTTATTTATGTTGCAAATTACATAAAAACAATAAAAAGATTGTGATCTTACACTTCAGCCACTAAATGTTCGTCCGACAAATACTTTTGTAAAATAGACGCAATAGAAATAATTGAAAAATAGTTTTTGATAAGATCTCACGATGGAGATTCCTTCTCAAATTCATTGTTTTAATTGAATTAATCATCAAAAAGTGTCGACCTCGTATGCGGTCTGCTCGTAATTCGATAGATATTTTGTTGTAGACTCAAAAGTAAAGCAACATATGCTTCGTCTTCACATGAGTATATTATATTTTCGTAAAGCACCAACGAAGGTCTCTGCTTCATCGATTGGAAAGATAAAGATAGTTTCTATTGTATTTCTTTACGTAATATGTGCTTCACATATATATGTATCGAGTATATACCACTGAAGTACGTATTTTATGTGTGCTATTCTGTCAAAATTGTGCAACACTTTCTAATGACTTAGTTTCTTGACTCTGAAAAAATAAATGAAAATCCACCGGATGTCCTTGCATGTTTAGTTATGTAGAATCAACAATGGTGTCATTAAATTAATTTAATTATTGTCTTCACGCTTACTTGTTGGTCAGATCCTTCTTGATTAAGTGCTTCACGTGAGCTGTTGACATTTTGTACGTTGCCCGCATGAGCATTTTTCTTTACTTTTGCTGTTGTTGATGTTGTATCTCCGGCATGTGAGCTACCGCGTTTCTTAACTTTTGGACTTGGCGAGACAGATGGAACATATTTATGACGTGATGTTGATGAGGACATACTACTTGTACTGCTCGTACTTGTTAATGTATTATTTGCTATCACACTCGATAATGTCGATGACGATGATTCGGTTGACTGTGAGTAACATGATGAAGTAATAATCTGAAATAAATCCATAAATTATATTATTTATGTGAATGCATTCCGAATTTGCAGTAGGAAGTCATGCATAACCTCAAATAAAAATATTATTATGCAATAAGAAATGTTTGTGTAGGCAAATAGTATCAGATTTAAGGCAGTCTTAAGGGCAAAGTAAACAGAATCATGATAATCAATAGAGAAGTAACGAGCATCTCTAATGTAATTCCATAAAACAATTAAAAATCTATTATTATAAATTATAAGGTTTAATTGTTCCGCCTCAAGTCAATAAGCTTCTTTCTATTATTTGAATTGTTATTACAACTCAATCGCTTCGATTATCTAATAACATATATGGAGTTTCTTGTGCAAATTTATTGATTTGAGGAAGAACAATTGAAATTGAATCTTCCGAATTGCTATTTCTCGAGATAATGTATGGGCAATTTACCTGTAGAATTATATAAATGCTGATACACGAATGATGTAATCTGTAAAGATAGAGTGAAAGATGTAAGGAAATAGAATTAATATAAATTATATCAAATCCGTAAGGCACTGAAATTCATGGGAATATAATAATTTTTAAAACCACCAAAACCACGTTCATCATAGAATTTTTGCAATAATTTAACGGATAATACTCATCCAGAACATGGCACAATGATAACAATCATTAAGGAACGCCCAAACGTTGAATAAGTAGGTGAATGCATTAGCACCAGTAACCCGCTAAACGCTATAAGAATTACGTCAATTTTCATTTCTTTCTTCAACATTGACGATGAAAGAATAAGGTGAGCATGCAATTTCATAACTCACTGAGCTGCTCAGGAAAATTGAGTTAAAGTATCGTGCACGATATATTCTAAAGTATTAAATCATTTTCGTCGAGTACAGGCATCAGTATTTGAACAATTTTATTACATTATGATATAGTATCATGAAGATGATAACTTATTTAAGTGCAACACAATTTACACCCAATTTAGTGCTTTTTGATCACTTTAACCTGGAGCGTATTGTTCAAGGCCTTGCAATAAATTATACCACTTCATGCCTTATAAATTTCATGAATTATTTTTGTTTACGTGTAAGTCATCAAACTCTTTAACAATCCACTCCTTCTGAAATATGATTTGAATCTGGTACTTTTGAAAGCATTACTTGATCTATTCCTTTCTAGTTCCTTTAAATATTCCATAGTTTAGCTTTTGACTGTTATAACGATCATTTGAGATTTGAACAATATTTATTGTACATAGTTGAAAACCCCTTTTTCGTATAATGTCAGTCTAATTTTAAACTTCGAAGAATAAACATCATTGTGAAATTATAAATCAATTAAGAAGTCTAGATTAAACTACATTGACCACAATTACAAAACATAGTTCCACTTCTGGATACTTTGAAGCATTAAAATTCTTCACCGAAAGAATTGGAAATAAAATGATTTTTAAAGCTTCATTAGAACAATTTTTATCAATTATCGGCTAGACACAAAAAAAAGGCATGAAGAAGGTTACTTCAGGTATGAATAATTATGGAAAATTGCACAAAAACCACATGAAGATTGTTCACAGCTTTTCATAATTTTCCACTCGAATGACTTTTTAATGTCCAGAGAAAACCACAAAATAAGAGCATAAAAAATTGTTATGCATTTGGATTCTTATGCTCTATTCATGCATAGAACTTTTTATTATAATTTTCATTTTCATCCAGCATAAATTTGATTGTGGAAATATCATTTACATGCATTCAATCACAATCGTGTGGATGTTCATTGTTTATGGTTGACAGAGTGTCAAGTTTAATTGCTAAATTCATATGTTGACTTCCCCTAATTCAACCTAGTTATTTTCTTAATGACATGATTATGTTACAAAGATCTAATTAATAATTAAATGAGGCGGTGAAGGATAAGGAGCTTATTTTGCATATTTTTGAAGGTAACTGGAAGTGACGGAAAGCAAAATTAGTTTTTTGCACTTGAATGCTATGTGTGAATTATGTTGAAACCTTTTTGTGTGTAAAACGTTCAATAGCAAAAATTCACAACTCAACATTACCGTTCTCAACAAATGGAAACTGTTCTAGTAATCGCTTTTGTTGATGCTTTTAGTTTGTTCTTACGAAACATTTCCTCAGATTGATTGAAACATTTAACAAATTGAATTAAAATCGCATAAAATTTAAATACTAATTTCTTATGTGTGTATATACTATGAGTCTCATTTTTCTACAGTTGGAATCCATTTCCATTGATGATGAGAATTTTAAAGGAATTATTTGAGTTTTTATTAATTCTAACCTTAATCAATTAATCATTATTTGTGAATTATCTTATGCAGAGGAAGAGATCAAAGAATTGATGAGATTTAGAATTCCAATTCCTTTCAAACATTACTAATTAGATCAACTGATGCGAAAAATGTTGCTAATGCAAATTTACAATTAGAATATTTCTACACCCGACCGGCACAATGCAGAGAATCGAATACATCGCCATAGGAATGAATCGAAATCACCCATCGAGTTATCGTCAAGTAACTTAGCGATGCCCTAGTACTGTTCGGGACAGAAATTCCCATAAAAACATTCTATTCTATCAATTGATCCATAACACGATAGCTGAAAAATAAACAGTTTCTTACAAGTACCAAACAATAAAAAATTCGCAATGTAAAATCTAAATTGTATGCTAATTACTTGTTCTTACGACGTCAGTTAGAACATCACTTAACAAACAATTATTTAAATATTTCAGCATTTAGCTTGACCCGAAAAGAATTCTCAAACAATTAATCTCACATTTTATTCAAAATTCTAAAGACAAGAATTAAACTTAATGATGGAAAATGACAATAAAAGGAGACATATTGCACATCAATCATAAAAACTTGACAATGTAAATACAAAACGGTGAATTTAAATGCGACAGTGTGAATTAATAAACATGAGAATTTATAACGGATCGAATTGGAACCAACGTCCATGACTTTTATGATTTAATTAAATAAAATTATTATCATTTTTCAGGTTGGTAAGGTAAAGAATGTAAAAATAGAACACCGCATCTGAGGCGTCTGATCATAATTTCCAGCAATTTCCTATAATCTCCACGACAATTTATCCAAAAAGAGAAATAAAAAAAGATTAGAATGGAAATGTTCTTAAATTGAATTTCTCTTTGTTTAGATAATTATTGGTTCATGCATGTCAATATTTTGAATTCTCACGTCAATTTCCTTTCGCATCAAATTGAGTAATCAAATAGTACGAGAAGTGTACCAATTCTGGTGCAATTTAAGATTTTACGTGATTTATTTGATCTAATCTGACGTGCTTTTTATGGCTCAGACATAAAGCATTCCTTAACACCGAAAAATTGCTCTCGAAAATCTAGGTTTCTAAAGTTTTTCATGTCATAACATATAACGGCAATAAAACATCATCTCAACGTTCTTTTAATTCATATACATCTACGTATATTGCGCAAGAGTAATTTTGAGGTGTTCTTATGAATAAAAATAACAAACATAGAAAAGAAGACATAATAACTTTATAATGTACTAAAATTATAAAATTGGGTGAGTGTGACTGTAAAGGTCATGAACATGGAGCATGGCAGGTTTAAGGTGATGCAACTATTGCATCTGATTTACAACTTTCTGGGTTATTAATTTTGCGATGTATATGGACGATGTGACGCACTATGTAGACTTAAGAAACAATTAAAATGATCCAAAACGCAAGATGTGTTGTATCTAATGTACATATGTGAAATTCATGTTTGTGTCTTAAAAAGCACAATGATCTAGCTATGGCAAATTTCCATACACTCTGCTAGTGCGATTTTAACATTCAATTTGCTTTATTTGTGAAGTGTGAGGTCAGTTTAAAGATTGTATAATTTACAGTCAGCCCTTTATATTTTAATACTAAATTGCAGGAAATTCAAAAGGAAATTGAGATCTTTTGTGGTAAAATAAAAATTTAATGGCATTTTAGATTACTTTTTTAAGAATTTAAGTGCTTCTCTAGGTCAATTTTTAGATGATAGTTGTAGATTGTCGAATTTTAGGTTATGAATAGGAATTTTAATAAAATATGTTAAAACATCAAATGGAAATTATATTCAAAATTTATTCAATTTGTTAGCACTGATCAAGAAAACTTTGAGTAAATTTGAGCTAAGTTTGTGCTTGATCTTAGTTCTAAAATTTGAATCTTCTCACTTAGCCAATTGTTTAAGAATTTAAGAAGCAGCCAGCGATAGAGCTAGCTTTAGACGTCAACTAAGAGATGTCTTGCATCACAGTTGATCAGTATGTTAAACGAAGTAAGTTAGTATGGAATAGTCTATGGATCTTTAGAATAAAAATAAAATACTTTTGATAAATCTGAATAAATCCTTTAAATCCTTAGTGAAATTTTCCTCTCCAATCTCAAAATTAGAGCATTGCTCATAAAGGTTTCCTACAATAAAGTAAACATAGTACAAAAATCCCAACGACTTAATACACAGCAACACATAATTTCCCATCATCTTTAAAAGAAAAGCAGCTAAGATACACAAAACCCAATAGAGTACATTCATCTTCTCATATTTTATGTGTCTGGCGCTTATAATACTTATCTCAACGTCGTCAATGAATGCATGGTCACGCGCCAGTGATTTCGCGCTATTGCTAATAGATTGTTTAATAAGTTTTCCGTTTGCCACAACTTTTTTTTTGGATTTATTTTCATGTAATTGGGTATTTTAATTCCAAACGAATGAAAGAAGAAGTGATTTTTTGGCATATATATTTCAAAAGAAGTGTAAATTAGCTATAGTTTAATCATGAGAATATTTTTAGATATCAATTTACCTCATTTTTGTTCTTTTAGTCATTGTGATGAGTATGCCTTATGATAATAATATGGAATGAGTATTTGTCGACAAAAATATCTTAGCGGTTTTTCACTTCACTAGTTCACAGTATTGAAAGAAATTCAAAAAATTATATCCAAAACTATCATTTAGAATTTTCTTATAAATATACACTATTTTTGCAACAATTTTGCTATGTTTCGCTATCAAAACAGTTACTTATGACGATTATGATCATCAATTTCTTGTCTTTTTTTTCTTATTTTCTTTGTGTCTAAATATTATTTTGTCAGCTTGTAAGTGTGTTAAGAACTTTTTTTTTTCTTTCCCTGCTATGAGACACAATAATGACAAGCAAGCATAACTGCAAAAATGTTGAAGTTATAATTACGCCAAATGATTTTCTGCTTTTTCACTACTTTGTCATAACTCTATGCTTATTTTCCAGCAAATGTTATCTTCTTCTTGTGCTGTTCCTCTACTTTGTAGTGCAATTTTATAGAAATAGATCAGGGATACACTTTTGGTATTAAATCCAGTTAGTTACGCACATTCAATAATTTCACTTTTCAATTGTTTTAATTGGCAACTTATGCAATATTTCCGATAGATTTGAATTGTTTTTAGTTCACAGTTTTTTGCATTTTTATTTCAGATCCTTAACAAAGTTTAATCAAATCCTTTTAAATTCAATTCTTCACATAAATTCACAACTTAAAATTCCAAATTTTGCTTCTTTTTCAATTAATTTTTTTACACTTCAACTCGCAACTCGATGTTTTTCCACTGACGTTCACCACAAAAATGAGTTTTCATTGAAAATGGTGCTATGTAATATAGTTGAAGCGTTATAGTTTTGTAGCATCGCGAAGAATACCATGAGCAGAGCGAAAAATGAATGAGAAGAAAACAAAAATTATGGCAAACTGTTGATTTTTCTTCTCTTCACATGTTGAGATTCTTGTTGCTATACATAGATTTTTTCATTTTATTTTGGTGCTGCTATATGCAATTCAGAGATTTGAATGAAAATGTGAGAGAATAAATTGTCTATTATTCGAATTGTTGGTATTGTGTTCATTAAAATGTGATGGAAAACAATATTGAATGGTCACTAATGGGTCGTTAGCAAGTGACGTCCATTAAGTGACATCCTTCAACATTCTGCCACACATTTGATTAGTGTCTTTTAGATTCAAACTCCTTCATTTCTTGAGCTCGAAGTCGACTTTTCCATACAAAATCTGAGTTGACTTCGAGCTCAGCTTAGTTTGTTAAAATTCTCAATTTCAGACATAATTTATCAATAATCCCACATATGTTATACTTACGCATGTACGGCGATTTAAAAGCCACTAATTTCTGGTCATTAATGAAATCTGTTGATCATTTTCCTGGAGTTACAGAACAATGCTAGCACAAAGATGATGAATATGATTTTAACAATCCTAAATAAAGAATAAAAATGTTTTTAATTTTTTTGTTAATTACCTCCATGTTAAATTAATTAAGTTATAGAATTTGAATCTTTTTGACTTTTTAAGTACTTCTATGTCATTATTAATTCTTCCTTTAACTTAAAACAATGATTTTATGATATAATAAAACTGTCAAATCTTGACAAAGATGTGTTTTAGTTATAATTAATATGATGCCGTAGATTTAACTTACAGTGGAATTTTAGACACTTTTCCTAATATTTGCAATATATTCGTCAATTTTTTCTCAATGAACCACCAAAAAAACACAAGAATCTTCCTGTAAAATCCAAAAATATTGTAAATTTTCTGAAAAATTCTCTTCAAAATTCACTTACGTCAAGATAAACAACACAAAAATGCTGAAATGTCCAAGAAAATTTAAAACTTTGCAGCCAATGCATTTACTTGCTATAGAGCAACTTTTTAAAAAACATTCTGGCTTTTGGTCTGCAAATTCCGATTTAAAAGAAGCGTTTTCCATTTTTGATGATTTAATTTTCACTAAAAATTTTGATTGATTAAATTTTCAAAGTTTACTTCGACTAATTTGATGTGGTCAATTCATAAATATTGAAATTTCGCGCTCGTCACCCTATCAAATGTAATGTATTAAATTGACATCTGTAAAATTAATGAAATTGCTTGAAATTTACAAATGATTAGTAGACAGTCAGTCTATTAGTCAGCAAATACAATAATGACTTTATTATCTGATTATAATTTTTCAAATAGATCTTGACAAATTTTGTGAATGTTTCAATGTTTGGTCCTAAATTCTTTGACTTCATCTAATTTTCTTATTTGAAGGACTGTTTCTGATTACTTTGTTGTTGACCGAAAGGACTTTGCATTTGGTCTAAGACCTTCATTGGATTCAAGTTTTCTGGCAATCCTATAAAAAAGTTTAATAGCTTCTAATTAACTCTAGTCAACTATTTTACTTACCACCAAATCTTCTGTTAGAAGCTTGTTGAATACTTCCTTGAGCATTTGAATTGCCAGTACCGTATTGCATAATATGCGATTGACTATTTGCATTATTTCTTCGTCCATTAGCTTGTTGAACATGAGTTTGTTGATTAGCATTATTTCCACCGTATTGCTGAACGTGTGTCTGTTGATTTGCATTAGATCTTCTAAAATTTGAAGCTTGTTGAATTCCAGTTTGTTGATTTGCATTGTTATTTCCATATTGCTGAACGTGTGTTTGTTGATTTGCATTAGATCTTCTAAACTGTGGGTGATGTCCATTGGCTCCATATTGCTGAATTTTTGACTGTTGATTTGAATTATATCCTCCATATTGTTGAATTTCACTTTGCTGATTCGTATTATGATAAGGCCTTAAACCCATTTGTTGACCAAATGTCAAACTGATATTTAATATCACAATTCCAACGAAAAACAAATTGAATGACTTCATATTGCAACCGATATATTGTACTTAGTTATCAAAAACCAAACTATGGTTTAATCTGAGCTTGATCCGATATTTATATTATTCCCGAAATCAAACAAAAGTAATACAATTAAGAATTTATAATTTATTACATGCTTTATTAGTCACACTGTAAGTTTTATTTCAAATAAAAATTTTTTTAATTGAGTAGCATTTCATTGTGCTATTAGCTTAATTAAATCTTCATGCTATAGCGTATGCGGCATAATTTGAGATGCCACACATGTTGACGCCACGTTTGACTCTCATATAGCCATTCTCACCCCAACGTTGACCCCACCAGTTCTTAAGAATCCATGCATCTTCAGTATATCCAACTAATAACATTGCATGATTAACTGTCGTTGACAGACATTGTGGGTCATCATAGACACCAGTACTGTATAATTGAAATGTCTTTGGTGCTGCATTTATCGATACAGCAATAGGACCAACCTCATTTAAAACAGCCTTCATAATATTTTCATTTCTAGCTGGTAGAATTGACCATGATGTTATGTTCACTATTGCCCAATCTCGATCAAAAGAACATTTATTATGCTGAATAAGTGAAAACATGAATGAACTCGAATTTTAATTTTATGAATGAATGAAAACTTGGAATTACTTACAGTTGCCGTATATGGATAATCAGATTCCCTCATTAAACCGCCACTGCTTTCAAGATATCGCATTGTCGTACGTAAAGATCCACCAGAACATCCGTGATTACCATGAGATGCACTACAATCAACAACTTGCTGCTCACTTAATTCGACAATTCGATTAAGTTTCTTGAACAATTGACCCTCGACTGAATGAACGACACTAAAAGCATAGCACGAGCCACAAGATTTCTGATTTTTTGGTGGTGTGACAAAGCCTTTAAGTCGCCAATCTAATGTCTCTGGGTATTCCTTGTCACCAAATTGAGTATCCCCTAGAATGTAGTTACGGTCATCAGTCAGATCAATCTCACTGTTTACAAGTCGTACATAACGTCGCAAATATTGCTGATTTGACAAGTCAGCTAAATCATTTCGAGTCAACTTAAATGAATATTTTCCTTGCTTGAACTGCTCATTGTGTTGTCGAATAATCTCTAAATTCTCTTCAAATGCTTTACGACGACGATCTTCACGAAATTCCATTTGAAAAGTTTTGTTAAATTGCGCCTAAAAAGGAATGTAAAGCATGTAATATTAATGTTTGTAGATATTTATCATAAGAATTTACCTTGTACTCCTCCCACCGTTGAACAACTTCATTTTGAATATTTTCATTTTCATCCGCAATAATGCAAGAAATTATGCAATGTAGCATAAAAATATTCAAAACTTTCATCTTTATGGAATTGAAAGTTATCAGTTTGAATGTCTAATCGCAACTGAGAATGCATTTTGATAGCTGAATGAATATTTGATGACCTAAATTAATTCACATCCTTACAATTTGCTTAAATCATCAAATAAATAATAGAAATCGAGAGACATAAGAGAGAACTTTTTAAATGCTTTATGGGATGGAAGCTTGAAAAACAAAAACAAACAATGCCAAATATTCTTTTGTTGTTAATTAATGAGGTTTCAAAAATATTCTTAATCTTTCAATGACAATGTCAATCTAGCTGTATTATTTATACTTCTGTCGAGGAAGAGATAATCTTATGAATACATAAGTAAACTTATCCACATAATATAAAAATCAAGTATTTATTAAACAATATGATAAATGGTTATTTTTCCGCAATCATCATCATCATCGAACTACTTGCGGAAAATTTCAAATGAGCCAAATGTCTGAAAAAAAAAGTTTGAAAATTTAAAGCCAATTAAAAATGAATTTTTAAATAGAAAAATGTCTTTATTGTTAAGTGTTGAAATTGTTAAAACATTAAAGATGAAAAACCTCGACTGACCTTGCAACTCTTTACTTATAAATTTTTTAGACCAAAAACAGAATAAATTTTCATATACACACTGAGAGATCGTTGATCAAATTGATGTGAAAATCACTGATGGACTTGGAGGTTGGGGAATTAAGCGCATTTGAGAGTTATTCCAAAAAGCACAATTTGGTCGCTTGATCGCCAAGACGTAATGACGACAGGACTCCAATCTGAAGCTGTTTGATTTGATTGCAGTCTGAACATCATAACAACATCAATAATCTAAGAAAGATTGGTTTTTCAATAAGAATCAAAGCCATGTACTCAAAAGAGTGAAATATATTTCCGGTCTAATGACTAACCACTCGGGCACAGAGGCCTAACTCTCTTTCTGGTAAATTCGTCTATACAAGGCTCGATACTTCAGATTCTATTTTGCTAAGCCAAAACAAATCCCAAGTTTGAATCTGAATTTCTATGAAATTTGAGGTAATCCAATTAGACACTCAGTCACAATGACAATTGTTATACACAACTAACTTAAAATCCATGCTAAAAACAAGTAATCGAGGAAAATGTGTAGCGAAACGTATGTTTAAAAATCTCCAAAAAAGATAAACTTATTTCATTTAATTTGAGGAGAGTAAACAAGCTTTTCTTTCAAAATTTGCCTATTATGATGAGTTTTATGACGACTCATGTCTTCTATTTAAATTTTTCAACAAGATTACTCTGATAAAGATTGTGCTTATGAAACACATGGTGAGAATCGAATTGATCATTATCTTCATTTAATTAATAATATTTTTTTAAAGTTTATACCGGATGCTATAAAAATATTTGAGATCGTTATCAAAGTGATATATTTCTTCTTTTTATAACCGACTCGAGACTATCCCAATGCCAAAATATCAGTCTTCTTTCATGAAAATTAAACGCACATCGTTGAACTGATGTGTTTCACATCTGCACTGGTGTATTTTAAAATCCTTTTCATTAACGTGATCAGTCGCATGAAACGAGACGGCATATGAACTCATCATCAACAAAAATTGCAGCAATTAATTCAGTGATACCTAAGCGGGAATTAAGCGCAGTTATTCCAAAAAGCACAATTTGGTCGCTTGATACTTGACAGATTCTCTGATTCTGAAAGATTGGTTTTTCAATAAGCCATGTACTCAAAAGAGTGAAATATATTTCAAATCCCAACTTTGAATCTGAATTTCTATGGACTTTGTGTTAATCCAATTAGACACTTAGTCACAACGACAATTGTTAAACACAACCAACTTAAAATCCATGCTAAAAACAAGTAATCGAGGAAAATGTGTAGCGAAACGTATGTTTAAAAATCTCCAAAAAAGATAAAAGTCTTTCATTTAATTTGAGGAGAGTAAACAAGCTTTTCTTTCAAAATTTGCCTATTATGATGAGTTTTATGACGACTCATGTCTTCTATTTAAATTTTTCAACAAGATTACTCTGATAAAGATCACAGTGTGCTTATGAAACACATAAAATTACGTGCAATGAAACAATTACAATTGATTTCACTACAAATTGAGATTGATCATTATCTTCATTTAATTAATAATATTTTTTTAAAGTTTATACATCGGATGCTATAAAAATATTTGAGATCGTTATCAAAGTGATATATTTCTTCTTTTTATAACCGACTCGAGACTATCCCAATGCCAAAATATCAGTCTTCTTTCATGAAAATTAAACGCACATCGTTGAACTGATGTGTTTCACATCTGCACTGTGTGTATTTTAAAATCCTTTTCATTAACGTGATCAGTCGCATGAAACGAGACGGCATATGAACTCATCATCAACAAAAATTGCAGCAATTAATTCAGTGATATGTGAGTAAATGAAATTTAATTAAATTTTTTTTCCTAATCAAATAAAAATTTTGTATTTTTTTATTAATCTCTTTGTAATATTTTTAGACAGCACCATCTTGCATCACAATTGGAACATCAGCAACTGCATCCATCATAGGTTCAGTAATGTTTTTAATTGCGGGTGGTGGAATAATTGGTAAGTTTGTTCCATTAAATGCTGCAATCAAGACATTTATGACAGTGATGATAAAAACTCCAACAATACTTAAATTTGATATTCTTGTGGCCGCATTCATATGTGATTGACGCTTTAGATTATAGCTGTAAATAAATTCTAGACCCTAAAATGAAATTCTATAAAATTAGATCACGGTACTTTACCCATTCGAGTACAGCAGAGCTAATCCAACAATTATCTGCAATGCCAATGATGTGCCAATTAGAGCTAGGCTAGTTGAATAATATGGATGCATGTAATTCATGTCGAGCACGTATCTTAGTTGGTTACAATTTGAGGAAAGCAATGCAAGGTCCATCATACCTATAAATTTTGTAAGAATATTTTTTTCTGTTTAGAAAGCACCGTTTCGTGAGATTCGAGCAATCAACGCGTGTTCTACATTTTTTTTAAATCAATTTTCTAAAGCCAACAATATAAATTGAAATAATTTGCAATTTAGGAGAAATGAACTTAACACTTACATAATAGACTACATTATCAAATTGTCAGAAAATTACTATTTTTGGTGGATTAAAATACTTGAAGTTCATTTTCATGGCGGTAAAGGTTCTGTTATTTTGTGGCTACTTTAACTGTCCATTGGAATGTTTGTTGTTTGCTTATTATTTAAGACGATTGACATACATTTGAAAATTACTTGATTACATCAAATTCTTGACCTATCGAGAGGATTGAACATTTATGGACGGTCAGAAGTATGAGAGTGACTTTTTAAAGTATTTTTAGCTTAGAATTTAAGATTTTTCTTGATTAATCAAGGATTTATATTTAGATTCTATTGCATTAAATCAATTTTAAAGTGAACAATTCTCGATGTTCAGGGCATGTGATAAGAAAACAAGTAGAAGCTGCGTTAAACAAGGAATATTAATCAGGCTTTTCCGAGCAGCACAAATAAAGAAGACTACTGTACCGAGTTTATTTGGCAGACATTTGCAGACTTCCATTTAATATTCAAAGAATAGCTTTGAAGGAGCCTAGGAAGCTTCTGATTGGAGCCATCTTCATTTGTGCTTGGGTTGTATATGGCAATAGATCACAAGTACAGCCAAAGAACTCATAGAAGGTATCTGTTGATTAAAACTAATCCCACTATTATTTTAAACCCATAAATATATGAATAACTTCTAAAAGCAACAAACTTTTGGTCAATGACTTCTGAACTTATCATTCAAACGAACATAATCTTGATGCTGATTCAAAAACCAGCAATCACATTAACTTACCCTGTGCAACATTTTTCTTTTGTACAAAACTCTGTACTTCACTTTGATATTGCTTGGTAGCCTCTGCTATTTTCATTGGTTCTTCGAAATTTTCAACATTGTTGCTGATTGAATCTAGATTGCTTTTGTTCCCTTCCTCGTAATTTTCATCTCTGTATACTTTTAAATTGAATTTTAAATTCATAAAAATTAGAAAAAAATATAATTTTTAGCTCAAACGTATCATTTTCATTTGGAAGCAAAGCTGTATGTGGTATAGAAGCACTTGTTGCATATATTCAAAGCGAAGCACAAATTCTATTAATGCTAAATCATTAGCTAAGTATAAAAGCACTTTAAACTAATCATACCACTATCAACAACAGATCCCTCAACACTAAATTTTGTATCATAATTTTTATTCTTTAATATGCCTCGCTGTCTATCACTATATGATGGTGGAATAAAGTCAAATTCATTCCTTAACATGGCACAATATTCATCACTACTTGTCACCCTATCTAAGGGTGGATTTAATGGCGCTTGCGAATTCTTCGACTGAACTTTGTTCGAGACATTCGTCATCACTTTTTTAACATCCTTTTTATCAATTTTATGTAATGCATTCACAAGTCGATCACTAGCATAATCAATAATTTTAGCTTGCATATTTCGCACAAACTTTTCTATTTCCGAATAAACCAAAAGACAAATCACTACTGTTAGCACAGAAAATAATTATCGTAAAAACTTTATTTACTCACATTGAATATGTTATCTTATCATGATAATCTCGTTCCTTACTGACAAATCATAAATGTGTATTTTAGATTTTTGAGAAAGTGAATAAAATGTGACATGTGAGACGTAAAAAGAGGCCGAAAATAAAACAAGCAATAATGTCATGTTGTCTATACACTGATAACTACTGTATCTTAGTTCCATTTGATTTATAATATGATGTCATGTCTAGATATGGGGATTATTGTTCAATGTATAACTTTTATCTGGCTGAGGAAACTTTGACATTTCTTGGGGAATACTTAAAGGTGTTTGTTTGTGTTTTCATTGTGATACGGAGAGCTGTGCTATGATAGCAATGACCTTTAATCAATTAAAGGTTGATTTAGGTCAATGTTTAGTCATCCAGTTGTATTAGGTTTGTAAATCCAGATCTGATATTGATAATTCCTCAAATTTGTATTACAAATCTATGTTTTTTGTTATAGTTTGTCCAAAACTGTATTCCACACAAAATGTAGACGTGCAGGCTTGGACAAACTACAAGTTACAGTAGAAAACTGCAAGCTTGTACATCCAAAATGCAGGAAATGCAAGTTAAAAGTTAAAGTATTGATCAAATTTCACTTTAATTAACTTTATTAAGAATAATTTCCAAATTTTAAACTTTATTGAATCTTAAGCATTAAAGGCAACTTGCATAAACTTAAATCTAGTCAAAATTAGCTCAACTGATAATCATAAAAATGAATTTTCTTGATAAATTCCTTAAAAAATTCAGCAAATGTGACACCAGTCAGCACAACATTAGTAATCAATATCATAATCGTCAAAAATGACGTAAACTTATGCAGGCATTTCATTTTCTTAACATGCACAGAATAATCTGTGTCATAGTTACCGCAAGATGTAATGGAGCATATTTTGGCTACTAATTGAAGAATGAAACTAATGCCGAGAAGTGCTAAGCTAACATAGAATATAAGGGTCCTGTCTTCCGAATTCAGGATATGCTTCAATTGATTTGCATTTGCTGCTATGAGGGACAAGTTCATCATTGCGAACATGAACGTTTTGCTGCGATTTAAGCCGATCATGTTGATGATTGTTGATAGAAGTTCGTTGACTGTTGCACTCGGGGATATATCATAGACCTGTGAATATAAAGAATATCATTTAAAAAATAGAATAACTTACAAATGACGGCATTAAACTTACTTGATGATCATTGTTCGCATCTTCTCGAATTCTTTCTGAAAGTCCATTCAAAGCAGCTTCGAATGGAACTTCTTCGTCAACTTCAACTAAGGTATCTTGAGAAAGTTCACTATGCACTTCAGCTATATGCTGAAATACAGTCACTGTTTGAGCAACCGGATCAATTGGTTTAAAATAAGTTGTTCCTTCTTCCTGATTTGGATCATTGTGAGTTGTAGAATATTCTTCATTTTCATGCTCTTCATCAACTTCAATTTCATCGTAATTTATATTATTATTTGCTGCATCAAAAAGATGAAGAGTTCGGCCGCAAGTTTTAAACTTATAGAATTTAAAACTTTTATTAGACTTTTCTGATTCATCATTTGTCTCAAGATCACTAAAATCATGATCAGTTGCAGTTCCATATTCTTCATTCAAGTTCTTGCGACTGCTTATTTCACTTTGAACTGATATTGATGATGAGCTTGATTCCAGGAATGAACTGACATAATTACTATGAGAAGCATCTGATGCACCAGAATTGGATGAGGAACATGGCTCCTCTTCCTCAATTGTAGACAATTCACCTAAAGATTCATCATCCGATGAAGGTGGTAACATTGGCAGTTTATCTTGATTCATGAATTTTTTTTTGAAAAAAGACATCTTGGCGTGATCAGATATCGGAAGTCTACTGGCTGAAAAGTAATAATTTCTTTTATAAATTTAACCTCAAAAGTTTCTCAAGGACTTACTCCATTTTTTGGATTTGATTCGCAAACTTTGTTTTGTAATTTTTGTCATTGTTATTGTTGTTATTTTAGAAACTTTGTGATCCTTTTCGAATGAACTGTAACAGAAAACTGAAACTCTCAATTTCTAAAGATTATTTTTTGTGCATCTATAGATGCATTCTTATCGATTGTCAAATAATTGCTCAAAAAACAAAAGAAAAAAAGAAAGGAAGCCTCAAAAAATGCTATGAATCATCCTTTTATTTTTAAAATTTATAAAAAAAATTTACATGAGATTAGGTATGTTTTTATTTGATCTACAACACATTCGTGTAAGAGAGAATGTTAATAATTAGTTAGAGAGTACAATAAAAGAGAAAAGAGATTAATCATGAATGATAGTGGAATTTCCTAGATTTAACTAAAATTGAATTTCAATTTGATCCATTTTAGGTGATAAAATGAAAATTCTCTCGACAATTATAGTCACGAATAGCACATTGTTGACCCCAAGAGGACATTATATCAGTATGACAAGACGCAAGGGCTACGTGACTTAAAAATCAAGTTGAAAATATGTTAACAGTCGTTAAATATTCAAATTATATTTGCAACTACAATTAGTTGGTTTCCCCTTTTATAGTTGTTAGTCCCCTTCTTATAAATATTTATTCATTTTCTGAACACTGAAGAATAAACATCGTTGTTACTAAATTAAATCATTGAGGAGTCTTTAATTAAAGCGAAATAATGAATTACACTCCAGAGTTTAAACTTAAATCGACTCAAAATTTAAAATTCTGGAAAAATCCACCTTGCTATCATAAATATGAATGACTTTTTACTTACTTAACTATTACAGATTCACGTATTAAGATTCTATAAATTTACATAAACTAATAAAAGCATCATCTTCATTTTAGCTAACTTCAGCGACACCAAATGCCGATATGAAAACATTTACAATAGTAATCAAAAGTATTCCAATGGTTATCACATTATTAATCTTATCAGCTTTACAAATATCATCCTTGTTTTTGACATTATATCGGCTGTTTAGCACCAGACCTATCCCAACAACGACTTGCATTACGAGACTGGCAATGATAAAAGTGAGACTAAAAAGGTAGTAGGAGTGGCGATTTCGAAGTTCAAGGACGTATCTTAATTGATTTGCATTGGAACTTAATAAGGCTAAGTCCATCATACCCTGTGCTAATGTCTTTTTGTGTTGATATACGTTAATGTCTGGTAGCACGCGAGGAATCGTTTCGCCTGGGAATAACTGAAAATTAAAGCAAATTATTAATTTTAAGGCATGAATTGAGTTGAGATTGGTAAATAGCAGAAAGCAGATAGCAGCAGCATAAGATTATTTACATATGGTACCTGCGAATAATAGATCTTCCATGGTATTTCAGAAAATGGACAGAATAAGTTAACTACATTCTAGTAAATATTTAAAAAGTAAAACTTACAACATCAGAACCTCCATATCCTGGCGGCATTTTTGGGAATGGTGGTAAAGAACCCCTCCTAGATCCATTTGGATTTGGATATGGAACTCTGGTTTTAGGTCCATCAATATCATTATCAGATCCATCAAAAAAGCTATCATCTATTCCATAAGATGGCTTATTAAAGTCTACACTGTTTTTATCTTCATCGTCGTCTATTTCTGGACCTGTAATGAATCAATCAAAGCAATTGCATCAATTACTATTGTGTTGAAAATAATTGAAATACATGATTGATTGAAGGCTAAAATCTTCAGAAGCATTAATGTAAGTAAAATTGTTCCATTGTTGTCTGTTAGGAACTGCCAATTACATTACTTTTTCAATTCAATGATTACAGTTGTAATTAAGCTCCTAATTAATGCTTTACAGCCCTTTAAAATAATTAATAAATCATAAAATTAATGTTTACCTCTAACAGGAGGCTTTTGCCTAGGAAGTGCATCTTCTGGAATGATTGAACTTGCATCTCTAGTCGCTAAATCAATTTCACGTTTTGTTCGATTAGCCTGTGGATAAAAGCAATGAAAAATGCATTGTCAGGAATTGTCGTGAATTATTTAGCATTCAATTGAATTTCAAGCATAATAGGAAGAGTTTATAAGCTAGTGACTATCGAATAACAATCGATTGCTGGTATGTATGCATTGTTTGGAGCTTGACATAGGGGAGTTTGTGATTTATTATTTATATTTGGATATTTTGCATGAGGGATATTGACTAATAAAAAGGCATTGACTGCACTAAACCTTACACCTTTTACAGTTGCATGGTAATAATTCAATTTCCAAGCTGAAGCCATAAATTTAAGAATTAGAAAAGGTAATCAAGGAATTTCCAGTCCATGAAGTTTCTATAAACTTTAAAATTACCATTGCCTGTAAAAGTGTGATTGCTTCCTTACTATGCAAATTATATTTTAATTTCTAACGTCATCCAAGCATTGCTATTCGAGGTAACTGTATATTTTGCTAATGCATAAGTAGAAGAGTCCGCAATTTCTAAATGAGGTTGTTGCTATGTGACGTATAGCAACAATAGACCTAATATTCATAACTTCAGATCCGTTACCCTCTCTTAAAATCATAGACGTCACTTCACAATCGACCCCAAACCAGCAAGTAATTATATTTTCGAGATAATCTGCACAGTAATTAAATATTTTCGAGATTCTCTCAATTCGCATCATTCATCATAAATCAGCTATTGATTACTTACGGAAGACGATCTGCTTCTTGAGCCGCTTCTTTTCTTACTCCGACTTCTACTTCTACTACGTCCATTAATCTCAGTCAAATTTGCTGTAGGAACTTCCTTATCATTAAGTGCTATTGTGACATGACCATTTGTAGACATTGTTGATTCCTTCACTGTTAATTACAAACGATAATGCATTATTCATCCATGATTTATATCTACTTCAGATATTCGATGAATCGTCTGTGATTAAGGAGTTATTGTGAATGGTCATTGAGATTTCTTTATTAAAAATTATGAAATAATCACATCTGTTCTTTAAAATTTTGATTTTAAAATAAGAACCGCGATTTTTGGCTTTTATTTATAATTTTTCCCATCCCAGTTAGCTTAAAAAATCAATAAACTTTTCATTCACATTTCTGTATTTAAATGACTTAATGACTTTCATTGAAAAGAAAAGGAATAGCCATGAGTCACATAATTTCTGCAACAAGAAACTCACATTGTATTTCCTACAAAAAAACCGAAAATTTCAAGCTTTCAATTCACATTAATTAATGTATGCAACAAATTCATGCACAATAAGCACCGAGATTCAACACAAAAAATTTGATGCAATCGACCATTCAATGAATTTTTATAATTTAACCGTGCAAAAATAAAGAGTTACGATGTTTGCCAAACAAATGTAAACTGCTGACTGAACAACTGACTGAGAGGCAGTTCAAGCTTCTGACATCAAATATGTACACACTTGTATATTTTTCCATAATACAGTCATAAAATTCTCTCTGTTTATGCCGACGCCGCGTTGTTCATGTACGTAATTTTATTTTTAGTTACATTTATAGTTTGAGACTTGCCTGAGACATGTGTCGAAAATGTGAGAAATGAGAGACTTTGTAGGTGGAAGAGCTTGTTTGAAAAGTTATTAGCATTTTAAATATGATTGTATAAAAATGCTGTTGAGTCGTCACGCACAATCTAGTTAATCAATACATATCATAAGTTATACAGTCAGTCTTTGTTTGGAGAGTAAATGCGAGTCTCAAATGGATGTAGATTTATCTCATCAAATTGTTGTTGGATGATGTCAGTTGAATTTAGATTTTTGTGTTCTTATTGCGAAATCACTCAAAGATCCAAGATGCTTAAAATTATCATTTTTAACACAAAGCTCTAAGTAATTCGTGTTCATTCTGGATTTTAATGGAAGCCATAACCTATAATTCTTTGCTAAGGTCACTGTGTTAGCGTCTGTCAATACTAAGTAGTTAACCCTGACTGGTAACTAGAACTAGGAATTAACTTACCTTTTACTTGTTGCATCGTATTTTTGACAATTTAAGATTGGTAACTAGATATACGATTACAATAGTAGATCCAGTTGAGTCCTAAGTCATCCACCTGTATTTACCATACAGCCTAGTAAAGAGTTAAAGATCTATCAAATGAAGTTAAGTAAACCAATCCAAGAGTCACGACTCAGCCAGTCAAACTGCAACCCCAAACAGCAACAACCATGCAATCCACAAACACCCCGCTAAATAAATTAGCACATTGCAACGCATGTACATTGTTGGGATTTTTCACCTCAATTTTTCCATGACTCAGTTGTTGAATAAAGTGACTGAAAAAATGCGATCTGTCAATTCCGATCGTAAAAATTACAGGAAATAATGCACAACATTCGTTGTTTGATTTTTTTTGCGCTTCCATGTTGGAAACCTTTTTTATTATTCGCAATGTAAAAATGTTAATCGATTTCACATTCAAAGGTTCACATATCAGGCATTTCAAAGGCACTAAGAATAATGTTAATAGCGGTGATTACGAAAATCAAAGAAGTTATCCAATTGTTAATTCTGTTAGCTTTGCAAACTTCGTCGCTGTCTTTCACATCGTAACGCGAATTAAGAATGAGAAAAACGCCAACGACAATTTGTAAAATGATACTGGCAACGACAAGTGTAATACTGATGAAGAAGAATGGATTTTTGTCAAAAGTGCTAATGATGTGACGCAATTGATTCACATTTGTGACTAAGAGTGCAACATCCATCATACCAGTGCCTGCCGTTTTCTTATTTTGGTAAACATTCAAGTCTGGCAAGATTCTCATGTCTGATTCGTCATGCTTATTTTCATCAATTGGAATCTGTAAGTAGATTTGATTCAATTATCAAAGTTTTAAGTAAATTTTCTATGCTTACAGAATTTTCGACGTCTTTCGTATCTCCCATGTCTATGACTGGCTGCTCACCATTCTCAAGCAATGGTTCATGGATTTGCGCTTTTGACTTAGTTCCAAGGTCTCCCTAAATTATTTTTAAATACAGTAATTAAAATGTTTGAGAATAAAACTTGACTTTGCTGGTGCTTACTGAAGTTGAACTTTTTACGACTGTCTCGGGCATATTCGATGACCCTCCGTCCATGTTTATTTTTTGAGAGTTTCCTATAGAATAATATTGCATTAAAAAATCTTCTTACTCTTGATGGCATGTCATCTATGAATGAATTTGATGGCGCTAGAAATGGTCAATGGAAGATGGGATATGAACTGGATATGACAAATGACCCAAAAAAGTATGAACAAATTTACTTAGTTTTAATGTTTAAAGCACTTTATTGATTTTAGCACTTCTAATATCTCACATAGACTTAAAGTAACTGACAGTCAACAACGAATTTGACTCGATTAAAATGCTAGTGCTGCTTCGCACCTTGGACTGATTGCCATATTTAACATGAAAAAAAATTCACTTGATATAGGAATTCTCTCAATTTAATTTAATTTAAGTAACTTTAATGTTCACATAAAAAACATTTCTAAATTTAATTAGTATTAGTATAAAAACAGCATAAATGAAATGCTGAGAGGCTGCCTCTCATGCTGGTGAAGATACCCCAAAAGCAGATGTAAATACATTAATTATCGTTATGAATAAGATTCCCATTGTAATGAAATTATTGATGCGATCTGCGTTCGCATACTCTTGTTCATTATCAATATTGTAGCGGCTCTTAAAGACGAGGGCAATGGCAACAAGAACTTGTAGCACTAAACTTAAACTTATACATGACAGGCTGATATAATAATAATGATTTCTCTCCTTATAGTCTAAAATGTATCGAAGCTGATTGGCATTTGACGAAAGTAAGGCAAGATCAAGCATTCCTTGAGCGATTGTTTTCTTCTGCTGGTAGAGATTCAAACTTGGTATGTTGGATACATCAGCTTCTGGTGGATAACTTGAAGGCCATTGTGGAAAGTATCCGGCAGGGACAATTCGTGGTTTTTGATCTGTGGGTATAAGTCCATCATCTATTCCAGGAACGTTCAAAAATGGCTTCCGATCTCCATCCACTTGATCGTATTCATCTCTATCGTCAAAAGATTCATATTCTATGGATGAAAAAATATTTTTGAGAGGATTTTATGATGTTGTCTATGGAGTCGTTTACTTATGACGTCTAACATTAAGATGGGATTAGTCAGAAGCTCAGTGACTATTTCTAGGGTTTATGTAGTGTGCAGGAACACTATTAATCCCAATTCATGTTAAAAGTCATTTGCCAACGACTCCTATCAAGCAGACACTTACTTGCAATCGGCGGAATTATTTCCCTAAGTTTGATGTTTTCATTTTGGACCGAGAACTTAACATTTGCTTCTGTGGTCATGTTGTCAAATATCTACTCAAATAATCTATACAAATACAAGTCGTATACACCTTTGATTCCGTGCTGACGTATTTTCCTAATTATTACATCAAACCGGTTAATAAGTAGCAATTATAATTGTGTAATAAATTGCATTGAACTGATAACAACTGACTCAATTATTTTTAATTTCACTAGATGATCTCTGACAATTAATTTTTTAAATAGAAGCTCACTCCATAAAGTCTTTATTTTCTTCTCTTTTTCGGCGAAAATTAAATTGAACAGAGATCCATCCACACGAAATGATTTTTGAATACTGCGAGAGGAGAAAATATTAAAAAATATTTTATACATTCTTCTTAAATTACTCTCATTCGATATTCTCAAGGTTTACCGACACAAAATGTTATATGACATGCAAGCTCAGAACAAAATATTCGCGATCATCTGTTTTAATCAAGAGTTTAGGAAGCTGTGGTAGCACATGCGGGTTGCATAGGTTGTTGTTCATTAAGGGGTGAACTTGTATGCAACACACACATATGTAGCTTGTGTGTAGCCTCTATGAAAAATTCAGGACCTAAAGCATTCGACCCAAAAAATAAAAAAAAAAGGTTTAGCAACATTCTATTTTATACAACACACAAAATTAAATCTAACATCGTACCATTTTAGTACGATCATGCTATTTGGGCGGTTCCAAATGCTGACATGAAAACATTAATAATTGTAATGAACAGAATTCCTAATGAAATAAAATTATCAAATTGTGCTTTCCTCTCGAAATTTTGTCTCTCAGTTTCTTCGTCAGCTGCTTCAGCATGGTAATACCTTTTAAGCACCTTAAATTTTAGGATAAAGGCAATAGCAACAACTATTTGAAGAGATAAGCTTAACAAAAGACATGAAATGTCGATATAAAAGTACATATTTCTATCCTTATACTCCAAAACAGTACGAAGTTGATGTGAATTTGATGACAGTAAGGCAAGATCAAGCATCCCTTGAGCCATAGCTTTATTATGTTTATATTTATCTTGTGCCTTCTGTGCAGTTTTAGGTCGACTTTTTAGCAACAATCGAGGTGCATCTAAATGTTAATTGATTATTAACTTTACTATTCTGGAATTATTTATTTCTTAGCTGCATACCATTACGGTTAATATCATTAATCTCATCATCTATGGGCACTCTATGTTCTCCATCTCCACGATTCGAGTCTAAAAAGGCTTATTGAGAGATTGTTCAAACATTTGTAATTTTAACTTACTTTCAGGATTCATTCCTATTTATGACTTATAATTACGCTATAGAACACTTTTTTTCCCGATATAATAGCAAACAAAGCTAATTAACTTAATAAATTACAGAAAAACAAAACAAAAATTATTGTTTACAAATTGTGTACTAAACTTTAGAACAACAAAGAATAAATTTTAAATATTTTTTGGCAGTTGAAAAATTTAAAATTTTGTCAAAACGGTTGAAGTGGTAAATGCTGAAAAAGTAAAGGCCGAATAATATTCAAATTTTGGATGTCTAAATTATTTATTCGAATTTTAAATTTTAAAAGTTTTCAAGAAGTACAAAATTATAAGTATTTAATCATTAAATTTTAAAAATATGCTTACTTTTTGGAAGCTACACTAAGACCAGATATCAAAATATTATTTACAACCATAATGATGGTTCCAATTGTAATATATTCGTTGATACGAATAACTCTTGCATATTCATTAAAGTTATTGAGACTTAAACGGCTTTTATAGATGATAGCATTAAGGACAATGTATTCCAACATAAGATTGAAACCTAAGCTTGGAGCAGCAAAAGTAACATAATTGTATTGCTTGATATGAGCCAACATGTTTGCAAGCTGAATAAAATTCGATGCGAACAAAGCAACAACAAGCAGTGCCATGCATATAGTTTTATTCCTTAGATAAGTTTCAATGCAAACAGATTCTTCATGGGTCCATACATTTTCTGCATCATGTTCGTGGTCGTGGTTTCCTCGTCTAATTCGAGAAAAGAAGTCTGTGAATAAACATATAAAAATTAATTAATAAACTTGCAATTTATTTAAATTTTAATCAAACTTACCAGTGATATATGCCCAAATCCTCGCAAAAATATTTGGTTGATCTTGTTCCTTGCTACTCTCTAGTAAGTAAGTAGACTCACTACCCCCATTTGACTCAATCATAGATGACTGTCTCTGATATCCCATTAATCTTGAAGAGCTATTAATTACAGGACGATCTGAGACAAATGAGGAGAATGATGAGGAAGTTGATGGTTCTGATGAATCGTACATTTTTCAGTTTTTTTGGTTTTTTAAATGAAAATGATCTGTGATTTATAAATTTGTTTTATATTCGCTCAAGCAGATTGATATTGCTATTCCAAAATCAGAATCAAGAATGAAATTTAAAGAGAATTACTAGCAAATTTAAGTTTGAAATTTTTAATAATTTCCAAAACTTTTTGATTAAAGTTTCGAAAGATATTTATGTTTTTATTTGGGTATTCAGGTAAAAAAGATTTAAACTTATGTTGAATTACAAAATTCAGTTAGGAAATTGAAGCATCATGTTTTAAGATTGTACTAATAGATACCAATGGCTCATGATGTTTTAACGGTCATTTACAATTCAAACAATATATTTTTAGATGTAACATTACATAGTTGTAAACCCCTTTCTACAAATAATCAGTCTGTTTCTGAACACTGAAGAATAAACATCGTTGTTATTGATTAAAGTCTTAAGGCACAATTTTGCCTAGGTAAATAGAGTTCAAAACCACATAAGAACCCAGAGAATGACTAATTTATCCTGCCTCACCGGTTGCATAACGCAAAGATCCAACTTTCAAATAAATAAGGAAATTTCAAATTTATTTATTCAATTAATTCCATGAATTTCTTCTCATCCAACTCCACACTCATGAACTTTTGCAGAACAACAAGAAATTTAAGTGAAAATTGAGAGAAAAACTTTCTTTTTTTTCGTAAGTTTATATAAGAATTTTAAAATTTCACTGATAGATGCAAACATCCATGATCGATCGATTGTGATTATGGCATTTTAATGTCTGCATAACAATAAATAAAGGAAGACTTTTCATTCAAAATAAATTGATGTTTATTGCAAATCTGTTTACAACTTGCTGTGATTATTCCATCATATAAGTTCAAAAGACTTCTGAATTTTTCTGCATATCTATCACTTTCTGCATCATATTCAGCAATGAATTAATGTATTGAGAAAGAGAAATTCTGAATATTTGGGTCTTAAAAGTCATAGCAATTGATTCCGGTATTTGTTGTGGCATAAAAGACTTCATACAAAATTATTCCCGATTTTAATGTCTCCCGACCGTCATTAATGTTCTTTATTTGCGTTGCACGATATATTTCTTTTACATACAGGTGTGTATGCATCACTTTTAAGATTTAAAAACGTTTTTGAGTCACATGTGATCAACTTTAAGTCATGCAAATTTCTGCGTAATTTTCAGAAAGAACTATTTTCTGATGCTATGCTATAATATCCTTCTGATTGTCAATGAAGACATTTAAAATTCAATTAGTTCATGCGAGTTCAATCGAAAGTTATTAAAAGTCAATAAACTTCTAGTTTGGTAGACAAATTTTGAAAATTTGTTAAGAAATAATGAAAATCATTAGTTTTTACAGTAGATTACAAGATTTGCTAGGTTTTGGAAACACAATTGATAGGGAAAGTCTGTATATGTATGAGAATATCAATTTATATCGCGATTGCTGATAAAGTCAGAAATATCTAGAAGAACTTCAAATTTGATTCAAACTATTGAAAAGTATTATGTTACAGACTGAAGGAACCAGAATGGTACAAGATCTGCTCCAGGCCGGTGTAACTCTGAAATATAGTCAGATTTAAATAACAATACTTATCCTCTTGCTTATTTTGGTGTCCTTACATATCAATTATTCATCATATAATCCTTTAGTTAGCGCCAGGAGCTGACTCTACCGCAGGCTAACGCATGTCAAATAAAAACTGTAATACTATCTCAGCATATAAACATTATACTTATTAGACAAATGTATTTAAAATAAATATTTATATTACAACTCAGTCAATCACCTCATGGCTCATATCTTATATGATCAGTAGACATATCAAAATCATTAAAGTATCAGTTGCTATGACTTAATATGAACTCTCAATAATGCATACAAAAATGACATCATATGTAGATTTATGCTGTATAAACTTTATTGCGAGACAAATTTCCAAGATTTATGCTTTTTCATCTCGAAGACGATACAGAATACAATTAAAAAGTTTATAAACAATAAAAAGATGTCAAATTAAATTCACAAGAATAGTCAGACTATAAAAGTTATACAAAATATGAAAACTCAATTCCTAGAAGTGCCAATAAGATTAAATTTGTGGCAGACTTTTGACATAAATACATGATGATCACGGAAAGTTTGGAATGCGCATGGTGACAAAAAAAAGCGACCCGGCACTAGTTGATTAAATCACAAAATATCGCAAAAAATATGTAATTCATGTCACCTGAATCAAAAAGGTTGATAAATGAATAAAACATTTGGTATTTTAAAATTTAGTTTATTTAAATCAATTTTCATTTATTCAAATTGTTTTTTACCTTACAAAAGAATCTTAAAAAGATAATTTTTAAGTCACTTAATATGAGTTTGCTACAAAATAAAAAAAGGAAGTTGTCTTTCTTTCGCAAAAAAAAAAAATCCACGAAAATTAAAATACATGAAAATTCGATTTTGGTGTTTTAAAGGAATTCAATAAATTAAGGAAGACATCAATTTTTATTTTATAGGTAAAATGATGCTGATCACATCAGCCACTGTAGCTGAGTTAATGCAAAATTATTAAAATTTATGAATTAAATGTTTAAATGATGAATACCTTAATGCTTTTATGAAATTTGATATGCATATTTTAAGTATTAAAACTTTATTATTCTCAATTTCATTTATTGGTTCCTTATTTTTTAACTAATTTATTGAGGAACTTGCATTTTAATATTTTGAGACTAAAAAATCTTAATTTATTTAAAAATATGAATTTTAAATTATGGAATTATTGACAAATGACGTCAATCAATTGGACTTCTCTTTGATTTCTGTTCTAAAAACTCATTTTCATTTATTGTCATCTAGTTCCAGTGGAGACGAAGTCAGAATTTTGTCCAAAACGAGGACGACCTCTGGATCCACTCCCGAGTGCTGAGATTCGACTCCCAACATTTAGACGTCATTTGTGAACAATTCCTTATAGCCAGAGCTCGAAGTTGACTAAGATTTTTTTATGATGATTCCAGTCGATTTCGAGCTCTGCTTATTCCTAATTACTGCAAATTGGGCTAGAGTCTTATTGTCTATTATGGAATGGCTTCAAGTAAGTACTAGAGTAGACTGAGACATAGGGATAAATTTATATAGTGACGTGGAGAGAGACTTATGTTGCCCCTTACTAGATAGACGCTTTTGGCGGCAAATATCCTCACAACGTCACTAAAAATTATGCCTAAAGTAAATTTGATCTATTTTTTTAAAATTTTCTAAAATTTCAATATTCATCCCTAAATCACATCTCAGCCCTTAATACAATATGAAAAATGTATAAAAAAATATATATGAATCAGCCTTAAAAGTACAATGGGTAAAATTAATCTATTTAAAATTCTTGTCATATTGACATGCATGGAACTGATATCATTCATTATGTAAATTTCATTATAAACTAAAAAAATTGATATTTTTTTGAATACTGAATTGAGTTTTTGTCTGATTAGCTGCCAAAATTAATTGTGCTACTCATTATTACCACTTTGTTTCTGGATGATAACGCCGTCTCATCCTCGACATCCTCAAAAAGTTTATACTAGTGACAAGAATATCTGTTGCATATATCCCTAGTTGCTTGTGAGCAGCAATAATCTATTGGAATTTCTTTTGATGCTTCTCGTCTGCTTCTGTATGTTATGTGATTGCTTTTATGATGATAATTGCTGACCATTCCGCTGGAATAGACATCATTATCCTCATTGTCATGAATTGTATTTTGTCTATCGTTGTATGGTTCTAAGTCTGGAATCTCATTGTTGGATTCATCATCATACAGTTCATTTCTCCTTTTGTGATTCAAATGATGAATGTGTTTATCACGTATGCGCAAATATCCACCGCTGGGGAAGCCCTCGTGTGTTAATTTCTTATAGTGACGAACGTAATGGTGTTTGGCTGTTGATGGAAATAAAAATAAGGAAGAGAATTTTTATGAAAACTTGTCACATATTTGGAATTTTGATAAGATAAGAAGCGATTATTTTTTTTATTATTGAGCTAATACGCTAAGCACATATCGGAAGTAAAGAATGTAAATTTAAAAGACCACAAAGTGATTGTTAGTGATAAAAGTATGTTCAAACAAAGACTAGAAGTTGACAAAATATTTATTTATTTTTTTGCGCGTTAAAGGTGTGTGAATGGCTTACGACAATGAATACACATGTTGATGATCTTGAACTTGATCGAAAGTTAGTAAAAAAAATATCAAAACATTTTGCCGTTATTGCTTAGAAAATAAAAAGTAATGAGTTCAATAGAATCGGAGGACAGTTGACTCAATTTAGCTACTGACCGATGCGTCAGCACGTAATTGCTGTCCTTTGCTTACTTTCTTGATCTCTCTATTTATATATGCCCATAAAAATATAATTTACACAGCTATTTACTGACATAACATTTTCATGTGCATTGAAAGTTGTTGTATAATACAAGTTGGAATGTATAGGCAGGCGCTAAACTACAATCAATTAAAAATTCACGTGCTTTTGAGTTCCACGAAATAATTTTTTTTTCAATGTTCTATGCTTTACTCAGAATTTGAATCGGAAATGCCTTTATGTCGTCGCCTGTGGATTTCAACAAGGTAGCATTAACCTGCAAACTGTCTAACTTTTTTTGCCGAATTAAAAGCATTGAAAATGATCATGCTGAGATAAGCTCCGCCCAATGTACCTTAGGCTACCTATAAACAGCGACATTCCTACTTCTTATTAGTTCATCTCCCTCGCTACACACGGCAGCATAAGAATTATTGCGAACTCTTTTGGAATTTCTTCTCTACGTGCAGCATTTCCTTTATATTTTGTCTACCTCTAAAATTCTCATGAAAGTGAAATGAATATATGCAAAGAAATTGTATTTTATCTCCTTTACATTCATTGAAGTCTTTCCGAATATTTTAATGTGTTGTCTAGATGAGACGGTAGATAGTCGGTTGGAAATTATGGTGAAATAGATGACTATAGCCGGGGATTTTTGGACAATTCGTGAGATCAATAATCTCTTGGTGTCGAAAATTCATGAAATTAATTGGCAATTAGCAAGATTTTGGCAATTTTAGGGGGGTAACATGCTCTAAACTTCATTTCATTAACAAAAAATTAAGGTTTTGATACCAAAAGCTTCACATTTAATTGCCAATCAATTAACTACCAAAAATTGCAAATTTTCCATCTAAGTCAACTTTATTCCAAATATTCATCTACATATTACCCCCTTGACAATATCAAAAGGGGTTGATTTCCCCTTTAAACCACAAGTAATACAAGTCAACAAGTCTACCGATTTCCAGACAATAGAATAAGAAAAAAAATTACTCACCAAAAATGTCATCGACCTGATAAATGTTATGGAGGGCACTTCTTTTGTGAATGTGGTTGCAGGCATCGACTGCATAATCCCTTAATAAATCTGAATCGCATTCACAATTTGCATAGGTAATATAAATTGTAACAAGTACGGCAAATAAGTAAAAAGAGTTGATCTGTGAATTAAATGAGAAATCGGAAATTAAATCAAAAATGTGCAAAAACACGTTTTTTTCTTATATTCTTAGACACGTTGTTGCTAAGGCGATGTGTGAAGAAATGCGTTCTTATATGGGTCATGGATGATTCTTTGGAAATTGTCCAAATACTTGTGGATGTAGATTTATAAAGGATATGATGAGTAATACAACAATTATCTCAAAAATGCCGAAATTTTGCGCGAAAACAATTCATGCGAATTAATTTCATAATTTATGCTGTCCATGAGTCATACGCTCATACAAGAATGAAGAGATTCTCTCTGGATGTTGATTATTCACAGCAATTATTACCACATAATATTATTTAATTAACTATTCTCTTTCCTTATTGACATCTTTAACATCTTTAGCAACAACTATAAAAGAGACTTATTTTTAGATCGGATGTAGATGAAGACAGTCATCTATAGATTTATATCACTTAATTATTTTCTATTTTTTCTATTTTTACCTTAGCCATATTTGTACTTCACGTAATAAAAACTATGTATTATTCACTTGAGATCTTAATTCCTTTTTTTTTTAAATAAAAATTGTTCTTTGTCTTCTTGCTTCACACTTCCTTCCTTGATCGGAAGAATTTTTTTTATAATATTTTCTCTCACTTTTTTTTCCTTTTAATTCCTTAAAAACCTGACAATGTTCTTGTGCACAAAATAAAAGAATTGTGCGACTTTACTTGCTTAACGATCTATAATAGAATGTATATGTTTCTGTCTTTTTACTGTTTTTATATAAAAGTTATCATTTTGGAAGAAAAAATAAAGAGATTGAAATGTCTCTCTGAGAGTCATAGGATTAAGAGACATTGTGAGATAAGTGCGAAAAGCACTTGTAAAAATTAATTTGAAGAGAATATGCTTTAAAAGGTACATATCTATTAGTTGCTGTGTGTATTAAGGAACAATCATTTGATTAATGCACATACTGAACTGTTCGATGCAGAACCCTTGCATTGAAGATCTTTAATATTTACATCTGAAACTCATATTTAAAATCAACGGCTGTAAGTATTTATAATTGTTAAGGACTTCAATTATGCAACAGTATGACACATGTTGCTCTCACGTCACAGCGACAGCTGATTTCGACCTATCAGCAGCATTGTACATTGGTTAGTTCGGGAATGCATTTCGCATTATCACACTTCTGACGTTATTTGAATAAAATAAGTCAGGTTGCTATCGGATTAATTAATGCACAGTTTTTAAAAACATCTTCGAGTGCGACACAATAAGAATCATATCGACTGCAAATTGAGTATGTAGCAATAGTTTCACGACACACTTAAAGGCATTGATACAGGATTTGAACGTGTCGCGGATCGAGAAGCACACTAATGTGTCGGCGATCATAGATCGAGAAGCATTGAACACACTGGAACACACTAATGTGTCGTGGATCATTGATCGAGAAGCACTGATTAAAGCACAAACACTACAATGGCTAATAAATCGAAGAATCTTCCCAGTAAATTGAAAATCTAGATTAATTCAATACTTCGACTTACCTCAGATACTAATTTAAGAATTGAAAAATACCAAAAGTCCACGATGATCTGGATATAGAATGTTGGGGAAAAATCCAATACAGAACGTTTTGCATTTATAAAAATCCCTCAATTCTTGCAACAATTGATTTGCATAAACGTAGAGTTTGAAAGACGATCCATAGATTTTTGTTTGGATTGGCAAATTTTCAGATGAAATTACTTGCAGGTCACGCATATTATGAATCATTTTCATTTTATTAAATTCCTGAAACATTAATATATTGAAAATTTAGGTTTGTCTGTTGATAGAATCGAATGTTCGAGATGTGGACAGATTTACAACAAAAATATTCTGAGATAAAATTAAATGAAAGGTGTCTTTGATTAAATTTTCCAAATTTCACTCTAATTTACTTGATAGCTTTTAACGGCAATTGAAAATTTAAAATTTTCTAGTCAAGACACTTTCATTTAAATTTCGAGACAATTGATTGAAAATAACCAATTTAAATCCCAAGTTTTACCTTTTGTAGATGAATTCGTCTAGCTTATGTGTTGACTCGATTGTCACTAAGAGAGCTTTTGGGTGAGCTTTTTATAAACAGGACGAAAATGTTGTTCGTGATTGTCAATAAAGATTTATAAAAAAATAAACTTTTATCAGTCTTGTCGGCAATTTATTATTAATAAAACTAAATTGCAAAGGCTTGATTTGCATAAAATCAAATCTCAAAATTCGGTTGATTATTTATTTTCATAATTTAAATAAGAAAAGATCATTGGATCAATCTTAAACACATATTAATCAGTCATGGATCTGGAATCAATACAAACATCCAATTGATCTTGATCATAATTGTCAAAAAGCATCAAAATCATTTCCCTTAAAATCATCAATAATTCAATTGATTTTTTGTCAATATTTTGAATATCCTGGAAAGTTTAAAATTCATTTCTTCACCTTTAAGTCACCTGTAGATTATGAAATCCTCGCATCACTCATATAAAAACAAAATGTGAATGTAAATGATCCATTTGTAAACCAATTGCCCTCATTTAAAATACAATTGATAAATGTTAATATTTAGTAGAAATCAGTAGAGAATCTGATTGAAAGGAAGGAAGATGCGCAACAAGAAAATTCTGAAATTCATAAATAAATTCTCAGATATTTCAAATGAACTATCGCAGTAGTAAACGTGAGCATTCCCTAAACAAAACAAAAACTTTTGAAATATCAGAAAATATTCAGTGAAATTTATAAACAACATGACGCCGTGGATGGATGGAATGACACACGAACACATGAGAATATTTTGTTTTTATCAGAGACCGGGGACAATTTTCCTATCTTTCCATTCTGAAACATACGCTCTGATCTAATTGTGAATGAATTTAACAAATGTTTGTTGATTTAACTGTATTAATTAGACTCGAATGCTTCTCTGAATTCAACAAAATTAAAAGCAGCTAAATTTAGTTCCATTGGATTCTTAGAAATTGAGATCAAAACCAACCGGAAATTTCCAATCTAAAAATGTTTGGTAAGTGTATGACAACTTTTTTAAGTGTATGACTTTATTCTTCCACGCTTTTATGATATTCAGAATGGATTTTCATTATCTTTGATTATTTTTGTTGTATGCATTTCCAACGTCAGCCTCATAATCTGTCGCATGGAAAGGCGACACCGAAAACTGGAACAATTAGAGCTGCAAGGTAAGACTTTACCATAATTCAACTTAAACTTAAACCAATTCTCATAATTAAAGCAAAAATTAGTTGAAATCAGTTAAAAATTCAAAAGAACCGAACAAATTATTCGTAACGGTTGCTGAATATTTAAATTTTTGATATGTAAAACAATGTAAAATGTCAAGATCAAAACGAAAATGAAAACATTTATTTATAGACTTAAAATTAGATTTTATTGCATAATAAGATTAAGAACTGAAAGTAAATGACAAAGACTACTTTGAAAATTTATTAAGAACCAGCTATGTATTGTCTAAATTGAATTCAACTAACTGTTGAGAAAAATTTGAAAATGTTCTACTCAAGGTGTATCAACTTCAAGAATAATTCAAAATAATCATGGTTATAAAATTAAAAATCTTTAATATTTTTAGCAAATTCCTTAATTAACATCATCAGTAACATGTTAAAAATTAATATTTAATTTTCTTTAATCTAGACGGCTTTGACAACTTTTTATTTCGAAGTTGATAGACCTTGGTTCTACCTGTTTACTCGATTGTTTACTATTTTTTGAAGTGCATTTTTTTGTCACATTTAGAATTATTAATTTAAGTAATGAGCACAGCAAATGTGGGAAAGCTAATCTTGTCAGTTACGCTAGGATTCTTCATTTATCACGTTTTATTTTGCATTCAACCATTTTTCAGACTAGAAGAAGGTAAATAAATTAAATTAAACAAAAAAATCTTGATAATTAACTTATGTAAACTTATCATTGCCATGTCTTTTCAGATAATTATTTCTATTCTATATTTCCACCGCTGAACTTTGCATTTCTCGTACCATCAGTTTTTGGCATATTATTTTGTGGAAGCTTAATTTTATTCACGCTTTACCAGTTTCGGGAGAATCTATTTTGGACGTCATCGACGGCTATAAAGGACGATTAATATAAATAGCTTTATTATCGTAATAATCATCTATCTATAGACTTATTATGTACGTCAATAATCACGAGATTATGACATTTCGATAACCTTTCTGATCTCATGTAGTATACAGAGTTGTGTCCTCTAAATTCTGATTAGAACATCTGTCAACTGATAACATGTTCAGTAATGGAATTGGAGTAGCAACGCTGATGTTTTTCGCATAAAATACTCACAATTTGCTTAATTCAACTAAATATTTTTATTCAATTCATCTTTTGTAGTTTAATCAAGCAAGGCAAGGCAGATAGGCTGAACAATGGAGCAGTGGCTGATTGTAGGAATATCTGGCGTAACTTGTGGTGGAAAGACAACTTTGGCTACTAAATTATACAATTACTTTAAAGACAAGTGTGGACATGAAATTAAGACTGGTGTAGATTTAAATCGTGTTGAATTAATTAAACAGGATGACTACTTTCGTCAAGTGGATGATCCAAATCATCAGAAAATTGAACAACTTAATCACATAAATTGGGAAATAATCGAAAGTATTGACACTGATCGAATGATCTCGGACATAATGAAAATTCTTGGAAAGAAATTCTCAATTTACAATACCCGATCGACACTTACACATATGGACAGTGAAAATTTATTTGCAAATCATTACGCAGCCAATTATAGCTCATTAAGCTATAATAATGATCTAATGAAATCAGATGACGACAGTGTTAAGTTTAAACACATCAAACATAATAATGTGCTGAACATTCTGATTGTTGAAGGTTTCCTCATTTTAAATCATCCAGTTACGCTTGATTTGTGCAATGTTAAGTTCCATTTACATGTTCCTTACGAAATTTGCTATGAACGACGCAAAAGTAGAGTGTATGAACCGCCTGATGTTTTAGGTTTGTATTCCTTTCTAAAATTTTACATATTTCGCACATTTCTGTAATAAAAAGAAGTTCGGTTTGTCATTAGCTGGAATTAAACTTAATTGAAGTATCATTATGATTTGAAGATCCGTTAAATTTTGTTCTTAATTTGAATTTTATAGGAACTCAAATTTTCCTATAAAATTCAAAATTTGAATGACCGTTGAAAATTTAAATGATTAAAAATCGTTGAAAATTACATGATATTTTTAAAATGTTACACGAACTTCCAAAATGCGCGACTATATATTCTCATTCTTGACTTATGAGCTACTAATAATAATTTACAACCGGACTAAAATCTCCTCAATAAATTAATATCTTTGGCAGGTTATTTCGAGATGATTGTATGGCCGGAATACGAAAAACATCTGAAAAGCTTTAAAGATCGAGAAGATGTAGTGTTTCTAAATGGCGAGGCAACACCCGAAAAATGTTTTCAGTATGTCTTAAAATCTCTATTGGAAGAACTGTAATAGATGGGGCTATAATTAATTATGCATAGAGAAAATCATATTAATTAAGGATCAGAGTTGTTTGTGGATTTTATTTTTGCATGTCAAATTGGCTATAATTGGGTTATGGAACATATATTTTGGTATTAGTGATACATGTATGTTGAGTAGATCTAGATTAAAAATTGGCAAAAAATGGAACAAGTTGAGTGGGTAGAAATGGACTCGAGTACATTTTTTTGATGAATGTTAACAGATTAATCTTAATTCACAACATCCAATTTGATACACGTAATTTAACACTAATATTCTACAGATCGGAAATAACACTGATTGATGATAATCGTCGGACTCAAGGATAAATTTTAAAATTTGCAATCTCTACGGGGAATCCAATCAAATCGCACATGATTCTGAAAAAAAAAATGCTATATGGTGATATGTGATACTATATTATGAATATTGATAAATATTGCACGTTTTTGGAACTTGTTGAAATTATTCTAGACTATGAAAATCGTTTAAATTTAACGAATTTTTGCAATTCAAATTAACGGCTTTTTTAAATTTCAAATTAACGAATTTTTAAAATTCAAATTTTTTGAACTTTAAAGCAACGACTTATTTAAAATTTAAATTAACGAACATTTTAAATGTAAATTTATAAATTTGAATGAAATTTGGTTGAAATGAAGAGTTTATGAATGACTTGGTCATTTGAATTTGCTACAATATTGTATTTAAATTATAAAGTTAAGAAATTGTTTCTATAAATGATGTTCCTATAAGGAAAATCTTAAAAATATATCAAAAAATTCACAAAAATTCAAAGCACTTATAAATCCACAATCTAAAAGGTACTTCTCATTATCTACAATAATAAAAGTTATATTGTATTAAGCTAACAACTCTGATCACGGCAATTAGTGATAAGAACAAAAGAAATTAATTTTTGCAAAATTTCCATCCTATAAAAACGGGTTATAAGGAATTCCATTCAAAACATCTTTTCCGTCTACGTTCAGCGAACTGAGAACAGAATTTAAATCTTATTTATTCTTATACCAAAAAACTTCATATTTTTGTTAACCGAGGAGAAAAACTTAAGTTAGAATTAAGACAGGTCATTTGCCTATTGCCTATATTATAAAATGTAAATTTTTTTTCAATAATAAAAATAAAATATAAAGAACTCATAAATTGTCTATCATCAGGCTTAATGCCAATGGAGTTTCTAAAGCGAGTGGATAAAAAAGAAGAAGAATTAAAATAAAAAAATAGGAAATTAAAAATAGATAACCAGAATATATAATAACGGCTCTTTTGACAAGCTGTTTGTATCACATTTCAATTCACCTATGCTGTATGCTACTTATTCGTTTCCTATGAACTTAAAACACTTTCTTTTGGCTTGTGATAATTCGCTATAATCGCATAAGTAATTCTTATTTATGAATTTTTCACGTCATAAAAACTTTTAAAAAAACAAAAAAAAGTTAAATATTTTTATGTGAAAAAAAATCTCAAGTTACACACGATGTGCATGAACTTGACATTGAATTACATACGTAATCGAGACTTGTTTCGCTTAATGTAACCATAATCGGGCAAAACAAAGCAGCAAGCAAGTAAGAAAAGAAAGAAGAAGATGTCGATGGTAAAAAAATGCGATGCTGCTCATTTGCATTTGCTGAGTCACGAGATTTAATATTATTACACCGATGAATATCAATAATTATGCAGTAAGTAAATCAGACATTATATTAGCACGATGTCTGGACAATTTCTGCATGTATATGTGCACCATTCTATTATCTTTAATGAATTTAATTGCATCACCCTCAGTGCTGCTGTGTACTTAACAAAAAAACAAAGTCATGCAACATATACATTTATGTGAAATTCTTGTTTGATAATGTTAACTGTGGTTGTTATCTCCTTTCCTTAAGATGTAAATTAATTATTGAAATGAATCTTCCCTCAAATGATCTCGATTGTCATTGTTTACGTTATAAATACTGTTTCAGCTGGAATATTCCATTTTGTTTACATTTCTACTCATTGTGTACTAAACATTGAAGTACTAAATGAATTAATACTAAAAAATCTCAGTTCTTTGTCCACAAGAATATTTAATTTTACAAAATTTAACATCAAAGTAAGCTTTAATAACATTGAATTATTGATTATCCTCTAAATAATAAGCTAAAGTTTGATAATCAATAGAAGGAATGCTGATGCAACAAGCAGAATCATCAAAATCGATATTTATTTCTACAAAACATGAATTCAATCTGTGCACATAAATAAGACGTAATAAATGCATCGAGAGCACACTGCATCTTCCCCGTTGTAAGCAAAAAAAGCAGCAGTAAAACAAGCAGCATGTAATATTATCAAAGAATGTACATAAATGCACAATCATCATATAGACAAGAACAAGTTCTGTTGAAATGCAATTATATAATAAAATGAAGGAACTACGCTGATGCAAGTAAGTACGAATTCTAATTCATTATGCCTCCTCATTCGCTCATTTGCGTTTCCTCCACTCGCATACATCATTAATGACTTTGTATCATGTGAAACTAATGAACTTTCAAAACACAAAAATAGATAAATATTTAGGTCTATATCACTAGAAAATGTAAGTAGAAAGTGCTTGATGAATTGGACAAACTAGGAAATTTTGGCAGTCGCGTCGAACTAAAAATGTGCTAAAAACTTACGATATCTTCACAATGAACTTGAACTCAAAAAATAAAATAAAGTCGAATGTGTACGGCAATAACACAACAGATACGAAATGCGAAAAGAGAAAATGAAAATCTTTATTTTTTTTTTTTTTATCCATACATCATTTGAAACAGGAGAAACAGAAAAGAAGAGATACAATTTAAGATTCGATCGACTAAGATGAATGTAATGGTATAGAGACCATCAAGCTCAATCATGATTGTTAAAGCTGAACACAAAAAAAAATAACACAAAATACGCATCATGATGCTATTTTATTATCATAGTCTATTTTTATGATCACGTCTTTATGATTCGACGAACGAAAGAATTATTGTAATCATTGAAACATCATCATCTTCTGCTAGTTCAAACTTAAAGTGCAATGAGTTGAAAAAATAAAAATATATAAAATAAATGTAAAGAACTGGTAAAACAGTCAGACACGGGTGAACGCACCAAAATGCACTTTAAATTTCGAATTATCGGCGACATTGATGACTTTTGGTCTTTAAGCTGTTGAAATGTTGAGGTTTTCATATCAATGGCATTTTTGTAGAAGGTGTGTGCATCAAAATACCTCAATTGAGGTAAACCGTGGCCCACACATGTCAAATTCTTAGTCACTAACTGATAGCCCAAAGTGAGTCAACATACTCAATCAAAGCAATCATCCGCGACCAAGCATACTAAAAATAGAATGAGAAAAAAAAGATGGAATTATTGAACTATTGCAATTGATGAATTGAGATGTTCATCATTACCATCATTCTTGTATAGTGGTTCTGTGAAACCATGGACGGTCATTAATCGAAACCAATCAGTTCTATTCCATTATTTCTTTTCTATATTTCCTCTCATTCTGCATTGATTTCGTTATTTTTATAGCAGTTCTATTCTATGTATAATTTTGCGGTTCCAGCGCACATAAAAGCTGATTTATCTATAATATTGTTATAGTTTTTTATTTACATTGCAGAATGCAGAACAATTTCTTTGTAATTTTGTTCCATAAATGTCTCTGCCTCTAAAGCATGCTTTTTTCAATGTAATGTTTGCCTGCTTATCTAAGACTAAACTCTCGAGTGTAAGCAGCAGCAACAGAGTAAAAGAAGCATCAACACCTACAAGAGAAATGTGAAAGAAAGAAAAAAGTCATCTAGGTAGCTTAAGATTATTATATAAACTTTATTTTTTTTACATATTTCCTTTTCGAGAATAATCTTAAAAGCGGTGAAACGGTAAATTCTGACAGAATGAGACCTGGGAGTAATTTGATAGCAAGATATTGTAACACATATATATTCATATCTTTTTTCGAATACGATTGTTGTTTTTATTCATTCTCTTTTCCTTAATATCAAGACTTAATTGCTTTTTAATAATAATTTCGTCGAATCATTGACGAATAATGAACTTTTTTAACACAAAAATGTACTTAAGAGAAAGAAATTTCGTCGCTTTTAGTGCATTTAGTCCATTTGGTGATGGAAGAGATGTCATTGTCAATGTGATGTCTGTTCGTCTGCTTGATTGACACCAGATTACTTTAGTTTACTGAGTGAGTCTAGTTGCAGACATAATTATTTGTCTGTGCAACAAGCAGTTCCGTTGCATCAACTTAGAAAGAATATCGCAAGAATTTATGTGGAAAACTGGATGAATTTTAACAGTTTTCATCAGGTGACACGCCAATACTTGCCTGCCTAAGTAGCCATGATTATTATTAATATCAAAGTAGGTGAACTAGATAGAAACTGTACATGTTCAATGTGTCACCAAACTGTTTATGACACATCTGAGATCATGTCGCGACACAGTTGCACACTTGTGTATCTAAATTCAAAGTATTGATTGATTGATTGTGATTTATTATTCCTATCAGGCAGAAGTATTGCATCTCTAATTGCACAATCGCTGGTTTTTCACCAGTTAAGGCAGAATCTGACCTGTTTTCCTATCTGATTTTATCTGGTTCTCGCAACATGTCTTCCACATTGTTGCATCATTGCAGTGTTTGTGGCTCAGAATCTGTTCAAATCTGCATCATCTGACACACACAGGTTCAACAAGTGCACAAATGATTGCCTTTGCCTTTAATTCCACCTGAAATTTTATATGACTGCAACAAAGTTTAATAATTCAGCTCATAATGCCAATGATCCCCAAAAAAATTCATTATAATCGGTCAGATCCTCGTCTTAAATATGCGCTCTCACCAGTAACTTATGTCCACGCCAACATTAATTTGTGTCTTCTTGTTTGCCTCACTAAAAAGCAAATTTTACACAGAATTCTTTTTCTCAATTTTTATTGAGGCATTTTTATGAGGCACACTAAAAGATTTTAAAAGAAGAAAAATGACTAAATGAAATAAGAATCTGCCAAAAGCACAATTCATTAACCTTCATGTTGTGTATGCGAACATCATGCTGAAAAATTATCGCTATTTGAAGATAAATTTACATAATTTTTAGGTCAAAAGAATTAGCCAATTAAAGTCTCTATTTTTTTTCACTCTCCTCAATTTCGAATTCACAAATCGTCTTTTTAAATGAAGGAATTACTTGATTTGAATTTTATAGCAGTATTTTGCAAATGCAAGCATACGGTTAATGAAAAAATTCTCATTAGATAAGTTAAATAGATGCTCTAGCAATATAAAACAGTAATTAATTAAGTCACTTTCCATACTACTATATGTTTATTTTTCCTGTTAATCTGTCCATTTCGTAAAATTGACAAGCAATCGAACTCATTCGCGAATCGCTTTATGAATACGATTGTGGGGGATTCTAACGGACATTCATGGACTTTTTTAATGATGTTTTGAGGAATTGTAAATTTTGTGAACTCTCAAATAACATGGATCCCTAATAACCATAGTGTGCAGTATCTGTCACTATTTACACTATGCTGAAACCATGAAGCAGTTTTTTCTACAAAACTATTCAAATTATCAAGAATTTGTACTGTTTTTGCCTCTCACAGGCACCTGCGACATGATATTTCACCATAAGACGAAATGTGCTTGAGCACCTCATTTGCATACGCCATAAGCGACTGCCTATTCTACACTTGCTTGTATGATACAGAAAGATCACTACGGTACTTAAATGCAGTCTGTTTGACTCTTATGTGATTCTTTCAACTGATGAACTTAAATTGATTCTTAAAATTCTGAACAATTACTCACTCCTTTGATGACTTTACTACTTGTAGCCTAAAAAGGATGGAAGTGAGCCACGTTTCCACTTCATATGATTCGAAAAAGGACAAGTGAACTATTTATCCTGTCGAGACTCGAACCCATGATGGCAAGTTGATATTGCAATAATTAGAAATCGAAGTACTAAACCATTCCGCCACCGAACCACTTCGACTCATCCTAATTAGTGACGTTTTATTGACTTACAAAAACATACTCATTTACTGTAACCATGTTTCTACATATGTAGAGCTTATGTTACAACAATAGACTTTCAATTTTACTCTGTTGCTGGCTGTGAAACTTAATTTTTACCAATTCTATGTCCGCTCGTTAAGCTGACATTCAGTCATCACTGTTAAGTAGATTGTTGAGCTCCTGGCCGTCGTTTCCTTTGTGGATTTCAATCAAGGGCGGTGTGACAAACTCTTGATTTTGTCTTAACAATGATATTTTCTCTGACATTCTCGTTTTGCAGATAATTTAATGATTGCTAATTGCGATTTTGTAATTTGCGAACTCAAAAATGTGTTAAACACTTAGTGGATTACCACACTGATAGAACGAGGATTGGGTTTTTTCAATTGATCGGACTATGAGTCATTATTGTGCTGTATATTCTAATTAATGTGAAAATTATTTGATCTTCTCTGATTTCACCTTAAGTTCAACTTAATAATCCAAAAAGTCAGCATCATCTCCCTCAAATAATAAGCAAATTTAAGCACTTCAACAAAGAATAAAGTTATTCATCCATAGAATCGTCAATTAATTTCCTTCTGAAGACTTCTAAACATTTCTATCTATTACGAAGAAGCCATAAAAGTATGCTCATCAATTATTTATGTATTTTTTTTCCACTCCCATATCAGGAAAAGTCAGTCGCATCATTTTGAGAAGAAATCAGTAGCATCTGCTGAGTTCAACCAACCAGATTCAGTGAACTTTTAAATTATCTTAGTCAGAACACAAGGAACATGAAATTTTGTATTCCAATTACGATTTTAATAGCTGCAATAATTCTTCCCGTAAATGCTCAAAAATTAACTGAGGAAATTAAATCTGAAATATTTTACGAAAAGATAAACGAGACACTGCGTGAACCACTAAAAATGTATCCAAAACGTATAAAATGCATAATTAAGGAATTGAAAAGTAAAAGGACGATGGATATAATTGATGAATCTCTTTACAATTTTACATACGTTGATAATGTATACAAGTGTAATTTTGTCAACAAAACAGTTGTATCGAAAGTACTCGATCCGATTATAGATAGTGCAAGTTTTGGATGTACCATAATTGGATTTTGTGCGATATTTTTAATATGCAGCGTCTTACTTATTGTTGTTACTTGCGTTGCATGTTTGCATAAGTGAAATTCTTTCTGTAAATGTGAAGAATAAACAGACACGACCATGGACCTTAAGTAGTAATAAGAAGAATAATATTATATTGAAAGAACATTAATGATGTATATGCTAACAAACTTCATATCTACAAAGTATTATCACAGAATCTCTTTGGCTTCATTTATTTTTTCGGACATTCGGATTTATTGCCTCAAAAATAAAAATTAATCGCCTTTCGCGTGTCGCTAAGAAACATGCAAAATTTTCGATTCACTTCTTCCTTCATAAAGAAAAGTAAGAAATTGAAATTCTGCTTTTTTTGGTTTGATACAAAATTTATCGTCTGTAATTTTTTTTTTCGTTATTCTTCTATCTCATTTTACAAAAATAAAAGCTTAAAAACATTATTTGAGATGCTCGTTTGTGTTTTTTTTTTCTTCAACATTGGTTTTTTATACTCAAAACACGCTGCATATATTCTTTTCTTTCTTGAATAACATACATATATTTATGTATGTATATACTAGCAGAGATACTCGTTGAAACATGATTAAATCTCCTTTTTGATGCACTTTTAAGTTTTTAAAATTTAACGGTTAAAAATAATTCAAATTTCATGAAGTTACATTCCCTTTGTTAGTTTCTCGCCCCTCAAATTTGTTTACTCTTCAGTCGTTCTCAATTTTTTGAAGTGAAAGCATCTTTGAGTTGATTATAATCAATAAAAGTCACCAATAAACTCCCGTAGCTACTTAGAAACTAAATAAAATGATAAATTAGTAAAGATTTATGCAATTTTTCATAAAAATCAGGCAAGAACGAAGAGAAATTTATAACTTAATTAACATAAGATCTCATCCAATGTGAATTTATTAAAGAAATACGATATATTCCTGCAAAATTCGAAACTGTAAACTTATTTTCACACCTTAAAAAAATCAAGTTACTATGGAAATCAATACGAGAGAAGATTCACGCGAATGACAAGGCCGAAAGATGAATGAAAAAAATTATATACATAATCTATACACATTCTCAATCCACATACTGTATAATATGTTGAATATATATATTTTTCAAACTTAATGGTATGAATTTCTTTCTAATAATGGGCAAAGATAAAGGCAAGACAAGAACCGATCTCGACAATAATTTAATTTTATTGTTGTTGGTGCCTCCTCGCGATTGTTGTTGAACATAAACAAGAAGAGATGTTGGAAAAAAGCAACAACAAAAGAAACGAATGGAAAGATGTGTATATGCATAAAAAAAAAGAAAGAAAGACAGAGAAAAATGGAAGAGCAAGAAGCATCGACTCTACCTAACGGTCACTGGCTGGACTTTTCTCTATAAAATGAGCTTCTTTCCTTATGTTCACATTCAGTTTGTGATAAAAGGTGACCGAGCTAAGAACTAATACGCGAAAAATAATCTCGGATACATAAATTTATTAATTTTTTTTTTGTCAAGTTTACTTCCAATTTTCAAAAGTTCTTCGCGTGTATCAAATTTAATTTGGATATAAAAATGAAAATTCTCAGTGCATTTTTGTGTTTGATTGTTGTGGCTCAAGCTGGAATCATTAAAAGAGATACAGCCGATGCTCTTGTAGCCCCAATGGTTGAAGAAATCCTTAAAGTTGAAATTAATGCTGATTTAAAAAAAAATAATGTTGTTGAAGTTGAAGAAAAGGAACCCGCCATTGTTGAGGTTGTGATGAAAGAAGATGTGCCAATTGAGAGTCGTAATGTTGAGGAAATTGTCACAGTTGAGGAGAAAAAAGTTCCAGAAATTGTTGAAACTAGTGTTGTAAAGGAAGTCATTCCAGAACCAACTGAAGAATTACGTACAGTAGAAAAGGTTCCTGAAGTTGTTGAAACTGTTGTTATCGAAGAAGTTCCAGAAAAGCCTGTCGATAATTTACGCACAGATGATGTTCCTTCAGTCGATGAACCAGTTGCTGAAGTTATCAAAGAAACCGTCATCATTGAACCAGTTTCAGAACTTAAACAAGATCCAGTTGCTGCTATTGTAATCGATGAAGAAATTATTAAGCCAATGATCAGAAATGTCGTCAAAGAAGAAATTCCTCAAGTTGAAGAATTACGCAATGTTCCAGAAAAGAAGGAAGAAATGATTATGAGCGAAGTTGTACCAGAAATGATTGTCAAGGAAGAAGTTAAGAGTGACATTATGCCTGAAATGGTTAAAGAAGAGGAGAAAAAAGAAGTCGTACCTGAAATGCCGAAAGAGGAAGTTAGAAGCGAGGATATGCCAGAAATGATTAAAGAAGAAGTCAAGAGTGAAGTTGTTGCTGAAATGCCAAAAGAAGAAGTCAAAAGTGACGTTATGCCAGATCCAGTTATGCCAGAAATCAAGGTTGAAGATGCACCAGAGCTTCCGAAATCAGAACCAGTTGTTGAAGAAGTTAAAGAAGACATGAAGGTTGAAACAGAGGTAAAAGAAGAAGTTAAATCAATCGAAGATGCTCCAAAAAAAGAAGAAGAAGAAATTACACCAGAAGGCAAACAAAATCTCATTCAACAAGTCCAACAACAAGTCACAAATGCTTTAAGTAACGTTCCAATTGTCGGACCATTATTGAACAGAAATACACAACCACCAACTGACGACTCAGCCACAACAGTTGCCTCAGATACTCCACAAGAAGCTGCTGCTGATTCCACAACAGCACCAAATCGACCAATTTTAAATGCCATCCAAGGATTAACAAATCAAGTACAAACAGCACTTGGAATCACCCCAGTACAAGCTGATAATCAACAAGATACAGCACAACCAGGTCCATTAGGTGCAATCCAAGGAGCTATTACAAACATCCAAAACACCTTCCAATCAGGTCTCCAAGGTGTAGCCAACACATTAAATAATGTATTCAGACCACCAGGTACTACCCCAACAAAGACTGATGACAAGCCAGCAGAAGAGACTTCCACGGTTGTAGAAGAACAAAAATCATCAGATGAGCCCACTGCCGATGTACAAAAAGAAGAGAACAAAATTGAGGATGAGGAGACGAAAGAGAAAATTAGTCAAGAATAAATTCAAATGAAATTTAATTTCTTTTTAAAAAACTTTAGCTTATAAGACATACAAAATAAATTCCTTTAAAAGACACACAAAAGACATGAAAAACAAAACAAACAGAAACAAAATTTCTCTTTAAGCTTAGTCACCACCAGGACAGACAGTAATCATCACATTAATTATCACAAACAAAATCCATTTTACAAATAAATTAATATTGACACGGATTTTTCTTTTCTTAAGAAAATAATATTTTAACTTATAAAAGTAGGTTTAAAAAATAGGAAACAGACTTTGTATCAGAAGACTTGAAATAAAAAGAAAAATTGTGAAAAAATTTAAATTTCAATTTCTTTAATTTACATGCATTTCATAATTGAATTACAGTTGATACTCACTTGCAACAATTAAGGATGTTCAGGTCTGCTAAAGCAGTTAAGTACCATGCTGGTCAAATAGGTAAGGCGCTTGGCTCAAATTTGGTATGGTAACTCGAAGGTCGTCTTTTCGAATCAAGCCATTTTTTGTTCTTTTTCGGAAGTTTAAATACTTCGACTGCTTAATGTACGAGATCAAGCCTAATTTGAAATTCTGGGCAACGTTAGATTAAGGAACGGGTCATAAACTTGAAGTGTAGCGAGAGACAAAGGGACGAGAGCTACAAGATTACCTAATGGAATTGTGAATAGAACGAACCATGACTTGAAAAATTGTTAACTTGATCCTACATATCAATGTGTCTTAAAAAATGCTGTGTACCAAAAACTCAACTGTTACTATTACTAATTAGAATGTTAAACTGTCCTTAAATCGATTTATAAAGCAATTTTATTCCTCTTTCATCCACTTTTTTGAATGTTTCAATTTCAAACCCCAACCAACGGTAAAAATAAATTCAAAAAAATTAACTCAATTTAAAATCAAAAAATTCTAAGAATCAATTTGAAAGAAATAATTTTGTTCAACTTAGTAAGCATGTTACTGTGGTGAATTTCCAAATTCCACCACAATTTTTAAAAAGAATTTCACCACATTTGCTGATTAGCGAACTCTCATCGTGAATGTGTCTTGGCTAACAATACACAATTTTGTGACGTAGGCAAAAATATTCAAGAAAATTGTCTCTAGCTTAATAGTCAAAAATATTAAATTTTAGTGAGAATAAAGTGATTATTTAAAAGTATTTGATTAACAATCCATTATAGAGCATCAAATCATTCAAAAATGGTAGAATTAAGTGGAAAATCGGATCCATTCCAACATTCATTCCCAAATATGGTTTTTATCATACCGACAATCATTATTTTCTCATTGATGGGTAAGATACAGGATATATATCATTATTATCTCAAATGATAACATAATTACTGCCAAAATCTATCACAAAACTATCAACTTTCATTCATTCTGGATGTTAAAAATGAGAGTTACAGTATGACTCAAGTTCCACGTAGCGAGATTTTTCTTCCAACAAATCAAAAATCTCTTACTGTACAATGTATTAATATAATAATAAGAAACTTTACACTGTTTTTCTTTTAAATTCACATCCTAGTATGGAACTTTACCATATGTTGACACACATTTTTCCCGACTAATGACGTAACAGCTTTTCTATAAGAAAGGTCAATGTCACAAAATGGAAAATTATTCACATGTTGATTTTCACATTCATCAGGTGGCCATAAAGAATTGCATTCATTTATGCCCATTGCATTCATTGTATGTATGTCCAATGGTATTCTCATTTATCAAGAATGACTACATTTTTTTGAGAATTTTTGAGAACATTAATGAGCATACATTTGAATATTTCGATAGTTGATTGAGAATATTAGTCAAAAATCAGAGTCACAGACATAGAACAGAGTAGTTTAAGTTTGAGTGTAAATAAGAAAAGAACTCGGCAAGTGTCAACAATATAAAAAACAAGTTATGGATCAGATTGCTAAAGCTTTAGGCAATTATATGAACGAGGGATCTGGTGCTGGTCCAGAATACACTCCCGAACAGACCACAGGCTTGCTTATGGCCTTCATTGACCAAATGCAGGTTGATGAAGAGCAAAAGGCAAGACTTAGGTCGAATTTGCTTGAACGACTCATGAATCCAGATGCATTCCAATTGCCTGAGGATACACCGACCAAAGGAACTGGAACATCACCAGAAGATATAATAAAATTAATTGGATTACTTGTACTGGTGTTTGGTATACTTGGTAAGAGCACACACATGTCTCCTTATCAGTTGTAGTTTATAAAGTTCATAGGTCAATAATGCCTGACTGCAAATATTACTTAATTCCCCCTTATCTATGCAATAAAAAGATTATTTCACGGAATTGACTAAATTTAATTATTTGCAAATAAACAATTGATAAGATAAATTGTGAAAGAACTGCGTGCATCAAGGAGAAAAAAAAGCATGTAGAATAATTGCCTGAGTACAGCCATATGATGTGTCTATACTTTTTTTTTCCTCTTATAAAACCTTATAGTTAGTGTATATTGAACATTCAAGCGAACATGTTAATCTTTCTGATTAGATAGCATCCATACTTTAAGAATATTAATTTATTACTTCCATTGCTCAAGTGTACTTAAAGCTGAATGTGTGTCGAAAATAATAATTGCTACGTGGATATAAATCGGTGCATTTAAAAAAAAAATATTAAAAGTATTAATCATGTCTAGTGAAAGTTCTTTGCCAATTGATTCTCAAAAAGCTAAAACAGTTGTTGAGGAATTAATGAAAACACCTGAAGGACGTGAACTTGCTGATAAAATCAGAAATAAGCTTATAGATTTAAATACACAATTTAAGAATCTATCGCCAGATGATAAGCAAAAGTTTGCGGAAGAATTTAAAGGAAAATTTCAAGAGACATTTGAGGATCTTAAAGATTCAATACGTGTGAAATTAGGAAGCGATTATAGTAACGATAATGATGAATTTAATGATGAAATTCCATCCAATTATGGCCCACAACCTAATTATTTTTTATTCCTGATTGCATTCATTCTTGTTTTACTATTATTCGGTTAGATTCCAAGAAGTAACATTATCGAAAGTGAAATGATAAACATCCATAAGCCATGTGATAACAAAAATACAATTATATTGGTTACCGGAGTAGCGTGTCAATGGTTGTCAAGCATGATTATTGTGATTTTTTGTCAATAACAATTCTTGTTATGAATTTTCTAGTAGAAAAATCTGGTTGAGGAGGTGTTGCGATGGTTTTGATTTGGGGGAGGGAAACTGATTATTGGAAAAAGTAGTTTTGAAGACAAGTTTAATTGGCAGAAGCCGGTTCTGTGTATAATTCCCGTTTTTTGTTTGTCAATAACAAGTGCAAGACTGTTTCTAACGAATGCTTTCTTACTTGATTCCTTGGCGAAGGCGCATTGTCGCATTTAGAGTCTGTCGGAAGCTGAATTTGTCTTTAGATAACTTCAGCCAGTTACTGATTCCCAGAACTTTAGCATCATTGCTCACACAGTAATGCCATGAAAAAAACTTGGTGACTTCAATTCTTTGATGATCTGACCGCTTACCATCTCCAAAGTCAGATTCACAAACTTTATTAATGGTCTCCTAAAATCAGTGTTCAGCGTAGAGAATATGATTCGTCGTACAAAATCAATATCATTGAATATAATTTTCGACTTGTTGATGATTTGTTCCTATTAATTCACTAGCGTTAATAGAGCTGTTGAATAAGTTTACTGTTACTGGGCCAAGCAGCTATTTCTGAAAGTTTCTTGTGTTGTTGCTTCGAATTGTTCCTTCCCTTGAATTAATCATATACTAGCCTGTCAATCCCGGAATCCCGGACAATCAATCCGTCCTAACCTCAGAACAGAGTTCAAAGTCGACTTGGATTTTAAATGGAAAATTCGACTCAACTCTATAGACAATTCAAGACGACTTTTAGTTTTGCCTCAGAATCAATCCTATTTACTTACTTCTTACTTTGCTGGCCGTACAGATTAAGTAGTATCAGAATCAATCCTATCTAGCAGAAAGCTTTGTATTAGCCACGAAGCTTAGAAATGTAGTGATCAGTTTTAACTGTGACTCAATCTGTGACTTTTAGTATCCAATAAATAATCGGGAATGCATTGAATTATTTTAAGTCAAGTAAGGTTAAGTACTTTACTTTAGTTGACTAGAGTTAATGATTCAAAGCAAATACGTGTCAAAAGCCTATTACATTCGAATTACTGTAAACCTTACAAGCCATAAACTTATTGGAAAATCCAATTTACATCCAGTTTTCCTTGTAGTCTTCATAAAGTCATCAATATCATTGCTATGTCTTGTATGTAGTTACTACTTTTATTTAGTTGAGTTACTTAATCGTGCAATGCTGCTATATGCTTTAGATAATGAATATTATCAAAATTAAAAAATTGAGCAATAGCTTTACGGCATGCTCAAAAATTCTCCAAATAATCATGCTTCCTGACGATTCAAAACACTAGATTCGTGCTCCCCACAAACAGTGATTAAATATAAAATTAAAACCTTTTAGTATTTACGTGATAGCCACCCATCGCATGGCACATCATCAAAATAAAAAGAATGTTATCATTTCATTAACGTGTCACTCAATTCCGATATGCTGTGCTAATAAAACAAAATTTCTATCTGATTGCTTTATTTTAGGCTTCTTCGGATATAAATTGTATTTATCAATTATGGAAAAGGAGCAAGGCAAAGGCAAAAAGAACAAAAAGGAAGAGAAGAAGAGCAAAAAATTAAGTTCACCACCATCATCGCCACGATCCAAGAAGGAAAAGTGAATTTAGTTAAATTCGTGTACTTTAATTTAATAATCAACAGCTTAAAATGCTCTGTTGCTGTTTTTTTTTATTACCTATATTTTTGCAATGAACTTGTTTTTGGTGCATTAATGATTCATTTTGCCAGCAAGAAAAAAAAAATTAAAATAATTAATAAAAATTGTTAGCTCATTCAGCTCATTCCATTAAAAAATACACAAAAAGTTAGTTTACAAACTTGGTAAATTTAAATGATAATTATGAAAAATATGTGAAAAACAACAATAAATTGTAAACGATAAACTTTTATAGGAAAATCTTACTTATTTTTGTACTGAATTCTCGGGGAGTTATTTGCTAATGACTTGCATAAAAATTGGGAATTTTTTGGGAGTTCTTTTAATTTTAACTTCAATTCTTTCTTAGAAAATTATGAAGACTAGAATAACTCTAGTGAGCAAAGCTATTACCCGTGAGCACATTGTAGCATTATGAGCCAAAAACAGCCACCGGTAACGTCAGGACACATTCATGTCTAGCAGACAAAGCGACGGCGTATTGGTGCCCTGTTCTTAGTTTTGAGCCATCAACCTACTTATTTACTTCACTAATCTTACAGATTTATTGCGATTCATGGCCTCTTTTAGTTGTCGTCTGAAGCTATATCTCTCGCTGACTAGCCTTTGCTAATTCCCAATATCAAATGCTACACAGCCCTCAAATCTCCCGAATCAACATCTAATACTATTAATCGGTATGAAGAGTTGACAGCCATTGACTAATCACATCCCATCCCATTTCTTTTTGTATGGCTATGAACGATTCATTCCGTTTAAGAATAAGCAAGCTTTTTCTAAGATTACTTCAGATTTACTCAAGAATCCTCTAGCACACTGATTCGGAACCTGTGTGTGCCGTCAAAATTTTTTGGAAATGCCATGAACCGTATGTCGTGTGCGGTTTCGGTCAAGATTTACTACTAAGATCACACTTGTCAAGTGGTAAGCAGCGATAAAGCAAGCTTCAGGTGCCGACTGAGGGAGGCCATGGATCACACTAGATCTGTACGGCCAGCGAAGTAAGTAAATAAAGGTGTACCACGAAAAATAAAATGTTGCCCACCACTCCCCAAATAAATCCCAATCATCCCGCATCAACACTCCGATTGACATCATAAGTGAATAACCCCCACTTTGCCGCACATTAACTCTTTTGTTTGATTTACGCGATTATTCCGGGAATTACTTAAGTTAACATAAACAGTGCTTACTGATCAAAAAATAAATATTATGATGATATAAATGTGCTAATTTTAGGTGAAATCTTTGTAACTTAATATCATTACAGCATGGAAATTCCTTTTCAGATTTTTTTAATGGTACAATAATCCGGCTTTAATTCTTAAGAATCTGTTCCTTTCAAAAAAATACTTTTTTGCTCACATCATTTGCCAAAAAAAGCTTTTAAAGAGAATGTTTGCTGTCAGTTGTCTGCATATTGTGAACATGAATAGTGTTTGTTGAAGAATTTAAAGTAAATAGTTCTTGGAATCATCTGTTGTTGAGGTGATTTTAGTTCCTTTCGCACTTCACACGATTACGTTGAAGTGCGAAACAATAGCGTAACTGGGTCGAATGTATTGTTCTTTAAATACTTGAGACTTTGCACTTCTTGTTGACTCATCAATCATTATTGTTGGGACATTTGGAAATGAGGTTCTTACTTGCTTACTTCGCTGACAGTACAGATCAATTGTGATTCATGGCCTACCTCATGTTTGAATTGTCCTTACTCTTCTTATTGCCTTTTGTTGAATGGACATAAAGTTCATGTTGAGTATAAGGGAAAGAGCCGACTTCATCATTCACATTTAACATTACCGTATAGATGCATATGCACTGCAGTTCATTTACATTTGCATGTTAAATTCCAGCGCATTCCATGTCGCATTATTCCGCAAATTCTCCACAATATGAGTCATATCACATAGTAAATCTGACATCCATTAGGAACATATTGACAACATTATCGCATGCTGATAACTATCTTGATATTTATATATTTCTACACCCACATCAAGTCAAATAGCTTCTTACATTCTGACCTAAATATTAGTTATTCATAAACAATACACAACATGTTTAGCTAAGAGCGCAGCTAATGCAGAATTCTAATCATTATAATACCTTGATATAAATCTCGAATGACATTATCATATGCACGCGCAGGAAATTTGAAAATACTGTACGGAATCAATAAAAATGCAAAAAAGCACTAAGAAGATGAAGTGATGACCTTCAGCGAGTAAAAAAACAAGATTTACTATTTGCAAAAGAGTTGAACGATGATGATTTTATGCTGCGGCACATTTTTTGGCATTCAATATGAATTTTTGAGTAGATTTGCAGACGGTTATGGTGCCATGAAGTAGCATTTTCATCGAGTAACGTAGGAAAATTGGCTGCGGTAGACTTGTTTACAACAATATGTCTGATTACATAGGATTTGTGTTGCCAGGTATGGAAATTTTGTGGCTTTTTGAGTAATTGATGTGTAATTGACTTGTAGCTCCTCCTGGATGGTCCTGGATCTTGATAAATTCACAAATTTGAGTTAATTTACAACTTTTTTGAGTTTCCTTCATCTTGTTACTGCTTTATCCTTAGAATTTTCCAGGTATGCAAACTTTGTGTCTTTTTGACTAATTGATGTGTAATTGACTTGTGGCTCCTCCTGGATGATCCTGGATCTTGATAAATTCACAAATTTGAGTTAATTTACAATCTTTTTAAGTTTCCTTCATCTTGTTACTGTTTTATTCCTTTTAATTGTGTATTTACAACCATATTAAGGCTAATATAGGAACAGAGAATTACAAAAATATAGAATTTGACATGACTACATTAGAAAAAGTATAAACATACCTAATTTTGTGTCTAAAACTAGTCTAAAAAACTCATAAATCTAATTAATAAATTAATAAAAAGCATCTTCATTGCCAAATATAATTTATTATGTTCTATCAATCTCATATTTATTACTAATCATACGGTAAAGTGAAACAATTAAAAATTATTCAACAACTACTATAAATATAAGTTTAAATGTTGTATAGAGATTTCTTGAGAAACATTATTTTTTTGTCTTTAAATCTGAACGATCAAAAATCACACGTCGAAGTATAGAGAAGTTCAGTTAGATTTCCACATTTATCGATGGCGATTAAAGGACAGATTACTTTTCATTCACTAGAAAAATTTGTATACGATTTATGAAATTTTATGGTTATCGACAAAAAATATATATTATGTATTTATGGTGTCTTTCTTATCATTTATCCAAACACCATAGATCATCCTTACTTATCTATACAATATTGTGAATTTGAATTTTGAATTTCCATTTTGAGAATATACACGATACTAATTGAAAGCATAATGAAGACAAAAATTGTTATCCATTGCAATGACTGCATTGTTTTAATTTGTTGCTGCATATTATGTACGTTTTCAGAGAGCTGATTTACTGTGACCTGCAAATGCTGTTGTGTATGCGAACTTGTTGGTTTTGTTCCATTATGTGTAACACTACTATGGACTATGTTTGATGATGTGACTGTTGTTGAGTCTAGAAAATAATCTAAAAATATTAAGAGTTCATTAAAGGTTGACTACTCTAGACATAGACGAATGCATATACATTTAAGTTATTTAGTTTTTATGAGCTTTAAAAATTTAAACCATTTAACGGTTTTCAAAAATTTAAAATTGGACTTGGTTTTAAAATTCAAATATTAACGGACTTTTTTGCTATAAAATTCCCTACACATAAAGCTAATCTATTAAACTGATCCTAAGCTTAAGCATTAATCCCAATTGCCATTAAACCCATCCAAATACATAACAAATAGTCAAATTAGCATTATCTAATCTAAAATTACGCAGACAATTACATCGATGTCGGAATAAATGTCAAAATGCGCATTTACCGAACGACAAAACAAATAGACAAATAAGAAAGGCGGAAGCTCACCTGAAATTCCTTCCATATTATTGATTATTGCCGTTGTTACAGGCATGGCACATTTTAAACGATGTTGTTCAACCGGACTACTTGCATTCACTTCTTTCCAAATATTTGAAATTTCTTCACTTGTAAGAGATTCATCAGGCAGTGGCATACACATTACAAGGAATTTATCTTTGTTAACAGGTAATGTATGCTGATTTTTCTGTATGAGGACATTGATTATGGCATTATTATTAGGCGAAAGTGTTCCAGAGCTTGGACGAACTCGAAATTTATCTAAAATAATTAAATTTAATTTTACACTTTAACAAATCTTTATAATCTGCAAATTATAAATACCTGGAGCTGTCGTTTTCACCTTTAATTGATATGGACATGAAAGGAAAGAGAGAAAAATTATAAGCAATAAAATTAGATCCAGTAAGCAGCAAAAACAAATAATTTTGGGGTCTCTATTTCTATAAACACGAGATCATTATCATGAATACAATTTAAATAAATGCGAGGAACAAATGGTGATTTACACTATACACGCAATGTATAGTAAAGAGGAAAAACAGTCAACTGGGGAAAGCAGACTAATGAATTTTTCATAGTATCGTGTGGCCACATCAAAACTAAGTATGATTCTTGTTAAAAAATGGATATCCGATTCGATGATACTGGAACATTTTTCACTTACTTTATATGTTATAGCCTTTTTACCGATGTTAAGAATCTCAACATTGCCAAAATATTCATTGTTGTTGTTCTTTTGAAACATTATCGTCTCAGCCGGCGTTAACTGGAGCATATCTGTTAATTAAATTAAGAAAATTATCAGTATTTCTGTTCTTATCGTCTGTTTTAAACAAAGATTTTCTTAGTCATAAAATGAAATATTTTTGTGTACAGTAACAAAGCTTATCATCATTCCAGCTATATATTTTGTACTTTAGACAGCAATCGTGCCACCAAATGAGCAATCAATGCTTACCTCCATAATTGTTTTCAAATTGTGAATTAGATGAAACATCCGACATTGGGGATTCTTGTAAGTTTGCGAAATGTACCTAAAAATCATTGAAATGTTAGTTAAATTAATTAAGACAAAAGATAATCGGGTAACAAAGAAAATAATGAGCATGCAAAAATAAAAGATATACATTTTTTGGCAATAAAGTCACAGCGAACGAGCAGAAATTGCATAAAGCAATTCTAAGGCCAAAAGGCAAATAATTAAATTATTTTGTATACACGAGAAATAATATGAGAAGTAAATTCAATATTTATTTCTCTCACAATTGAGCATTCCTTGAATTCAGCACGTCCGACACTAACATAAGTTAACATAAATGTATGAATCAGTATGAATATTTTTATCACAAAAATTCATAGATATACGTAAATTTATCTGTGTGCTGAACTCAAGCACTTCCTCTACATGACAGAAGCAATTCACTCTCACTGGATATGACAAAAAAGTTTTTTTTTCCCCGATAAATTAATTAAAAATAATCAATAATGTCAGTTTATGTGCAGCATAAGCCGTAAAGTGATAAGTTAATAAATGATTTAAAGAATTTAAATATGTAATTTGCGTTTAATTACTCTCTGCATTTTTCCTTCTTTTCAATTTTTCCCAAAAAAATGAAAAAGAATTTTTTTTTTTTCTTTTTTTATTATTTTTTCCTCCAATTATTCGATAATCAACATTTAATTAATATCCAATCGACAACTATGTAGCGTTCAACGGTAAAAATTACTTTTATACACTTTAATTAATGGAATATTTCCTGATAAATCACAAAATTTTCTTTTGCCAGAGGAAATTATTTCGACTATTTTGTATGGAAATTGTAAACTGAATGAACATAAAATTTTCTTTCTACGTAGAAATTCAAAAAAAGAGAGAATTTTGTCTATGTGTTGGTGCTCACTATATTCTCCTGCTCATGCTTTGGACATTTAGAACGTTTCTTCACTTTAATTAATAAATATTTTTTGTATTTTTTTAAATTCCAGATTTTATCAAAGCACATGGCTTTGTTTACAAATTTTTTAGCGGGAAATTTTCAAAAATAATTTATACGTTACAAATTAATAATTCATTTTTCGTATTTTGCTTTGGTAATTAGTGAAACTTTTATTAAAAATGCAAGGTAATGATGATATTGACAGTGTTTGATTGATTATACTCTGCTAATTAGCGTTAATTAGTGAGAAATATGAAAAAATAATTTTTATAGCAAATCTGCTGTTGAAAATTTGAATTTTAAATTTTAGAATGTCGTTAAATTTAAGGAATTTTAACTTTATCAAGATCAATAAGTCACAATAGGAAGGAAATACAGTATAAATTTCATGTTAACAACCAATAAAATCAATAATTAGCAGTAAGTCTTCAAGTCATCAGTAGCTTCCATGACTCGTGCTCATAAATTATAACAACACAATTTGCCCATTTACGAAACTTAGTTCCTTTCTTCGGAAAGGCTCTCACAATCTACAACAAAAACAAATCTAATATGTCTTACTCAAACTTTAATGATACGTCCTCTCGCGCTTCTATACAACGACTATTTATTATGGTCGCGATCGCAATCAGTAGTTAGGAAAACATAATAGACTTACATCCTTTTTTGAATGTTCTTTATTTAACTTGATTATTTACATACAATTTAATAACCACCGCCTCAATGAGAAACTGTCAACTCATCAACATAAATAGTAAATTAAAAGCCATGAAAACCATATCATTTTAGGCGCACCTGTCACATCCAATTCTCTTAAGGTAAGATAACAGCCTAAAAGGTTAAAACGATAACGCAACTTATTTTAGTTCAATCAATAAGTTTTTCATAAAAATAGAGGTTGTTAGCGCAATGCTGATGGTAAATAGAAACGGAAATGAGATATGTTGTACGGAAGGAAAGGAATCAAATTTAATTATCAAACTTTTTAATTCGTTGTGAGCAACAGCACACGATTGTCTAGCTGCATGCACTAATAATTAAGTGGGTGTTACTTGCCACTTTTAAAGCTCATTCGTTACTGTTTGAGGAGATTGTTCTACATGGCTTTTCATGCTCACCTTACGGACAGTGACATTCGTAATATTAAAATTTTCTTGTATTTCATCGTTGTTATTTGCGAAATCATCTTGTGCTTCTTGTTTCTTCAAATCAGTTGAGGTAACCTCTGGCTCAAATTTCAGTTCATAGTTGTCCAATCCTCCCCACTCGTACGGCATATTTTCATCATCTATGTATTGTCTTACAGTTTTCGAGTTAATGAACTTCATTCGTTCTACTACTTTTTTTGGCAACAATCCTTTGACAATTTGAAATACGCCTAGTAAAGAAACAAAGAAAATTAATTGAATTAATTTCGCGGTCTGATGAATATTCAGGTCTGAGTGATATCAGCATTAATTGAAGTGCATGTTGAATAAAATTGTTTTGAATTTGAATTTGAGTTTCGAAATCGAATTTTGATTTTGAATTTGATTTTCGAAATCAGATTTCGAACTTGAATTTGACTTTCAAAACTGTTATTCGAACATGGATCTAACTTTCGAAATCGAAATTCGAATTTGAATTGGATTTTCGAAATCGAAATTCGAAATTAAATTCAATAACCTTCAAAACAACAACATGCACGATTTTCATCACTCAATATGAACTTATTACTCACCTGACATAACCCATGGCATGTCATACACGAGAATGTAACTCAGCGAATTTGGATAGTATGATTTTAAAATGTTAATCATCAGCTTAATGTATTCTAAATCCATATTCTTCAATCCACTATTAATCATGTCAAGGACCACAGTGATCTGACCACCATCATCCTGACACGTTCTCATTGCTCTTTCAAACCAATATAATAAGAACCATTTAAGTCCTTCAAGTGTCCTAAATCCTCTTGAATAGATTCTAATTCTAAAGAACATTAAGTTATTGCCTTCGACATCTCGACCTCTAATGTATATATTTCCATTCTCTAAATAATTTGGAGGCACAGTCTCTTCGGTTATATCTTAAATGATGCACAATATATGTTAATTAAGTTAACAATGAAATTATTTTCGTTGTTATAATTTTGTGGAAGTCCAAACCATTTAGTGACCGGCTGAAAATTATTTGCCAATATTTTTGCAAGTCAATGTCAAGGGAATGGGAATGGCAGAGTTGATTTTAATGAAATTTGACTTGAATTTATGAGATCCAGTGAAAATTTGTCTGAAATTTTCTAGATCCAGTAAATTTTCAATCAATTTTATGAATTTCATAAGATTCAATCAAATTATCAAGACAATCAAGTCAACAGAAGTTCAGTTAAAACCAGTAAGCGACATAAAGTCATTCACAACATATAACAGGAACACTACACCTGTGACCTTGATTATATCGATTGATTTTCGAATATTTCATTAATTTTCAATGCCAACTCTTCTTCCATCAACTCATTAAATGTTCAATTAGCCGTGTCACAAAAGTTTGGACATCACTGGATTAAAACAATGCATAGCTTAACATACCATTCACGCCGAATTTCTTTCTCCATTCAAGTGTATCCCAGCACTGCTTTAACGACTCTTTCATGTTGTAATCGTTGGCGATGAGAAAGTTTCCTATCCAAAAGTCCTGATTTATTCTCGATAAATCCTTTGGATGGAATCCATCTAGGTAAGTAAATTGAATATTTTTTTAGGTGACATTGTTTACTTGCCAAAATGTAAAAAGTTATTGGAAACGCAAGAAGCAAAACAGAAGCAAAATTTCATGACAATGTGCCATAACGAGAAATTCAAGGTTATTCGTTTACTGTAATGTGTTTGCGGTGTATTTAGAAATGCAAGTGAAGTATGTATGCACGCATGGCATTATTTGGGCGTCTATGGTTTCAATAAACTCAATTGTTTACATTATGTATGAAGAATTTCCGTTAGAAATATAAAAATATTTGAAAATTATCTCAAAAGTTACAAGGGTTTTGGTCGGGAAATCTGGCTCGAAAACACAGTCATGCCGACATGGGCACTCCATGGCTTTTGCAAATTGCAAAATACTATCTTAATTCTCCTCAATCTTAAATTATTCAAACCGGAGACCCCCCAAGAAAATTAATTTCCACTTAAGAAAATTTAATACACTTTAAAAACACTTCTATCCACAATTATGTAGGAATGGCAATTCTAATTACATGCAATTAAATGTCTAGTATGGCAATTAGCAACTTAAAGTCATATTTTATGAATTTCTTCACATAAACATCAACATTGCGAACATTTAAGTCAAAATAAACCATGAAGACACTAAGCACTGCCGCGTTCTTTTCTTTATGGCAAATTGTGAATTAATTTCATTTTATTTAGTCTGATGTGAAGCCTTGAACAAATCAATTATTAGAATATTTAGATATTAACTTTGAATTCACATTCGAGTAAGCTTTGAAAAAAATGTTCAGTTGGAGATGAATTAAAGTTATTAACGAAGCAATTGCGTGATCACTCATCTTCATCTTGTAAGTATAAGCAAGTGCTACTGCACATTGAACGTACAATCCTTCAATGAGAAGTTTATGATGAAATGAATAATTGTTTCTGAAAAGTGACTTGCAAAATTGAAGTCTAAATTGCTTTGAATTGAGCTGAATGTTAAAATTTAGAAGTATATTGACGTCTATTATGTTGGCTTTGAAATTTGACGGTCTTTTACACGCTTTTATTGGACTTGCTCTGTTTTATTTTTGAAATCTGTTTACTTATCCAAGACACATCTTTTGAAATTTAACGAATTTTTTGAATTTGAGTTTTTAGAACTTATCTAAGACACATTTTGAAAATTCAAATTTTTAACCGATTTTCAATTAAAAATCATGAAGTGCAATATCACAATTCTTCTCAGTAAAGCTGTAAATTATTATTTAATAAACTTAATTATCACATCCATAAGATATTTACTCTCAACTCGTATCAAATTTAACATTCTTATTTGATCATTAAACAGTTAATTCTACAAAATTGCACACAATCTTCATCTCTCAATACCTTATGTATCGCAATCGCAAGCAACTGTGGTACAACAAAAGGACAACAGCACAACAAGGTCAATAAATAAATTCACTTTTTATAAAGCGTTTCAATGCCAATTTACCAACAGATTGATCGTCCCCATTTGTAATTTTATCCAATATTAAATTTCTCAGTTCCTTTACTGCTTCCATGTCCAATTCTGGATCTTCTGTGTGCTTCACCATTTTTACACGCTTTAGTTTTATACTTTTATTTATCACAAATTGTTTATTGTTCTGTTTAATAATATTTATGTCCAGTTGAGACAGTTCAAACACTTCTTTATGAGCACTTAAAGCACTATCCAAAATTATATATCAGTAATGTTCGACTGCCTGCTTTAAACTGAAACCTTAAGATATTTTTAAGCAAGCAAAGCTGTCTTTAACAAAAAAGTAAAACTTTAATTGTGTATGAGGTGTATACATGAAGTATCAACACATGAATATGATTCGCACACTTTAAAATTTTACAGTCATGCTGAGTCCTACAGCCGGCAATATTTGATAGTCATCGTTCATGCTTGCTAATTTTTGGTTTTTAGTAATTTTAATTAATAGATTTATTTAATGACTGACTGTATATTAAGTTAATACATTCATACTTACAGATCATAGAACTTTACTCTCATGTGATTCATGCCATGTGATTTTTGTGTCTAAACATCCCAAACGGAATTCTCCAAAGGCAAATATGAAAAGAAAAAAACATTCTCTGACGTCAAAGAATGTTAGATAGAGTTGAAGTCATGAGTTACGTATGAAGCATCAACCTTCGGAGTCTTTCTTTCCGCAGAGGCATTTGCTGTGTCAGGAATATATTTAGACTAATTTTTGATTGTATTTATTGAGGAAGACATCTATTAAAATTCTGGAAAATCCCATTTAGACAACTGATGCATGTTTATCTGTTTTTATCTTTTGGACAGTTTAAACTTTTCCCAAGGTATCGCATAAATCCAGTATATGAATCGTGACAACTAAATTTATTGCAAATATATCATGATTTCGCAAAATTTAAATGAGATTCATTAGCAAAACTAAGGAATAAGTTTGTTTAATTTGGATTTAATTGATTAAAAGTTAAAACAGTACTCGTTGCTATCAAGTGCCTTAAGCGCATTCTGTCATAGTGACCAGAAATGGGTTATTTAACGGTTTTTTGCAATTCAAATTTTCTAACGGTTTTCAAAAATTTGAAAGTTTTTTTTTAAAATTTCTGAGTGATCATTCGCAGCCAACTTCAGGCGAACAACTGATCGACCGGACAAAGTGTTTTATTAAGCTGCCTATTTTCAAAAATGAGCATAAAATTAAGCAAGAATTCAATTTAATTTAATTTAATTTAAAGATATTTAATGTGTTCACTTCCTTGTGTCTAAATGACGTATTTAATTTGTAAAAATACCATGGCATTTTGTGTCATGACCCTGAAAATTACAAGTCACCCTTTACTTTTGTTATTTTTAGTTGAATATTTAAGTCATGGTACACATTATTTCTGCTTGTCATATGAAACTGGTTTTTGATCCCTTTTAGTGGTACTTGTGCTTAATCCGCTTTAATTTATGTCAGAAGTTTCAGTTTATGGCTTATACAGTTGATTTATTTCATTGAAAGACGACAGATACATTTGATTGAAACAGGAATTAAAAACTTCCGAGTGGAACACTGCGCCTTCAAAATGGGCCATAAATAGTAGAGTTAGGCAAATTTGTGTACTTTTATTTGCCCAATCCTAATAAACAGTCGTTAATACATCTTTATGTCACGCTGACAGCTCGACAACGTGTCAGTGTTCTAGAGAACACATTGTGATGCTCGGGTAGCAAATGTGTGTTGGTCATCAGCCAGAATACCTAGTGAACTGCAACTATAATGTAAAATACTTAACTTCCCAACTCATGCGTTTGGATTCCTTAATTCTATACTATGAAGTACAAAAACAAAGAAAATCGCAGCGTCTCCCTAGAGTACTCAGCAAATGCTGACAATTTGTATCCAAACCATAATCTTCAATTTACTCCATTAACCTTTCTGTTAACCCTTTGCCTTTGACTTGTGACTTTTATAAAAATTTTAAAAAAAGCAAAAAAATTTTGATGAAGAACATTTTAAAATTCATGAAATATTCATTTAATCAGTAGGATGGCACATCTCTCAAGACATTTCAAGTTGAATGTACTTGAAAAAAGAATAATATCAATTTATTAAACTTACCAAAAATAACGGAAACTTAAAATTCAAAATTAGAGCTTTCCTGCTTTCAATTCAAATAAAATAAAACCGTTATTTTTCAACAAAAAGCTTGAAAGCTTCGATAAAGTTTAAAATATCGTAAAACGATCTTTTGGTCAACATTTTATTGCTCTAGTCGAAATCTGTTGGGAATCAACAAGATTTATAGCCTGAAAATGTCTATAAAATCAAAAACAAATAAAACTGTCAGTGTTTTAGTCATTATTAAGGCACGATTTTTTATTATTTTAAAAATTTAAATCAATCCACAAAAAAATATATCGCATTCCATCTGTACAACCTCTCCCTTGTAGACATAACTGACCATTCTTTCAAATAAAAAGACACTTAATATGATGATGTGTTGCTTAAAATTAGTACAATAAATTAATTTTTATAAAAGCACAATTGTTCTTCTTAATTCCTAACAATGCTTAATTATACTGAATTTATTTTTTTTTTACATTCATAAAATTTGTTCTTCTGGTTTTTTTGACATAAATTATTAAATAATTACTTCATTAAGATTTGCTTTCCACATAAAAAAAGTTCATTTTTAGAAATTAGGGGTCGTTCACTAATTAGGGGCCGGTCATTTATTACGTAACGAGAAATTTCGAGCTTTTTGACCCGTTCCATCCATCCTGCTCCATAACTTATTACGTAACGAGAAATTTCGAGCTTTTTGACCCGTTCCATCCATCCTGCTCCATAACATAATCTCGCCAGTTCCTACGCAGTTACGTAATAAGTGTACGACCCCTAATCACGAATGTGATTTTTAGAGTTCGTCCAAGTTCGTACAAAGCTGCAGGACTGCATTTTCGAATTTCGAATTTCGAACTCGAATTTCAAATGAAGTCGAATCGAATTCTAACTCTGCTTTAGGCTTGTAGACAAAAATTGCAGGTCTGCAGCCTTGGACGAACTATGAGGTACACTGCAGAACAGCGGTTCATGTCCGAACCCTATTATTTAGAGGTAGGGTAAGTGAGCGATTTGAGTAGTTTGTGTGACTTTATAAGCCATAAGGAAAATTTGTGACAAAATACATATAATTTTTAAGGTTACATCATACATGAACGACCCCAATTGTAATGAGATAATCCCATTTTAAACAGAATTGTGAGTATTAAGCTCATACTTTATTGGTAGCTTTAAATTCGAACATTTTTGCTGCCTTTTGAATTTCAATATTTTTTGACAAACAAATAAAGCAAGTACGAATCCAAGTGCTGATCCAGCTAGAACATCTGACCCTGTGAAAATAAATAAATAAAGAAAAAGTCAATTATGACAACATTCTGTGCCTTTAATTTATTATGACTTACAATGATGCTTATAGTCCGATATTCGACTTAATGATGTGAACCATGCCGCAGCAATCAGAATAAATTGGAGAAAATATTTTAAAATTTGTGTTCCATTCCATTGAAATCGCGCATTGAGATAAAGCTATGTGGGAAATACATGCGATAGTCATAAATTATCATTTAATGGCATATTCTTTGGATTACTTACAGCACAAAATGTCATTGTGAAGAAACTGAAGGAAGAATTAGCACTGGGAAAGGATAATCTCATATCCTTAAGCATCTTATCAGTTACATCCGGATTACTGCAGGTAAAATCCTCAATATATCGGTTGAAATTTTTTGTGTCATTACAATCGCTACCGTCTGCATTTAATACTGGTTGACAAAGCTATAAAAAGTAAGAAATTCCTTTAATAATTACTCTGGCACCGAAAAAAGAAGTACTTCAGACTGCCAATGATAAGCGTGATGGAAATTTATGGCTTTAACATTTTACAACTTCACTGCTGTGTCTTCTTCCTCATATATATTTTTTGCTATAGCCATTCTTACATAAACATTGTACATGTTCATTAATTTTCATCATTCGTATGTTTCTCTGGTCATAGCAAATGAAAAGCAATATATCTTGTCGCACTTGATATACATAACTAAATTATTTGATCAGAACAACAGAGTGAGGACAAGTTGGCGAGACAGAGTTCATGTACGCAGAACGTTTATTGCTTTTTAAGTGATTTTTAAATGCTTTTGAAGTTAACTGAATATTTAACGGATATTTTAGATTTGAATTTTTCGTAGTTTGTTCCCCTTCAATAGTTTGGCAAGGAAGTAAACAAAAACACGAGGTAATAAATTCTAATATCATTGAATCATTAATTATAGCTCGAACTACTAACCCAAATAATCACAGGTTATTGTATTTAATTAATTAGAATCACAATAAAGAATGTGAGTATTAAGAACAGTAGAAAAAGTGATTATTCATCTAATAATTTGCTTTATTTCCTTAAGTAGCGAACTAAGCAAGCAAATTTTATTATTATCATGAATCATAAACATGTGTGAATCATATTAAGCTACTAAAAGTCATCCGAAAATAACATATTTGTCTTAATAATCCGATTGTGACTAATTTTATTGAGCTTTAAATCTTTAATCTGAAGATGTGATCATAAAATTGAGAAGGCAGACAAATTGCAGCATTAAAACTCTTATTTCAAAGAACTTAAAAATACAATCAATCAAAGGTATTCATCCACATGTTGAGTTTTTGACAAGAACATTTGCTACGTATAGCTTTGTACGGAAACGATGAATGAAGAGTTCCATGGCCAAAAATAATACTTTTAAATTGAAAAATATGAGATGGTCGTATCGACAAAGTGAAAATAAACAAGCACAATGGACATCCAACACAATTTAATCATCATTTGCATGAATACTTGAAGAGGCACTTGTTAGATCCAGGCAAATTGTTTTTTTTTTGCGATTGTATGAATTAATCATTGACATCATGAAGTAGACATGTTCATATTGAAACTTGTTGTTCTTCACATACATCGAAGACATAGTAATAATGTAAATAATGTATAAAGAAAATTGAATTATAAACTCATAATATGATTGCATTATTCAAGTGATCTGGCAAACTTGAAGTGCATACCATAGGCACTGTGTTCAATTGACAGGATGTGGCCGTTCAACAAGACCATTAATTAACTCGTTAACAATCGTGTTTCATAAAGCGTTAACGTAGTGGAGAACAAAAAAAATTTAAATTAAGTAAGTAAAGTCAATCGACATGCCTTCCTTTCTTTAATTTACTCTACTGATTATTTTTAAAATTAACAATTTTTTCCATTCCTCGTTGTTGAAATAGCCTTTCGTTGGCTTGTATCATGATCATATCCGAAATGGAATTTTATCAGCTTGACCACCGTAACATGATACATTTTCATTCCTTGTTTCCTTATTCATTACATCGTCTTGTATCATGTCGAGCCATAAATTAATTTGCCTTTATTTTCATCTTTTTATATTTATTTTTACTTTATGGGTTGGAGAAATAAAGTCGTGAAAAATATTTATCATCGATTATTGGACTGGAAGAAGTAATCTATAATCTTCGTTCAGCATGAATTAATTTACTTCTCCGATCGAGAAGGCGGAAAACAAACATAAAAAAACGAGTAAAAAAATCGTCACAAATTGTGTATGACTTTAATGCCTTTTTGTTGTTGACAAGGTAAATGTGCCGGAAAATTCAAATATGATACTTTATATCGAGGCTATCAATAAAAGAGTTTTGCACGCGACACAATTTCAATTGAAGTTTGATTTGAAATATATAAATCAACGCTGAAACGGCTCGTTGAGTCTTTGTTAATTTAATTTTGCCAAATATCTTTTATTGACTCGTGTATGCAATATTGTAGCAAGCGTAGGTGACTGAATGATTAGGTCTGTTCCGTTTTTATTAACATTGAAAGTTAATAAATTCGTCTGCAACTTTTTAATCAGATCCAGTCATCCACTTATGGCTTTTTGGATGAGTATATACATTTTGATTGCATCATATGTAGGATTGATGCTGGAGCTGGATTTAATTTGATGAAAAATTGAGTTTTTTGAAATTCTGAATAAAAATTTATGAATTTTTTAGAAAAATCGTGGAAAAAATTAATTCTAGACATTTTCCAAGCTTTCTGAGCATTGTGTAATATGCTTTACATTTGATACATTCCTTCTAAAGCATTAGATTTGCTTCAAAGTCAGAATTTAAGCTAGAAATTGCAAAACTTTTTGATTGTTTACATTGTAAACTTCACAACTTTGAAGTTGATAATCCCCTGTTTTAATAGGGCATTGTCTGCTCAATATTCAGATTTAAAATAAAACAAACAAAGATTTTGAAATCTAAGAAGACACAAGACAAAATATCAGCATATCCTCAACAACAAACATTAAGATACATAATTGCAGGCTCAGTTCAACGAACCATTAATTACTTCATTGCAGGACGTATTTTTATTTAAGTTTCCCATTATCAGCTCATTTATCTAATATGATATGTAGTAATTATCTGACATAAATAATAATAAAGACATCAACAAGATACTCACGGTTATAAAATGCGGCCGATATCGTCCTACTGAATATTTTGCGATGTCTGTCAATAGCTGGCAACTGATCGTACCAAGGAGAAACATTCCAATATATTTGTATAGATTCTGCTTGCATGCTGATAGTGTCCATTTGAAGAATTTAATGTCGTGCTCCTCATCGATGCCTGTTTTGGAGCGACAAATCTCTGTGGTGAAAATCTGTAAATAAAAGGTAGAAACTTATGATTTATTGGATCTACAAGCAAGGAAAGGTTGTGGGAATTGAGATGGAGTTGTAAACGGCATCAAATGGATCATAAAAAATACATTTAATCATATTAATTTGCATAAAACATGATCCATATAAAATAAACAAACAATAACAATAATTCTTACTCAAGATGGATATTTCTCATAATCACGTGCTCTATAAAAACACAATATTTTTACGTCTGGTACAACAAAATTATGCATTTGTGCGAGCTCCTTTTGCCATTCTCTCATATCTCCACATTTTGTCTTACATTTTTCATGTTTATGTTTATGATTGTACTATAAGCAATACAGCACAAGAAGAAGTTCAATTTGCATTTACTGGATATATTCATTTTCATGTTCTTGCCTTCTGGATGTATTTTATTGTTGTTGTAATATTAACAGAATGTGAATAACATGCAGACATACAAAACTGCAAATTGTATTTATCGTTACAGTCGAGTAGAATTGCAGTTTTTCAGATTGTTGTTGTTGTTGTTTTAATGCTCAAATGGCATTCGAATGAATGGGAGATGAGAAGCGAAGGGAAATCCGCATATAAAAATCGTCATTTTAACGCGGGTGATTAAAGCGCAGAACGAAAAGAAAATTCGGAGTAGGTCGATGCTACACATTGCGTAAAGATAAATATTTATATTTGAAGATCATAAAAATAAAGCCACGAAAAAAGTAAAATTTTTAATGATGTTTTTGCCAAATGATCTGGTCGTAGATGTTCCTAATTAACCTCACTTTCTTAGATCGAGGTTATTTAAGTGCTGGCAGCAGTCGTAAAGTTACTTAAGTATCGAATTCATTAGCATTCTTTTACATCAGTGGTCGGCAATGTGTGAACCGCGGCACACTACTGCCCCGTGCAGCTGCGGTCAAGCTTTACCACCAAGGTGTGCCGTGATAAACAATAGGTTGTCCACGACTGGTTTACACACTCAAAAGGACGATTTATGGATGTTGTTGGATATAACTGTTCCCTTCATTCCACTCATGCCACACGATAAAGCAGAAAGCGGCTTAACATCAAGACTATGGGATATATTATCAATATATGGAAGCAAAATTAATTCTGTTTTTGACAAGGTGTGGTTAATTTGAGTGGCTGATCGAACAAATGTCCTGCTGATTGGTTGATATATTTATCTATGGACATCGTTCATATATTTACACTTTGTTTGGATTAAGAGATTAAAGTTTATTGACCAATATATTAAGAATGTTAACCTCCGAGAGGTATAGGAACTATTTTTGGATGTAACATGAGATTGAATTATTGACATTGAATAGGAATGCAATTAAGATTTGAATACTTGACATGGGATAATTTACATTTTGTGGTGATTGAACTATCATGTTCAAAAAATGGAATTGATACTCAATATATTTTCTAGTACGAACGTATTTAGCATATTAAGTAGCTCGAGTTAAACTGGTTGTGATTAGTTGACCGTAAGTCTAGTTAGAAACTTGACATTTGTGCAATTTGCCATGAAATGACATGAGATTACTAAACATACTTAAGACACTCAGAATACTGTCAAGGTAGGCTAAGCAGCGGAGTAATTGCGTATAAAGATTGGCTCAAATTTGATGTAGCAACTCGAAAACCATCGAAATATTCAAGCAAATTGCTCATTATGCAACTCGGAAGGATGGCGTAAAAGCAAACTTCGAAGTCGTCTCAGCTTAAAACTTAAGAATCTCTGTCCATAACTCAAAGAATCAGATCAGATCAGATAAGATTGACTTGATTGGTCGAAATAATCTATACTTAACATCAATATTACACATAGTTTCAGGCCGTATCTCTCAAATTATCATGTAACCTAACAATCCTGCAGTAATTTGATCAACAAACCATAATCACCTCACCAAAATTGCTTCCAGTAAAACTGAAATGCTATACCAATTTTCCAATTTTCGCGATCATTCAACCAGCAAGTCAAAATGAGCAAGAAATTTGCATTTCGTAAGTAAATTTGCATCAAAAAAGCGCCTATCTGTATATTTATTGTTATTATTCGAGCGTATTGTTGCTGGGCATTATCATTATAACAAACCAATCAAAAAAATTAATTTTAACAAAATACGTGAAAATTGCAGGAGAGGAGAACGTCAATGGGAATATAATAAGAAGCAATGTGTAAATCGTGTATTGTTACTTAAATTGCGAGGAAAGAAGATTGAAAGAAGAACTTGATTTTTTACTAAATTAATTTTTTTTGCGCCTCTCATTTAAGCTTATGTCCATTCACGACTTTAATTATATGACATCAAACGAGAATGAATATTTTGTTTAATGCATAAAGATTTAAATTGATTCGCTTCTCGTATTTTTTATTAAATTTCATTCCATATCGCTTTTAAAAATACTTGATGATTTATTGCTTCTTGCTGGATATATTGAGAAACATTTGGAACCACCAATGTACTTAATTGCGAAGTTAGAGGCATAAATTTTTAATTTCGAGAAATGGAACTGATATTAAATGTCATCTAATTTAATGAAATACAATTAATTAAATCCCCATGTGAATTTATGTCTTTTTTGATTACTCATTTGAATATATCCGATTTAATCAGTTAGGTAGCAGTAAATTATCAATAAAAATGCATCTTGAATTCTATACAAACTTGTTATACCCCATCATGAATTTCATTCTTATGAATTTTAAAATCCTCTTGACATTTAGAAGTGTTAAGCTACACAGAATTCAGGAATACACTTTTGAGGTCATCAAGATTGTTCTCGCAGTTCCAGTTGAATATGAAAAAATATATTTTTGAGGACTTTTTATTGCAATTTTTTACTGCTCACTTATCGTAAATTTCGCAATATTATGGAAAGTCGTGAATTGAATCCACAATTGATGCTAATTTAACTAACGGTAGGTGCTTGTTAGGTAATTTTTTGATATAAAAATCTCTCGAGTTTCAGTGAAATATTTGATGGTCAGAATACACGAAAAGTAACAAGAATTCAGTCGATGTTTTTGTCCGGATTGTATACTTAAAGAACCAAAATTAATGATAATTGGTTTAAGTAATGCAATAATAAGTTGGAAGAATGGATATTGCAATTTTTCCATTAGTTCTTATTTTGTTGAGGTGAATAACACAATCCTCATTTGGTAATAAGTTTAATTAAAGCAATTTTAAGCTGAATCACAACAATGTTTATTCTTCGGAGTTTAAAAACAAACTAAATGTTTATTTGAGGGGGATAACAACTATATAAGGGAGAAGCAACTAATCCTAGTTCCAAATACAATTTGAATATTAAATGACAGATGATATATTCTAAACATAGTTGACTTAGACAATGTTGCATTGAGCTGTCTATGAACTTGATCATCCAACAATCTTAACGCGAGAAATTCTTGAAAATAGCATAAGCAGAGAAGCTTGCATGCAGGATCTATAAAAGAACCAATTAATATCCTTTATTTAAAGCAGCATCCAACAAACCTCTAAGAAAGTCTGCAAATTAATGTTAACGATACCAAGTGCTGTAAATTTGATTGGCGTCTTTAAGCATTCTGTCATAATAAGCAGCAATTTTCTAGTGCCAATATCAACATCAACCCAATTATTAGAAAATATATCATGAATAAAATCCTTGCTTGATGACTCGATTGCCTCACCCATTATGCACGGTTGCAGTATTTGAATGAAAACGAGAACTCCGTACATTGCAAATGTAATTATTGCCTCACTGTTGGTGTGATTCTGATTCAATAATTGATCAGTTAAAAAGGATTATTAATAATAAAAAGTTAAAGGCGGACTTACGTAGTTAATAGACAAGTAAATTATAGCACACCACATATATCCTACGAATGCAGTATAGAAGGCTATCGGAAATGCAAAAATGCTATTCATTGTCACCATAAACCTGAATTAATGAGGATTGTTAGGAACAGCATGAAAAACATGAAAATTCCAAACCTTTTAACATTCAAATGCAAGTTCACACATTTCTGAATATTTTGATGTCCTTGATCCAAATTCAAAGATCTCATTTCACTCTGGACAAATGCTTCATATCCTCGAATAATTAATAACAAATTCAAAAGGACTTCCTGAATCATTATGTAAAATGGACCTGAATACAGGATCGACGTTGTCTGCATAATCCACATGTAGAAGAAAGCATATTTCAGGTCAAAAAATGTTGGAGGTAGCCAGAGGCTAATCATGAACTTTCCGATAAAAATAGGAATAACTAGTGCAAATATTGCACATCCAACTGCCATATAGCATTTGAGGTACGTCAATATTTTGCCTGTTTTTAAATATTTCTTAATATACACTTGCGATGATGGCTGCTTAAGAATCTCATTTTCAATATCATCAATAAGTTTGCTAATTTGTGATTTTTTAGTGATAAAATTGACTGTAAGTGCATTTAGGAAAACATATCCTGGTGTAGCTACTAAATAAAGCGATAAATCACTAGCACTCTCAATCTGCTTATAAGCCAAAACCACGAATAGTGAAAATATCAAAAAGAATACGTAACCCACAAACGCAAATATTTTGTGTCCTATTGACAAATCTTCTGGCTTCCAAAATCCACAAAAGTTTAGAGTTTTGAAAATTAAAGTAAAAGGTTGCTGAGTTTTCAACATTTTTTAACTACACAATTGAAGTTTCAAATAACAACTTAACTCGTGCAAGTTTCAACTTTTACTGAATAGACACAACGTAGCAACGAAAAGGAATTCTCTTACCAAATTTAAAATTCATAGTGTGAAAATGACACTTTTGATTATAGTCTGTAGAATGTTCTTCTGCCTAGTTAGCCCGAATAGCACAAGACGGTCAATCGATCCAAAATGCTTGCTGGTGTCATTCTAGCATAGTGTTGCATTCAAGCTGAATACGAAACCAAGCATATACGATCAACAGGACGGCTAGTCGATCAAAAATACGGTCCGACGTGACTATGCTTTGTCTCGAATTCGGTTTGTATCTGATCACCATTCAGAGCCATTCCAGCCTGTTGCCTAATTTAGGATTCATTAACCGTCTTATGCTGTTCGGGAAAAGTGTGAGCATTTATAATTTAGATACTTTTATCCAGAAATGGTTTGCATAAAATGCAAGGCATACATTAACACGTCACGGAACTATTGATATTGTCAACCATAAGGTATGTAGATATGAAAGTGACATTAACTATGCATTAAATGGAGTCCATAACCTGAACGACACAATGTAGCGATTCGCAATTTTAAACGTGAAGATGGCTCGAAATCAGCCGTCACGGTGCCTCTAAGACCACTTTCCTTCTAACTGTTGGTAAGGCGTGGTAGCATTGTTCAGGTAAGGGTTTCAAATAGGCTCGGTTCTCCGTTTTTCTTGCAAATGGCTGTTTAATAAAGCCTTGTTTCGAATAAGACCTAACCAGATCAGCCTTCTCACAATCAATTTATTGCTCAAAATTCTCGCCAAAAATTCCTCCAAGGGAAATTCAATCAATTTTCGTCCATTAAAAACTCTAAATGGCAATTAAATTTAATCTCAATTCAATTATTTCATTCATTTTTTCCGAAATAATAAAATTTTTGCTTTATGTTTATACCCATGCAAAGGTCAATAACTGATACTCATAAATCATGATACCCTCATGAAAAGAAGCGTTTCTGCACGTCTACAGCCTCTAAAGTGCTAATCTATTTCAAGTGCAAAAATTCATTCAAATTGATTTCTTATCAAAACTGTATAAATCTTTATTGCGGCAATGGGAAGAGCAATTTCTGCGTAACCTCCTCTCATACTTTAGCATAGTCTTGCTCTTCTTTGAGATATGAATTTCTGCAGGCACAAAAAAGTAATAAAGGAAAACAAAAAAGAGAATTAAAGTGTTGATATCGCAATAAAAATATTGTTTTCGTTTTCTGCGGACTTCACGCAACATTCAATTAAGATTGAGGATCTTCCAACATTAATAATATTGAGGCTCTAATAAAATTAAACTTAATTATACGGCTGAGTGTTTCTAATGGACCGACTTTGTAGTATTAACGTCAAAAATCTTTTTATTTATATCTGAATACAAAATTTTACTTGATTATACAGCATAACGTGTGTGGGATTAGATGCTTCATCGACGATCGAGAGCAATCACTTGATATATTCTCATATTTTGAATAGAAAATGGAACCTTTTGTATGCTATGAAAGCCAACTCAATAAATTAGAATTTAATCCAACTTGACACAGCTCATGTTAAGTAGGAACATTCTTAATATAGTTATTTATCGCTTATAACTTGAAAAATTTTGTGTCTTATAGATGCCGAATATAACAATCTGGTGTTAAAAAGCAGCATCCATTAGACCAGGGGTGGGCAACCTTTTTTGTTTCACGGCACACCTTGGTGGTTAGCCTCGTCCGACACAAAGGTTGTCACCCACTGTCTCACGGCACATGAGTTGCTTACCATTGTGTCGCGACACACAAGTTGTTCACCACTGCGTCACGATACACAAATTGCCCACAACTGAGTCGCGGCACATAAGTTACTAACCATTGTGTCACGGCACTCAAGTTGCTCTCCACTAGTGTCGCGCCACACAGGTTGCCCACCACTGTATTAGACTAATATGTCTACATGGCATTTATAAAAGAACATAAATGAAATTAATGAATAGAAACTGAAAAATTTTCTCTTTCCTCAAAACTTTATTTTTATATCCAAAGTCACTTTACCCTTCGGATTTTATGCTAACAACTTCATCTTTGTCATGGATTGCGTGATAATCTTAAATATTTTGTTTCTTAATAAATGAATAAATTTAGCTTGTTTACAGCCTCATCAGCCCGCGCCTGACTTTCTTGTTAGAATGAGGAGAAAATCGTGCATGGACAACTCTACAGATTAGATGAAATTCGAGATGCCTAAGGAAATTATGTACATAATAAGCATGATCAGATTGTTTATTTGAGAAAGAATTTGAATTTTTATGTAAAATTGTTCGTGTCGATGATGTATGTGATGGAAAAATGAGATGTTTTGGGTATTTCTTGAAGATCCATGCTGAGAAATGATTCAATCATCTTTAATATCTTATTACAATCAAAGTAACCATAGACAATTTACAAAATATTCAAAAAAGATCCAGAAAAGTTGAAAAAACAAAAGTTGAGTGTATTTCCCATGGATTGGACCAAAAAAATCAACAATTCTTAGAAACATCAGGTGAGTCAATAAAATTTAATTAAAATCATGTAACAAGCCAAAAAGCAATAACTTTCATGCTTCCATTTACATAGCAGTAAATTCTTAAACAATTGCACAATGTAATTAACGTCATTAAAGTGCGAGTGAAATGTTTTCCATCCATAAACATTAACACAATCTTTGCAAACAGTTTATGTTTATAAATTACGTCTAATTAACCTGAGAGAATCAACTCAGCACATGCAAATGCTGCAACATTAATTCATTAATTACCTTAATAAAACAGTAAACATCACGGCAATTAATGAATAAGAGTACATTTCCTCTGAATAAGTATATTTCTGTGTACAGATTCTTCCAACTGTTTGTTTTATCACAAAAGTCAATTAAAATTGCAATACGTAGGACGATGATGTGGGATATACTTGCTTTAGTTTAATCTTTATTAACTGACTTCATATTTTTCGAGAATTTAGCATAAAAAATAATTTAATAAATCCAACTAGAATTCTTTTATTCTGCACTTTAATGCCATAGCCACTCATAAATCTTGCAGAAACAAACAATAAATTTCATTTCTTGTTACATATTATTCTACTCGTAAAAATCTTGTTTTCTCATACGTGATGCATACTTTTTTTTCGTGTTCATCTTTGATCATATCTTATTAAATGGAGTAATGTGAATTTAAAACGATATAAAATTGCTTTTTTATAGCTTTATAATTCTTTTTACCACAAATTTAGAGACAAAATTGATCCTTTTTAGTTCACATTGATCGGTTGGCTGGATGAGGATTGAGATCTCAGCAACCAGACATTGTTGAGAGCTCGGGTTTATAGCATTAGCTCAGTACTATCGAGTTAAAGTTTTATTGCTTGATTTTCTTCCTTAAAACTGTTGCTAAATGTTTAAATTAATGATTTTTCTGTTTTATTTGCAAAACGCATTAGTAATTTCCCCTCAACAACAATTTAAATTATTTTTGACCGTTAATTTTCAAAAATATTTTATTCTTTATTGTTATCGAATTTTTTGTTGTGCATCTTATTGATTGGATACTTTTTGCTAAACGAATACATGATCAATGAGCAAAAAAATGCGCTTAAGTCAACGAGAACTTTAAACATCTTTTTTCATTCTCATGAAATGTTAAAAGGAAAAGTTAATTTATTAAATCTTATTGAAACTTTTATGGTTTAGATAAAGCCCGCGATTGAATAGATTATGTCTAAATTCTTTTTATAAGAAGATTTAATAAAAAATGAGAGGAAAAGAAGGGAAACGAGAAGAACTTATAACACAAATAAAAGATGTGCTAAAAAACAAACAAAAAGAAAATGAATTTAATTTATCTAAGAGAGGCATGGATGTTGTCAAAATATTTGTTTCTCTTATTTAACATCTTTTAACAGATCTTCATTAAGTTTTCATTTCTATTGTTTTTCGTCTTCAGACTAAGAGGTTTTTAAAAACAATTTTATATCTGCTAACAAGCAAAAAAAGACTTTTTGATAATCTTTTAAAAGAAAAAAGGAGATGAGGAGATGAGAAACATGAATAGAGTTTCAGTAGCTAATTTTTAATGCTGAAAAATTCACTTTGCGGTTTTTTGAGAAAGCGACGACGCAATTTTTTTAGAAATTTAAGTTTTTATTAAGCCACAAAGAATCGAGTTACAGCTAAATGCCACACAAAATTTTATTATATGTATATATGGAGACAGGGGAATATAAAGGAGTAGAGATTGCATGTCTACGGATAGAAAACATTAGTTGCTATTTGTATCTAGTAAGTGGCAAGGATTTGTGTAACAAAACCTGAATTTTGTAATATTTGACACGAATTAGGACTGGTTTCTTAGACGTACTATACAATCTTGCTTAGATTTTCAACAATATAGATCCATGTTCTTCCTCATGACGCGCATGAAGCTAGCTCTATCACTCGGATCAACAATTTATGGTTTGGTTTTAGGATTTTATTGTCAAAAATTAAAGCAAATTGAAGAATTTTGATACAAAAACTCATAAAACAATCCCTTATTTACGAACTTATATCGTTATCTAATAATTAGAACAAGAGCTTGCATTAATACCGAACCTAAGATCCAAGATTATCGATCTGAATCGTAGTGTCATCCATGTTATGTCGCGAATACATAAACCGAGTTAGAGTGACTAGAAACAGCGAAAAAGCACCTAAATCCGACTAGACTTTCCCTGGGATCGAACCCAGGTCATTAGAGTTGGTAGTCCGACACTCTAACCACTACGCCACCGCTGCTTTTTTGCTTCCTTTCCCTTACTCCACCACTATTCCCATTTGAATGCTTCATACAACACTATTTCATATAGAAATTCCAAATATGAATCCCATGTAACACGAGAAAATGCTCATAAAATTTAAAAAGTATACTTACAATTACGACAGGTATGATAATGCCAAACACAAACAGCATCCAATGCTTGACAGTTGATTTGTGGTAGGGATGCATTAAATCTTCATCATTACAAAAGAAACCACGCTCGTATGGTTCGCCGATGAGGAAGAAAATTGTAATTGAACATCCGACTGCAAGTCATGAAATAAAAAATAAGTTAAAAAAAAAACTTCAAATGCATGTAAAGGATCCGGTTATGTATATGTGGACGAACAAAGAAATATCTTTATCGAACATAAAAGTGTGAAACAAAAGCGACGGGAATGCATATAATGGCTTGAACATACTTTATTCCTCTCCGTTCAGATTAAAAATTAAATGAAACGTGCCCAAGTAAAATCATCAAAGGAATATGCAGCCGACAAGTTGAAGTACAAGAAATCTTGTGGCATTTTTTTTTTTTTATTCCTCATTCTTTTTGTTATGTTTATAAGGAACAAACCGAATCAATATGACTTGTGTTTGGTGCAACAAGATTTCATCGAAATCATCATCCACATAAACAATAAATAAACACCAAGAGGAACTACAAAAATCTATGAGTCAAGCCACATTTTTAAAGAGAGTATTATTCACGTGAGGTTCCAATATAAACAACAAGTGGATCATATCAAAATAAACTGAGCATCTTCTCGCTCTCTCTCTTATGTAAATTAAATAAGTTTTATGAGAGGAAAGAACTGACTTTTTTGAATATTTTATGACTTCTTATGAAAGTTTGTTGTCTTGAATGTTTGTGGATCATATCAAAGAATATTTCAAAGATATTGTTGCAGTGCTGTTCAAACTGTGTGGAGCGGCGCATTAGTGTGACGTCAAAAATATCATAAATCACATGTCTTGTGTGGTATCGACCATGACACATCACAAAGGTGAAGTGATGTTCAAACTTTGTGTCGCGGCACATTAGTGTGACGTCAAAAATGCCATAAATCACATGTCTTGTGTGGCATCGATAGTGACACATCACAAAGGTGTGTCGTGACACAATAGTTTGCACAACACTGCATTATCGCCCAGAAATCGGAAATTTCAACTCAAAATATTGACAAATTTGACAGAAAATTAATTTACCGTCGTATCCAACCTCAAATATATCGACAGTCACGAATGAAATGCGTTTCCATTTAAATTACCTCAATTATCCTCAATTTTCTCATGCTTAATTTCCATTTTTTTCGCTTCTTATACTTTTTTGTGATACTTAGATGTGATGTATGCACACATGCTGACGTTTTGTGTATAGAGCATATGGAGTTCTTGTTAATTAATTGCAACAACATGACATTTAGACACGATTCTCGTGAACCTGCAATTGTGCATTCAAAGCCAAAAATATAATTCATAATAAAAGAAAAAGGGAATTGACATTTTGGCTTTTTATAATGCAGACAAACATGTATGTTTCCTTATTCACGATCATGAACTTGTATCTGTTATGTGTACGTTGCGTAAGAGTCATATTGAGGGAAAAAGATCATTTCTGTGAATGAAAAAAATGTACAAAGACATTTCATTGTTTCATTCACGTCTCGTATGTTAATACAACAGAACAAGATCTTTTCAGACTGACGATTCACATGTTTATGCTTAATAATAAAGAGAAAATAATAAAATGATAAAAACATATTCACGAGAAATGGCATCAACATGAGGAACAAACGCCAGATGATGATTTTTTGACTGTAACTTGTTGTTTCTATTCCTACTTGATTCAAAATTGAGAGAGAAAATGAGAATTTTTGGAATCTGGAATATGCTTGTATGATTTTATGCTTAACAAATTTTCACATCAGCAATAAAATTTTCATTTCATAACTTTCTTCTTTTTCTGTGCCTGCTTGCTTGCACCATTTCACAATCATCACTTAGGAAAGATTGTAATTAATGAGACCAATCGATGAAACATTAACAGCACTTTCCCCAAAATAATTTACGATCTTCAAATGCAACAAGCTTGATCAAGTCTCTATTTTTGACAATTCTATAAACTATGAAAAATGTTATTTACATGCTGAACAATTTAGTGAATTGAGAATTAATTGATGACGAATGTTGTTGCTTCAATAGTCTAATAAGTCTAAGTCTACTTGATAAATTCATTCTCAAATGAAGCACGAAAATGCGACATCCAACATGAATGGGAATATGAAAATTAGATGCAATAGGAATGAGAAGCAACGAAGTTGAAAAAGAATGTAATAAAAAATTATAGACAACCGTAAATCTGAGTCGATAACGAGGTAACTCACATGAAATTCCTCTCAATTCTGTTTTGTGAGAATGTTGACAACATCGAGAGAAAAAATGCATTTCCATTAACAACATGCTGACCATAATGTGTCACATTACTTTATGATAAAACCAAAGCCAAAAGCAGCGAAAACAAAAATCTCGTTTCCACATTTTCATTCACTTCAATTTAATCTAAATTGGTTAAATTACCAATCCATTCGAATGGAATATAGAATGGGTTCACCACATGTCCATCACATTAACTGTTTTGCATGTAAATCTCTCAATTTAATGTCAGACATGCACATAAATACAAAAATTTATGAGAATTTATTGACTAAAGAACTTTATGGATGCACTTAACATGAATTTTGTTATCAAATCACTTTCGCTGACTACAAAGTAAAGACCTAAAGACTATAATTACACCATATTATCCATTCTGATTTAGTTATCGTCGAAAAAGATGAGTTTTTTGATGGCAGCACTATAATTAAATTATTTTATGCTAGAACATGTGATAGAATCATCACCGTAATTATAGCCCAGCTTATCTTGATTCATAAACTTTTATTGCTGAATTTTCGAGCGTGAAATTTTAATCTCCAAAACATGTTTTAGCCACTAAAATTGAATATCAGACATTAAAGTTAGCCATAAATAAGGTTATCCAGATAATCTGAGATATTTTTGATGCCCTAAAAAAACAAAGTACTTTTAGACGATCAGTTGCCTTAGAGCGTCTTCGTCAATCATCATGTTCATTCTTTACTAATCATTAGTTCAACGCCACAAACTTGTATCTTCTTTTCAACATATTCTCTAATTATTATAGTCCGCAAAATTATTCTCGACATTTTTTGTTTCACACTTTGTTGATGAAAAAATAAACATTTGTCATGTCAAAAGAGTTTATTAGTAAGATAATCAGGTTAAATTAAGGAATTAAAGTGCATTTTTGTATAAATTAAAGTCAACAAAAATTTAACGAACTTTTGACATTTGAATTTTAATTGCAAAATATTTGAGTGCATTCAGTAAAAAAAATTATTTAAAATGTAAAGAAAATGCTCTAAATAAATAAAATAATTAAGTTTTCTGTCATGATTTGAACATTTTTCAAGTCAATGCTTAGTCTAAGCATTAGAGGAATTTTGTCGCCATTCAAAGTGAGTAAAATAACAAGTTTATTAAGTATTAAAATGCACTTTAATTCATTTATAAAATACAGAACAAAAAATACTCACCAATTAAAAGCACAGCTAGGTCGATAAAGATATTAAGCAGGAGTTTTCTTGATGATTGATCTGAACTATTGCTATGTATAAGTTTTTTGCAACTTTGTTCACTTGCAACAGCTGAGGAGGGTGACGATGATATATCAGAATTATTATCACGTAATCTCTGATTTAATGGAGATGTTTCAGTCGAATCTATGTGTGGCTGCTCCATTGGCAATTTAACTACAACAGTTTTTCCGTTTTGATTCACCATCTGAATAGGAATGAATGGACGGTTGAGGGGAAAGGAAAAAGAAGACATTGTATTTTTTTATATTACTACTATTGTTATTGCGACGATCGGAACATTGATATTCGTACTCATAAAAAAATAAGCAAATTCTGCAAAAAATTAAAATTTTATGACTCTTCGATAATTTTTATCGCAACTAAGCATCAATTCGAGTAATAACTTGTACGAAATTAGCATGAATTATATGGACGTATAATAAAACGTACATAAAATCTTATTAAAAATATAATAAATTTTCTAGGTTTTACAGTAGCCATTAAAATGGCTTTGCAGAAATAACATCCAATGCTAATTGAGGTATTATAGCTAGAACGAGTTTTTAATTTAATTACCTTATTTCCCTTCCCAAAATTATTTTTTTAAAACTAATTCCTAATTAAGGTTTTAATCCTTATTAAATATTTTGAAAATGTTGGGCTCTAAAAACTAATTAGCATGTATAAGCTAGCTTAAAACTCAGACGAGATAGTGTTAATTAAAGGAACTAATTCATAAAAACTATTTATGAGTCTAAAACTTTGTTTCCACTAATTGCCACTTCAGTCTGATAATTATAAGAAAAAGTTTTGAACTGTCAATACAAATGAAACTTATTGTTTGACATTTAGATGGATGACACCTTGAGGAAGTTCTCACGGACGTATAAAACAATTGATTTGTGATTCTCTATGCTGCTATGGTCCAGTGGTGGGCAATCTTTAATTTTTCATGGTAAAACATCGACCTCAACCGTAAATGACACACGATTCAAGGGATTTCCAAAAATATTTGGTGAAAATCTTGTGCACCGTGCCACATAGGTTGCCCACCACTGGTTTAAAGCAGTGTCCATGCTGCGACACACATGAAAATGCCATGAACCACATGCCGTAAAGCTTACCAATGTGTGCCGTGACAAATAAAATGTTGCCCACCAGTGATGGACAACCATTGTGTTGCGGCACATGAGTGTGCTGATAAATGTTATTAGAAATGCCATGAATCATATACCATATGTGATTTCAGTCGATGCTTAACAACAAATTGTGAATCGATGTGTCGTGAAAGACAAAAGGTTGCTCACCTCTGTAATGAGAAAGTTTCACTTCCGCTTAATTCATCAATACTCCTATTCTTAAATATCTGAAAACATTTTTCATGACAAAGCCTTCGCGTGCATAAAATTTCCAGTTCTGCAGTTGTTCGATACACAAAAAGAGAGAAAGCAAGAATCGAACAATAAGAGCTGATTAATCTTGTAATTTTTCTTTATCCCGGCACGACAACATTAACCATATTTGTACGTATTCCTTAAATGACAAAGTGGCAAAGGAGCCCCTTTTTACTGTCAATCTGATCAGTTAAATCTATTTTAAAAATTCCCGTCCATAAAAAATTAATTTTAATAGTCACAAAAAAATCATGAAATTTACTCAATTTACAATTCAGATCATTAAGCTTTGGCGCAATTCAACATAAAAATCCATTTTAGTATGGCTAAAGAAGTAAAGAACATGTGGAATTAAATAACAAATTCTATTTTAAAATTCTTGTCATATAGTCAAAAACGAAAGAAAATGAAAATAAAATTTGTGATTCTTTTATTTTCTATTCTATCGTTTAAAACTGTCAATCAATTTAATGCTATTAAAAGTTTCATTTTATTTTTTTTGCCAACAATAAACCATCAATTACAATCGGAGGAGATTTAAACAACATCATTCGTTCTATTTTTGCAAAAAGTTCTCTCGATAAAGAGAACTCAATTTTGTTGCCGTATGTAGCATTTTCATTTATGTTAATTGATGAATCTCGGCGCAACAGCAAGCGACAGTATAGAACAGTGATGAGCAACTTATGTGACGCAACACAGTGGTGGGCAATCTGTGTGTCGCGACTAGGTGGTGGGTAACTTGTATGCCACAACACAGTGATGTGCAACTTATGTATCGCAACATACTGATTGACAACTAATATGTCGCGACACAGTTGTGTGTCGTGTCACAGTGGCGTACAACCTGTGTGTCGCCAAGGTGTCACCAATGTGTGCTACGAAACAACAGGTTCTCAACCACTGGTATAGAAAATAAAAAGTATATATAATTTATGTAAATGCAACAAGTCAACTTTTTCGACAAGTTTTGCGGCATTCCTAATGAATTAATTATACAGCAATTAAAAAGCATCAGATTAAATTTTTTAAAAGTGATGGATTTGGAAGTTAAACAGCAGATTTTTTTTTGTGTATGCACAAATCAATAAAACGTTAATGACTAATAGATGAGATTAAATGTCCTATGTGTGGCGATAATGATGATGAAATTTTATCTCTTTTAGGACAGTGGTTGGTAATTTTTTATTTTTTGTGGCATTAAGGTGTGCCTCGACTGAAATTTCACACGGCATACGATTTGTGGAATTTCCAAAAAATAAGTTATACACTACTGTGTCGCGGCACATAGGTTGCCCACCACTGTGACGCGACAAATAAGTTGCCCACCACTGTGTCACGATACATTAGTTGTCCATCACTGCTTTAGGTTATTTTTGGGGTGTAGCTAATGGAATTTTATTGATCCATAATTTGGAAGGTGTTAATGACCAAAAAGTTTAATTTTTTGTGGACCATTTTGGATTGACTTTCATAAAATTAATGAACTTAATAGCTTGTAAATGATCGCAAAATCTAGTCGAGAAATGAGGATATTTATATTTTATTTTTGCATATTTTAATATGCTATATACTCGAGTTAAGGTAGAAAATATTTGAAATTTATTCATGCGAAAGTATTCTCATTAAAATTCTTAGGATTTTTACATTTTGCGAAAACTTAGCAATATGCTTAGATTCTTTAAGATACTGACTTCGTCGGCCGATCAACAAATAAATTTTCATTTAAAATGAGGATCACGAGTATTGACTTTAAATAATCTTTAATCAAGCCAAATTTAGAAGTTTTTTCAATATTGTCTAAATTCAGAATTATTTCTTGTTTTTTTTGCAATATCTCCCAGAATCTTATTAACTTGTTAGCTTATTCCTATTGATTTTCTGTATCTTTATTAAATTTAAATATTGATTAAATTTATTATTAATATCTAAACTTAAATATTCATTAGAATAAGAGAAAAAATAAATTTAAATTTTTCTTTGAAATATTAATAAATTTAAAATTATTTCCTATTTAAAGATTTAATTAATTCTGAGAATAAATCAGAGTTATGCGCAACCTTTTTGGTCTAAAGCTAACTGTTTGTGATGGGAAAATTTGCAAAATATTCGAATATTTCATATTTTTTTGAAATTTATTATGAAATTTTTGGTCAATTCAGATAAAGGATGGTGAAATATGAAGTAAGGAGGTAACTAACCTTGTCTCCTTCATTGACTTCAACATTCTAAGAGTTTTCAAATACAAAATAATTACGAATCAATTCTGATTTGAGTTTGACGATGATTTTTTAAGACTTGAGCCTAAAGATTTCAATTTGCATAAGCAGATTTAAAGACAAAGTCAAATCCTTTCCAAGTTATATCAAAATATGTTTAACCTGAATTTTATTTCTTTAGTTTTTATGAAAAATATTATTATTTGTTGATTTGACTGTTCTGAATACAGAATATTTGTACATAAAATTAAGGAGTAATACATTTCATGTTGAATATTGATGAAAAATTATGTAAATTCAATAATACATTTCTCATGACTAACTCTCAATTGGACCTTCAATTGATTATGTTCATGACCCAGTTCTTAATATTGAATGGTTTTGGTTCCGACTCTTCTCATTCTAATTTTGTTCTTTCTTATAAGTTTAGATTCTTCAACTTAATAATGTCCAAAATTAAGCCTTAATTAAATCTTTAAGCAACGTTAGAGAACATATCCGTAACTTGAAATGCAACACGAAAAATCGGAACTAGACTTACAAATCTTAAGATTGGAATATTGATAATATTTATAATATTGACAAAAGAGCCCAAATTAATTCAAAACCTTAATTTATAATCCAATTCAATAAACATTTAATCTCCTAAACTCGTGCTTATTTTAAAATATAATTCCAACCAGATAATCCAATTCCAATCTCTTCCAAAAAAAACATCGATATTCAATTTACATATTTATTAATTAACAGCATCTCTTTATGTAAACAAAATTGATTTTGATTGTATCTTATCGACAGAACACGATTTGTGCGGTATAAAAAAAGAAGCAGAGATCACTATGAATGTAACCCCATAGCAGCAATAAAGTGCCAAACATTCATATCACCGGGGCATTATAGCTCATCATTGATACTGATTAGATAAATTCAGAGAAATGTAAATGTTCACATCTGGATAGAATCTGTGGTGTGAAACCGGCGTGTCGCGGCACAGTAGTGTTCAACGCATGTGTTGTAACACAGTGGAAGGCAATTATGTGTCGCGGTCTAGTATTGAACACCTTGTGAACCGCGGCTCTTTGGTGAACAACTTATGCGACGTGACACAGTGATAAGCAACTTATTAGCCGCGTCACATTAGTTTGCTTGCAAAATCCTTTGAAAATGCCAAAAACCTTATGTTTTGTGAGGTTTTGGTCGAGGTCTACCACTTAGGTGTCCCGCGGAATTCAAAAGGTTGCCCACAACTGGGTTAGATTGTTGAAAAAAGTTTAAAAAGTATACATTGGGAAGGGGAGTCACATCACGAAATTATTTTGTTACAATTTTGTATTTTTATATCTTTTTTCACACTTCATAAAATTTGAATTTTTTTTTCACATTTTGATTTTCAAACATCGAAAAGTCATAAAAAGAAAAGAAAAGAATTTTACAATTACTTGATCTTCCGTTCCTTTCTGCCTTATTTAAATAATATTTAACTGCTTCTAAGTGCTGACAGTGCATGAAAGTGAAGCTTCAATTACTTCTTTTTTTCACTTTTTTCGAAAGTTAAACAAATAATTTGCAAAAAAAAAAAGATTTTTTTCACTTTTCAATTTAAGCTCATTTCTTCTAAAGTATGTGATGTACTTGAAGGCACATATATGAGTATAAAAAAAAATTGAGAATTTTACTCCTCACAATTACTTTGTCATTTCCATTAATCAAACAATTTCTCACTGATGATGATTTACAATCATCTTTTCACATAAGTTTATGAATTGCAACTTCCGAATTGATCGCGTGCGGCACCGCTAAAAATTGTTTTATTTTTATTTATTTACTTTTTTTTATATGTTAAGTTCAAGTACAGTATTAAAGAGAGTAATGGAGAGAGTGGAACCCAAAATAACAAAATATAATAAAAAGTAAGGAACAAAACAAAAATACTTTATTACGTGCGTGTCGACTGAAATATCATCGTAGACTGAGGAAAGAAACATTATTCACTCTTTATGCATTCGATCGTCGTCCGAATGTTTTTCACATATACGTTTTTTGAGCAATGAAAACATTGAAAACATTGCGTAGCAACGTCGTAAAATTGTGGGAATCCTTTCACAATGATAAATCTTAAATGTTGACAGTAATATAAATAAATGAATTTTTAAAAGATATTGCAAAGTATTCAGACATGCCGTAAAATCGCTGCAATTAAGGTGGAATTAATCAAACTCATGTTTGATGTCCAAAGCTTAAAAAAATGCACGGTTGTTGATGTTTTTCTACATTTTTAAATGCAAACATTAGTTATGACGATTGTGTTAGATAAAAAGAAATCACAGTCAAACATTACGATAAAGAACAACAATCAAGTGCATTGATTGACATAAAAAATTGTGGATGCGCATTTTTTTTATCTATTCTGTCGAGGTTAATTTAAAGTGAATTTTTTTGCTATCTGAGTTTTGTTGATAAGAAATGAATTGTGACTTTATGCTTGTTAAATTTTTAAGATTCAAGGTTTTGCAATTGTCGCAAAAATTCATTAACTTAATTGCAGTCAATTTTGCAATTCTTGTATCCTTCAGTCACATTGCTCACATTTGATATTTTATGAAATATCCTAGTAAATTAAAGAATTTTTACAGAAAGTGCGGGCGGTGTTGATCCTCAAACTCTCTTTTAGGGTCAGTGCTCACTGTCTTGTTAGAAATCACTCTACTTCCAATAATTTCTCCTTGAAAATCCCCTCTAAAATTTGTAAATTTCAAAATTTAAGACTCTTATTTGATAAATCCATCTCATCTGGTAGATAGATTAAATTCAAGAGTTTGTAAACACTCATAAAATTGACTTAAGATTCTGTTGAATTGTTTAGACGATTTCTAATCTGAATAGATGAGCAGATGAAAGGCTGAATTATTATTTGCTTATTGTCTAATTTATGATATTTTTTAAAAAGTGTTTGTTTGGTGAATTTTAGCAAATTTATGCTGATTACTTTATCTCTTTCGTATTCGGTGGGGAGAGGGAAGGGTGTGCTTTATTGTCTATTCCTATTTTTTGTGATCCAAGCCTCTCTCAGGCGGTTCCTGAAACATTATTATTGTAATTTGACATTTACGCTGTTATTAGCTCTTACAAAGTCGCATCTTCAACTTACTCCACCTTAAAAACCGAACGTAATAAATGAATGACCTTTTAACATAACCTCAAAATTAATTTTCGTCCTAAAATCCTGCAATATAGTCAACAAGCATTTACAACTTTCAGACAAAACGTCAAAAACCAAAACTCATCTTCCCCAAAAAACCGGCTAAAGAATTTAAATTTGCTATACAAACTATAAAGCCATAAAGGAACTATAACATAATAAACAATATATTTTGCACCATGTAATTTTAACGCGCGTGAGATAACATTACTGAGATCTATGAGTGTAAAAAAAAGCAAGCCAGATATATAAACAATATTTCTCAAAATGTCAAGCGGAAAAGGCATATATGCGGCATGTATGAAAAAGGTGGGAGTTCTGATTTCTTTTGCTTCTTCATTCTTACGTTCTTATAAAATAAATAATCATAGGGTAATCGATGTATTTTTGGAGGTATTTTGTTTTTGGAGGTATTTTGCCTTCAATTTTTATTTTGCAAATATTTTTAATTCTAGCTCGTTATATGTTTTGGAAAACACATAAAAATCATCTTATTGATGGCAAAATATGTTTTGAAGAACAATATTTCCTATTAGGCAGTTCTTTAATTAAGTTTTTTAATTTTTTGTTTCAACAGCCATTTTTTCTTAGAATGAAGAAAATTTTGACCAATTTTTATCGATTATTTTCATCCTTAAAAACTCATTTTTCTTCATTATTAGTAACCAAAAATGATATTTCCTATCTTTTTCTGTGTTTTCATGAAGATTTTAACAGTATTTATTGTTTAATAGTCGAGAAAACAGCATTCCAAAAAATGACGTGTTAAATGTATTTTTGGAGGTAAAAAAATTTGTTTTTGGAGGTATTTTTAACGGAAATTTTTTGAATTTTATCGAAAAAAACGGTTTTGTTTATCGTATCTTTTGTGTAAATATTATTGAAGTTTTTAAATAAATTAATTAATTAAGGTGTCGCTGGCTATTGAAGTGATCTGTTTGTAAAAATAAGAGATTTTATGAGGAACCAAACAAAAGGACGAGATGTCAATGAGAAGAAAATCAAAAATTTAGCAAAAAACAGGATTAAAAAATGTTTAATTAATTTTATCGAATTAAATTAGAGGACATACTTAATCGAAAGTGAGAATCAATGAAAAAAACGCACATTAGAAAGGTAAAACACTGCAATTTATACCGTCTAAATTATTGATTAACAATTTTTTTTCTAAAGTATTTTTTCGCGAAAGAATCTTAAGGCAAAAATAGAACTTGAACTAAACAGATGTTAAAATAAATGCCACTCATATTACATACATTTAGGGATTTCAATACCGGACCAAAATCTCAATCCCGGGATTACGGTATTGGGAAATTCTCAATCCCGGGATCCCGGGATCCCGGGATCAATACTGATATTATAATTTACTCAAAATCTGGTATCAAATTATGCTCAAAACGGTTCAAAACAACTGAAACTAACTAAATTTGAATAAAATTGAAGTTAAATTGTCATTTAAAAATGAATCTAATTCAAAAACTGACTTCTTTAGCTCTACTTTAAATAAGTTTCAAGTTCATATTGATTCATATGTAAAGACAGATTCCAGGCTTTCATATTCGGGGTTAATTCCGACTAGGATTTTCAATACCGGTACTAAAATCTCTCCTATATCGGTATTGAATAAAAATATTTCATACAAATCAGTTCCGCTATTCAAAACCCTAATCCCGACAAATTTAACGTCTCTAATGATATGAACTGAAAAATTGCTGCCAATCAGTTGATAATTAGCTAATCCAATGAAAACGACGATGATTTGTTTTTGGATCAGACCGTCTTGAACCAGTCTTGAATAAGTGCAACAAGATATTGTAAAATAAATTGTGAATAAAGATTTTTAATCGTTTTTTAGTCAAAATTTTCAATTTATAATCAAAAGGTAGAGCTAATGAACAATTTAGGTTCAGGATAAACTTTTTCTTTGCAAAAAAATTCAATTTTAAATTTTAATATTGAGTAAAAAAAATTGAAAATCCTATGAATTTCTCAATACCGTAATACCGGAATACCGAAATTTCAATCCCGGGATTTCGGTATTGGAAAATCGAGCCAAATCCCGGGATCCCGGTATTCGGGATCCCGGGATTGAAAACCCTACATACATTAACTACAGATATTACTATATTGTATTTTGGTACTATTTTCTGCCTAAAATTTTGTAACGGTCATTTTTTGAATTACCTCCAAAAATAAATATTTTTACCTCCAAAAACAAATTTGATACCTCCAAAAACAAAAACGAAAAAAATGCAGGTAAAATCAATAATTATGCTTAAATGAATAAAAATACCAAAGAGTTCTGCTTGAAATATGATTTCTGCAGTATCATTTGACATTTTGGTACATAAAACTCATTTATTCATGCTGTAATTAGGAAAATATTGACATTCAAAGTTTTCAAAGGGTAAAATACCTCCAAAAATACATTGATTACCCTATTAGTGAATTAAATTATTGCAATGCGAGAATAAATTCAAAATAAAAAAATTGAGAGAAATGTAGTCTTTTAATAGCTTCCTATCAACTCTCAAATGTCACAATGAATTTTCGTTTGCTTTTATGTCATCGCGAGAACATTCAACTCATATCATTCTCAAGTGTCGCGACATGTTACAGTGTGAACAAGTAAATTTTTATAAGCGCGCGAGAGAGGAACAAAAAAAATATTTTTTTTTTTTTTTGGTCAAAAGAACAAAAAGAATTTTTATTTATTTCTTGTTTTGGGGTCGTTAGCATGTTACGTAACGCTGATAATTTACATTTTTGATAATTATTCTATTTTGTTTAAGGCAAGTATGATTAAAGATCTGTAATCAATTGCTCTGGGACAGTGGTGTGCAGTGGTGGGAAAACTGTGTGCTACGGCACACTGGAAAATGTCATATGCAGTTCCGGATCGAGGCTTCCTAACAAGGTGTGTTGTGAAAAATAATAGTTTGCCTACTACTGATCTAGGGTATGCCGGGTGAACGATTGATGAAACCTTGAGTTAAGTATCCAATATGGATCAATTTGGACAAGATTGTTCAGTTTTCTAGAGTTTTCAGGAATGAAAATTGAAAGACTAACCTAAAAATTTGTCGTTTTTAACTTTACCCCTGACCTAGAGTATGACGAACCTAAGATAAGCTCTAAATCTTAGATAAATCACAACAAAGTATTCAATAATCGGCCAACCCTCGATAGTCCTCCCAAAGCACGTCACCTAACATCCAAATGACCTCTTACCCCCAAAAAAAAAAAAAACAAGAACCATTCTAAAGTGGACAAGGACAGAGAATTATTAGCTTGTTGCAATTTGCATAAATCAACATATCGATTAACAGAAATGCAGTTTGGAATAAAATTACAATTAACAACATATCGATGATAAATTGTAAATTAATGCAACGTGCGCAAGCATACTAACACGTTGAATTTTTATTTATTTAAAAGAACAAGAACGGATAGAAGAACATAAAAAAGTTTAATGCTCTGTCCTCCCTCCCAATCATCCACATGTCATCAACTAAAATAATAATTATTTATTATTACGATGCTAAGAGGCTTCTAAACAAGCTGATTATTATGGATAGCAAAAATTATGCTAAATAATTACCTAAAAGTCAAAACGTAAGCATATACGATATTTTTAGACATAATAATTTATTCAATGAGTACGTTCATGTACGTACATATACGTAATTGGCTTAATAAATTAACGGAAAATAAAAAATGAAAATGAGGCATTGAAACATTTCTTTTTTTTTTTTTTGATCTCCACTGTATTGATGATGACGAAAAAAATATATCCGCTAAATTGTTTTAAATGAAACTCTTTTTTATTATCTTCAAATTTTTTATTATGTATTTCGATATATTTTCTTTCAATTCTATTTCTCTTAATAGATTTAATGGAAATCAGTTTAAAAATAAACATGCGAATGAGTATTTGAGGAGATTTTATTGTTTTGGCGCATTTTTGAGAGAATTCGGAGATGATTTGTTGTTCTAGGTTGAGATTTTGAGTTTCTCAACTATAAAATTTCAAAATATTTCAATTAAAGCTAAGCTTTTTCACATTTAAATGAAAATTATCTAAATTTGTCAAAATAACTGCCACAAAAAATTCAAAATTTCTCAAAAATTATTCAAAAATTTAAAATTGCAACAGTTTTTTCCAAAAGAAATTCAAATTTCTCTCAAAATTTTCCAAAAATTGTTCAAAATTTCTTAACCGTTTTTTGGAATTGAAATTGATAATTCTTTCAAAATTTGTTCAAAATGTAACGGTTTTTTACAACAGAAATTCAAAATTCGGTCAAAATCTCTTTAAAATTTCAAAAATTCATTCAAAATTAACTGAAATTCGACGAAATAATTCTAAAATAGTTCAAAAACATACAAGATAGATCAATAAACAATCCAAAATAGCCCTAAAGTCCATTTAGTAAATGCCATTTACCACCGTGAAGCAAAAACACAAAACAGAACGCTTCTAAAAGTTCACAATCCTCCAAATACTACGCAATGTTTAAAATGTCATTTCTCCCCAATAAGAATCACAAAATAACATAAACATATATCAAATAAGAACGAGTTACATGTGTCCAATGCGTTAACAGATGTTCAACTTGTGTAATTACCGTTGTGTTATCTCTACATGGCAAACAAATTTGCTTATAACGAACATTTATTGCTTTATTTGTGTACGCATATTGGGTTTGATTTATTGAAAATAATGGTTTATTATTGTATTGCATAGACGGGAATTGTGCAATAAATGAGGAGATATTAAAAATCATCCTGACCTTCAATCTGAAGTTATAAACTTAAAATCATTCAATCTGAAAATCTCTCTTTGATCATCAAACAAAATAAAAAGAAGCAAGGTGGTCTGTTTCTAATCTTTGCGATTTTTCAATAAACTAAACTGCTCGACATCAAACACAAATCGCATTTAGATTGCTATCTGCGTCTATTCTGTTTAGAAAATTTCCACAATGTGTCCGTTTTCAGCTCAACGATTTTAATTAAAATGAATGCGTAGCAAATCTTGATAAAAATTTATAACAAATCAATCTTCAAATTCAGACGATACAAAAATATTTACTTGCTGGATGTGCTACTAAGCAGCCCACTGAACGAAATAATTTGATTAAACTCGTGCGAATAAAACTTCTCGCATATTAAACTTCAAAATAAAGTGAAAGTGATGAATGCTTATTTTGAAAAAAATTTTCTATCTTTGTTTATGTTCTGTATGTACATAAATTGAGAGATTTACATGCAAAACAGTTAATGTGATGGACATGTGGTGAACCCATTCTATATTCCATTCGAATGGATTGGTAATTTAACCAATTTAGATTAAATTGAAGTGAATGAAAATGTGGAAACGAGATTTTGTTTTCGCTGCTTTTGGCTTTGGTTTTATCATAAAGTAATGTGACACATTATGGTCAGCATGTTGTTAATGGAAATGCATTTTTTCTCTCGATGTTGTCAACATTCTCACAAAACAGAACTGAGAGAATTTCATGTGAGTTCACCTCGTTATCGACTCAGATTTACGGCTGTCTATAATTTTTTATTACATTCTTTTTCAAGTTCGTTGCTTCTCATTCCTATTGCATCTAATTTTCATATTCCCATTCATGTTGGATGTCGCATTTTCGTGCTTCATTTGAGAATGTAGACTAAGACTTATTAGACTATTGAAGCAACAACATTCGTCATCAATTAATTCTCAATTCAGTAAATTGTTCAGCATGTAAATAACATTTTTCATAGTTTATAGAATTGTCAAAAAGAGGCTTGATCAAGCTTGTTGCATTTGAAGATCGTAAATTATTTTGGGGAAAGTGCTGTTAATGTTTCATCGATTGGTCTCATTAATTACAATCTTTCCTAAGTGATGATTGTGAAATGGTGCAAGCAAGCAGGCATAGAAAAAGAAGAAAGTTATGAAATGAAAATTTTATTGCTGATGTGAAAATTTGTTAAGCATAAAATCATACAAGCATATTCCAGATTCCAAAATTTTCTTTCTCTCTCGATTTTGAATCAAGTAGGAATAGAAACAATAAGTTACAGTCAAAAATCATCATCTGGCGTTTGACTCAGCACTTCTCATGAAATATTATTCATATTTCTCTTATTGTTGACATTATGACATGTGACTGTCACACATTGTGAATGAAATTTTCAATTCATAAATTTGTTTTTTGGAGAAATTTTCATCTGAGGGGTCATTCGGATGTTACTTGACAAATTTATTGATGCAGAAGATCAATGATCTTACCGAACAGGAACAGCAACATCTTATTTAAATGCTCTACACGATACATTCACATCGTCGTAAATGAGGCAAATTCGCAAAGCCGAAAAAAGCAGTATAACGCATTTCATATGACGTATAACACCATGACGTCGTTGCAACATCAGTTGGTGTTATTGGTGCTATTCTACCTTTGAGTTTTGTTGCCGAAACCACTGTTGTTCAAACTTTGTCCTGTAGCATACTAGTGTGCCGCCAAAATGTTTTGAAAATGTTGCCAGCCTGTGTCCGGGTTTTTGATCGCTTAGCCGATTATTGCTTTTCTGGCTAGTTTACTGAACTACAACGCCTTTAATTGCTATTTTCATCGTTACATGACATCATCACGTTCCCCCCTTGTCACATTATTTTAAGTCTCATGTACATAAAACACATTTTCATAAGTCAATAAAGAAGAAAATAAACATGACTTGATTCATTCCCTAACATTGATAACCTTAAACAATTTAATACGGCGTTGAACGATAACACTATTGCATTAAATCCACAGCTTAGCTACTTATACCCAAAAATATATTTATTCATTCCCTAAAAGTCAAATTCTTATTAATGATCAAAAAATGTTGTTAACCATTAATTATTATGTTTTATTAATGAGCTTTCATATTTTGTTACAGTTATAACTTATTAGTTTGTGATTTTTCAACGAATGTTGTGCCTTAAAACAAGTTAGTCTAGATATATATTCTTATTCGATACGTGTCATGATGTATTATTGCCAAATTTATAACGCTGATTATAAAACGATATAAATTATTGAAAATATACTTTCTTGCTGATCTTCCAGCTGTTCCTACTTTTTTTTTTGCTACATTTCTGTAACTTTTCTATATCTGATTTGACGTATATGTAGGAACAACATGTTTTAGTTTGTTACATCTCCAAAAAATACGTTTTTTTATTGATATTAATGAAGATCCCGTCATTTGTTTCATTTTCTTAAAATAGCGCGGGCGGCGCTGTTAAAAACCTTAATTAGTATCACCATCAGGTGTGAAATTTATAACAGATTATTAACTTGTTAATGGAAATTCAAGGTTGATAATTTTATTCATAAAGTAAATTTTTTTATATCTTTAAATAATCTTTTTTAAAAAATATTAAGTTTGAGGCATTTAATGATCTTGATCTCTGCTAAAGCTTCATTATAATGACAATTATAGCTTCAGATGACAGTCAAATGGGGAATTTTACTCACTTATTTTAATGATTTTAATATTGTTGATGATATAACGTTTATTTTAGATTTAAATAATATTTAGTGGTTAGTTGAATATCCTGAATAATATTTATTGTGCTTAGTTGCAAACCCCTTTTTTAATGTAAAATGCTCAGTTTGTTTTTAAACTCCAAAGAATAAACATCTTAAATTTAATTTTAACTAATTAATTAAGAAGTACTAACATCAAATAAACTGCTTAGAACATCCGGCTAAACAAATTCGCATCTAAGGCTTGACTACGTGATCATATACATCATTTGATTGGCAATTTAACAATAATCTATGACAATTCAATCTAAAATATCAAAATAACTTATCTTTATTGATTGTTTTTATTGACTGATTAGATTTCTCATGTTCGTCAATTCTTCAATCATCAATATCCATCAATATCAATATCATTTGGTCATTTTATGTCCATTTCTCGTTGTATTGTTTCGCCAAAAATGCCTTTGTTCTGACATTCCAAATTTTTTATTGACAATAGAATAAGAATCCAATAAAAATTCCGATTTTAATGAATCTATAAGAATTAGAACAATAATTCAGAATGTCCCAGAATTTCAGCCATTGGCTCATCTGATGTCGCCGATTAATATATGCATGCTGCTGACCGACAAACGCTGCTTTGAAGTCTTTGATTTATAATATCTTTTAAATCATGAGAAATATTTAGATTGAAGAAATCAATGAAAGACTTTATTTTGAAGTAAAAGCTATTAAAATTGGATTTATTTGTTTACGAGGATGATTTAGAGTTATGATGCACAATGTTTTGGGGAGCAGGGTGGGTGGCTGTATGAGAGTTAATATGGTTTTTTGGGGAATAAACTTTAATATTTGATGAATTTCGTTTAAATGACTTTTAAAGGATGTTTTGATCAAAAATCCGGATCCAGACGTTTTCAAAGCTGAATCTGATTCCGGATCAACTAACCGACTTGACTATTCGAAAATTCCTCTCAAAATATTCCGAATTCGAGTTCATATTTTACCCTCTAATAGGGAACCCAACACCAAATAATTTAAATATGAATAGATAAGATTGAGACATTAGCATCATCAATTCAGAGTCTGGAAAATATTTGAGTTCTCATCGTTAATATAATAACATCTTTATCGTTATTGCTTCACATAATTTGTTAACAAAATGTCGTTTAATATCTAAAATAATATTATTATATTCTGTGTTATCATTAAATAGGCAAGAAATAAAGCCTTAAAATTATGATGCATAATTTTATGTCAAAAAGAAGCCAATTATGGCGTTTAGTAATGCGAAAAATATGTTTTGAGTCATCTTTAAAATTGAAAATTTATTTAATGTTCACGGCAAAAGAACAAAAACATCAGTTTAGAGAGTTGAAGCTATTAACAAATCAACTTCATTTAACATTTATTTTTTGTTCACTTTTTTAATGTTTCAGTTAATGAATTTTTATAGCTGTGATAAGAGAATTCGCTAAGCCAATATTTAACTGGTGACATTTTTAATAGGAGATTTTTTATGATCATACTTACGTTGAGTTATAGCCAAATCATTCAAACGATATCAAATTTTAGTGCGATTAAATATATTAAAAAGAGACATCCACTTCCTTTATATATACGCACTTTTAAAAATTTATATTACATCGTTTTTCTATTTAATAATAAAATTCTTTTTAACGACTTACACTACTGACATCGCACCGGGTCTATAAGATTGTAAATCATTAAATGAAGAATGTTTTATTTGAAAATTGAATAGAAATAGACCTTTCATTTTTGAACATTTGGATAGTTTAAAGTGGTCTATAAATTGACGCTGATGAACTGAGTCGACAAATTAAAATTAATTGGAGAAGGGTTTGATGGATTCATCAAAGTCTGAACTTGAAATATACTTTTATTGCAAAAATTCTACAAAAGAATTGAGTTTGAATACTAAAAAGTCCGTTAAAATTTTGAATTCTACAAAATTCGTTATAATTTTGAATTTTACAAATTTCGTTAAAATATGAACTCTACAATAGTCGTTAAAATTTGAATTCTTCAAGTTTCGTTAAAATTTTGAATTCTCCAAAATTCGTTAAAATTTGATTTTAACAAAACTCCAAATAGGTACTACGATATTCGTTAAAATTGGAATTTTTCGAAGTTCGTTGAAATTTGAGTTCTATAAAGTTCAATAAATTTCAAATCTTGAAAAATTCGTTAAAATTTTGAATCTAAATAACCGTTAAAATTTCAAATTTAAAAAAATCATTAAACCTTAATTTAAATCCACTCCAAAACACACCTTATCAATCACTTTTTATTCCCTCTCACCAGTAAACTAATAAAATTAAACAAAAAGCCATAAAAAATCGACATCTTCCCAATTGTTATTTTGTCTAAATTCACTAAAAAAATCAAGAACAAGTCACTTTAATTAAACATCATGTTTGTTGATACTTTTAATGTTGAACAAATTTTTATTTGCTGTTACGCTGACATTTTTATGGGCTTGATTTTGAACGCAATAAATAATGATGAATTCACCAAAATATCGAGCTTTTCAACACTTTTGAGCTTTCAACAAAGCTGATCGTGAATTTGAATTTATTTTGACCGTTACGGAAGTTTTTTAATTGATTGTAAAAATAGATTCGTGCAATAAAACAATTCACGCATTTATTTGCGTATAGCTCAAACTTGAGATTGGAAATAAGGAAGCTATAAAAAGTCAGCTGATCGCATATTTTTGTTTACTGTATAAAATCTAATCATGAAGCTATATTATTGAAAGTTTTCATCAAAAAACGCATTTACAGTATAAAAACAGCATGCACCTTGTAAATTCCTATTAAATTAAATGTTTTTTATTCCTTAATAGCATTTATTCATGCTTCATTATTGACATAACTTTGTGCAATTAATTACTTTTCCGATCATTGTCAAGGTCATTTTTATTTACACAGCATTTCTTGCGGTGCCGTATGATTTAATGGAATTTGCATTAAAGTCGTTTGACTGGTTTTTTGAGTGGATGATCACTAAAGGCTTAACAAACCTCAAAAAAATTAAATTCTTTGTCAATTTACATACGAAAAATAGTTGATTGATTCTGATGACAAGCAATTCAAATTAATGGAACATGAAATGCCGAATGAGGTCGAATAGCTTTAAAAAAAGATGGGAAAAAATTTAATTTTATTAATTAATTGAATTTCAGGAATAATGATATATTATGTGTGTAAGGGGATCGCATCACGATTATACTATTAATTATTGTATCATGAAAATGAAATCCTTGAGTTGATGACTCACATCACACGACAATCTCATGCATATTTACAAGCGAAAATAATAAAAAAATTGATTGTAAATATGTGAACTGAAATTTAAAATAGTAAGTTAATATTGATGATAGTTGGTGTGCAGTTGCAGTAAATTAGTGAGTAGCTTAACATTCTTGACATTTTTCCTACTGTGATGAATCGGGATTGTTAATGAGATTTTTATTTTAATTTTTAGTAATTAACGTATTTTTGGAATTTGAATTTTCAACGACATTTTGAGATTTGAATTTTTAACGGCTTTTGGAAATTCAAATTAATTTTTAACATTTTCTAATTAAATTTTGAAGTGATTTTGAACTTTCAAGGACACTCAAAATTTTTAATTCTCTTACAAAACGCGTAAAACCAAAACTCATCAAAACCTTCCAAACCGACCATAAAACCCAATCATCCATAAAAGCACGCGAAAACAATACGATCAGAATTTTTAACAAGATACTTCACATCATGTAGAATTGCGGCAATAAAACTAATTTTTAAAAGATATGCAAAGTAATGAATTATTTTAATTAGCAAGTGCCACAACATCAAACATCCATGTTTCAAGTGATCCGCAGGAACCATCAAAAACCTGTTTTACATTAAACAATTAAAATCATGACACGATCAGAGCTGTAAAGTCATCTAATTGTATGCATATCCATCAATTTCATCGTTTACCTTTTCAAACACTTATTACATGATAATTAGTCATTTCTAGCTACTACGGTGTGTATTCAAATGGGTTCAAATTTGAATAATTCACGTCATTCTGATGTCTCATAGCTGAATATCTCCTTAAATCCAAATATACTCGTGAGAATTTTCTTAATCGATATATATTCTATTATTTTTGGACGGACATAAGCTGCTTGTTAGTAAATAATTTATATTTATATATTTATAGAAAATCATGCACGCAAAATGTTTTTAATTCCCATAAATCATTATTTTTCATATATCATAACTAGAGACAATTTAAAGACACGGAAAATAGCTATGGGAATATTTTTATTGAATGATTTTCGACAATATAGAATTTATTTGTCATTAGGGAAATGACCGTTGATAACAAGTTGATGAGGAGATAATAATTGAAATCAAAGTAGGCAGCTGAATCCAGCACATTTCAAAATTGTTAGAATTTTTCAAAAATTTAACGAAACTTTTTTGAAAATTGACCGTTAATAGCTGAATTCAGCTAATTCAATTGAAGCTCAACGGTCCGTGATTAAGCCAATAATTTGTAGCTTTGCTGAATGTAACTGAATTCAGCTCATTCAAAAACCAAATCCAGAACATTTCAACGAATTTTACCGATTTTTTATTTCAAAAACCGACCGTTTTCAAATTTGGATTTTTCAAATTTTACCGAACTTTTTTTGAAAATTTACCGTTTTCAGCTGAATTCAGCTTGTTTTTATGATTTTTTTTAAATTTAACAGTCAATGGGTGCTAAATAAATTAGCTAAATAAATAAATTTTGCTCAAAATTGAACATACTTGAATAGATTCTAACTTGATCAACCCTGCATAATTCAGCAAAATTCCTCAGATTCTTCCACAAAAATTCTCACATTAAAATTCAATGTTGATCATCCTCAAATCAATGACGTAAAAAGGCTACATACATAATTTAAATAGAACAATTCTTAAGCATAAATTCCTTCCCATTAAGTATCAAATTAGCCAGAAAATCAAGTCATTAACACCAAGATCAACATCCAGAAGTATTCCATTTAAATCAATTAAGGTCTATCAGTGTCCAAAAAAAATTGTCTGTGAGACAATGCTGGAAATTATACAAACAAATGACAATGGCTAATAGAAGGGTCCAAAGGAATGTAATTATAAATGACTTAATATGATTTTTTTGTCTTTTTTAAAAAAACAAACAAATTGACAGCTTCTGTTAAAGAATTTTCCCATGACTTCTTTGTAACTACAGACATAAAGTCCGATCGTCGAATTGATTCCTTGACTAACGATATAAAGCAATTAACTTAAATCTGATACAATAAATTATTCTGCTAATGAACCATAAACAATAATCTGTGCTGTATGAAGGTACAGAATGACCTAGAAATATCACGTGCACCATCCAGCAGATAAGCATTGAACCATCTTCATAATCGGTCATAAATATGCTGAAAGCATGTGTGAGCATTAAAACGTGATCTCATATGAAATTCATAAGCATGCTGTACGTATAAAAGAAACATTTATTGCATAATTATCAGCTATTGTACTTCTGTAAAGCTTTAGATATTTACCTCAAAACTCTAATTAATTAACACAATAGAGTTGAGGCATGTAAGCTAATAAAAAATTGCATTCTACACTTTAAATGATTGTTAATAAAGTATTCGCAACAGATACTTAGTTGATGGTGGGTCATTCGAGAATGATGGGTATCATATTGAGTGGGGATGGGGTAAGAGAAGGGATTGAAAGATTATGAGGGGTAAAATACTAATTTTAGGGTGGATTCGACCTTCTTGACTGTTTTAGCTTAGAGCGTATTCAGGGAAGGGGAGATTGACCCTCATTCAGGGAAAGGTTTGACCCTCATTCAGGAAGTGAGAATGACCCTTATTCAGGAAGAAGGGATTTCCATCATTCAGTAAAGAGGGTTAACTGTCATTCAGGAAGAAGGGTTAACCGTCATACAGGAAGGAGGGTTGACCATCATTCAGTGAGTGGGGATGACCCTTATCCATGTAGGGAGGATGATGGTCAACCCCTACCACATCTTTCCTCGCTCCGGTTCACTTAACTACTTAAAAAATCTTACATAACTATTTTGTGGCAATAAACTGATCCAGAAAATTCAATCTCCATCACTTACTATCAACCCCAAGCTCAGTCATATTCAATTGTTTCTGTGCCTTTTAATTTGCATTTTTTGATTCATCATCACATTGAGGTTGAGAAAATATTCGTCTATATCCAAGTAAGTTGATGATAATAAAGGTGTATGAGTGCTGATGGAATGACTTTAAGCAGTAGAAACAGATCTCCATTCTTATCAAGCATTTCAATCTTTTCGTAGAATCCATAAATTACGAATACAATTACTGATATTATTACGGATAAATCATAAGTTATATACGGACATAGGAGACATTTGGAGCTTAACATCTACAATAAAGAATAATAAACAAATGAGAGGAATCAGTTGTTATTTAATGATTAATGTGCTGTTGAAATGAATGAATTTGAGTGGAATTTAAATTTTAAGTAGCTTGAGGGGCTACAGCAGGTGTCAATAGAAATGATCGGATTAAAGAGAGATTTTTGGATCTTCATGTTACATGACTGACTAGATGAGAGTGGAACTACATATTGTAAACTCTAAATTGCTCAGCTATAAGCAATTCTAATCCAATTTTTTACGGTCATGCCCATCAATTTGATGTTTACTTCCTATTGACTAGCCCTCGAGGGATTTAATCATTTTATTATAGCTTCAAACGATTGCTACATTGTGCAATAAAACAGTGAGAAAATACAAATACACAAATATTCTAATTTTTGATGTACGTACGTCATTTTTGATCAAAAATAATGAAATGTAATTAATTGCTCATGTTGAGTCATTAGATTATGACTCATGAACAATGAGAGCAATGAATAATTTTGTTATTTTATAAGGGTTGAGAATTAAGTAATATGACTTTTATTGTGCATTGATACACTTCGGTTCATCTTCTTAGAATGGCATGTTGTAAGCAGTAGAGTCATCGATTTAGTCAATTGTTTCAAAATTCAAGAATTTGATGTCATTTAGAATAGAGCTATCCAAACTTTTGTATGGAACGGCTTACTTTGGTGGTAAGGAACTGCCTAAACCGCATACGGTGGACATGAAGCAACTCACCAAATCTCTATACAACTCAAGGTTGCTATTGAACAAGGGTTCCCAATGTCATGACTTCCCGGGTAGTTTCGGTCTCAAGTCTAAGACTTCGAGAAACCTTAATTCCAATAGCTTAATAATCTATTAATTAAGATTTATAGACGATTCAATTAAACTGCTGCATAATCCGACAAAGCTCAATAAATTTTCCCTCATTAAGCATCTTCAAAGGCAATTTCCTTTAAAGTCAATAAACAAACAAAACAATGACTTAAAGTCACCAACACCTTCACCTCAACAACAACGCAGCAAAAATATGTAAATGAATTAAAAAAAATTTCACAATGAATCGCTTACCTTTGTCAATCCAATGACGAAAAAAATTGATAATATAAAGTATGTACCCCAGACGAAGACCAAAAGTGTATTTATTAAATAACATTTTTCTAAAAAAAAGTAACACACATTAGTGATAATTGCTTATGACTATCCACATCCAATTTCACCTTGAATTATTCGCTGTTCTTTGACATCGAGATAAGTCAAATTTAGATGTCCAAATACTGCGACATAATAGATATTGGTGTCAATGTTTTGGGCAAATTGTTGTGTATTTGTGTAGCGATGATCAAACATCTTTCCATAATTTATTGCGGCATATGACAGAACAGCCCATACCATAAGTTCACAGCACATATAAATTTGTAGGATTTTTCGCGTATTTACATTTATTGTGTAATTAATAAGAGTCAGATTATGCTTCATTTTACTATACTTATATCCACTTAATGATGATCAACTGATGATAACGACGACGAGACTTTAATTTCTTACATCTTCTTACTTATTGACTCAGATGTGTCTCGTATAATCATCGACTTGTTTGTGTGTCAATCAATACAATCAAAATTACAGGTTGATATGGATTGATCGAATAAAAATGCTAGAAACGCACTTGCAGGTTGTATTGCTTGAAGGTGACTGAAAAGAATGCAAAAAGAATTGAAATAAATTTTTTGGAGCTTGTTTGTAAATATTTTTGTCATGTTTTGCATTGGACAAAAATAAACAGTCAATGTTGGGAAATTGATGAATAATATTTATGAACAGAAGCTACAATAGGTAAACTACAGGCTTGTAAGCTCGGGATTATAGTGGAAGTTCGGCTTTGTGGTTGCAGGCTGGTAAATACAGCTGTTTCAGTGTATTCTAAGCTGATATAGTAAGTTCAAAAATAGGTTATGATAATTTTCTGGCTTTTGAGTATGATAAACACATAGAAATTGAAATATACAGCCTTAGGTTCTTCATTCAACGTATACAGTCCCGAACATACCAAATTTTCCTGTCAAAATCATCGTGCACCTCCATTTTTTCTTGTTTACAAACGATACCACATTTCAAAACAATTAAAATTGATGATCAACAAAATACAGCTGTCAACTTTTGTCATTTTGCGGCAACCTGCAATGCATGACTGTCAGCTAATGTGGTAGAATCGTTGTTTGAGAACGATTTAATCTGATTTGATTCTTGGTCAGTTCTTACTTTAACTGTTTTTAAGAAAATTCTCGAGATTTCCAGAATATAATCTGCTTACTTTGATGAATTACAAGATCTTTGGATTATAAAAATAAGCTTTGTAGAAAAATCCGGAAATTTGCAAATCTTCTTTCACTTCCTTGCCATTACCAGAGCAATTGTCATTTCTGACCCTGCTTAAAACATGCTAAAATCTTATTTGACATTCAATCACTTCTCTGTCTGCACTTTTTTGTTATAAATCCATTAGGCTTTCTGTCAATGATTTGTCAAATAAAAAAAGTAATCAAATGTCCTTCTGAAATTCGCAATTTACGCATTCTCAAAAGCCTCACCCATGTTGGTTCTCATTGAAGTAAATCAATGCCTACATTTCCTAGCTACTTTGATGATTTGATACATTTTAATTGAGAATCAATCACTACATCTGATTGATGAGTTAAGATCCAGTTGTGATTGCTAATTTATTGATTATTCTCTTTTCTCTTAATTCGTCCATCCATAAACAATTTTGGCATTTAAAATTCGTTCACTTTACAGTCCAAACATTTGTCTTTGGTCATCCACGTGAAGACAATTAAGTAAAAATTTTAACATAACAAAGAAGTGCTAAAGCATCAGATAAGTCAGTCAGACTCTCCTCAACATGACTTTGAAATGATTCAATCATTTTTTGAGTGACTTGCGAGAGGATTGATATTACATAACACATTAATTTCGGATTTAATAGATGATTAATGTCATAATATTTAAATCCATACACAATGATTTGATGATTCCAGTTGAAATGCAAAGGTTTGATGTGGTTGTCCTGATTTTAGTTCACATGATTTGAGGTATTTATGCGTCATTTTGTTTGATATTGGAGATTTTGATGGATATCAGATGAATGTGATATGCTGGATGTTTTGAAATTGATGTAAAATCACAAATCAGTGTCCAAAACAATCAATAAATGTGTTTTCTGGTATCAAACATTTAAATATTGACATAAAAACTGAAATTCACACCTTTTTATGTAGGATGATCAGTAAAAGACATGTGATTACAGTGATAAACAAAAATTTCAAGGTTATCACTGAGAATTCATCTGTAAATGCATCAATGTTTGGTTTGTGATTGCATCAAAACAACTCTTTTTCTGCTAAGGAGCTACATAGCTCACTCCATAAATGTAGAACAGTAATGCAACAATGTCAACTGGATGTGAAAACAGAATATTCACAAACTTTGTGATGTGGCCAGCAATAGGAAGATTGAAAACAGCTGTTAGCTGCATATCAGCGCCCTAACGACTTTATTGCATAGCTCGGATGTCATATTAAGCCATTTAAAATCCCACTTTATCACTAAACTGCAAAAATAAATGTTTCTGTAACTAATCAAATAAGTTTATAGCTGTAAGAGATGTTGAAATAAATGCGTAAATACGAATACCAGCTGTAACTTACCAGCTTATCATAAAACACAGTAATATATTCAATTTGACAATGAAATTCTTTTATTGTGTCTGTAATATGAATTTATAATTATGCAATGCACTTTTATGTCTCCAATGTCCGCGGAATCAGAGAGAGAAAGAAACAGAAACAAATAAAAATAAAAAACTTAATCAGCAATATTGTTGTCGTCGTCGTCGCTTCTATCCATTGCGTCATATTGAAAGCGAAAGAAATGATAAAGAAGAAGACAATTTCATAGGCACGTCTGTTTGCTGGACAATATATCTCAGTTGTTGTATGCAAAAGCATTTAAGTCTTCTGTTTACTTCTCAGCATTTTCCTTTCCGTTCAGTCTTTATGTATTCATTTCTCTGAGCTCGCGCCAAAGTCAAATAAAACGACTCATTAACATACACGTACATTCCGTATGATGAGATAGTGTGATGATGTCACGGTAAATCATGCAAGGGGCTTAAGCTTGTGACTAAGTTACTTCTAAAGTTGTTATTTGGACGCTTGAAATTTTGAAGGATTTGTATGGTTTTCAAAGACAATTGTACGGTTTTATTTGGAATTTGTAGGATTTTATGTGGAATTTGTAAGATTTTTTTGGATTTGTAATGTTTTTAAGAATTTGAATGGTTTTTGAAGACTTTGTGAGGCTCTTTTAAGAGAATTGATTCAAATATTTGGAATTGTAAGGTTTTAATATAGGACTCTTCATGTTTTAGGGTTTTTGACATACTTTTTAAGGTTTTGAACTGACTACAGTATTGTAGACATCACAAACGATCAACTCCTATTGGAATATATGCTCACTTATTATACCTGCGGTTACTGCCTCACAATAGGTCATTTGCTATATTTTTTTGTGTGTTTATTCATAAACAAAACTGAACAAAACTTGAAAGAATCATTCAATTGTTTTATTTAGTTCCAGAAAATTGCTATGTATCATAAAGTTTTGCAAAACAGGCAAAGCTGATTTACATGATTATAAAAAAGTCTTTTTGATGAATGAAAAGACATTGAATAGCATGCAAAATTCGGGAGGTCTTCGCACTTAGTAATAAGAAATATTTTCCGGCGATAATCAAATCAGATATGAGAATCTTTTAGCTAGAATCATGCTTGTTAATCACCAAAAAATGTGAGTTTAAAGGTTCATGTGACAAAATTCGTCATCATCATTGATAGTAATAGTCATCATGTAAGAACAATGAAGTTGGATTGTCATTAAGAAATGTAATTGTTTAATGATTGATTTCGCTCACCTGCCTCACCTTTCTGACCGTGTATGACTACATTTAGTCGTCATGTATTAAAATGTATTTTATTATTATTATTATTATTATTATTATTTGTTTAAGCCTCTAAACTGCATATAACGGATGAAAAATTAATATTGATTTGTTTTAATGAGTTCCAGTGCCTTCATATTATCCGGGCGATGATAAAACAGACTTTTAGAACAACGATTGAATTGTGCCGAAGCAATTAGTGGCAAAGCAAGTCAGTTTTACGACTTATTTCACGCCTGGACAGAGATGAAACCAAAAACACTCTTGATTAGGGATATACCCGATATATGAGAATATTCAGCACTTGAACTAGCCAGAACAATGTCTCAGCCACCTCCTTAACTCGATAACAACTCCAATCATCACTGTACAGCACTTCCTAGCTCACAGGAATCTAAAACTAATTATTGAACTTGAAATTCGCAATAAACAGCCTTTTTCATATGCCGATGTGCTAATAGAAGCTTGTGCAAACGATACACTTGCTAATGAAACTCACATCCATTGATTTGAAAATATTTAGATGATATTCGCATGCTAATAATCGTGAGCGCATTTCAAATGATTGATGAATTGCTTTAGTATGCTAAGCAGTAAAGCATTACTGGATGTACGATTAAATGATCTTTGTTCAATATTGATTGTTGATTTATCGTTAACAAGTGGATTTTCATTGAATTTGCTATGTAGGAACTTGTACATTAGTTTCATGTAAGATTTGCTAGATGTGAAATAATGAGTTGATATTAATTAAATTGGCACATGATTTATATTTTTGGGATTTTCCGTAGTTGAGCTTGCTGATTGGAAGCTTTTAAGGCTTGTCTTGATATTTTTGCAATTTGAGGGATTTTCGTGGGAATTGAAAGGTTTTAGTGTGTGCATTTAAAGGAATTGTAGGGTTTTAATATGCGTCTAATTGTTTTTGACTAAATTAAAAAAGTTAGCACTTCTATTCATCAAAAATAACCATTTCTAATGACAATTTCACGCAATTCATAACTCGCAAGCATATCAGGTAAGCCGGCATTCAAGCAAAAATTCAATTAATATTCAAAACAGTATAAAACAAAAGAATAATGAGCAGACAAAGTGTTTTGGTACAATCAACTCTTCAAATATGGACATAACAAGGCGAAAAAACCGAGTCATACATGCGTATCAATATCAAATTTTATATTTATGTTTACATTCAGTAACTGACCACCGTTTGTCTGAAGAGTGCAAGCATGTTTGTATGTCTTAGTCTCCTCACATTAACCTTGATGGAAACATCATATAGGACGTGATATGTTTTCGAAAAAATTGTTTATTTTCTGTTTTGCTTTGGCTTTTCTCATCTTAATAATGTTTTTTTGAGGCTGACGGGACCATAACAATTAGTAAAGAGCCTGACAATCCCGAGATCAACATTATTGCGCAACAGCTATAAGTTGTAACACAATTTTCATATGAAAAGCACGATACAAGTTCAAGATTATCATGTGATGTGATTGATGTTCGCATCGCGTATGTGGAAAAAAATTCAAAATATATAAATCTTATGATATATTGTCGTTACTTTAAATATCTTATTTAAGATATAGTAATAAGAAAAAAGGCAGCCTTTAAGTGATTCTAAAATAATTTATTACGATATTTGTTTTTATTCTCATTTTGTATGAATCGTGACATTACTAAAGTCAAATAAAAAGTTATTTAATTTACAAAAACACATTCATTTATAACTTTAACATTAACATAATATTTAATAACCTTTGTTAAGTTGGTAATTTCTTGTTTGGTCGCATGCAGTACAACCTTTTTTTACGTATTTAATTAAACAGAAGATGAGAAAGTGACGACATTGTTAATTATTTTACTGTGGTTAATTTTTTTTTTTTTTAAAATAAACTTTTTATTCATTAAATTTTTAACTTAATTATGTACAAAGTTTGGATACATTTTATTTGTATTTAAATTTTTAAGGATTCTGGCTTATCGCATTCATCACTTAGTTTTTGATTTTATTTTGAAATTGTTTTGCTTTAATTTATGTTGTGGTTTATTCGGTGTTTCGCGACGCAAGACGAGTGTTGAAATTCGCTTGCAACTTTCCGACGTAGTCCTCAATAGAGGGTATTTTTGCTTCAGTATGTAGATCTGATATCCTTTCATATCTTGTTTTGTTGAGAACAATTCTCAAGAATTTGTTTTGTAGTACTTGTAGTTTTTGTAGATGTGTTTTTGCCATCCGTTCAAATGCTGGACAGCCGTATGTGAAGATGGGTCTCACGGCTAGCTTATAGATGAGAAGTTTGTTTCGAACGTCGAGATGTGAGTTCCTGCTGATGAGGGGATAAAGTAGTCTTAGTGCAGTGTGAGCTCTGTTGGTCACATATTCTACATGCTGCTTTAATGTCACTCTCTTGTCGATTATCATTCCCAGATATTTAGCTTCGGTTTCCCATTTGATGTTTTCGTTGAGGAATTTGATGTTGTCTCTTGGAAGTTGCCTGGAGTACCTATTTGTGATGAATAAGGCTTGAGTCTTCTGTTTGTTGAGATTTATTTTCCATTTGTTCATGTATTGTTGTACTTTTCTTCCAGTGTGTTGTAGATGTGTTACAATATCGGCTGAGTTTTCTGCAGAATGATACAATGCAGTATCATCTGCGAAGAGTGCGATATTGTTAGTTGTTTCTCTTACAATATCATATGTGTAGATGTTGTAGAGAGTTGGTGAAAGCACTGCTCCTTGTGGTACTCGAATTTGATTTCATTGGTTTCTGAGAACTGACCTTTAATAAAAACTGAGAAAGTTCTTTCACTTAGGAAAGATCTTACAGTTTTTATAAGTGGTAGTGGAAACCCTAATTTGATCATTTTAAACAAGAGTCCGTTATGCCAGACTCTGTCAAATGCTTTCTCCACATCTAGGAAGATCATTCCTGTTGATTTCTTCCTGCTTATGTTTTCCTTTGCTGTTTTGATTACTTTGATGAGTTGGTGAGATGTTGATCGTCCTGTGCGAAAGCCACACTGTTGAGTCGGAATGATGTTGTTATCCTCCAGATGCTCGTTTATTCTATTCAGCAATACTCTCTCCAATATTTTGCTTAGGGAACTAAGCAAGCTTATTGGCCTATAGCTGCTCACTTCGTTTGCTGGTTTGCCAGGTTTTGGGATCGGGATTACTTTAGCTTTTTTCCAAACTTTCGGAAAATAGTTAAGTTTGAGACACGTGTTGATGATGAACTTCAAATATTCGAAGCCTTTTGGTGGAAGATTTTTGAGGAGTATGTTGTTGACATCGTCTAATCCTGGTGCTTTAGGATTTTTCAGATTTCTTACAATGTATGAGATTTCCTCTACATTTGTAAGTTCTGTGCAGTCACTATTTTCTCCTTCCAATGTTTCCTTCACTGCGTTGTCTACTTCCTGGGTATGTACTGGGTTGTTGTCCTCAAGTGGATTTTCGTGAGCTTTACGAAAATAGTCACTGAGAACGCTGACTTTTTCCTTATTAGTGATGAATGTTCTATCTGCATCAATCAACGGTGGCATCGATTTTGAACCTTTCTTGCAATGCTTTGCAATCCTCCAGACTGTTTGGTTTGATGGTTGGATTTCTGAAAGCCGCTTATTCCAGTTTGTATTTTTGAGTTCCTTAATTTTGTCTTTGATGACTTTCTGTAGAATGTTTAATTCAGTTTTGAATTGATTATCTCTGCTGCGTTGCCATCTTCGTCGAAGACTTCTTTTCGTCCTGATTAAGTCTTTGATTTCTGGTGTGAGCTTTGTCGATTCAAAGTTGATCTTTCTCTTCTTCACAGTTTTGTTTCTTGAATCCATGATGAGTTCTGAGAATACTTTGATATGATGTTCTATCTCCTCTACGGTGTTGCATGGGTTTTCCAGAGTGCTGTCTTCGATGCGACGAGTTATATACGATTTGAATTTTTTCCAGTTGGCATTTCTGTAGTCATATCTGTAAACTGTGTTGTCTGTTCTGTCAACTTTGGATGTCCTGATTTGAAAATACACAGCGCAATGGTCACTCATTGCCTCTGTGCATTTTAGTTCTGTAGTGTTCAGACTGGAATTTGAGAGCATTAGGTCGATTGTTGATACAGATTTCGTCGGATCTTCTGGATAATACGTTGGTGAATCGGGGTAGTAGATCATGAACTCCCCGGACATATCCTGTAGTATTGTCCCGGCTTTGTTTGCTACGTTGCAATTCCACTCTCGATGTTTTGCATTGAAGTCTCCGCAGATGTAGTAGTTTCCTCTGATGTTTGTTATTTTGTTGATGTCATCTCTTAGATGATCGTCTATTTCCTTCCTTTGCTTCCTCCTGGAAGATAGACGGAGAGGATGTGGCAGCTTATTGATTCGTTGATGAAGACTTTTATTCCGATGCATTCTATTAGCTTTGTGTTGTAACTTGGTTGAAGCTGATGTTTTAGATTTCTTTTGACAATGATCGCAACACCACCTTTTGGTCTATCAATGCGATCAAATCGATGAATTACGTAGTCAGGATGCGAGTCTACTTTGGAGTTTGGTTTTAGGAATGTTTCCGATATGCACGCAACATCAACGTTTTGCATGCTGAGGTAGTCGAGAAATGCTAACATCTTATCTGCAAGGCTGTTAGCATTCCAGTAAATTACGTTGATTCTTTGGTGACTACAATCCATGTTGACTCATGTAGATTTTGGCAACTTTTTGGCCGATGGCTTGTTGTATCTGTTCCTCTTTTAGGTACTCTGGCTTTTTGGTGATGATTTCGATGAATGAGTTGATGAAGAACATGCATTCATCGATTGTGCCTTGGGCTGGTGAAATTTGTTCCTTTGTATTACCACTGGATGAAGGTTCAGGATCGACCTTGTTTGTTTCCAAGGTTAGTGAATTGAAGTCTAGGTCCATAATTTCTACAACCTGTGTTGAGTTCTGTTGATGATTGTTATTGGTCTTTGGCTTTGACCTGTTGTTATTTCCATTCCTTCCCCTTCTCCTATTTCTTCGGTTTTTGTTTTGATTTCCCTGATTTGAGGGTTTCTGCTGTGGATGATTATTTTGTGATTTTATGGTGACTGGTGCGGAGGTTTCAGAAGCTGGTTTTCTAGATGTTGTTGGTACCGGTTCTGGGATACTCCTAGCTGGTCTTTGTGATGTAAATTGATCAGATCCGCCTGATCGTTCACCTGCTTTTGATGTTGGTGGAGCATTCCTTTGTTGTCCAGCAGGATTTCGTGAATTCCTTTGTTGTCCAGCAGGATTTCGTGAATTCCATTGTTGTTCACCTGATGGTCTGTTTTGATTTCGGTTGTTGTCGTTCATTGATTTAGCTTTCCACTTCTCGATTATTTGTTTCCTGATGTTGCATTCTTGTGAGATTGATGTATGTTTCTTGCCGCAGAAGTGACACTTTAGTTTTTCGATTGGGACCTTGTTGGTTTCAATCGAAATGTAAGGACAGGTTTTTGAATCATGCTGTTCAGAGCATCTGAAACAGATTAGTGGTTTGTTACAACCACGTTGTCCATGACCAAACTGCAAACATTTCGAACAGAAAGAAGGTCCGTTACGCCTGTTGTTGTATTTAGCCCATTTTACTTTGAAGCCGTAGACACAGTTAACCTTTCGAAGGTTTTCCAAAATGTTACCTTCCTGTACTTTATTAAAATACAGAAGGTAGTTCTGGTCGTCGTCGTTTTCGTGTCTCCTTTGTTTCATTGTCATTTTGACAATTTTAACTGGTGATATGTTTTCCGTTTTCAACTCCTTTTCCAAGTCTACGATCTCCATCATTGGAAGTCCGTAGAGCACGAATTTCATCTGTGGTTCCTGGTTTGCATAGGTGTGAAAGTGGTGTTGTTTTTCTCTGAGGAGTTTGATGAATCTGTCGTAGTCGTCCCAACTCTCCGTTGATACAACTTTTGTTTTGAGTTTATCCTTTTTGACGTTGATCATAAAACTCCTGGGTTGGTTGTTGATCTGGTTCATCAACCTTCTGATCTCCTGTCCTCCACCACTAGTTATATGGATCGGTGGTGGTTTTGGTTTCTGCTGTGATGTTACGTTGATGTCTTTCGATGATGATGATATTTCACTTTGTTTTGGTTGTTCTGGTGCTTTGCTGTTATCTCCGCTGAAGTTGAACAATCTGTTATCGTACAGATTCGTCCTGGCATTTGAGAAGTCAAATTGTTTTTTGTTGTCATCTTTCTTTTTGCTAGCACTAGATATCTTTTTGGCTGGCGCACTGAAGATTTCAAGTTGGCTGCGACGTTTTTCTGCCCTTAATGGTTGGACGAATTGATCCATTGTTGTCTGTTTTGTTTTGAGATTTTCCATCTCAATGTCATGTTGCTTTTCGTTGTTTATATCCTCGGTGATGAGAGTTGTCACGGGTGCTGAATCTTGTTGTTGAGATTCAGGTTGTTTTTCCGAAAGTTTTTGGTTACTTTCCTCGTTGTTGAGATTTGTTGTTGTTTCTACCATTTTGCCGAACAAGTCAAAACACGTCTGAACAAGTTGAACTGAGATTCGAAACTTTAATCTCTGTTGTTGTTATCTGGAGCTTTTGAGAATTTTGAATTAATTGCGGAGCGAATTAAAAACACGTCTGTTCCCTTTGACGGACCGATGTGAACTCCTTACTGTGGTTAAAGTTGATTGAGATTTCTTATCCAAAAACCGCGTGAAAAATTCGAAAGCTTTTGTTGAAAAATGTTCAAAAGAATCGCATTCATTTATCAAAACCATACAAATTCAAATCAATGACTTCAAAAACATTTGTAAGGTTTTGAAACAATTTATCATGTTTTCATGTAATTCTAAACAATAATTATAAGAATTTGTATGGTTTTAATGATTCTGATGATGTTTTGAATGTTTTATCAAAACATTTGAATTGTTTTGAAGCAATCAGACCTTTTTCAAAAACACAATGAGTAATTAATCAGCTCTAAACAACACAGTAAAATTCAGATCAATTAAAAATAATACTTGAAAAAATTAAGACTAGGTTTTATTTAACAATTAAATAATGAATGGTAAAAACTGATAGAATTGTCTTAAATGTAGTGTGAAACAATAAAGATTTATGGCTTACAAATAGGCCTAATTTAGATTTTCTAGGTAGTCCTTACATTGATGGTCAATAAGTGGTATGAAAATCTACATTATGAATGGAATTTAATTTTTTTGAACATCGCATACAACCAACGAGCGCGTGAAATCATAAATATGTTTTATACTTTTGTTGTTGTTGGTATTTCTCGAGAATTCATTTGCAATTATTAAATGAAAAAAATTTTAGTATTTTTTGGCTTTGAAGAGATATAAAGCATGAAATTTTCTTGATTATACGTCTATGACGTAATAAAAAAGGGGGCAACAAAATTAAATTAAATACTTAATAAAGACGGCCAATAATCCAACTAGCAGAAGACTTGTTGTTTTGTATGTTGATGATGAGCTGTTATAGTACTGACCTCCTATACTTCCTAAAGAAATTGGCGTTGTTGATGAAATTCCACTACCCAATGTGTTGCTATGAATCTCATAAATTGGTCCACTTCCGCCAATATTTAGAATATTTTCTTCAGTTAATGACGGTCGTCCAGTATGTACATAAGAGATTGTACCAGTTTTTGATCTTAAAACTCTAAAATTGACTTGATCTTCACGCAATCTTCCAGCGACGAAATTATGAAGACGATTGACAACCACATAAAGATATCCATTCTCGTCAAAGCCCATACCTGTCATAAGCAGCAAAAAATAAACAATCTTGTCACATAAAACAGGAATATAAATCTTACCATCTGTCCATTGAATATGAACCTTGTCACGAGCAACAATTTGTTGATTATCATATGTAAATGGTCGATAAGAATCCCATTTGCAAATTGCATGATTAGCAAGTAATCCGAAATACAGGTATCCATTGTTATCCATTGTCATACCATCCGACTAAATATGAAAAATATACAGCACATGTGAGTCAGCGACAAAAACACAAAAAACAAGAAAATTTATTGTGAAATGTACATACCTGTGATGTTTTCAATCCATGGTCTGTTACAGCTTCGAAAACTTGACGGGGCGTTGCCTGTCTTGCAAAGTCTGGGTCGCGAAGACGAGTTGCAGGTATGGAATAAAGATGATAACTGCTTAATGGTGAATAATAGACATTTCTTTCGTAATTTTGATCAATCGAATAGCTTCCAGTAGCATCTGTATTAACATCACCAGTTGATGGATTGTAGTATGGACCGAGAGCAATGCCATCAATGTGAATTGAGAAATTTAGGCTAGTTCCGTTTACAATGAATGATAATGCTTCCCTATTAGCTCTCATTGAGGTGTTTTCACGAACTTTCCATGCTCTATTGATTCTACGACTAAATACAACAATTCCAGGGTCAGCGCCGTTATTATCCGTGATATAAGCAAAATCACCATTAGCGTCATCGACAACAATTTTGTTTAAATAATTTGTGCCTCTCGCGACAACTTCTTCAGGAAAATCATATCGCAAAACCAACGATCCATTACGTTTCAAGTCAAACAGCATAAGTTTGGGATTACAAACGAGCTGATTGTTTGCTATATTCAGATACATATATAATGAAAATGTGTAATTAACCTTTTGTACTTATTATCATTGACATTATAATTACGACGTCTATTACCTGGAAGCAATGTGTTGACACGACCGCTATCTACTGCCCATAAAATTCCTCTAGCATCAATTGCAATTCCTTGCACGAATTGAAGGGCTGAACAGTTTCCTACTTGATTCATAGCCCAACTTGGGTATGGCTCTATTTCCGGGTCTGTTTTACCGTTATTGTCTGGTGCTATAATGTAGCCCAGTGTTGCTGGTGATCCAGGCAACATTCTTGGAGTTGTCTGGTAGGAAAGAATTAATAAATTTTTAAGTACTGTGCAATTTACGTCACATTTCAATTGTTTTAATGAGTGTCGGAAAGAACTTTTTCACAGGTCTTGATTCGCAAGCAGCTCAGAAGTCAAGAAAGTTCAATGAGTCATAGAAATAATTACAGAATAGAGGATGTTTATAGCAAAAATCAGCAATGACAATGTGAAGTACACTCAAATAAATCAAGCAAAAGAGAAATAGAAGAACTACTCACCAAATACAATCTGTTTGCGTAAGGCTTAATGTCTGATATGATCACATTTTTAGGTATATATTCTCCTCTAAAAATAGCTGCTGAACGTTCTTGTTCATTGCGAAAAGCAAAATCGAGTGTTCTCCATTCGTAAACAACTCGAAATTGTCTCTCTTGGGGTGTTATATCAGGTGGTCCACGATCTCTTTGCATTTTTACGCATGTTGTTGTCACCAAAATTATAAATATCACATATTTGACTTGTTCTGACATCATTCTTGACGATTTATTGATTTTCTCTAGGGAGATGGAGATAAATTTTTGCTTTAATTGCTTTTTGCTCACTTAAATCTACTTAAATTAATTAATTTTTGTTATTTTTCGCGATTTGTCAGAAATTTAACAACATTTTTGATTGAATTTGTAAGGTTCTAAAATTTGAAATAATTTTCACCGTTATTAATTTGAATATATAATGACCGTTACAAATTTAATTAGAATTTATTTCAGAGTTCACAGTTATTTGTGCGAAATATTTGTATGTCACTCCAAAAATCACATCCAATTAGCAATTATTCGTGCCTTTCTCTTTAGTAATCCAAGCCGATCTATATGTGTAAATTAAATTAACATCAACAACAGTTCATAATTTGATCATGTGTGATCTGTTTATTGTCATAACTTATTCTTATGACTAACAATCGTCACAATATTTTACTGAACATCCATTAGCACACAATGAGTGATACACTTGATTTTTTCGGCTCGAACTTTATGTCCATAAATTATGAAATTATTTATTGTATTCATCTGCCGATTTATGAGCGTCAATTGCATTGACAAAAGGCACTTGATTTAAATTTTGTATTATTCATTCCACTCAAGTAATAAGCATGATCATGAATTGTCACTTAAACAGTTAAATCAATGTTGCATTAACGAAAATAATGACAATAAAATAAAAAAGTTCTTTATTTTCAAGGAAATTATCGGAAATAGCTGTATTTAACTGTTTTATGCGCATTTAGATATTTAACTTTTTATGGATTTTATTCATTCACTGACTTCGTCACTCACTGTGTTTATGCGTACGATAAGACGATCATTTTTTTGATTTTTCATGCACTACCTCACACACTTGAGGCTATTTGTTCATTTTTGGAGCTAGATTTAAGGCCATAACAAGTTTAACGCCTGTTTTCGTTTGCGTTGCCCTTTGATGTCTTGAATATTCTCTAATTGATTACTTATTGGATCACAATAGATTAATTTCGAACTCTTTAGTAAGGGATCTTAAGATTTGAGTAGTTGGGGGTCCTCGGTTTGAATATTTCTTTGTCGTTAGGGAATTCTTGAGATTTTTTAGGTGAAGAATTTTAAGTTTTGATTCTCGTAGGGTTAAGTTGGTCCCTCCTGAAGGGATGATTGGGTAAAATTGTGTAAAATTGTCAGAAATTTTGAGATATATTTTATAACAATTTTTATAGGAAAATACCGTTATTTCCTATAAAAAAATCAAATTCAAAATTTCCGTTAAAGAGTTAATTTGTCAATTTTTCATAAAATTGAATTTATTCAAACTGAATACCCCTATTTAATAATTAAGCAACACAGGATTTTGTCCAATTAACTACTGGAAATAAATAAATGTTCAAGTACATCTGAAGGGTCACTTAACAGTCTATACGCAGGAATTTAATTAAATTTAATCACTTATGGTATTTTTATGGTTCTTTTAAATTTTAACAATTACTCAACGGATGTTATCTTGAACCTCCTTAAAAATATGCAGGCATTGTTGAAATTTCACTTTTGTTTAAATACAAATATTTCGAAATATCATATTTTTTTTGTCATTTACATATGAGTTACGGCACTTCCAAACAAATAATTAAATTAAACAAAAACTTTCTTGTCAGTTTATTTTTTTGAAAAAATTTTAAAAATTTGCATTGAATTACAGAAATAAAAATTTTTCACATCACTTACATTTATTATCTTTTAAAAAACGCAATTAATTAAAATATTTATGTGAAAATTTTTCACCATTAAATTTTCAACGATATAACAAGCACGAAATCTCAGAAGAAACTAAGCTTTTTTCACAATGTGAGCATTTGCTTTATAGGAAATTTTGTATTAAAGCTTTGAGTTTTTCTCTTGCGAGCATGCTTTGCCTGCTGATTTCTTAACATAAATGCCGGGTGAATTTTCAATGAAATTCTTGTAACGGCTTTTTAAAATTTGAATTTTTGAACTAAAATGAGATGAAGCTTGTTATTTTTCAAACTTTGTTATTTTACAGCTTAATTACTGTATGATACGCTATTAACTTATTAACAATGCATCATTAATCAAAAATCTATCAATTAGCATGTAAACCTTTAACAATCATAACGTATTTACCAATAAAAAAGTGAAATATCGATAAAACGGTTATTTTCGCCCTTGTAAAAATTCAAAGTTTCCCACTAAAATTCAGGGGACTATCAACTCAGTGTTGATTTACCCTGTTTAAATTTGACAAAAATTTTTGAGTGATTTTTAAAAAATTAATTTAACTAAGTAAACCGTCAATTTTTTACATAAAAGTATTGCCTCGTGAATAATAAAGTATTTATTAACAAGTGACGTGTATAATTAAGTGTCTAAAAGCAATGAATCAACATAAATTAAGTATGTAAAATTTGTTTAATACCATCCACAAGAAAAAAGAAAGAAATATAGCATGCAAAAGAAGCATAAACAAACTAGAGAAAAAAACGTAAAAGGGATTCGCAAAAAAAAAAATAATTTCGTGATGATTAAATTTAGTTAAATTAATTAAAACGCATGTAAAAACATTTTTCATCGGAAATTGAATTAAACTGTTTCTCACAGCTCAATGCCAAATGAATCACTTATAGTTTTTATTATTAATACCTGTTTTCATCACTTAACAAGCATCTTAGTCACTCGAACAGAATTTCGTATGTTCCTGTGTATTGGTAGGAAAAATGATCATAAAAACGCCTTTATGCGTTCACCCACGATAACAGCGACTATAAATCCTCATTACATACATATTTTATGCTTCATTTTGTGATACCTACGTTAATGTTTTGATTCTAAAGAATCTCATAGTCTGAATGTTTTGTTATTATTTATAGTCACAGTCCATTGACAATACAAAAGCAATGAGTGATGTATGCGGAATATGCAAAAGTTCAATAAATGATAAGATACGGATTATAAATTATAGAGCACCAACGAATACAACAACTACATAAGCTATATGATAGCTTAACACAATCAACAGAATTAAAATTTGCTGAACAAAGTATTTTTCAGCACATTATCCAAGTAAATGTGCTACGGTCTTATTATTGTTTAAATGTTTAAATACTTAAAAAATTAAAATGTAGAATAATGAAGCGAGTAAATAGTGTAATATGTACAATGAGCACTTAATACGTGTTAACACATAATGTTCACGAATTTTATTTTAAAAAAAAACCATAAAACCAACCATGAGCAAGCCATACACAATCGTGCATTTGGCATTCTTAATGATGAATTCTCAAATCATCTCGACGAGAAGAAAAAGGCATTCAAGCATAGAAGAATTAATGAAATTTACATGACCGCATGACGCATTTTTTCTGTATTTTGGGTACGGGCAGATTGTTGATTGATTTAGCCCAAAAAGAAATGAAGAAAACGTAATTTCGATCAAGTGCTGAAATTAACATAAATCTACAAAATTCAGACAACCACTTAACCAGTCATAAAAAATTGTTCATGTATGTAAATCGCTTCTTGCAAATCGCGGCTATAAAAAAAAATAATATTTAAATTGAAATCCTTTTCTCTCGTCGCGTACAGGCTATAAATATTTATTTAATTCATCATCTTCCTCTCACCAACAAATTAAAATGCCCTCCATACAAATTGACTTCTTATTTTGTTGTTTTGCGGCTGTGTGCAGTTCATTGCATTCTAATGAAATTCTGTCGTATGCGAATTGAGAAATGCCTTTATTTTGATTTTTTATGCCATATGCGAGTGAGTCAATGAATTTTTATGCTATAAATAAATGCTTTTTTAATTTAAGTACTTTCGTAATAGAATAAAATGTGAAAAATTTCTTTCTCATAATTATTTCGCATAGTTTTCTGTCTAAGCTTGGCAGTAATACTCAGTTTGTCTGTGTAGTCAATCCATGCTACTCAAATCTTTCAATTTATGCTTCTTTTGATTGAGTTTCGTTAAAAAAAATCCGTTAGGTTTTAAAAAATTGCCTTCTACTATTTCAAAATTTGATTGATCGTTACTTTTTAACGATGAATTTTCACCTCAAATTTCAAAAAATTTTTGGCCGCTAAATTTTAAAAATTTGACTGACCGTTATTTTTTAACGAAGAGGGTTTCATTTCAATTTTCAAATATTTTTCAACCGTTATTTACTAACTTCTTTCCTTTTGGCAATTTTCATGATTCATAAGCAAAATAATGAATCAGACTCGAGTTGCTCACTGGAAAATGCGCTTTTCCCACCCAAACCAAATCACCATGAAAACTCCATGAAATGAAAAGTGTAAAATAGCATAAATCCATTCGCATGTTTTGGCATTATTGAAGCATTTAAATCAAGATTACTTAAATAAAAAAGTATCTCTTTTTTGTATGAGTGAAGATTTGTTTATTTCAATGAGTATGTTTTGTATTCATTGCGGCAGTTCATCTTATAATTATCACAAAACTCAATCACAGCATAATGATCGTTTTATGTGCCTCAACGGAATTTAAACATTTGAAATCCTAACAAATAAAGATCTAAACAAAGATGTTGTCTTCAATAAAGATCTCTCACTCGGGCTTAATTTATTCCATTTCATTAACCAAAAATCCACGGAATGTTTTGACACAATTGTAAATTAAAAATATATAATTTTGATTTAAAAATTTCAAACGCGTCCCACAGCTAACAGTAATTCATTTGCCGCATTATGAAACCCATGCGCTTCTTCGTCCCATTGAAATTTTTATTCCATCAAAAAAATATCCAGACCACTTGAAATATAAAGAAATAAGAAATAACTAATTCCCCCTTTTACGAATGGTGCCAACTTTCAAATGTATAGTTAGTATGGAAAATTCTTCAATAATAAAAAGAAGACATTCGTATTACATTTCATTCTTAATACACATTGTCACTCATATGTGAGCCTCTGTACTTCAATATGATCAGGAGGAATTCCATACACAGTTCAACATTTGTTAATATACATTAGTTCTGGCACTGTTTATTATTTTACGCCAGTGTGCTATTCATGCTTTTCTTTTCTCTTTTATTTTGATTGCAATTGCCTTCTCCGTACTCAATAGTCAGTCTTCATTCAGATTTCGTTGGTTATAGTTCGTGCTTCGGATATTCGCTTACGGGGCTCTTTTATTATTATTATTTTAGTTAATTAAAGAAGCTTTTTGTTGCAATACGTTGAGGAAAAAAATAACATAATAAATAAGAAGTTAGGCAATTTTAATTGTAAATCTTTTCGCAATTTTGCACGTTACAAAAAAAAGTTTCACTTGTTTCTGCAACTTTTGTGTGCAAACCTCAACTATAAAGTGCTTAATATCCATTAAATTAGAACAGTACACAAAATGAGTGTCATTCTTAAAATCGATCCTTCTAAAAAGGACGTTATAATAAATACGAACCATAACGGAATAACAATAAACAATGCTAATGTGATGAAATGTAAGTTACACGCAATTGAACTTAAGTCAAATTAGACGGAAATGAAACTTTGAAATTAACGTTAGTGACAATGGAAGTGGAGAGAGGATAACACAGTTTAGCATTCAACTTGAGAAAAAAAAACTAAGAATTGAGTGGTGTAAATTGCTTTAAAATTGTTGAATGGAAAATTATGATAAAAAAATGTGTGATGAAAAATGCAGATTGTGGATGAATATTGACTTTTAAAATGTTCAATTATTTTGATTAAAGTTGTTAATTTAATTAAGCCTCTCGAATGTGGCTAATTTTGGATTTAAATATGAACATTTGTTGCTATTTGTGCTGCTGGAAATTATTAAAAATTTCAAAAAATGTGCAGACTGGTGCTAAAATTGGTGAACATTTAAAATTTAGTGTCTCAAAACCTTACAATTGCTGGAAAATTTCATTGATCTCAATTTTCATTTGTTGAAACCTTTCAAATGATTGATAATTGTACACACAAAACCTTATAATTCCTTCAAAAGTGGTTCAAAACCTTTCAAATGTTTTTAAAAATCCTTTAAAGTCTTACAAATCCTTTTTATTCTCATTTATCCATATTAAGAACGGCTTTTAATAACTTTTAATGCCATTCTCAATTCAAACAGAATTTCAGTCAATTCATACAGTCTTACAAATCCCCAAAAAATCTCCAGATGTGCAATTGTATGCATTTATTCTCAATTTATGAATTGACATTAATTCAAGTAAATCCTTGAACCAAATGCTTATCACTTAAAGCACACAAACGATATTTATAAATATTGATAGATATGCAGTAATAGTGATGGCACAGCAAAGACTATAAGTCCATTCGATTTCGCGTGTTCGTCATCAAAATATTTTAAGAATTTTTTTATATTCATTGCTTTTTCATTTGAACTTGGAAATCAACAAGACGATTTTGCAATGAATCAACACCGTAAATACAAAAACTCATTAAAGAATATTTTGCAATATTATCGAAAAGTCATTTCCTGAGTGAAAATGAGAGCTGTTTTTTATGAAATTTTCGCAATTTAACTCACGATCGATCCGTTCAATATCTACAATTGGATGTAATTCAATGACAATTTTTTCCCGTACCAATCGTCTTCTATATTGTCATTGACTTTGACTGAACATGGAAATTACTCGTTCAAGTCAATCTACTTATGCTCCCCATATTTTTGTGTAAAACGTTATGTCTCAGCATCAATTTTACACCAGTTCTTTATTTATACATGACACACGATGTCGTTTTTTATGGAGAAAAATTGTTACGATCTTGTTTTTTTGCGGAAAGAAATTCTCTTAATTCAACAAATTAGATTCAATTGCCTTTTTATTAAAGGGACAAATGATATTGTATACCTTTTTAATTCCTTTTTATTTGATATTAATTTATTATTTATTGATATTTTTAATTTATTTTCATCACAACGTAAATCTTATTCTTCTTTTTTTATCTCATTTTTCCGGTTTTGACTTTATTTTCGTTCGAAAACATTATTATACATACTTGATCATTAACATCACTGCATTCTTGATTTATGGACATTTATGTAACATTTGTCTACACACTTGATGTCATAAACAGCTGTGAGTATACATTTCATTTTATTCTTTTTAATTATTATTATTATTTTTCGCATTTATTAGTTTAATTTTTGGAGACGAATTTCGTCGTGTCTCTGTAAACAGTAGATTATTGCCCCTATCCTCGTAATTATTTATAGAGTACTGTCAGTTGTCAAGTGATTATGTTCCAGTCATTTTAACTTCCTGAGCGACACAAATGAAGAAGGCTGTCATGGAGATTTAAAGGGTCCGCAGAAGCGTTGAAAGCATCAAATGAAAGCTTACAGATCAATTGTGATCCATGGCATTCCATAAGTGTGGCCTAAAGCTGGTTCTGTCACTGGCTTCCATTTACCAATTTCCAATGCCAAGTGCAATGCTAATCCATATCAAAATCTTCATTCCAAGAGTTCTTAGGACGCTCATGTCTTCTCTTGCCATGAAGGAAGTCAGATTTGAAAAGTGGTGATGCTAAATTGAAGTTGTTTCCATTTGGTGTTAAAAAATGAGCATTGGTGATGTCTTAAAAGCTCTGTGGTGGAGTCTTCTTCATTGGTGTCATTCGTGGCTTGTATTCGAAGAATTTCATTGGAGTCAAGTCGACTTCTAGCTCTTCCTAGCAGACAATAAGCTTACTCATACATTAACAATTCCTTTATCTGAAGTAATGTGTTAATTACATAATCAATTGATGATTGACAGTACCAAATAATTCTAATTTTACGATTCTATCGAGTTTTTTTATTATGAAGGTTAAGTCTCTGTAGTTAATTTCTTTTTTTATAATATTGTAATCATAACATTCATGAAATGTTATTAAACAACTAACGATAATATTTATAACGTGGATCTCGCATAACAGAATCAATTAAAAAATGTGAGAAAATCTGATATTTAATAGTAGTAACTCATAACATTGTAATGCTTAATCTGTAGACAGCATAAACAAATTCTTCTTAATTGTAGGAGAAAGTCATTCAATAATCTATTATAACCCACCGTACCTAAGTCATGGAGAATCAAATAAAAAAAAATTTTTTGTGCATTTTTTTCTTTCTTGCCGCCAAGAAGAAGGAAATTCACTCTCAATGTAGCAATTTGAATCACTTACTCAACAAGCAAAACAATCCATTGTCGGGTTACATGATATCGGAAGCTTTTATTATGTTGCTTATACTTTTTTTTTCTCATAAGCAAATTTTTACCATTTGACCGCATCAATTACGAGAAATATTTTTTTTATTTCTTATTTTTCCATTTCGTACTCTTAAAGTTGGAAAATATAAAAAGGTGAAGAAGAAATTTGCATGACAAAATAATAACCGTCGACGATACATTACGTGACTTTCATCAAAAAATGTCAATCAGAGTGGAGAATATAAATACAAAATAAAGGCTAAATAAGAATTGGAAGAGACCTACATATTTACAATTATATGTATTTAGTGACATATTGAAATATTTTCAACCATAAATTCTTTCACTACCGTTAATTTGTTATAATGCTAATTTTTGAAGCATATGGCTTTCCAAAATGAATTTTTTTGGATGTAAAATAACTGTCAAAAAATGTTTAAATGAAAACCGTTCAAATGTTCCAAGAGAGCGGATCTTATAGTTGTATTAGTGAGACTATACAGCACGCAGAGTCAAACAAAAATTGAGTATTAATTTTTTTCTATCATTCGAGTATGTGAAGCTGAATTGATAATACACGGAGTTTATAAAGCAGAAATAAGATTTAATTGAAATTTAATGTGTTAAGTTGCTGTCAAAATTACAACAAAATTAATTATTAAATGGATTAAATTGTGTAAATAAAAGTTTCATCATGTCTAACAGAGTTATCATAATAGAATAATGAAAAATATTAAACATATGCACAACCGGGGAAGTTAAGTTTGATATACAAATGAAGAGAAGAAAAAAACAGGGCGATGAAAGAAAGGAAAAGAAAAAAAAGCAAAAGAAATAAAATAAAATCGAAGCATAAAGAAATTTTGGAAGGAAATTATGGATTTTTTGCTTACATTTGTGAATTAGAGTGTGCTCTACAAAATATTATATTGGTAATTACATATCCAAAAGTGCCATTAAAGAGAAAAGAAGAAAAAAACGCTTCTTTGGTGAGAGTGAAAAAAAAAGCAATATGAAGTATTGATCGGAACTATACAAGGAGTAATGGAATATGAAAAAATTGTGTGCTCTATAGAAATCACATCTTTTGTGTATATTCTGTGCTTGTTAACGTTAAATGAACAACAAAATTGTTAAAATGCATAAAAATGAGTCATAAATGTCTGCTTGTGTATTGCAGGCACTGATAGTAAGCTTTAATGTGAATTATCAAATGCCATACACTTAAATGTTTGTTATCAATCTTAATTATTGTGGCACAGCAAACAAAATCATGGAAATGAAAAAATATTAAGTTATATCAAGCTACGCTACACACATACGTAAATAGTCATTTTTCATGAGGACTTACAGGATGTGTTTTCTCTCCTTTCTATGAATGAAACGCCCAACATGACTTCTCTCATTCTCATTTTCAATTCAAATCTTGTGTCAATGTTAGAATCATGGATGGAATTCTTTAAATGCCTTTTGCAACCCCTTGCTTTATTTGTGAATATTCAGCCATTGAATGAGCCCATGATCAAGGTCAACATACAGTTTTTCCTTTTATTTATGGCATAAAGCATAATTGCAATGTAATAAAATACATTAATGTGTGTGGATTATGCTGAAATATACACACATGAGAGTGCGCGAAACATAAATAATATGGAACATAAATTTTTTTATTGAAATCGAAAGTTTTTTTTTGTTATTTTTGTTTTCATCTTCTTTTATGTGATGTTAAGTGAATACGTAACAAGTAAAACAGCAACACAAGAAGATGGATTACCAACAAAAAATATAGAAATTAACATCAATGCATCGCTGGAATTAATTAATAAAAAATCGTGTAGACATGATATTATATCAGTGAAGTTTTGTGAATCATGCGGACATTTAAATGAGCAGTTCCAATGAAATATATATGTGCCATTTCGTGCGAAGAACTTAATACAATTTTTCTAGTTAAAGTTCAAACTGTAATATTCTAACTGTTGTTGACTTAAGTGACATTGAATTGGGTTCACAAAAAAATAGTATCTGATTACATGATGATGTAATGGGGGCGGACATAAATGATGTTTGATAGTAAAATATTAGATTTGTTAGACCAAACTGTCTGCTTAAACTTACAATACTATGCTGGTTGTACAGGTACACTTTGATCAATGGACTACCTTAGTTGATGTCTAATCTGACATTATGACTGACTACCTTTTGCAATTTACCAATATCATAGCTGTTAGAATATTCTGATAGAATTCTTGGAAGGTGGCTGTTGAAACAGACAGTGTAGCACTTGATATTGGCAATTTGCAAAGGTCAGCCAGCGAAAAAGTCAGTTTTAGACGTTAATCGAAACAATTCATGGATCACAGTTGATCTGTACGGCCAGCGAAGTAAGAAATAAGGTATAGCTGTTATATCAAGTCATGAGAAAACATTCCAATTTCGACTTGACTTCCCAGAAGTAAAACAAGTATTGCACGACCGCAACTTCATCCCAAATTTATTGCATCCTTCACTAATGCACGAAAACACATTAATGGCAAGTTGATGTCTAATTCTAAAGTATTTCAATCGACTCAGCCTTTCCATCCCAAAATCATACCCATCATATGTGAATGACCCCAAACAATCTCTCTCATCACACTCGTCTGCCTTTCTATTTCATTACAATTGTCTATCGCATATAAAGTTGAGAGTGCCTTTTTTGATACTTATCATTTCAACAGCTACATCTTGTTAGGGTGTTTCAAGTCAAATGTCGAATGAATTTTTAAATGTTTCGAAACATTTCCAGTAGCTTAACATTTGGTGAACTTTATGATTACTCAACTAATCTTCAATGGAATTAGAAATTTTCTTTTATTAATTTCATCATTAGATACGGAAAAAGTTATGAGTTCATATTGCACTTCCAACACATTTATAAAATTAGCCTCATAAATGTTACAAATTGATGTTGAAACCATGTGATTTCGTGGTCAGAACGAATGTAAGCTACTATGTCCATAAATGTTATTTTGGCTTCTTCTTGTTGATTCCTTTCCTTTATTACTCAGTCAATTTTGTGAATAAATTGCTCCCAGCGGTAAGGAAGTGCTTGACTTTTCATGTAGATGTGAGTTATGGGCTGTCTTGAGGTGCTGAGAAGTTGATTAGGTTTGGGGAATCGGGGGGAGCTCTAAGCTCATTTTTGTTGGCTTTGCGGCTGACAGGAGTGTATTCTAGAGTCTGTATGCCCGAAATTAGACACCACAAGTGGATAAGTTCCTTAAAAATGAGACACAACCATTAAATATCCAAAAACTGACCTTTCCAAGTCTCCTTTCCAAACCAAATATCACTCAAGCCTTTAAAAGAGCATTTACCTCTCAATTGCACTCAAACAACAACTTGAAGTCATCTGACAGAAGCGAAGCATCCATAATGCGTACACTTAATTGCTCTAATGACATAGGGCGCCACTTTAAGACAAGCAAAGAGCAAACTTTTTTTGTTTCAATTTATTTAAACTCTAATTAAAAGTAATTCTCTATAGAATTATGCATGCACTATTTCATTTTCCCGCGAATGAGAACTCACAGCGATGACAGAATATAACGTGGCTTTATTGTATCCAGTCATAAATTCAATTTCTTTATTCTCACATAAAATATAAATGTTCAGGAAATAAGATTAAGTGAAATGCTCTGATGTTGCCAAGAACTTTTTCTTTCTTTTTATGGACTTATGGCATATGTGCTGTACAGCATTTTTTTGGCATTGACTTACAAGTGGGATGAGAAATCGTGTATTTTGTGTATTCGATAGAGAAGACCTGATTTTGCTTAATTGTTTCAATCTCCATTCATTTCGTCTTTTCATGCATGATTCAGCTACACAAGAATGAAATTTAATTAGATTAAGATGTGAAAAAGAAGCTGAAAATTAACGTTAAATTTTTTCCATTATTGTAATAGAATTGAATTGAGTATAAAATTGAATTTCGACCACGATTTTTGTTACTGCCAAAGCCTCTTAGTTTTCGAACTCTTTTAATCGAGGCGTCATAAAAAAAACTTTCCCATTAGCTTATTGATTTCCTCCATAAAGATTGAGCATGTACAAAATATTTTGTTTTATGAAATTCGCAAAAAAAATTATTAGCTTCATAAATTTTCTCTCACTTTCGTGGTATAATTACTCAATAAATTGATTTCTATTGTGTACGTCGTGGGTTTTTTTTGCGAGTGCACAAGAGGGGAAGAAGACATGAAATTAGAGTGGTGTTTTTGGTTGCTAACTGTTTGATTTATTTATAGAACGCATTTGAGTTGGGATTGATGGATATGCCACAAAGAAGGCATTTTGGTTTCGGAAATGGTTAGCTGTAAAGGTTATCATACCTAATCTAACTGTTGGGCTGTCACCCTTCAGACTAGGTGATTGGGATAGTATTTTACTCTATCCTTTAACTTACGTCATTAGCTTAGACGCCAACGCTGTGTCTAACGGTATCAGGGGATTCCACGAGATTCATACACTTGACATTAGGTCAGCTTCGGAGTCGGACGTCGACTTCCTCAACTTCACAAAAATTATGAATATAGATTTGGAGATTTACTCATTTATTTACATTAAAGTGCTGATCGGATCAATCGATAATGATCTATGACCTCTCTTAAATATCATCTGAAAGTGGATTTATCGCTGGCTTCCAATTACCAAGTGCAAGAAACTCTCCATCAATAAACAGCAATGTGATGTAATTGAACTAAAATTGGATATGATGAGAGGTTAGGTCAGTGACATTCAAATTATATGTCATGAGAGCATGGGAATGAAAGCGACTTGAAAACTACTCTTCAGCGTAGTTCAGCAGAGCCTGCAATTCTTTATATCCTGTCCATTTAAGTGCCGTAATGAAAACATTTAACTAAGTGTCGATTTAAAGCCAAACTTCTGATTAAGAAATCAAATTATACCAAAATTAAAACTTTATCGACTATTTTCAATTTTTTTATATCCCAGATTAGAATAAATTAAACTTAAATTTCCATAATTTCCAGTTTCTCGACTAAAATATTCGCACACAAAAAAGATTGTAAAATTTCTATCATCAATATCCATCCCAATTAGGTCATAGCATCTGCATAGCTTCTTCTCGTCAACATTTGACCGAAAATAGAAATTAAAGTACATGATTGATGTTCAAAATATGCTAACTAGACACGAGAGCCTCAAAAGCAATCATGTACGATAATTTATGTATTTACTTTTTTACTTATTATAGAAAACACTTAAAAAGTCTCTTCATTTGCGTGTATATTGGGTATGATCTGGCGGGGTTGGTTGGAAATGACGTCTATGAAAGTTTAGGATCTGCAGGTTTTGTGGGAATTTGTAAGGTTTTGTTGCCGTCAATTAAAAATGACTTTCCAAATGAATTATTGCATTTGGTACTTACTGGTCAGTTAGGCTAGGTCAGTAGTTGGGTCTGAATTAAAAGACCACATTTGGAACTAACTCCCATGATTGAAAAGGGTAGCAATCCCAAAATATCCCATTCTCATTGAACGTCATCAGCTATCGACCCCTAAACGAAAACTCCCAAAAATATACAAAAAGCTGTATAATTCGCACTAAAAGCATTTCATGTTTTAATGTAATTTATGGCAAATACTAAAGTCAAGAGCAAACAATTCAAGTGGGTGGGAACTGTATGTGTATTTGGGTATGAATAATAATTCATAAAGTCAAAAGTTTGCGCCTTAATAACTTTTCGAATATCATTCGTCAATTCCTCTCATTTCTTCGCTGCAAATTCAACTTAATTGAGTGTTTCCGGTTGTGCAAATAAGTTAATTAAAGAAGAATAAGATATTTTTCTTTTCTATTACTTGCTCTATCGTTAGACATGAAACTTTTATTAACAATATTCTCTGTGTGAATTTTTGTAGAACAACGATTAAATGTGATTGAACAAAGAATTTAGTTACGGATTAAATTCATAGGATATAAAATAAAATTAATAAAAAAAAAAGTAAAAGTTTATTAAGAAAACATAAAATTAAATAAAGTGTAAGAAAAATGAGTTCAACAACCCCAACTGGTCCGCCGCCAGTTCCTCCAACAAAGCCAATCCTTTCAACTCCTGGATCTTACATGTCATCATTTCAAACGGGTCATACTGCAACCATACACAGTATTAATAAAACACATGATAAGCCTGCAATTGCAGCTAGGCCAATTCCACCGCCAACAGTTCCAAAATATTCGTCGTCGTTTGGAAAAATTGATCGCGATCGGAATGAATTTGGCGGAAGTAAAATTGATCGACTTGAACGTGAAAAGGTTTGATTTTTTTAAAGACATGAATATTTGTAATATCTTTATATATATAGCACAGACAATCCTTGTACACAAGTCTCTATGTATTTTTGTTTTAAACACTTTTACCAGTGCTGTTCAAACTGTTGTTGTGTCACGGCACACGTTGTTGGTAATGCACAACCGAAACCACACACGACACGCGGTCTTCACTCTTTTGTGTTGCGGCATGCGATGTACACACTAGTCTGTGTGTTGTCGCGTGTGATATGCACACTTGTCTGAGTGTCGTGCCACAAAGTTTGGACAACACTGCCTTAAACAATTAAAAAACCAAACTTAGTCATCATCTTACGAACAAATTAAGCTATAAATTTATCGTTTTCATTGATTCTATTTGCTTTACAATGTCAAAATTCAATCATATTCATACTGTTTATGTTGTTACTTACTTTCCATAAATGTCTTTATACTTTTATTATTTTTTTCTTCCCCTTCCTCCACTCGTTTCATCGTAAAACAATCATAAATTATGATTTAATTAGAATACATGAAAGCATTTTTTTTTTTACAAAAATAAATTAATAATAGCTTCATTCTATTTAGATTTGTATTTAATATTCGTTATTTACTCGTTCAGTTACGGTCTGATGAATTTCTGAAACGAGTTGTTAAGAAAAACATCTTTCTTTTTAATTCAGGGGGAGATGATTCTTTGATCATGATCAAAATGTATTGGAAATTGAGTAAACAAATTGATCAATTTTATTAATGTCAGGGAGGTTGAGATAATTGTGTTTAGGAAGATTTTTGGCGACATAATCTCAATATTTTGAACATTTTCAAACATTCACTTTTCCAGTTTGGGATATTTGCTATCTACTTAATGATTTGCACTTGAGAATTTGGATTATTTTTGAAAATGATAAAATTACTGATAAAAACATAAGTACAGTTATTTCTGCAATTCTCAATCATTGAACCGCGACACATCGTCAAAATCACGCATGTGACGACACATTAGTGTGTCTTTAAAACAGAGGCGTTGCATTAGTATGTCGTCAAAATTGTGGCGATACGTTAGTTTGACGCCAAAACAATGAAGACACATAAGTGTGTCGCATAAAACTGTGACGACACACAAAACATGTGGTATGATGTGTCGCACTTGAAAATATTTAAGAATCATTTTCCCTCAACAAATATTCTGCTATGAACCGGCATAGTCACAAAAGCCTTAAAACTATCTCAATTCAAGACCAGTAAGTCACCATTCCCAGCAATAGATATTTCCAAAGTACCCCCTTCAAAATAATTCCCATCTGTACTAATAAGTATTTTCATGAAACTTAGATCTATTTGTGTATGATCATAAAGCGGCAAAAAGAGCATTATTCCATAACAAATGCCTCAATTTTCATTTTTTGGGAAGATATACAGTCATTCTCTTCCATTCATGTATATCTCTCAATAGAAGAGATAAGAAAACGGAAATGCTAGAGAAATAGAAAAGAATGGAGCAGTCGTAAAAGTAAACATAAGCATTGAGATTGATGAAAACCAACCGAAAAAAAATAAAATTGTGGATTATCAAAATAAATGTCACAGATTCGTGTTCGATTAACCTTGCATTTAAGCGGTTGACTTCTTGAGAATTATAAATAGAAATGCTAACAATTTATACCGTAATCCAAACATATTTTTACAAAAAATCTTTTCATTTATGTTAACAACTCAAATCTATCGATGATATTTGAATAACAAATAAAACATAAAATGGTTTTAAGGCACACAAGTATCATGTTTACAAACATTTTGTTGAAATTCCATTCCATTTCACTGATGCTTGTAATTTTAGAGCTTTTCTACATTTATGAGAACTGATCGATTGTCTTAGATCATCGAAATGTAAATTTGAGACTGTTAATTGCTATAAAATTTGAGACGGTTACTTGCTATAAAATTTGAGCCTATTACTTCCTATAAAAATTAACCGAAATTTGAAATTCAAATTTAAAACATTTGTATGGTTCTAGCATTCAAATTCTAAATTGGCGTTAATATTTCAAATTTGAAAAATCCGTTTAAAATTAAAATTTCAATAATTCTAATTCAAGTCACTCCACTCGATGACATTTGGGAACAATATAAACATTCTTGGAAGATTTTCGTCATGATCCATAAATAGACTTTCGTTTTCAATTGCATCTTCCACGGAAAAAGACTGCATGAATATTCTAATTTATTTATAGATCGGAATTAAATGTTATGAATGAATAAGGAACGAAGCAAGGTCTAGGAATTTTATATTAAAGTTCATATGGAAAGAATATAAATTGTCGTGCGTGTCGGTCTATTTTATGGAAATTAGATAGCATGAGACGTTGTAAATTGTACAAAAGAACGTCTTGTGACGCAAAAAAGTCAAGAAAATTTTACATGCTACGACTATAAAGCAAATCTCTGCTTCCTATTTACGGTCATGAAATGAAACTTAAGCTTATTTTTTTCGTTGTTGTTTTGTGATAGTTCAGTGTAAATCGATACGTGTATACCTTATACCTTGTGCAAAAAAGAATAATTTGGCGGAAAATTCTCCATGTTAAGCATTATTACCCTAGATTCCATTGTCGAGACTTAGAAGTTCTTATTCCAATTAGCATTTTTTTAATTTATTATTATTTGAATGCATGTTCGTAAATTTTTGCATGTATTATAAAATCGAAAAAAACATGTGTTTATTAGGATGGAATTGGTGGTTCATATCGGTTAGCAAGTCTAGATCGATTAGCAAATCGTCAAAGGTTATTGGAGCAGAATAACGGTTTGGGACAATTGGATAATAAAAATGGAACCACTGAAAATGGTGGAACTATAACAACTGGGGTAAGAAATTAATTCTTATATTGTTGATTGCATAATATTGTTTTGTGTATGAGATTTAATCGTAGCCTGTAGCAATGAATATCACCCAAAGAATTGTGACTAACAAAAAGGAAATCTAGATTTTTTGTGTAATTCGAAGATTAATTGTAGTTGTGCACGACATAGTGTAATGTAGATTAATCCAGTCATGTGTTCCTTCATATCCAACGGTTGTCAGAATTCCGAATTTATTAATTTTATTATTGAAATATGATTCATTTGGCAATGAACTAAATTGGCGCTAACAAAAAAAAAATCAAAATTCAAAATTTATTTCTTTCTATTTTGGAAATTCAATAAAAAAAAGCAGTTGAGACGATTCAGGGCATCTGGCAGCTTTTCACACACATAAAAAAGAGATCAATGACCAAAAATATTTTTTGAATTAGTAACAAACAAAAAAAAACTTAATTCGGTTGATTTCGTTTTTAAGAAGCTTTGAAGATAAATAAATTTTTGTATCTGAAACATTCATAAATTTGTTGTTTTTGTATATGTAGCATGCTATGGACATCTCGAAGAAATTTGTCGTTCACAAATGATGTTCAATGTCAAGGTCATGTTGATAGACATGTCTATGGTTTAGGATACTAATTCGAATAGCACAAGTCGGTTAATCGTTCAAACATCTGGCAGCAAGCCGGCGAAACTCTTGCTTGATGACAAATTTGGTTTGAATTAATGAAAACATGACGTCATGTTAGAAGCTTGATTTTATTTTGATACCGGACTAGATTTAAATCTAGCACCATGCTAGAGTCACGCCGGTCTGGTGTCGGATTTTGGATCGATCCATCGATTTGCGCTACTCGAGTAATCCTAAGAAGCGTAGTCAATTCAGGAAGTTCAGGAAGAAATTTTAGGATTTTTGTATGGAAAGACCAAAGAAAAATTATGAATTTTATCCAAAGAGGGTTCCACGCGGTACGTCCAATGTTATTAATCGATAATTCTCAATGTTTTGGGCTTAAAGTTGTGAATTCATTGAGATGGACAGACGTCATTTGTGAACATAACCAAAAGTAAATTACTGCAGATAGCCGTAGCATGCCTTAATGTACAAATATACACAATACAGCAAAAAAGTGTTCCTAAAATTAATAAAAAAGCTAAAAAGAGAATATCCAACGAAAATTGTAAATAAATTTTCCCCATAAAGCACTTTAAGCTTTTAATTCAAGGATTAATGAAGTGAAAAAGAAGAAAAAATTAAAATATATTGACCAATTGCTTCTTTCTAGTTCCACTTACAATCCAACATTATACATACATGCTGTAATACTATCCAAAAATACAGACATACTTTATAATTTTTAATTTTTGACGATCAATCATCGTCGTACGTGTAGATTAATGTCATCTTTTTTCATTTTTATTATGCAAACGATTCAAAATCGATTTTAAAATTTTTTTTATGGAAATACTTTCGTTTAGGTTCACTTACAAAAATCACTTATTTCTGTATTAAAATCCTATAAACCTCATTTGTTATGATCATTAAAGTTCTGTTTTTTCGCTATTTTCATTTCATCATTCATTAAAGCAATAAAAAAATATTTTAATAGCTTTTTGTTTTCAATTTTTTTTTTAAGTATTTTTTGTGTGTCTTGAGCCACATATATGCGGGCAACTTTTAAGAAGAAGTTGTTCTGAATAGCTTTTTTTGTATGTCATAATTTTTTTGAATCCGGAGAGTTGGTGGGGAATTTGAGGTTTGTGATTTGGATTGGATGCCTTTCTGCAAACTATGGTTCTTAAGTTCAAAAGTTCACTTCTCCACAACATGGCCCGCGTGGGACATGAGCTCATGTCCTCTTCATCCCTGCTCGTTCTCTTCCTTTTCTATACAATGTTCATTGCACAGCAGCTCTTATCGTTGTTTTGGACTCGAAAAAATCCGAGTCGACTTCGAACTCTGCTTATTGAGTTACAGAACTTTTTTCAAAAATTAACAATGACATTATCAGAATTTTTATAGCTTTTTTCGCAAAACCTTATAACAGCTTATTAATCTGTGTACAATACTAAATTACAACCTTTAACCCAATGATGGACAACCTTTTATTTTTTGCTGCACACTTTGATGGCAAGCCTCAAATAGGTTGACCATCAATGCTTTAAATACTCAAGAACCAACCCTCTGGATCAAAAAACATGGACAATCTCTATTCAACTTCCTTTAATGTTGCACACTTAATCAAGCTTCAAAAAACTTATCAATCTTGTATAAATACACGGTTTTTACTTCTTATATGCATAACATCAATTGGTCTATAAAGTTTTTTTTTTGGTATTCGGGCACTAACCACAAAATTTAATTTTTTTCAAAATTTATTTTTATGCTTTTATGCTTTTTTGTGTAAAATTTAAAAAAACAATGATTTTTTTATGTGTGTTAAATTTATTCTTATTCTTTTCATATTTTTTTTTATGTTTCGTTCTATAACATCAACATGATAACAAATTTAAATAACAAAATTTTCATCATTCAATACTACAAAAAATATATAAAAATACACGATCATCCCCTATATTGTTTGCATACATAAATTGACTCTGTGATGAATACACACACATAAATTATTAAACTATATTAGTTGCAATCTAAGCGTGAAATGTTTTTCAAGGGTGAAACGCAAAGTAGTCCAACAGCCCCACCACCCCAGCCACCTACACCACTCATAACGCCATCTAATCAGGTAAACATCTCACTTAATTATCCACCAAAATTGATTCATTAATAAATTTAGTTATTTATCGTGTCAATTTAAATTAAATTACTTTATTGCACTTTGCGGACGCTTTGACATTTCTAAATTATGTGAAATTGCAATCTCGCAAGATAATAAATGTGTCAAGGTCATCGATGTTAATATTCTCAGTTATTTGATTCTTCAAATTTCACTCAAAATGACTTAAAACTACTTAAATGCATGAAAAACCGTTATTTTTCAAAATTATTTAAAGCTTTAAAAAACCGTTATTTGTCAAAATTATTTAATACTCAAAAAATCGTTACTGTTCAAAAAATTTCAAAATTCAAAAACCGTTATTCGTCAAAATTATTCAAATTTCAAAGAAAAAGTTCTTCGTCAAAATTATTCAAAATTCAAAAAACCGTTATTCTTCAAAATTATTCAAAATTCAAAAAAACCGTTAGAAAACCAAAATTTGATTTACTGATTAGACACACGATAATAATCAAATTATTTGACTTTCTAACACTCCATTTATCTCCAATTTTCAATAGAATAACAACAACGAGAAACTCCACATTACAACAAACGGAACACATACGACTAATAATACAGTGCAGAATAGCATAAATAAATTAATAATGAAAGAGAAAGAGGCAAATGATATGAATCACCATCAAGATTCAAATAAATTGGCAACGGAACGTCAGGAGAAGGAGAAGCAACAAGCAATTGTACGACCGAAAGTAAAGGAACTTGATGGATATGTTGGATTTGCCAACTTACCAAATCAAGTGTATAGGAAGGCCGTTAAGAAAGGTTTTGAATTTACACTGATGGTTGTTGGAGAGAGTGGCCTTGGAAAATCGACCCTTATCAACTCAATGTTTTTGTCTGACATATACAATCAGGAACAGCATCCAGGACCGTCATTTCGTGCAAAGAAGACAGTCGCTGTTGAAACGACGAAAGTTTTATTGCGTGAGAATGGCGTTAACTTGACATTAACAGTTGTAGACACGCCAGGCAAGCCATTACTGACTATATTTGTATAAAAAAATCTTTATTAATTAATTAACTTTCAATTGCAGGCTTTGGAGATGCTGTCGATAACAGTAATTGGTAATTATTAGTCACTTTATATATTTTATTTATCAAGATTTTAATACCATTTATGTCCATATACAGCTGGTCGCCTATAATCGATTTTGTGGAATCAAAATATGAAGAATATTTGACAGCAGAATCACGCGTACACCGTAAAGCTATTTCCGATAGTCGCGTACATTCGTGTTTATATTTCATCGCGCCATCCGGGCATGGATTAAAAATGCTCGATATTGAATTTAGTAAGATGACAATAATATGAAGACATGCAACTTGTGATTCTTATTTCCATTCCATTTTCCACAGTGCAACGACTACATGACAAAGTAAATATCATTCCAGTCATTGCCAAAGCAGACACTTTAACACCCGAAGAATTGCAGCAATTTAAGAAGCAAATATTGAATGAAATTGCACAAAATAAGATCAAAATCTATGACTTCCCAGAACCACTTGACGATGAAGAGGAAGCTAAGGCTCTTCGTGTATTACGTAGTCGTGTTCCATTTGCTGTTGTTGGAGCAAATACAATTATTGAAATTGATGGAAGAAAAATTCGAGGACGAAAGTATCCTTATGGTATTGTGGAAGGTAAGTTAATTAATTAATGAAATCGATTCCACCTCAATAAAGAAGTGTTCAAATTAACGGATGTTTCAAATTCAAATTTTAACGGTTTTCAAAAATTTAAATTTTTAACGAAAGTCTAGTAATTTGAATTTTTAAAAACTGTCAAATTATTTCTTTGAATCCTTGATACTAAAACAAATAACAATTGTCTTAATTACAGTGGAAAATCTTGAACATTGTGATTTTATTGCTCTCCGCAACATGGTTGTTCGAACGCACTTGCAGGATCTTAAAGATGTTACAAATAACGTTCACTACGAGAATTATCGATGCCGAAAATTGGCAGGACTTGGCAACGATGGAAAGACTAAATTATCCAACAAGTAAGTATCAATCATCTAAGTGTTTAAATACCCCCAACCCCCAAACCCCACGTAACATTAAAAACTTTATGTTCGACAATAAAAATCATTAATATGCTCGCTTTATAGTTTTCATTTAATTGTCGTCTCTTCATTTCCTTTTTGTTCAAACAACAAGAATATATATATCGTACATAAGTAACTGTATTAATGATCCACGACAGTCTTAAACATTTTTCACGTTTATATTTTGTATATAAATCTCTGATGTACATTATAGTCATCAAGTAGTCGTTGATATCTCATCCATAAACCTTAATTTGTTTATCATATTCATCCACTGACTGTTCTTTTATTTTTTAATTAATTTATTTTATTTAAATTCGAAATTAAAAATCGTTTAAAAAAATCATGAAAAACTAGAACAAAAAAATCTCTTTTCATTCAGTTTATGCAATCCTGGAAATGTCATGAATTCATTTGTGACTGTTTGGTAAGTGTGAATGAATCAAAACCAGAAAAACATTTCATGAAAAAATAAATTAAAAAAAAATTTAATATTTTTTAAAGTTTTTCCTTTTTTGAGTCTAAAAACAAAAAAAAATTTCCTTATTTTTTCATTATTTTTCCATCATTCTTTATGCTTTTCGCTGATTCATTTAGAATGAAAAAGTCTCACACTGCCTTAAATCGCTTCACAACACTCTATTAAAAATGAAAGTTCCTCATACTTACTAGTTGAATATTTATGGACAATCATTACCTATTTTTAGTTTTATTTTAAGCGCATTTTTGTTTAATCATTCAAGCCATATGCGAATTTTATATTAATTGCTTGTATTAAGTTAGTCACGCAACAAAAGTGCGCTTTCAGTCATCCATAGGATTGATGACTTTATTACATGTTGATTTGCATAAGCGCTTTCACATCTAAAACATACACATACACGATCTTTATTTGTTGTTTATTCAATTAATTATGTTGTTAATGTTTCCAATTTAATTAATTATACTAAGGAACTTTACAATTTTCCCTTGCTTTATTGTTTTGTATAGGAATCCTTTGGCACAAATGGAAGAGGAAAAGCGTGAGCATGAGTCGAAAATGAAGAAGATGGAAGCCGAGATGGAACAAGTATTTGAAATGAAAGTTAAGGAGAAGAAGCAAAAATTGAAAGACTCAGAACTCGAATTGACAAGACGTCACGAAGAAAGAAAGAAGGTATGCATTTGGTTTTTGAATTATTTAGGTGGTTTCTGAAAGTTGCTGATTGTAGGATTTTGATTGTTGGTCGGATTCTCAGTGGAATTGAACAGTTATTTGATTTTGAATTCTTTATGGAAGTTGAAAAGCTTTAATTAAATATTTAATATTTAACGGCTATCAAGAATTCAAAATTTTAACGGTTTCTAGAAATTCAAAAATTTTAACGAAACATCTGAAATTTTTGAATTCTAAAAAATCGTTAAAATTTCCTACAATATTTTCGCTACCAAATCAGTTTGCATAGCTGACTCATGTATCTCTTCCTCAAGAATGCATTAGTCAGAGCAGTTTTATTGAATTAAATATTCTAATAAATTAAATATGCAAAGTAATTTTAAACCGGATCAGCAACTTACTCCGAGACTTGATTTCAACAGACAAAATTTTCATTCATAATCTCACTTCTTTTAGGCTCTTGAACTTCAAATTCGTGAATTAGAGGAGCGCCGAAAAGCATTCGACCAGGAGAAGAGTGAATGGGAGCACTCGAATGGCGTAACGTTGGAAGAATTGAGACGAAAAAGTTTGGAAGCAAACAGCAAAGAGTAAGTTGAAGTTTATTAATTATTTATTGCTTGTTCCTTTAGTGCTAAAATATTTTTCATTAACCATCTATTCCTTAAAAATACTTTTTAATCCTCCTTTATGATTCTTTAATTTCCCTTTATTATAACCTAACTTTTATTAACACATCCATACAAAACTGGGATATAAGAGAATGAATATGCAGGCTAAAATGCACAAAAAAACACAAATGTCTTTAATCCTACATAAACTAACTAACAGAAATGTTTTGTTTCTACTATAAAGTCACACTTTTTTGTCTAGCCAAAAATTCTTGCATTTTTGAGTCGATACAAGCTTTTAAAGGAACTGTGCTCGTTATTCTTTAAAATTTAGTTCTTGATTTTGTTTTGTTTGGTGATTGGTTTTACTTCTTATTTTTGATCCTAAACAGTAAAATTTTGAATCTTTTTTCCCAACATAATTTTTTCAGTTGAGCCAATTTTTATATAAAATACAAATTGCTTTTAATCCACAAATTTAAGAAGGTTTGCAAAATCTAAAAAAAATAGTTTAGCTACTTTATTTTCCTAATTTTTCCTTATAAACTCGAAAATGAGAAAATTATTGAAATACACGTGAATATTCCCGTAAAACAATTCCAGGACCGGTTCATTGGCATCAAGAACGTCAGATGAGTCAAAGAAAAGTCGTGTTTTTGGATCATTGTTACGTCGTCATACGTCATTTGGTGCACCAGATTCTAGAACTCTCACAGCTCCACCAACAATTTCAGCACCAATTATGCATAACGATAACCAGGCGAATAATCATGAATAATTTTTATGTTTTTGTATCAGTTAATTGCTTCATTAGTTTTTTGTCTTATTTTAATTATGTAAATCAAGTAGACAGGCTTTTCTGTTTTATTTCCTATATTTCCCTTTAAAAGCTTAATAATGAGAAAAGTTGAATTTTAAGAGTGATAGGAATCCACACACAACAAAATACTTTGTATAGAAATATGGTCATGGATTTTTTTAATTTAATTAATGCTTTTATTATTGTTTTGACGCTATTTCATATTGAAACTGTATTAGTTATTCATTTAATGGATTTTATTTGATATTATTATTATTATAATTTCTAATTAATGTTTAATTATGTTTTTTACGCATTTTTATTGGCCATTTACTTACAAAACTCGAGAAATACCAATAATATATATTTAAAATAGGCAATTACTAATTTTTTTTTATTCATTATTAATATAAATATGTTTCTCTTGGAATTGATTTATGACTTTATTATTCATTCATTGATTTGCTTAATTGATGATCAAAAGAAACTCAAATTTGTTTGGCGATTGTTGACTTTTATTGGATTCAAATTTGGTGTAAATGTGGAATTTTTGTCGATTTTTGAAAAATTGGGTTTTTAAATTATTTTAATGGCAATTAAATTGAACCAGAAGTTGGTCAATTTATCACAATTTTTTAACAATTTTAACTTTTTGTAGAGTAAATTTTGGGTTTTTACAAGATTTTATTGAACTTGTGTTGAATATGTTGAGTTTCTGCTACATATGGGGTAAAAAAGTTGATCTCATCCTTCATTTGTGGTGAAAATGTTAGATTTTTATTGCATTTGTGGTGAAATGTTGAATTTGAGGTGAGAATTTTGAATTTTAATTGTGACTTTGTGGTGAATTTATTTAGAATTAAAAGCTTTTGTGGTAAGTTTATTAAAGCTTTCGTGGTGAGATTGTTGAACGTTCTTCAAAGCTTTTACGTACGTATTTTACGTTACGTACGTTTTTTGACTAAAATACAACAAATCCACCAAAATTTGACACAAAAATTTCAACAAAAAACCAAATTTAAGTTTCTTATTGATCCATCATAATTCATTACCCAGATTAATAAGATTAAAAGCTCATGTAAATCTCAGAAATAAAAAAAAAGCTAAAAATATCCCAGTATTGTAACAAATTCCCCTTCACTCTTCATTATTAATATCGTTAATCATGTTCATTAATGTGTAAATATATTAATAAAACATGTATTTTCTCATCACATACTTCATAGTAAATTTTTTGCTAATTTCATTATCCTTTATATATGCATTTATAGTTAATTATAATTATAATTTTTTGTTGATATTATTAATATTATTATTTGAGGAATATTGTACATTAATTAAATAACATTTAAATGAACATAAAACCAAACAATTGTGTTTACTTACAGAACAATGGACGGTAAAGAGAAAAAGAAAGAGAAGAAAAAGGGCTTATTTTAAAATGCGCCAAATAATCTTAGACATATACATGTATTCAATTTGCTTATACTGATAGGTTCCAGAATAAATTGAAATAATATAAAAAATGAAAAAAATCCACTTAATTAATGATAGTGAATCATGTAAAAGATGAATTAAATTTAATAATATTATGCAATAAACACATGAAAAAGAGAGAAAAATTTAACAAAAAAAAATTATATTTTTGCTTGTAAAACATTAATTTTTTAAGACTCACTCCAAAATTTCCATAACGAGTTGGTTAATACAGCATGTATGTAGAGCGGACGAGGGTGTTTTTATTAAATATGAGATTTTCATATATAATAAAGAAATTTATTTTTATGTAACTGGGGATATTCAGAAGATATTCGATTATTATTTATATGTTTGACGACCCCCAACAATAATAAAATGTGAAAACAATTCATTAAGTCTAGACTTATTGAAAGGTGATGTTGATGTTGTGGATCTGGATCTGGATTGTGAGATTTTAAGGAGTTGAGTTGACTTTTCTGTATGAAATCTGAGTCAAATGAGGACTCTCCTTAGCAGCTTATGATTATACTCAATCAATATAATTGAAAATACTCCATTTTGTAAACATCCAGTGAGCAAAATCCTTTTTTGGAGGTTAACTGAAGAATTCCTAACTTTTGAACTAGAAATCCTCTCAAAAACACTCTATCAAGCTATTTGAACACTAAATACTCCTCACTGGATGTCCATTTATCCTCAAACCACATCAAGTTCCACTGAATTCACTAAAAAATCATCTCTCAAATTCTCATTCTTATTTTCTTTTAAAATGTCCTTGATTCTTGTAATTTCCTTCAATATTTCTCATGGTTGTGAATAATTTCTTTCTTTTTTGGCACTAAAAAAATATTCTGGATATTGAAATTAGTTAATTATTTAATTTTAATATGTCATACCCGAATATTGTTGAACTGATTGTCAAAATTTTTGTGTTTGTTTAACAGATCTAGTAATCCAGGACATTTTTGGTCAAGAACGAAGAAGAATGATCCTTAAGAAATGTGAATTCAGTCATTAATCTCCTCGAATCTCCATTATAAACTAAATATGAGAATATCCAATAGTTTTAGACAAATTGTTCCTAAGTATTACATTGATGTTCCTAAAACACAGAACTGCTGGTTAGGTATCTGTTCCTAGCTCAAATAATGTCAAGTTACAGACTAATCTAGTCAGCAGCTGCCTTATGAAGCATCATTGTAGCATATAAAGACGGTTTTCAATCATCCAGTAAAGATCCAGCAAATCCAAACATCAACTCAACCGAAAAAGTGAAGATAATACTTATCTGTAGATGCACCATAATTAATCCATAATAAAAAAAGAAAATGACATTAAGTAGTTACAGTTATTTCGGAATCGTGTTCAGTATATCAAGCATTTAAAGAGGAATTTTTGGATATGAGTAAATGAAAAGTTTTACGTAGATTTTATTGAAAATAAAGAAGTTGAAGATGAGATGAAGTCTTCAGGATTTTATTCCTCTAAATAAAGATTAAAATTCCAATTTATATTATACACACTCACACTTCGAATATATTGTAATCTTGTTAATATAATTAAATTAAAGTGAAAAAATCATGAAGATTGAGAAAAATATTTAAAACAGAACCAAATATATGATTTAAGTTTTTTATACTATATCATTTACACACTTCATTTTAGAGTATTATGCTCATTTTCATACTTAAATTGAATGGGAAATTAATCTGCTTTAATTCCTTAGTTCTGTGCCATTATTTTTTTATAAAATGAATCGAAAATCAAATTTTTCCAATATCTTATTAAATGAGCAGTTTATAATGCAGCACATGACATTTAAGAGGGCTCTGGATGTTCTGAATTTGAATTTTTAACAGACTTTTAAGATTTAAATTTTTAACGGATTTTTTAGATTTGAATTTGAATTTTTTCCGTTAACTACTTCCACGCTTCAAATTTTTAACGAAACATAAAATTTAAATTTTAACGAACTTTCTTCAGAGCACGTGCGTGAACATCAATTCACTTTCAGAGCCCCAAAAACACTAAAAAAGTAATTAAAAAAGACATACAACACATGGCATTTCTTTCAATTTCCTATGTAGATAAATCAAATATAAAAAATTCATTGCAACCTAAAAACGAGTGATTTAATGCAGCTCAAAATAGCTAATCATAAAGAAAAAATCATTAATTCATCAGGCAATTAAAGAAGTTTTAACTAAGATATTTCATTTAAAATTTTATTTTTGCGAAAACAAAAAATGAAGATATTCTTTTGTATTAGACTTATTAGACTCTTTTTTGATAATCGAGAGACGAAATTATGAAATTTAAACTATTTATCGTATTAAGTTCTTGCATAAATTATTAGAATTAAAATTTTTGAATTATTTTATATCTTATGGAACAAATGAAATAAAAAAAACATATAAAAAAAGAATTATGCAATTAAAGCAACATGAAGAAATCTTAAACTTGTGAATAAAAACATAAATTTTTTCATAAATAAGTTGTATTTAAAAGAGAATCGTGTAATAATAAAAGAATTGCAGAAAAAAACTTAAATCTTTTGTTTATTCAATTTTTCATCTTTTTTCAGATCATTTCAGGTGAAAATCTGGCTTACATCAGTGAGTTATGCTTCCTGTTAATCATAAATTTATTAACTCCCTAGTTGTTTACATCAAATACTTGTTGAAATAAGTCTGTGAGTTTTGAGTCATTGTTGATTCCTAAACTGTAATTGATTTTTTGCAGATTTATCTCAAAAATTTATCATTATTTTGAAATAACCGTCAAAATTTGAAATTTATGAAATAATTGATTAAGAAAATCAACTATTTCTGAAATAACCGTTAAAAGAAATTTGAAATTTATGAAAAATTCGGTAAAGAAAATTTGTTTAAAGCTACGCTTTGAGTTTCGTTAAGAAAATATTCAACTGTTCTTAACTTGACAATTTTAATTTTATGGCAATAACTTCCATTTGAACCATTAAATTTGCTAAGGAAAGACTTTGTAAACATTCGCAATAAAGATCCCTAAAAAAACAACTTCAAATAAAATTAACTGCCAAAAAAAATTCAAATTATTTTACCGCTCAAATTCAAATTCAAAAAGTTCGTTAATCAAAGCGACGCTTTTAAAAAATATTTCAATAACAAAAGAACACAAAAATTATGGAAGAGAAAACAAAAACCTTTGTTAAACCAGAGGATGTGAGTTAATTTAACTAATCATTTGCAATGAAACTCATCGTATGACATAAATTCTTTCAGTTTTTGAAGATACAAATTAGAAAACAGCAATTACAGCAGAGATTAAGGCATAAATCGAAAACCACTGCTAGCGATAAACCAGAAAATGATTTGGGTAGCAATAATGTATTTGATAGAAAGAAACGAGCAAATCCGTTTGCAAGGTAAGCATTTTTGGACATTCAGCACATTCCATGATGTTTAAAGTGGATATTTATGAATTTTCAGAGATACAGACCAAAATAACAAAAAATCTCGGGAAGATAGTTTAATTCAAGTAGAAGACACAATATTCGAGCTAATTCACAGTACAAAGTCAAAACCGTCAGCAAATCTTGAGGCACCGATACTAGAAGTACTAAATGAGTATGAAAAGAATGTAATAGGAATTGTGCAAGAAAATACAAAAGAGGAACCGCCAAAAATTGAGATATTAAAGTTCCTGCCTGTTGATTGGAGCATTAAACGATGTATAAGAATATTAAGTAAGACAATGGTAACTCCAAGTACATTAAAGTCATCTGTTGAGGCATCTGGATTGACTGGATTCGTAAGATGCTTAGACATTAAAAATACAAATTCAGGACTTGATATATCAAGCAGTGCGCGGTTCCATCAGAATCTTATGTATTGGCAATCACCACATCTACCGTGGCTTAATTTAGTTCAAAGGAATTCGAGCAATAATAATCCATTCAAATTGAATGAAAATGAAATCGATTCACTGTATAAGGACTGGATGAACAGCTTTAAGAACCTTTTTAATTTATTAAGAGCTCGTCAATGTCCGTACTTTTATGTCTTAGCCAATAATTATAATATATTATTTAGAGCTGCTGGAATCGGTGGACGAGCTGAAATGCATGCTTTATTAACTCCAACTTCTAAAGGATTCCGACAGATGCTTAATGACGAAGAAATTGAGTTTACACAGCCACTGAAGAAATCCGGTAAAAAGAGCTTGACACCAAATAATAGCATAGTAGTAGCACCTGACGAAAATAATGAGGAAGAAGAAGAGGATGAAATGGCATTTTTAGAGGATCTTGGAATTAATAAGTCGGACATAAAGTTTAAGGAAAATATCAAGGCAAAGCAACGAGAACTTGAGGATGATCACGGAGATGTATCGACAGCATTAATTGAAGGTGCTGATTGCCAAACATTTTTCAATTTCCTCCTTAATGCTAAAAGTACGTTACCAAAAGTAGGAAAATTGGCTGGAATTCCACCGACTTTATTAGCTCCAGTTGGATTTTTGGGAGGAACTTTAAGACGACAAAACATGAAAAGTAGTAAATTGAGAATCGATGGTGCTGATTATTTTTCAATAGAATTGATTGGTGCTATATTGCCACATACCGTCCATACATTAACAACATTACTATCGGAACTTAAAGATAACTATAATCTTACTATGGCTAACTATATCAACACAATTGCATTCACAAAAGTATCAAAGGAACTAATTAATGATCTTGATACGTCGCAAACTTTCGCTGACAATGTTTTTGGTGTTGAGAATCTTTCAGATTGTGGAATCGATATGGAAGTGCTGAAAACAATGTGTAGTGTTAAACCTGAAGCTATTAATATTACAGAACGACTACAATATTGTCGAAAATTAGGTGGATTTACATATTTTTAGTGACTTATAGCTTTATTTTAAATCTTAATTTGTTAATAAACTTTTTCTTTTTCTTAAAAAAATATGATGTTGAGAAATGTTCTTAATTAATCTACAATTATGAGTTCATCAATCGCCCAATCCTCATAACTGTTGTCAGGTAAATAGCGTCGGATAATAATTGGAATCTTTCGTTGTTTTAATTCCTTCATGGCAATTTGTAGAGGATCAGTCTCACCTTCCAATTCGACCATAATTGGAGCACACATTGCAATCTGTAAAGCTCGTGTTCCTAGAACTCTTGCGCGCTCATATTTTGTCATATATTTTGTGGTAATTCGCTTATTTTTTGGAACTGATCCGCCATGCTGTTGTCCTGCCATTACGATTTCAATATTATCTCCTTCATCTTCCTGGATATCCTCCAATTCATCATCAACATCATCATCGGCATAGTCGTCTCCTCCAACACTATAATTAAGATTTTTAAAATTTCATGAAAATTTGTATACATCCAGTTTTGATCATTTTTCACTAAATAACTTCAAATTTATTAAATATTTCAATTGCACTTACTCATCTCCATCATAATCTCCGTCATCCATGGTTTTAAATGTATTTAATCAGCAGAAATAACTTGTTAAATTAAATAAATTGTCGCAACTTTTAAGCACGAGAAGTTTCGCTATAAACAAGGGGATAAACAACTTCGAGGGGCAAATCAACTAAGTTTCAAAAGAAGAAAAATTCAAATTTTTGGAAATTCGTTAATTTTAACAAATTTATTGATTAACTTAATACAGTAGGTAGTTTGTTAGGGATTTCTCAAGGTAATGTCATAAAGTAGTTAAAAGATATCTATAAACATAAAATTTAGTAGGTAATCATGTTAAATCGTCTCAATTCGCTTCATAGATGTTACTTTATACAGTATCGTCGTGGAAAAACCATTTCGTTTTTTTCGGATTCTTTGAACATGTCCTAGTATAAATCATATCATCAGGTGGTCGTTCCTTCTTTGTTGCTGACGACAACATACTACGAATGCTTAAACATACAGCACCAACGGATAATGCTGGTGTCCAATCATCCGTCAATATGCTCAAGCATATATGACCATTTGAATAAATATGGGAATGTACAGGAATTTTATCACCAGTAAAAAGGACTGTTGGCGAGTCAAATGGATATTTCTCGTTGAAACTAAATTGAAGTTGAAATGTCTCGCCCTATGAAGAAAAATATGAAATGTCCATAAAATGACGAAATTCAGGAAGTGGATTTCAGTTACCTCATATATTGTTCCATCAGCTCCCTCAATTGTGACAATCCATTCATTTATATTATTTCCTACCTTCTCTTCATCTATAAATATTCCAGGCATAGGATTGGTAAGTAATTCAAGCAATTCCTTCCTCAAACGTCGCTAAATAAAGATCATATTACGAATAAAGAAAATAATACATTGTAAGTTTAATTAATTATCTTTTTCACGTGACATCGAGTCAGACTTACTTCTGCAGGACAAGACATTTTGGAACTTCTTATGAATCTAACATTAAAAATGAGCCAGCATTAGTTTTAAGCCTATAAATAAATTTTTTTCACTATGTTTCTTTATTTCCTAAATAACAACAACTATCTCAGAAGGTAGATAACTTTGTTGCACGCATTCACACTGTGACTGGATACTAAATTACAGAATTTCTGATTGGATTTTTAGATTCAATTAATTTATTGATTATTATATCTAGGGATCTGGATTTCTAAATTAATTATGCAATTACACTTGATTTAAAGCTCAGCTATTCATGAAATGTATCCAATCAGCTGTCTGATTGAGCAATGTAACAAATGGTGTGAATCTCAAAATTCCAGAAAAACTCAACGAATGTTTATAAACTTCCATGCTTACTTTGATTTTAATTATTTAAAAACTCAATTTTTAAAGTTTTTCTCAATATAGATCGTGGCTAAACATTACTTCTATCTCAAAATTCTTGATGTCATGGATAGATACGCGAATTAATGAAAGTATTTAGTGAATTTACCCGTTACAATAATAAAGATTTAAAAAGATTCGTTAAAACTTTAACGAAAATTTTAAAAACCAAAAATCGAAATTACCATTGAATTTTATTAATTCCTCTATATTTCGGTCAATTCAACAAGTTTATTTAGCGTTTTCGGTTAAAAGTGTTCATTAAGTTTGTAAAATCATTATAGTGATTAGTTTTATGTAAAGTGTGTATTGTGTAGATAATTTTAAGCATAAAATCATACAATTTTCCAAGGGATAAACAAAAAAATAGCAAAAAGAAATTTTTTTCAAGAAAAAAAGGAAAATAAATGAAAATTTACTGAAAAATCCTATTTATCAAAGAAATAAGTTGCGTAATCAGTACATCTTTAATCAATTCGGAAGTTGATTCAATAATAATCGGCTAAAAGTAGGGAGAAAAGTGAATATTATTAAAAAGATAATTAGTGTTCATTTGAAAGGTCAAAGAAAAGAAGACAAGAAAAAAAAGAATCAAAATCTCTCATATCTACGGCAAAGTCAAAGTTAAAAATTGTTTAAGTTTTGTTGTGCACTCTGTGCTTTATTTATTTCAAAACAAGCTGGATTTTTCAAGTCTCAAAGATGGATTTTTGGAGCTTGTTGGAGGGTAAGTGAACTAAAAAATATTGGATGTTTACAATCTGTATGATAATTTGTTCTATGGATGTTGTATGATGATGAGAATAAAGAAAGAAAAAAAAATCATGCATATAATTGAATGAACAAGCGTATTTTGATAACCTCTGATTAATCAGCAGTTCATGTAGTGAAAATTTTAATTTCAACTCTTGACGACCTCATTATTCTTCTCATCGATTATGTCTACTTTTAATACACTTCATAAATCAATGATTTTTAATCGAAATAAATTATTTACTCATCGATCCCGCAAAGAACTTGTTATAAAGGAATCTCACAATGTATGTGTTGTAAAAAAAACTTGTTAAGTGACTGTATAAAATTAATATTTCATGATAAATTTCCCATCGAACATCCTCTACAAAAATATATATATTATTTTATCGTGCATATAAGTTAAAAACTGTAGGAAGAAAAAAACTAGAGTAATGTATCAAAGGAAAAATATTTCACCCATTATATAGCGACTTGCGACCCATCCGTATCGTATGTTTTTCTTTTCTCCTCATTTTCCACTTTCTTCATCTCTCATTCGCTCTCTTTCTATCGTCAATATTGTAAAAGAAATGGAAACAAGTAGAAATGATCGTGCATGTCGTGACACGCATTTTACCTCTTGGCACCTGCTTATACTCACAACCTCAGAATCCGTTAAATCAAAATCTGATTCAGCAATATTCCGGAACAAAAAAATAAACTTGACTGAATTGGAACAAAAATTGGCATTTAGTGGTCGGATCGATCGTTTCAACTGACAAAGTATAGCCAAAAAGGCACAAAGCAAAATGCGCAAATAAAAAACACAACAAAGAATGAAAAAGTAGAGGAAAGGAAAGAAAAGAAAAAAGTCGAACGATATGACGCTAGAGAGAGAAAGGAAAATTTTATTGATTTTCTCAACGTGATTTTTCCATATAAGATTTCAAGGGCTTTTTCTTCCATGTACATGCAGCAACTTCTACCTCATGTACAGTATATATATATAATTTCGAAGAAGATTTACACGAGATATTAACATTGGATCAATAATTCGGGAAAGAAAATAAGCTTTTTTTTTACTGCATCATAAATCAATGAAAATTGTGTATATCTGTGCACTAAAACAGACAATTTCATCTTTTTTGAGACTTTTTGGCTGATATAAAAGTGAGCGAAAAATAGCACGAATTTGTGTCATAAGAGCATGGAAGAAAAGAAAAATCAGAAATCTTCGTTAAACAACAAGCTTTACGCTTTTCCGATTGTTTCACGTACGGTTGTTGTTTCATACTTTAATACATTCTTAATTTAATAAAAAAAAATCAAAAAAAACCTTATTTGGCATGTGTATAGGAACAGAAAACTACACACATTATGGTTAGTGCTTACAAATCATTCGTACAATGTGGACTCTTACAAGTCTAATATCAAAAAGTTCATCAACAAATTCAACGGTAGACAATGACACAATTCGTTATTCAGTGATTCCAAGTGATTCTAGTTCACGAAGACATTTGTCTAAAAATTTTAATCTACCATTGGATCTTGATGAAACCATAACGTGCTTTTGTAGGTGAGTGAGTGACTTTATTGAGCGACAGTCATGACTTTATTTTCACTTTTAAAAAGTGGATTAAAAACATATTTTTGAGGCGTGATCTTTGACTCATATTCAGCATGCTCATGCTGACTTTTTAGTGCAACATAAATTGATTAAATCAAACATTAATTTTTCTTTTAAAGGTTCCATTATGAATTGAATGATTTATGCAATAATATTGCTTGTTTAGGAATAAAAGTTATTGGTTTTATGGATTGATCACCTTCTTTATTGAAATATTTTGGTTGCTGACTGACTTTAATTGAAACAAATTTGTTTTCGACCTTCCTATTTCTATTTATTTAGATACATTGCTATTTAATTACGTCATTGTTGTTGTAGTCTCCTCAGTAGTTGTTGTAGTCTCCTCAGGAGTTGTTGTAGTCTCCTCGGTAGTTGTGGTTGTTTCCTCGGTAGTTGTTGTAGTTTCTTCAGGAGTTGTTGTCGTTTCCTCAGTCGTTGTTGTAGTTTCCTCAGGAGTTGTTGTCGTTTCCTCAGTTGTTGTTGTGGTTTCCTCAGTTGTTGTTGTCGTTTCCTCAGTCGTTGAGGTTGTTTCCTCAGTCGTTGTTGTAGTTTCTTCAGTCGTCGTTGTTGTCTCTTCAGTCGTCGTTGTTGTATCCTCAGTAGTTGTTGTGCTCTCAGTTGTTGTGGTTGTACTTTCAGTTGTTGTTGTTGTGCTCTCGGTAGTTGTCGTAGAATCTGAATCTGCATCTGAATTACTGTCTGAGTCATCTCCCGTGCCCGCCGACATATTAGTCTGGTTGATGTTTTGGTTTATAGTGTTTCCATTACCCAAAATAATATTTGAGTTGTTCAAATCTCCAGTCGATATACTCGTGCTTGAGCCATTTCCACTTGATGATGATGATCCAGATGAACTTGAACTAGATCCTGAAGACGAGCCTGAACCTGATATTGTAATATTCAAAAATGGCTTGATAAACTTCTTCCAAAAAAAGATCGCATCGACTTCACAGTTCTGAAAATGACAACAAATTAGACCTCCTTATCTATTTTTTTTTTACCAGCATAAAAAATTTAAGAGCTCAAAACACAAAAAAGTTTAATTGTTGCGTCAAGACTACACACATACACATTATTGGCCAATAAATTTATTTTTCTCTACCTGCAGAGTCATTCCATAAACCAGAAAAGCAAACAATAATGCTAGTCTCATTTTTTGTTGAATGTGCGTAATATTTTCTACTTATCACAAAAAATACAGTGTTGATAACAATATTTATCAAACGATGAACTGCAAGTGATATATGACCGAGTTACTACTTATATACACGAATTTTTATTAAAATTTTTTTTCCCTATCCGTGTTTCTGTTCTGTTCCTTTTGTATTGATTTGAATAATAAGATGATGTACACATGAAATATCCACGTGATTATGCAAACTATAGCAGGTTGTTGCAAAAAGAGAATAAATTTAATGGAAATGGGGGAGGGAAACTAAAGTGTGGCATTTACATTGTTGTTTTTGTAGTTCCGAAAGGACGTCATTTGTGTGCTATCATGAATGTGAACAGCTGTGAAAAATGTGTTTACATAAAATTGAACAAAAAAAAAAAAGGAATTCTTACCGTAACATGCACAATGTGCAGAATAATATAAAGTAGTTTTAAACTTCTGGAATCTGGTTCGATTTATAAAAATTCGTCTCATCTGTTCTTTTCATTTTTGCATATTTGTGTTTATTTCTCAACGAGAACTTTATTAGCATCTGCAATATGATGATTATGTATAAACATAAATGTGATTTCAATGTTTACAGAACTCATGTCTGCATTTCACTTGACTTCCTCAAGTCATTTTTTTTTTATTATTTACTCCACATCAAGGGCGTATCTAGAGACTTGATTTCTTATGCATGACTCAGGTCTGTTTCTCGTCATTCGATAGACCTTAGGTACCCTTAAAGTATAACTTAATACAGCACTGTTATGTAAAAAAGTTTCATAATATTTACTCAGCTGATCAACATCCCAACAGAGAAATTAAATCATTCATGTAAGTGCATTTCCCAATTCCTGTACAATAGGCAGTGAAGCGCAAACAAAGTTTATGTAAAAACATCATATTCGGTAACATTGAAATTCAATCGATGTTTGAGGAAAAAGGGAATATAAAATGTCATATTTACACTTGCGGTTCTTTGTTCTTGTCATTGTTTTGTTGTGTAAATGAATAGGAATACAGGTCGTGTCAGGAAGGAACTTTCAATCATTTTGTGAAAGAAGATACTTATTGCCATGAAGACGCGACCGTGAATGAAGAAGGAGAGATGAAAATAAAAAAATAAATTTATGTGAAAGATAATAAAAAAAACTTTTATTTATATCTCATTCCATCCAATTCCATTTCAAGGAATTTTACACGATTTTCCTTGTTTTCTTTTCATTTGTTTTTATTTTCATCTTCTCATCCTCTCATCGCATATCTAATTTGGCTATTACTTCCTATGGCTACATTCTTCGTATATCGTATGTTATGACTTGTATCAACTTGCATGTATTTGTAAGTCTTACGGAGTGATTCAGGTATATAAAGGAAAGAAATCCTATTGAGTGTGTAATGCGGACTTTTAAAATTAGGATTAAAAACACCTGATAGAGATCAGACGAAAACATTATGTTACGGTTCTAATCAACATTTGTGAGTGTTGAGAGGGATAGACTTTTAAATACTATCAATTCCTTTTTGGGTGGGCGACGCCGTCAGGTGAAAATTAAAGAGAGAAATCCGAAAAGAATGAGTCAGAACAATGTAAAAAAGATCAAAGAGCAGCATGTCAAAAATTCCACAAAAAATTTTAAACTTTTTTTAATTTCTGAGTGAATCTTTTTAATTTTGGGTACCGGTGCGCTTAGTCATTCAATTTGACAGGGAGATTCCTTTGATCTTGGTTATTTTGTCAATTAAGTTGATTGATTTGTTGGGATGTTTACAGTAGATATGCTGCCATTTTTTTATGCTTAATAGTCAATATTTTGAGAAGATTTTGTCGATGATTGATAAAATAAATTGCACAAAACATTTTGAGGTGAGCAAATCCGCCATTTTTGTTTTGAATATTTTACAACCGTTGGATAATTTCGAAAATACTGACAACCTTTTAAATACCACGTGGACGTTCGATAATGAGAGCAACAATGCGCTCTGATCTTCTATTATCAGAGGATTTTCTCTCTGCTAGAATACATGGGAGGGAGAGTTGTTATTTTTTTCTCTGACCTTAAATCATCTAGAATTTCGGCGTAATTGTGAATGAGAAAATTATAGAGCTATTTTAAGCAATGAGAATGAGCAAATTTCGCAAAATAGCATAAAGAAGATTCGAAAATATGTAATTAATTGAAGAAGAAAAATTTATTATTGAAGTTTTTTTGCCTCAAATTTTCTCTCTCATCGTTCTTCTTTATTTCCCATTTGTTTGAGCAAATAAACAATTTCATCACGGTAAAATGATAAAGTTAAACAAACGGTTGTTTCATAACGATGATGATTATAATTTTTTTTTATAACTAACTAGTTCATGCATATCTACTAGATTTTCTACTCTTGATTTATATATTTTTATCATTTTTCATATTCATAAAGCACAACTTTAAGTACAAGATCTTTTTCTTTTATTATTTTTGATGCCAAAAAAATGTCAGAATCATTTTTCTACCTTCAACATATTACATTGACTATCTTGGGAATTTCTGTGCCTCTCTGGTTCCTTCTTTACTTTTTTTATTGCTTCTGATGCTCAATGAAATTGTTCTTACTTGTTCTTGCATTTTTTTTGTTCCTTCCTCTCCTTTATTCCACAATTTTTTTTCTTCTCGTCATGAAAAATATTCATTATGACTGAAGGCAAAAAAAAAAAAAAGATGAAAAGAATGGAACAAGAAAAAGAAAAATATTAAAAAAATTTGAGATGCTTCGCAAAAATGCCATGTGTTGCAACATAAAACATTGTGACTAAACAATGATAAAACAACAGAAACATTGAAAACATTCAACCACTATAGTCAAGTTTCAGAAGGAAAAAAAATACTGTCTGTTAGTTACAAAAATACATCCATCGCGTTAAAGTCGTTCTCTTTGAAAACTCGTACTGATTCATTCGGCCATGAGCTGAAACTGTGTTTTTTGCTGTATATATTTTTTTAAGTTTTTTTGTTAATTCTTCAGTTTCAAAATTTTTCCTCCTAAAGTTTTATTTTTTGTGGGCTTTATGGTGAAATAGTTAACAAGTATCGACAGGAAACGTTTAAAATTTTGATGGTGAAATAAGAGAAAAATCAAAAGAAAATAAAAAAGAGGAAAAAAGTAAAAAATTTTCTTGATCCTTGTCAGTTATATTTTTTGAGTGAATTATTTAAAGATGAAAATTTTTAAGCTATAGCTAAAAAATAATTCAACAAGAATGAGTGAAATAAGAAGAAAAATCATAGTGTAATGAATGAAAAAAGGTGAAACTCGAAAAAGCATAACGAAGTGTGGAAAAGCAAAGAAAATTAACAGTAAATTTTTTTTGAAACAATAAGTAAGAAGAATCTCTATGTATATGGCATAAAATGAACAGTTGGAATGAGCGCAAAAATGAATTACCTCGTAATAATAGTGTTTTCACAAGCATATGGATAGAAACGATTCTAAATGCAAAAAGCAGAAAAGTTCTATTAAATCACAGTGCAACGGGATAAACAAGTCTTGTACACTATGTACATCTAGATTTTGCTTTATATTTCTCTTATATATCTCATTGCCTTCAAAAGCATTGAAACATTTTTCTGCCGTTTTGGCTCTTTTTTATGCTTGTATGAATTGGCACATTCATGTGTGTCTGTTTTCATTTCACAAATAAAAAAAAGTCCTCCTCAAGACTAAGATCAGCTGATACACAATGTGTCATACGTGGACGTTTTTTTTATGTAGCAATAAATGAAATACAACTCGCTCATTTCATGTTTCTACTGCTGATGCTGAAAATATCACTTTTTTATTTCTTCTTCTTCTTGAAAATGTAAATGAGGAAAAATTTTGTTCTCGAGCCAATACAAAGATAGAAAATTGGAAAATTCACGAAAAAAATAAGAAAAATTGTGAAACTTTTTTTTTTCGTCTGTAATGAATCTCATGTGTCCGACAGTGATTAATCTTTTTATTGACTGCTTTCATTAGCGAATGAATAGTTATGAAACGTGCTTGTATCTTTCATTAATTAGAATTAACATGAGAATCTTTGTGTATACATATCTAGTCACTCATTTACAATTATTATTGCCTTAACTCATATGTCGAGTTTCATATGATGATGAATTTAAAAATCTAGTGATGCAATGTTAACAGCAAGTTTTTTTTAACGAAATAACAGCATCATGCTGCTGGTTCCACTCGCTAGCTTGTATGTCGATAGACATAGAGTGAGGAAAAAATCACACGATATGTAATAATTGTAATTGTGACGTTGAATGTATGTCAATTTTCCAATGCGCACTTTTTTCTGTATTTTTTTCTCTCTCCTCTACATCTCCGGCAATTTATATTCCTATGAACTGCCGATGTCGCTTAATTAAATTTAATTGAAAGAAGTCCAAAACAACTAGTGAGAGAGAGAAAAATAAAAACAACAACGCACGATAACAGCAGTGACGAACACAATAATAAAGCAGCGTGGGGCAGTCAAATAAAACTGCTTTAAATGCTTATCAATTGATAATTTTTTTTCGTAGGACATTTAATTATTTTCATTTGAGATGATGATGAAAAATATATAAACATCAACATCGATTATGATGATTAAACTGTACCGACTTAGTGTCGTATGATTTTGATGAAAAGAAGGAGACGATTTATTGACGTAACACAATTAATTCATTTAGCAGCGTATTTTTAATTAAGTTCTGTCTATAATTATGTAAATTATTTACTTACTTACTTGTTTAATGACTAGATTACTGCTACATAGTACTAGTATTTAATGCAAAATGTTATATTTATCAAGGAAAATTTCCAATGAATGAACATTTATTATAGAAAAGAATAAGAAAATTTGAATAATGTTTTCGCGTAAATAGTTTTAACAATTGTAATTTCATGATAAGCGAAAAATCACATACATTTTTTCAAACTATACTGTGAAATGTGCTAAATATATGTGTTAATAGTTCTAACAGAAGGAAATAAGTCGTTGATTTGTAAAGTCGTTCTATTTACATTTTTAATTTGCTTTTTCTTATTAATTATTTGCATAAATTTTTATCGAAAACTTCAAGGCGATTAGTTTATAATACTTTATTTAAAAGTTAGTGCCCTTCTAGGCTCATTTTCTCGGATATGAAAATTTTTCAAGTTGTACAACAGACAATTTTTTTTTGTTAACGATAACAAATTTACTACGCAAATGAATAACTCAAATAAACATGTATTACATTAGTGATATAACTCTGTTCAAAGCACCGAAGCCGTCAATTTATTTCCTATCATGGCTTCTTCCTCTTTCGCCTACTTGCTTTATTTTTTCATTGTCTTTTGGGGGTTGATCGTAAAACACGTGAATATTAATTTAGATTTGTTGACATGATTTGACCTTTCGGTAACATAATTTGTATAGAAAGCCCTTACTAAAGTGTTACGTAATTCATAAATTGAAATTTATTCATATTTTGCAAATATGTTCATCAACCATTTAATTTCTGTTCCGTTTCTTAATCCATAAGATTATTCTTGTTTATTTCATTAAAATGTCATATTATTGTTCCACAAACTTTATGACATGTGACTCTTATTCATAATATCAGATTTCTAAGTCCATCAAAAATCATTCTGGAAAGCTCCAGTGATTTCATAAGAATGAAGCTTAAATTTCCAAGCTTAAATTACAAATGCAAATTTTTTTCCACGTTGTTTTGTTTTTCACTTACTTTATATTCACATTATTTTTTTTGCATTGTAGTTTCACAGCGCACTTTTTTCGCTTGCCTCGTGTAACAGTTTCTATAATGTTCTCTGTAATTTAATAATTTGCATGATGGATATTTTTGTGTCTGACTGTCTTGGTCTCATTTCCTGTATTAGACTAGTTTTATGATGTGATGAACAGATTCTGACAGGTATCTGTGAAATATTTGTATCACTTCCTCGTTTTTATGTCTCATTCTTCATTCATAAATTTTGTGTTATAATAAATTAGTCAAATTTACCTGCTCGTAGAGTCAAGTACATGAAACCCTTAGTCACTGACATACTTCAACGTCCAATTGTGCGTCTAACAAAAAGCAATAATAATATTTAAAGAGGAACGATCCAGTTTATTTACAAATGAATTAATCACCATAAATTTATAGATCATTCACAACAACTTAATTTCTACCTTACATCCTGTTTACATTATTCACCTTTTTATTAAAATTGTCGATTAAAGCGATGAAAATGCGCGACTTATGAAGTTCCATGAAGGCCCAGATATATTTATTTTTCTAAATTTTGCTGACTTTAAAATGTGCTGTCTATGTTGCTGATGATGATGATGAAATTTATAACATTTTTATTTGAGCCCTTGTTATAAAATCTTTTTTACATTATTTTCCATACCATAATTACGATGATTTTTTTTTCTCTCTTTTACACAAAATTCATTGTATTCATGATTATGCGCTGCTATATGGAAATTGGTTAGTATTCGTATCTGTGCCTCAATCCAAATAAGTAAAGTAACTTGCTCTTACATGTATTTTTTTTCCCATTGTATTCTAACTTGAAGAAGAAAATAAAATGCGGCACGGTTATTTGAAGCATCGATGAGATCGAATAAAAAAGTAATAATACAAAACAAAACAGAATTGAGATCACTTTAAAAATTTTCCCTTTTTCTTCTAAACTGAGCTCTCTTACATTTCTTTTGTTTTACATCAAGTCGATGTAATGGAGATGAAGTTTATGTGTCTATCCGTCGATCTTCACTCTCAATACATGATTTTTAGTTGAGGCAGGTATAAGAAAATGATTTTGCATAAATATCTCATCCATCTTCATTCCATCGTCCGATGGGGCTAGAAATACATATTTTAATGTTGTTTGTATTGTTGATGATGATGAACCGTAAATGAAAAGGATGTTGAAAGGGATGAATTTAAAGAAAAAAAACGAGATAAAAAGAACAGAATTTTTAAATCAGTGGGATTCATCCGTTCGTTGTAATTAATTAACCTTCTAGGCCATTTAAAGTAGACCATTTGTTACACAATTAGATGCTGGCAATGTCTGCCCTCTTTTAATGTGCATTAATAATTCTTGGTTAAATATAATTCAATGATCTTTACTTGTATGGAATATGAAAAATATGAAATTAATATTAAAAAGAGAAAGGAACTTGTTCAGCCCAAAATTGGATCTAAAATATCAAATCGATTTGTGTATATTAATTTAATTCAATCAAAATCATTTACACTGACGTTCAGGGTTGATACCTGATGATCAAGCAGAATCTCAATCATGCTGCTCAGCTATTGTTAATTTGTTACATCTGCTCAGTCACCTGATCCATGCCTGTGAAAATGCAAAAAATAAAAACTTTTACTGTCTTAGTCAGCTCAATTACTAATTGAAAATGAAACGCTTGTTGTTGATCATTTATTAATTAATTTAAAACAAAAAATAAAAATTGTTCTGTGTATCAAAATAAATTTTATTTCACGGTCAACGTCATGTCGATTAAACGAACGAAAGACTCATTCTAGCTATTTACATTCTGTGCCAGAAAAGATATCATTTATACACGTGTATTAACATCACTTTTAGTTTTCTTTGCTTCTTCCGAATGCAATTAAACAAAAATATAATAAATTTCGCGCAAAATAAATCGATCGGCATTTACAGCAAATATTTTGCTTGCTTTCTGTTTCGCGAAAAAAAAAATGTTCTGACGAAATTTTAAGTGAGAAAATATTTATAAAATGATATATTTTTTTATGCCTTTTACAGAGCTCTTTTTGGTATTGAAGGTTTCGCTATTTCAATTCAGTGCTGTTTTCATATTGTTTAGTAATTTGCAACTTAAGCTATTAAAAAAAAGCTGCTGAAATATAATTTCTGCTACTTGCTGTGCTTTGTTGAAATACTAAAAGGAAAGGAAAAAAGAAAAAAAAAAATTGCTGAAGTGTAACATACAAAAAATAAAAGAAAAAGAACTTTTCATAGTCAAACGTATGTTAAAAAGTCATAAAGTACATGCACGTTTAGAAACAAAATATATAAAAATTTATATAAATCATAATAAAGGAAGTGAAAAAAGACTATTACATAAACTGAATTATAAACTTTGATCAAAACGTTGCCGAAAATTGAAAGCCTTAAAGGTCTGGTGAGAATGTTACGATCACCAGCACATATAATTGGTCCAACAACACCAGCCACCACAACATCAGGCTTATTTGACTCATGCCATCGAAAAATAAGACTGATAGGAGGCAATTTTGCATTTTTCGGTGGTCTTATGTCGTAAGTATTATTTTCTTATTGTTGTCCTTTGTAGCTTTATGGATTCAGGGATTGTTAAAGAATTCGTGAAGGGCTTCACCCATAATTCTGAGTCATTTGGTTGCAATGGAAAGTTAAAAAAATCCCCAAAATTGACAACTCATACCCCAAACTGAGTGGTATCCAAAGAATTCACCCGAACATTATTAGTGATGATGACTTAAGCGATATTATTCAATGATTTCAAAAAAAAGTCCGTCTTGAGAAATATTCTAAGCATTCACCACACGGTTCATCTGATTCCATTAGTACATCTACAAAAAATGTTCATCTTCTTTTAATTCTTCGGTATTATTCAATTGAAAAAATTCATTCTTTGAATAGAAATAATAAAAAAAGGTATATAAGAAATTGTATATGTATAAAGATTGTGTTAAAATCGATGATTATTGTTCTTTTTTTCTCTTTAACGGAACTAAATCCCATCCATTTACTTACTCACACTTCTTCTTCGTCTTTACCTTCTTTGTACTTATTTCTTCATTCTTTATTATTGAATCAACTGGTTGAGGAAAAATTGAGAGAGAAAAATTTTCGACCGACGTAGTTTTTTTATTAATTGATGGAAGAAATATTGTAAAGAAGTACAAGGAATTGGTGGAAATAAAAAAGTCTGAAGAAGAGAGTAATAATAACCGCGATTGTGTAAAAATAATAATAATAATATAAAAGTAATTCAAGAATTTCATTGTATGTAAAAAAGAAAGGTCTGGCTGGAAATGTCGAAATAATAAGAAGGAAGACGATGTAAGAAAGAGAAATAAGTTAAAATCATTCTGGATGGAATTTTCTTTTTTTAAGAACATAATGATTAAGGGTATTTTTGCCTACATATGTGTTCGATGAAGACAATAGTAATGCCGACATTACAGTATGTATGTTATTTTTCCGTCTTATGTTATTTTCAACTTGACGGGGCTTTCGTGCTTAACGCAATGAGTTTTCTATTTCATTCTGAAGTTTACCAGTTTTTTTTTGCTTGCTTGTTATGTAATAATTCATTGCGAGGTATAATGCGTAACAATAACATTTCTTATGGAGGATTTATGCAAGTGCTCTTCTAATCTACTTTTTGTTTGCTTCCGAATGAATAAAATAAATATGACGGTAGTCTAAATTAATTTCTTAAGAGTCTCTTCCTTTATCTTCTTCTTTTTTCCCATGATGATGATGATATGCCTATTGTTCTCATAAGATTCGGTCTTGATGGTATTAATAAGCTTGTCTGTGGGAGTATAATGTTAATGCGGACAGGTGATGAGTCTATGTTGCTGTGTGACACTATTCAATTTAGAGTTTATGAGCTAAGTCCTCAAGTATTTTTCATTCTTATTCCTTTCAACGACTTTCCATGACATTCAAGTCTGTAGTCTTTATTACAAAGGTTAAGGACATTTAGAATTGAAATGTTATATTCAGAAATGTCCTTGAATTTGACAATGCTAACTACTGCAGTAGAGTTTCAACTATCTAGACTTGAATCAAAAGAATTTCAAAGGTTGAGCTTTTAGTCCACTTTATGAGTAATTCGAATGCCTTTAAATCATTGACTACAACAACTCTCTTTCTAATTCCCATGACACAGTCTATAAAAAATTACAATAATTTTCACGTTTTGTGTCATAATGACTTTATAAAAACACAAGAAGAAGAAATTTAAGACATTATTGTTGGATATTTAATAAAGTAATCTTATTAATCTTATCTTTTGCTGCATTTCATAACACAGCATTATCTTATTTGGTTCCCAGGAAATTTATAAACAGAGAAGAATTGTGTATTTTTTTTGGAGATAATGAAGAACGACTTATTGTTAAATATTCATTCCATAAAGTCATGTTTTTATGTGATATCATATTCCATACTGTATGTAGACTGTAAGAGAGACACAAATATTGTCAGACCGGAAAAAGCATGAAAAATAAAAATTGCAATTATTTGGAAATGCAATGCTTCTATTTATTATTTATTAAATAAATATGGATAAAACGTGCGCGCATTGTGCAAATTTGCATTCTTTAATTTTTTAACGAAATAAAGTCATCGCCTGTTTGGTATTAAATAATGGATTTTCTACGTAATTGATTAGTTAATGTCTTGGCGAGAAAGTTAACATAAAATAATTTAATTTTTAATGAACATTAAAATTGATTAAAAAAACTAATTTTTATACCTCCCAAATTGTCGACGACCAATCGTTCATGGATATTAAATAAAATTGAAAGTGACTTAAAAACTATTTTACTTGATGACTTTTACTAATAAAATAGCAAATAGTAAACAACTTAATTTAACTTCTATTATCTTAGATTATTTACTTTCGTCCATTCATATTTTAATATATTTTTTTCTCCTATCCGATTGACTAATGTCTTGCCTACATAAATTATAAGTAGTTAACAAGTTTCACCATTCAATCTCTTAGTTCTTCTCTATTAGATGAGGAAACATTTGTTGATTCATGAGAATTTCAACTTCTTTATCTATCATATATATATATTTTAAGATAAACATGCCTCGAAGTTGAAGTTGAACGACTTTGTAGATATATTCACACCGAAGATGTAGGTTTAGCTTCAAGTGAATATTTGAGTAAACACTCGATCGCTCGTTCACGTTCTATTTCTCATTTATATATTTATTCTCTCGAAATCATCCCAGATATATTCAAATACGGTTCGACAACGACAGAGATCTTCTATTAAGGAACGGCTGTTTCTACTGCTTTTAAAATAATCAAAAAGAAGAAATTTTTCTCTCTATAATGGAAGAGTTACTCAATATTCTTCTATTAAGTCAATAAGCTAATAAAGTAAATAGATTAACCGTTAATTTAAGAAACTTTTAAAAGCTACATCATCATTGAGTCATACATAGATGACGTCAAACTAAATATTACATTTTATGACCTCCCATAGAGGGTCATAAAGCTATAGAACCTTCCACTCCTACACATTTTAAGATAGGAAGTGAATTGAAGCTGTGTGACATTTTAAAGAAGTACTTCTACTGAAACAGTGGTGGGCAACCTTTTATTATTCGCGACACACCTTGGTAGTAGACCTCGATCAAAATTACACACGGCATACGATTCATGGCATAACATGGCATTTGATATCGGTAATTGGCAGACGAAAGCCAGCTTTAGAAGACATCTAAGAGAAGTCATGGATCACAATTGATCTGTAAGACCAGCGAACAAGATGACACACGTCACTGTCAAACGACCCCCAATATAAATTTGTAATTTTCCTTTTCAAAATCTGCATATGATGCACTTATGTATGTTGATCTACACAATAGAAATAGTAAAAAAAACATCGTATCTCTAATAGATTTTGAGAGATCTACTGTTGAGACTTGCAACACACAAAAAAGGCGAGTAAGAGAGTAAAAAAAAGACTTAATGCATGATTTCAATTTTTTTTTTTTGAGAAATTAATTTGATTTCATCATTCAATTTCGTTTTTCAATAAAAAAGAAAGTTTGCTCATTGCAAGGCCAGATGTTCTTAAATATTCAAAGCTCTGTTTTGTTCACACACAACAAACCATAACTTGTTTGAAAATTGAAATAAAAAGTAAAATAAAACAACAATAGAGTATTATTGATTCTTATTATTCCGATAAGTGAATTGAACTAAAGTTTTATGAACTAGAAATCACGTCTATGACAATGACGTGCTTAACATTTCAAAGTAAAATTATTCTTAAATGTGTGCTTATGAATTTCATGCACGGCAATCAGTTCTGTATATCCTTTTGAATACAACTTTGTTGTTTGTTAATTCAAGTTGGCAAAGTTTATGTGGAATTAATTTATTTTTTATTTCTTCTTGAAATTTAAGACGCTTTCTCAAGTGTAAAATTACTGAATGAAACTCGAAAATGCTGTTAATTATTATGATTCTCTTTGATGGATTTGTGTGAATTTTGAATGAGTTTTTTGAAGATTCTCGTAAGACAAGTGTATCGACCTACAACCAGAACTTGAAGTCGACTCGTATTTTGTATGAAAAAGGCGATTCAAGTTGACTCGAATCCATACAAAGTCCGAGTCGACTTCGAGCTCTGTCAACATCAAACTAATGCATAAAAACCTGACAAATCTATTTTAAGGGCTCGCATTAAAGGCACAATATGATTCATCTTACTTCCTTATGCTATAAAACTTTCTTTAATCCAGTAGAATTTCATAAGATTTTGTAATTTTATTTATGTAACTACGGAAACGAAATCAAGTAAAAAACTACAGAATGTGAAGAAATTCTTTTGTGACTGTAATATATTCCGGAAGTATCTTAATACATCCATATTGATGTTATTATTGATTATGATTGCAAGATTCATCGAGCATTAACGGAATCTTTTCTACCTTCTTTCTTCTCAATTCACTGATTCACATAATTGAAGGCACAATGCATTAAGTATAGAAATAGAACAGAAAACAATCAAGACTTGGAAATTGATGTTCGTCTTCGTCTTTTATGCAATCTGTGTTTATCTTTACGTGAAAATATATATTTTCTTCTTCACATGAAAGCGAACTGAAAAATTTAGAGCTGCCAAAAGAATTCAAATAAACACTTCCAAAAAAAAAAATGTGCAGATGCAAAATTAGCTGCGATAAATATTTTAACAATGAGCCTTTCCTATGTGCTATAAAAAGATTTTTCACGATTAAGTCAATTGTGTTTAATTTTTCAACAGCACTCAATAAAAACGAAATAAAATAAATAAAACTTGATTTTTGTGATGCGATTAAACTCCCACAAGTTAGTAACGTAAAATGCAGTAGCTTGACAAATTTTGAAAAGCATTATTAATCAATCGTAATCGTTTGAATCATCACATTTTGTTGTAAATCCACAGCGTTACGAAAAAAACATAAACTTTTAGATATCTGTTGTGGCTTAATGCAATATTTAATTGGTCAAAGAGTCGTGTAAAGGCCAAAACTAAACGATTTCGATATTAATGGTTTTTCTTCTATTTTTCATTTTCAAATATCGTTAATAGCTAATGGATACTGACAACAAAAGTGAGTGTGCTAAATGTTGGCTGTATCTACAAATGATTTTTACTTCTCCCAACATAGCAATTTTTTCCATCTTTTTTTTTGTGTGAAAACTGAAATCTCGATTTCTTTTTCATTACTTCTCTTTTCTTCAAATTATACAAAGCAATATTCTCTCTCTATAAAAATTGTATTTACAGATAATTTTGTATCAAAAAAGTCAGATTGGCTCCACCAACTGGTGCGAATTTTTCATTCCGACGAATTAAAGTTTTTTAAGACATCAATTATTATAAACAATTTATCAGCACGGATGAAAAAAAAGTAAAAAAAAATTATACAGACTTGCAGGTCAAATTACAGTTACTGATTTTACTTTCATAATTTCGTCATGTCAGACAAGCAATCTGAACATTTACAATTACATTTTCTTAATAAAACGTGCTAAAAATTGAAAAATTAATGAAAAATAAGAAATAAAATGTTGTTTAATGTGAAGAACGTGAAAAACTCAATGAGATCAATGATGATGGTCAGAGATACCTTTATATAAACAAAAAAAACTAAAGATTAATTTTTTATTAATGCCTAAACCTCACCAAATGCTGTTGCAATAATAGATTCCAATAAATAAGACTTTTTGTGCTTTACCAGAGGGGAAATTAATTAAAGCATCTTGTAAGATTGACAAATAAAATGTTTTCAGCTGTGAAAATTGAACTAGAAAAAGTATTCAGAACTAATTTCGTGTTTCCGGTTGATATGGCTTGTGAATTAATTTATAAATTAGGTTACGAAATATTGGATACAAAAGTTTTTCAATGTAATTGATTACAGATTTGTTTTTTTGTAAGAAAATCATCTCGAGAACCAAAATAGACTTGAAATATTCATAAAGATGTCAAGAAGGCTAAGATTTTTAATCCCAAGATAAATAGCTACAACTGAGAATTTTTTTCATAAATTGTATATTCCCATCATAATAATAAATCCTTTCATCATGCAGCAATTCCCTCAAGGATTATGCCAAGTACTTTTCAATGTCAATTAGCCTTCAATGTTCTGCCAAATTATGCTACTAAGTGGTATGTTAACTGCGACTACTCAATCGTCACTCCTCAAAATTTCAACAATTTTCCAATTGTGCTTCTAGCATTTCCGTAACATGCACTAAGCCACAAATTACCCATTGGAATTAGTATTTCAAATTCTCTTTCACCATTAGATCCAGTATACGTGATTTTTATTATGCGCATCACATTATATCGATAGTTTATAAATCATTTATTTCGTCTTGCCTTATGATGGCTCATTGTAACATTTTTTTTCATCATGAAAAAGCAGTAGAAGGAAAAGATATTTGAAATATTAAAGCAAGCGTAAACTCAAAGAAAGGCGCATTGAATGTTATGTAGGTTTTACTATAATTATTGAAAAAGTGAAGTTTGATGGAGATCATGCGCTATTTATTGTATCAAAAACGTCATATAATAGCAATAAGTAAGTTTTGCAGCAATCGCTACGAAAAAGTAAAGCAGCATAGAGTCCGTAATTGTTATTAGATATAGACGGAGAGGGTGTGAATTATTGAGCAATTCATAGCGTATACTATTATGACCTTGGACTAATATATTATTGAGAGACTGGAGCCTGTAACTTTTTCGTTGTTGCCTTTCGCTTCTGTTGCTATTTTTTTTTTTATTTCTTCTTTCTGTTACGATGTTTTTGAAATACACGGCTTGTTGATTTTCATCACTGAAACAGAAAAATGAGAATAATATCTAGACAGTTTTAGCTCAAAAATGTTGATTTATAAACATTTTTAGTGTATTATATTTTGCGAAAAAAAATCACGATTATTATCATAATAAACTACAAAAATTACTATTCTTTTCATGATGCTCGATCGTAGTAAGCAGATATGCTTCGTTCATCCGCCAAACGATGACTTCTTATTTTTCCACAGTCGTCTTTATTTTGGAACAAGAAATATTTAGTCTCTAAAAAAAATGCGGCTATGGCATGAATAATTATTTAGTGCTCTTAATGTTTACCATAAATCCCTACAACTTGACTTTGCTTTGTTTAATTTTTCTTCTCACATTCTCATTCATCTCTTTTTTTTCTTTCTGATGTTTGTGTAGAATTTTCCATGAAAATCTTTTTTTGTTATTTCCATGAAGCGTGAGTAACAAAAAAACTAAGTCAACGAGAAGTTTACTGTAGCAAGTTCGTGTCTTTCTGATTTTTTATGCTGTGTGCTCTTTTCTTCATTCCCTTATTCTGTGTTTGCATCATCATCATGAACAATTAACGTGAAAATTATGGAATAATGACACACCATTGTTGATTTCACTGACTCTTATTGCTTTATGATGTGATGTAGCACCATTGACGTCGAATGTCAGATCTAAATGCTTATTGTTTGTTTCATCTATTTCTAGTTTTAATTTTCGTTAACATAATTTGTCATGAATGATTTGACTCCGACCGCCTTGTGACACCCAACGAAAAGCGCTTTAGTGCTGATGTCTTATCTTTTTTTGTGTCTTTCTTTGGTGTAATTGTTAAATGAGTTTGTTTTTCCTTTTATTGTCTTATTTACTTAACCTTCTATCTATAGCTCTTTTCATTACATACTCTGTCTATGTATGTATATAGACTATATTATTTCATTAATGACTGTAAGACTTCATTAATCATTATTGTTATTATGTGCTACTCGCTGCATAAGCCAATTTTACGTCTCACTCTTCCAGCTTTTGTTCGCACAATATAGTACTTAAATGCCGCCCTTGTAAGCGTAACAAAAGCGCTCAATAAGTCACATTATGAGTCAGTCAAGTAAGCCAGCTTGCTGAGAGTACCAAAATAAATTTCTAGCATCTAATTTGTTTTCATTAATATTCATGAAAATTATGGATATAAAAAAAAGTCAATCAAGTCACAGAAGACATAACGTCAGAGAATTTAATCAAAAATTTTATCTTCTTTAAAGAACAAACTGTAAAGGTAAATTTAATTATGATATGGAGCGTACGTTATACACATTATATTCTCATTAATTCTTCGTATGTTTTAAACATTAGCTGAAGAAACTGGAATAAATATTAAGTATGAGATATATGGGTGAATTCCGTATGGGAAATCACGAGACTCTTGCCGCAAAAAAGAAGAAAAAAATTGCAAAAACACATCAACTAACAAATTGATGACAATAAAAAATAAGGCACAAAAAGAGTTTGATATTATTTTTTTTAGAAACCGGTTTAGCAACTTTTCCATTGTCATGGTTACATGAAGTCACTTCTTCTTTAATATACCGGAAGAAATGTTAAAGTGAAAGAAATTGTTTTCTGTGTCTTCATTTTTGCTACATCCAAATAAAAATTTCTATAAAGAAGTAAATGAACATAATAATGCTGGTGACTTTTTAAAACTCACATTTCAATTGACATTTGCGATGACTTTGAATGTATGCTAAAGTTACTATTTACCTCTCTTACACACAGTTTTGTCTTTATAACGAACAATTGCATTGAACAATAAAGCTTCAACATTCACAGAATTAAAACATTCACATCAATGTCATCATACGACTGTATTGATGCTGAAAAAAGTCGCGCGATCGGTAAATAAAGCATTGAAAATGAAAATAAAATATGAAAGAAAGTGACGAAATCGAATGTTTTTCTTCCGTCAATGTTTTAATGTTTACACAATGTTTCATGCATGATTGTGTGTGTAAATTTGTGGGCACGTTAAATAATAAAATTTTTCAGCCGTTTTGTTACCGTTTCTCGTACAAAAAATATGTTTTCTTATGTCTGATGATTTATAGTTTAATTTTTTGGGATTTATTGGCTATTTCGCCCCATAAAATGAAAATAATTTAAAATGAGCAGTTTAATTTCATCAAAAAAATCTCAAAATCTCACTCACTCACTTACTTCCATCCAATTATCACCTTCAAAAGACTTATTTCATCTAATTTGTCCATGTTCTTCACATAAATGCAAAATCTCGTCTTTTGTGCTTTATTGAATATTTTGCGCGTCGTTTAACCTTCACAATAGATTTAATTTTATAACATTTCCATTATTTTTTATTCCATTTTTCATTTTTAATATAACATTATGTGTGGTATGACACTGACCATGCTCCACTATATTTTGTTAAAACGGCCACAGCTTTTTATTGCACGTGATTGTTTTTTTGACGAAAAAAACTAAATGTTTAACGCTTTTTTGTGCAAAAATAAAAAAGGACATAAAAAGTCATATAATTTCTGTTTATTAGTATTTTAGTCTCGATGCATAACAATAGCTGAACATCAAAAAGAAGGTCAAAATACTCAAATTAATGATAATTGTCTTAAGCGTTAAGTTCAAGTATATTTACATAAGAAGATGTAGAAGAGATCTATGGGATTAAGTTAGAATAAGATTAGCTTTATGATGAATCTTTGTTCCGAGTATATAAGCCAAAAGAGAAAATAATAAAGTGCTTTGTTAGGTCAGCGGTTAAGTACTTGACTTCTTGAACTGTTATCTTAACTGTTTAAAATCCATTAATCATTTGATTAATTTATAGCCAATAAACAATTCTCATAAAAAAGGATGGTATGCTCAAAATCATTTGATTCCACTTCAGATATGACACAATTTCCCAAATTCCATTATCTCATAAATCTTCCGAGCCCCCAAGTTCCACGCAATTGAGTCTTTCGAAACTTTTTTTTTTGGGTTCAAGATATAATCAGTTCTCTGCTCAACTAACGTTAATTCATTTTCATTTAAGGCACTAATTCACAGTCAATCTTCTAAATGACATTTACAAAAAAAAAACTTGTCGCAGGCAATTGTTGTTGTTGCCTCAAACACCAAAATAAAATAAGATCTCATTTCAAACAAAAATGAACATAAAAGTCTTCAACCAACGTTAAGTTGTGCGGTTAATAAATGAATGAATAGATGGTATAGAATGAATGGGCACTAAAAATGGAAATTGTGACCGAAATTTTTCATCATAAAAAAAAAAAATAACAAAATCGTAATTGTTATATACGCAGCACGGGAAGTTTTGTATGATGTTTCTGTAAAAAGAAAATTATTGTTATTATAAAATACTCTCATAAAGACAAATGAAGTGTCTAGAAAGTAGAAGAGATGGAAAAAGCGAAAATGAAATTGAAACCATTAATGCGGGTACTTCGCTTTGTTAATCTTATACCAAAAATTGATATCAGTGAAAGAATTTTCATCTTGACGAGTTTATTGGTTTATTAAGGAATGGAGCTTTTTTATGACGACAATAAACCTTGGATACATATTTTTTGCCAGATTATGAAATTTGAAAGCTTGTTTTTGTCGAACAAACAAAAATTAGAGCTGAAAATTTTTGAATGACTAAGGTCAATGATTTTTAATGAAATCACCCATAAAATTATTGAAATTTAACAAGCAATTGAAAATAATTCTGAAAAACAACGATTTTTTGTTGATGACTATCACTTGACCATTTGGACAGCTTTGCATAAATTAGTCACTTCGTGCCAATCGCAATCTTGCATTTAAAAAGTGAAATTCAACCCTAGACATTAACTTTCATTTACCAAAACTTCCCGCTCAACTGTCGATTTCACAAAAGGAAACGTATTCAAATTGAGAATGGCTAAACGGAGAGCTTCAACAAGAGTAAATGAAGTCATCTTATTTGAGAATGAATGACTAAATCTCCTCGGACCAATCAGTATAAATCAAATAACAATTTTGCACAGTGGTAGTGGAAGACCTCACCTTTATATGAAAGTATATATTACCAGTAATTGACTAAAGTTCGCTACAATACGTGAGTCCAGATTAAGGACAAAGACAGACAATGTGCTAATATTGTTTTGGTGTAAATGACAACCTTGCAAGCAGCTCAATAACATAAGAAATAAAATCTACATGCTGAGTGCAAATGAATAATAATTGTTTGTGGTCATCACATTCCGGTCCAGATGATTCTAACGACTGCAATAATTTTTTTTACTTATCAATATAAAACTGACGCGATAATAAATGCTCGTTATCGTAAACCAGACGCGCTTTTTGCATGGGAATGAAAATGTTTTTAATTTATTCATAAGCTTGACTTGGTTGAGTCAAAAAGAGCGGTCTGATGATGACTAATATCGACGCTAAGTTTGTTATTTTTTTTTTCTTCTCTGTTTGTTTGAATGTGACAACGGCCACTCCACGCTGCTTATAACATTAATGTGTATATATAACTTTTTAATATAAAATTCTGTTGCTTTACTCATTTAAAATTCATAGTTGATCGTGACACAGTTAAGTCGTTTTGTTTTCAATGAATGTGTCCGTTTGATGGCTGCTTTAATATTGGTTATTTTTCGCAAAAACGGTGCGGTTGAGTTGATTCCAGTACAACTGGAAAAATTAGTTCTATTTATGGAAAAAAGAGGAATATTAAATAAAATTTAATAATATATGGATAGCTTGTATGTCATTCATATTGAGAGGTGATTGATCTTCCTCGTTGTGTATTCTTTTCGCAATCTCATAACTGAATCAGCTTTTGATCTTTTTTTCTTCTCCTCGACGTTGTTTAAAAATACATGAAAATCTACTCAAAAATGATTTGTTACATCTGGAGACATTTTGTCGTCAAGATACATAGATAGAATATGAGTTGTTTATTTCTGATTCAATCACTTTTTAAGCTATTGCTACGTGAAATGTGAATAACATTTGGAAATTCCGAATTAAAATAACCACGCGGAAAATGGTAGAAAAATTGAGTGAATAATTAGTATTCCAACGTGCTGATGAGGTTTTTTTTCAACGCATTTTATTTTAATGATTGTTTCTGAATTGGCAAATCGATGTGACTAACGTTGGCTGCTTGCTAATGCTTAATGAATGGCAATTTTTTTTCCTCAATCCTTCAGATTTTTAAGCGATTTCTATTGTTCCGTTAGTGTATCTGATCTCAGAATCCAGATACATAAGACATCCGAAACTCAAATTTCCCACAAATTGTGCTCAAAAAACTTATTTTCTTATCATCATTTTTATGCCAACCTGCACACGATGAATTCACTTGATCACGCACCCACATGCGCAATCATGAACAAAATAAATAAATAAAAAAAATTAAACAATGCCTTTTTTTTGAAATTTCATTGGTGAAAAAAAGAACGGAAAAAAGAGTTAAAGAACCATAAAAGAGAGAGACATAACAGCGTGCGATGATGAAAGGGCAAATGCGGGCGCGACTTCACACAAAGAGTAATTTGAGTTTACTATTTAAATTATTTTCTCTTGTGCCCACATTTGAAGGTCTAACAATATGTATGAAAATTCCCCTGTAATGAAAAATTAAAAAAAGGTACGAAAAATTTGTGTTTTTATGATAAAAAAGCTTGTATTGTGCGGTTTTGATATCTAAAAAATTTACAGTTGTGGTAGTTCGCGTTATCAGTTTAAGCAAAAAAAAATATAATTTATTGTCTGTTCTTTGTTCTTATCTAAGTTTCATGTTTATTGATTATGCATACACGGAATATTATCGTGAATATCGAAATGTCGTTCATGTATGCGAAAGGGTCGAGTTGGATGATTAATTTTTCAAAATTCTACAGTTGACATAAACTGAATGTACTGGGAATCATATGTTTGTGACGTCAATTGAGTCTGAAAACCCAAGTTTCGCAAGGATGAATCAATCTTATTTCTGAATCCCTGGTTATATCCAAATTTAGTCAAACCAATTCCGCTCAGCCATGAATCACACCTTGTCATAGCCTTGACCTTAAAAGCAGGTCTAACTTATTTAATAGACGTAATTTTCTAGAAATTTTAATAGAAAACCGCACTTGGCAGATGCAAGAAGTATTTTTGATTCTCCTAAAGCCACAAATAATGATTAATGAGAAAATTTTTTGGGGAACTAACGAAATAATTGCCAGAAAAAAAAGAAAATAAATTTATGACCAATTTTGAGGCATTTAAGTGCTCATGTGAAAAGTATTAAAAATATTTTCTATTTATCTAACGAACATGATAATTAAAACTTTTGAGTAATAGTCATGAACTGAACAAATTCTCGGCTATTCAAGATAAGAACCAGCTATAAATATTTTCTGTCTCTCAACGAATTATCATGCATGCTATTGTGGATTATACTTCACAACTTTGTGTATCGCGTTATTAAACTGCGAAGTTGAAGGATGTAAGCAAAAATAGTTCTTTGAAGCTTTGCGGGAATCACGAAAATTTTCTAGAAAAAATACTTTCCATGTTATGTACTCGAAATAGATACTTCCTGATACTCGAGATGTTTACATTCAAATTCACAATTATTTTTGTTCTTCCTTCTTCTTACTCTATTGAAACATGCCAGATTTCCTTCATTAAGTCGTTCAATAAACTCTATAGAATACCTCTTACATCATTAGTCGTGATGTGTGTACGGATTTTAGTATTAAATCATGACAGTCGTGATCTATTTATGATTGTTGATCCAAATTTTTTATCGTGGGACATAAAATGTGTGATTATGGCATCAAAATAGTTATTGTGCCTTCAGCATATATCCAATATCATGGAACCAAGATATCGTATGATACTCATAATTACACATGATAACTGAGTAAAGCTCCTTTTTATTAACGATTATTCTAGATTCAAACTTTAATAATTAAATGATAAATTTTTATGGCGATGCTTACTCATAAATGGTTTTTACATCCTAGATGCTTCATTCAAATCGGATCTGAGTCATTAAATTGTGAAGAATTTCTACTCAGTCAGTTGCAAATCTTGAGAATATTTCATAAAAATACAAAATAGAAATTGAAATGAAATAATTCAGTTGGGATTAAACTTTCACAATCTATCCGGTAATGATGAGTCGTTTAAATAGGAATGACTAAATAGAAACTCGCGGTTGTCATTTAACTCATCCACTAAAAAAGCTAGTTGAATGTCATTGAAACTTGGATGAGAAAAGAAAATACGCAAAAATGTAGAATGAAATGTGCTTAGAGGACTTAGGTACGTGAGTAAATCTCGAGAGATTAAGCTAGATAACAATTTGATGACTAAACAGCAACGTGATAAAGTTTCAATTTCTTTATTTTTAAATTGAATTAGATGCAATATGTGCTAATTGATGGAACAAACAATTCATTTAGAGTCAAATTGATGCTTATATACAGCATATATAGAACATTACTTAAAGCTTCGACATTATCTCATGTATGTCTTCCCGTTTCTACCGAAAATGTACACGTTTTATCTCAACAGAAGTGACCTCATTCTTACACTTGCTGGCCTGTGTATCTATGCTGCATATATACATTCAATAAGACATAAGAGAGATAAAATTACATTACATTAACATCCAATTCTTATCGCAATAGCGAAAAAAAAATTATATATGAGTGAGGGTGAACTTAATAAGTCCAGCATAACGATACATTATTATATGGCCACCAATACAATGCTGCAACACCTGATAACAATTTAGTTAAATGTATTATTAAGCTACATAGAGAAAATCTCTCATATGTGTGTAATGCGATATGGAATATGTGCGTCAAAAAGAGGGAATTTTTTACAATTATTAAACTTGTGTGTTTGTTATTTTTTTTTTTCTTTTCTTTGCTCAATTCCTTCAGTTTAGTTAAGTTTGCTGTTCATGTCATTTCGCGAATATTTCGGTTCTTCGACATTTTTTTTTTCTTAAGCCGTTCGAGCAGCAACAAAAAAAATATTAAAATACGGAAATTTGACCAAAAAAACAAAAAAATCAATCGTGTTAAAAATTGCGAATCAGATTACAAACATTTGAGTATATACGTTAGTAAATAAATTAAAGAGTGAAGTAAAAAGCCACTTCCGGTTACTCTACTAGACACCATTCAGGCCTCAATATTTTTTTGTGTGGTTTTTTTTTTTTCGGAAAAAATAAATCAAAATAAAATAAGAAACATTGTTTCCAATTAAGTGCTGACTGTGTGCGGGACAAATGATTTTAATGTGTGATCAGTGTTTATTTAAGGCATTTTCGACATTGGCAAATTTTAGACAGACCAATGTACGATGGAATTTTAATAAAGTGTAAATATCGTTAATTTACTGTTGTACCTCCTATCCCCCATGCTTAATATCCTCCTCATGAGACTCCCTCAATATATTAATACTCAGCACACACCAAACTAACAAAAAATATTAATACCATTGGGTGACTCATTGTTTATAAGAAACAAGCTTTTACTACGTCCATAAGCTTTAAGAAGAAGCAAAAAACGAACAGATCAAAATCAAGTGGTTCTAATGAGCACTTTGGAGCCACTCTCATTATTATAGGCTCTAAATTAATTATAATAATGCACGTAGGCACATTACCAAGTCGCTTTGGTGATGCACTCAATGACTTAATACGTTATGCACATCAATCTGTGACGATCGTCTTTTGTCCAATGTAAGAATCTCTTTTTTTTCACATATGACAGAAAAAACTTAGTTAATTTTTTTATTTGTGTGTCTCGTCGACTTGTCATCGTGTCTCTAAACTTTTGTTGTTGTAATTAAATTTTGAACGCCATATTAATACATCCAAGAATGTTCTGTTTCCAATCGAGTGAAATAAAACAATGAGTTTAAATTGATTTTTTTTTTGTGCTTGTGCTTTTGCTTAACGTCGCCAATCGCATTACTTTTTGTATATTTTTTAGTGCTGCAAATAGAAAAAAAAAAGTTTCCATTCATTTCTCAGCCAAGCTTTATTTTATTTATATAGAGGAAAGTTAAATCGATGAATTAAATCTACCGGAAATTCTTCCGAAAGATGAATTTTATCTGCAAGAAGACAACTTTCTTCCGCAGATAAAATCTTTTAAAGACAAATTCTGTGGAAGAATCTGCTGTCTTTGTCTTCGGCAAATCTTCCATTGCAACACTGTTACTAATACATCCAAGAATGTTTAAGAGGAAAGTCTGTGACGATGAATGAAAAGGACTAATTAGTGGAAATTACTACTTTTTTCAGTCTTGATTAATTGATTATGAGTCTACTTGTGGCTTCTTTAATTGATGACAATTAATTTGTTTGTGAATAAGGAAATCTAATGAATTTTGCTCTCATGCTGCTATCCTGTATGTGCTTTGTCATTTCCAGTTATTTCCAAGTCTCATTAATACTCTCACGTCTCAACTTGAGATCTATTTTATTTCATGTATCTAAGCATGTCCACTTAGTAACGATTTAATTTCAAGTGTATCGATTGTTGTTGCAATAATTCAAGGCCAACTCGTTGCAAAGTGATTTTTTGACGCAATCAAATCAATTTTTTTATTCATTTTTTCGCACATTTCAAGACTTTTGAAACTTAGCTGAATTGCCAATTATGAAATTTTATTTCTTTCAATTTGTTATCATTTAATGCCGCGTAAATAATAATAAAATATGATAAATTTCGCTACTTGTCACCATTTGATAATGAATTGGCATTAATTTTCTATGCTCGTTCGAGTATTTGTATTGATTTTATTAGTCACGACTCATGACAATTGTTTAATACATTAATGTTTTAATATTTCATCATTTTCTAAGTAAATTTGCTTTAAAATGCTAGTTCAATTCTAATTTTCATGAGAAAAATGTAATATGAACGGTGAAGCTTTATTACTGGCTATGTGACTGCTTTGCAGTGGAACTATCATTTAGGGACAATTTATGGGAACAAGGGGAAGCTTGTACATATTGCATGATCCAGTGTATATCGATACAATGTACCTAATCACAATTAGTATGCTGTGAATCAAGTTGATGTGGCTAAAACAGCGAAAAAACACCCAAATTCAACTTGTCTTTCTCTGGACTTGACCCAGGGTCATTAGAGTCGGTTCCACTACGCCACGGTTGCTCTTTCTCTCCCTGCACTACATTTGAGCTCCTCATAATCATAATTAAAGTATCACATGATCCAGAAAAACAAAAAAATCTCAAATATGACCCAAAATCTACTAAAAAAATAGAATTCTAAAAAGTATTAAGCATTTCCCAGTCAATTAACAAGCACTAAATAAAAATATTTAAATTAATTTGAAATACAGTAACTAAAATCGTTTAACCTTTTTCGTGAGGTTCAAGTAAACAAAACGAAACATTTGCTGCACTTGTTGAATGCCTTATACTCAAAAATAGCACTTTCGATTTTTTTTGTTTTATCTCTTCCTCCGTATCTGCCGTTCAGATTGTTTTTATTATTTTATTTTTTCCTACTTCTTGTTTTTTGAATTTATCGTATGATTATTAGGCACACAATAAGTCTGATAGATTTATTTAATATTATGATGAAATAGTAGGAAAGTGCATATTTTGTGTTTTCTCACTGATCTCTGCCTGTTTACTTTTTCTTTCGTCACGTTCTATAAACAATAAAAGCTTCTCCGATGTTTTCAGTCTTTTTAAAAAACTAATAGATTAATGTATTGATAAATATAGAGTAGTAGAACATGACAAAATGCTGTTTATGACAGTAAATTCTAGAAATTATTTCATTCCTGCTTGATTGTTGAGAAATTAGACCAGTGGTGGACAACGTTTTCTTACTAATTTGTCTGATTTTATAAGAAAAACCTTACACATTTTTAGGAAATTGTTCGGTTCTTGCCTGTGACAGCAAAAATTAAAATGTTGCGCAACACTGAATTAGACAAACTTAATGATTATAAATTAGTCTTACAACATCATTTATTAGTCGCAAAAAAACAACAAGCATGCATGATACGAGAGGAAGAGACGTCTTACAAGTTCGCGTCTTGATTGTCATCATCAATTATCGATTGTCGTCGAGATATGAGAAGCCTCAACAACAATGCCTAAAAAATTGTAATCACAATCAATTACTCAAATTAAGACCATTGAAACGTGAACATAAAAAGTACATTTAATTAGAAATAATGATTCATTGTGATTACAATTTCAAGAGACTTTCAAGTGGCTTTTTGTGACGAATTATTCTCAAACCACACTCAACACACGCAAATCCTTGATAACAGCACAGCAATTGTAAATAGAAAATCACGATTTAAGTTATTTTTATCAAAACAAATTTACTGAGAATATTTCGTTCAAACTTTAAGCTTACGACAACGTTATCTAATACGTATTACGTCTTACTTTAGATTAGATTCTCCGGAATTGCGTATGGCGAATTTTTTTAAATTTATTGTGTTGATTTTTGGGTCATATTGTGGATTAGATACACATGTAATGGAATTCTTGGTACTGATTGAGTGACTATTTATGTCACAGGTCCTTAACTCAGACCACTTTAGTGTTATCTTGATAGAACTCGATTTTGAGCACTTCAACCATATCTGTGACATTGAAACTATTATTAACTTTTAAATCTCAAGCATCACTATGCGGCATATAAAATGGGTCGAAATCAGCTGTCAAAGCAACAACGCATCTTACTGTTATAATGGCGACGTAGTGTTGTTGTGACAAACACGTTGTGTTGTTCGGGAATTTGTGTGATACATTCTCTGTGAAACAGGAATTTTGTAGCATAACTTTAGACTTGCTTAGCATGCTTTGAATTAAAATCTGATCCTCTTTAGCTTTTAGTCGCTTTAAGTAATCTCTCATACACTTAAATTCGAAACTAGTTCATGAATGTTCTTATAAATCGCAATTTTGATGTCAATTGAACATCTTAACTTACCTGATCCAGAAATTAGCTACTTATAATGTTCTATGCAGCTATTCTATTTTCTAGATCAATTGATTAACGGCATTAAAACATGTTTTATACAAAAAGTCAAATTACGATGATGTAGCATTAATGACTTAATTTGAATAACAACAAATTGACTAATTTTGGGGATTTCAAAGCTTACTGAATTGTCTGACGATAGTAATTGTATTAGAAATTATAAAAAAAATCAAAAATCAATCTACGTTGTTGCTTACGTTAGAACTTATAATTTGATTGCAAAAATTGAAAAATGAATATTTGCAAATCCACTTAACAATCCCGTAACTCAAAATACAATATCCATAAACAAATTCTCAAGTGTCGATGTGATAGAAAATACTCACAAATATTAATAAAATTTAATTTCCGTTTTTTTTTTTTTCTTATCAAATTACAGAAAAGCCCGCCGCAAAGAGCGCGATGACGCGGCACAAGGTGATACAAAATTATATTTAGAAGAAAGTGTACTTGAACTGTTAAAGTTCACACCAGCCGATTTAAGATCGATGGTCGACTTGCCAACAGGCGTAGATTATAATGAATGGTTAGCTTCTTACAGTAAGTATCAATTGTCATGTCTCTTAAAATACAGAATAATTTTAATTAAAACAACCAAATTTAAAAATCTCCCTTTCTTGTAGCTATACAAATATTTGAGTATGTAAATTTAGTTTATGGTACAATAAGCGAGCATTGTACGACAAATGGATGCCCCGATATGACGGCACCTCAATCAAAGTAAGTATACTTGTGCTGAATTAATGAGCTTGTCTGCAAAAACAAAAATACAAAAAAAGAAGGCAAAGCATTATGACTCATGTGCTGTATGACTGTTTTTGGGATGTTAATTTTTTTGAAAGTTTATTTTCACGACCCGAGGAAGTTTTTCCTTAATTAACATCATTTCTATCAAGTCTGTGGGAATTTTTTGAAAAATATTCAAGTGGTGCTTACTCTTGTCAAAATATTTATCTTCTCAAAAGCAAATGACCTTGCCTAGTCATTTTTTTATTAGATTTGTTATCTAATTCCCTTAAATGGAAATATGATTTTTTTATTTGGATGAATATTGCTGCTGAACTATTTTTTGGCTTAATACCTTCTTTTACCCCATTTGGCAATGATTCCTATTTCTAGAAATAATTCCGTAAAGTCAGGGGGTCAAGCTTATTGACTTTATTATTTAATGCGCATATGTGACTAATAAAATTAAAATAGGTCAGTTCCTTAAAGAGAAGCGAATGTCATGATTGATAAATTGCACGTTTTTGTCGTCGAAGGTTGTGTCTTTGTCTGTTTGAGGATGTGATTCTCAAATTGTGTGGTGTGGCACTTAATAATGTTGAATTTTTTGAGTTTTATTCAGAATCAGAGCTTGAAATCGACTCAGTTTTTGTACGGAAGTCGACTTCGAATTCTGTTCAGAACAGACAAATGAACAACCCAAGAAAGCTTCATTTCCACATCAAGACTTTAGACAACCTTTCCAACTTTAGGGACGATGTTTTCTTTTGAAAACTTTCAATAGTTTACGTAAAGTTTAACGAGAAAAGTTTGTGGCTATGATTTATGAATCTTCATCCAACTTCTGGGTATTCAATTGTGTTTTCCTTAAAATATTTGTCTTAATCAGCCAAAAAACTGATTATTCATTTTAAGTTGAGTGAATTATCTTATCGTCAATTCTAGTGCTGCAGACATACAGCTCATTATCATTCTAAGTCTGATTATATAATGAACTTGAAAAATTTATAATTTTTTTTAATTGCAGAACTTATCTGTGGTACGATGAGAAAGGCAAAAAGAACAGATGTCCTGCACCTCAATATATTGATTACGTGATGACATATACACAACGTACTATCAGTGATGAGTCATACTTTCCCACCAAATATGCAAAAGGTAAAATTGTTTAAATAAAATTTAATGTTTATATTCTCTTGGAAATAAGTAAAATGTACAAGAAGCAGGCAGTCATGTTCTTATCAACAAGCATTGTAATATGTGTGTTTTTTTATTGCATTTCATTCTCAGAATTTCCATCTGGCTTTGAGTCACACGTGAGGAAAATGTTGCGCTTATTATTTCACGTTATTGCGCATATGTATGCAGGTAAGAAGCATAACAGAAATACATTAATATTAATAATAATATTTCTAATTTTATATCTTAGTGCCTAATTGCATTATAATTAATTTCGAAATCTTTCCTCTCACTCTCATTGCAGCACATTTTCGTGAAATTGCTCTGCTTGGACTGCATCCGCATTTAAATTCAACGTATGCCTTGCTTGTAGCCCTGCAAAGGTACGAATGAGTTTATTTAATTGGCAACTATAGCTCATTAATCGCTAATGATTTATGACAATTTTTTTATTTCTATTTTTTTAAAAATCTCTAGACGCTTTAATTTGATTGAACCCAAAGAGATGGAAGTGCTCGCTGATTTAGAGCAGGCACTTCATTTGTCAGATGACGTATCAACAACACCATCATCGTGCAGTGTGGCCAGCAATAATAATTCATCGTCTAGTTGTAATTCTAATTGTAATTTAAATAGCAATACAGTGACGCAGGCAATTATCTCATCATCATCACCATTGCGTAGCATTGGTGGTGTAACAACAAATTCAACATCAATAAATACACCATTGGATGGTGGCCTAAATGTTCATAATAGTCAAATCGATGATGTCACTGTGATTGTGAAGCAGCCGTTAATTAGTGATTCTGCGACTAGTATGCTAAACAATAATAATGATTTGGCGATGAAAGATCGGGTCCTTGTGTCAACTTCAGTAGATGCACAACCAATTTAACGTCAATTTTAGTTTGTAGGGGAAATAAAAATCTATAAATTATATTTAATGAAAAAAATTCTTGATTCAGATAAAGCAAAAACAAGAAGAAAAAAAAATAAGGATTATAAGAGCGAATTTGTGGATGGATATGAACATAACAACAAAAACGCCTTTTTAGCTGCAAATAACTTTTTATTGTTTCCTTTTTTCCTGTAGAAAAAGAGAAGTTTAAGAACTATTTGTTTAGAGAAACCAAAAAAAAATAATGTTTTGAAAAGCAGAAAGGAGGGTTTAATCGGTGCGGAATTCAATTATTGTTCTATAATTTTGAGGATGTGCTTACTGTCATTATTTATTCTTTTTAAAATAGTTCAAGCAACAGTTGTTGTTTTAAGACACAGAATCATGCCAGTTCTTGTCATTCTTCTTTAGATACACAATAGTTATATAGAAACGTCCTCGAAACTAAGTGCAAAAGTAGATTTTGACATCCATAAACCCTTTCTTAAAAAAAATTGTGAAATGTGTAGTGCATTACAAGCTCTATATAATTTTTTTTTATATATATACTTCAGTTGTGATGAATTTTTTTCTCATCTTTTTTCGTTGTTGATGAAAAAATAATAAAAAAAAATATACTTTAATAACAAGAAAATTAATGAATAATATATATACAGACAGAAAAAGACAGTTTAACATTTTGAGGATGTGTAATAAAAGCTGAATGTTACTAGGATATTATTTTGATGCAAAATTTCATGGTGAATCAACCAAAATCGATATAAATGTGATTCCTTTTTATTAAGGAGTTTAAAAGCTTGCTGTCTTTAAAGCTATGAATCATATGTTCCAATGACGCAGGTGTTGTGTGTGAAATTCATGAAATTTATTGAACCAGAAAGCACGTGAGGATTTTTGTGCAATGACATACATATCATGCACAGATTAAGACTCAGATTTAAAATTGAAGGTTAGCTTATGAATTGCGAGACTAATGCACTCTGTAAATCTGATTATTTTTGGATAGAAAAATCATGTCAATTCTTAACGGTCATTAATTTAAATTTTTGTCAGAATTTGTATGGTTTTGAAAATTAATTATGAATTTAGGTATACGAATTAAATTATAATTAACAGGAAATTAATATTTGTTTTAAGCTAGTTAACATCCATAATATTTTTAACAGTTTAAATGATCAAAAAAATTGCATTTCGTTAAGTTCAACGATACAATAATTTGAATTTTTTATGACCGTTAAATTTTTCAAATTCTAAAAAGCCGTTAAATTTTAAGTTTCTCTCTAAATGAACAAACTCGGTTAATAGCACAATAACTTTAAATTTTCCTCACGTTTCACTCGGCAATAGTTTCTGCAAAAACCACAGCACACCTGAAAATGTAATCCTATAAAATTTTTGCTTTGTAAGTATCTTCATATTTTTGTTTGTAATATTAATTTATCATTAATGTTATCGTTTAATAACGTGGAAAAACTTAATAAGAATTGATTCAAATAATGATCTTTATTAGCGGTTGTGAAAAAATATTAATTCAATAGCATAGTTCTCACTAATTATTTTAATTTGGTATTACGACTCATGTTCTTTTGCGCTTAAATCTAGACGTAATTTATTCGTACAATTGGGAACAATTCACCATGAAATTTTATTCGAAAATATCACGAAGCTCTGAAATACTTTTAAAGAAAAACTTAGAAAAACAAGATGAATCAAGTTAAAAAGATGATGAAAATAAAATTGCATTAATTGTTAAGCGTAAATATTGATTTAAAAATGAAAAAAAAAATGCTATTTATAATAAAAAAAAAAGTATAAAAAACTGTGAAAAAGTTTTATGAATGCCTAACGCCTCTTTTACTCCCAATTAAGGTTTATGGAAAAAAAGAATAAAACAATACAAAGAAAATTAAACCACAAATACACACACACACACTTACACAGATACATCAAAAAATGAATTTCCTTTATTTCTTTTGCTCTATTTTTCTCGTAATGAATCAAATTTTGTCGGGATATGAAGTTGATATCACGGAATTGAATGAAATCATGTTACTTAATTACTGTACAGTTTCTGTGATAATGAAATTGTATTTAAAAATCATTCGATGTGACCCGAAAAACCTTTCAATTGTACTTAATTTCAAAACATTTGGAAGGTTTTCACGCAATTTGTATTGTTTTTGAAACCATACAAATGCAATTAAATTTGAAACTTGAGTGATTTTTTAATTCAAAATTTAACGGTTTTATCTGAATTTTCAAAATTGATTGATTATTCAAAATTTTGAAAACCGTTAACATTTTAAAATAAAGAAATCCGTTAATCAGCCAATTCCAATCAACTACATTTCCCAGATCTTTTAAAGAAAATTGAAGAAAAAGAGAATGAACCTATAGTTTTAAAGAGTTTAAAAACAAGAAAAAAAAAGTTTATCCCTTCAAAGAAATTAAAAACATAATTGTTGCTGCAAAGTAATTTAAAACGAAAAAAAAAATACTATGAAAGTGAATAATGTATTTACATTAAATTATTATTTAGTTATCGAGAAGGATGAAAAATGAATTAAAAAATTTAAAAAAATCAATTCCATTTGTGTCTCAATTCAAGTATATATAATATATATTATTGCTTTTATTTTACAGGAATTTACAATCGAACAAAAATGTCAAATTTTACATCAATTATCCACACTTCCATCAATATTCTTTAAAATGGCCAACAATCGAGTTTTTTTCTTGTCATCAAGCTTCGTTGACTTTCCAATTCCTTCCTTCCGTCCTGCCGTTGATTCAATTCCGGTTTTGGCATGTCCATTTGATTTAGTGTAATCGTTAATTTGATATGGTGATTGGTTTTGGTTTTTTGCTGTCGAGTAGCTGCCTCCGATGACTCCATTTGTGTGTCCATAGCCGTTGTTGTTATTGGTGGCAGCTCCTCGAGTAAATTCTATCTTCTTAACTCTTGTAATGGTATTGTCACTGTAATGAGAGTGTTTATCATCATCAAAAATCGTCTCACAATATTCATCCAATATGGATTCACGCTGTAACGTGCTATCACGTATTTCACGTTGTATTGATATAAGTTCATTGTCACCACGATCATCAATAAATGTATAATGTGTCATTTCTTCATTTCTTAATGTTATATCGTCATGCGATGATAAGGATGATGAATTTGATGTTTTTGGCAGATATAATGATGGACATTGATGATGAGGAGCATTTTGACTATTATCATCCAAAGAATTTTGTTTCATTTTTTCCTCCAATTCATTAATGTGCATTTTGTGTTCAAGCAGTTCTCTTGCATTATTATGTGTCTAATAATTATCATTAAAATAAAATATAATTAATAATTTTGAGGTGTGATAAAAATGATAAAAAAAATATAAATTAACTTAATAAAGTTTCCGAGATTGGCTTATAATAAATTGCAATTTATTGCAATTATCATGTATTAAATAATTAATTGGAAGCACTTAGTAAAAAAAATTAATCGGAATCATTAAATCCAACAACAATAAAACATGATTAATTGATGCTATTAAATATACCCATTCTTAAATGTCAATCCAAAGAATTAATAACAAGAATAAATTTATGAGCTCCAATCGCTTTAAAATTGACTAATTAAGCCAATCACAACAGATTTTCCATTCAATTTTCATTGCAAAATTAAAAATATAAAAAATTCTCAAATGGCTGACGAATTATCGAGCTTTTTTGAGTATTTTATTCTACTAATTAGCCACGATTAAAGCAATTGAGCTATATTTCAACAACAAATTGAGATCCAGAGATTGTAAGGTAGATAAATAGGTCATTTTTAAAAGCTTTAAACTTACGTAAAATGACGTAGGAAATCAAAATACGTACGTAAAAAAGACGTAAACAATCAAAATACGTACGTAAAAAAGACGTAAACAATCAAAATACGTACGTAAAATTACGTAAGCAATCAGAAGACGTACGTCAATAAACGCATATGTTCATGTCATTTTGTGCTTCTTCACACTTTAAACTACCTTCAGCAATCCTCAACATCTGAATTCCCAACAAAATTACCCCCAAACTTAAACATTCCTAAGCCAATGTATCGGTCAACAGCCCTATTAAATCATCAGATTCTCTAATCATAATTGGACTAATTATTACCGTTTTTGTGCCATTGTGATTACTAAAAAATTGAAATTCATCATCATCTGACAACTCACTATCGTTACAAATTGATTTCTTCTCGCTTTTATTATCAATCGATTTATACGGATGTTCTGTGTGCAATGGCGATAACTTTGTGCTTGCTTTTGTCGATGCTAATGTATTTTTATTGTTAGGCTGTTGATGTTGTTGACGAGCACGTATCATGCCATTTTTAACACGATTTGATGTCTCATCATTCTCATCCAGACATGTTGATTTGTCAATACAATTCTTTGTTAGGTCCAATTCCGACTCTGATGCATCAATAATCTCCAATTTTACATTACTATTTACGGAAGGTGTATTATTGTGCTTATTTACATCAATTACTTTCTTTGGCTCATTGCTACATGGCGGTAATGTTGTGGTTGTACCTGCTGACGATTCTTTATCGTCACTAACATGCGAAAGACTTGCTGCTGATTTTGAGGCAAGCCGATTTAATGGTGATTTAGTATATAAAGCTTTAGCTTTATGCGGAATAGCTTTCTTGTCGGTAACAGTCAAGAAATCAGACATTTCAATTTTTGTGATTAAATCACGATACTTTTGCTGTTCCATTGTGAGATTCGATTTAAATGCCTTAGATTCTAACTGAAGACGTCGAGCGAGCAATTTTATTTCATTTTCTTTATCCATACACCGTTGTTCGAGAATCCTCACGCGCTCTTGTAGACCGGCACGTTCTTGAAGATTTTTATCTTTATTTAATTGTAGTAGCTGCTTATTTTGATCTGAAATTGTCAGCAAAATTGTTTCTTTCTGTTTCATTTTTGCTTGTAATTCTTTATTCTGTCGTTGTAAATTGCGACAACGTGTTTGCCACATTCTCAATTCTTCCGCGTGCGAATGAAGTAATTGTGGCAGTTCTGCATTTGAATTTTCATACTTTGACAGTGCTGAGTCTTGTCGTTTATGGAGAGACTTTAGTAAGCGATTTTCTGATGATAATTCCTAAAAAAGAATCATTTATTTTAATGAAAAAGGTGTGTTTTGAATGTAAATGGCTTGTTTGGGTCGAAAACTATTCAAACAAAAGCTTTTAAGTCGCATTAATTTTTAACTGATTTTTCAATTTTAAAATGTTAACGAACTTTTGAAATTCAAAATTTTAACGAAACCTTTGAGAATTCATGAAAATCACAAAAAATTGAAACTGACAGAAATCTACTTGAATTAAGCACTTCCTTTCACTCTTAACATCCATTTCATCCCACATCCCTTTCAATTTACTACAAACTTTCTCTAAAAACACTTAAAACAAGCCACTTTAGATAATTTCCTAAAAAGATCCAGTAAACATCCAGAAATGAATAAAGAAGTGATTAATTAAGCCCACAAGCAACAGAAATTAGTCTATGTAAGGAAACCAAGAGAATATCTTACAGCAATACGATGATGTGCTTCGCCAATTTGATTTTGTAACTGTTTCATTCGGAGCATTCGAGCGGACAATACACGCTGCTTAATTTCACTAACAGCTGGCACAAGTGTTGGATTTCGATCACGATTAATCTTTTGATTAATCTTTCGTCGAGACAACACGGAAAATTTTGAACTTGTTGGTGTTATTGAATAAATACTTTCCATACTTTTGAGTGATCTTCTGTACGTACATGATGTCCACAGCAGGCATGAAAGCAAATGAAGGCAAAATGTTGATGATGTAATTGGATAAATAATGTATGAAATGAGCTTATCTTACGTGGGTGTTGTTTTTATGTGCTTACACGCTTCCGGCAAAACCGTGACAACAGACATAGCATTAGTCACCTTATATCACCTTCCTTCCTTCTTAACAGCACGACAAAGTTTTTAAAAATGTCACAATAATTTTTTTGTTAAACTTTCTTTGAAATAAAAGGGAATATTAAGGCACACAAAAAGCAGCTGAAATTTTTTTTGTTTGTTTCGGGTTGTCACAGCAACTGCTGGCTATATCCAATGACTTGAACTGATTTTTTTAATTTCACTTTTCTTTCTTTTTTTGGAACGAGCAAAAAAAGTCTCGCAGATTTTTTCCACCAATTTTAATTAATTAAATTAATTTGCAATGCACACTGAGATTGAAAAAAATTGTTTAAATTTGTGAATTATTAAGACTGACAATCAGTAACAAATTCAGTCGTACGACTAATGATGACTAAATTTATTGGTGAATATTTGATCGATAACCAGCTTTTGCCTTGTCTCACTTTGTATATATATTCATGCATAATTTAAATGCACTTCTCGGTACTCGGGCTGCTAAAAAAAAGGACAAGTTTTTTTGTGTTGTTGCTGAAACTAAAAGTGTGTGTGCATATTGATTTCTCATTGTAGTCCTTTATGCTACCTTGGATTCAATAATATATTTTGGATAACAAATGACACACATATGTGCACTTACGGATGACTAACGAGTAAAAGTAAATGAATGGAAATAGAAAATGAAAGGATTTTTAGGTATTTAGCAATCAATCAATCGGAACCAAATTTTTTATTACTATCAACATGAGAGGCATATATATAAAATGGCTAATGTTTCAATTCTCTCTTCGTATCTTAATTATTATGAACTTAATTTAATTTAATTAATCAATCTGTTCTATACACTATCTAAGTCTGTGATTATTTTCAATTATAATTCATTTAAAAGTGTTGCGTTTTACGATATTAGTTCATATCATGCGATTTATATCCAATTCTCTCAAACGTACAATGTTCTCATGTAATTATAGCTGCTAACTAGGTCTAATTTCCATAAAACTTTTTAAAACGTTTGTTTCGTTAAAAATACCGTTGAATTAATTTTTGAAAAAGATTCTAGAACCATACAAATTCACTAAAAAATTTGAATAATATCCGTTAAACTTTTGTATGGCTTTAATTCCTGAACTTTTCACAATTTGTCCACTAATTAAGGAATGACTTATGACAATAATTTTGATCCTGATGTAATCCAATTATTTAAAGCTGTCTCATTAACAGAACCAAATGTCCATTTCTGATTAGAATTATTCTTATCACATGTACTGACAAAAACTTCCTTCTTTGCAATATTTGCATCTAGACATCGATTGGATATGACATGCTGAATCATTTTTGTGTCTAGATGATATCGGAATAATTGATTTCCTTGCATTCCATGACAACCAAACAGCACAACAGGAGCATTTCCACTTTCTGATACATCCCAGCATTGCTCGCCATGTCTAACTCTTATGTCTCGTTGCCAGCTTAATGCAAAGTTTTGTGTTGCTTGTGGATTGACTTTATCCATGGCACAATAATATAATCCTACTTTATTCTTCTCGCCTCTACTTAATGTATCCACACAAAATGTTGGATTTTCTAATGACTGAATTGCACCAGATGCAAAATTTGGTGGTTCAACTGGTGGATATTTATCCATCAAATCAAATGCTACTTCCTTCATAAACCAATCAAATGATTTGCACTTAAGTTTATCTCTTATTTTAAATTGCTCTGTTAAGTCGCCTGGATCAACAGATTTATATTTTGGATTTTTTTCGTATAAATATTCTTTGTACTCATCCATCCATACCTAAAAATAATCAGCGGTTAATGACTTTTGTTGAAAATTATTATTTTTTTAATTTTTTCATACCTCAGCTACTCTTTTGTAATTCTTTGTTAGGAAATCACCTTTTCTTGGATTATCAAATGGCGCGTAACCTGCGATAAATGTTTATCATGTAATTATGTGTATTTGTAGTTTATAGGAATTATCTACCTCTATAAATATGGCCAACTCTTGAGCATGGGGCATCGACCATTTTTCCATGACATTGCCAAATTTTGAAACTCAACTCGTACTGCTCACCTCCCCAAATGTCAAGACCTAATTAATTAAATTTCATTTATAGTCACTAATGATTAAATCGATATTATGTCTTACCAGGGTCATAACCGCCTAATTCCCAAAAGAATTTAGATGAAATTGCAAACAGCCCGCCGGCCATAATGGGTGATGGAAATGGCTCTGTTGGATGCTCCAAATCTTCTTTTCTAAGCGGCAATCGTTTATAGAAGAATTTCCAATCGAATGCACCTAAAAAGGTCATTAAATGTCAATACCAATTATCATAAACAATAGCATTTTATTCTTACCTCTTGCACCCTCATCTTGTGCTCTGTACTCAAAAGTGTCATAAGCAATAACATCAATAAAAGGACAAACACAAGTTTTATAATCTTCTGCTATAGGCTCTAAAAGCGGAGGTAGCCAGTTCACATTTGCTTCTGTGTGTGAATCTAAGAATATTAAGACATCGCCATAAGCAGCTTTTGCTCCTGCCTGAAATGAATGAAAATGAAAGAATGAATTTAACGGATTTTCGAAATTTAAAAATTAACGGTATTGAGAATTTTGAAATGAACTGAACGAAAATGAAGTTTGAACTACTGAATGACTTGGTTCATCAAAATTCAAATAAATTATTAACGGCATTAAGCAGACAACTCACCAATCGTGCTGTTATTAATCCTCCTCTTTCCGGTAAATGGATAATTTTAACTTTTGGTAGATTTTCTTCTATATAATCATCAAGTGTCTTCTTTAAAAATTGCTTTTGTGAGCAATCGTCAACTAAAATTATTTCCGCTAGCAAGTCACTTGGACTTCGATTCAATACTGAGTAAACTGTACGTAATAATGTGGACCAATGTTCATTGTAAAAAGGAACAATTACACTGACTGATGGCAATTCACTTAAATACTTTTTGTCTCTACATCCAGAATGTCGTATATCAGGTACACTTCTGTTTAGTGAAATTTTATCACTTAATAATGCGTTGAATCCATTTTGTCTATAAAGTTTGTCTTTGAGCTCATTTTCTTTTGGATCTAATGTTTCAGACTTTCCATGCTCACCAATTCCAGTTCGACTTTCTTCCTTCTTAATGGCTTCATAATCATGCCAGTCAATTTTCTTATTCTCTAAATTCCTATTTCGACCAAAAAATCGTCCAATTCTTGGATGTTGATCATGTTGTTGAGGTTTCTGTATCGACGGAAATAAATCCTTTGTGAATGAGGTCGATGATAACGATTTTAGAAATAAGATAACGATAATTAAAGCTAATATCGATAATATTAACAATTTAGTTAGTTTCAGCAGATTCCGTTTCATATTAAAGTATAAATTTGTATAGATGCCTGAAAAAAAGGTGGAAATTCCGATTAATAGTTGTGCCTTGTGGACAGAATAATATATTTTACCTCCTCATAATTAGAATATAGAAAGTCAATATTTATATCGTCTGTTACTAATGGCAATTCCGTATTATTGATTGATTGTGTATATTAAATGATGTGATGAGTTGTCAAAGCAATAAATTCTACATTATTTAGTATACTTTTGAGGAACTAGAAGAAGTTTTTGTTTGTCATGAACTTTTATTAGTCTTATGTTATACTTTTCACATTAATTAACTCTATTCTTACAGGTGGAATGCTATAAAACTATAAATTTACACTTTCTGATAATAAAAACAATAATACAGTCCTGCTAAAACTACGTGCTGTGATAAATCTCGTTGCTAACTTGATTTCTGGATTTTTTAAAAAGATCCAGTGAGGTAAATATTTATTGAATCAATAATAACAAGGAAGAAGCTACAAGGTGCTCGGAATGTCCAGAAACACTGGATAACACCTGCAAAAACAAATCGATAAGTGAGAATTATACTAATACAAGTGAGGTCATATCCAATACATAAGAATTTAGTTCTTTTCATTCATTCGTGCTCGATAGACGTGAATACGACTTTTATTGTGCAGCAGCAAGCAATTGAGTAAGGCAGAAGGCTACGGAAAAAAATATTTAGTTTATAAATGTGAAAAAAGATTTTTTTTCTAAATTTTTCTTATTATCGCGTAAAGTAATCATTCATTAAGCAGCATGGCTAATGATTTCATCACTATCCACCATGGAATCAATTATGCAGAGATGTTGCCAATGGAGGTAAGGAAGTGAAAAAATTGAAATAAGTTTTCATCATGTGACCTTGTTGAGAATTGAAAAAAAAAGATTTATTAAGCACAGAAAAATCTTCAGGGTCGAGTGGATTTGATGAATTAAGCTATACATTATTTGCATTTATTCTTCATGTAACAAAGGAAACTGTTTGATGAGATTAGATTAGGATTAATGAATTTCCTTTTTATCTTATCTATTGCTATCATATTTGACGCTTTAATAATTAAATTTGTTGTCTATTCAAGTCAGCTGTTTTTGATTAATGTTGTGTGTCTTTTGTGTTTTACTTACCTAGACCAATTATCTGTTTGAGACGCAAAATAATCAAAACAGCGTTTGTTATGCTTACCATCTCAGCTGCATCCAAATTTATTCGAAAACCTTTCAATTGTTTTGTAATTTATAAGGTTTTCAAATTTAAATTTTCAAAAGTCGTTAAATCTGCCAACTTAATCTTAATAATATTGTTATTTTCCTAGCCAGTCAGCAGACTAAATATTACATCACTAGATTAATCAAATCATATAAAATATGCAAAATTACAATAAACGTCGCTCACACTTATTTTTAATGCGTCATTTCAGATTATCGTGAAAATATTTGAGCACTTACATCCAATCGATCGACATTATGCGAGTTTGGCGTGCAAAAGATTCTTGGAAGCGAGTGAACACTATCGATTTATTAATGATACCAAAATAAATTTCTGTAAAGTCACATTTAGTGATAATTTTTCACCAGCAAGAGAGTTCCTGAAAAGTTTTAGATGCTTTCCTAATGTTCAATTTACGGAAGTGGAATTTAACGACTGTGGACGATTCTTTCAGAAATATGGTGATGACATTTACAGTTTATCAATCATATCCTGTGACATTTCTGAGAAGAAATTGGCATCAATTCTGTCTGAGACGAAGAATTTGTCACATCTTAAAATCCAAAAATGCAGCGACTTGTTCATCAGTGGACGACTTTTTAACGACATGAATGTCGTACTTGAAAATGTCACACATCTTTCTCTGCCTGAAAATCGACACTTAACTGATCTTTTATTTAATCGCATCACAGCACTTATGCCAAATTTATCATCACTTAATCTAAGTCTTAATACAATTTCATTTCATAAAGGTCTATTTAAGAAGTATTATCCAGGAAATCATGACGAGGAACTGACTGGTTCCAAGACAGTCCTAACATCCCATTTCATACAGAAATTCTTTCGAGAACGTGCTGATAAACTTAAGGAACTGAATTTTAATTCAACATTAATTGATGGAAATGCGCTACAAGCTATAGCAGAAATTGAGGAACTAGACCTTAAAAGTCTGTATTTGAGATCATGCGATCAATTGACAAATGAAGGAATAATTAGCCTCGTATCAGTACAGCAAAATTTACAAGTTTTAGACCTGTCATTAACAGTTCGATTGACAGACGTAGCACTAATCCATATTTGTGATACTTTGAGGAACTTAAAGCAGCTTAAAGTCAGACGATGTCGTGCATTGACAGATATATCCATTAAATTGGTCACAAACATGCCGTTCCTTGAAGTTTTAGACATTTCAGAATGTGAGGCTATAACAAGTGCTGGAATTTTAGAAGGAATTGCTAAGGAACGAAATGAAGTGCTACAGGAACTTTATGTATCAGCACTAAACATTTCAGAAGCAGCTATAATTAAAGTATCTGAAAATATCCCAAATTTAAGAATTTTGGATCTGAGTTACTGCATTAATAACGTTAGTGACGTTTGTGTCCAAATGATTCTTAAAAATTTAGTATTTTTACGTGAATTAGATTTGAGATTATGTGAAAGGATATCCGATGCTGGATTGACTGGCATGTCAATGGAATCAAAGTTGAATGAAAGCAATAATGAAGTGCCAGAAGTTGAAAGAAAGACAGAACCAATAATTTCAGGAAGTATTTACTGTCCAGAACCGCTTCGTCCACAAAATCCGATAAGGATATCCCTTAAATCGAAAGCAGAACAGGAGATTGTTGAGGATGCATTAAGAAAGAAAGCAATGCTGCAATTGGCTATGGAAATAAATTTACAGGAACAAGCTAGCAGTAATTATTCTATTGCTCGATTGAAGGGATTAAGGACATTAAAATTAGGAAGTTGTAATAAAGTTTCGGACGTGTCACTGATTTATAACTTTAAATTGGCAGAATTAAGGGAAATTGACTTAAGTAAATGTCAACAGATATCACTTCAGGGAATTAAGGAACTAGTAATCAATTGCCCGGCATTGGAAATTGTAAACTTATCAGAATGCCATAATATTAATGATAAATGCATTGAGCTCATTTCGAGGAAATTGACGCGACTTATTTCCCTCGACATTTCACGTTGTCATCAATTGACCGACTTTTCGCTTGATTACATCGCAGTTAATTGCCAACGAATTAGAAATCTGAGTGTGCATGGATGTAAAAACATGTCTGATGAGCCTTATTTAAAGCTAACGAATCTTGACACTCTCAGGAACGTTTCAATGAACAAATTAAATTCCGAACTGGAACATCCATCAAGAATACCTCGACCACCAAGGCTTCCAGCTTTTTAAATTGTCTACTTTTTATATTTCACTGTATTTATTTAATAAATTATTGTGTATCGATTTAAAAATCTATTTTAATTCACTTTCTATGATACAACAGGCATTGAACTTACAGTAAACCTATGTCTTGGTCTTTCTATTAAGCCATTTATAAAGGTATGAAATGCGTTTGTCTAATTGTCTCCATTTTGTTGGTCTTGCAACTGGATATGCTGTTTTCTTCAACATCTTCTTCTTTCTCAACATCACCTTATATTCACTTCCGCCAACACCTCTAAGCCATGATGGAACATTATAAAGAACTTTTGATGGATGTAGATTTTCATTGCCTAAAATATCTATATAATCATTCTGTCCGAATAAGGCTCTCTTCTCACACCATGCATTTTTGGGTCTAGAATACGAAAAATTAATTAGTTGCCAAGCTACATAATTTAACTTATAATAATTAAGCTTTACTTGTAAGTTGGCATCGGCAATGCACGACCATTATCAATTCTAGGCAACATTCCATGTCTGGATGTGATTAAATTATCATTGTATCCCCATCTTTTGACTAATGGGCCTTTAGCAGCTCTCTCGGAATAGTAGTATGTTCTGTTAATGAAATTAAGAAATTTGTTTATTATTTCTGGATCTGAAAATTTATGTAAAATTACTTTGAACGGATTTGTTGAGAAACTGGATTGATGAATCTCTGCAGTAAATTTGTGAATAATGACATTTCTATATTATTGATGTTTTCACTATAATTAAGCACTAATTCATTGGCTATTTGTTAGTTAAAATTGAATTTTTGTTGATTTTTATTTAATCACACTTTTGTTGAAGTGCGCAACTTTTTCCCTTCAAAATTCAAATTTTAAAAATCCGTTGAAGAAGTGTAATTCTTGATTGATTTCGTTAATTTGATGAATTAAAAGCGATGCAATTAACAATTTTTAGGTCAAATATGTAAGTATCTCACCATAAAATTCATTAATAAGTTAGAAAATACCAAAATAAACACAAATTTAATCAGAATTATATTGAGTCAAGTACAAATTGCATATGTATTGGTAACAACGTGTTTGAAAAAAGTAAACATTGAAAATAATATTTAAAAATATTAAATATCCTGGCAAATAATGGGTAATGACGATGATTTCATGGATAAAAAGAAGCCGCATAAGGCGAGGCATTCGGGTAAGTTGAAGATAAGCAAGACTAATTCCTTAAATTACTTAAAAATTAATTTTGTTAAATCTCATAAAAAAGGTGTTAAGGCAAAAAAGAAGGAAGACAAAAAATCGAAACAACTTCCAACAGATAAGCAGAAAAATCCTAAAGCATTCGCAATCAATGCTGTGCGAAGTGCTGAGAATCGATTTCATAGAAAGCAGGATTTGAAGACCAAAAAACATCATATTCCAATTGTTGACAACAGCACAGAGGAAGCACCACCAATTGTTATAGGTAATGTGTGTTATTATCAAGCATTATTTATTATTATTAACATGAATTAATTATTTATAGGTGTTGTTGGACCGCCAAAAGTTGGAAAATCTACGTTAATTAACAATTTGATTAGAAATTTCACTCGAACAAATGTGACCAGCATAAAAGGCCCGATTACAATTGTAGTGTCCAAAAAACGTCGCATAACTCTCATAGAATGTAACAATGACATAAATTCGATGATAGATTTAGCAAAATGTGCAGATTTAGTGCTCTTAATGTGCGATGCAAGTTTTGGATTTGAAATGGAAATTTTTGAGTTCCTGAACATTGCACAAGTACATGGAATGCCTAAAATTATGGGAGTACTTACTCATTTAGATGCAATTAAAAACACAAAAGCACTTCAGAAACGTAAGAAGCTTTTAAAGCACCGATTTTGGACAGAAGTATATCAAGGTGCTAAGTTGTTCTATTTGTCTGGCATACAGCATGGCGAATATCTTCGTAATGAAATTAAGAATTTAGGCCGATTTATTCATGTTATGAAGTTTAGACCACTTACTTGGAGAGGACAGCATAGCTACATTCTTGCTGATCGTATGGAAGATATTACAAATCAAGAAGCAATTCGTTTAAATCCAAAATGTGATCGAAATGTTGTTCTGTATGGATATGTTCGAGGAATTCCATTAAAGAAAGGAAATTCTGTTCATATTGCTGGTTTAGGTGACATGAAAATTGATGAATTGCAAGCTTTGCCTGATCCATGTCCAATGGCATCAAAAGAAAAGAAAAGAAATTTATTAGAAAAAGAAAGACTTCTTTACGCGCCAATGAGTGGAGTCGGTGGAATTGTGTATGATAAAGATGCTGTGTATATTGAACTTCAAGGATCACACAGTCATGCAAGAGAAAATAGCGAACAATCAAAGCTTGTTAAAGAAATTATTGACAAGAAGGAAACTTTTGATCAACAAATTCAAAATCAAGAATTCCGTCTGTTTTCTGATGGTAATGTCATTAAGTCTGGTGATTTTCAAGAGGAAAAAGATGAAAGTGAGGACGAAAATGATGAGGAAATGGATGAAGATTCAGGCATGGATTCTGAGCCCGAAAACGACAATATAAATGAATCTACTGGCTGGAATCCAGACGATGATGAATATGAAGATAATGAGGAGGGATCAGGTGGCAGTTCCGATGAGGAATATCAAGAAATTGGGGATAAAAATGGGTAAGTTAACTTCTAACGAATCTTTAAAATTTGAATGTCTTTCGTTAAAATTTAACGATAATCTGAAAAGCGATAAAATTTGAATCTTATTTGACCGTTAAAAATTATATTTCATTATACAGATTTGATGACACAAACGACAATGAAGATGATGACGAAATGATTGGCAGCAATTGGAAAGAAGGCGTTGCAGATAGAGCAAGAAATGCTTATTTAGAAAGACAATCAAACAACAAAAGTATAATGAAGTTAGTTTATGGAAAATATTCCCAAAATTCATCAAAAACTGAAAATGACTCCGACGATGATGACGATGGACAAATAGGTGGATTATTCAAAAGTATATCAAAACTTCAATCACAGATTCATCAAGAAAAGCAACAAAGAGATGTCGAAGAATGTCCATTTTTCGAAACTCAAAATGTTGGAATCAGAAATTGGTTGTCAGATGATAATAAACGCTTAGTTGTGAATAAATTCGTGACTGGAAAGTGGAAGAGCACAGAAGATGCTGAACAGCTGTTAGCATTAGACGATATGAGCGATGGAGATAGCGAAGTTTATGGTGATTTCGAGGATTTAGAAACTGGTGAAAAGTATGAAGGAAAAACAGTTAAAAAAGACGAAGACAGCGACGATGAGAATGATGAAAATGAGAAAAAAGAAGAAGATAAAGTATCAAGAAAGCGAGATCGTGTTGAGGAAATGAATATGACACGTGCTGAATTAATGGCAAAAAAATTGAAATTGAAAGCTAAATTTGATTCTGAATATGATAATCCAGAGCTTAAAAACTCACACAGAATCGAGGATGATGAAGCATTTTATGAAAAATGGAAAGCTGAAGCAGACAAACAAGCTGAATTGAATCGCAAAGAATTTTCAGGTCTAGATGATCACGTTAGAAGTGAAATTGAAGGTTTTCGAGCTGGCCTTTATGTAAGATTAAGCTTCAAAAATATTCCATGCGAATTCGTCACGAATTTTGATGCTTCTTATCCAATTTTGATCGGTGCTTTGAACATGTCTGAAGAAAATATCGGATTAGTAAATTGTGAGGTCAAAAAGCACCGATGGTATCGAAAGATTTTAAAAACTGCAGATCCATTAATTATATCACTGGGTTGGAGACGCTTCCAAACTGTTCCAATTTATTCTAAACGAGAAGATGACTTGAAATATCGATTCTTAAAATATACACCAAATCATATTAATTGTCATATGAGCTTTTATGGACCAATTACGCCTCAAGCAACTGGATTCTTAGCTGTTCAAACTGTCACAAATGACATTAAAGAAATGAAACGAATTGGATTTAGAATTGCTGCCACAGGATCAGTTAAGGAAATTGACAAATCGTCATCAATTTTGAAGAAACTTAAGCTTGTCGGTGCACCAGTCAAAATCTTCCAGAAGTCTGCATTTATTAAAGGTAATTAAATTATTTGAATTATTAACGGTCATAAAATATTTGAAATTTTTTAAAATGCCCTAATTTAATTAAATTTTATTCATTTAAACAGGAATGTTCAACAGCGATTTGGAAGTAGCGAAATTTATTGGTGCCAAGATAAAGACAGTATCAGGAATTAGAGGTCAAATAAAGAAGGCAATTTCATCAATTAAGGAAAATTCTGGAAGACATGTTAATGTTGAACCTGGAACGTTCCGTGCTACATTTGAGGATAAAATCAAAATTAGTGATATTATTTTCTGTAGAACATGGTTTAAGATTGATGTTCCACAATTTTATGCACCTGTTACTAATATGTTGCTTCCAATTGAATCGAAATCTCAATGGACAGGAATGAAAACTTTAGGACAATTGAAACGTGAAAGAAATATTCAGAATGAAGTTAATGAGGATAATTTGTATAGACCAATTGAACGACAACCTCAAGTTTTGAAACCACTTAAAATACCAGCTGCATTGCAAAAAGCTCTGCCATATAAAGATAAACCTAAAAATGCACCAATTAATCCTAAACAGAAGTTTGAAGCAACTCGTGTTGCTGTTGTTCATTCACCACATGAACAGAAAATTGCCAAGATGATGAAAATGTTGAAGGCAAATTATCAAGGAAAGAAAGAGAAACAAAAGGAACAATCCACAAAGAAATATGTCGAGAAGATTAAGGAAAGACAGAAGGCTGAATTCCAACAATTACAGAAACATAAGGAATTAAAGAGAAATATCTTTAAAGCTTTATCGAAGAAGGAAAAAGATGAAAAGGATGGAAAAGGTCGTCATAAGAAGGGCTTTAAAAAGTCCTTTAAGAAGGATTAAGTGAATTTTACGCTAAGTTAAACTGTTTTTAAATGGATTTATTTTGAATAATAAATTGAATTATCTTGTATCTTATGATAATATGGCTTGTTGTTGATTCTTTTGGACATATTCCAGAAAATTCTGATTTTATTTTCATTTTCCAGGCTTGTTATTAATTTTTGAATATTCAAAGCGAAACCTTACAAATGTTTTATCTCAAAACCATACAATTCCATTTTTCGTGTAAACTTAACGAACCATTTTGAAATAAATAAATCCGTTACAATATTCATAAAATAAAAATTAAAAAGTAATTCAACACAGCAAATTCCAACGAAGCATAACCGCAACAATTCAAAAACTTGTGGCTTGTGAACAAAGGAATGCTTCTTTGTGGAGCTTTTCGCGCTCTGCTGGAAATTTTGTAAAGCAAAATTATTTTTGGAATTTTTTTCTCTCTTCACATTTTGGTGGATTTGTCGATATGTCAATGCTGGATATTGGCAATTTATGATCATAACATAAGCCACAGATCTCAGTCAATTGAATTAAATCATATAAATAGTAAATCACCGCAAAATAATTGATGAATTAACGAATTAAAAAATTTTATTGATTACAACGATTTTCCAGCATTTAAAAATAGTGCTCAATTGTTAGATATCACACATAAAACCTCCACAGAGAAGATATTGAGAAACAAAAACAGTTCACTCAATGAGTTCCTTCAATTCAGTCGAAATCAAAGTAGTGATTTTTTTATTTTAATAAAATTTCTTGTGTTGTTCGTGGCTTACGCGAAAAATGAAATATTTTATGAACTTTCATTGTGAATTAAGATAACGAGAAGTCATAGAAGCTTCAAATCAATAAATCATCTGTGTGAACAAGTCAATAAAACAAGTGTCTAGAAGTGAATTTTTATTTTATTATAAATTTTTTAAGTATTTTTGTGCAAAAAAAATATCTTTAAAAGTATAAATCACAATGACAAAGCTTACAGAAGAAATGATTATTGCAAGATCCAAGCAATCTGATTTATCACAAATCAAGAAACTCAATTGCTGGTAAGGATTTAAATAAAATAGATTAAAAAAGTTAATGAGTCACCGAGAAATGAATTCTTTGTGCTATATTTTCTCTTATTATTAATTTATGATGAACTTTTTCTTTCTTTTCTCTTGTCGATTTACAATTTATTCGATTCATCAGATAGTTTATATATTTTGAATACTTAATTATAATACATAAAAATACACTTTCATGGTATCAAATTTTAATGATATAAATAGTGAGATTAGTTATTTGTGCTGGAGAATTGGATGTATTTGTTGCATGTTTGCATTTTAAAAGAGTGAAATGTGTAGCATAGGAATGTTATTACACGTTCCTTACTACTATTTGTAGCTCGTGAGAAAAATATAAACCATTTCATTTCTATTACATCCAGTTCTCATTTATTTCACATTCGAAGAGTGATTAGAGTACAAACTGGTTTGGCTAGAAAATAAATAAACAACTGACTCCTACACTCAGATACTTTACCCGCGATGGCATTTACTGTGTGCTGTCATATTCAGTTATATCCTTTGACAATGTTTTCATGCCAAATTCTATTTTTGGTCTGAAAAGTTCAATTAATAATTCAAATTATATCCGTTATTTAACGGTCATTTTAATTGTGGACAATTGATGTCATTTTTGATCGTCGATTCTAATGAGTTTTTCAATAAATTTACAATATTTCCAGGGGATCGGAGCTATCGGATGTCTCAATAATTCGAAGACTAAAAGGCGTCGAAGTATTAGCTTTAAGGTGAGTCATTTAGAACTATTTATAGATCTCCATCGCATTTCGATATAAAAAATTTATTCAGTGTAATTGTCTTTGCTAAAAAAAGAGAGAACTGTAGCATGACAATAAAGTCAATGAACCTGAAAAATCTAAATTACCTAAAAGAAAGAAAAAATCTGCATCGGGATTTTTACAGCAACGTCCTTGACATTCATTCATAATAATCTTTTTAGACTCTGTCAATATTGATTTTTAATGTCATACACGCAAGCGAAGGGATGAAACCTTTTCATTTATATCTATGTCTAATCTACACACCTCTCTAATGTGAATGAATGAATTATGTCCTAATGTCTAAGTATAACACAACTATTTTTTTCCCACATGAAATTTCCACAGTCAAATGACAATGAAATAGCGCGAAAGAAGTAAATTTCATGGATTGTTTAAGTCTGAAGGGCTTATTCGTTGGTGATGTTTGGTACTGAAGGGTAAGGATGGTCTGACCAACCGTCTTATTGGTCATTTAATCAAGGAATCAAGATAACATCCAGTGATACATATTTCAATGGTTGGACTAGAAAGTAATCCCAACATTTAACGACCATCATTCCCAAATGACCCCAAAATATTTAAGAGCGAAAGTGCCTGTGTCTCACAAAAATAAAGTTAAAAATTTGTTATCAAAAAATTCCAATAATGACCCACTTTTTAATGTACTTTCCTCTCCATTTGATTCTGCCTTTATTCACCTCTTTGTTGCCATACTCTCCGACGTTATGTTGTTGTTGTTGCTACATTAAACAAGCTAGCTTCTATGATAATCATCGTCATAAGAGAATTGCATGGAAGAAAGAGAAAATATATACCTAAAGAACCGTTCGTTTCCCGCTACTTTGGGCTGAATCATCTATAAACATTAGTGAAAATGAAAATTAAGTGACTTCTTGCCTTGCTTTTTATTGCCTCACTTCTTGACATGCTTTTTTTGGAGGTAAAATAATGGAAGGTGCCGTGTTTGGGGGAATGGAAGAAGTAGCTTGTTGTACGATAATTAAGTCAAAGAAATGTGTAGCGTAAAAATTGAGATCTCAATTAATAATGGATACGCGGAAATCTAATATCTTTCTATTTATATGCACTTTCCAAAGCAAACTTGAAATATACATTGTTGTTGTTGCTTGTATATCAACATTACCTTTTATAGAGAAATGTTAGTAACACCAGCATCAATTTTAAAATGTTAATGCCGCTTCTAAGTTTATGAATGTCTTGTTTGTTGATCGAGAATGGAATATAGTAAAAATAATAGTGTGTAAATATCAAGTATTGCGCAATAAATTTATTTCTGTGGCTGGAATGATACTTAGAAGCTTCTTTTTGAGCTCTTTTTAGAAAATGAAAAACATTTAATTTGACGCGTTGCTAATCAATTAAGAAATATCGATTAATAAAATTTGAAATATCACTGCTGATTTCATATCTTGCATAAATGGAATCGCTTAGTTAATTTATCATTATGTTTGCTAAATGGTCATAAAGACGGAAAAAAGTGCAAGTACAAGTGTCAGTTTTATATAAAAACATCTTGTAGTTGGAGAGAAAACAAGTAAAGATGTTGTATGCGGTGTTGTTTCTGGTGATTGAATAATTTCTCATTTTTCTGGTCATTAATTTTCAATATTTATGTTAGGGAAATCTTCACGCGCCTTAAGATACTTACTGTTTATGGCTGAAAATGTTTATTTGATTTTTAACGATCATTTAATTTTCAAATTTCAAAGTAATTTGTAGAGTTCTTAAATAACGGATTTTTGAATTTTAAATTTTAACGAAACATTTCCCAAAACTCCTCAATTTCTTCATAAATTTTAGCAATTGTATGGTTTTGAACAAGCAATTGTGGAATTTATATTTTCAAAACTACTCAATTCCTCCAAAAATTTTGACAATTGTACGGTTTTGAACAAGCAATTGAAATTTTCCAATAATTAAGAATCAAATAAATTAAATTGCATCCACAATAGCTTTCAAGTTCAATAAGCCGAGAAAATAAAAATTAGCATTTTTTTTACTCGATCTTTTCTTCCGCCTTTTTAAAATAATTATCATCCCACGATCAGCCATACAAAACAAAGTGAATTAAACAAGTTCCCCATATTTCACTGAAACTGATATAATAAAAACAAAAGCGACATGATATGAAATTTTAATGAATATGCGCACATGATTATCATGTCGTATAATAAAAAAAGATGCTTTTTATATATTTGGTCAAATCAAGATTTGTCATTGCTGCTTGACTGTAAAACTTCCTTCATTTATGAATCGATGATGATGGCGAGAAGAGACAATGTTTACACACTGCTAAGATCGTGACTCATTTTTTGTTCATCGTCGCCTCAGTCATATATGGATCTTCTACTATGTACTTTAAAATGTGGGCTGTTTGCTCACTTGCGATGATGTCAACAAAATTTTTGATTCGGGCACTTATTTTGCTTTAATTTCTTTCTTCCCTCAGACAGAGTTCATTAGTACTTTCCTTTTAAGTTCATTGCCTTTATGCCTCTTTGCGGTTGCGACGTCCTCCACACAGATTACACATGTCTTTCTCACTTTATATATGCTCGGTACGAAAGTGAAACTTATAATTGCGGCATTATTGCCATGTAAAGTAAGCTTGCATGGTGGAAGCTAATTAAAAGACCTTCAAAAGATTCATAAATATGTTTTTGTTTTGAATGAAAGTAAATTAATTAATCAACACAAAAAAGATAGCAATTCTTGTTGATACATCTTACACATATCAGTGCCTATATTGTAATTAAAACCATTCACTTAATATAATGTTATGATATAGGTACAAAATAGTCATTAGATATGGCTAACTAATTTATAATATAAAATAATAATTATGCACAATAATTCATTTAATAGAGCATAGATATACATAATTTCACTTTAAATGATCTCCATAAAATGTAGTGATTTTTATTTTTATGATGATTAATTATTACTGACTTATGAACAAATGAACAACTGCCGAGATCATTCTCACATGTTATTGTCAGTGCATTTCCCATGTATTTGTGAGCATTAACAGTATGTCTATCAGTCTGATGTTTCTAGTTTCACAAGTGGATTATCTTATTATTAATTTCTAATTTTAAGAGTTTTCAAAGATGTACTATATGATTTGTAAATTACATATAAACCTATATTTTCTATAATTAGAATTTTGCAATCATTAAAATCTTATCGCAATAATTCCGGGAAATCTACTAGATTTGACAAAAAAATTGAACAATTAACACATCTTAAGGACCAACAAAATTAAAAATGTATAGAATTGTCGCGGCTAGGTCGTATTATTATAAACTAAAAACAAAATTATTGCAACTCTTAAGTTACTTGAGATATTTCTAAAAAACTGAAGTGGATAATCCGAAATCGAGGATAATCCACTTTAGTGAAACAGGCCGTAAATTAATTTAATTAGGTGTTCAAAAAAAATAAAGATTGCCTGAATTAAAATCTAGGAATTAGAGACATCCAGAAGATCAAGTTTTGTACTCCTTTTTTGAAAAATAACCGATTCAAATCAGAAGGCAGTTAAATTTTAACGAAACATTTTGAACATTCAAATTTATTTTGACGGTTGAAATTTTCATTTATGCAACTTTCTAGATTATTCACATGGAAATGCGTTACTGACCATGCTTACTCCAATTTCTTCTGTTACACACATATGCTAAGTCGATTCATTATGCATTATGTTATTGTTGAAGGCAATACAAAATAGTGAAATTAAAAGTGAGAAAATTATTTTTTTTTATCATTTTGATGCAATTTCTTGTGGATTTTTTCACAACAAAACCAGCTCACTCGTCAGCTGTAAAATTTAAACATGATGTTGCAATACACACGATAAAGCTCAAAAGGTCATAATTTCTCTCAATTAATTTGCATATTTCATATGATGGATATTTTTGATAATTAGCATTGATGTAATCACAATTTTTCTCATATTCGGTCAATATTGAGTCTAATGGAAGGGAGTTGGAAGAAGAAATTTTTAATTTTGCATCATGTCTCGGTAGTTTATTAAGTGTTGCATAATTATTCCGGCATGCTTCACAATTGCACGTGAATTTGTAAGCTTGATAAATTTCTTTCTGTCTTTCGTCAATGTCTGTATAGAAGAAATTTTCACGGTAACATACAAACAGCTGCTCGTTCTTTTCGATTGGTCTTATCACAATGAAAATTAATTTTCCTTCAAAAGTTATTCGATAGACATTTGGTGCACAGCTGTGATTGAAATATGATGCAAATGGAAATACTCCAGCACCAATTTCCTCAGAATTGTCAATTAGTCCAAATGAATTTGTAATAATTAAGCCCATTTGATGTCTCATAAAGTCATGAAGGAATTTTTTGTTATCCTCATTGTCAGTTATGGACATCATAAGTTGACAATGCTTTTCCATCGGCTCATCTAATTGTGACTGAAGTTGATTTCGTTGCAAAAAATGTGTGGCTAATAAAAGATTCTTTTCTTTTTCTTTGTCTCCTCTGCTTGACGTGCATGACATGACATGATCAAAAATAGTTCTAGGCTTAGAATTTGCCTCGAGAAATGCTTTAAGTTTGCCAATTTTTCCAAATATACCTAATGCCTCAAATACAACACGATGGCACATTTGAAAGATGCAACTATCTTGGTCCATTTTCATGTCAATATCACATTCATACCGATGAAATCGATGTCCTATTGACATGCACTGCTTTGAACAATACATTGCTGTGCATCGTAAAACAAGAGTATCAAGGTTTATTTTTAAAATTTATTTGTAATGATATACTTACTATAATTGCATTTGTGGCACGGAAGCAAGTTTAATTTTTCACTTTTTAAACAATTTGCGCAATGCGTGAATCTTGAATTGTTCATAATATATTTGTAAAATGGTTTCTCAATAGCTATAATATCACCAGCTTTAAGTTGTCGCGTCGTAATTAAGTGTCGACCGTATTGTTCTGATTCCTTTAATTCTATACCATCAATTATGTATGGTATTTTCTGATTCGCTGAATATGACAATCGAAAGAAACTCCACGGATCATTGTCTGCATTCTTCTTAAAGCACTCAATTACTTCAGCACATCTGTCATATCTCTCATGTAACTTCTTAACTTTATCTATCGGATATCCAAAATCAATAGCCATTTTAATGTTTTCCATACACGCATCATATTCCTCAATTTCAAAATAAACAGCTGATCGATTTGCAAGACTCAATGCGAATTCTTCCGACATTGGTATTGCGTGGCAAAGACTTTTATTGTAAAATCGTAATGCTTCAAAGTATTTTGATGATTTGTAAAACTCATTGCCAATTAGGCGATATTTACTGGCGTATAAATTATTCTTCTTTGTATTCATAATAATTTTTACTGTGCCTTACTACGAACAACTTTTGATAACAGATCTTACTTCACTGAAGTCTAAAAAATCAATAGAGTACCGTACTTATAATTTACTTTATTTTATTTTGTGTGACTATCTACGTCATTACTTTTAAAATAAACATTTATTGTTGCATTTCCTACATTCACACAAAGAACAATAATTACTGCGATCGTGACTTATTTGATGTAAAAATTTTATAAAAAATTTCGTGTCCAACGAACTTTTGAAATTTGAATTTTTTTTTGTTTTTGACCGTTTTGATCCGATGTCAACAATGATTTTTTGGACTAAATTAAATATTCAGCATAAAGTTGCCAATCCTTTTATGCTTCAATGATTTATTTTAAGCAATTCTGTCACTCATTTACAATGTTGCTGTAATGAAATGTTTCTGCCTTAAAGTTGTCAATTGAATTGGCAACAACAACAAATTGAATAAGAACAGCATTAAAATTAGACTGCGAAATAATGCTGTACATAAATTTTTCTTCTTTCTCCATGGAAAAAAATGTAATTTTGAGAAATTTGCAGTTGAATGCACCAAGCATGTCTCACATGTAAGACAAATAAATTAATATGTGTAGTCACAAAGCATAAAACAATTTCATTTCCTTTTGTCTGGATTTTAATCAATTTGTCATCAATTTTCTTAAAAATAATTGAAATTAATTAATTTCTGTGAAATGAAGATCAGTCATAGCAATCGAGGTATTTTTTCCCGCACAAAATTTGAAATTCTGTGAGAAATCAGATGAGAGAAGCAGGCGATAGTGGAGAACTCTAGCGGATTTTCAGTTGATTTTCAAAAATGGCTGGCTTAGTAAAATTGTCACAATTTGCACTTAAAATTTCAAATAAAAATAGTTTAGGCTTAGTTATCAGAAGTGCAAGTCATTGGAACAAAGACTGGAAGCCAAGCCCTTTCCCACAAACACAAGCAGAACGTGAAGCAGCAGCTAAAAAGTATGGAATTCCAGTAGAACAATATCAACCATATCCCGATGATGGTACTGGCAATGGAGATTATCCAAAATTGGCTGATATCTCGACGGAACGTCGGGATCCAAATTATCCATATGATTATCCAGAAATGAGACGTAATTTTGGAGATGTCATGCACGTTGACACTGATTTATATTCGGAAGATCGTCACAATAATAGTAAGTTACGAATGTTCGCAAAAAAAATATTGTCGAAAAAAAAATGAAAATTTCAATACTTTAATTAATTTACAGCACCTCAAAGATATTCAATTACGTTTATGCTGTACTGTTTCCTCGGTTTGATGACTCTCAGTGCAACAATCTTCGTTTTCTTAGAGGATTATAAAATGTTCCGACCAATTATGCCTAAGCAATATCCAGGCAAAGGAAAAGTACATTATACATTTTCGCCAGCCGATTAGATGAAAATATTACATACTGTGAAGTGTTAAACAATTGTAGAGTTATGTTACTCATTTGAAGTGAAACAGAAATAAATTATCAAAAAACGAAATATTAATTATGCTACAAAAAATATATGTTAAAGAGGCAACAATCATTAAATTCATTCATCATTAAATGATTACGTACCAGAAGAAAAAAATGAAATAAAATTACGTAAAATTGAGAGAAGTGAGTGAATAGAGAGGATAAATTTAATGAACAGAACCAAAACAGAGAGAAGCAGCATAAAATAGCATTATTACGAACTTTCGTGCTTTTTTTAATTTCCATTAAAATGATAATGCGAAAAATGTATACGCTTCAATCACTTATAGGCATTGGCACCACTCTAGGTGGATTTACGTGGTATAATATTAATTAAGGTCACTACTAATTTACTGATGTTGCTGATCATAATCTATTTTTAATAATACACACTAATCAGGATAGAATTTGAACGATATGGGTGGAAATCCAGTTTATTATTGATATTATAGATCCAATGAATTGTATATGCAGCAATAGAATACATAAATAGCTTGCTGTGATTTACCAATAAGTCAATAAGTGATAAAGTATATACTTAGCCATATGACGACAAAAGTCAAACGATAGCACGACATAGAACAGTCATTTAGATGTAAATATCTAATGAAACAGCATAAGACAATGAAATTTATTGCCTTGATTTATGAATTTTGGGGTATCCAAAAACTTGTGTTGTTTATCGCCTTTACTTCTTGTCTACTTATTGATTATTTCACTGCCGCGACATTTACTAGTTTTGGTATTTCCCAAAAAAGTTGTGATTGATGGTAAATTACAGTGACAATTTTTTCGGCAGGTGGAACAATTTAATCACTACTTAATTGACTCCAACCTTCATTATGGACACTTGACTCTATATTTATACTTGGAAATAAATGCATACGAAAGCTCGTATGTACTCTATTGTCTGTACTATAAAGCTGTTCTCTGCGAATGATTTACATTTTTCGTTCCACCTACATGCATGCCGTGTTAAAACGACTTAAGACTTAGCAGTTCTTTTTATGGACATCAAATGGAAATTTTTCTCATTTATTAATTTATGCGTGTATTTTGACTAATAATAACTATACATGACTTTATTGTCATCAAAAGTATGCCGAATATTGTGAATTTTTCCACGCTATAATCAGTGGATGAAAAGTGCTGAGCTATTGAGGATTCCTTCCTGATTCATTAATCTTCCAAAAATTTTCAGGTCAAATTAAACTGTGAAATTTCTTTGTTGACTAACATGCCACATTCTGGTCTTTATTCTCATCCAAGTCATTCCACCGTAGGAGCTTTGAACCTTTAGTCATGGAGTGTGAAGCACTTCCTCATACCACATCCTTATAAAAAGACAAATTCTTCCTCATCACTTATTTATTTATTATGGTTTACTTTTGGCGTCATTCATAAATGACGTGGGGTACATACAAAATAAGTTCCTATAAAATAAGGACATGAAGTGAGTCAGAAGCAGAACTCGAAGTCGATACACTTGATTTCGACTTGGAGCTCTGGTCAGAAGATCCAATATTCGATGAACGTCATTTACGGACGTCCCATTGGCAATAAAATGTATATTATTCAATGATTCATGCATCTCTTACTCTTATAAATGTTTAATATTATTACTCGGACATATTTATGGTATTTGCAGAACAAAAGCTGACTGTTTCCATCTATGGTTTTCTTTCCTCCTCTCTGTACGGTCATTGAATGCTGTCATTTTATCATTTTGTGTACAGAGGCTAATGCTGCATTTGGTTTTTGTCTTCGTGATCCTCTTTAAGCTTATATGAGGTCTTCCATATCTCAAATAGACAAATGGTTGAGTGGAATCTATTATGAATGTGAAAACAGGTTGAACGTGAAAGAAGTAACAATAATGACAATTATTAATGTTTACCTATAGAAAATAGCTAATGGCATTGACGTGTGTGTAATTATTGTCCAACTCCATTCGCCAAAAAAGTTGAGATGTGTAGGACGAAAACTTGCGCGATTTTTGATAAGACAGTTAATGAACCAAATTGCCATATTTGCGACTATTAAGAATGTAATAATCTCACGACCGGGTTTGGTGCGGCTTTGTTGAATTCCTTTTGTTCGACGCCACCACGCATTGAGTATGAAAATTGTTTGAATTGATGTCTGAATTAGGGATAATACTTCTGTTACTAATCCTGTCATGCCATTAGGATTCTCATTAAGTGTGAAGTAACAGCCGAGTAGGCTGAACATTGAGTATATGTAGACACCGCTTTGTGCTGAATATTTAAAGATTTTTGGAAGTTATAGCCAATTTATTTTCAGATGTACAATTTACTTACCTAGAACTAGTAAAGTACAGTCTAGTCCAATTCCAGACACTGTGAATTATGTAAGGTTTGATATATTAATCAATTAGAATCTGCCGGTGAATATTTGAGCAAGGGGTGCTAACTTGTTTGTGTTACTTAATGTCATTCACATGTCACATCGTTCCAGAGTTGCAAAGTAGGCTGTGATAGACAAAAACCCTACAATTTCTTGATAATTTGTACGGTTTTCTTACAAAAATTTGTACGGTTTTCGCCTGTCACATGTGCTTGTTTTGCAACTCTGTTTAGTTCCTCATACTCAACAGTCCAGTACCCATAAGTCTTTACTCAACCATATTAAAGTCAAAGCAGCCAGCACCTCCTACCCATGCCTTAAAAATAATCATAAATTCTTACCATACAGCTTGGAAAATTTCATGTCCCGCATTTGTCGCATAGCCAATAGAACTGCAATACTTGTGACAGAATATAATAAAATTTCAGTATATGTCACTTCGACCACAGCTGTTGCCTTATAAAGCTTCTCTTCCTTAAGCACATAAAACATTATAAGTGAAATTATTGTTAATACAATAACCAAAATGCCGGCAAACATGCCACGATGTGCTTTCGAACAATCAACTGATAATTGACGTACATCTTTATGTCGATGATGACCCATTATTGAGTCTTGATGTTCACGCGTCGATGGATCTCTCATTTTAATCTTCTTCCACATTTCATATAAAATTACAGCACAAATTAATGAGTACTCAATTGTACATGGAAAGAGAAATGGTGCTGCTTTTTGCACCAAACGTCCCATAATGTTTGTACGTTTACATTCAACGAATATTGAGACTGATGTCGCACGTTTATGGATGAGATGAGATGTTGCATTTATACCATCTAAATTTAAACTATGTTGTGCCATAAGATTCTCAATTTCATGCTTAGTCTCTTCGACGAGAACGTATATCCATTCACATAAGTTTGTGGCAATAAGATGCATCAATCCAAAACGTGATATGACCTTGTAACGCGTCATATTGAGCTCTTTTGTATTCAAGAATATGAATTGCATTTGAACGATCGTTAGAAGCATTCGTGCGGCTGGATTGACGGCAATTAAAAGATTTTGGCATCTGTCATCCTCTTTAAGCTCAAAATATTGGCCAAATTCCAATCCGGAATATACCATTGAGCCTATTCCAAATGCAATGGCACCAACTCTTAGATAAAAGCTTCCGTACCGTATGATGCGCTTCTTTGTACTCAATTTCGTATCTCCTGTACGTTCCTCATAATGATCTATCATCGTAAACACTTGACGATTCTTTAGATGCGTTGAGTAGACAAAGATGACAAACAGCACGCTGACTGTGTATAGAAAGAGATAAAATCCCTGATAAAATGTTGTTGGTGCCTTTTCGGCTACGATGCCTGTGATGGGAAATGCAATGCCAAGGACGAATATAAATTTCGCATAAAGTGCTGACAAGACAAGACTTAATGCGTCACTGTAATGAAATATGTGGTTAATGAATTAATGGCTTGTGGTTGAGTGGCACAAAAGTGGAAATTTGATCTTAATCTGTTATGTCTGTGTGATGTCAGTCAGAGTAGAGTCTGTTTTGATACGTCATATGCTTGCTACTTTTGTTCTGTTGGGATGAGTAACAAAGGTTGGATTGGGTACGGACCTTATTCTGAGTGAAACAAGATGCGATTACTATGCCGGTGACTTTTTATAAACTTGACATTAGTGTAACTTGCAATCAAATGTCAAGTTTATAACTGGACATACATCAGCTGTTCCTCTCATATAAATGTCTCTTCGAATAATTAGGACCACAATACACTAATCCTTCAAAAACTGTGATTGTGAGTCTTATCGACCAAACAAACACATGCACCATTCTTAATAAAACAGTCATGAATGACATTGGGTACAGTCCGCGCGTCATTCACAGATAAAAATTTCTAAGATTTTATTTACAAATTTATTTTTGTCTTAAATAACTCTAATTAGCAAGTCTAATTCACGTGCAAAAATCATGTCCACTTAATTTCATCTTTTGTGCCTGATTAATTAATTATTTACTTACTTTCCCATTTCTCGATTCCGCATTTTTTGTACATGTGCCATGTGATTCTCTCTCAATGCGTTTATAGATATATTAATCGACTGTTTGCTATTGCTGCGGCTGGACAATAAGTCTATGATAAATTTCCTTTGTGAAACCATTAAGGTTGTCGGTCGGCCGACGGATATGATTCCCGATGGTGATTTATGCAGCACAAGATCACGAATTTCTTCATCATTTTGTGTTGAATTTAATCGTGAATCAAATTGTACAGTCTGTGGTGTTATATAGTTTATATTATCTGTATTAACCATGTCACAATCGTTACTGTCCACTTCAGTTGACTGACGGCAATTCATTGTAATACTGCGAATATTAAAAATAATTTGATACTCAGCATAACCATTCAGAATCGATAAGTAAATATTTATAAAATTGGAACTGATTAGCGACTATAAAAAAGCAAATAATAAATATTTGAGGATTTCTGCACATGAGATTGAAGTTAAAATTCTGTTGAGATGGTGACTTAATGCCTTACTTCCTTACTTCAAGTATCGTACTTTCTATTTACACTTATAGCCCCAAACACTTGAAGCTGTCAAGTCTTGTCAATCTAAAATTCATTCGTAAACTTAATCAATTGATTTTAAATTCACAACTGATTTATGGACATGGATGATTCTTAAGTCAACTCATGAGAGTAAGGTAAATTTGATATTGGACTCTCTAACAAGATGCTAAATAGATCACAATGAAAAAAAGAAACAAAAAAAAATTGGCTTGTTAAATACTTTCGTGGTTGTTGTTGAATACGTGAATAAAGGTTCTGTATAACATTCAGTAAATGTATATTCTTGCTGTAGATTAGACATCTGAGTGAGGAATTGGACAAAAGGTCTTAAATTTTTGTTAAATTAACTTATTTCCGATAACCGTTTTAAGAAGTCACTTGTGTAAAACTGCGTTGTTGTCAAATGTTAAGTACTAAACTAGAAGAGAAAGTAGAAAGGCTCTAAGAGAGATATTCACACCGTTAATGGTCATCCTTGTACGTAACACATCCATCAATTGCAAAAAATGCATGCATAAATTTCATGTAAGATCCTTAATAGATTTATTAATTAAAATTGATGTATTTCAAAGACATGATTAATGTGTGTTGAGAATACATAAAGAACGGTCTGAATACATGAGAATATGACCACAAAAGAACAGGAAATTAATCCAAATCCGCGAAATTGAGCGATTAAAACGAATTTGAGTGTCTAAGAACCTTTCAAATGTTTGCAAAAATTCAAATAATTTCCGTTAGTACATTACAAATTTTTTGGTCATTCATGTCATTTTCAAGGACATCGTCTATCGCATACATCAGCTGAATTATTTGATTAATTAATAATCAAGTCCTTCGACCTCCTTGCTATGTAAACGCTGTGTGTCACTTTCGTTTACGTTGAAAACACAACCAATTTCCCAGTCAACGATCAATAATTTATGAACTACCTTGTATAGTAAATCTTACCATGTTAAGTGATCAATTAGACTTTATTGATTTCAATCTGAATAAATTTATTATATTTCCATGCTTTATGATTCAATTAAGTCTTATTTACAATGTTTTTATTTCTCATTTTAGTGTTAATAAAATCTCTAGCCTTGCCGACTTTGAAGAATGCCCAAACTTGCAGGAATTATATTTACGTAAGAATAATATACAAGATATCAATGACCTGGTGTATTTACAGGTAAGTCTAATTCTCAATTAATTAATTAAATCCACATTAAATGACCTTGCGACTATTTCTCATAATCATAAAAATAGCTAGGTGAGAAGTTTCAGTTTTCACGCACAAAAATAATAAATTTTGTTAGAATTCCGATTCCATTCATGTGCTAGACTTTCCGTTTGACCTCATAAGCCATCACGTTGTGTTTCCCTTTTTTTACTGAATTCTGGGTCAAGTGGATGACTAAAATTACAGAATATTAAGTTTCTCACTTATGCCTCATAAGAATGACAAGGTCAAGATTTACAGAACTAAATTGTTTCCGCTTCTTTATATTTTGCAGAACCTGATGAAACTCAAATATTTATGGCTTGAAGAAAATCCTTGTGTGGACGCATCTGGTGCTAAGTAATTTTCACTGAATTTTTCATTCCTGCATGCTGTTTATAATTATGTCTTAATTATTTTTAGCTACCGACGAATTGTTTTACGAGCCCTGCCGAATTTAAAGAAATTGGATAATGTTGAAGTGACACCCGAGGAAGTACGAGATGCAATGAGAAGTCCAATGACAGAACAACCAGCACAGTCACAGCAACAAATTAAAGAGGAGCCGTACGAAGAGGATTACGAGTCAAATTATCGACAACAGGCAGCAACTTCAGGATTTCGTGGTCATAGTCCTGTCCGAGAAGTAAGAGAAAGTTTGAGTGTGAAAAAATATGTCATTTTGGGCTTAATAACACAAACCAACAAAATTTACCCATAATTATTGGCCTAATACAGTTAAAACTTTTTTTGATATTTTTCATCATTTTTAATGTCACTAACAAGTCGTTAAATTCTCTCTAACATATTCATTCATATATATTAAAACTATACAGCAGCCACCACCACCTCAATCAATGCAAATGCAACAAAGTCCCGAAGGCACGGAATCAGAATGTGCAAGCGATCCTATTGATCGCCCACCGTCAGTCTCGTCGCCCATTCAGGTATTTTTTCACATTATATCCTTTTAATAAATTCATCCATTACACAACACGTAAACACACATACACATTACACAAATTCTAATTAATGTTAGTTGATTTATTATTTGTTGATTTTTCTTTTTTTGGTGGGACATGATGCAATGCTTTTTGATTTATGAAATGCAGTAACGGTTAAAATTTGAATTTAGAACTGTTCAAATGTTTTTTAAATGTCGTTGAGAGGTTTTCGGACATATTAACTGAAATTTTTGTGAAAAACCTTCAAAACCATACAATTCCAAATTATAAGGAATTGTATGGTTTTCAAATTCAAATCAAATTTGACCGTTATTTTTGCTATAATTTTGAACTTTAAATATTTGATAGGAAAGCACATGCATCTGTTCCTTGGTGTTAATGTTTGATATTAGATTATTGTTAAAATTGAATTATTAAATTAGAAATCACAAAAAATTATGCAAAGTAAATTTCCATTTTATCACAGCGAACACCCTCAAATCATCATCATATAGATAATTATTCACCATCAGAAAATAATCACACACCATCGCCAAGATATCAAAATCAACGAATGCAACAGTCATATGAGGTAAGCGAATTAATTTAAGCAAATTTAAGTTTTTATTGCACGTTAACTAATGTTTTACTGTGTGTAAATACACTTTTCACATGATTAATGAATTTATGCAGAGATCACCTGACGACTCGCCACAAATTAGTGGAAATTATCGAGATCCACGAGGTCAAATGTCAACGTCTATGTCCACACACTCAATGAAGGTGAAATTTAATCATTATTAATGTTAATAATTCTGTTCCTGCACATATTATGTTATGAATCATATTTGTTGTCAAATTGAAGCTAATTAAATGACTTTTTAGGATTATTATCAAGGTCAACAGCCGCCAGCACATTATCGACATAGTCAGTCTGATTTAACGGGTGGAAATGGTGAATGGGAAGAAAACAATCAAAATGGAAATCATCGAGACTATCCACATGAGAAGAGTAGACGAGGAATGATAACGAATGGTGGCAGTCAAGATAGGTATCAGGATGACCGAAGGGAAAACTTTTATCAATATCGTAATGGAAACATGTCACGTGAAGATTTCGGTGACGACTTAAGACGAGGACGAAGTGAGAATACTGTCATATCAAATGCTGTACTTAGTCATCTTGCAGGACTACATCGAAGGCCAGTGAATCGAGTAAGTAACGACTTGATCTGAGTAGTCATGTGCTGCTCGGGTTCCAATTCTGATGACATCAATTAAATCAATTTTATTCCTTTCTAGAGCTCGAATTTGCTGTCGGCTGTCTTATGTTTAGTGAAAGAATTAGACTATCCATCACTCGAGGTTGTTGAACACGCAGTCAGATGTCGATTGGATGAACTGGCTGACTCTGTATAAATTTTATCATAAAACACAAAAATCTCTTGTTAGACAAAAGACATTGAATCTTTTTTAAATTTGTTTCTATTACTTACAAATTTTTGTTAATTAGATAACAGAAAAGCTTTTTCCGAGTGGCACATGATGGTAAATAGTGATGTAAAGGCTGCTTTATGATAATCATGAAGGAATGGTTATACTGAAAGTTCTGTGCTCTGACTTGGTTGATTCAATCGAGATTTTGAGCTTGAAACTTTTTATTTTTGGCAGCTAAATGGTAGCTATTGTCATAATGTGCTGCTCGGATTTTTAGTTGAGGATTATTGAGAGCTTTTAAGTCACAAATGGTGCTTTTGTGTAAAATTTAATGAATTTTAAGAGCAATTTTGATGAACTAATTAAACACTTGAATACCCACATTAAGGACGGTAATGAATTTGTAAGCCTACTTAATTCCTCTAAAAAGTATCTCAATAATCCTCAATTCTAATTTTATAAACTTTTTGATGACAACATCAAAGTACTTGCCAATAACCCAAAACCTTGTAATTAATAACTTAATAGTAGGAACAGAAATTTTATTGTTTCTTATCTTTCTTCATTAACTGAACATATTAATATGTAGGCGAGAATTACAATTTAGAATTTTATACAAAACAATGAAGTAATAATAGACAGACTTATCATTTTATGAACCGAACAAAAAATATCAGAATTTGAATTAATTTGCGAATAATTTTTTAATGGAAATGCGAATGAAATGACGAAAGAAGTTGCTTAAAGTGTCTTTAAATAATGCAATATATCAAATGTGTATGATATTAACAAAAAATGAAGTGTCTTGCCTTAATGGTAAAAGAGATTTAAGAATAAGGGGTGGTAAAGATGATTTGAATACGGTACTAAAACAATATTCAGCTTGATTACTAACTGATTTAACTTTTTGACAAATTTTTGTGGCTTATTTTGGGGAGTTTTGAGGATTTTGCTGGATCTTTGTTGTGTTGTTTTGTGGAACTGAATTTTGAATATTTACTGGCTTATGCTTAAGGTTTTATAGACACAAATGTGAATTATACTTGATAAATTCTTATTTTATGGTTTCTGGATCTTATAAATCTTCACTGGATCTCAGAAAATCAATGAATCTGATGAAATTTCAATGTCTTGCATCTTAAAGACATTATTCCAAGCCTACTAACAAAGAATCTTGCCCCACATTAAGATCCAGTAACCCAAAACTGCTCAGAATAGCTGAAAATGTTGAAATACTTTGCGTCCTTTGATATTCTTGAGAGGAATTTTAAATTCTAATTCAAAAATGCTTTTTATAATTATTTTTTAATGAAATTTATTGAGAAAAAATTTGTGAAATTTGTTTTTTTGATAAAAATGATTAAAACTTTTCTTGTTAACTGAGAAATTGAGGTGTATTTGAGCGCGTGTATCTTAACCTTAAAATCAGAGTCCTTTTATGCCTTAACACATTTACAGTAACCAGCTCCACGTTCTGGATGATTCTTGCATGTATATCCGCAATACATTTCCTTGAATTCAGCAGCCAATCGTTTGTCTTCTGGTGTGACAATTAAGTGAGCATATGGATTTCCACTTGGACGTCCACCGCCAGCATGAGCGCCTTCAGTATGTGTACCTGGTCGATGATGACTCATTCCAGTAAATGGACATTTTGGACATCCTTTCATTGTAACATTGTTGTAGACATAAAATGCGAAGCAAACCATGACATTTTCATTTTTGTGGTATGTCTCAACTTCTGGACATTTACAGCGGTTGTAGCCTAATCCATGATTACATAAAATACCACAAAAATCAGTTGAAACATCAAGAACTTCTGTTTCGATTCCAGTGCAATCAACGTCACATGCAGGACCTGATAAATCGTATTTGCAAAGATCACGACAGAACAATGCATCATCAACTTTCATCTGTGACAATGTTGTAGTTTCAGCCATGATGGCTTGTGCTGATACAGCGATGACAAATAAGCTAATAAAGGTGTTCTGTTGTGGATAGAAAAAAGTTTATAGCAACTAATAAAATTCAACTGCAAATGCACTTACCATGACTGTTCTCGAACAAGGATTTCTTTACAAATAAATCTGCAGCATAAGCTGCACTTCCTTTTATACAAAAATTTATGCTCTGAAAACATTTCTCTGGATTTTTCCAATATTGCATTTACAGGTAGAGAATCCATTCTTTAAGGTATATGCAGGTACATCCACATGAATTCTATTCAACATTTTATCTACCTGTTTAACACTCTGGTGATTCCACAGCCTTTATGAATAGCATTGGGTTTATATGATTCTTTATTAAAGGAAGGAATTTGAGTATTGTATTGCAGAAAGAGCAGTTCCAGATGTTTAGTATACAACGTTGCCAGTTATCTCGGAATTTTCTGCAATTTCATTTTGGATGGGAAAGGATTTAAGAATATTTTTCATCATGAATTAGATGGTATTATGTGTAATTAGTTATGCAAATAGGTAGATAAAGCTTGAATGACTTCCTTATGATAAGGTTAAGCTCCTTGGATAGTTTTTCAAGTGCGAAACTTCCATTAAATGTAGATTTTGTATCTTAATTTGTTAAATTGCGTTATTATCTTTTATGGTTCTATTTGTTTTAATTTTTATCATCCAGTCGACAGGATAGACTGCAGTTTTTAGAGTTAATCAGTGGTTTTTACCCCAAATTGTAGAATTTTTATTTTTATTTGAAATTATCATTTAAATTTCTGAGATTTTTCATATTATCGTAAAATCTTTCATGGTGATCAACGGTGATTCCTTTATTAGTTACTATAAGATGAGCTTAAAGACACAATACCTTATTTAAATGAGTATAGTTATCTAATTTCTTCCAGTTTTAAGACAAATCAAATTGCTTTGACTTTTTCTATGATTGCTTTGATTACTCGTTTTGTTTTGATGAAATTTGAATTCTTTTTTGATTATTTTCGAATCTTAACATGTTAAAATTTAGATGCAGAGTTAAAATTCCTAGATAAACTTGAATTAATCAAAAGACTCACTTATTCAAGATCCAGCTGGAAAAAAAGTAAATAAAACAAAAGATTTTCCTTCTTCAAAAACTCAAAATTGCTTTTGTTCTTTCTGAGTTTTCCCATTTATTTATTTAATTATTGCACATTACATTAACTTCTTCTTCGGAATTGAAATTACATAAATATATGTTTTGATGGTAAATTGCAAGTTGTTACACGTTTTCAGATGTTATCCTTAAGGTGCAAAGTTTTAATATTAATTTATTTTTTTATATGACAGGTTGTTCGAGTTATATTTTATGATAACAATAATCTCTGATTGATATTCCCAAAAATTATGATTTTTTATGCTGCTTGATTGATGACTTTATACAGCATTTGTTGGATGTTCTTTAGCATTTACGAGTCTTCCATAATTAAACATTTAATTTTTGTTAATAATTTTAATAAATTTTTAAATGTGATTGGGTTAATGTGAACTACATACAATTGGGTTATGGATATTATATCGATAGTTATGCTCTATCATAATTATTATTTATTTATTTTATATGTTTACATATACTGAAACACCACTCAAAAGCAATTTATCATTTAATTCAATTTATCTCATATAATTGATTTAAATTTTCCATTAATTAATTATTTTAATTATTGTGTATTACTTTTTGAGACATTAACACGACCTTAGCCGTGTAATATCTCATTATTATTGTCTTCCACAGCAATTTTTTTTCTTATTCAATAACTTTATTCAAGCATTTCTATACCTTAAAAATTGATGAAGCTTATGTCAAAAGTATTGAACGGGGAAATAAAGGGGAATATAGATTATTATTTCATACTTTTTCTCATATTTTCTCTTTATGAAAATGTTTTTCAATTTTAATAAATTTAAATTTTCCAACAAAAAATGAAAGAAAATTCATTAAAAAAGATTTTCCGCTTCAGTGGAAGTATTTCGATTGAAATTCTTCATGATGTCAATATTTTTTAGATGTTCGTGGAGAGTTTTTAATGCTTTCAATGTGCGAAGATTTCAAAAGAATTAATTCACTGATTATTTTCAATCATAATGTTGACAACAGCTATGATTCAAAAATATTAACGAGAAAACTTTTGAATGAATTCCTTTAAAAGTTAATTTTCCTGCCAAAAGATGGCAGTTGTGGCAATGAACATTGTTTGGTATTAAACCAAATTATTTTTTTGAGAATTTAAATGATTTTTAAAAGGTTTTCAATTTTTAACGGTCAATTGAAATTCAAATTTATCATCAAACTTAACGAAAGAAGATGCGAAAATTTGAAATTAAAATTTCCGTTGAATTTTAACGGTTCAAATTTATTAACGAAAGAAAATTCAAAATTGAAATGTCCGTTAATTATGAACGGTCGTTTAAAACTCAATATTTTCGTCAAATTTAACGAAATAAGATGCGAAAAATTTGAAAATAAATATTCCGTTTGGAATTTAAATAATCAGCCTGCCTTTTAAATAATCATTTCCATCTCGTGCTAAATATAAATGTACTTCTAATATCTTCTCATTAAATAATTTAATCCATATTTTTCTCAAGGTTCTTGGCTCGAATATTTTCTTTCATAAATATCTCAAAAATTTTCATTACATTAAATTTGGAAGCCCATGTGATAAATCTCGATGGGTATGGTTTTTGCCCATTGAAACGAAATTTATTTACATAAAATTAATGAAATTAATAATTTTTTTATTTTTTGAATAATAAAAATGGAATTCAAGATTAGATCTTATAAATGGATTCTACGAATTTATGTCCCTTCATCCTGAATTGAAATCTCGATTTTGGTTTTTTCTGTTTCCATTTTTTGTTAAATATTTAAATATTTTTGTTCTAAACATTTATTCTTCATATGACTTTTTGTTTTTGATGAAACCAAAAGCTAATAAGTTACATTCAATACTATATAGTCGATGACATTTTCATGTCAACTTGTCATCAAGTATCCGCCTGACTTTTGACTTTCAAGCATCAACTTATCAGAACCACGACATGAAAATACTCGATTCAATTGACATTTAGTTTAATTGATAATTTCTTTTAAATATATAAATTCTTGTGCATACTGCTCACCATTAGCTATGATAAATTAGTGCAAATGTGCTTTAAACTTCTACGAATGTAGGACGACTAGAAAATTATAGTTTTTTTGTGTTCATTTTTTTCTATCGTAAAGTGCGCAAACTTAAAATTTTGGTGATAATGGTGCAAAGAGTGTTCTGTAAAGAAATTAAATAAGAATATTAGAGAATTATTAGTATGGAACTAGATTTTAAGATTTTTAAAATCTCAAAATTTGACTTTTTTGAATTGAAAAATTAACCGTAAAATTATTTTTGAAATTTAACGGCCAAAAAAAATTTAAAATTTTAACGAAAGAAAATTTTCGAGGTGTTATGGGTGATTCTCTGGATAAGTCAAATTTGTTTAATTCGTGTCTCAAAAACTAAAAAATTTGCTTCATAGAAAAACATTACTTTAACTTATTAAACAAATTAACCAATTGTTAATTTCGTTAAAATATTAATTATAATATCTCAATCTGTCTTTATTTTGTATTGTTAGTCTATAATTCCTACAAAAACAAAAAATCAAAAAATGAATTTTCTCACGGATTAGGAAAAAAGTTTCTCGGAATCACTAAAATTTCAATTTTTCTCTTTAATTAAGGATTTTTGCAGTGTTTAAAGAGCAAAAAACGATAGTTTAAGGTGTAATACACTCGAAATATCAACTCAATCATAGTGACAAGTAGAATAAAGTGCAAAAAAATCATGTTGAAAGTCGGAATTTGATATTTTGATTCCGAGAAACTGGCATAAAAATTGAAATATTTAATTAAATAAAGCATGACGGTAAAAAATAATTGTACATAAATAAAGATCTGCACAAATCCCGTAAGTGTATATAAAGAATGGAGCTATAAAATTGCCAGATTATGAGAAAAATTAATTCAAAGTCGAAAATTTTGAAAAAATTTATCCAAAGAAACACCCTTATGTGAATAAATTGAAAAATTCGTAGACTCAATAAGACGACGCTAAAAAATATCAAAACTTCAACTTTTGAATACCAAATCCTCAAAATTCCTCTGACTTTTCAATAAAGTCAATAAGATTTAAATAAATTCCCAATCAATCATTCAAAAGCAATGAAGTGCTATATATCCACTTCAATTCAATATTAACTTGATTGATTGTTTCCATTTCCCATCAATTTGTCTTCCAGCTACCTAACTCAGCATTGAAAAAATCAACTACTTACCCACTAATCCTACTAAAATGGTGGCAGATCACAATTACAAAGAAGACCTCCAGTGCCGTTCCGACAAAGTTGTGCACATAGCCGATTCCAGTCAGGTGTTGTCGAGTCAGTTGTAGCTTGTTCCATTAGCATTGGAGCTTGCATAGCACTTTGCGGATTTGGTCTAAAATTTTGCAGCACTGGCATTTGAGGACTTAAACCTGGAGGTGGTGGTGGCGGCGGTAAATGGAATCGACTGAAAGTTTGTTCTCCACTTTCTTGAAATGGACAGCGCGAGCAGCCTTTTAATGTCACACGATAATAGCGACAAGCATCAGCACATATTTTAAATCTGTCCGGTCGATGGACGGCTGGTGCAAATTGTGCTGGTATTATTGGCACTTTACATTCACACTGATTATCTCCTAGATAAAGGAAGACTGGATTTAATTCACAATTTTTTTATATTTTTATATTACATTTTCAATTTAGAAAAGTTGGCCATGGAAATGCCAAATTTAGCACTTTTAAGGACACTTGCTACACACCTAATCCATTTTCACATAAATCCTCACACAGTTCTTCATGATCTTCAGCTGATAAGATGTCAGCCTTACCAATTAGATCTTCATTGACTGGAATTTTATGACAATCAAGCCCGCAAGCGGGACCTGATATCTTCAAACTGTTAAAAATAAATTTTTATTATTTTTCCATCCACAACACAGCTTCTTTTTTTATATGCAGCACAGTACTTACCTACAGAGATCTTCACAGAACAACGTCCAATTTCTGACTGCGCTCGAATCTGTCACAGAATCCTTATTATGTAATGTAATTTCAGTTGGTGCGGCATGCGCAATATGAAGTGATAAAAGGACGGCAAGTAATTGTATTAGTGACTGTAAAGGAATCAAATCAGTGAGTAGGCGTGGCTTATTGTATAGGAAAAATAGAAAAATTTTGATATTTGGAAGTGGAAATTAAGGCACAATAGTAATGAAAATTATAAAATTGACACTTTAAAATGACGTTAAAAATTAATGCATTGTAATTAATGGTGGAAATGAACTTTTTCAATGTTCCTGGATGCATTCGATTGTAAACTTTGTTTTTTATATTAATGCACAGAATATAATAAATGGAAGTAAAATTTATTGCAGAATATATGAAAAAAAAGTTTGTCGTCGTCTCTTGGCTCATAATACAAATAGTGTAGATTACAGTTGGAACTAATTTAAAATTCTTCTTGATATCCTACAGCGGAAATACTTTATGCTTCATTACATTCCTAGAATAAAACTTTTTTTTTTGAATTAAATCCAAAGTTTTTTCATGCTGAATCAATAGCTAGACCTTTTTCCTTGATTACTCTTAAGCACGTATTTGGAAGATCCTTAAATGTCATCGAGTAGCTTCTACTTTTTTCATGACTTTTTTTATTATGTTCCTTTAAATTGTAATTTGACATTATTTTCTAGAATTTGGGTCTGATTTCATTCAGTTGGAAATGTTTGGTACTCTGGGCAATAAATTTTTTTGTCATGAAAGAGGAAATTTTGGGGAAAATTGTTATGAAGGATGTTTTCATTGATGTCGGTTTCCATTAAAAAATCGTTAGGAATTTCAATTCAAATCAAGAACCTTACAAATGCTTCAATGCACATAAGAATTTGCATTGTTTTGAAATTTTATCGAATCAGATGAATACCATTCAAATTTTTAGATAAAAAGGAAAATTTGCATTGATTTGAGATTTTAATTTACACGATAAAATTGAAAACCATACAAATGTTTTAATATATCAAACATTTGTATTGTTCTGAAAGTTATATTTTTTAATTCCGCGATTTTTCACCACTTGACACTGACGCAAGATCAAACGGAAGTGAAGCATTTCGCGAGCCACTCGAAAAGCCTCTTATGTCTATTTCTCAAGATCATGAATCACTTGATATTCACGGTAAAATTGCAATTTCATAATCCATAGACGTCTATTCGAGCTTTTGTACTAACAAAAATCCTAAATATGTACATAGATATTCAAAAGCTCTAAAATATGTTTGGTCATGCCATAAATATGAGATTTATGCATCAATATCTTTTTTTGTGTAGGATTCTATTTTATGAGCGAGACGTGATATAAGATGATGATGTAATTTTACACAAATTTCTTCTTTCCAAACACAATAAAATTCATGATTTGCAATCGGAACTTCTTGTATTTTTGGTACAGAAGCAAATTTTCATTTTTTATCAATTTTTGAACATTTAAAATTGTATAAAAATTTAATTTTTGCACAATAAACAGACATTCGGTCCTCATTATCACTTCTGGATCTTACAGCACACGACTTTATATCTCGACATTAAATAAAGCCACAACAATATGCTAAAGCTTCTTATCTGTATCAGAAGATAAAGCGCGTTCTAGCATAATTTTATGTAAAATGTTTTAAAAATAGGTTTATGGGATGTGTATAGCTCCTCAATTTCCATCAGATAATTCTTTTTTATACAGCTATACGTGGTATGTAATGAATTAATAATATAACAAATTATTACCATGTCTAAATAATTTTTCTTTGTTTCCTTGTACACGAAAAATCACAAATGCGACTAAATGGAAATGCTAAAATCACTCAATAATTTATGCAAGGAGAATTGACAATAAATATTGTGTCTGTTATCAGCACTTGATTTTATTTCACGTTTATGAACACTATCAGCTTTCGTTTTTATCACTTTTATCTACTTTCATTACTTTTGTTTGAGTATTGGAACTTTACAGATGTTTATTTTGTCAATTAAAGCGCTTTCAATGGCTGAAAAATTCTTCTTTCAATTTTAATTTTCAATAAAATTGAAATTTAACGGTTTTTTGAAGTTTAAATGTTTAACGACTTTTTGATATTCAAATTTTCGCATCACTTTTGGAAGTTTAAATTTTATAAAACCGTTATTTTGCTATAATTTGATATTCTTAGATTTTAACTTCATTTAAGCACAATCTGCTGATATTAGGTCACACAACACTCATTGAAACAAGCTTTAAATCACTTAATGTTCGATTATTTGCAAATGTTTATTGGCAAATCCATTGAAGGAATTATTATGAAATTAATGTTCAACACACATTCAATGTGGCTAATGGACTTTTGTTTGTGACTAAACAATTATTTATTTAATTACTACTTTATGAGTAAATATACACAACACCGATAGACATGTGACGCATATCAATTTTTGCGACTCTGATTTATTTTTCCATCGAAATAATTCAATTTTTCCAGAAAAACAAAGTTATTTATTTTCGCGGTTCCTCTTATCAGGCTATGATGTGATAATTTTCTTTTTTTTTGCGTATTAATCGATTTTCCACAGAATAAAAAACTATAATTGATTAGTTCTACAACTTTAAAGGTACTATATATTATAGGCTATTGTCATGTCGACTTGTCTTTTTCACCTACAACTAATTACTGTCTGTATCTACTATATAGTTACGTAGTGAAAAGCGATATCAAATTATTGATACAAAATAAGTTGTCCACCTTTGGTAATTGTCGGAAGTTTGTGATTGCGACAGATATGATAAGGTATTTGTTGAGACACTTTTCTGTTGAAATAAGGCTTAAATGTAGAAAGTGAGAAGTGCATTTGTTAATTATTGCAATGGAAATTGTATAGAGTTCTGGAAAAATTTTAGAAATGGAATGTCGGGCAGTTTTATTGAACTTAAATTTAGATTTTTTTATGAAATTGTTAGATTTTATCAACAAATTATGAGTTTGTTTTGATTTTTTTGCAGGAATTAATTCTTTAAAAAATCAAAATAACATTCAAAAGGAGTGTTTACATTGGTAATACTAATTGTGGCTTTGTTTTGTTATGTAGCACATTAATTGAGCAGACTATTTGAAATTCTAACGTTTTATTATAATTTAAATTTCAAAACCTTTCAATTTTTCTATTTTTCATAGTTCTAACCCCCTTGTTTTTCAAAACATTCTTAATTTTTTTATACGGAACAATTTATTGTCTTAAGCACACATAAAAGTACAATTTAGTCAGTGAATCTTCAAGAACAGTTTTTTAAGATGTCAGCCGAATCATCCATTGCAAATGTAAGAGTCCTGTGATCAAATCATCAACACAATAAGAGAAAATACATGAAAACTCCATTTCAAAGTCCGTGAACTCAATTTCTAAAATGTTACATCATGTTTACGGCTTATAAAAGAGCTTAAAAACTTTCCTTGACAGTACAAGGAGAACAAATCGATCCCTAAAAGCTTAAAACATCAAAATCGCTTGACATCAACGAGACAAGGAAGTAAAAAAGCATGTTGAGTTAAAGTAACACCTGATGCATCTATATTAAACAGTCACACTCCCCTAAAGCAAATATCAAGCTTAATGTCAACGATTCCGAATGACAACAAACTCAAAATTTGATAAAATAGAACAGAATGTTCTCAGGCTCAATGTCTATAGATTCGAGAGACCTCCACAACGTAAAAGATAATAGCAACAATACATCATCAAATGTACAAGCTCAATAAATTGTATGAAGTAATTTCTTTGATGACGAAACCTGCCTCTGCCTGTGATACAAGATAAAAGTTTGTAAAATGCCTGAAGTCGTTTAAAAAAAGAGAACCTTGTCTTAATTTATATCAAAAATATCATGTACAGCTGTTTAGAGGAGAAATAAATTGATAAAGATTAAGGAACGACTGTTGACATTTTGAAATACTTGACATCAGCGAACTTTTCAATCCTCAGTCATCAATTTTCTATAAAATTATACTTCAACTGTGCTGTAATTCACAATTTCAATCTTCAAACCATTTATGTACACAAAAGGCAGTCGAACTCCTCCGTACTCATAATGGAAATAAGAACAAGACAAAATCTCACGAAAATTTTCGTTGCGTCCATCGCGCACGACACAATACAATCTCGAAAATATTCACATCCCTACACAGAATAATGTTGAGAGCGCACCAGCATCACTTAGCTTTTTCCGTTGTTGACTGTCGAATGAGAAAGTTCTATTTTACGTCGTGCTGTGTAAAAGTTGGGATTTTTTGAGACAAAATTAATTGAAAATTTGTCAAGGAAAAACTGGAATTAAAATAATTGGAAAAATTAGCAAATTTTTTGTGTTAATCAATAAGAAAAATAAAAGTTTAATTAAATTAGTTGAATAATTGTGTAGACAAGATGGATAGTTTTATGAAACTTAAATCAGAATTTGACAATCTTGTGTCAAAAATCAAAATTCCCGGAGCTGAAGTGAGTATTGAAGTCATTTATCCTCCATTTTTCAGGAATTTTCATTTGAAAATCGTCAACAATTTCCATTTTGTCGTGAAAAAAGGAAAATTTAATGGAAAATCGATTCGATCGTTACATAACATCCAACATTTTCTTTTCATTTTTCTGTGCTGTGCCTTACTTTGAGGTTACGTTGAGCTTTTAGAATGAAAATAATACAAAAAAATCGCTCAATTCTTTCTGCTTAGTCAACTGAGAGAGCATTCCATAGCTTACTCAGTTGAAAGTTCAATTGAGCTTCCGATCAATAGAAAGTTTATTGAGCATTTTACAGTCTGGATGGATTTTTTATATCCATTGTCTTTAGGTTTTTCGATTGAATAGCTTTTCTGTATGGATATTCAAGCTCTTTACGGTTGGAATGTAGAGAAAATTGCTCATGGATCTTGATTTTTGGTCTGCGGCTGTTTTATTCAAAGTTTTTCATTCAAAAAATTGGTTTTTCTTATGGCTGACCAATTTTCATGCTTGAACTACCAAAAATTTACCACAGAACTCATTCCACAAGCTTTTTTCATTATATCCAATGAAGAGCCAGTTATAGAACCATATCAGTCAAATGACTATATTCACATGACACAGTTTGCATTATCAATGTCCTTGAAGTATCATTGACTTTACAGAATCCTCTCTCTGTGTATAAATGTTACACTTTGATATTATTTTGTTACAAACGAGGACTAACGAGACTATGAGAGCATAAGAAAGACTGAAGAGAGTATTGATTATGTATAAATAAACAAAATGGACGTAACCTAAATATTTAGTTGATTTACTTGGCATCAATGGATACAATCTGACGATATTTCATCTCTTTTTATTCCGCTTTAATGGATATAGATTGAAGTGTAACTTATTGGTTTATGGATTGTCTGCGCAATCAATAACTTTGAAGATATGGTAACTGCTGTTGTTAAGCTGTACATTAAGTAGGACACATGAAATTTATTGTTGAGGAAAGTTTCATAACGGTTAATATTTGAAATTTCGCATCTTTTTCTTACCGAGATGAGTAAATTCTTAGTTTGAAATTTCAAATTTTGAATAACCGTTAAATACATAAATCTCTTAAAAGCTCTCAAAACTCAATTAAAACAGCTTAAATTAGTTAAAGTTTTTAATAATACATTCAAATGTACAGAAGATTATGGAAAATTTATTACGTATTTAAGAATCAGCTTGAATTTCCCCAAAAAAATAACAATCACACAGAAAAAACACAACAAAATGTTTGTGCTCATGTGTGGGCGACAATAACACGAATCTGTGACATAATCCATCCTTAAAAATACAATCAGTTTTTGCTGATATAAGATTCTGATTAAGTTTTTTATTCCCATCCGAAGATAAATGAAGTTTTTGCGAAGATAAACTTTTTTATGCTTTCTCACATCCAGATTCATGTTTCGTATTGATTTGAAGCATAAAAAAGTGCGAGTATATGGTGCTTTAGCATAAATTATAACGCCTCCATAAATGAGAATAACAATTGCGTCAACAATCGTCATTATGTTTGCACGACACGTAAAGTATAGCAAAAAAAGAAGCAATTATTTCCAGCTTAATGTAAACGACAAGATTGGAAGGAAGAACAAGAAACTTTTTTGTATATTGTTGTTCCTGAATCAAAATGAAAAAGGAAAGTAGGTCACACGATATAAGCCTAACATATCACAAAATCATTTACGTTGTTCTTATTCCTGATGACGTCATTCACAATTTTTTATGGCTGTTCTTCTTGCCAAGGAAGCAATGGTTCCAAATTTACAAATGTGTGGGTGTATGAATGAATGGAAGAAGCTTCACAACCATAACAGACCTTTCTGCTACTTATAGCTTTAGATTAATTATATTTTTATTTTTTCAAACTTTCACTTCAATATTAAGGCTGTGAGAGGAAGTTGGCAGCAGCAAAAAAAAAGTCGATTGTTATTTCAAGCCGTTAATTTATGCCTCTTACTTAATAGCACATCATCAGAACCAGCAAAAAAAAAGGAACATGACGAAAAGCTTCCGTACCACAAATCTCCCACAATCCACCCACACTATTCAATGTTCTCACTCCAATATCCCCATTTATGGTTCTCTCGTACTTTTTTCTTGTGTATGTACGACAAAACATTTTCTATGCTCCGCCTCATTTCCAACATGGCCGATCTTGATGACGCAATTGTGCTCCCCATTTATCCTATTTTTTCTTTCCTCTATGTTCTCACCATTCCATTGCACTTTAAATATTTTGTGCCACAATAAGAACTGAATCATAACTGCTCTGATTCTGCAACTGTACAGTATTGCAACTTGAGACCAAGAGAAATATTAAAAAAAATTATTTTTGTGAAAATTAATACAGGGCAGTTGTGTTAAAGTTAGTGATATTCTATATTTATCTGATATAGCCACACAATTTTAAGTGATTGTGATATTTTAGGAACAAATAATCTAGTTCTTGTTAAGTAGAAAGTGAAATATATATTTTAGAAATTTATCAAATCCATATCTACAAATTGTTGTTAAAATATAAAGTTTAAAGTCTATTTAGAACCTGAAGTACATAATCAATTATCAAATTTAGAAGACTGTTGTCAAAATATATACGAAAGTTTTCCTTTAAGTAGAAATAATTACGTAATTGAAGGTAGTTATTTATGGTGATGCTATAAATTATGTAATATTAATTATTTCTTCATCATCTTCTCATTACAGAACAGGATGACATCCATTAATCCCAACAATTACAAATTGTCTGATAAGACTGCAAATCTTACAGCACACGGTGAGTTTTATCCTTAATCTACTTAAAATCAAATAAGTTTTGGATCTGAAATTTATAATTTCTTAAAATCCTGACCTGATCTAATTTATCGCTGATTAGGATTTATCAACTTAAACTACAGTATTTGATTTAAACTATGGAATCCTTGAAAGAAAGAATATCCAAAACAATATTGGATATTCATCAAAAATGAAGAATTTTACAATAAATTTGAGAGCTTTACATTTGTTATTTTCAAGATAATAGATTGCATTCTGATGAATTTGTTAGAATTGTTGTATTTTGTAACTGTGGTAAATTTAGTTTAAATAAAACGACTTCCTTACGAATTTATAATTTCACAATAATGTTTATCCTTAAAAGTTCAAAAATATACTGAACTTTTGTATAAAAAAGGGGGTTACAACTAAGTACAATAAATACTATTCAAATATCAAATAACCGTTATAACAATGTATTGCATTTTATATAACAATCTATTTTATCATCAAAGTTAACATTTAAAATTCGGTCAAAAAATTTAAAATTTAATTGAGTTTTAAAATTTGAAAAAATATCGATAAAATCACGGAAAATCACTTTGAACATCCAAATTTGCTTTTTCTGATTATTTGATTCCTTAATATGCAAAAATTTCGTTCATTTGCAATAAATTAAAGCACAATTAAATTAAAACTAGACAATTTACATACCTTAACAAGAAGAAAATTGCAATAAAATTAAATTCATTGCTTAAAATTGTTCCCATAATTCCATTAAATTAAAACAATTTCCATTCATTTGTATGAGTGTTATAATCCCTTAATTGAATGTCGGGCTACGGGCGCCGATTAAACATTTACGATGAGATTTATGTTATATGTTGTACAGCATTTGGCATAATTTCCCATTTATGAAAATTTAACAGTATTTAATGTAGACTGCAAGAAGTAGAGTAGGGAACGAGATAAGCAGGGAAATTGATTTCACTTCCTAACGGGAAGCAAGTCTCATTAATGCAAATCTGTTAAGAAAACGTTTTGTTGTAAATAGAATTTCATTACCTGGAGATTCTTTCCATCATGATAATTCCACTTAAGCTTCTAAAAGAAGTCAGAAGTTTATGACAATTTCCATAAATCAAAACTATATCACATTCCCATTCCCATGACAGCTGTGGCATTAAGAATATGCTACTTTTATTGTATAAGATCCGATTACAATCGTAAAAAAATATGATGTCTTTTTACGTCAGTCCTTGCCCACACTATCAATACCTCATACATCATTCTCAGTCTCTATGCTGACTCTTATCTTCATACTCATATTTTTTGACTAAGGGATTCTTTTTTTATCATACTTCTATTAATAATATAAAAAAGACACGACTATACACAACATGGCACACGTTTTTCCTCTTATTCACAGCATTCTTTTACACATCCTGCGTATTGTGAATGAAATTCAAGAGGGGTTGCAGAAAATGCAAAGACGACATTAAGGTGGAATGGGATATTTTTGAGGTATTAAATCCACAAGCTCTCAAACAAATGGCACAACAAATAGAAATGTTTGTAGCAGAGCAACAAAGCATTTATCCACTTCAGTGACTTTTATTTATAATTCAAATGCTCTCTGACTGGTTTTGCTTTGCTTACTTTGTCATAAAAAAAAATTATTCTTATTGAAAAATATTATTTTTTTCAAGGATGAAAGGAGAAGTTTTGATTTTTTATTTGGGACATGGCAAGTAGGGATGTTGGGATTCTGTTCTGATTCTATTAAGAACGGAATTGTCATTTAAATAAGAATTTAGTCAAGTTAAAATTACGGGTTGTTTGTAAATTAAGCAAAATTTTTGAAATGTCTGAGGTTCAATTCCTTTGATATAACAATATTTAAAAATCATTCTTCGGTTTATTTTTTTTTTTGAATTTCCTAACATTACAGAATTATACAGAACATTGTTGATATTGCTTGAACCAATTCCATATTGACTATCAAGCTTCTACACTCTAACTATCCTTTTTATACCAATTTTCACAGATCCAGTTATAGCAAATTTAGACTTTTTCGAATTTTGTTTGTAAAAGTCAAGTCGAGTTGATTTCAACTTCATATTTGAGCGATTCAATCGACCGAATCAAAATAAGCTGTCACGGTGCCGTCTGGGCAACTTTTAATCTTGCCGTTAATACGGCGACGTGCCTTAGTGAACACGCTATACTATTCAGGATACAAAATTCGTATCAATTTCCAACTCTTCCTTCTTCTTTCATTCCATTCTTATTCACATTTAGCTATAAAACTGATAAAAAGCCTTTAGATTATGACATAAGACATTTTTATCATTCGGATATATCTCCGAAAAATATACGCGAATTTAGTCTTGCGACTAAAGAAAAAGGGAGAATCATTTAGAGCGTGAACTAATGGAATTAAACGAGTGCTTTTGACAGCAACAAAATCTGCTTTTAAAGATTCCAAAGTTATTAGCTTTTTGCCCATTAATTGAAGATTCTTATCGTTTATTTCCCATCCATAAGTAACAATCAACTTTGAAGACGTAAGGCGATTATGAGACACTTAGGAAACAATTAAATGTAGATACATTGTCAAGTCTTGCCAATCCTCGCTTCAAGACAAATTTTATTTCCATTACGATTACATGTGAGGGGTTGTGCTATATAGTCAACCCCTGACGTAAATACGTTGGAATGCTTTTACAACTGTACAGCATTCCATTCCTAAATTTATATATTTTAATCAGATCACACAAAGAAGAAGAAATTTTATTCCTAAAATAACAAAATAAATTCCTTGGATCTGCCTGAAATGTTGAAAATTCATTGGCAATGCGTTTTGGAAATGGAAATTTTTGTGCTAGATGCTTCATACTGTCTATTTCTAGAATTTCTATGTTTCTCTTTAGATGTGGCAAAATTTATAGCCTTTTAAAATTTATGTTCAGTTTGCATAGAGAACTAAAACTGTTCATAAGCAGCACTGCCACATGCTACCACAACTATAGCTAGATCTAGAGCTTATAAACTATTTTAATAGAAATAATAAAATTCAGATTTTCATTCGTTCTACATAATTTATCCATAAAATATGAACAGAACATGGATATGCGCCTCATCTGCCAAAATACATTCTCTACTCCCCGCTGATATACGTCCTTCAACTCAATTGTTTGACAAATTATAGCATTTAATTAAATTTTTTCCTCTCCCTCGACTCTTTTCCGTTCCTGTATCTAATAAAATCATTTTTATGTGCGCAACTAATTCTCTTCCTTATTTTGCTCAGGCAGGCAAACTCAAACTAATGAAAAAGTACGGAAAAAGTTGTTCCTTCATTGTTGCAACTAGAAAAAAGGCAAACATCAACTGTCATTTACAGACTCAGCGATTTATCATAATTTTTATGATTCCACTGACATGATTGCTCTATTAATTTTGTTCCTACATGAGTGACTTTTTATGGGTAGCATATTTTGTGAATGCATGTAAATTACACTTCTCATCATTTTCTCATTTATTTTCAATCTGGATTGTCTTTATGGATTTAATAAAAAATTATACTTTTTGTGGACTACCTTTGGGAGTTGTTTACTAGTTATGACTATTGATAATGGGACTTTTTGTCATGTTTACTATGTTGTGTCACAAAGATTGTCAGTTAAATTCACAGAAAACGGTAAACCACTGGTACGGTACAGGAATGCCACTTTGTCATGCCAGGTGTACCACTATATCGTAGCAGTAGTGTATTTATAGCAGTGAAGGGTAACCTCGACCGAAACCGCACAATTTATACGGTTTTCGGAATTTCCAAACCTTTTTTGAGGCACAAAGGTTGCAGACCACTGCACTATTTCGTGTATTTATAGCATATCGTACTGGCCTTCTTCCTATAGCGCAGTAACCTTCACCCAATCCTAGATTTTTAGGATCTAACAATTAGACGTCATTCACCAACAACCCCACACATCCGAAATATTGATCAAATCTATTATTTTTCCACAACATTAAAATTCAATTTTGATACTAAATCCTTTTGAGTACACTCATCTCAACCATAAAGTATCAAAATAAATGTATTAATTTATTAAGTGCGACAACTTAAGCCTCCCCCTAGAGCGATAAGGGGAGTTGAATGAAGTAATTTTTTCTTGAGGGGTTGAAGTGATTCAATTTTGAGAATGGCAATTTTTTCCTAAAGATTAGCTGCAGTCTATGATGATGAGGGATTTATTGAGTTGCATAGGAGAAGGAATTGAATTTGTGGGGAAATTTGTAAGTCTGGGAATTAGGTTTAGATGCTGAATTAAGAGAGAATCTATGTTTTAATTCTAATAGCACGAGTATTTCCAGTCCGGCGTAGTTCTGTCTTGTTCCCGAATTCGGTTTAAATCCTATATCATTCCATAGTCACATAGCCTGGTTTAGGATGTTCGATCCATGAACAGACTTGTGCTATTCAACAACTATTCGATTAATTTCCAAAATATTTAATAATTGGCTCAACATCCAGAAAAAATAGACCAACTATCCAATAGATTCCAAATACTCATTTTCATGATAAATACTCATACATTCCAACATCCAAGATTATGACTACTTATAGCACTATAATTCCATGTAATATTGAAAAGATTTATCATAGCATAGTTAATTTATCTTCAAAACAATTTCTTAATAAATCTCCATGTCTATTTTGGAAGCTGTTTTTCTTCTTTGTTGCATAACTCGAGTAAACTAATTTATCATGTCGTAATCTATGCCTACTTCTTCGATGACTGAAGATGAAGTTAGACAGCTTAAAAATTCAGAAATGTAAAGGATTTTTAGCAAATATTTGCCAATGGCTAATTAATTTTAACAACTAGGAAGAAGACTGACCTAGGTTCTCATGTTATGTATTCTCATAAACTTTCATAACCTCAAATAATTCCAAATAATGCTGAATTGTTATTAAATCATCAAATCTGTACTCTAAGAACAGATTAATGTAAATAAAATATCCAGAATTCTAACCTCAATAAAGCCTAAATCATCAATATAATTCTAACCTTACTTTTCTAACCTCAAATTTAATTTCTTTTTCTTTACAGAATTGTTGCCTCATTCTGAAACGGCGCAATTGGAGACTCGAGAGTTTCTTCAGAAAGTAACTGACATCCTTTTGGACTATGTTAATGCTACCAACAATAGAGATGAAAAGATCTTGGAATTTCATCATCCAGAAGACATGAAGAAATTACTTGACTTGGATATTCATGAAAATCCAGTTCCATTACAGCAACTGATCTTTGATTGTGCCACAACTCTTAAGTATCAAGTGAAGACTGGTGAGTAGTTAGTCTAGTTTTGATGAATTTCGTTGCTGTGGAAGTAAAGGATCTTTAATGCAAATTTATGGCTGATTAGCAATCAATTTCAATAAAAAAGGAATAACATGGCCGCAAGAGAAGTAGAAAGTGCCATAATCACATCAATAAATGCCCATCAAAATTCAATTTTGGGTTTTGCATCACAAAATCCTTCCCGCAAAATCATTTGTTGATACTATTCGAATAATAAGAAGGAAGACACAATTCAGGAGGGTTCTATTTTAATGAAAATTCCATTCAATATATTATTCTCGCATTTACAACAACAAACTTATGGAACGTCAAAAAGGGGTACGGAGATGATATTGTGTAACATGAAAAATCAGAGCAAGGAATAAGTTTTTATATCAGGTATAATCACATTTTTATTCAGCTCATTCATAGCGAGAACAATATTTGTGTAGATTTTCACTAATCTAATCAATATTGTGTGCACGTGACCTCTCTCGACGAACGGAAGGAGGAAAAAGTCATCCCCTAAATTATTATTTCAATGAAAATTTTTTACGTTCTTACTTTTGGAATGTGAATGTAAAAAGTTGATGAGAATTTCCCAGTTAGAAGTAAGCAGTCTTGTATTTAAGGTTCAGGTTGAGGGGTTTTTTGGGGTCAACTCTACTCCCATTTTGGAAAATTTGTCAATTTTAAACCCCGGTCAGGCTCCAGGTTACCTTTCGCCTCAATCCCATCCTCAAGACTTACTGTCAATGCCAGTGGTGGACAACCTTGGTGGTAAGTCTCGATCAAAGCCACACACGGCATATGGTTCATGGCATTTCCATAAATTTTTGTCTGGTCTATGCCTTTGATTTACGCATTCATATTGATAAGATTATATGTCAGTTTGCATACGAATTACATGCAGTTAAAATTGATGATTGAAAATAAATCATTAGAATCAAGGTTCAAATCCTAATAAATTGTCTTGTAGTTTTGGTTATATTTAATTATTTTTTTTTTAAATTTTTTGGTAAAAACTACAATTTTTCAAAACAATAATCACAAATTAAACTTCCAAATCCAACATTCAAGTCCATTCCTAACTGGGATGCACAACCAAAGAGATCATAGGGAGAATAAACAAATATTTTATTCTTCATCGTGATAATAATTCAATCATAAACATGACTTTTAACGGCACACCACAACACGGTAAAAAGAAGGAAGAATAAAGTATGAATTATGGATTCAAAGGAAGGGCTCGATGACACGATAAATTGAATAGAAAATTATCTATTACAATCATGTTGGTTGCTGGCTGTATTTCTTTGATTTAATATTCGGTTTTATGAACGAATTCATAATTTCCTGTCCTTTGTGGTTGTTGTGCTATTATTAGGACATTTGTTGATATCGGAAGTACTATAAATAGAAATATATGAATGACTTTTACTATACGTTATCGTCTGGTGTAGTAAAAGAAGAAGAAACAATCAAGAAAACAACGAATGAATCCATTCATCCAAAAATATATTCATAAAACAGACGTAGACGATCAATGAGGGTGGTAGATTGTATTTTGATGTTCAGTAAGAACAAAAAAAAATTGAGAAAAATGCTTCCATTTACTCGCACTCGAGGAAGCATCAGGGCATTTACTCACGGTACACTTGCTCGACATAATCGAAGGAACTGAAATTGCAGAATGAAGAAAATAAAAAGTTTCATAAATAATGTTGTTTAAAAAAATGGGATTAGATGATGGGAAGTTATGCTGGATGTTGGAAAAGGAAGCGCAGTTTTTAAAAGAACTTAAAACATTCTTAGTAAGTCTTTGTCTTATTAGACTTAGAAGTTATCGATTTGATTTTGCCTGATTTGGCATTTTGATGCTTCAAGTAACGCATGGAAGGAAATGACGGCTGAACAGTAGTCACTTCGCCTTCAAGGTGCATGACTTCTTTTTTGGGTTCCATCATTGAAATGGCAATGCAGCCGTGTCCTGACAACTATGTTCCCATCCAGGTTACTTGTTCTTTTGTGTTGTTTACAGATTAGAATAGACAAAATTAGGATTCGAACCTAAGAATTGTACTGATTTTTGGAAGTTGTGAACGAACTCCTGTCAGGACTGCTCCGACAATCTGCAATCCTCCACAAACTCATTTCAACAAACATCCATTCCAATCCAATTGCAAGCAACTTTAAAAGACAAATCGTTTTAAACATTAAACATCACATTTATTCCTCTATGCAGTACTTACTGTATTTAATTGAAAAATTTTTGAAATTCCAAACGAGAATGTTTGTTATTATTATTTAAAGTTCCTCGATGCTGCTAGCTGCTGTTGTTGAAAAAGGGGAACAATTCCTTGCTTCCTTCATGTGATTTTTAAATTACATTCCGCTTCTCTGAGCATCTGATGCGATTTTGTGATCGGATTTGTGTGTCTAATGCAGGGCTTAAAAGTTCATTTCCCTCATTGCTGTTTATAGCTGCAATTTTTTTAATTCAACAACCCTGCATTAAACAATGTGTCTATCTAAACGTATGATGATTATGTCAAATACTGACATGAGATTACCGACTTATTTCCACTTTCATTCATTAAAAGCATTCCAATTTCACCCTATGACTATGAATATTTCAAGAGATTCCTGAGAAAATCTCTCACAGGGCGATTATTCCGATACATTTGGTACAGCATCGAAATTAAATTCTTATTACTCATGCCATTATTTTGCATATTGCTCATCATTCCTCTTTTCAACATTTTCCAGGCCACCCTCATTTCTTTAATCAGCTCTCATGTGGGTTGGATCTCGTCTCAATGGCTGGCGAGGTAAGTACAAAAGGATATAAAATTTGTGTACATCTTAATCAAAGTAAACAATTTCTCATTCATAGTGGTTGACTGCAACAGCAAATACAAACATGTTCACCTATGAAATTGCTCCGGTTTTCATTCTTATGGAGAATGTTGTGCTGTCTAAAATGCGTGATATCATTTGGCCAGGTTATGTTGGTGGTGATTCAATTTTGGCACCAGGCGGTTCAGTTTCTAACTTGTATGCCTTCCTTGCTGCACGTCATAAAATGTTCCCAGGATATAAAGAACATGGACCACGTGGACTTCCTGGTGATTTGTGCATGTTCACATCTGATCAATCACATTATTCGATTAAGTCTTGTGCATCGGTTTGTGGATTGGGAACTGAAAATTGTGTTATGGTTCCATCTGATGAAAATGGTAAAATGATTCCACATGAATTGGAACGATTGATTTTGGAGCGTAAAGCACGCGGACAAATTCCATTCTTTGTTAGTGCCACTGCCGGTAAGTAATTCAAATTAATTATTTTAAGGATGAATCGTCAATTTCATTATTTTATTTAGGAACAACTGTTTTGGGGGCTTTCGATCCATTGGATCCAATTGCTGACATTTGTGAGAAGTACAACTGTTGGTTCCATATTGATGTAAGACAATTTGACATAAAAATCAATAGAATTGAACTTAATACATTTCCTATTTCAATGATACAGGCTGCATGGGGTGGTGGATTACTTCTATCAAAGAAACATCGACATCCACGCTTGTCGGGTATTGAAAGGTAAGGGAAATAATTTGTGATATACTTTTAATTACGACAATGACAAAGGATTGACATTTGAATGCTTCCTTTCATTCAACTGCTGTTCATTTAACCCTGAAGCTGGATTTTTAATCATTGTTCCTTTTTTTTGGAATTTATGGCAATTGCAATAGTAATTGTGCTGTTTTTCAATAGCAGAATCGGTCATAAAATGCAGATCTCGACCACAGAAGTGCCAGTGACAGAAAAATCAATATTTATGTTTCAAGAGCTTATGCTTATGCTATTCTTTCTTAGTCTGATTGATTATTGTGGCTTTCTTATCATGAACTTGTCTATTTTCTTTCCTTTACGAGCATTTCCCTATTCATATTCCTATTCTTTTCATCCCAGTTCCTTTTTTAAACATCGATTATTTATGTTAGGATTAAATTTTATGGACATGAATAGATCCTTCGAATGAAGGGGAGAAAATTGATTATGTTTTTATAGGCAAATGTGAGCAATCTTAAAGTAACATTGTCAGGAGAGAGCTGTAGCTCATAAAAAAACAGAACTAAGACTTTAATGGATAATGAAAAAAAATCTGAGTGAAAAATTCACTTAAAAGCATTTTAAAACCACAATTTTGCGTAATTAGATGTTGATCCAGCATGATTTATGGGATTTTTAGTCTCATGATTATGAATAGAACAATTAAGCATAGCGCTGATGATGATGAAACAAATTTTAAACTCAAATTAATTAATGGCACGTGCTAAGTGCTTGAATTTGACACTTTATAGAGCCACACATTGATTAATTGACGTGCTGTTTTATTATTTAAGTGTGACTTTGCTTCTTTCTCTCTTTCTGGCTGAATGAGGGTCAAATTTAATTTTGAGAAACAAATTCATCAAGTCATGAAGTCTAATTTTACAGAATTTTCATTAAATTGATGAAAAATTGGGTTTGATAAAAAATGATTTGGAATTCCAATAAAGTTTTGAATTGAAAGCGTGAGTTTGAAGTCCATTCGGTATTTTAAATGAATGTTCATTAATAAGGAATGTCAAAAATTCTCGATTGATGATTGGAATTGGAAATTTTGATTCTGTTCCTTTATCATTCTGTTAGAATTCATTAATATTGATGCTCATATTTGGTGAGAATGTATCAACGGTATTTTGACATTTGAATTATATTTTCAACCACAGTTAGTTGATTTTCAGTTTCATAGTTTCAAGCCCTTTTAGTACAAATATTTAGTTTGTTTATAATCGTCAAACAGTAAACATCAGTTTGTTAAAATCAACTTCATTGCTCTTATGCTGTACAGCATTTACTTATCTAAAGCAGATTTGACAAATAATTTGGATAAATTGTGACAATTTATGTAATTCTGCTGGATATTTTCAAGAGATAATTCTTCCTGGATCATCAAAATCAAACTTTCATTTGTTCCTTAGATTTAAACGGTATGTCAGGAAGCTTGTAGAGCATGAACTCAATTCTTCTATATTCAAGCACAAAACTTTTAAAAAACGAGGTAAAAATTCCATCATAACCACAAAAAGTTACAAAAGAACCATAAACCCTTAAAAATATGCAAAAATTCTACCGTGTATTCAAAAACTCTTTCAATTGCTCTTAACCCATTAAAAGCTTAACTCAGCGCTTACAAAGCGTGATGAAAATGGTTTAACTTTTTAATTTTTAAAGCATTTCCATTCATTCTGAAAGTACCTGATGTATGAAATCCTCTCATGAATGAAATACTTTTTTATGTCGTAACAAAAACAGCGACGAAAAAAAAAATCTGCAACATATGTTGCCGACATATGAGTATGAAATGGGCGTCTATATCGCATGCAAACAATTAATCATGCTCTCGTAAAAATGAAACATCTTTTTAGTGCAATAAATACACGACGAATACATATCAGCAACAGAAGTGTCTATTTTTTGCAGTAATCTCAATCATTCTCAAGTTGCCAGAGAAGTGTCATCATTTTATGTCTATTATATGAATCCTCTTACTGCCGCAATTTGTTTGAGAATAGTAAACATTGTCTAGATCTCTCCCACTACAGCTACTGTTAATATTATTCAAATAAGAGGGTTGTTGCTGTTTTCAACGTGTGCTGCATTCAATGACTTTTCCTTCTTTCGTTTTCCCCTCTGTTTAAAGCTAATTGCAAAACTGAGGGTGGAATAAAAAATGAAAATAGGGAAAATTTTATTTCCTATATACTGGAATTAGGGTTAGAAAACTTTGGTTTGGTCGTTTTGTCCAAAAAATGAATTTTGAAAATTTTGAGGTTATGTTACAAAATTTTGAGGCTAAATTGAATTTTTTATAATAATTTGAATTTAAAATGAAAACATCATAGTAATCTAAGATAGTTTTGAGGTTAGATATGAAAATTTTGAGGTTAGATCACAATTTTTTGAGGTTATGTCGACCTGCATCACTTTAAATCATTCCATTAAGCTTCACTTCTGAATAAACAATGATAAATCCAAAAATTCCCATTAAAAATTCAATCAACAGACACAAAATGCGTCCACAATTCCCCAGAACAATGCATCGTTGCGCTTCATGCAAATTGAAAATTAAAAATTCCTCAATGTATTGAAAGTGTCACTGAGCAAACAGTTGATAAGGGGTTGAAATATATACCGTTTGTGGGGGAGAGGTATTGAATGATGAATATTCTCATGTGTCTATTTATATTTAAATTTTCATCTGAGACTCATTTTTGTGTGATTTGAAGTTGATTAATTTTAATTTCTTGTATAAACATTGAATTAATTTTTTATTCATAAACACACGTAATCTTATTTTTCTATGAACAGATCACATTCAGTCACATGGAATCCACACAAGCTGATGGGCGCTCTTTTGCAATGTTCCACAATCCATTTCAAGGAAGATGTGAGTATTATTTAATATATGAAAATAAATCAACTTTTTCTTGCTTGTCTGAAAATTAATTTTATGTTGAGGCACAATATGTTGCTCGACATTACAATTGGTCACAGTTGTTTGACTGCTAAATGAGGATTTTCTTTTCTGCTCAACTAACGTGAGGGGAAAAATCTCATAAATTTTGCATCATGAGAAATGAAGAAAAACTTACAATTTTGTTTTGTGAATAAATTTCAGGGCTTATTGCTTAGTTGTAACCAAATGTCAGCCGAATATCTCTTCATGACTGATAAGCTTTATGATATTCAGTACGATACAGGCGATAAAGTTATTCAATGTGGACGTCATAATGATATTTTCAAGTTGTGGCTTCAATGGCGTGCCAAGGGTGATACTGGATTTGAGGCACACATAGATCGATTGATGGACCTTACACAGTATGAAGTGAAACGAATTAAGGAACAATCTGATAAGTTCCATTTGATTATGGAGCCTGAATTAGTCAATGTTTCATTCTGGTACATTCCAAAACGTTTACGTGGCGTTCCTCATAGTGCTGAAAAGGAAAAGGAACTTGCAAAGGTAAGATTGACATCATAATTGTTAATAATCTGATACTCACCATTTAACTCATTATTTAGATCTGTCCAATCATCAAAGCCCGCATGATGCAAGCCGGAACATTGATGGTCGGCTATCAACCTGATGACCGTCGTCCAAACTTTTTCCGATCAATTATCTCATCAGCTGCCGTGTTTGAAAAGGATGTTGATTTCATGTTGAATGAAATTGATCGTTTAGGTCAAGATTTGTAAATATCTTCCCTAGACATAAACACGCACCAGTTGTTCCATTATAGTCATTAATATCGTTAGCGAATGTAATTCACACCATTCATTATCCTATTATTATTCAACCAAAATTATTGAGGCAACCAAAAAAAAATATTATATAATCCGTAAAAATACATATATCTAGCAGCCTCATCTCCAATTATTTTCTTGTTCCTTATTTATGAATGTCTGTGAGTGTACGATGGGCCGTGAAATATTAAACTAAACAAAAATACTTTAAAAGAGATGCTAGGCTATAACATAAATTATAGGAAAGTTATTTTATTCAACCAAGCAAGTATCAACTTGGATGCATATCAAAATTAACTCTCAATCTCATATATAACTTTTAAGATTTCTGTTAAAAAATAATATTTATTGTTGAGTTTATTGATTAACTTAAGTTCTATGATATTAAAGTATAATACTCTATTTCATCGCAGAACATATCTAAATTTAACAGATAATATAATAATGTTGATTTAAATTTGTTAAAAATGTAAATTTATCAAATTTTGTTGTTTTTCTTTTAATTTTTACCTTGTTCCTTAATTCCTTTTGAATCTTTGAATGAAAAATCCTTTGATTTTCACAAATAATGCCTATGAATTGAATAACTAGTTGGAAAAGTCTTGGAAAACTCTAATTTTCCTCAACTTTTGCAAAAAGTTTCTATTTGAATTGAGAAATTGATGCGAAATTTTTGCTTCACAAATAACCGTTATTTTGAATTTTAAGAAATTTCAAATTTATTTCGTCCGTTATTCTTGCAAAAAACATGTTAAATGCTATTTTTAAGTGAAATAAATTAATTCATCAGTTACTATAGAAAAATTTCACACCAAAATTCTCAATATTTGACATATAAAGAATTATAATTAGTAAAATTAAATGAAAAAATTGTAGAATTTTTAATTGAAGTTAATTGAATTAACGGTCATCAAAGCACACAAAATTATAAAAATTAAGTATTCAATTAACCTATAATAAAGAATAGATTGTATAACACCCTGTGTTGTAAAATGAGAATTATAAATTAATTAAAGAATGAAAACAAATGTTCAAAAAAAAATGTGAGAATTTCGGTTCATAAGATTAATGAAGGATGGAATATAATACAAAAGATAGATGTGATAATTTTTGGTCAATTTTTAATTTAATTTCAAATGCAACCTTTTCGCTCACTCAAGATCCGTTTCCACAACGAATAAAATGATGATTATTAGAGTACTTCCAAAAAAAAGAAAAAAAATGAAAATTATCCAGCAAGAAAATATCTCCACATATATCATCATGTACTTACATATAAGTTGTAAATTTAGTTTTAAAAACTGATGAGAAAAAATACTATTGTCAAGTTATAAATCCTATATAGAGTCAATTAATTAATAGTTACAATGACTTGATGAATTTTGAGTTTATGCTCATTTTCATCAAGTCTTTTAGATTTTCTTCTTTTCTTTGCATGACAAATTTCTCGTTTCCCGCAAAAATCAATTAACAACGACTGAAATTATGGAAATGATAACAAATTTGCAATGAAATTCGGAATATTTAAGGTTATTGCAATATTTTTTAATTTAATTTAAACTTTTTCTTTTTAACCTTTTAATTCGTCATGTTCTTAGAGACATTTCGTCATGTGTAGATCGCAATAATCGATAAATTACCTGAAGTATTAACAAAATTAATATCTTCAGCCAAAAAAAGACGTTTAGCTGTAAATTTTTAAATGAAATGGAAACGCTTTTAAAAAAGATTTGTTAAATTAAGTAAATTCAATATTTTTTTGTTGATTGCATTGAAGTTTGGGAAATTTGAATTGTTAACGGAAAATTTGGATTTAAATTTGTGAAATCTAGGACGATTATTGAAGCTTTGAGAGAATCTAGAGAATTTTTGAAGAAATCTAGTACAAATTTGAATATTTTAACAAGAATCTAGTACAATTTTTGTAAAAATTCAAAGAATGTCCTAGTTTTTGAAATTATAATCTAGATTACTTTTAAATTCTACATAACGTACTAGATTAAAAATATTCAAATTTAATTTTTAACGATCAAATTCACTCAAACTTCATGCAAAACATTCATAAATCAAGAGATCTGCCAACAGAATCTCTGATAAAAGAAAATAAATGATATTATTATTCTATAAATTAAATATAAATATAATTTAAAAACATTTGTACATATAGAAATGGAAAAGACCTTTACAGATCAATTATTGAAACTTAAATTGGCAATTAATAAACAAAAAATAATAAATTTTTTAGTTTAGCACAAAATTAGGAAGCGAATTTTTAAAGTATTTCAATGTTTATCATTAAAGTATTTAAATTTTCAATTCTTAAGTACGATTATCAATTAAGCACTAATTAACTATGTCATTTAATTATCAATTGTTAAATTTTATTTGCAAAAACACAAGAAAAAGAAAGAAAAAATATTTAGAAAGAAAGCTTCTATTTTTGCTCATATATTCAAGCAGTCAAGTATATAAATATTATATTTAAATGAAAATTGATAAGGCCGTAACTGAATGTACGCCGACTATAATAAATTAAATGACAACAAAAATCACAAAAGTCTTCCAAAACTAAAAAAATTTAAAACTTTAATGCGTGATATAAAATTCACATGAAAAATGTTGTTCAATGGAATCATCATCCACATTGCCATACGTCGTAGTGATGATTTCCATAAAAATCTTAATTAAAAACGTAATTTAAAAAAAAAATGATAATTTAATTGATAATTAACAAGAATAAAGAAAAATCTATAGATGTTTTATGTGTTGTTGATGCCGAAAAATGTTATGCGGATTGCCTTTAAACAGCGGTCAGCATATGGTTGAATAAAGAAGTATATTATTGATGCAGAAAGAAATATGAAATAAATTAAAGAATAAAATAATCGAACAACAAAAACTGAGTCTTTTTACTTAGCGCCATCTATTGACAGGAATTATTCATTTCAGATTAAAATATATTTATTGCCAAACGATTTGCAACAAGTCAAATGCTCCTATAGCTCAGGGGCAGAGCGCTAGTCTTGTAAACTAGCGGTCGAGAGTTCAAATCTCTCTGGGAGCAGACTTAACTAAGAAATGTGTTCTTTTTTTGCATTTTTTGCTAAATAACTTTATTTTTGTATGGTGCTGAGTCATGGAACATGACCACAGCTGACGAAAATGCAATAGGCGTTTTTGAGAGAAAGGTGCTTAGATCAATATTTGGACCAAAAAGAGTGGGTGACCTTTTCCGGAGCAGGAGCAATGAAGAATTGTATCGGCTTTTCCATGAAGCTGATATTGTGAGACGCATTAAAGTGAATAGACTTAGGTGGGCTGGACACGTTATCAGAAGGCCTGTTGATGCTCCATTGGTAAAGGTATTTAAATCCAACTTTTTAGATGGCAAGAGATCGCGTGGCAGGCCAAAGAACTCCTGGAAGGAAGCTGTCGATAGAGATAGTGTCACACTTGGAATTGGAAATTGGCAAGCGGTAGCCAGCGATAGAGCCAGCTTCAGGAACCGACTGAGGGAGGCCATGGATCACACTTGATCTGTACGGCCAGCGAAGTAAGTAAAAGTAACTTTATTTTTGCTTTTTATGTTTCATGGGTCAGTTAACAAGCAGAATAGCTGTCGGTAAAAGATAGTAAGATGTAGGAAGATTATTAAAGTATTCTTTTTGAGATATTTCTTAACTATGGAATTCTTAACACTAAAAATTCTTTTCAAAACCTGTAATTTTGGTTTTAATCATCAATTTAAAAGATTACTACTGTTTCCGTAACAGGTTACTTACCGTCTCATTCAATTTATAGTTGTTGTTATCTCTTTTAGCTTGATTTACTAAAATTTGTTGAATATTTTCGGATTTTTTGGTTATTTTGAATCAATTTGGATTTGGAATTAGAAATTGAAAAGTTGAAGTCAGCGTCTATCAGCAGTTTCGGACGGCATCTAAGAGATTCCATTAATCATATTTGTTCTGTAAATCCAACGAACTAAACACACAAGTACTTATTGAATATTTTTGAAAAATTAAAATGCTTACTTTAATTAAAATCTGTTGTTGGACAAAATATTTTAAAAATCTACGATTTACATGCAATCACACTTAATTATGTAGTTGCTGTCATTTACATTGCTGCGCATCAAAGTAAACTATTTAATTAGTACATTCGTGTCATTGAAAAAAATGGAAAAAAATACAAAGTAAAGCAGTTTTTCCTTAAATTTTCTTCGACTTTTTGCTATTAAACTTACAAGTTGTTGCTCGATTTATGGATTTGAGGGATGAATGACTTTCTGATATTGAGTATAGATTTGTAGTCCAAAGTATTAGTGTCCTGGCAATTTATGGATCTAGACAATATGAAAACATAACCTCTTTAACCTCAAAGCACTCTTAGATCAAATGAATAGAATATTAAGAACTAATAATTTAATTACATCTTCAATGAATGTCTACATAAAATACAGAAAGAATTTCCAAACAGCACAGAACGAGCAGTTCATTCCCTTCATGAACAAATTTTTCATAATTCTCATGTACATGTCTTTAAATTAAAATATTGAAAACATAGGTCAGCTAAGTCTATAAATAATAGACACACACTTAATTAAAGTTTTAGTCAATTAACTAAACTGCAAGCGTAATGAAGCAGCTACTGCTATCGCTTGTTTTTGTGTTTTCTCAAAATATTTTGATATCCGAAAGTGCAAACATTCTGGGAATTTTCAACTATCCAAGTTATAGCCATCAGTTAGTGTTTCAGAAAATTGTTAAAGATCTTAGTGCCCGAGGACATAGCTTGACTATATTGACTGTGAATAAGATTAATGAGAATTATCCAAATGTTACGGAAATTTATATGGAAGGATCTTACGAAAGTAATGACTTTAACCTTGCGGAATCAAAAGAAAAGAAGTTTAGTGTCTTAAGGCTGTTTAGTATCTTTTATCAATCAACAGTGAAAAGGACATTCCATCAATTAAATAATCCAGAAGTTAAAAAGTTGATAAAAAATGCCGATAATCAGAAATTTGACTTGATGCTTGTTGAGTATGTCTATCAACATCCATTAATCTATTTTGCTGAGATTTATGATTGTCCAGTTATTGCTGTATCATCAATGGAAGTGACTAACTTTATACATCACATTCTTGGGAATTATATCAACTTTGCAATACATCCAGAACACATATTTGAGTATGAACATGGAAAGCTTACTTTACCACAAAGATTTGTATCAGTGACTGTTCATTCCTTTATATTTCTCTTAATGGTTCCATGTGTTTCAATCGGTGAATACATTTTTAGATGGAATTACTTTCCAAATGTCAAAGCATCATTTGCTGATATTCATGAAAATAGAATTGAATTCCTGTTACAAAATGCAAATCCAGTTCTTGGTGCGACACGTCCTGTGACACACAATACGATAATGCTTGGTAATTTACATATTGAGCCACCAAAAGAGATTCAAGGTGATTTGAAAACCTTTTTGGATTCATCAAAAAATGGAGTGATTTATATCTCATTTGGAACTAATGTCAATACAAACTACTTGAATGAACGTTCCTTATCAATCTTCGTCAATACATTCAAGAAACTCAACTATAATGTTCTATGGAAACTTGATGGCGATCATGATAAAATACTGAATCAGTCAAGCAATATTTACGTCTCAAAATGGTATCCACAAGCTGATTTACTGGCACATCCAAATGTAAAGCTATTCATTACTCATTGTGGATTAATGTCACTTGAAGAATCAATTGATCGTGAAGTTCCAATGCTTGCAATTCCGTTTCTATTTGATCAATACCAAAATGCATTTAAGGTACGAAGTGAGGAGATTGGAGTGCATCTTGAGTACGAGACATTGACAGAAGAAGTCTTATACAATGGAATAATGGAAGCAACAAAATCAAAATATAAAGAAAATATCAAGCAATTCAAGACATTGATGTATGATGTGCCAATGCAGAGTCGAGAGAAAGCAGTTTGGTGGATAGAATATGCACTAAGGAACAAAGGTCGGAATCGATTGAAATATATCGGTGCTAAAATTCCATTTTATCAGCAATATTATCTAGATATTGTATTAATTTATGTCATATTGATATTATTAATTAAGAAAGTTTTGTCATTCCTTAAGTCTGTCTGTAAAATCAAAATAATAAAGTCCAAGACTCAATAAAATTGACCAAAAAAAGAAGTAGCAAAAAAAAATATTCAACACTGTTTGCTCCCAGAGAGATTTGAACTCTCGACCGCTAGTTTACAAGACTAGCGCTCTGCCCCTGAGCTATAGGAGCATATAACAGTTGATGATCGAAGTTGACAAATGCATTATATGAAACTGGAACGCGTTCTTTCCATTCTGTTCCATATTCCATAATAATGCATCAGCACGTTCCATTTTATATCATCGGATGTTGTTGTTTATGAAAATTTATACCTTAATTTATGCAGAATAATAAGTTTTAACTTAAAAAACTGGATTTTTTCACATCAAATAAATATTTAAATAAAGTTGCTTAAAACAGCCATGATTTTCAGGAGGCCCGACAGTTTTCAGCTAATCTCCAATCAGTGAACATCACATTGCTGCTTCTACTTCTGTTAGTCTGTGTTAATCTTAAGATTGTAAATTTTGATAACATTATTAAAATGTCAACATTTGTGCAAGTGCCTGCCGGAAGTGACTTTCCAATCCAAAATTTACCTTATGGAATTTTCTCGACATCATGCAATGTAAGCATCAATAAATTAATTAATTTTCTTTGTTTTGATGAAGGCACACCATAAATTTTTCTGTTTTCAAGGCCAACCGGCGAGTCGGAGTTGCTATTGGAGAACAAATTCTAGACTTGAGCGCTGTTGCCAATTTTTATCCCGAGTATGTTCAAAATGCTTTACGCGCTAATGTCTTAAATCCGTTGATGGAATTAGGATATGATGCATGGAATGATGTTAGAACTGTAACTAGAGATTTGCTCCTCGCTGGATCATCATTGGATAAGAATGAGGAACTCAAAAAAACGTAATTTACAGGCTTGCTTCAATTCTGATCAAATTAATTAAATTTTGTACTTCCAGAGCACTTGTTAACCAATCAGACGCAACCATGCACTTGCCAGCAAACATTGGTGATTACACGGACTTTTATTCATCGATCCACCATGCAACAAATGTCGGTATTATGTTCCGTGGTAAGGACAATGCATTGATGCCAAATTGGAAGTATTTACCTGTTGGATATCACGGTCGTGCAAGTTCAGTTGTTGTCTCTGGAACGCCAATGACACGTCCACTCGGTCAAACACAACCAGTCGATGGAGAAGCGCCAGTTTTTGGTCCATGTCGATTATTTGATTTTGAACTAGAAATGGCATTCTTTATTGGTGGACCGCCAACAAAATTAGGTGAACGAGTAACAACAAAAGACGCAGCAAAACGTGTGTTTGGCTTTGTTTTGATGAACGATTGGAGTGCACGTGATGTTCAGAAATGGGAATATGTGCCACTCGGTCCATTTACTGCCAAGAACCTTGGAACGTCAATTTCAGCATGGGTTGTTCCAGTTGCTGCTCTTCAACCATTCGCTGTTCCAAATTTCCCACAAGATCCAAAGCCATTCCCATATCTACAGCATGACGAAGTCTTTAATTTTAACATTGAGCTGTTTGTGGATATTAAACGTGAGATATTATCAAAATAATTCCAATGCAGCTGTAACTATATTTACTTTTAATATTTTCAGCTGAAAATGGACAACAAGTCACAGTGAGTCACTCCAATTATCGTCATTTATATTGGACTGCATTGCAACAAATTGCACATCATTCCGTTACTGGTTGTAACTTAAATCCTGGTGATTTATTAGCATCAGGCACGATAAGTGGCGAGACAGAAGATTCCTATGGATCAATGCTTGAAATTAGTTGGAAAGGAACGCGTTCAGTATCGGTTGGTGAAAATCAGACACGTAAATTCTTACAGGACGGTGATGAAGTTGTTATTCGTGGATTCTGCAATGGTGATTATCGTATTGGATTTGGCGAATGTCGCGGTAAAGTTTTGCCAGCAGTTCCATTTGAAAATTGAAAATTTTTTTATTTGTTTATGAATTAAAAGTGCAAAAATAAAAATGAAATTTTGGTATCAATGAAGGTATTTATTTTAGTGCTTGCTGCTACTGCTGCTGCTTGCTACAAATTTACGATACTATAGTCTCGTGCATGCATAAAAAATAAATAGAACATTGCCAAAGAAAAAAATAAAAAAAAAAATTCCCGCCCAATTCTATGCAGCATGAGAAAACAAACACGACACAAAAATGTATTGGATGTGCATGCATGAGGACATTGAACTCGGTTCACGAAAGTCTCTCGCAATTTTCCTTCATTCTCAATAATCGGTTTTGCATCAATAAATGTCTATCCTAATCAAATTTTTCTCTATAAATAGACAAGTATGAGAGGATAACAAATTAATGGATATCCTTAAAAACATGATTGGCACAAACCAATTGAAAATTAATTTCCATTAGAGGATATACCAATTATTCAAAAAGGATTTTGAATTGTTTTTTTAAATTTTCATGGATGATGTGATTGATTAAAATTGCATCATATCCTCATGCCTTTTTGTTGTCTCTCCTTTACTCTCACGACTACTCATTGTGCTCACGAAAAAAAATAAATAAATACTGTGTATGCTGATTATTTTTTTTTTCACTTGCTATTTGTGCAAATTTCTTTCAGTCTGTGTTCGCGTGTGTATTGCTGACATTTGGTCTGATTAAAGCTGACGGTTGAAATTAAATTTTTTTTATTTTCTTTATTTTTTTTTAAGTTACTCGAATTTCAATGAGGAATAAGCAGTTTTATGTTGATTCCTGAGGATTATTTTTTGTGGCAATTATGGTCGATAGTATTGGAATTAGGTCTTTAATGTGTCTAGTGATGGAGCTCAAGAGGGTGGAATTTATATAAGGGATTTTGTGATTAGTTAGAGGAATTCCTCGATAGCTCAGTGGCTTGTAGAGGCTTCAAAATGTTAATCGACGTCGGTTCAATTCCCAATTGTGAATTTTCATATCTAATCCTAGATTCTAGTCTAAAAATGGATTTTCTAGGAATTTAAAGAAGGCTTCTCAGTAGAATACTTAAGAATATACTACTCTAGTGCTGCATCCTTCATGCTGAAGCCTCAAAACTCAAGGAGTTGGCTAGAACAAATGTTATTAATGACTATGAGTTCCTGAAGTCTTGACTTTGACAAATTACATTGAGATATCCTTCGATTGTGTCATTTCAGTCAAGAGAACTTAAATTCATGGAAGATCAACTTCTGTCCCAACATCCAATGCTTCTTGATATCACACCTAGTGCTTCAATAGTAATACTTCTTAAACAATACTTAGTGACAATCTAATACATCTCAAAATGTATAGCTACACACGAAATTCCCACTAAATACGTGTTACAATGTGATATTTACTAGACTAAGTCTGTATCTAGCAAAACTATAAGCGAAAAAAACTCTCAATTCTGAAAACAGACACAACAACAACAAATATCAATTGTCAAGACCTACTAAGTTGACCGCCCGCGAGAGAAATTGCCATTCACAAAATTTAAAAGAAAAGAAAAGAAAGATCCTCAGTCGAATCGACAATGTCAATCAAAAGTGCCACAAAAGAATTCTCGACTTGCGATGATATTTTTAGCCTCATCGCATATATAAAAATCAATTAAATGACGAGGAATGAAGGCAAAGAAGACACAAAAAGTTGACGAATAATTATGAAAATTGTGCCAAAAAAATAAAAGTTTCACTTTATTGTGATTTTATGCTAAGTTCCTTAAGAATTTCTCATATTTTATTGCTGCTTCATGTGACGCACTCGAGAGGGAATGACACAAAAGAAAAATCGATAATATAGTTTTCAATTCCTTTCCTCTTCTTACTACAATGTTTATTATGAGAAAGGAAAGTTCATCCCCTTGCGGATTTTCTTCCTTTTCCCATTTTCCTTTCATCCGTCGCGCTCTTTTCTCTCGGTTGAAAATTTTCCCGACCAAATTCTCTCCGTCCGTAAACCGAGAGTAAGAGAAAGAGAGAGAGAAATTAAGCAATAAAGCTGAATGAGAATTTGTTTGGGGGATGAAATTTTACGACGAAACAAAATCGTTCATAAAGAAAAAATCAATACGTTGATTCGTCAGACAATTTATACAAAAAAAAGAAGTTTTTCCTTCATTCTTGTTGAAAATTTTGTAGTTTTTGCTCATTTAAGAACTTTTCTTTATAGAATTTGGACATTTATTTACTGTTTTGTGGCTTAGAAATGATAGTAACTATCGACTGAATGTGAATTGAATTTACTTAATCACGAATTTGTGAAATTTTTTACGGAATTAAAAAAAAGACAAAGGAAAAGACAGGAAAAATGTTTGTGGAAAATTTTCTAGACTAAAAGTGACAAGAAATAAGAAAAAAGTATTTTAATTAAAGTTATTAAGTGCCCTCAATAAGATATTTATAAATCCAAAGATTCAGCATTGATGTTATCGTAAAGTTTTTTGTGTATTTTTCTGAAAGAAAAACAAGGCAAAAAGAATCAACAATGAATTTCCTGTGGATAATACTTTTAATATCGTTCACAATACCATCAGAAGCAAAACAGCGGTTAACCGTTAACAGCATTTTTTTAAAAATTTAAAAAACAGCGGTTATAGAAAATTAACCGCTGTTAACAGCATTTTTATCTGTAAAGACTTTAAATAAGAAAATTTTATTTTGAATTTTAATAAAAAAAATTTAATTTTTTCATAAATCAAGAAAATGATTTTGGATAAAAATTTTATGCTAGCATTGATGTTATCGTAAAGTTTTTTGTGTATTTTTCTGAAAGAAAAACAAGGCAAAATATTACAAACGCCTTAATGTTTATGAATTTTCAATAGAAGAAATCAACAATGAATTTCCTGTGGATAATACTTTTAATATCGTTCACAATACCATCAGAAGCAGGTAATTGTCAATTTTTGGATTTTCGTCCTTATCATTGATAAAATATTATGTATTGTATAAATATGTTGCCAGACACGGTAAATACGTTGACGTTATAATAAGCAATTTAAATAATTTATACAAAAACGCCCCATTTATTTGCGCTTTCGTTGGCCTCTGTTTGTCTGGCAAAAATTTTTGTACTGTAACATTTTCTTCTTCACATAGCTTGCCGAGTAATTTGTACACTTTGAAATCTTTCACGCGATGATTCATTTCATTTCTATATGGGATGAAAAAATTATTCTCAATTTCGTCATAGCTTCATATTTATTTTTCGATTTTTTATATTTATTATTTCATCTTAATAAATAAAAAGCAATCTAAGTGAATGGTTACTTAATTAAAAATTATGAATGGAATATTTTCATATTCATTCATGCCAAAATTCTCCTTATTAAATGGAATCTGTAATGGGAAACTTTGACTATTAAAATATAACCAGATGCATGTAAATTTAGATACGAGGGTTGATGATGAAGACATTAAATGTCTTTTTATAGATTTATTGCAACTATTTTGAATATTTTAATCTTTAACGATCTTGTAAAATTTGAATTCTGTAATTTTACACTTAATCATGTCATCTCAGTAAATAAGAGATGCAAAAGTTTCAAATTTAACGGAAATTTTCAAAATAATTTAGTCATCTTGGTGAAAACTGATGCAAGATTTAGAAATTTTGTAGATAAGATGCGGAATTTTAAAATTTAAACAACTTTTAAGAGATGCGAAAATTCAAATTTACAGACCTTTGAAATTCCCAAAATTCAAATTTTAATGAGAATTTCGAGCGATTTAACGGAAAATTTTGAAATAATTTTATCATCTCGGCAAAATTGAATGAATCATTTCAAATTTTAAATTCCCCGATTTACTTAAATGCTATCATCTCGGTAAAAATGAAGCAAAAATTCAAATTTCTAACTGACTCACCAACTTCCAACTCACTCTACGTTTTTATCACACGCTCAATATCAAAATATCCAAATACATTTAAAACTCAAACATTTTCTTAACATTCCATCCAACAGAAAACTCACCAAGAAGATGTATGCATTTTGAGAGACGAAGAGTAAGCAAGTCAAGTGAACTGGAAGATGATTCAAAAAATGAAATTCAGGATGATTCCGAAGCTGATGATAATGACATGGATCAAAATTACACTGATTTGAACTCGACAGAAGTAAGGCATCCTTAATCTCGCCTATTGTGTAACTTTAATAAAAATCAAATTTAATTTACAGATGAACTTGTCAGGATCTGCAACAAATGTGTCATGTCCAAGCTCACAAAATTATTGTTTCTCAACGTATTTGCCGTTAAAAGATGGAAAGTATCGTCTTGATATGCAAGGATGTTGGGAGCATCGAGATATTTGCAATCAGTCAACATGTATGGCAGTTGAACGTAAAAATGTCCTATTCTGTTGCTGTAATTCCGACTACTGTAATGCAAATTTTGTCTACACGACACCAAAGACATCGCCGGTAATTGTTTCACCAGATGATGGACATAGTAACATCCATAATCGAATTCAATATCGAAGTTCAGCTATATGGATAAGTTTCGCATCAACTGCCATTATGCTTACCGTCATAAGCGTTGTCTTCTTCATATCCTGTCGAAGTAAACCAAAACCATTAAGAGAAACTTCACCATTAGCACCATCTGGTCCAGGATATTCATCAAATTTATATAATGTCGATAACCTTAAGCCAATATCAATTATTGGTGAAGGAAAGTAAGTTTTAAGCACCAAAAATCTTTTGAATGACTTTTAATGATATTAATGACATCCAATTAGGTATGGAACAGTTTGGAAAGGAATGATGAACGACTGTCAACCAGTGGCAATAAAAATTTTCAGTGCAAATAAGAAACAGTATTTCCTCAATGAAATGGACGTCTATAATCAGCCATTTATGGACGTGTGTCCTGCATTATTGAAATATTTTGGTATGTTTATATTTTGTTTGTTTTGAGGCTTGTGGATGGTTTCTTGTTGTGATTTTAAAGGTTTCATTGATGTCTTGCAATTTTTAACGGTGAAAATTTGAATTTTTTGTAAACACTAACACAATCAAAGAAATTTTTCTAGTTTTGATTTTCAAAAATTTCAAGGTTTTATTGAGTTTTTCTGATACAGAAGCATTTTTAGTGCTTTATTATTCACTTATTTAACTAGCTAAAGCTAAAGAGTAAAGTATGTATTGATATTTGCGGTTAAAATGTGAAAATTTACAAATTTCATTGTTTTTACTTTGCATATCAAGAAAACAGTCTCTTGCCGCATTTAAATGCAGACCTAAAAGCAAACCAATCTTACATACTTTTCCATTTAATTCCAGGATGTGACGAGCGCATAAACTCAGAAGGAAAGATTGAATACTTACTCGTCTTATCACTAGCTGAATGCAGTCTTTATGAATATCTTAAGCAAAATTCAACAACATTCCCGATATTCTCACGTATGGCGACATCAATTGCACGAGGAATATCACATTTACATACAAGAATACAAAAAGGAGACATGCTTAAAATGTGTATATGTCATCGGGACATAAACAGTCGAAATATTCTCGTTAAAGCTGATCTCACATGTTGTATTTGTGACTATGGATTTGCAACAAAATTGAGTGGATCACGTTATGAGTATCAAGGCGAAATGATACTTGCTGAAACGAAAAGTATTTATGAGGTTGGAACATTACGTTATATGGCACCGGAAATTTTAGAAGGCGCTGTTAATCTACGGGATTGTGAGCTTGCATTAAAGCAAATTGATGTTTATTCGCTCGGATTGGTTTTATGGGAATTATGTATGAGATGTCAGGATTTTTATCCACCCGAAATGCCAACACCAATCTATAAAGCACCATATGAGGCAGAAATTGGTATTCATCCGACATTCGACCAAATGAGAGCATTAGTATTGCAACATAAAGCAAGACCATTATTTCCACCACAATGGGGTGGTGGTACAGCAGCGCATGCAATAAAGGAGGTGTGTGAGGATTGTTGGGATCCAGATGCTGAAGCTCGCCTTACATCATTGTGTGTTGAAGAGAGATTGATTGAGATATCCACTTTAAAGCCACGATCGCATTATGTCACAATGTCAACATCATTAAGCACAAATAATAAATTAATATCAGCAAATAATAATTATAATAACAGTATAAACAGCCCAACACGGGACTTTTCGTCAGCCATTCCACCAAATCAAATATCCACAAATCGAGTCGAGACTACATGCGAATCCTACATTTCCAGTCCATCAAATGATTATGGAAGTATTCAAAAGAACCGAGAATGTTATGGACAACAAATTCAACAATTTCAAGGACGTAATTTATGTTTGGAAAGGAATCTGGTACAAATCCATCAAGCTGATCAATCAAATGATGAAAAGTCAATAAAGAAATCTGCATTATGTAATGGCAATCAATTGATCAATAATACGACGGGTAATGATAATTTCTATAATGGTGAATATGAAGTATTAGTTGAGGAATTGCTGACGAGAAAATTAGCATGCACAAGTTCCGCAACGTCACGTGAAGTATTACAAAAGAAAAATAATTCCGAGAAGAAATCGACACGATGGAGGGACATAATACATGCAAAGTTCCACATGAAGCGACGCAACCTAAACGCACTAAATATTGATAATGTTCAGCAGAGCTTTTCAACGCCAGTACGTAAGGTCGCTAATGATGTCGTTATCAATTGTGATGATAAACCAAATAACATTCAAAGACCCAAAAATTTAGATCTAGTATCCCCGATTGTCATAAGCTGCTCGATATCTGATGAAATTCAGAACTATAAAACTCCATTAAATGATCCAAATAGTGATCCATTCACCGTCATTCAAGCACCACCGAAAATAGTCACCTCAAAGTCAGCAACATTAAATACAGTAACTTCAGATGATTCCAGTGAAAGCAATCGATTGAAACGACAACGATCGCTAGAAGTTTTCCGCGAAGTATTCGGACCATCGAAAGTGAGTTTAAGGGATGTACAATGTCGTGTAAAGACTCCAGGTGATTTGCCTGCTAGTGTAAGGAAAGTGAGAGCATCAAAGACATTGTCATTGTATGATGATCGTATTATGGATCCAAATGAATACAGACACAATAATAATAGTTTATAGCATGAGGAAGTACTGCTGTTAGAGTTGTAAAATGAAATTTATTAATGAATTATTCTAGTCAACTTTTCCTCCTCTTTTTATATATATTCAAATGGGTCGCGGGTGTATCCAGGTGGTGTTTTGGGTATGGAATAGAGCCTAGTAGTCAGGCTTACCAGGGAACGCAATTAAGCGAACAAAAGAAAATGACCGTTATTTTTTGAAATTCACTAACACAATGATACGTAAAAATTTGAAATATTTTTGACAGTTATGATTTTAAATTCAATTTTTTGTAACCGATTTCTGAAATTCAAATTTTTTGTCAATGTACTAGTTTGTTTACATATTGAATTTTTAATTTCATACTAAATTTTAAAAGATATGAGAGGATTGTGACTTAACTTACAGAACAAAAGCCATGTTGGATACACCTTTGACCTCAGCCTAAACTCTTAGCAGCAAAACATGATGAAATACTGCACAATTTATAAATAATATAAAAATGAATTTAGTCGGTAAGAATTAAAGTGCATTAGAAAAGCACTCTAAATACTTAAGTGGCTCTACATGATACTCAGCGTAATTATTATAATAATAATATATATTCTTTCTACCTAAGACATTTAGCTATAAAATTCTTCAATTATTTATATACATTTAAATTAAAAATAATAAAAATATGAACAAAAATGACCAGATATAAAATTTTTTGGACTTATTGGACGAATTAAGGAAATTGAGAGATATTTAAATTGATAATGATTATGAAATTTATAAATGAAATTAATTAATGTAGCATTTTGTCAAATGATGTTGTTAATTAAAATAAAAAAAACTTATAATAATTGAATTATATTAAAGGAAACTCAGTCAACTGAATTTTTACTTGTTTTTGGTTTCAGTAATTTGATTATGTCAGCCAAAACTTCCTTATGCTTTATTAATTATTTGCGTTGTAGGTAAGATATTCAAAATATTCTTGTTTTGTGGTAACAAAGGTTGCTTCGAAACGACTAATTAATACATTTTTGTGGTAATTAGCGTTGTCATGACTGTGAGCTATGGATTATATCTTTGAAAGACTTTAAAGTTTGCAGGAGATTATGTCAAAATTATCAAAACATTGTGAGTCAATTTAAATAAAAGTTTAACGACCTTTTCAAATTCAAAGCTTAGCAATTTACCAAAACCGTACAAATGTTTTCTGTGATTTGAAATATTTTGTAACGGATTTTTGCATATAAATTCTTAGTTGAATCCTTACAATTCCAAAAAACCATACAAATGTTTTTTAAAATTCAAATTTCAAAAAAATCGTTAAAAATGAACCTGAAAAATAAAGTCAATAATTAAAGAACATCAACATATAATTTGCACGCATCGTTAATTGCATGATCGTGAAAACTTTATTCTGCTTATTTTTTTTTTGTTTTTTAAGAGATTAAATACAATATCTAAAGTTTGCAATGCCTATGAGCTAAAAAAATTAAGTTGATTTCTATTGCGATCATTTTATATCAAAAATATTCATTATTAGTAAGCACAAAACTATTTCAAGTAACATATTAAGTCATTTATTTTTTTGCATGTAGAACCAGAAATTCTGATTTTACCAGAAAAATTTGCATTTTAATTAAACTTAAGCAAAACAAGTTACACATTTATTGTCTAATTTATTTTTTTTAAAAAAATTTTAACGTATTTTGAAGATCATTAATACTGTTCCTATTAATAAATCTGAATATAAAAAAATTGAAAAATTAAAATTTGAAAAATCACAAATTAAAATTTTAAAAGTATCAATTTTGTTTTGAACTTTTATATTTAAATTTAAAAATTAGTTTAAAAAATCTTAATTAAATTTGTCTCATTTTTTAAAGCTGGACAGAAGTTCTGGATGAGTTAAGTTGGAAATGTCAAAATATTCGAAAATTTTCAGTCAAAATTTCACTTCCAACAAAGTCTCGTCCAAACTTCTTCGCAGCTGTTTTTTAACTGTGGAGTGGGAAGAGAAAAAATTGTTCTTATTCTACTTCGTAGTTTTACATCAAATAACTTTGGGAACTCTTCATTGATTTTTTCACTAAAATTACTAAATTCAGTTTATTTTATGTTTAAAGTTCAGCTCTCATTTTTTTCGGAGGAACATTCATGTTTATGGAAAATATATTAAGTGCTTTTCTGTGGCTGTATCCGAAATATTTAGCAGGTGTCATTTACAAATTAATTAAAAACTAGTTTTTCGAGTCAAAAATCTTCATTTTATGATTTAACTTGAGTTGGATGATATTGACAGCATGTAGCATTTTTCGGTGACAAATCTCTAGTGCTGCACTGAATAAAGTTGAAATCATTAAAGTGAATTAAAATCATTTTAAACGCAGCTGCGAATTTTCAAATTTTCAAAACCGTTAGAAAATTTAAATTTTGAATAACCGTTAATTAATCAGCATTTTTTTGATACAGTTCGAAAATTCATCTCTTAAATCATAATGGACACAGCCACAGAAATGCTTTTTTGATGTCAATAGGATAAGATAGTGGATACAGTCGATTCTATCAATTTGATACCAAAATAAAATATTTGCTAAGCTTATGAGTAAACAATAAAATCGGTCTTTATGCCTCATTAAGTCTGTTTTGTTGCTTCATGGTATCAGCTACATATTTTATTTATATTATTAGGGTATATTGTTTATCCAAAAAAATCTATCCACTGCTCACAAAACGTTTTCCATTTTTAAATTGTTTAGATCTATTACATTCAATTTGTTTGTTGTGTTCTGTGCAGGAGTGTATCTGGTATTTATTATAGAAGGGTAGCTGCTTGATCATATTGCAAAATTAAATTGTTAAATTAGGTTGCATTGAAGAAAGTTAAATTGTAACGGTCAAAAATTATTTGAAAAATAACAATTTTTGTTTGAAAAATTTCAAATTTTAAAAGTTCGTTAAAAAACATTAACTTTAGGATACACCCCTGGACTTTGTAAATCTAATTGATATTCACAATTAATGAAATAATTATCAATGAAAATGGAACAAAATTAATTAACTAATAGGTATTTTATATTCTAAATTTTAACCAAATTTTAATTCTAATCGTATTGGACAAAAAGTGTGAGGTTTGAGAATAAAGAAAGAAGTATTAAAAATAAAATAATTAAAGAAAAAAATTAGGAATCAGTATTAGTTAAACACTTCCATCAGTTCGTCCTCATAAATGGCAATAAACAGCATACACAATAATCCAATTAACATACCGCTGAATTGTAAAGAGCATTGTACCAGCATACAGTTTCCCTCCTTTCCGTGTGATGATGTTAATTCAGGCATCTAAAAATAATTGGTGCCAACAAAAAAAAATTAGAATAAATTGTGGCAATGACCTATAAAGCTTATTTCCTCACCATATCAACAAGTGCAATGTAAATAAAAAGACCAGCAGTTCCGGCAAAAATATATTGTGATGCTTCGGGTGTGTCACCAACTAAGACGCCAGCAATCATACCAAAAACGCACAAAACTCCAGTCAAAATATTATAGCAAATAGCTTTCTTTGGACTCATTCCAGCTTTCAGAAGAACCGCAAAGTCTCCCAATTCGTGTGGCAATTCATGACATAAAACAGCAAGTGATGTTGAAAATCCACCAGCAATGCTGCCAGAGAAGGCAGCACCAATTGCCATACCATCTGTAAAATTGTGTAATCCATCTCCTAAAATGACCATCCAAGCAACAGCTGATAAAGATTCTGGTGGTGAATGGACATGACCGTGTGTATGTGAATGTCCGTGGTGTTTTGATTGGTGTTCTCTGAAAATTATTGAAAAAATCGTTAAAATTTCGTTAAAAAATTCAAATTCCTAAAAGCCATTAAAAATTCAAATTTAACAAAGTCGTTACTCACCTTAAGATAATAGTAGTAGTAAGCTTCTCATCATCATGTTCCTCAATTTTAGCATTAAAAGATGCCGAATTAGAAACAGGATTTCCCGATTGCTTAACATTATTAAACAATGCACTACTCTCAATTGATCCATCTAAACTAGTCGATAATGTTGTATTGTCAATATCATTACTATTTTCATGAATCAATCCGTTAACTTTTTTGGTGTCATTATGCAATATTATAATATCCTTATCTTTAGGACTAAGCATCTCCTCTTTCTCATCATGATCATGATTATGTTCTTTTGCTTCTAAATTAATTTCATCATAACAATAAGGATATGATGAATATTTATGTTTACACGTTGTTGGATTAACCGATGTCGATTCCGATTCACGGACAACGCGAATATGTTTCTTTGGATTTTTATCTTTCTTCTCCTTCTTTTGACGATATTCCATAATAGTGGCTATAAAGCGCTCAAAGAAATATGAGAAAACAATACATGCAAATATAATCAGTCCACGATGCATCATTGATCGATGTAAGTCTTGATCTGGTGTTAATGGAAGCATAGCATGTGGCAATAAATGAAGTAATGTATCGCCAGTCATTGTTCCAACCGCAAGTGCCACTAAAAATTGTAAAATTAAATGATAATACTGCTTATCCATAATCGGAACGACAATAACACCACACAATCCACAAGCGCTGACAATCAGCACACTTAATGTTGAATAAAGCCACACAAGCTTTCTATCTTCCATCTCTATAAGTTTTGTTACGGTTGTGTCCTCTGTATTGAAATGTGAAGGATCAAAACATGAATTTTGACTTAATGTAGTATCACGATTAATTATGTAATATAGGAGTATGGGACATATTGACATCATGTTTTCTGAACTTAATTCTATGTCATGGTGATGATGATGATCATGGTCATCGTGTTTGAGGCCATGATCATCATGTTCGTCATCATCAGTTTCACCGTGCATGTGATCATGCTTCTCGTGACTGCGCCCCTCGTGACTATGATCAGTGTTGTCTTCCTTAAAATGTGTCAATTTCATTAGAAAAGTCTCCTCGGTCATACATGTCTTATGATCACTATTATGTAATGTTAAATTAAATAAATAATTAAGTTTTAGCTGTGTAATCATGTCCTCAAATGCATGAACATTCATTGTTGTTTGGTTGTTGCTAAATTGACGAATTGTTTTTTCTAAATGTACTTTTGTTACTTCTGGCATTTCTAATCGTTGCTGTGTTGGAACTGAATGTGAATGGTCACCGTGACGCTTTTTTCTTGATAAAATTTCATCTCTTTTTTCTTTCTTATATTTATCTATATTTTCATCATAATAATTTCCAGCTGCTACGTCAATAATTGAATTAATTTGATAATTATAATTTGATTTTGATAAGTCATTGTTTCCATTTTTCCAATCAATGGAATCGATATTATTAATGTTGCTATTTGACAGAACATGCTCCTTGCATGGTAAATGTTCTGCACAAAGTAGGCAAACGACACAAACTGCCATTAAATGTCGATGTGCCATTATGGTCCAGGTTACTTGCCAAAAACTCCTAAAATGAGAATAAGAATTGAAAAATAACGGTTAGTAAAGATTTGAAAAATAACGGTCAATAAATATTTGAATGAAGCATTAATTAATAGATTTGAAAAATAACGGCTAAATTTTTTTTTTGAAAATTGTACCATTTGGACAGACTGACAGCTCAAATTCCTCTTTTCAAAAACACGTCGTTAATTATTCATAAAATAATTAAAGCTCACAGCTATAAAAAGATCAGAAGAAAATCTCCATTTATGAGTCGATTGAATGCACTTAAAATCTGAAGCGTAAATCTGACACCTACACTTATGATAGACGACTGTGTTGATGAAAATAAACATTGTACCTAATTAATTAAAAAGCAATAAACTGCTACGTATCACCCTCTTATCATACTATTCATTATTGTTTACTATTATTGTTCTCAGTGTAAAATTTCGGTGAAATTTGTTCAATTTTGTAAATTTGTCAGATTGAGCCCAAGTGGACAGCTAGAGCAAATTCATCACAATCGTCAAGTACTTTACAAATTTACTATATAATTGATGAGATTTTAGTCACAGAAAATTAATCATTTACAATCTTATCACGCGAGAATTTCTAGGTAATCCCTGATTATTTGATTTGATACACATTATAGTATTTCCATACCCTAGATGAGAATGCAGTTTACGTTTATGGGAATTTTGTTCTATTTTCTTGCATAAAAGCACCGAACCATGGATAATTTTCCTGGATGTTTTCAAGGTTATCAATATTATTAAGTTAGACTAAATTGCTTAGACGGAATATCAAAGTGCTTATAATTTCCTCAATAGATTATGATTTTCAAATACTTAATGGATTTTGTTTTCACATGCATCAAGTCTCGTTCAATCCTCGAGACAAAACAAGTAATTATGAATTTTATACAAAAACACCACCGTGAATCAGAGTTGAAAAAGCTAATTATATCCTCAGAAAAAAAATTATTTCGCTAGTTTTGGAGTTTCACTTATTTAAATATAGTAATTTTTGCTTGTAACCCGAGCTGCACATTGCCATTTTGTTGAATCTTATTAAATTTTAATTGAAAATTATTTTGCATTTGTATGGTTTTCAGATGTAATAATTGGCATTTGTATGGTTTTCAAATGTAATAATTGACAGTTGTATGGTTTTCAAATGTAATAATTGACAGTTGTATGGTTCTCAGATGTAATAGAAAATTGATAAATTTTTGAAATAATTTTGACAGTTACGATTTTTATTTGCATTTTTTGTAACTGATTTTTAAAATTCAAATTTTTGGCAATCCTTTAGAGCAAAGCTATTGATTCTTCCAATGACACGACAATATAGTCACTGATTGTGCAGCGCGGGAAACTTACTTTACAGTAGGATTATTGTCATTGACTGTCTTAAGTCAAACTCCTTATTTCACCATAGTACAATTGACACAGCAGTTAAAAAAATCCGCAAAATATTTAAAATAACTTGACTTTAAATAGAATTTACATTGCCATTCAATTACGCGCCACAGTCAAGTCATCAATTCTCATATTGAAAAAATCATTAAATTCATAAATTTTTTGTCAATTAATGATTGTTGGCCTTTTGTAATTTAATTGATGTCAATTTCCATCGCAAAAAATTGAAGTCACTGGATTCGCGACCAATATCATCAACTTAATTTAAATAAACTGACTAGACAGTGGACTTTTTATTGGAATCATAGAGCGCGCCTTACTGTTTTTGATCACTAATTTATTTTTATGCTATTGACCTATTGAATTTAAACTTGAAAAATTCTTTTGTAGCTCGGCCGACAAGTCTAGCACAAATTATGCGAAAATTACAACAACTTTTTAGTGCCGAATATAAAAATTTCACTTCATACTTAATTGACATGCACACAATGTTGAGAACGGCTGCAAACATTTTTTCGTTTCCTTATGAATTAATACTTTTTTTTTATAATTTTTTTATTTTTATTTTCACAACAATTTAATGAAAATTCACGACACTTGAAATATATGTAGGTGTAACAGCGTTCACGCGATTTAATAAAAAATAAGAAGATTAACGTCTTTTCACTTGAACGTATGAAATTAGAATGATAACAACTGATTTAACGTAGCGTGGATTCCTATTTTATATGTAATTTATCAAAATAAACAACTTTTTTTTTTAATTTCCGTGGAAGCCCATTAAGTCCTAGAAACCGATGACCTGGATGATCTTCTCACAATTTAAATACTGTTTTTTATTTTATTTAATGTTTATCAACAAGCATGCATTCGTTTTTGTTTTATTGCATTTTTCAATTTGCATTTATATAAAAAATAATGTCAAATGAAGGCAAATGATTTGAAATTGAAAAACGTTAAATTTTTTCACCTTGAAAATTTTTATAATTAAAAAAAAAGTAGTGCTTGCTGTTCGATACCATAAACATTATCAGAAAAGCATGTATGCATGTATTTTTACGTCATACAAAAACGTTTTGATAAGGAATTCTTTTGGTACCTAATTCCTTTACGCTTACTATTAAGCTGAATTTTAAAGAATTAGTCAGAGATTTTGTTTCAATTTTAAATTGCTGTTAAATTCTCAAAGAATGAAGATTTGACGTTCTAATGGAAATTAAACATCAAAGAAAGCTTGTTTCGAATTGTTAATTTTCTCAAATTTTAAATCTTAAAATTCAAATTTAAAATTTGTAATTTCAAAATTTTAATTTAAAGATCTTTCTTTTTCGTCAATTTGAAACATTTTTAACAAATGTAAATTTCAAATTGCTCAATTTTCTTAAATATAAAGATTATAAAAAAATTCTCAAAATGATTTCAATTTACAAAGCTTTCTTAAATTTAAAAATTTTTTTCAGATTTTAATTTGCAAGATTTTGTTAAATTTGAAATTGAAAAATTTTCTCAAATTTCGAATTTGTAATTTTTCAAATTTAAGTTTAAAGACTTTTCAACTTACAATATTATCACAAATTTAATTCTCAATCTTTTCACAAATTTTAATTTTTAAGATTTGATTTCAAATTGAATTTCAAAGAATTTCCGTAAATGTCAATTCAATTCTCAATTCACGAAATCCAAAAGTAATACAATTTTAAAAAATGTCAAATTTCAATTTTCTAAACGAAAGTCTTAATTGAAGCTGTGGTGGTTAAAAAATATAGTAATTCGGTTTAAATTTTAACGGTAAGCTAAAATTTGAAAACAATCAAGTCATCTAAGAAAAATTTAGTCATCTGAGAAAAACATTATGTGAATTAAGAAAAATAATTAAATTAAGTAATTGTGAGCTAATTGTTTGCAAAGAAACGCTTAACAATTAGGTAAGATACGCGTAAATAACAAGAATATGAAGAAAATAGCCTAATGTAATTTAATATTATAGCTTTCGACAAAAACCACATTTTTTTTGTCGACAATACAACAGGAATTATCACTGGAAGTTGATTTCTGTGAGTAATAAGTTTAGGGACGATAGATCATAGGAACTAATCAATATATTTTGTATATAGGTCTGAATTGAAAGATTCATTTTGCTATTTCAAGAAGAACTTGAAATTTACCTTAAAATAATAAGTAGTAAGTCAAGCATAACCTTTAACAATTTAAACAACAGTTTGATTAGTTATAAATTTTAGGATCTATTGAATCGTAAATCAAAATTTATCGAATCGTAAAAGAAACCTCATATTGGAGAAGAAAATTGAAAATAAGTTTCATGTAAGTTAATTATAGTGATTATGAAAAAGATATGTATAATTAATTATGATATTATGTTACAGCCAATTAGAGGTTTTACAGTTTACTTGGATATATTTGAAGATTGAAGAAAATAAACAAATCATTGAATAAATTGAAATTCTGTGATTTTATTAAGAACATCGCAACTTGGTCTCCATAAACATTTTGGGGCACAACATCCACATCCATAAGTCAATTAAAAGTGTAGAATCACTACAGAATATCACATACGGAGACCCGGACTGGCGCCGAACAAATAAAATTTAAACAAAAATTGTGTCATCAAGTATTCATCAGAATTTTTTTTGTGTCAACAAAAAAATATTATTTCACCAAAGTTCAACATAATCAATAATATGAATCGAAGTCCAAATATGAATTCAACTGTACAGAAAGCCATTGAATTGGTAAGGGAGCCGGAACCAAGAATACAAAGAAATTTGTATAATTTTCTGGTACAAACCAAATATTTATCAGAAAGTCAAGTTTTTGCTGAAGCCTACCTAAGAGGAATGGTTACTGGACAAAGACAAGATGTGATTTCAGCAGCTGATCGTAGAATTATCGATGAGCAGTTACGTACAGATTATCAACGTTGGTGTGGTACAGGCGTAGATTTAACACCAATAGTAATGGATTTTCGTCCAACACCAAGTGAATCGTCGATTATTATCAATGAGATGTTTATTGAGTTGAATAGACTTGAAGAATCAGGAGCTGACATTGTTGCACTAGGAGCTCAAATTGAGTTTGGAATCAATGTCTTGAAGCGGACAAATTTATCGGATGTGAATAATTTTGAAGTTTTGTTGGAAATCATCGAATGTTTCAATGAAAAGTATGCTGAGCTGAGCTTTTTGACAAGACCATTGGATACGACTCAAGTCAATAGTTCACAACCACCAATATTTGCGCAGAGCCAACAATTTTTCACACCAATAAATCGAAATTGTAATATGAGGTCGAATGGATCAACACGAAATTATAGTCAACAAAATCCAGCATATAGTAACATACCAAGACCGTCCTTTGTGCATCAATTTGCAAATGTTAATGAGGATCGTAATTCAACAAGACTGAATACTCAAACACATCAGACATTCAGTGGAAATGAAGGACGAAGTTCAATTTTAAGTGGTCGTAATGACTCAATATTAGCTGGTCCACATCGTGTTAATGCAACTATAATTAACATTATCAGCAAGAATGTTTACAAAGTTGAAATGGATGCAATTGATCAAATTGAAACATGGGAGAATCAAGCAAAGAGGATGCAAGTTCCTACGGACTATTTTCTCAGCTATATGGAAGTTTTATTGAGTGCTGATCTTCAAAGCTGGTGGTCACTAAACCGAGGAAGACTTGATACATGGCAAGCTTTCAAAATACAATTTTTAGAGGATTTTGGTGACAATAATCGTGCTATAAAAGCTGAGCAAGAATTAGCAAATTTATCACAAGGAGAAAATGAATCGTTTCAACAATTATTTCTTCGCTTTACACAATTAATGAAGCATATCAAGCCCGAAAAGAGCCCATCTGACAAATTATATAGTCTAAAGTCGTCTTTGAAACCTGAACTTCGTGCTGCATGTCTCACAGCACCATCGATGGCAGAATTGAAACGTATATGTCAAGAGTTTGAAGGAATGGAAAAAGTGAACATCGCACGCCAACGGTATATCAGAGCAAATAAAGTGAACATGATTGACAACAGTGTTGCTATGGAAACAGATGAAAAGTCGATTGATTATTGGAACAATGAACTAAGTTGGAACGCGACAATCGAGGAAGAAGATCGAGCTTTTATTATTGAAGAAAGTATCGAGAAAAGAAAGACAGCAATGAGTCAAAAGTGGACAAAAGATCAGAGAAAGGAATGGCTTACCCAGCAACTGTGTTTTAATTGTGATGTCAAAGGTCATTTACAAGGCCAATGTGACAAACCTTGGAAACCACATTGTGCGAAGTGTGGCAACAAGAATGTTAACAACGTAAAAGAATGCAACCTTTGTTCGGGAAATGCGAGCTCTTCGACACAAAACGGAGCATAGTGTTGAAGAATATAAGTCCAGCTCCACACAAAAACATGGTAATGACCATACAAAGTGATGACCGACGAATTTATCTGGATGTTACAATAAATGGAAGAAATTGTAAAGGCGTATTGGACACAGGAGCAACAACTTCCATATTAGGACGTAATGCAGATATGATATGGAAGGTTAAAAATAATAAACAACATAAAAATGAATGTGTAATAACGGCAAACGGTCAATTCATGAAGTATAACAGCAAAATTAAAGTAAGAATGAAATACAAAAACATAGAACGACAACTTAAGATGATGATCATTCCCGAAGTAACCGAGTCCATAATTTTAAGAATGAATTATTTTATTAATTTAATTAACTATTTAGAAGTTAAGAGTTGAATTATTTACTATAGGTTAAATTACATGAAACTTGAGAATATGAAGTACGAGGAGTTCTTTTTAAAAAAATTAATGTTAATTTTTTTTATAAGGAATAGGGGTATTTGTGGTGGTTAAAAAATATAGTAATTCGGTTTAAATTTTAACGGTAAGCTAAAATTTGAAAACAATCAAGTCATCAAAGAAAAATTTAGTCATCTGAGAAAAACATTATGTGAATTAAGAAAAATAATTAAATTAAGTAATTGTGAGCTAATTGTTTGCAAAGAAACGCTTAACAATTAGGTAAGATACGCGTAAATAACAAGAATATGAAGAAAATAGCCTAATGTAATTTAATATTATAGCTTTCGACAAAAACCACATTTTTTTTGTCGACAATACAACAGGAATTATCACTGGAAGTTGATTTCTGTGAGTAATAAGTTTAGGGACGATAGATCATAGGAACTAATCAATATATTTTGTATATATGTCTGAATTGAAAGATTCATTTTGCTATTTCAAGAAGAACTTGAAATTTACCTTAAAATAATAAGTAGTAAGTCAAGCATAACCTTTAACAATTTAAACAACAGTTTGATTAGTTATAAATTTTAGGATCTATTGAATCGTAAATCAAAATTTATCGAATCGTAAAAGAAACCTCATATTGGAGAAGAAAATTGAAAATAAGTTTCATGTAAGTTAATTATAGTGATTATGAAAAAGATATGTATAATTAATTATGATATTATGTTACAGCCAATTAGAGGTTTTACAGTTTACTTGGATATATTTGAAGATTGAAGAAAATAAACAAATCATTGAATAAATTGAAATTCCGTGATTTTATTAAGAACATCGCAACTTGGTCTCCATAAACATTTTGGGGCACAACATCCACATCCACAAGTCTAATTAAAAGTGTAGAATCACTACAAAGCATTCACGCGATTTTATTCCGGAACTTCAACTTGTTCTCTTCATGATTTATTAAAATTAATTGTAGCAATTACAATATAAAATTAATAATATTTACATAGAGAGAGTAGAAAAAAAAATAATACATGTAAATAATATGATAAATTATAAACAATCACGTGGAAGAAAAAGAAGAAAAAAAAAATTCAAATCGCGTCACAACTTCGAATCCTCAATTTAAATTTTCTAACCTAAAAAATTTATGTCGAGGTGAATCATTTTAAAATTCAAGGAATTATGCATGTAGAATTTGCATAAGCACCGAAAATGAAACTCGTTTTTTCAAAACATTATAAAAAAAAAGTGCGAATGTATGAAAATTGAGGTTGTGAGTTTGTGTATTCAAAACCCCACGTTTTTTTTCTTCTCTATCTCTTTCTATCTTGAATAATTCTATTTATAAAGAAGCGCTAACTAACTTCCAATAGCGATTATCAATATTTTCAAACGTAAATTGAAGAGAATTATTTGAAATTTTTTTAATTATTTATTTCATTCAGCTTTTAAACAAACATTTTTAATTTGATAAAATTTATTTCTTTTTTTTTGACACACTCACCGAAAAAAAAGCGTCTATATGATTATTATTATATACTAAGTTGTGACTGTATGTGTAGAGGTTTTAGAAAAAATACTTCTGATCAGCACGAAGAGAAAATGACGAATGAGGCTTATGAGGTTCGAATCCGCGCAATTTAATTGGATTTTTTCTTCTCTCGCTCTCTTCATTCGTGAATGGAATGCGGAGAGTCAGACACATCTCCCATTGTGCAACGGTGAACATAAATTACTTAAACATGGCGAAATTGTCGGGGAATCGAATTCTCGGAATTTTAAACACGAGTCATGCTTTAGAATGGAAAAATTTTGATATTTGAGCTAAGCATTAATTTTCGTAACCACAAAAGCTGTAATATCAACTGGAATTACTCTATCAAATTTTGTTATACAGGATAACTTTACGCTGATAGATTGCAAAAGCTATATTTATGGACATATAATAAATTTCTTCTACTTGGTGCTTGGCAGTACCAAAGTACGAAAAGTTTTTACATTAAGGATGAAAAGTAAAAAATTGCCTTTTTTGCAAAAAGCCGCAAAAATGAAAACTATGTAGCAGAAATGTTGATGTTGTGGCTGTAATCAGATGCTTTAAACGCATTTATTGGATCGCATGACTCAAAATAAGCAACAATTGATGTTCATGATTATGATTTATTGTAACGGAATTTTGAAATTCAAATGAACTAATTTTAAAAACTTGAAGTAAGTTGATCTCCCCTCTGAGATGTTTAAATCTAATTTTTCCGTTACATTTGCCAACAATTCTAGAATCCAAAACAATACAACAGCCGACAATAAAGTGGTGTTTTCAAAACATTTGTAGGGTTTTATATGAATTTTTTATCGATAATTTGCAATTAAGGTTAAAAATAATAAGCTTCCCCTGCTAATCCAGGACAGGACAGTTACCAAACACCAGCTACCGATATTTTTAAAACCCATTCAGTCAACTAAATCAGACTTATAATCACACAACTTTATGAAAAAATGCTTTAAAAAATTCAAATTCGCATTCCAAATCGCTAAATTCGAGCGCATCAATATGGTTTAAGTAAGTCCATATTTTACGACTTTAGTTATGCCACATCACATTGATCGTTTAGTTTGCTTTAATGTGTGTCAAATACTTCAAATTGATGAATTATTATGGCGGTAAATATTTCCATTAAATTGCCACGAGTATTTCAATCGACTCCAGCAATTATGGAAATCAATTACGATCTTTTTTTTCAGTTTATCATTCAACATGACTCTATAGGAAAATGCATTATATTTAAATACAAACAAATTTATAGTACACGTGAAATCGATTTTATAGTCCCAAAAAAAGATAAATGTATGGGGGAGTTGGAAACAAGTGAAAAATCAACAAGCCCTGAACTTGAATTGTACATAAAAGAACTAAACATCACACAATACATGCCTCAACTCATTTCTTATGGACGTAAATATTGAGATATTTGACATCGACACGAACTTTTTTTTTTTTTGCTTGGCTCTTTTTTGGAACATGCAAAGCATTCATTCTTTTTGTTGTGTCAAGTGCATGTATTCTTCATTTCAATGCTACTACTGATAGCAAGTTCGATGCATAACGAATTAACATTTACACCTTCGATAATATAAATTCACTTGGGGTTTTGCGGCGATGTTTTTGAAATGTGAGCGACGTTTAGCTTTTTCCTTGATTGTGATAGCATTTACCCGCATTTACTTTGGAATTACTAACAGGGATTGAATAAAAGTTTTAACGGCTTTTATAATTTTGAATATTTCTTCGTTAAATTACAAACACCAATAAAATGAAAATTTAACGAAGCTTTAAATTACTACAATTAACTCATGAAACTAGCTTTTCAGCAACCTATATATTCACTGTAGCATAACTGCTTATCTAGCTTTTGTATGTTAGGTATTTAAAATTGTAATAATTCATTAAATTGAGTAGAAACTAAAAATTTAAAAAATTAATTTGTTTGTGTTAGTGTGTTGAATTCTTCATAAAAATTCAAAAATATTTTTTCCGTTAAATTTCTCAAAATTTTCGTTCAAATACTACTATAAAATGTTTCACAATGCCTTCATATAAAACCTTGAGCAACGTAATACTGTGATTTTGAGCTTAGACATAAGATAGTATATCGTGACAAGTCACGATAGCGCGAAACATTGATTAGAAACCGAACGTAGAATAAAAATGAAATTTTCACTGACAAGGTTACGACGTATCGAACATTTTTTTAAATTAATTATTCAATTTTACTCGCCGCATTACGACACAGTAACTCACTCACAGTCTATGATATAAATATTATTATTCACATGTTGCACAATCCAGAGAAAGTAAACTCTTTTTTCTGGGTGTTTATTTGAAACACAAATTAATCATTGCAATATATTTTATAGTGATGATTATCATCGGATATATACAGTTTAATGACTATTTTTAGGACTTCTTCTTCATCGCATTCTTTTTTTTTTTGCATTTTCAGAGTGAGTTACAGACAAGAGAACATATCTTGTGTCATATACTACATAAATGCTAAAAATAAAATTTCGGCATTAAATCAACGTGTGAACACACGTTTACTGTATCATGTTAGCTAATAATATAAGTGTGATATTCACGATTTAAATGGATATAATGCATAAAATTAATCTGTCGCAACTTGTTTTGATTACCTTTTACAGCAAAATTTTACAATTCCTGATGATATCGGTTATTTTCGTCAAATAAGCAGCCGTTTTGATTTCCTTTTTAACTATCCACTATCTTTGCATGAGCTTTAATTGATTTAGTACATAATCCTTAATATATTCATACAGTTTAATTAAATATTTTATGTTTCTTACTAAAAAACACTATGCTCTTCTTATGGATTTCTTGTTCTACTTGTTTTTTGATCAAAACATATTTCTAGCTCACTTTGATCACATAAAACTCATCGCTTTAAGTACGATGCCATAAACTTTATGTACGATTCTAAATTAATTAAAATTTATCAAATAAAACCGAAATTGGATAAAAAAATCTTTGGATTCCTCGAAGAGCGCTAAGTCAGTACTTCAATAATTGTGTTACGCGGCACCAAGATATAATGTGCTTTGCTTACCTTTGATATAGTATGATTTTCTATGTATTCGTCTAGCGTAACTAATATCCAAAAATATTTAGAAGAACTGTATGTGCTCAGTAAAAAACATTGTTCAAATTTCAAAAAGTCGTTATTTTTATTTACAAAACTCTTCTTGCCAAATTACTATATCCAACACCCACGCAAGCTAATACGACTTTAGGGCTCCTCATATTGTCATCTGTTTCATCTTCATCTGCTTCCTCCTCATATGTGTCTAATTTAAATGTAATTCCTAAGAATTCTTTTAATAATTGAAGAAATTTAATGCTGTACTGCGATAACGGTCCAATGACTGCTTTTGAGACATTCTTTGGACTTAAAGCCATATAAAGTATCATTATCCATTGGAATGTTGAGTCGCAACAACCTCCACGATATATTTCATCAAGTAATTTGTTTGCACATTCTTTTCCAATGTCTTCAGGCAGTGTTCCTTGTACATTTGATACAACTTCTGCTGCATAAATCACATTCTCTGTCGTTTCTGCTGATAAATTTACACCAAATCCAGGTGATAAACCGCTTAATTTTCCTTTATTCTGATCTGTGTGGATATAAACGTCTGGTAAGAAATTTAACATTGTTCCTTTTGCAGCTTCTACTGTTCGATTAGCGAATGTCGGTGACACTTTACAGGAATAGACGATTCCTCTGATTCTTTTGACCATTCCTGAATTCTCAAGTTGTAATGTTCTTAGTTTCATTACAGGCTTAATTTTGAACAATATTTCACCACCTCCCAATGGCTTCATTCCTCTTTTGAACACCTTTAATTCAAATGAATCATCCTCAATTACAAATCTCTTCATGATATTAAATGCAGAAGTTCTATAATGATCAACTGATGGACTATCTGGACTGTTTGTAACTCCTTTCAAATTTGCCTCAATTGGATGCTTGCAAAATGGACCAAACGCAATCAACACGTCTAAGTAAAATCCTAAAACATTCATTTTAATTAAACTTTTTGTTCACTGGATGTTAAGAATCAACTTACCAATACTTTTATCGACGCAACATTGATGTTCTATCTTTCCACCAAGTAAAATTCCAGGAACATACTCTAATTCCGTCGCATGAAGCTTAATCTTTGAGCCATCAGTCAATTTATCAATTAAACGAATTAAATTTATTTCAAATTCTTGTAATCCACCATTATTACTTCTAATGTCGGTGATTTTTATAGCCTTTCCTGAGATTGTGGCTAATATGAGCTTCTGCTTCAAATAGTTACTTCCTTTGAAAGTTAATTCAGCCATAATCAGAGATTAATTCGATTATTTGTTTTGTTTACTTCTTCACGTGTGTGAGATCTGTGCAACCTGATCACTAAATGACACAACCTCTTTAATTCATCAAATGTTCTTTTATAAACATGTATTTGAATTTTTATTGTCTGTCTGTCATTAAAAAGCGCTTTTCATCTCGTTTACCATTGATTATTTTTACTCGTTTTTTGTTTACAAACCGATTTTGAAAAGAAATAATTTTAAGAAAAAGTAAAAAATAATTAATTATAGTGAAAATGGGTGACATGTTTAGAGAAATTCTCAATATTGAGCAACCACCAACTCCGGAGCTCACAAAGGAATCAGTAATGACAAAAAAGAAAGGATTAAATGAGAAGTATGATTGCAAAATGTTAATTATCCGGTGAATTTGACTAAATTATTGATTTGCAGAACGAGAATGTCTAGAAGACCTGAAGGAATGCACAGAGAAGTGTTTGCGCTACTCTATAAAGACAGTAAAGATGCTCCACCTCTACTTCCAACAGATTCAGGTAAAATAATCACATTAAAACATTAACAGGATCCAGTAAAATGAAAAATCTTTTATACAGGTCTTGGATATAAGCAAAACAAGGCACGATTAGGAATGAAAAAGGTCCGTAAATGGGAATGGACGAGATTTACAAATGCAGCACGTTCAGATGGTGTTCAATTCTGTCATTGGCAACGAGCTAGTGACGAACCAAAAGAATATCCTTTTGCGAAACTTAATCGACAGCTCAGTATTCCAACATATAATTTAAATGAATATAATACACATCTTAGGATGAATACAAAATGGAACAAGTCACAAACAGACTATCTTTTTGAATTAGCACAACGATTTGACACACGATTCGTAATAATGGCTGATCGATGGGATCGTGACAAGTATGGAATCAAGACAGTTGAAGATTTAAAGGAACGATATTATGAAGTGATTGGAACTCTTCAAAAAATAAAACAAGCAGCAAATAACGAAAAGAAAATTTATGTCTTTGATGCTGAACATGAAAGGAAGCGAAAAGAGCAATTAAAGAAACTTTTTGATCGAACACAGGCACAGATTGAGGAAGAGACAATGTTACAGAATGAAATGCGTAAAATTGAAGCTCGTAAAAAGGAACGAGAAAAGAAAACTCAAGATTTACAGAAATTAATCTCACAAGCTGATAAGCAGGATGAACAGGCAACATCAACTACACCGCAAGCACGCAAACAAGAGAAGAAACTCAATCGTAAGAAAGTTCCAGTACAACAGAAGATTAATAAAGCTGATGTAATGACAACAATGGAAACAGCAGCAATTCGATTTGGTGAAGGAGTTAATAAAGGCACTGGAATAGCTATGCGATCACAAAAGATGAAATTACCAGCGAATTTTGGACAGAAAAGAACAAAAGCATTAGAACAAATTCTTGCCGAATTTAAAGTTGATCCAAATCCACCAGCAACAGAAGAAATTTGTACAGCATTTAATGATCTTCGTTCGGATATGATTTTGCTCCACGAGATAAGAAGCACACTTTCGTCAAGTGAATTTGAGCTCGAGACATTGAAGCAAGTTGCTGAAATTAAACAAGAAATCGCTGACTAAAAATTATAATTTGAGAAAAAGATAAATAACGATTTTTGATTGATGGGAGATTTACATTCAATGACAGAATCCGTTTAAAATAAAAAAATGTTTAATTCATTTATTCCATTGCTGCTTGCATCCAAAAATAAAAAAAACACAAAGTCGAAATAAAAAAATACATAAAATCAATGCATTTCAATTTTTGCATTCAATTGTCCTCCTTCATTCGTCTCCATTTCGTTTGTTTGGTTACCAAAAACCAAATCTCTTTAGTTCTGTTTCTCCTTCATTTCCGAGAATCTTTAATCATTAACCACGAAACGAAGACGAATTTTTCAGTGCAACTTTGATTGATCGGAAAGGAAGTTAAGCTAGGTCACTTTGGGTGATTATTCAACTTCTTGTAAACGAGGAATATACAAGATATTTATGTCTCTACTTGGAATCTATCGACATTCAAATGAGAACCTTACAAATGTTTCATAATTTAAATAATTTATATGGTTTTCAAACATTCAAAATAATTTGTAAGGTTTTGAAGTAAGAAATAAAATTCTTAAGGTCAAATTTGAATTTTCAATAACCGTTATTTTCGAATAATTTTTGACTACTTAATTGCTGAGTCTTCCGTCACTTTATGTATTTGCCAAGGTTTGCTACGTAGATACTGAGTAAGATGATCCATGAAATTCGCCTTAATCACCCGTTCACCACAAACGATGACTTTATAACTCCTGTTTCTTCTTTTCAGAAGTTTGTTTTATTTCCAAAAATTTTTTATTTCGCTTATCCATTCCGTAACTCTCTGCATGCATAAAAATAATGTTGAAAGGAGAATGATGACCAAAAAAGAAGATTGACGATTGTCTTCAAAAACGGCAGTATTACACACATGATTTCATTTCGGCATCCTCACATTTTTTTCTTCTTTCCTTCAATCCCAGAGCAGCTGCTTGCGGTCAGTAGGTTAGCATATTATTTTTTATAAACGATTTGACACGACTAACAGCTCTGGTCAAAACATTATTTTTTTGTATGCGGTTTATTTCTTTTTTATTTTATGTATTGTCAGTATTCTCTTGCTGTTGATTTTATTTAATCGAAAATGGAATTAAAGAAATGAGATAGGAATAACTTAACTGAATAGCATTATGCTTTGCATTAGTTTGAAGAAATTTTATGATTTAACGACTGTTTCAAATTTGAAATGTTTTGAAATTTTCCGGTAAAATAATCAAGCAAGCAAAAGTTCTCTCCTAGAAAATCTTCAATTTAACTAGTTTAAACTTAAAATTAAGTGTTGTGGACAAGAAAAGTAAATACATAAACTTACTATCTACATGATGTAAGTAGTAAAAACTCACTATTCTGTAGCAAAGTGATTAAATTTTAATTTTTTAATAATTATTCCTAGACAATTAAGAAATGGACTTATTGAACGCATTACCCGAGGAAATTTTCAATGAAATTATAACTTATTTCAATGCAAAGGATGTCCTGAAAGCATCATTGGTCAGCAAACGATGGTATCATATGATTGGACAGTCAAAAGCATGTATGAGAAAAATATCAACAAAATACACTCAGTTCAACTGCAAAAATGATGTTGATCCATTGCTAAAAAGTGAAAGAAGATATCAGAACTTAATTATTGGATTTGATCACAGTCGCATAAAGGAATTAGGTGCTGAAGTTAACATCCGAGCAATACTGAAGAAATTCTCAAAATCACTTTGTACTATAAAGACATCGCATGACTTCCAGCGAATCTGTGAATTGCCAAATTTAAAGGAACTGAAATTTAAAAACTTTTCATTTCTAAGGAATAGAACAAGAATACACGCTAATTATTTTTGCACAAACGGATTATTGTCAAGGAGCACAAATCTCAGGAAACTGAACATTCAATGCGGGGAAATGAACATCAAGTCACAAAAAATCTTTATTGAGTCGCTTAAAAATATGGAAAAATTGAAATCGTTGACACTTAATCAGCTTGATATTTTAGAACATCTACATGCAACTGACTTTAAATTTAAGCTTGAAGAAATTAATATTTTTGGCTTTCTTTTTTCATTTTGGTACAGCATTGATACAATTTATGATTTCTTGCGAATCCATCGTTCAACACTAAAAATCGTTCGACTTGACAGATTAAGATTCGATGATGTTGTGTTCTTCTTATCAGAGTTTCCAAAAATGCACACATTTCACTTCCGTCAAATTACCAGTAATCCTAGGAACGCAAGACTTAATATACCTGTAAATACAACATTAAAGAAGCTGATCATTGCATGTGCTGTTCAATCATCTGAAATGCGTCTAAAGCTGTCACAAATAATGGTCTCTTGTAAAAATCTTAAGGAACTGAAAGTCCATTTATTGCATTTGCGTTTCATCGACGTCCTTCCTGCTTGCCCATTGCTGAACAAAGTTGAATATTGCTTTTTATCTAAGTTTACTACGCCAAATGTTAAAAATTACATTACAAACAATCGTAGAATCGAGTTCCATTCCAATCCATTCAGTTGTACGTAAGTTGATACTTAATGTAATTAATTTTGTTTGAGAATCATATAAACTAGTAACAATTGAGGATGCTTGTGAAATACTATTTTATGATCAATCATTTATGTAGAGAAATGAATAAAGAATCATAATTATGAAGATATATTTGATGCACAGAATCGCATAATTTTTAACGTATTTTTACAATTTGAAAATTTTTAAACATCTTGCATAGTTTGAGGCCCTTCAAATTGATTCAAATATTGAAATTCAGATAGAATCATATGATTTACTGCATTAATTAAGTCGAGCAACATAAAATCGTAAATTATCTCTCATTAATTATCATCACCAAGATATTTTAATTAGTTCACAACTGATGGTAGATTTGCTACTAAAGTGTGTTAACAGCCGTTTAATAAATCTGCATCAACATTAAAAAAATTAATTTTAATCGAAAATACAAGCATTTATTGAAGGAGAAACAAACAAATTCAGTATGTTCAGCCTACGCAGTACTCTTTGCAAAACTAGGCATTCATGCAGTCATTCCATTCAAGTTTATACTTTATTTCCAATTGACCAAGGTTTAAAGTAATTCATGCTTAAATTATAGGCTGTTAAACATTTATTTTGGAAACAATGTAACGCGCGCATATATCATTCAGGATCCATTGAATCTCTAAATTATACCGTTGGTACACAAAGTAGCATTTTCTATATAGACATAAATTTAATCATTAATTCAACTAGAATTACGGTTTTTCTTCTATCGTGTCTTGTTATTTACACTCACTCCTTTTTAAAACTCACTCAAATCAGTCTTTATCCTATTTTGGTAAATACAAGTTGCAACGAATGGAATAAGTCAAGTTGTTTTAGTGCGATAGAGAAGTTGACATGTATTTAATTTTCATTCGATTTATAGACTTAGATTAACATTATTTTTCTTGTGTACTTATGATCAGGTGAGCATAGAAGCATAGAATCGTAGAACATTGAGTTAATGTTGCAAAAGCATTGGAATTTTATTGAAGAATGTGAAGGATTTTTAAGAATTAATGAACATCGTGGGATGTCTTCATAGGATCTAGTAGATCAACAATTGCATATTCTTACATCAAGATTTGCATGACACCCAATTTTGGACACTAACACAAACAACCAAATTTGTAACATTATTGCATTTTCAAATTGATACACAAATATCAATAGATTCATAATTTATTTACTTTAGTTGGCTTGATAAGTGAGCAATAAATCATTTACAATGGTTCTGTACTAACAGAGTTCACTCGAAAGTAGAAAAATTTGCAAATGAAAATTTTACAATTTCCTTTCATAGTGTTAGTGTTTCCTAAAAAATTCAAATTTTTGACCGTTACAAATTATAATGAACTTCCAAAATCCTTGAGTTTACTAAACATGCTCCCCAAATATTCAATTCCTTTTTATTTTATCATAACTCTATTATCGATAAGAATCATGTTCAGACACTAATCAACACGCACAGCTTGCCGGTCAACACTGTTAATGTTTTGTCTCTCACCAATGTTGTGTCTCTCTCTAAGAATGTTGCATCGACTGTTGAATGTTTTCTCTCTCAATAATGTTTCGATCATTCACAAGTAATTCATTCATTCATTCATATATTTTCGTTAGTTATTCGTTGAGCTGAGTATCGATACGGACGTAAAAATTTACTGTTTAAATATTGAAATTTCACAATATTTTCATGTGCCTTTATATTTTTTTCTTAAGACGTATTTTATCACAGAGCAAAGGAATTTATTTGATAAATAATTAAAATTTTCTATCATCCCAGCTGAAAAACAGAACATCCAGTTTGTTGATATGCGATGATTATCAAATAAATGTTAGAAATTTCGCATAAATTTTGCAGATGTAATATGCGAAATCATAAAAAAAGAGAAATAAAAGAAAAAATCTAATAAAATAAAGAAGCTGTGAATATAGTTGAGAACTTAAGAATTCCTTGGTGTGGCCTTAAGTGATTATCAAATATCATAATATTTCTATAAAAGAAATATTTAAATGACTCTGTTATAAAGATGACATAATCGACATGATACGCTAAATGCGCAAAGTAGACAATCGTTCAAATCAATCATATAAACATAACTATAGGAATACAATAAGTGATAAATAAAGTGTAGCAAAAAGTGCGAAAGGAATCAAAAGAGAAATAGAATTTTGCTGACAGTCATCGTGATCATTGAATTAATTAAATAAAATATTTTGGAAAGAAGATCAAAAAAAGAAAAATTTCAATTTCAAGGAAATATCATCATTGATTCACCATGAATCGGTTTCGATTAAAGTGAGTAATCTTATAAACATAGAAATTAATTAAATTTTTACAATTTGATTCTCTCGTTTTTCTTTTATTTTCTGAAAAATTGTTGTGGAAAAAATAGAGTGCAAGTAACATGAATTATTGTGGGACGAGTGAATCAAGTGCATTTCTTGATTGACCTTTAATTATAAAGTCGATTGATTAATTAAGAATTGTGTAATGTTCTAGATTTTATAACATTTTCTTCATTTTAATGAATCATAATTAAATAAAAAATTATCAACGGTTATTTTCGATTTGAATTGAGTCACCTGAATTGTTTTTGGTCAATGATGTGAAATTTGATTTTTATTCTGAAATGCCGGTTGTTTTATAGCAAGAGAGATTGACATGACATTTTATTTGCTATTTAATTGAAGGTTGAATGACTGACTTGCTAAAATTTTCAGAAAATTTCAAAAAATTGAAGTTCAAAATTTTAACCTTCCAAATTTAAATCCAAAAAGTTCGTTAAAATTTTAAAATGCCTATTCACGTTTAGTGCTTTCAAAAAGTTATTCATTAAAGACAAACTGACTGCACAACAACTGCACATTAAATTAGCCACCAAGCACGCATAGAAAAATGAGAGTAAGAAGAAAATCATTCAATTGAAACTTGTGCGGTTTGTCTTTTAACACCATGTTAAGATATATACCCAACTATCATTTTAGTATAGCTTATTCATTCATGAATTAATTTTTTTTTTAATTTTTTCTTCTTCGAATCGACAGAAAAAGAAGAAAGAAAATAAAAATAATTCTTCATAAGAAAAAATATAGAATCAATGAATGTTCATAGATGAAAAAGGCATATAAGTCGCATTAAGAGTAAGGCACAATGAAGGGAAGAATAAGAAAAAACTTCTATAGATAATTTAATTTCATTTTTTAACATTTCCTTTCTAAAAATATAAAAAAAAAATTGAGCTGCAAATAGAAAGAGAACGTAAAGAACCTCCACTTAAATAAACTTCTATTGTTGATTCCGGGACTCTTATCATTAAGAAAATATATAGTCTATATGACTGTATGTATGTTTTAAGGTGCCAAGTAAGCGAACCTGTCGAATAGGAAATGAGTAATTGGGTATACTAAAAGAAAACAACAAATTTTTTGGGATCTTCTTATATGTGAAATCTTCTTCCATTCCATTCTTCTTAGCTTGTTATGAATGAACACACAAGAAATGAAAGAGAGCGTATAAGATAAAAAAATTGGAGATGATGCATAGAATTGTAATCTTCCTCTTTCTATCTATGTATCTTTCCTTCATATGAAGCATAAAAAAGTTGAGAAATATTGAAAAAAGGACAATAAAGTAAGTGAGATGGAGATGGAAGGGATATGAGTGGTAAAAAAAATGTTTACATTTCTTCTTCATGCCGATTTCGTCTCTAATGCGGGACAATTTCCTGTTTATTTTTTAGTCTTACACATCTATTATAATTTGTGTATCATACATGATCCATTGAGAACTCAAAAACTTCTTATATTTTTTGTGTTAGGCATGAATGAAGAAGGATGTTTCATTTCCTTTAATCCCATCAACAACTAACTTCTTGTAGAAATAATTCTCATGAATTGACAGTGAGACTCCAATGTACAAACAAGATCTATAAATTTATGTACAATTCAAATTGTGTGTATTGAAATGTTTCAAAAATAATGATGACAGATGATGAATGGCACCTGCACTAGTATAGCAAGGTTCTCTTTCTCTAACCTTTTATATATTCAAAGCATGTCATTCATGAAGTTTGTTGCTTACCCATCCATGTCCTCCTCATTGCACGGGCGGCTCATTCCCATTGTTCTTTATATTTTTTATTCCCCTATCAACTTCCAGCAATCTAATGTTGAAAATAATAAACATGGCTCTTGTCTGGTGTGTACATACATACATATTTAAATTGATGATACACCGGGTATAAAGATCCATCAAATTGTGTTATGCCAGTCAGCAACAAGTAAAACTAACTAACAAAAAGCCAGCGGAAATTAATGATTCTTCTTTTTATTATTTCAATTGTGCTTACATGCTCACTTTACCAAATTAAGAAGTACGTTTTGCGCCATTTCCCAGAATTTTCTTGCTTGCATTTGAAATTCAATGAACTTTATGCTATACTTGCTTAATATTAGCCAGTGAAAGTAACATTATCATAATGTGCCATTTTTAGTGCTGATGATGGTCGGTCATAATATAATTATATGATGGTAGTTGGATCATATTGTGCATGAAGGGAAATCAATTGTGTTATTTGTAAAATAGAAAAAACACAAAAAAAAAATTAAATTCATTCATAAAAGCTACATTCATAGAATTTTAAATTATTTCTTATGTACACATTAGAATTTGAATTTTATTATCTCTTCTTTTTTTGTGTTTGCTATTAACGTCATATGGAACTGTTTATGGTGAACATTTTTGGTGGAGCACTGATAGAATTAATTAAAAATTACTATTGTTATTTGTTAATGGCGTTTGCTTGAGTTTTATTGACTCTAGTTCCGTAATAGGTATCATTATTTGCTTGAAATGGCAATTTTCAACATGAATCACCATAAAATTTAACGATCTTTCTCTTTTTGAATTTAGAACCATACAATACTTCAACATAATTTGTAAGGTTTTAGTTTTTCTTTTGAACTTTGAAATTTGAGATTGTGAAATTGTTGAATTTAAAACAAAATTAGTTTGAAAACGTTGCAACCAGACAAAAAACAGTGTAAAGTACTAATTAAACCTAGCTTAACAGTTCAAATTTAAAGAAAACTCAAAAACTTTACAGAAAAATCCATTTTTTAGAGTTTTTTAAAATTTTGAAAGAAATCTATTCAATTTTTGATCGAATTTGTAAGGTTCTCAAATTAATTTTGTCGATAAATCCAAAATCATTAAAATAGCAAATAAAAATGATCAATAGTTAGCAAGTTGAAACGACAGGTTAATTGTATGAGAACACATTCATGTAGAATGAATTGTTTAATTCACAAAATGAGATAGACACACAGAGTCAGATCGATATTCAGGTAGAACGAATTGTCGTTGACTACGACAGCATCTTTACAATTCATTAATAATTTGTTTTAATTTCTTATATTGTGTAACGTAAATTTATCATTTGAAATATACACATCAAGATTTACACATCATTATGTAAAATTGTTTTCGATTTATTTTTGGAACATTAAATTTTATGAATTGTTATTAAGAATTACAATAAATTGCAGGAAATTTATTTACAATTAAGTCTTTAATTAAGCTAAACATTTAGCAATGATTTATGTACAATTCTTGGCAATTAACTTTCACTTACACATTTAACGGACAATTTTTATTTGAATTCAAATTCGAATTCGCCTTTCGGTTTTCAATTCGCTCGTTCAGCATAAAGGGCGCGAATTGAAAATCATTCGTTCTTTTATTCCGAGACGTCGACGAGTACAGACGTAGCAAATTGTCGTGAGTATTTTAGGTTAATTGCCAATGATTAATTAATTAATTTAAATGTTTACTTTTTTAGTAAAAATCACAAACCTTAATTTCACCGAATAAAATATACAATTAAGAGATAAATTAACAACATTTATTTGTACTCATCGACATCATTTTTAGACAATTGGAAAATTGTCAACGTGCTTTCAAGTGGAAATTAAATCATCGTGGTCTTCAACATCTATCATCAACATCATCATCAGCCATAATAAGAACTCAGCGTCAGCTACCAAAATCAACATCTGAAGAAAATTTCTGTAAAGATCAGAAATTATCATCGTCAAAACATCCTGTGAAGCAAAACACGTGGATAATAGAATTGGACGCGTAAAGACAGAGATAAGCTGACGTGAGTAGTAGTGAATTAGTGGTGATTTAATTAACAAGACCAATACTAACAAATTAAAAAGGAAGTTAGAGTGGAGTGAGGTAGTCAGGAATATACCTCCACTTCCGAACAACATCCAATAGCTGTGCAAGGCAGTTAGCGGGTGGAGTGGAATTTCCACGATTAGCACTTTTAACCTAATTTCTCAATTTATTCACTGGATCTTATGGTCAAAGATCCAGTGCACTAAACTAACAAAGCACATAGTGCGTAGTTCATAAAGTCCTCTATAGGAGGCATCTATCATACGAAGTCCTGCAAAAGGCATTTAATTAAATTATTTTCACACGTGTCACAAGTAATAGTGCCGTGTGAGTCATAAGGCATAAAGCGCAGTCGTATCAACCGTCACAGTTAGAACGTTCCCAAAGTCGTCGAACCTAAGACGCATTTCAAGTCGTTTATAATAACGCATTAATTCCGTTTAATTGTTAGTTGATAGCAACTGAGATATTGTAAGTAAATTCGCGAATTCTATCGTAGATATTTCTTCAATTAAAAAGTCCTTAAGACATTTAATAATTAATAATTTTAAATCCACATCCATTACTGTAATACAATGGAAAGCGTTAAATCGTGTGGTACACTTGCCGAATTCTTTCTTAAGAAAAAGAATGCTAAGCAAATTTACAGGAAATTTAATCCTGATTGTAGTAGCATAGCTAGCTACATGCTCAAAGCCGCGAAGGTTAAAGAGAACATTAAATGCGGGTCAGATAATGATTGTCATTGGTTCAGCGCACAGGGCGATGAACGTGATAAGTCAGACCTACAGACATATGCCTTATGTGTTTCATGCAATCGTATTTATCATATACGTTGTACTGGTTTTAACTTCTCAGACATTACTGAAGAAGCTCTTCCGTGGATGTGTAATGTATGTTCGTCTAATCCCATGAACACAGCTGCACAAGCTGTAGTTGATAATGATATCCATCTAGTTCCATTGAAGCAAAGGCTCATGGAATTTTGTAAAACAAAGCTAGTAACTACTGGTGCCATTCCAAAAAAGAGCACAGAAGTAGAACATTCAAAAAACGTTCATAATCCAGAATCAGAAAAAATTACTGTTTATGAAATTGTAGATGATACTCAATACGATATTGAGCTAGTCTCACGTGAAGAACTGTTAAGAAAATATAAAGAGCTAAAAGCTCGATATGCTGCCGTTGCCAATGAAAATGAAAGCATGCAACGAACTATATATGAGAACCCTCCTATGAATATACCTCATCCTATATTCACTTCTACTGGCATTGCATCTAATGCTAGAGAAAATCTTCCAGCACCTGTCAATCAGCCTATACCTAGCTTGAATGATAATAGACAGTGTGCAAATCCAATCAAGTCATCAACTTATTCTGATGCAATAATGCAAGCAAATCATCGAGCGATAAGAATCGATGATGAACTTAATCGAAGTAGAGAAATGGGACAAACATTTTTCTCTAATGTAGGAAATAATATTCAGTCTGTTGCTGGCAACAACAATGCCATACCAACAGTTAGTAGAACTAGTATTATTAATGAATCCAATGCTGTAAGCGGTTCAAATAACGCTTCAAGCATAAATGATTGTTTAGCAGGAATCTCCAATCAAGTAACATTACTTTCTTTAGGAGAAATCCGTAAAAGTTTACCAAAAATAGAAATATTCGATGGAAGACCTGAGAAGTGGCTCGCTTTTCAAAGAGCTGTTGAGCGTACTAGACAAGAAGGGCAATATGATGAGGCAATGATGAGACGAATCATTCGCAAATCATTGTCTGGTCAAGCCCTAGAACGCGTCGATAATATTTTGGATTTAATTAATCCAGACCAAACTATGCAGTATCTTAAAGACAGCTATGGCAATGCTAACGTAGTAGTTGAGGCCGCGAAACTCAAACTACTAAACGCGAAAATGTCTAAGCCTCTTACACATGCATCTTGTGTAGAGGTGACGACATATATTGCCAGTTATATGGCTGCTTGCTCATATGCTGGTTTAGTAATTACAGACAGTACGTTAGCAGCTAAAATTCATAATCAACTTGAATCTTATCACCAAGAAGCTTACTATAAATTTTTCTATGATAAACATCCAAACGCAGCCACGCGAATGGAACGTTTGGATGTGCAATTTGATTTCCTTAATCAAATTGCTAAAACCTTACCACTAGGTACCTTCATTAAATCTGAAAATAAAATGAGTAAAGCGAAGGGCTTTCAAGTCATGTCGATGAGTTCAGGGCCATCGACATACACGAACACCTCGCAATCATTTAATAATTCGGATTACAAGTATGAAATTCGTGATAAGGAAGTAGCTAGATATTTAGGCTATGATATGGCTAAAGTCAATCAATTGCCAAAGAAATGTGAGCTATGTGGGGCAAGAAACCACTTCACATTGGAATGTAAACAATATCGTAGCATGAAAATGGATGAAAAATTTAATGTGGTACGAACTAAAAATTTATGCCATAATTGTTTATTAACAACTTCTCATTCAGCAAGAGATTGTGATATTAAGTCCGGTTGTGGGTATAAGTTTGATCAGAACGCTAGATGTACAGGAAAACATCACGTGACTTTGCATAGAAATGTCAATTATAGATCATATTCTAATAATTCAAATAGAAAACCACAACGAAGAGCTAGTACTAATAATAATGCAGCAAGAGCACATGATAGAATAGCTCAGCAGCAAAACAACAATCAAAATGTTGCTGGGGTAGCAACTGCTGGTATTCAAGCCCAAGTTCAGCAGGCGCAGATACCTGCTGTTCCTGGAGCTCATGCAGCAAACCCAGTAGCATTCAGCATTAATTATCCTCATTTATCTGATGAGCATGTTCAACGACCTTATGTCATTAGTACTATTGCATCTCAAACAACCTCTGCATTTGAAGGTTCACAACGGACAGTCAAATTATTTCGCACAATATTCTATGGCCAAAGCAATAAAGCTTTTGGTTTTGCAATCGGTGATTCAGCTGCAGAAATAACTCTCGTAAAAAGAGAATTAATTGACGACTTAGGTATCTCAGGCGTACCTTGTATCATTAATCTGCAATGGACTGATTCTATTATTAAAAGCACTGAAGCTATTAAAGTAAAATTAGAAATTTCGGGCATTCTCGAAAATAGTGAACGTTTAATTTTAGATGAATGTTATGCTATCAGTAATCTTCTGTTGCCACCTCGTTCATTAAACGTGGATATTCTGAAAAAGAAATTCACTCATCTTAAGAATATTCCATTCGCATCATATAAGGATGCAATTCCAACAATGCTTATTGGCTCACGTCATGCATATGTTTTTGAAGCCATAGAATCGGCAATTCAAGATGGCAATAATAAACCAGTTGCTTTAAAAAGTAAACTGGGATACACTATTTATGGAGGCGCGCCAGAATGCTTTCAAGAATCTTACTCGGTTAACAATCATCAGATAATAGAGGAAGATAGCCTCAATTCTCAACGAATATCTAATGAAATGTTAGATAAAGTTTATACACATTCATGCTCAATCGATAGTTTAGGCATTACACCTAAAAAAGTGCATTATACCAAAGATGAGCTAGAAGCCATTAAGTATTTAGATAAAAATATGAAAGTTTTACCAAATGGATCGATTGAAGTACCATTAATTTGGAATTTAATCCAGGATGAAATTCCTAGATTACCAGATAATTATCCTATGGTTTATCAGCGTCAAATAGCGACTGAAAATAAGCTTAAGAAAAATCCCGATCTATTAAAGGAATTTAATAATAATTTCCTACAATTAGTCAATGAGAATTATGTCCGTCCTGCATCTGAACGTGACTTAAAAGCTCATTGGCCTAATGTTAATTATTTACCTATGACTTTAGTTGTAAATCACAACAAAGTGCCAGTCAAAACTCGAAATGTTTATGACGCTTCAGCCAAATATCGTGGTACGTCACTTAATGATAATTTACTAATGGGTCCAAACCTTTTAGTGGATATGCTTAAGCCTCTAATGAGAATGCGTATGCATAAATACGCATTCACAGCCGATGTGAAAAGCATGTTTCATAGAATTATGATAAGTGAACGTGACCAGCAATGCCAAAGAATTCTCTTTAGACAAAATTTGACAGAACCTATGCAAACATACATAATGACTGTGATGTTGTTTGGTCCCAAATGTAGTCCATTTGCTTCTCAAATGGTCAAAAATAGGACTGCTCAGAAATGGTTAGAAAAATGCCCTAATGCTGCAGAAGCATTAGAACATTATACGTATATGGACGACATCCTTACAAGTGAACCAACTGTTGAGCAAGCCATAGAAACGGCTAATCAATGCATAGAAATTTTAAATTCAATAAATTGGCATTTAGGGAGCTTTCAAAGCAATAGTATGAAAGTTCTACAAGCATTAAATAAGGATCATGTTAAAGAGAATTAATTGAAATTATGTCAGAAGAAGAATCGACATATACTACTAAAGTATTAGGAGTTGCATGGAACCCTAAACAAGACGTTTTTGTTTTTAATTTGAACAAAAACGCATTCATTAAACTAGCAACAGATTGTGGATTGAAACCAACCAAACGGGATCAATGTTCAACAATCGCGCGTATCTTTGATGTAATGGGTCTTATTGCACATTGCATTATTAGAGGTAAAATCTTATTACAAAATTCTTGGCGTAATAAGCTGGGTTGGGATGACGAAATCTCAGACTCAGACCATGTCAAATGGCTGCAATGGTTAAAAGACTTAGAAAAAGTCTCTTGTCTTAAAATTCCCAGACTTAGATTTCCTTCTAAAAACTTGTCCGAAGCTGACTTGTTAGAGTTGCACTGTTTCTGTGATGCAGGCAAAGAAGCAATTGCAGCATCAACATATATGGTAGCAACTATTAAGAATTATCGGTATGTTAGCTTCGTAATGGCTAAAGCCAAAGTAGCACCACTGAAAATAAAAACAAAGACAGAAATTTCTGAAATGCCTAGATTGGAGCTTCTTTCGTGTCTTATTGGTACTAGACTTACCCAAACAATTGTAGATCTGCATAAAGACTACAAATTGCTGGTGTATATGTGGTCCGATAGCGAAATAACTCTTAACTGGCTTAAGAATGAAAATATTAAATTGCCTAAATTTGCTATTTCACCTGTCGAAGAAATTCTTGAGCTTACAAATCAAGAACAGTGGAATTATGTTGATAGTAAAAACAATGTTGCAGATTTAGCAACAAAATTTCAAAAGTTTGATTTTGGAGACATTAATTCATCGTGGTTTCAGGGTCCACAATTTTTGAAATTACCTCCTATACATTGGCCAAAGCAAAAGCTTAGAAAGGCAAATAATAATGACATTTTGGTTGGTAATATTAATTTTGAGGCAGTTTTAATAAACACTCCAATTAAGTTACCTCCTGTTAATTGTCCTATAGCTAATGATTTTATTATTGACTTGTTAAGCCCTAGCATTTTGGGTAGTTGGTCAAAATTGAAACGAGCTATAGCTCGCGCATTAAAGTTATATTATGATGCTATGATTCCATTATTAAAGTCAAAGAAATGGAATGATCATGCTATACGTAAACAAATTATGAATTGTGTAAATTTTAATAATTTGTCACCTTTAGATTTAGAAAGAGCAGAACTCTTTATTATTCGACGTATGCAACGTGAAGTTTATCCAAATGAATATGAGAAATTATCTAAAGGTTTACGCATAACCAATACTGAATTATTACAATTGAATGTCTTCATGGACAACAATGGGGTTATTAGAATTAGTTCGCGTGTGAACGAACCTTTGAGTACTTATGCTCAGAAATTCGCACCGCTTGCCCCCAGGGAAAGTGCCTTAAGTACACTTTTACTTTTCGATTACCATTATAACCATAATCATTTTGGGCTAGAAGCTCAAGTGGCAGACTTGAGATCTAGAGTATGGATGCCTCAAGCTCGTGCAGCTTTGAAAAAAGTGCAGAGATTATGTAATTATTGTGCATATCGCAATGCTAATCCTACCGAGTATAAAATGTCACCATTGCCTAACGTACGAACTGATGCAAATCTTAAGCCATTTGAAGTGACAGGCTTAGATTGTGCCGGTCCTTTCACTGTATTCGCAAAGAATGGCCATGCAAAGAAAACGTGGATATTAATTTTCATTTGTACTACATCTAGATTTGTACAATTACATGTTCTCGATGATTTATCATCTCTTTCGGTCTTTGAAGCAATTATGACTTTGTGGACTAATCATGGTCCTATTAAACAATTCATTTCCGATAATGGTACAAACTTTATCGGTACAGCTAACATCATTCATGCTGATAGTCGTAAAATTGTTGACTTCTTGAGAAAAACTAAGAACGAAATTGAATCGGAATTAGCAATGAAGACCCATGCAGGGTGGGCCTTCATTCCGGTTCAATCGCCATGGTTTGGCGGGTTTTATGAAAGATTAATTCAATCAGTTAAGAAGTCAATTGCATCATCTATTGAAGACAAAAAAGTATCACGTACTGAATTTAATATCGCACTTCAAGAGGCGGCCCATAGAATAAATTGTAGGCCTCTCACGCATAATCCAATTAGTGCGGAAGATGAGGAAGTTCTTACTCCTCATCACTTGGCTAAATATCGGAGTGGTTGGCCAATTTTACAGTCCATCCACGGAATGAAAAATATTCCAGATCCTCTGTCTGATAAGAATCATTACAGACGAGGAAGAATACTAGCGGAAGAAATATCCAAGAAATTTACCTTACAATATCTCCCTATTTTAACTAAAAGAACGAAGTGGTTCAAGGATTCAGAGCCTTTAAAGAAAGGTGATTTAGTACTTGTTATTGATCCTAATACGACTAGAAAAGCTTGGGAACGAGCAAGAATAACGAAAGTTTATTACGCTAAAGATGGCAATGGTAGAGTTGCAGACATACTTATGCCAAATGGTACTGAACGCAAAAAGCGCAGTACCAAGCGTCTTGCTAAAATTGAAATTAAGACCTTATGACTAATAGTAATGAAATACCTTAATAAGCTTACAAAAAGTTTATTAAGTCACCTCTTAAAGAGAAAATTCTTTCTATATGACTTGTGCATGACAAGTCATAATCTTAACATTCTCTTTTACTCTTTTTTCACAGACATAATGGGTGTGAAACCAAGCAATATTCCTCCCAAGTCTGTGCCTATTCAGCGCTTTCCAACTGCGCCTAGTGACCTGTCCGGTTCGTCTCAAATGACTCCTGTAGCATCATCAGGCGATAGTCTAACAGCAACGCAATCTGATTATGGATGTCCATATACTATCATGCGCCTCAGCAATATCTCTAGCAGAGTTCCATTAAGAGCAATCCTGCATAAGGTTGCTCCTTTTGCTCCCAATATCATTGGTATTGCTAGATGTGCTGATTACATCAACAAGCGATTAGGACTCTCCGTGTACCTAATCTCAGTCACCAATATAGACTGTGTATTCTTGGAGCATACCTTTATTGACTATCGAGAAGACGGACGTGATCCACAAGCCATGCAGATCGTCGACTACAAGTTTGGACGCGCTCGTATTATGAACACGTCTTATTTATCACGTTTTGAGAATATACCGGCATCAATCGTCATCAAGGGTCTAAAACGACTTAGAACATCGGATAATCAGACATATTATCTAGCTGATGTAATCGGATTTTTTGAATCACATGGTACTATCACGGCAGCTCGTTTGAATTTTGAGGCAAGACATAAGCGCACTCAAAACACAGGATTCGTCACATTCTTGTCACAAGCCAGCGCCAGAATGATTGCAAAGGAGAATGTATTGACCCACATGGACATGTACAACCAGCCTATCACCACTATAATTTCTGACGGAGTACCAGTACTCGTTCGTCAACATAATGCGTTTTTATTACACGCTGGTCTTACTGCATGGTCGAGAGACATTGAAGAAGCCAATGTCCTCATGTATCATCATGCTGCTCCAATGCGACATCCACATTCTGGTGATCCAGATATTCACGCCAAAGACACAGCTGGCAATTGTGGACTTACAGTCATTGTTAACTGTGCTAATTCATCAGGACTTGAGACAGAAGCCCCTTCAAGCGCTGACTCAACTACATGCGTTCTTGAACTCAAAGGCGCAACAGTTCCATTTGACTTTACTCTGGAAAATAAGTCAGAAGTATTCACGCAGGGGAAGGTACTTCTGACAATAGTCCTAGTACTTCTGAGACTTCAACTGTTGCAACAATGGCCAGTGATTTGCTTCAACAGCAACCAACAAGGGTAGCTCATAATGGCTCAAAGCGCCGTAAGATTGAAGTGGGAGACCTTATCAATAAACCTCCGCAACCGGTTCCTGCAGACACATCATCCGATGGACAAGTGTTAGTCTTATCGGAGTTCGTCAAGCTGGACAGCGAGTAATCATCATCTTCGTGGGCTCCCGAGAATGTCGTTGACTACGACAGCATCTTTACAATTCATTAATAATTTGTTTTAATTTCTTATATTGTGTAACGTAAATTTATCATTTGAAATATACACATCAAGATTTACACATCATTATGTAAAATTGTTTTCGATTTATTTTTGGAACATTAAATTTTATGAATTGTTATTAAGAATTACAATAAATTGCAGGAAATTTATTTACAATTAAGTCTTTAATTAAGCTAAACATTTAGCAATGATTTATGTACAATTCTTGGCAATTAACTTTCACTTACACATTTAACGGACAATTTTTATTTGAATTCAAATTCGAATTCGCCTTTCGGTTTTCAATTCGCTCGTTCAGCATAAAGGGCGCGAATTGAAAATCATTCGTTCTTTTTATTCCGAGACGTCGACGAGTACAGACGTAGCAAATTGTCGTGAGTATTTTAGGTTAATTGCCAATGATTAATTAATTAATTTAAATGTTTACTTTTTTAGTAAAAATCACAAACCTTAATTTCACCGAATAAAATATACAATTAAGAGATAAATTAACAACATTTATTTGTACTCATCGACAACGAATTGATTCTTCTCCACAATATTCTTTACATTTATTTCCTTATTCCCCTCATTCACTCAGCTGGTTTTTACCAATCAAGCACAGCTCTATAATGCCTATGAATGGAAATACTTTTAAAAGTCACTTGTGATTGTCGCTCTCTGTACATTGTACACTTGGTAAATACGTTCATTTTATTTCCATAAACAATAGTAATCGTGTTTTCATTTCTATGGTGTAAAGCGATTGAAGCTTAAAATTCAAATAACAAATATAGCTCGTCGCATGAGAACCAACAAGTTTTCATGTCCATAAATGTAATTTCGATTGGATCGATTGTCGCTTACCTGCCTGCTCTTCCCTTGAATTACATTACATTTTATATATTTTTTCAATGCTTTGTTGAGTATCATCGATTCAGGTTAAGTTGTAAGTCAATATGGTTTGCGACTTTACATGGCACATGTACAGTAAGCATAAGAGATGATGTTCAAATTCAGTGGCTCCACGGGCAACAAGAGGTACATATATTAGGGCTAAGTGATCGTCAACATATGATGATGTGCAACTTTTTCATCTTAAGCACCACAAACTTTTTTGTATGAAACGTGTGCTTCTTATTCAAACTGTTTAATGATCATTTTATGTAAATAACATTCGAAATCGACTTTCAAAAAAATATATATAAGCATAGATACGATATTATATATCGACGAAATACTTTTATGGACGTCATTAAATTTATTGACAATACCGCCTACACGAAAATGTATTGAATTGTATACAAGTAATGTAGTTACCACTAATAAGTGTTGCTGATGAATCTCAAGCTTCCATTGATCTCACATACTCTAAATTATTTTCTCTAATAATAATGACAGTCACTATTTTATTTAGAACGTGTTGTGTCGCCAAGTTCAACAATCTCGTATTGCTCTCGGCTCGTAAAAATGCATTTCTTACACCTTCAGCTTTTTTCTGCAGCCTTTCAAGACCTCATGCTCCCTTTTGAAATTTTGCAACCTACAATGCATCAACGAAATGAATATAAAAGAAATTATACGAGTTAAAGTGTATGCGTTGGATGTTTATGGTTATGGATGAGGCGCATGCGATCATTTCTTGAGATAAATCAATTTTCACTTAGTTGAGTTCATAAAATTTTGTGATTTGCAAGTTCCGCCTATAAATTATTGAATCGCTATCAATTCTGTGTGTGACATACCCTCCTCAAATTTGCATTTTAATGGCCATGACACAATAAACTTGTAAGTTATTTTTAGAAATGATGCAAAAAACTAATTTTTAGCTAGTTCCGTTGAAGATTTATGTCCACCACACCCAGCCACTAGTCACTTAGAATTAAGTAACATGTTGCCTCGGGAAATGTGCATTTTGGAATCAAAACATATCGCATCCCACACACACACGTACTTCTTCTTTATCTCAACAGAATTTGCAATAATAATTCTCTCTGTTAGTCAGCCATATGAGAACAGATCAGTGCCCAAACAATGAGAAAAGAAAAAGAGTCGCCACGGAACACGGAACGGAACTCCTTCGCATTTCATTCTGAATTGTCTTATGATGAGGATAAATTGTTTTGCTTATTTTTTTAATCACGTTAAATTACCAAGATTCGTTGAAAAAATGTAAATTTAAAGTCAGTCAGCCTCAATGCCTCTCATGTTTGACTAAGATGTGATCAAAACAAAAGGAACAAAAAATTGATTTGCAAATGTTTAGTAATGAAGAAAAACAGGCACAAAGAAAAGGAATTAAATAATTTGAATTTTATAAAGTAAAAACAGCATTAGGCATAAGCAAGTATAAGATCGAGAGAAGAAACAAGAAATTAAATTATACAACACCTACGTTTGAATCTCATTTCTTTTAGCTCTGTTTTTTTTCGGGGTTAAATCATTGCCATTCGGTTAACGATATAAACTTGCGAGATGTATAAAGATATAATGCTGAAATGACAGTATGAAGCTTTTTAATATTCGATTTTAAAGACTATAAATGAATTAAATGATTGTCAGTCGATTTATGTGAGTGTGTGTCTCCGACAACAACAGCAACACAAATGTCATGTGAGAAAATATATTTTGTTACAGATAAAACGCCTTCATGCTTTAATTTGATTTGATTTCAATTTTTTAAGCTGTCAAAAGAAATTTTTTATCTATTTTCAATCACCGTTTGCGGGAGAGACTCTTGATGGATATCGAATTATAAGATGTGTAGCGCACCCAAGTTTTAACAGCTTTTTGTGCGATCAAAGTGATTTTCTTGATCACTTTTGTTTATTGGGCTGTAAATTTATAAATTTATTAAGTTTTTTCTATTATTATTTGCATTATATTAACCTGAATGTTTATATACTGGTTTTTGCCATGATTTTTAAGCTGTTATGCTGATTGTTTGCTTTGCATTTGCTCTATTTAGTGAATTAATTACAATATTTTGTTAAATATGTGAAAAAATATCAAAATTCAATTTTTAAATTAAAAAAATCCGTTAAAATTTTGAAAGTTACATCTTAATTATCTGTTGTTCTCTTACTCGAAAGATTGAGGCAGAGATTTCCGTAAATATCAAAAGGTGTAATAACATGTACAGTGTCGCATCGTTAAAAAGAAGAAGATCAAGATGATGATGATCAGTTAAAGTAGGATTGAATGTTTATTTGATGATTTAATAAATTATCACGATATGGGCAGATATCATTGTCCATCTATCTTCTCATCTTCTCTCCACACATTTGCCTTCTTTTCTTTTACATCATTTTTATATTAAACTTCACAGTCGAGAACAAGGTGTTTCCTCTCTTCATCATGTATATCAATATACATATGGAATTCAATATGAATGTGCTTCTTTCCATCGTCTCCATGGATATTTTCATTTCTTTATTATATTTTATATTTTTCTACACGATAAATATTTACACTCCTCATCTCATTCAATTAAATGGGGGGACTTTGAATAATATTTGGTAGGAATCTAAACAATAAATGTGTATAAAAAAAAAAAAAAAACATTAGCATTGCAGACCTTAAGGTCCATAGCTGCGCGTTTTTTATGCGTTTCTATATTTTTATAAATGTGTATAATTAATGAATATTTTAGTAGAGCAGATGGGCTCGTTGGCGCATTTTTTTGATGATGATAATGTGAATGACTTGACATGGGTGTTTTCGAATAATTTAAATTAATTGGAAGTTGTGGATAAAATCCATTTTCTTTAATGATCTCATACATCAACTGCCACGCAAATTACAGAAGCTTTAGTGATGAAGGAAATTGTGTCAATTTTAAGCATCAATTCAATATTTTGAAAAAAGGTTGTATCTGTTTATAAGCTGTAGCCAATGATTGAGTCATTTTTAGGTACTTACTAAAGAAAGTTAAAGATAACAATTGATCTGATACTCTAAAGTGTACTTGAGACTGGATCAAGATCGAGATAACCCAAAATATTCCCCGAATTCTGTCTGACCAGCACGACGCAGTCCCTAGACCATCGCTATGTAGTCGTGATAACGATAAGACATGCAGTTAAATTGATCGTACTTATAGTTTGTTGACAAAGCTGGATGTTTTGTAAACAAAGTTTAACCTCATTTGTAACTTGACAAATTGGCACAGAAGTGTGTCGCAGAAGATTGCCATCGTCTGGATCATAATAATATAGTATTAAAGAATTCAGAAGTATCAAGATTAAATGGACAAATGTATCAATAAAATCGACTTTAGTCATAAATGTGAGCTAAAAACAGAAGTGCTACAATGTCAATATTTTCAGATATGTTCCTTTCATCTTCATTCACATTTGTGTATATAAACAACAAATAGTTGTCACAGCTAAAGAATGTGGGAAAATGTATGCCTGACGGATGCCTTAATTTTGATGAAAACTTTTTTATTATTGTCATAAAAATCCTTCACATCTACTAAAGTGGATCAAAATCCAGTCATAACAATAGAAGCGTCAAACAAAAAGTACGTCTAATATTACCAGCTAAGTTTACACTACTGTTTCATCTTTAATAGCCACTTCCATCAAAAATTGTGAAATCTCTATTGTGCGCGCACGTTCAATGGCACATAATGAATAGCTGCGAAACTCATATAACTATTTTTACACTTTACTACAAGAAAAGAAAAGCGAATCTATAGACACAGAGCTTCTTCTTCATCCTCTCATTGAAATCATTTGTCATCGCGTTTTCATTTTCATTGAAGAATTTTTTTATGGTCAGATAATATCTAATGATTCCCGGTGTACATAACCTTTTACTATTTTTTCCTCTTCTAAATTCTCTTCCGTACACTATGATGATGATGGATAGACGAGTAAAAGAGAAGATTAAAGTGATTTTAAATTTTTCTATTAACGTTCAAACAGTCAAAATTGATTTGTAGACTTGATGAGATAATTACAGCTTATTTTTTTTGCCTTTACATGAGAAATACACTATAATTCTCTGATTTCATTCATGAAATAAAAGTATACAGTATTTAGTGTCGGATTTTCTTCGTTATTCATTCAATTTTTTTTTTGTAAAGATCGCATGCTTTTTGTTGTCGATTTAGCTGACAAATATTAAATTACATTGAATTATCAAGTCTTTTTTGTGGATATATTTTTAATTAAAATATAAGATTGCTATGAATGGAATTAAGTAAACAATTTTTTTTGAGAATTGGAAGAAAAATTGATGGTTTTTTAGATAGAAATTCTAAAATTCTTATTCTGTTATTCACACCAAGTGGCCTTGTCTTTGAGAGCTGAAATAAATTTGATGAGAAGAAATCAACTGCCATTCAATATTTGAATTGTATTTGGAACTAGAATTAGTTTATTTACCCCTTTCATAGTTGTTAATCCCCTTAATAGAAAATTTCAGTCTGTTTTCGAATTTCAAAGAATAAAAATCTTAATTATTTATTAAACTGAGTGGTTCTATCAGTTATCTATCACTTAGATAATACAACACAAGCACCTGCCATCAAAATGGAAAATCTAAGTAAAGCCAAAGCTTAGTTAAAAGACAAAATTAGGTTACTTCTTGAAAAGTCAAAATATTTCTAAATCAAATGAGAAAATTAGATCAAAGCAACCTTAATAGACATTATTAAACAATCCAATATGGAAATTAATCTCCGTGAAATATCTCCACACCTTTAGGTCAAAGACAAGCTTTTATTATCCTCTTAAAATCAAATTAAATTTTTAATTAATAATAACAAAGTTGTAAAAGAGATGAAAAATTCCAATCTTAAGAAGCTTTAATCTTAAATAGTAGTAAACATTTGTTATAAATCTGGTTAAAGTCCATAAATTTTGCAGCAAACGTAAGGAAAATAAATCCGACACAATCTGCCATAAAACAATCGCGTAAAAAAAGCTGAAATTAGAAGTGAGTGAGAAAGAGAATAATAAAAGGTAAGATATAAGACACGATTATGGACAGACAGACGAATGTAATATTTGTTCACAGTCAATTATCTTGAAATTAGATGTCCATTTTCGCGATTTTGTTATTCTACCTCTATCTATCCATCCGTCGGTAGCTTCAATCATCAACAGAAAAATAATGATATAAATGAACAAGAAATTCAAAAGAAAATTTATGGATGAGCACAAAAAACAATGAATTTAATCATTATAATTTTTGTTTTAGAGGAAGAGAGAGACGGATAGAAATAATATTCTTGGTGCTAGCTTGACTATAAAAGCATAAAACAATGGAACATGTAAGAATTACCATTGAAAAAGCAAGCAGAAGAATCATACTGTAAACTTTTGATAAAAAATATATAAAATTCTTCATAATGTTTGTTTTTTAACGCACAACGTCAAAGGTGTGTCGACGAGCTTTAAAACAAAATTCTTCAGGTGATGTAATGCATAAAATTCTCTCTTCAAATTTTTGATTGAATCTGATCTTATGAGAAAATCCCACCAAAGTCATGTTTCAGCTTAAATTCTTATGGTAATTGAGTCTGTCTATTCAAAATAAAATATCAAAGAATAATTTCGATTGATATGCAAACAAGATGACTCAAGTCATTTCGAACCCGAATGTAAAAGAGAGGTAATGAATTAAATAAATTGGATGCATGAGCATTATTGTCATTGAATAACACAGAAAAAAATGGGAGGAAGAGAAAGAAATTCTTTTTTAATTTCCAATGAATAAAATGCACGCGGCGCTTATTGAATATTTTAAGAATGAAGGAGATACAGAAGAAATTCAATTTACCTCACACATGTTATGTACGGAAGAATTCTCATCTTATCTTCCTCAAACTTAATAATCCAATTTTTCTAATCCTCCTTAAAAAAGATCAAAACTAAGTCACGATTGTGTATGTGCGAGAAGTGCGGCACGGATCAAACAACAGATATTATTTCCAACAGGTTAAGTCTAATGTATCACTCTCAATTTCATTTTCGTGATCATCTAACAACAGAAGCAAACAATTTTTCCACTAGATTTGCTAATTTTTATGAGATATTGAGTATAATGATCGATATTTATTGGTAAATTGGGAGGAAGGGAGAATTCAAGAATAAAAACGAGTTTCATACCTTCTTGTTATTTTGATTCTTCATTCATGGGTTTCTTTATCTTGGCAGCTGAAAGGGAAGTAGTAAGATATGTACAAAAATTAATTTTATTTCTTCTTCAAGTATTATTCATTCCTCATACTTTTGTTTATGTATATCAATATACATATGATAATAACATCGGTGTGCTTTCATTAATAAAAAAATGTACAAAAAAACCTCCAACTAAAAAGACCTAAATTCATTGAAACGGCGCAACAACAACCGAAAGGCAAATGAAACTTGAATTGAATGCGATGAGGAAACGAAAAAGCACAGAAAATAAATTTATGAAGAAAATAAAGAAAAAACGTAAGAATGAATTATTGGATATGCATTGTGGTAGCGCATTCTTTTAAACGTTCAGCTATTGTATTGGAAATGAAAGAATTAGAAATTTTTATGTCTGATTTATTTGTGGAGAAGTTTTATTAATGTTTTGTCGGAAGTTGAACTTTGTGGAGAGTCAAGCATAAATTTCGGTACTGGATGTTGTTCTTGGATCTTGGATTGGTTTATATGACTACTGGACCTAAATAATCTGGTTTCAATATGAATTGACGTTCAAAACTTCAAATTTTTTCGAACTTTTCAATGTTTACATTTCAAAAATTCATTGAAATTCAATTTTTGGATCATACCTAAACTATCACAACTTCCTTAAACAAAATCAAACAATCCAGTCAGTCAACTGCTCAAAATCAATCCACTCGGTGCCATTCTTCTGAAAATTTATGATCAAAATAAAAAAATTCAAGTTGAGGCAGCTAATCGTGTTAAATGTTGATTGCTGTTGTGATGCAAGCAGATTTATGAACTTCAGATAGAGAAACTATTTGTGCGTAGGTGTCGTTTGAGGCACACAAAGATGAAAAAACAAGAAACATTTGTATATGAATATGAATTGTTGGAGCTGAAGAAAGAGAAACATTATTAAACACAAATGAGTCAGCTGTTTATACATCTTGGTAACATTAGTGATGCTTCATCATCATTTCAAGACAATCAAGAAATGGTAAAAACAATTCATATTTTAAATCCGACTTCTTAGACATTTCGTATGATTTCCACTGAAAATAAAATAAATAAAAATTTAAAATTCGAATCGATGTGAGGAAAAAGAAGCACAAAAACAGCAGAGCTGAGTCAAGTGTAGAGGCTGAAATATAAGAATCGCGATTTATTGAATAAATTAAAACTTAAAACGATTGAAATACATTTTAGCCTTCTCTCCTGCAGGCGTTGATTTTTTTACATCCAAATCTCGTTTACTCCCGAAAAAAGCATCGAGTCTCTCACGAGGTAGTCTCGCAAAAATTGATTATTTCTTGATGAAAATGCATATTAAATGAAGAAATTAGAATTTCAGTTTAAAAAGAATAAGAAATTGATGATCCTGGGGTCATTTTTATATTGCTGAATTTTTAACAGCCGAAACAGAGATTTTTTAATGACGATGAATAAAAGATTTCCTTGATGATGGCCAACTTCTATTTAATTTAAGCATGTTTTTTGTGAATAAATTTTTAATATCAACTTAATAATGTATTTAAGCATCTGTTGATGGCTTATCAGTAATATATGATCATTATTGCTGTATTAAATTAATCATTCATCTTTCTTTCGCGTGCTTCTTGCCAAAATGTTATGACTCTTTTGTATTTGGTGATTTTTCTTGGGGAAATTCTTATGAAACATTGTGAAATGACATTTTAACGGATTTAATTTGAATTTTTCTTCAATTCTTCGTTAAAATTTGAATTTTTTCATTAAAATCCGAATTTTTCGTTAAATTTTGGAATTTTATCATTAAAATTTGAGTTTTCTTCGTTAAAATTGTCCGTTACTAATTCCATTGGATAGCAACACCAATAAAAAAATCTCCATTAAGCAATTGCCATTGAAAAGTAAACAAACTCCATCAACATATTATTATTTCTGACTTAACACTCAACTCTGAATTCAAAACCGAATGCATCAACACAATGCTTATGCTTCCGATGCGCTAAAATTATAAATGAACAGGTCTACAAAAAATACAAAACTTTTTAATACGTGATTGAGCTTACCTTAATTTGATTATAGCACATTTGGCTGCCATACACAATACAGAGCCGTGACTTTTAAGAGTCGCTACCTTTTATGTCCAACATTCATCAAAATTAGAGATTTTCATTCATAATATTTTTTAAATATATGATTTAAATGATTTAAGGTTTTCGTCAATGAGGATGGGAATAATAACATTTCTGACAAAACAAATCAAGTTGAAAGACGTCGCTCGACTTAACAAGACAATCGAAACACAACAAAAAAAGTTTTCCTTTATTTCCGTTGTGAGCCGTCATTCCCATTCCTTTTGATATTATTCTTGTGCCTCTTATAGTCCGAATAATTTGAGTATGTAGATTTCACTTAATGAATTAAAGCTGTATCTTAAGAAATATATTATACACACTTATATAAGTAGTTAGACCACTCATTACTAACGCTATACTGAACTAAGTAATTCTGGGTAATAAAATAGATGCCCATGTCCGAAACAGTGATATCTTTCTAGCGTAGCTTTATATGATTTAAAGACGAAAGATCCGGAACATTCATATCAAGTCAAAATCATCAAAAAATTTCTTCTTCATTTTAATGAACATTAAAAAAAATGTATCAACTAGTCTAAGCTGCTTTTATAGGAGATTATGGACTAAACTGTCCGTTTTTAGCTCATGAAAATTTGAACGAGTTTAGATAATGGAGCAACGTCAAACGACCTAAAATAGTCATCTATTTAGAATTGCTAATTTCACGTGTTTATAAACGTTTTGACAATTCTTTTTAATGCTTTGCTAGGAGATGAGACTTTGTTAAGAGAGATAATACATCTTTGAACCTTGATAACCTCAAAATCAGCACAAAAACATTGAGATTAAAAGTAATTTAATGACTCATTTAACTCGTATACATTAAAGTCATGAATAAAAGCTTAATACCGGCAAGAATTCTTGATTTTTAAGTGCCGAAATAAGAGATTTAATAAATTTAAAAGTTTGAGATCCAGTAGATCAAGTTTGACATAACTCTAAGATAAATAAAGACATCAGAATGCATTACAAATTGGTTGACTATCTAATAAAGCATTGAACTAATTGATTCCGTCAAAAAGACAACAAAACAAAGAACCATAGACATTAAATAAAGTATCAAGTAACATGAGCCTCAAGCCATAAACCCAAAAAGTGTGAACATACACAAAACTAACCAGCATAAACAAAGAAAAAGTCTTAGAATCTACAATATAAATTCTTATGGAATGATAATTCAATTAGCAAAGTGCTAAAGATGAATTCCTTAACGCCATTTAATTATTTCGTTGAGTGACATGCTCTTCCTTAGTGACTGTATATAAAAAATTAAAGAATTTTTCAATCTGACACCACAGCTGTCACATTAATCCCGTAATAAGCTTTAAACGTATGATTTGCATTTTTTATTAAGTCATGAGAAAGAAACAAATCACAAAATGTAAATATATAACATGGTGATAGGCATGCAACGTGACCGTAAAGACGACTTGCCTTGCCTTTAAATTCTGTTCCCATAAAACGGAAACAGCGATTAAAAATTTTCATAATAAATTAGCAATAAAGCGTTGAAATTGCACATTTTTGCCAGTTTTCAATGACTTATTGGAAATTTGATTACATATTAACAATCAGCACAATTTAATGCTGATAAGGATTGTGGATTGAGTATTTGTGTGCTATAGAGTTTTGTGGATTATTGAAAATTTGATTCCGCTGGATTTTGGAACGTTTAAATGAGGTTATAAAGATCCAATACATTGTAGAATCTTAAAATCTTGTAAACAGAGACAAAAGGAAGTCCGAAAAACATTTTAAAACCGCCAACATTTGTGGACATCACCAAATGTCAACATTATTTTTAATTAAGACAGTGTCGAGACTGAGAATCAGCTAATTATTTCATTAAATTCAATTAATCGCTTTATTAATAAATTCTATAGCTAATCGTACAATCTCCTTATTCTTAACATAATATTATAAAACACCCACAAATAAAATGTAAGCCCAAACAGTATAAAGTATCAACAAAAAAATATAAAAATTGTCACTTAATTCTCAAATTTGTAAAGAAAAATAATAAAAATTAAAAAAAGTGAAGACAAATCCCGCAACGAACAATAAGTGTGTGTGTATATGAGTGTACGTGTCTACTGGAGTGTGAAGAAGTCATGCTGTATGTAGGTTTTGTTACTTTACTTCTTGCGCTTGCCAAAACCTTTCATTTATATGTAAAGTGTGTTTTTTTTGCGAATTTGTTTTATTTTTGCGGTTTATTTTTTTTTGGATACCAATCGATTGTCCAATTGTTTTGTTTCGGGATGTGTTATTGATTTTGGTTGTTCGTTCGTGAAGGAAGAAATGGAAACAAAAGAAAGAAGAAAAAAAAAATGTTAAATCTTTGAACAAATTTTGAATTTTAAAATTATGGCTGGGAGTAGCAACTTGAATGATGATTTTAAATCACCGACATGCTAATATTTGAAATCAAAATTCAACGTTGCCAGTCACAGCACAAAAAGAGAACATCATTTAAAATGTCTTTTCTGGCTTAATAGACAACAATAGAGAAAAACAAAAGGCGAGGAACGAAAAAAAAAATGATTGAATGATGTAGAAATTGACAACAAGCAATTCTCTATTTAGGCATACGAACATTTTGACACATCGGGTAATGGACGAGATTTGCATCGTGACATCCATCCTTTCCAACTTTTAAAACCATGTCGATTATAAATTACTTTGGCACACTTGATATCATCTTTGATGTCTTCTGTTAGGAAATCTAAAAGAATTAGGCAGGAATTAGAGAAATGTTTGTTAATTAACCTATGGCAGGCAGTAAATTGGATTTGAGATTGATTGAATCAGATACTGTCAATTTAAACTTGATTAAAACCGTACAATTTCAAATTCAAATTTCAAAACATTTGTACGGTTTTGAACAAAGCATTTCTTGTTGATTAATGTAAAAACTTCAATTATTGTCATCAAACATAACATAACAGCCCTTAAATCCTTACCTTCACATCGTATTCCACACTCCCCACCCTTCCGTGACTTCCGACACCATTCCTTTGAGTTAATTTGAAAAATTCCATAATTTGTACTTAAATTTGGTAACTCAGTAACTTTTGATGTGTCAGCACCTGATTCTGCTTCTATTAAGCATACCCCTACAAACAAAAAAATAACGAGGATGATGATGATGATGTTAAAATCCGTAATAAGAAGTTAATTTAAGGAGCAAAAAGATTTCTTAATGCACACTCACTTACAATTTGAAATGAATGTCTTGGGTATTCCACTATTAAACAATTCTTTTGCTAATTCGCATCTTGTATAGATTTTGGCATCTGTTACAGGCATATTAAAGAGAGATATGCCAAGTAATAATGATAGTTCAATGTATCTCATTTTTTATATGAATTCGATGCTCGCCCTGTATTATTTTATAAGAGTCAGTTAGTCAAATAGACATAAACAGCAATAATAATAGAAATAAAATTAGCAATAAAAAAATCTTTAAAGAATTAAAATGATGCTACAAGTTAATTAGATAGACATGAAGAATAAGAGATAATATAATGGAAGTAAACATTAGACATAGTCATTTTCTCTTTGAAACAATTTGCAAAATGATGTGTGAAGTCAATAAAAGTAAAAATTGTTCTAACTAGTAACATTCTACACGGTCATAAAAGTGAGAGAATTGACTCTCAAGTAGCGATCATATGCGCAGTGTATCTGACCTTCATAAATAAGTTTGCGCATAAGTGACGTCCATCGCAAATTGATTAGCACAAGATACCATAACAGACAAATCCAGCATGTCATCACAGTATCATGTAAGAATTCTCATTGTCTGTTTGGTATAGTTGCATTGACTTCAACATTATGACTGATTTGAGAGCACAAATCGGCTTTTTAAACCAAAATCCGGAGCCAATGTAGAACTGACATTGTGTTGGATTTAAATCGAAACTTGCACCTAGTCGGAGTCACGTCGGCTTAGGGTAGGATTTTTGATCGCTTAACCGATTATTGCTATTAATAAATGAGATTTGCTGCATTGTGCCGCTCGAGTTTCTGACTTGAAGGATTTTCAGGGCACTAGATACGAGACCGGACAAGATATCCTTTACTTAGTACCAATTGAGACCTTCTCATTCCCTTTCCCTAGTGCAACATCTAGCAGTAGACTCCCATTACCCCATGCAATACTTGAACATCATTTATAAATAACCCTACATATGATAGATTGAGAAACTTCACAAGTCAGAGAAATAGAAGCGGGAAGCGTGATAGACAAGATAAAAATAAGTAAAAACAGCAATTAAGTTACCAAAATGAATTAATTAAATTTCTATTTCCACTCCAAATATTTAAAAAGATGGAAAATTTGTTCATAAAAAAAGTAAAATTAATAAAAACACTTTCAATTGATGTAAATTATATTATAATTTTCTTCGCGGCCAACTAAACTTCAATTATCTCTCTTGGGCGATGAAGAAGAAGCCGTGTGATCAATAATTAATAATAAAAAAATTTCTTTCCACTTTCATTCAATCAATTAACACTTTTTTTTGGCAATAAATTAAATTAACACTTCTGGAGACTATTATATATTTTAGCACTAGATTACTGTACAATCATAAGGAACTTTCCTATCTATTATATATTAAGGAATATAGAGCTTGAGATTAAGGAATATTCTATCCGTTAAGGTATTAAATTAAATAACAACTGATCTCGTGAGACTTTTAAAGTATATATTTTTTGTTTGATTATCATTTCGTGTTTATTATGCATTTCCCCACATACTGTGAGTCAGTAATAGAATTCTGCTCATTTGGGTGACTGATTAATTCCAAAATTACTAAATTGATTGAATTGGGATTTACCCAAGATTAAGATTTGATTCTCTTTAGATGATTTGCTTTAAATTTAAGATTGTTTACTAATTTGCTTGAATTTTGGGGCTGGATTCTAATGATTTATCTCTTGATCAAGTGTTTGACTGAGGATACGCTCTAATAGTCATGTTTATGTTATGTCTGCTATTTAAAAGTGTATAAAGATGTTTATTGTTTGAAGATTGAAAACAATCTAAATCAAAGGGGACGAACAACTTAAAAGCGGAAAATCAACTAATTTTTAGTTTTCGTAGATAATTTGAATATGAAATGATTGTTGATTAACTCTATTTTAGAGTTTTAATATTGAAATATCTTATTGTTTGTTCAATTTAGCGATGACTACATACCGGACATCCTTAAAAGTCATAAAAATATTATTTCCAACCGATTTGTATTCTAAAGCATCAAACACAATTGGCAATGAAATCAGATTGCTTCAAAACTAACCAAACTCGATACACCCACTCACATCACATCATATCCAAGCAATTTAATATTTGCAAACTGCGTCATTAGATACTTCACAAAGAACAAAGTCATTCAAACTTGTTTTATTCATAAAAATAACAACAACTTTAAGTTTATTCTCTAGATCTCTCTGGATTGCTTTGATTAAACTGTAATCAACACTCACTTCGTATTGCGAAACTTGCATATTTATTTATTTACCTTATATTTCCATTCATGAAAAAAAATTATACATGTGGATAGTTTAATTCGAATTGAGAGTTTGCGGTGTGTATACATAGATGTTTGCGTATCAAATCATAATAAATAATAATAATAAAAGTATGAATCGTGTATGAAAGGAACACAGAGATTCTCAATTAACAAGTAAATTGTTTTGTTTGTATGAGGAAGTTCAGAATGTCTGCGGAATTTTATTCTCACAATAGATTTGTGTGTCTGACACTATGTGTGTATGTAGTTCAGTCGGGGGAATTCCTGGTTGTAATTGAATGATAAGCTCTTGACCTCTGTGTTTATTATGAGTTACTGAGAAATTCTAATTAGTTCTTTTGTGATAAGCCGGCTTTATTTATATTGACAATTGATGAGATTAGGTAGCGCATTATTCTTCTCAGTCGTACTTGTCGATTTACATCTGTTGAGCCATCCCTTCCAAGCTTTGAATCCATCACGTGCAAAGATATCTTTTGCGCATTTTATGTCGTCTTTTATGCTGTCATTCAATAAATCTAAAAATAAATTATCGGAAACATTTGTCTAGTCTTGCTCAATATTGACTTTGATGACTAATGTTTGTTTATTATTCAAATTGACCTTATACCTGAACATTTGATATTGCAAAGTCCGCCTTTTTTGTCTTTACTGCAATAATCTTTGCTGTTGATCTGCATTGTATAAAGGTAGAATTAAAGTTTGGAGGGACGAACAGGAAGTGGAAGGGAAACTTACCTGAAATATGCCATAATTTGATGATTTATTCGGCATTTCCACGACTTTTGAAGTATTCATTTGACTTTCCGCTTGTGCCAAACAAATCCCTAAAATTCAATTAAAATCAACCCCAAATACAGTCAAGGAAGGAAGCAACAAACTTACAATGTGGAATCAAATGCCGTTCAATACTATTAGAACCCAATTCTTTAGCAAGTTCACATGACAAGTAAATTTTAGCATGAACTTGAACTTCGACCCATCCGATAAGAACCAAAACAAATGTGACCGCTTTCATTCTCGCTTTTTAATAGACTGACGTTAGTTAATTTATTTTTTGGAATATGTTTTTTTATAGATTCACCAATACAAAAAAAGATTTTTAAATTATATACATTTTTTCAACCTTGCTGAATCACTTTTTTGGAGATTTTTTCATAATGATAATGGTAATAATACAATACATTTCAATTAAATTTAATATCTTTTGAACATAACAACAGTGAATCACTTGTCGCGTGTATACACATTAATGTCCACAATTGATTAGATTGGGAAGAAATTTTAAAGGATCTTTTGGATCATTGCTTTTGCATCGTTCATTCCATCGTTGCCAGTACTTGAATCCGAATTGTGATTGAATCTTTATAGCGCACTGTATGTCATCTGTTACTTTTGGGTCGACTAGTTCTGCAAAGAAAAATTTAACTGTCATTTCAAATTTGAAAAATATTTCAAAACCGTTTTTTGTATGGTTTTCAAAAATTCAAAACAAGATTTCATACTTTCGCATGGCAATTGGCACTTTCCACCAGTTTTAGAGTTCTTTCCACACCATTCTTTGTTTGGTATTTGAAATAATCCCAATTCCAAAAGTGTAACTGTTCGATTGTTGACTTTTGACGTCTCCAAAGAGCTCACAGCCTCTGCTAAACAAACATCTGTGCCAATGAGATTAAAGCCGTAAATTAATAATTTAATTAATTACCAATTAATAGTATTACAATTAGAAATCAAGGTTCTTTGAACACCGTTTTTCGATAATTCTCTTGCCAATTCACATCGACCGATATTCCTACATTCAATGAATGTAAACAGTATGAATATTATACTAACGAGGAATAATATTTGCATATTCACAGCTTCACGTATCAAACAGAATTAAAACGAAGTCGAATTAATGTTTTCTTTAATTTTGATAAGAAATTGCGATTGCATGAAAGACTGTGTCTGTGAATTAAGTAACTAATTGTTCAATATTTTTCTTCTATTCCACAGATATTTCATCATATTTTGTAATATATTGCTGCTTTCGGCACTAGAATATGAAGACGATAATGGTTATCAGCAAATATTGAACAGGCAACAACATGCGCAAAATAGTTCGGTACTGATAACAAAATTACTTAATATTAATCAAAGAATTTCATCAACATTATCTACAACGGAAGCGCCACAACATGGCTTCAAAATTAACCAAAGTTTAGAATTAGAGAATAGTAAGCAACAAAAGAATGAAGACCAAAGTTTTAATGTTAAGATCTCACCAAAGCCTAAATATGTTAATAAGAGTCCTGACAAGAAGTCATCGCTGATTCTTCGGAAGAACTTGAGCTTGACACAATCGAAACTTGTTGAGGATGGAAATTGGAAGTGTCCAAATATCACAGACAATCGAAGTCTAGAATGTGGATGCGATGTGCCTTTAACTCTTCGATGTTCAGGAGCTGATGTGCATTCATTGTCATTAATTGCTGACGAAATAAGGAAGAGCACCTCAATTATATCCATTCTCGATTGTACACTCAGAAATGTCACTGTACTTAATGAAGCAAGAGTCTTTGAAAATGTCTCATTGACTGGACTTTTCATCTCATCTGGAGAAATTAAGCGACTTCATAGACTTGCATTTAGTGGACTTAAGACACCTCTACAAATTCTCGGATTACCAAATAATGCTCTCACATCTGTGCCATCAAGTAGTTTACAACAATTGACCTTACTCGATCGTCTTGATTTGTCCAATAATGATATCAAAATGCTGTCATCAGGTGACTTTATAGCACTGCAGAAATTAACATATCTGGAGATGAGTGAGAATCAGATATCGTCAATATCGCAGAAGACATTTCTGCCATTGAAAAATCTAGTCACATTAAAGTTGAATGGAAATAAACTCGGTAATTCACCAGGAAGCTTAAAAACTCTCGCTGAATGTGTTAATTTGCGAGAATTAGACCTTAAATCTAATTTAATTAAAGGTTCATTAAGCTCTGAAATGCTCCCGATTCTCAAAGAACTTGAGACACTGAATTTAGAACGGAACTCATTCTCGAGTGTACAGCGTGAAACTTTTAAGAACTATCCAAAACTGCTGTCACTGACACTAAATCACAATCAAATTGATGTCTTAGCTGACGATGCATTTTATGGACTAAATTCACTTCAGAAATTAGATTTGAGTTATAATGGAATTGTTGCTGTATCTGAAGGTTCTCTCAAGCATATGAATCGGCTTATTCTCCTTGACTTTACACACAATTTCTTGAGGTAAGTACATGACGTCATCTTGTGCATTATCATCTATTATTTCAATCAAGTAATCATTGAATAATTAAAAATTTTAAAACTTTCTCTCATCAGGGCAATTACGGCTGACATTATATCACCTCTTCCACAACTAAAAGAGCTTAGACTTGATGGAAATGATATAGCTATTATCGAGAAGAATGCATTAATATCAGCTAAAAATTTGAAAATCCTCTCATTACGTGATAATCCACTGGCATGCGATTGTAAATTACAATATTTTGCTGAGTGGCTGTCAAATGCAACTCAAATTTCTGCAAATGTAATGTCTTACTTGCTGCTATTTTTCATATGAAATGTTCTTCATTAATCGTGTTATTTTTTTTACAGGATTTAATGGCATTTTGCAAGACACCGCCTTTCCTCGAAGGTGCTCAGTTGTCACAGCTTGAAATTGAGAAGCTTACATGTGCTGAAGTTAATCATTTGGAATCAGACACGGATGATCGGATTATGCAACAAATTAACAGCATTTACAGCGATTTTCTCGACAATTTTACACTTGTTAATTCAAGTTACAATGTGAGTCATGACATGCTTACTTAAATTAATTTTATAATATAATTAAATATATTTTTCTAACAGATTAAGTTCCTAGACTACAATTTCACAAATCCAAACATTCTAAATCTCAATTGGTTGATTCATCTCAAGAAGACCATCGACTTTCATTCATTAGTCGTGTTTGAAGGATCAGACATAAGAATGCGACTTGATAGAACAATGGTAAATAAACAAAAATATACGATAATTAAATAAAAATAAACAAACATCTCATCTTCTCACAGGTCTCATATCGTTCCATCATGTCACAATCAGATGATGAAGAATTTCTTGTGTCAATTCCGCCAAAAGTTCCACTCAATTTAGGAAATTCATATGAATTCTGCATGATATTTTCGGAAGATAATTATCAATTCTTTGTCGGCTGTTCAAGTAGCTTCTTATTAATACCACAGCATGTAGTTACAGTTGATTTGAATTCAAGAGTAATGCAATCATCAACCCACGAATCGGACATAGCAAGCTTTGATGTCATATCTAATAAAAAAGATGAACAAATTTATATGAATGACGATACGATGAGATCAACAAGTTACTCGACAATGAGGAATGAATTTAAAAATGTCAAAAGAATCGATCCTATAAATGAACATGATGATTCTATTGATGTGTATCCAAGTGAAGGATATTACAATACATTATGGCCTAACTTAAGTCTTAGCTTTTTAATTATTTGTATGTCTATATCTATAATTTATATTTTATGGAGTAAATATCGTTATTATTATAAGCACACAAATCATTCGGACAGTAGCATATCGCCCTCGTACTCAGATGATTCCATTAATACACAAGCTGAGGAGGAAACTCAAACTAATAAATATGTAAAATTGCAAGCTACTACTGCACTTTAGCAAATTTTTTTGTGATTTATTTTTAACGCTAATTTAATGATTGTAAAGAGTCAATAGATGTTAAGGACAAGATATGTAAATTATTAAAATTTGTTTATTATTATTTTTGTGTAAATAATATGAATTTAATTAATAAAATGTTTGATTTTTATATTTTTATGAAAAATTCAGCTCTTTTCATTGCATTTCTGTACTATTTCAGATTTCTTCCTATTACTACCCATGTGTTGTGGTGAAATTCGATTTTGTTTGGTGAATTTATTTTAACGGTTTCAAAATATTTGAAAGTTGCAAAATAATTTCTTTTGAAAAATTAAAAAACCGTTAAAATAGCATAGCAATGTTTACTTAATGTATTACAAAACCATTGATGAATATAAGCATACAGATATGCTTCATTAAAGTTTCAATGAATGACTGCAGTATAATTAAAAAAATTATGTAAACTGTAAAATTTACAATCACTATAGCATTGATTTTCATGTTAAATGTTGGACAGCAATATTGAGAACAATATTTTCACATAAACTGCTGCTAAATAACAGCACTACCACATAATACTGCAACTCAACACGAGGAGAAAATCCACCAAAAACATTAACGGTCGTTGAAAATTTGAAAATCCATTGTGGATGAACAACAATTGTTTCCGCAGTCGATATTCCCCTAAAACTTTGAAATCAAAGCAAAAAAAATAAAAATAATTAAAATCCTATTATTTAAGGCAAAATTTAATCAAACGAATGTATGAAACGTATTATTGTGGACTATTAGTTAAGGAATAATCATTGATCACATGAAGAAGTGTCGTTTAAAAGGAAAAATTGAGGATTCTGCGGCAAACAAATTTGTTTATAGAGTTTTCTAATTAAATGCACTAAAAATGACCACAGAAAAGAATATATTGTATCCAAATCAACTGAAACCATGTTCAGAGGATCTTCGGGATGATGAGCTGGTAAGAAGGCTCAAGGTAAGTTAATTTTCTCATGTTTATTTTGCACAATAACAAAGTTTCTAAACAAAAATTTTTTTTGTTATTGCACAAAGGCGCTATCATTAACATTACAAGCTATGGGACAAGATGATGAGAATTTCTCAAAGTATACACCGTTAGCATTACATTTAGTCAAAGACTTTTTCCTAAATCATGACTCAAAAGATGTTCAGCTTCTTGTTGGATGTTGTATTGCTGATATATTGAGAGTTTTTGCACCGGAAGCGCCATATAAGGAACCAGAACAAATTAAAGTAAGTCAAAATGAATGGCATTTATGTTAATTTTATTAATAATTATTGTAATATTTTAGGAAATTTTTGAATTTCTAATTCGACAATTAAATGGACTTAAAGATCCGAAAGATCCAGCATTTAAGAGATACTTTTACTTGCTCGAGAATCTAGCTTACGTAAAGAGTTTCAACATGTGCTTTGAGCTTGTTGAAAGCCAAGAAATATTTTGCTCACTATTTGGTCTTATGTTTAAAATCGTAAATGACGAACATAGCGCCAAAGTTAAATCATTTATGTTGGAAATATTAGTTCCACTACTTGCAGAGTCTGATTCAATTTCGAATGAATTACTGGATATTATTTTGATCAATATTGTAGAGCCTAATAAAACACAAAAGAAAAACGCTTATAATTTGGCAAAGGACTTGATTATGAAGACAACAGATTCATTAATGATGTATATTCAAGCTTTCCTAAATGAAGCTTTGATGACTGAAAAGCCAGATAAAATCTATCAAAGTACCAAACGAATCTATGATCTAATTTATGAATTAAATGTTATTGCATCAACATTACTCGTTTCCGTCTTACCGCAACTGGAATGTAAAATCAAATCAGCAAATGAAAGTGAGAGATTAAAAGCAGTTGCATTATTGGCGCGAATGTTTAGTGAGAAAGATTCAAAGTTGGGAAAACAGCACACAGCACTACTTAATCATTTCCTTGGACGATTTCTTGATATTGCTGTTGCAATTCGTATAAAATGTGTACAAAGTACAATGCATTTTCTTGTAAATCATCCAGAATTACGTACAGAAATCATAAATGTATTAAATGGACGTCAACATGATTCAGATGAAAGCGTTAGATATGAAGTAGTTAATTCAATTGTAGAAACTGCTAAACGCGATTATAAAATTATTGCAGAGGCTGCTGATTTAATGGCAATTTTAAAGGAACGTTCACAAGACAAAAAATTCAAAATACGACGTGCTGCTATGAATGGATTAGCCTTGATCTATAATGAGCATCTAAAAACGACATTAGCAAGTGAATCACCGGCAATATCGCCATTAGATTCAGCTAATTGGATACAAATTAAAATATTAAATGGATATTATCATGCAACCCTTGAAGATCAATTATTAATTGAACGACTATTAATCACGAGTCTTGTACCCTATACATTATCAGCAAATGATAAAATGAAGGCTCTCTATAAATTATTAGCAACAATTGATGATCATGCATTAAAAGCTTTTATTGAGCTACAAAAGAATCAAATGAAAATGCGTAAAAATGTCCTTGACTGGGTGAAGCTACATAAACTTAAGGAAACACCAGAGACACAAAAGGAAATCACAAAGAAGATGAATGTCCTGTTAAAAATGTTCCCAGATCCATTAAAATCTCAAGAATATATCATAAAATTTTCAGCACATTTGCGTAAAGATAAAGCCATTCTTAAAGATATGGATACAATGTTAAGACGCGATGTCGATAATAAATCATGTGCTGAAGCAATGTCAAGTATACTTAAAAAACTCGGAACTCCAATCATGACCAATATTTATTATAATACTGTAAAAATTATGTTAAGTCGAATTGCGAGTGTCATGATTGATCGTGAGAATATCGAGGTATTAATTCAGTTGATTGAAGGACAATTGCATTTGGCAACAAAATTACAGAAAATTGATGATGATGAGAATGAGGATCCAGAGATTGATGCTAGAAAGACAAGTAATGTCTTACTTGAGAATCTTAAATTACGTCCTGAAGACACCAGCGCCAAAGGTTTAAATCTTTTAACCGTCTTAATTTATCTATTTCCTGCACATTTCATACACGAATCTGTTTTAAGATCATTGATGAGTCTTTTGGGTAGTTTTGAGCTTGATTATGTATCAGCGAGTGTTTTTAAGGCACTAACACATCTCGGACGTTTTAAGCCATTGATTGAATCACATCTGGAAGTGATGGAAGATTTGGCGCCAATTTGTAAAGAGTTTGCTACTAATGGAACTGCAAAACAGGCAAAGCATGCAATACGATGTCTTTTTGTCAATTCTAATTCAACAATGATTGAGAAGGAGGATGATGACTCAAATGGAAAGAGGATTAAGAAGCATATTGATGCTATATTTCAAGAAATTGTCGATGAAACTAATAAGAATCTTCAAGCTGATTGTGAGCATTATAGGACAGCAATTGTTGCTTTTGGACATATTGCGTACAATCTACCCGAACGCTTCAATATTCCCCTCAAGAATATTGTGTCCAGGAAGATTGTAAAGGATTTATTAATTGGTGATATTCCAGAAAATATTCATGACGAGAAGCCTGAAGGTGATTGGTGTGAGGAGGAAGACTTACCCGAAGCAATTCGGTGTCGAGTAGAAGGACTGAAAGCAATTGCACGTTGGCTTGTTGGCTTAAAAGACAACGTTGTGGCTGCACAAAAGACTTTTCGGATGTTATGTGCTTTTATAAGTAAAACGGGTGACATTTTAGATAAAGGACAATTGAGTGAAGCTGAAAAGGCTTGGTTGAGAGTTTCGGCTGGAAATGCCATGCTCAAAATTTGTGAACAAAAAGGAGTTGGTGATGAATACAATGCTGAACAATTTCTGACATTATCAACGTTAATGGTGAGTTTCTATGATAATTTAACGGATTTTTAAAATTTGAATTGACTTAGAAATTTTCAAAATCTTAAAAGCCGTTATAATTTGAATCAATTCTAACGATTCATAAACATTATTTTGCAGAACGATCCAGTAGTACAAGTACGTGAGCTGTTCGTGAAGAAGCTTCATAAAGGACTGTACAAAGGAATTCCTCACAAATGTTTGCCACTTGATTTCATGGGATTTTACGTGATTTGTGGACGAGAAAGTGATAGAAAGTAAGTATTAACGTCAATCCTGTAATGAGATTAATTAATATTGTTTATTATTTGTAGATTACGAGAACAAATGAAGAACAATTATGAGATTGACGTAAATCATCGAAGGGAATATGTAAAGACTTTCTCAAGCGGTGGAAGTAAGGCACAATTTAAATACACAAAAACATGCACAATACTGATTATTAATTTAATTCCAGTGGAAGGCGCATTAGCTCAATTAGCAAACATTTTACCTGATCATATTTTGCCATTCGCAATAACAGTTTTGGCCCATAGTACAATACTGCAGGATAGATGCAACGTTGAGCAGCTAAAGATTGCTGAAAAATGTCTCAATTTCATACTTGAACCACTTATAACGAATAAGGAAACATTTTGCTTTAGTTTATACACGAATATGATACAGAAAATGAAGAATTCTAAAAGCGCCTATCAGCAACTAGATAATCAAGTTAATGAAGTAAGTGATTAGAACTTTAAAATTAATCCCTAGATTAAAATATTAAATCCTGAGATTAAATTCAAAATTTAATCCAACGGTTTTTCTAAACATAAATTTCAAATATTTATTAACCGTTATTTATTGCAGAAACTATGGACACTTTGTGATCTTTCCCTACACATAATCTTATCGAAGCTAAAGAGTGTGGATATGCGTGAATATACGCTAGATCAAGTGCACATTCCACGCATGTATTTCCAAGAACAATCGACAGAATTTGAAAATAAACGTAATTATTTATCAGACGAGTTTAAGAGCATCTCAATGCAGGCAGATGATGGAGAGAATTCAAATAGTATTTCGGGACCGTCAGTAAAACGATGCGTTGATTTACCAACGCGAGAAGCCACAAAACGATTAAGGAATGCTTGAGAATATTATTTTAATTATTTGATTTAAGAATAGTTGCATAAGTTCGATTTAATTTTATATTTAATTAATTTAATTTTAATGATTTTTATTTTGTCACACTGTACGTTGTACACGATTTTTGTAGAATAGCCATTTTCCTTACTGTCCTTAATGTCTTTATTGTAATCTTTTTTCGCACATTTATTTTTAAATTTTCATTTCACTTAATTTAAGTTAATTAAAGGAACTTGTGTTTACTGAAAAAAAAATGAAATAAGAAGAATAAAAAGTCAAGTTTTATTATGAGAAAATAATAATTATATTATATTAAATTGTATACATTAGATCTCAGTACACGGTACTAAGGAGGAGTTAATTTAATTTACAAAAGTTGTGTATAAAAAATCTCAAAAAAAAAAAATTAGAAACATAAAAATCTACAAAAAAATTTTTTTTAAACAGAAAAAATCCTCCGAACTTTATTTCTTGTTGCCTGTTTTATGAATTCGATGAATCGATGAGTAAATAAAGACATTTAGAATTGTTAGGATCACGTATGACACCTCGTACACGAACACTATTGCGAGAACTTCCTTGTTGACTAACTGTTGGAACAACTGGCACTGGAACTTGTTGAATTCTAATTGGCGGTGTGGATTTTCGACGAGACTCACTTTGGAGTTGATTATAGCGGGGATGTGAAATGCTAAAATAATCATTTGACGTTGATGCTTCGGACATAGGCACGTATTTATGTTCTTCAATTTCAATTTCATCGTCCGATCTGTAAGTCAAAAGGAAATGATCGATTAAGTTGACATTTTATGTAATTTGATACTTTTGGCTGCTGTACAGCATTTGAATAAATAAGAATGTAAGGAACAGAAGCAGTTTGGTTTTAACATTAAAATTTGTAAATTTAACGAAAGTCATTCAGTAAGCCATGACTTCAATTCAGTCTAATTCAATTTGAATTGCAGAAATCCGTTAAATTCTTGATTCAATTTTGAGTCATAAATTGTACATTTATTAACTAATTCAGCACAAGTGCTAGATTTAACCTTTTATTAACAAACTTGCGCTTCTTGTATTGACGCTTTGGCATCAATTCTTTGTCAACTTGATTATCTTGATTCTTGACTTTATTGTATTTGCGTTTTGGCTTGCTAACAGCTGCATCGCTTCACAAAGTTATGTTAATTAAAGAATTATCACATCAAAAAAAATGATCACTTACCTATAAATTAAATTATTTTCATCATAATCATCGTTCGACATCTTCATTTCATTGTTTTTCATAAAAGCAAGAGATCCTGACTGTACGTCAATTATTTCTGGTGATTGATGATGCTCGTTATTATCCATTTCGTCGTCTTCGACTTCCGTTCCCTTTGAATGATAAAACTCAAATGAGATATTTTTGGAAAAAAAAAATCAATGTTAACTATGATTAAATTCTTACCGAATCTTCAAATTTCATCATTTTTAAATTTTGCTTCATTGTAGGTGATAGCATGTGCGGAGGAAAAGTGTCGTCTGATAAATGCTTCCCTTTTCTTGATATCCTGTATTTATTTGGGTCATGTCCATCTGTAAAGCATAGATCCAGCATAACTCAACATGAATTTTAATAAAATTGCAAATTTTTCACCTTTTCGGATCATTTCAGGCAGAATCCTTCGTCGTGCATTTATAAACCAATTGCAGACTTGCAGATTCGTCAGTCCAGTCTCTTTACATAGCATAAACTTCTCTTCCTCTGTCGGATATGCATTGAGCCGATGATTGTATAACCAGTTCTTTAAAACATTTACAGCTCTTTTTGGAAGTATTCCTCTACGCTTTCGATATGAATCGTTTAGTTCCACACTGACCACTTCTTCACTCATCACTTCTAATTCATCCTCATACTGTCTATCATCTAAAATGCAATGAATTTTTATGAATTATATCAATCAGGTTTTATACAGTCAGCCATTTTTTTCCTGTCAATCATTTTGATTGAAAGTTCAGCTTTATGGACGAAAGCAGTCGCGAGAATAATTATTAAAAAAAATACTTTTGTCGGAACTGCTTTTGGATGTAATTATTGAATGTATAGATAAATTTGAAGGATGTCATAAAAATGTCATGTCAAAATCAAAAGAATGTCACATAGATGAAATGAAAACAAACATTGAATTATTAAATAATTCATAGTTAAACTTACTTTCTGCAAGCATTTTCTGTTGCATATCCGATGGCAAAATAAAGGGTTTTTGATCTAATTCACTGCTCGACATCTTTGCTTAGAATTTTTATTTAATTTTTTCATTAATCAATTTTCGTCACAATTTTATCAACTTTTGAGCATTTTTATAGATTCTTAAAAATTTATCGCTAATTTATTATCGTTTTGTGTGAGTACTTTAGTTATAGACTGATTTAAAATTATCAAATTAAAATTTTATGCTTTAATTTTAGATATTTATATGAGAAACGTCATTTATGCACTGACATCGTATTTAACGTCATTTTTGTTTGTATCCATACAGTCAGGTGCATGAAAACTTTGTGATGCGGTACTCTTTGTTGATATTCAATCTGATCATGCGAAGTACGGATTGATTTATTGTCACGTGATGGATTTTCATCAAAATTGTTGTTTTCGCATCTAACTGTCAGATTTTATTTGAATTTTATGAAAAATTTGCATCAAAAGATGCAAAAAATTCAAAATTTTATAGTTCGTTAAAATTTTGTTGATTCTATTTTCATTAATTATTCTATATTCCTACAGCTATTTAATCTTAACAAAATAAAATGAAAAAAAGAAGATAAACAAAATAAAAATCCACAGATACAAAAGGTTTAGCAGTCACTGGATCATGAGCATTATATTCAGAAGGAAACTTTTCGGAAACTTTGTTTAGTAACAAATTTTATTAAATTAATCTAGCAAAATGGATTTGTTGGTAAGTTTTTGTACATTAATCTTATCTATTACATCATAAACTACCAAAACACAATGAAAAGTAGCTCAATTTTAAGCTATTTCAAGAGATATTAGTATGATGATGTGGCTAACAAAAAATTTCATAATTTTAGGAACCAACATTGTACACAATTAAAGCTATGGTCATCATGGACAATGATGGAAACCGTATTCTTGCAAAATACTATGACAAAAATGTATTTCCAACTGTAAAAGAGCAAAAGACGTACGAGAAAAATCTCTTCCAGAAAACTCATCGTGCAAATGCATCAGAAATCATTATGCTGGATGGACTTACAGTAGTGTACAAAAGCAACGTAGATCTATTTTTCTATGTGATGGGCGGAAAGAATGAGAATGAACTCATCTTGTTGTCAGTATTAAATTGCCTTTTTGACACTATTAGCTTAATTTTGAAGAAAAATGTCGAAAAACGGGCATTACTGGATAATTTGGATGTTGTTATGCTAGCTTTCGATGAAATTTGTGATGGAGGGTAAGACTGCATGGTTAATAGTACTTACAGTGACTCATAATTTGTAATTTTTAGAATTATTCTTGATGCTGATCCAGCGAGCGTACAAAAGAGAGTTGATTTGAGGAACGACGAATTGCCACTTGGAGAGCAGACAGTTGCACAGGTAACGAACGCATTGCACGGGTTATTTTGGTAGCTAATTTGAGTGCACATCAATGTTGTGACATTATGACAATGAAATTATTAGCAATCAAATTTATTTGTTTAATAACTTTAAATAAGGAACAAAAATTAAGCCTGCCATAAAAAAATCAGTGATAATAATTATATGTATAGCATAAAAGTTTGACATATCAGCAATATCACTTTAATTAGCACCAAAATATTAATTGTATTCATCCCACTCATTGCATTTAATGCAATTAATTATGTTAACATCCCCCACAAAAAAAACAAGCTTAAATGTGTTAATAATGAAATTGAATTAAGATGAGATTATATCTGTGACTGAATTTTATTTATAAAAATCCTATTACATTCACTCATAAAAAACAATGTCTAATTTTCAGGTATTCCAAAGTGCAAAAGAGCAACTGAAGTGGAGTCTTCTAAAGTAAATAAAATCTATCCGAATATCATTTCCAATCTTTATTAAGCATCTATCTGTCTATAAATTTTTAATTACTTGATATATTATTGTGAAAAATAAATTTTAATAATTTTTAAGCTCATTAAAAAAAATCTAAGCAAGCTTTGGATGGTGAAAAAAATTTAATTAATTTTCAGAAAATAGTTTTGTGCTCAGTTAATTTATTTTGTAAAAAAAATGTCACAAATATCGTACTTGCCGCATCCAGAAGATCCTTCTCTTCTTTCTTTTCACTCAAATAAGTCGACTAAATCAAGTACTTACGATGTTCAGACTAAATTGTCTTCAAAAATGGAGGTAATTGACATTTTCGTTGACGCTGGATCTTTAAAAATTATTAAAAAAATAACGAAATTTGATGATTCAAATTTTAACAGTTTTCAAAATTTTGAATTTGAACTTAAGTTAAAATTTAAATTTTTGAAATACGTTGAAATTTAAATTTCAAAGAACCGTTAATACAATTTTGCTCATCTAGTTTTCTGTTCATGAAAATCGGCATTAACTAAATAAAATGTGATAAAATCTTCCAGAAATTATCACAACGAAACTTAAAACTGCAAGAAAAACTAATGAAAAAAGAAGAAGAGGTGTTGGAACTTCAAGAAAAGAACGATTCTCTCGAACAAGCTTTGACATCATTAGCCGTTGAATGCTCGCCAGTCTCGGCTCAGAAGATTACTGACTTAAGCAAGACAAACCGTCGTTTGAGTTCCCAGTTGAACTTGGTCAAGTCTAAGAATCTTGATCTTGAGGATAAGAACCAAAAGTTAGAGGAACTGCTCAATAAAAAAGACAAACTTTTGGAACAATATGAATGTTCAAAAGATCCAGAACCAGTGCAGCAGTCAGAAGTACAAATATTGACAGAAAATTTAGAAAGAACCAAAAAGAAACTTTTTGAGGCATCAAATTTCAATCTCCAACTCAAGAATGAGCTTAAAATAGCTCAAAAATGTCTCCAACATGAAATTGGAAGTGACAACATCAATTTCTCACAAATTCTAAACTCAACTTCCAATTGGCGTGGACGTGCTCAACAGATTCAAATGCTTCAGTCAAAAGTTGCAGAACTGAGGGACAAATTGGAAAATACTGAGACTGATTCCTTTGATGCCAATACAATGTCACTAAGACGCATTGAAAGTGCTCGTCGAATGGAAATTGACTCATTGACAAAAGAGCTTGATGACTGTAAGAATGAACTTGATGATTTGAAGCATAAAGTGTCAGCATTGAAGATCCGGAACAAGAATCTTTCAGACGAAGCAAACAACTACAAATTTAAGACACTAGAATTAATGGAAAAGTCAAAGAATGACGACGACTATGTCAAATGCTTGAATGAGAAAATTTCAATGGTTAAGTACGAGTATGAGCATAAAATCACTGAAATGGAAAAGGAAATGACAAAAATGCGACAAATGAGTGATGATTCAAAATTGGAAGTGAAAAAGCTTCAATGTGATTTAGAAAATGCATCACAACTATTATCAGATAAAGACCGAGACATTTCAAGTCTCAAAAGTCTTAATGAAGATCTCGAAAATAATCTCCGAAATATATCCGGTGATTTTCTCTTCTCATGCCGTAACATGAGTAAAAGTGATTACGTTAATTTGATCAGCACACTGGAACAAGAGAAAAATCGTTTATTGAATATGATTGAAGATCTAAATAAACGTCTCAACAAGCAATCGCTTTTGGAAAGTGATCAGCATGACATGATTGCAAAGCAGCGAGTCAAAATTGCACGTTTGGAGGCAAAATTAAAGGAACTGGAGAATGAGAAAGAAGCAATCAAGACGAAACATCGTCGTGGAATAAGAATTAATGAATATTCGCGATCAGTCAGTGGAATGAATATTAATAATAATCGTCCAGTGACAAAATCAAGTGAACGGCTTACATCTGAAATTGATCGTCTAAAATTAAAGTACGTCCAATTGATTATAAGTTTGAATTGGGTTGTTTTCATGTGACGTGACGTGTAACATGTGTTGCCGGCAACGCAACTTTGCGTCTTGTCGCTAACACAACGACATTGCAAATACGTTGCGTTGTTCAATTTGAATTTGTTGTAAACACTAACACTACAAAAGAAAATTGTCGAATTTTTGATTTGCTTAATTTTTTACGTTTAGTTGAGTTTTGCTAGTACAGAAGCACTGTAAATGCTTTATTAATCACTAATCAAATTAGTTAAAGCTAAAATATTAATGTATCTATTGATATTTGTGGTAAAAATTTGAAATATCAATTTTACGAATATCTTTGTTTGTGTTAGTGTACAAAACTTCGTATTTTGTTGACTGTACTCTGTATACGAACATCCTATACATCTTGATAGGATCATTAGCTTAATGTAAACAATCCAAAACGTCATTTGTGAACAACCCAAATTCCTAAAATCATAAATTTTAATTCAATTAAGTTGATATCTTTAGTGAAATAATTTCCAGACTTGAATATGCAACAGAGCGTATAGACTATTTTGAGAAGAAGCTTCAATCGCTAAATATCGATCGAGAAGAAGATTGTCAGAAATTCCTTGACATTATGGGCAAGTCAAAGGAATGCTTTCAAAGAATCTTCAATGAGACGAAGGATGTGACATCCAGCTATGCTGATACGACTGTTGAGACCATGGATGATGCTGGAAATTAAGAATTAAACACAGTGAGGCTTTATTTGTTCAACAATTATTTATTTATACGAATGAATTTATTTGTCAATGTTTTCGAATTTATAGCAAAAAAACATTAAAAATTTTTCATTAATTTTTTTTCCATTTATTTTCGCTAAAATCGTTTACGTTTCGAATTTGATAATGTATATGACGGCATATATATATTTATATATAAAAAAATTATTAAATTAATTAATTTACAATTATTCTCTTTCTCGCTCTCTCTTTCTCTCTCACTTTCAAACATAAAGTTGTGTATCATTAATACTTTGCAATGAGCTTTAACTTCTACTATTTTTTTATTTATTAATAATATATATTTTTTTTTATCTTCTTTACGTGATTCATTTTCTATTTCAAATGGAAGGAATTCGTTAATTAATTAGGAAGGAGATGGAAATAAAGAATAATAAAAAATATATAAAAATAATTTGCCATTACGATTAAAAAATGCAATAAATTCTACTATATTTACATGTGAAAATAGCTTGCCATTTTTTACTTTTTGTCTCTCGGATTTTAATTAAATTTATTGAAAAATTTTCTAATTGACATTATATTTAATTTCGCACTTATCACCACTTCAAATTTTTTCTTTTAATTTATTTTAGAATAACTTTTTTTTTTTTTATTTGTTTCATCAAAATTCTCAATGGAAAAATATAATTTTCTTTTTTATTTTTTGATCGATTAATTTAGCGATATAACTAGAAAAAATGTCTCATGCAGGTAGATAGATAGATTAGATTAGATTTATTAGAAAAATTGCCAAAAGCGTGGAAGTTTACAAGAAATTTAGAATAAAATTTTGTTATATTTATTTCTATTAAAGTCTCTAACATCATTGTTGTGTAAAAAATCGTGTATTATACAATATTTATGAGGGGTTTTCAAGGGCTAGTAAGTGCTCATTTTACACGATTATAACCTTTTTATTTTCTTAGATAACTCGAAGCCAGAAGTTGACATTTAGATTTGTTTAATCGGGTTTTTATTGAGATTTTGTAACGGTCAATAATTTGAATTCAATAAATTTTGAATTTTGAAAGCTTTACAAATGTTTTGTCAAATTGGATGGAATTGTATGGTTTTAACATTGTATTCTAGATTCAAAAAACTTGTAATTTTCAAATTGTTTCGTTAAAACCTTTCAATAGCCCGTAAATTAGAAACATTTGTATTGTTTTACAATTTAAATTGATTTTGTAAAACCATACAAATCTTCGAATGAATTGCAAACAATTGCTAGGTTTTTGAATTTCAACAACTCAATGTTCAAAACTCATACAATTCCACATTGAATTTCAAAACATTAGTAAGGTTTTCAAGCTCAAAAATTTGAATAATCCGTTAAATTTCCTATTACAATCTTGGCAGAGTTGCTACTCACTTCACAGTTAATTGCTACTTTGATTATTCTCATTAAAATTACTATTTTTTTATTAATTAATTTTATCATTTATTTTGTGACAAGAATTCATATTGTACACAAAATGACACCATTTGGATAACTTGATGGATTTTACATCTAATATAACGTTTATGTTCGAGAAAACATTAATTAATTAAATTTTGGGGTGATTATTTCCAAGTAACAACTCCGAATAATTGATAAAATTTTACTCTCCATTAATTGTACTTCCAATATTATCTTGAATATGCTGTGTATGCAGTCATGCTTTAAGTAGAATATATTGAAACTTTAATAACTTTTTAAAAAGTGTAAAATTGACTTTCAAAACCAGAGTTGCGAAACAGGCATCTGTCGCAGACAAAAACCGTACAATTCCTTACTAATGTGTATGTTTTTTCTTATAAAACCATACAAATTATCAAGACATTGTACGGTTTTTATCTATGCCTGATGCCAGTTTAGCAACTCTGAATCAAAATCATTTAAAATTATGAAAAATTTGCGAAAAGTAAAATGAAAAAATCGGATTAAAAGTTATTTAGCACATCTCATAATAGTCTTTAAGTTATTAAATGGTAATTATAGATTTATATTCTCGCAACAAATGCATATTTAATTAATTAGATGTTAGATAATCGTTTATTAATTTGTAAGTGCACTTTTTTCAATAAGAAAAATATAATGCAGGTCGACGTTACTTGTTTTTGTGAATGAAAGACACTAAACAGATGGAAATATATAGAATTAATTGTTTTGCTGGATCTGATTTGAGCAAAAAAGTTTCTCAAATTGTCCGTTCACAAAGTTAAAAAATTTCATTTATGTTGCACTTCTAATTTCTAATAAACTTCACTAGATTAAACCTTTTTTTAACTTCAATTAATTATTATACAAAATTTATAAAGCATTTAGGGGTTATTAGTTTATAAATAAAGTTTCTCTCATTTCTACATCCTTAACTTCATCATTATCGGACTGAAAGTTGTTAGTAAACTCATAAAAATTGACAAAAAAATGTTTTTAAAATAAAAAATAGGATGGAGCCTTCTTATATCATAACTTGCTCGATGTAGTTGGCCGGTAGCATTCCAATTTTTCCCGTACGCTCAACTCGTCCCGTCATCCAACCAGCGTCAATTGAATTAACTTCAAATATTAAATCGCCTTCGGAAAAACTAACTTCATCGGAATCTTGAGCTTCATAGTCATAAAGTGCTCGATACACTCTCTGAAATTGGATTTGTAATGCATGATAAGAGTGAACATTTATAACAAATTTAAATAAAATGTCATGCAACGAGGTAAAAAAAGGTAAAACGAGTAAATGCAGTTCTAGCATGCAAGTGACTTCTAATGTGCAGTTTTTGACCTTGGGATAGGTTTGACTGATAAAACTTGATTACTTTGTGGTTTGATGTTTAACGGATTTTTGAAATTTAAATTTTGATCCAATGTCAATTAAACATGTGATTTTATCATGGAAAAGGATATTTTGGCGGGAAAATCAGGCAAAAACACATTATTCGAGATTAAAATTCAGCAGAGATAACATCAAATTGAAGAGTCATTGAATCGTCATATTAAGAGAAGAATAGAGGAATTGAAAATCACAAAAGAAATCAGTCAATGAGACAAATTGGAAGTAAATAAAAGTTATTCTCAGTAGAAACGCACATAAAAAAATAAATGAATAATTTTTTAAGGTCTACTGCACGACAAATCATGCTGCACTAATTTCATTTCTACATCTACGACTACCAAACAGCACACTCACCACTTTGCTCACCGATTTAGTTTGTTGCTGTTGCTGCTGCTGTTGTTGTTGTTGCTGTTGTTGATAAAGTTGTTGTTGTTGTTGAGCCGCCAATCGTTGTTGTTCTGCATATTGCCGCTGTTGTTGTTGGAGTTGTTGTTGCTGCTGAATTTGCTGTTGCTGTTGAATGTATTGTTGTTGTTCAGCAATAGAACCGTAATAACCATTAAGAGGATCAATGTCATTTACGGAACCAATTCGTCGCTGTTGCTGCTGATGAGCTTGCACTAAAAATGATCAAAATTAATTGGAATAAATTAGATGTGAAAAATATGTAAAATTATTCAGTTACGAGAAGAATATCCATCATCTTATTTAATTAAAGAAATTTTGCAATTGCCAATTAAGCGAGAATAACGAATACGAATAGCAATGATTATTGATATTACTTGCTTCGACTTCTTTTTTGATAATAATGCAATTTTGTGCACGACAAAAAAATTACAAATAATAATAAGGAACAATTGGAATGATAGACGGGATTTGGTTAAATGAATTAATTGAATCTGAATAAATGTCAGTGATATTTAATGAAATTCTATTGTCTACTTACTCGCAGCTCTATCAGAGCTGTAAATTAATGTTTGGTTTGGTCGTGTCGTTTGTGGGACATTTCTAGGACTATCGGTCATTGGATCATAATCAGATATTTTACCAACTCCACTTGATCCATTCTGATGATGATTATTAAACTGATTATTATAATTCATTTGTTGATTATAACTTGTTGTCATTTGATTCGGTTGTGGATGTCCATATGCCTTTTGTGCTGAATTATTATTATATGTACTTTGACTCATTCCATTGTGATTTCCATTATTATTTCCATTTGGTCGCATTTGATTCTCATACTGATCATAATATTTCTGTTGTAACTGCTGTTGCATTTGCTGTTGTTGATTTGTTGTTGTCGTCGACGACATACCAATTGGAACTGAAGCACCATGAACTACATTATTTCGCATTTGTTGAACATTATTTCCATTATTTGCATTATAATTTTGAGGTGGTTGCTGATATTTTGGATTATTATTAATCACATTATTATTTTGTTGTGGCGGCGGTGCCGTCATTGGCGGTGATGATGACGGTACATATTGTTGACTGTTATTATTTGTATAATTATTTGTTGCATCAACTGACGAATATGGTGAATGTGTTGGCGTAATTTGCTTATCAACTTGCGGTGGTTGATAATGAGGCATTGATTCAGCAGCTAACGTTTCAGAAAAGTATTCAGATTCATTTTCTAATTTCAATAATGATCGCAGATGGGATTTATGAGAAGAGATTTCACATACAGGAATATCAACAACAACAACAAATAAATTATATATAGTAAGTACATAATACAGCAATAATAACAACAACAATGGTTAAATAAATTAGATATGGATGATGAGGTGTGTATGTGTAAAAATGATGATGTTGATGATGAATACACCAAGCGCGAGACAAGAAATACACGTACATAAAAAGAGAGGAAGCATAAAAAAATATATAAATCATTAGTTTTCATTAAAATTAGCAAAATTAAAAGAACTTAAGAGTAAAATAATAATACAATAGCGATAATAGTGGGTCATAGAAATGAGCTGTGTCTGTTTCTAGAAATTATTTCGGTAGATGCCTCAAAAATGATTATGAGTAGCTTCGTTCCCATCATAACCGAAATAAAATGTAATAAAATGAACTCTTTTTTCTTTGTAAATTAATTATTCTTCCCCTTATGCCTTAAGTCGAGGAAAAAATGGAACTAAAGTACATCTATTAAGTTCATTTTGTAAGTTAAATTATAAATATTTGTGTTTTGTCTGACTACGACTTTGTTTCTCAGGATGTGACTTGGTTTTTTGTAAAATTACATGAGTAAACGGATGTTAATGATAAAATACAGAGTATCCGTAAAGATAAAACCTAAAGTGAGTAAATGGGTATGAATAAAGGGGTTTTTTCAACTGCTGTCTAGGGATACACTCATTAACTAAATTATCTAAAATTGAATTTGTCATGCAAAAAAATTTCAAAAATTGATAAAATTTAAGGAATTTTATGAATAATAATTTAAAAGCTACAAGGCATAGCTAGTCAGTCCTCGTTACTTCCCGATTCTCGACTCCCAGTTAACCCCGGTCTACCATGTATTGTCATTTCTAGAGGAACCCACAGCTTATTATATCCTGAGTCAGTGATTCTTAAAGGTTTCATTATACGACGAACTTAGTAACTAATCTAAGAGAGCATAGTGTGAATGTCACTGCCCCAGAGCATATAAACTGCCCCCTGTTAATGCTTCATGGACTTTATAGGCTTCTAACTAAGCAGTCACCCTGGAGATTAGAAATCATGAAGATTAGAGGTAGGCAATCTTTTTGCGTACCATGGCACATCTTGGTGGTGAACCATGATCAAAACCGCATAGGGCATGGTGTTCATGGCATTGCCACCACTGATGTACGAAAAAATGGAAAGGAGGTGGATATTCAAAGGTTTAGTATTTTATATTATTGTCTCGAACCCAAAGTTCTAGCCAATTTAGCCCAAATAGAGAGATTCCCTCTGTTTAAGTCCTAACCTGTGTAACCTTGATTAGATCTATTAATATATATGTATCCCATTCCAAAAAACATTGAATATTTCACAATTAGGTGAATTAGGTCAGAACATTTCCTAAAAAGATTCACAGTCCATCCAATGATCTCAATTCATCGATATTTTAAAGAGAAACTTCAAAGAATTTATGCTGAAATCATTAAAAACTCTAGTCACGTCAGAGACAATACATTATTACAGCTATACAGATCAATTGAGTGGATGATACAAACATACTCTTAATCGTTTATACTAAACGTACTTTGATGATTCATTTATGTTCCATTAAATAAAATTTGTGAGTAGTATGAATACCGGGAAAAATTATCAATTACTGTGTGTGGGGGGATATATTAATAGTTCTGGAATTTTAAAGAAGTTTTGGAATTTCACAATGTTGTGATGTATTTGGGTATAACATTTTAGAGTGAGTTATGGCTATTTATAGAAGTTGATCAGAATTCAATCAATAATTTCTTGGTTAGGGTTTCTCAGGGGCATGTTCAGAACGAGTAGATCAGTGGTGAACAACCTATGTGCCGCGGCACACTAGTGTATTGACAATTTTTGTTGGAAATATAATAAACCCTATGTCATGTGCCCTTTCGATCGAGACTAACTACCAAGGTGTGGCGCGAAAAATTAAAGGTTGCCCATCACTGGAGTAGAGGATGAGGATCAAACCTTTCCTATTTGGATAAGAATTTACTAATTTGAAGATGGGAAATCAAGGGCAAGAAGTAGGAAAAACGAGATTGGTATTAGATACTTTAAGTCGACCTTCTACATACTTTCCCAAAACGTACCTAGATACATCCCTGATAATACCTAAGTGCATTAATATGGAATTACATCAATAAAACTAATCATAATAAAAAAAATGCGCTCTAATAGCCTACACAGCAATAATTTCCTACTTAATTTGTACTTGAAGAAATTTGTAAGAATGTCACAATTGAGGAACAAGAAGAGAACAAAGAGTAAGCTATAAGAATACTTATTATTTTTATTTGAGTGGAAAATAAGTGTATTAAATAGCATTAACAATTTGCCAGGAAATTATATTTTATTTGACATCAAACATCCTCAGTGAAATTACTTTATTTTAATGGCATAAAACTAAAATGTATTCATTAAGGAACAAGAATAAAACTTCTATGCTGATCAGTACATAGTTGTGATTCAGTTTTATATTCTTAATTGAACGAATATAAAAAAATAAAAATAAAATCGATCATAAAAATTACATACACGACTAACATAGATGGACACTTACCTCGAATGTCTATTACATCGGTTAATTCGCGTTGTCGTTCCATAGCTGCTTTCTTTTGAATCTCGCCATGATACGCGACATTGGAAATATTCATGGTATTTTGCTTGATTCTTAATGTTTCTGGATCATCGGCAATCTATTTTTAAGATATAAATGACATCGATTTTAATTATCGGATTCTTCCTTCATTTGGGGTCAATTAGGATATTACGTAACGATCTTAATTGTCATTTGGTACCTTCTTTCATCTTGTAATAACATTATGTATTTGTAGTCTGAATATATTTGGATCCAGCACTTATTTATGCAGCGTTACGTGACATCCAGATAAACCCCATCTGGCGATCAACTTACCTGTGTCAATTTTCCTTTTGATTTCTCAAATTCAGCGTGATATTGTACATTTGATTGAATTTTTGTGTTTTCGGCAATCCGTTTTAATTCTGGTGTTTCAGCTATCGTTGTGGCTTTCGCTTTTGGAATGTGCCTGGGAAAAGAAGACAAAATTGTTTAAATGCAAAGCATGTACATGAGTGCATTTGACTACAATGTGTGTTTATAATTTTGTATTACAATCTTTTGTTTCTCTCTGTTTATGCTTTAATGTGGGTCCACCTTCAAATAACATGTATGACTATGTTTAATTGAATAATGCATGTACGTTCATGAAATTATTGTATTCCTATTATGACTAGCTGCATAGAAATTTTTTTTGAATTTTAATTTTTTTAGAGCAAGGTTGGAGGTGTGTTGATTTTTGGGAAAATTTGCAATTTTAGGAAGTCAGGTACAATGTCAATGGAAATGTCAATTTTGAATGCAAATGAGTTTTGTGATGTTTAGAAACTATATTCAAGAAATTGTAATTTGCATCAGTTTCGTTAAATTTTTTGCATCAATTTAAACTTTGCATCAGTTTTCGTTAAATATTTACATTGAATTTCGTTGAAAATTTGACTGAATTTTGAACAATTAACATTTTTGCATCATTTTTCATCAAATGTTTGTCAAGTTTGCATCTTTTTGTGTCGTTTTGTCAGTTTTGCATCTTTTTTCGACAAATTTTTGAATCATTGTCATTCAAAATTTGCTTTTTTCATCCAAAAGTTTTAATTTGTTCCAATATTTGCCTCAATTTTCATTAAAATTCCCAAAATTTTTGCATCATTTCCCCTGTTTTGCATCTTTTATCAGACAATAAATTTAAATTTTACATCCGTTGCAAAGACTTTCCCAATTCCGTTCATACCGAACCAAAATAAATCTATAAATAAATCTAATTTAAACAATGCCTTATTTTTTCTCAAATTAATTTCTGTATGCACATACGTTTAAAGCAAATCGATTCTCTAGAAATCAAAACTAATATTTTTGAATTGATTGAAGAGGAAATTGAAATTTTTCACATAGCTTGTTTGAGTCAACAGACAAAAAAGGAAGGCAAATGAAATTTTTCATTATTTTTCAACAATCCAACACGCTCAAATTAAGTCAATTTATTATCGTATTTGAAAATATCTCAATTTATAATCAACACAAACATAATGCTTGAGTAGCCGATAATGATTAAGGTGATGATGATGCAATTGTAATGCTTAGTTGAACAAACATTTACGGTGAATTTCAAACAATCTGATTAAACAACATTGCGACATAAAAGGCGTCTCAAACTTGACAATTTTATTATAGCTTCATTTCCATTTCCAGCTCTAGTTCCGTAATATTACTTAAACTTTCACTTATGTGAACAATTATGCTTACTATATGGAAATTCTTTTTATCAAAATTGATAGACTTTTTATCCGAAAATCACTTGATCACACATATAGACGCAGGTGGGTAGATCAAATACTTGGGAAATTTAAAATTTCATTGTTAAGCCACAGGCTTTTTTCAATTTGTCACTTTAAAGTACGGTTGAATGAATATTCATAAATGAGTATTGTGTTACAATGCATATGTCGGTGCCAAAAGTCTTGAAACTTTTTTCTCAAAAATAAAAAGCCTCCATCGACCTCGACTCTAATCTTTCTTCATTATTATTCCATTTTGTATATAAAATTGCTATTGTTCTGTCCGCTGTAATTAGGAGTGAAACAAAATTTCGTTTCAGAAGCTCGTAAACGGGTCAGAGTCTTTAACAAAAATATGTTTTATAAATGAAAAATTTAGTGCAATTGTGGACCAACGGGCAGTCGATGGAAATTATCACACAGTAAATGAGATGAAGTTTATTTTTTTAATCGTCAAGTTTTTTTTTCTGTGAGAAGTAAAAGAATCGCGGTTAATTGTTGACTCAAATGTTTTAAAAGAAATCGTGAAATCTCCTTACATCAAAAAGTTTTTATTAAAGCATTTATTTTGAGTTATTTTAGTCTTAATTGATTCAGTTTGACTCTTAATTGTTGAGAAAAAATTTAACGGATTTTTGAATTTCAAATTTTTGCATCTTTTTTAGCGAAAACCAAAATGACGCGAAAATTCAAATTATTAATTTCAAATCGAAAATGATAGTTGAACTTAAAAGTTGCAAAACTTGAACCTTGACTAAAATGATGCGAAAAATTCAAATCAAAAATGACAGTTGAACTCAAAATTTGCATACAAAACGTTATTAAGTAACACAACAAGTAAATTGACTCATTCAGAAACTATTTCCATTCAAGAAATGCGCATTACCAAGTCTTTAAATCCAATCGTCGTCGACAAAACATGTTTTATATTATCTTTCAATCTTTTCTGCATATAAATTTTTTAGCTTATTTTTCTACAAAATTAAATAAGTCTATAAAATTACTAATGAAGCGTTGACATACGCAGTGTGATTGACATTCAACTTTAATTCATAAAATTTGTTCCCCTCAAACAATCCATTCAATTGTCACAGGCATTGTATAAAGGAAAAATCAAACCGCATTAGAGTTTTTTGCTCAATTTATTTTCATTTCATGGATTTTTTTGGCATTCGTTGTTTTTAAACGCTTTTTATTGACTTACTCTGTTGGTTGGTTGGTTGGTTGGTCATGATCAAATCTTGCGATCGATTTTTCGACCACTTCTACTGCTCTAATTGAACTCAAATTTTTATCACATGTGTATTCCCGATGACAATACAATATTTTCGCATTTCTGTATCACAAAAATGCTTAATTATGCTTTAATTAATATAATAACATTATATATGGGAAAAAAAATCCAAAGTCAATCACGCATATTTTTAATTTGCATGAACTAGACTAATAATAAAGTTGAAAACCAGTTTTTATAGTTCATTGCGCATTGATTTATAATACCAAGCATTAGTTAAAGTACAATTCATCTCTTTTTAAGATATTTATGAAAGAGAAAAAAATTCATAAGTAATTTTCTCACGGATATTCCTAGTAAAAATTCAAAATTCAAAAAACCGTTACAATTTGAATCTCAAACAATCGTTATTGGATCTTGAAATATTGTATAAATATGGTTCTGGGTGTTACTGGATCTTGTTATACTGTATGTATATGATCCTGGATGTTACTGGATCTTGATATACTGCATGTATATGATCCTGGATCTTGATATACTGCATGTATATGATCCTGGATGTTACTGGATCTTGTTATACTGCATGTATATGATCCTGGATGTTACTGGATCTTGTTATACTGCATGTATATGATCCTGGATGTTACTGGATCTTGTTATACTGCATGTAGATGATCCTGGATGTTACTGGATCTTGTTATACTGCATTTGTATGATCCTGGATGTTACTGGATCTTGTTATACTGCATGTATATGATCCTGGATGTTACTGGATCTTGATATACTGCATGTATATGATCCTGGATGTTACTAGATCTTGTCATACTGCATGTATATGATCCTGGATGTTACTGGATCTTGATATACTGCATGTATTTGATCCTGGATGTTACTGGATCTTGTTATACTGCATGTAAATGATCTTGGATTGCAAAAAAAGACTGTTGTAAGGTTTCAATACAAATTTGACAATACTTCACAAGACTAAAAGACAGGATGTTTTGGAGTTTTTGTATAAAATTTCAATATTTTATGAGATCAAAAATCTTTCAAGCGATGTGCATGTCTTACACTAACTTTATCTTCATAAGTTACTTGTTGATCTATAGACTGCACATAAACTAAAATATGTCGTCTTGATTTGAATTCGAAGCTCGAACAGTAATAGTTCGAATGTAGTCCAGACCTGGTTGAGCTAAGCTCAAAAATTTATACAAACTGAACGGTACGAAGCGAGTGAAACTTCTTTGACCTAATAACAGTCGGGCGAACGAAGCGAAGCGAAGTGGAGTCCGACACTTCTGTGACCTAATAACAGTCGGGCGAACGAAGCGAAGCGAAGTGGAGTCCGACACTCCTGTGACCTAATAACAGTCGGGCGAACGAAGCGAAGCGAAGTGGAGTCCGACACTCCTGTGACCTAATAATAGTCGGGCGAACGAAGCGAAGCGAAGTGGAGTCCGACACTCCTGTGACCTAATAACAGTCGGGCGAACGAAGCGAAGCGAAGTGGAGTCCGACACTCCTGTGACCTAATAATAGTCGGGCGAACGAAGCGAAGCGAAGTGGAGTCCGACACTCCTGTGACTTAATAACAGTCGGGCGAACGAAGCAAAGCGAAGTGGAGTCCGACACTCCTGTGACCTAATAACAGTCGGGCGAACGAAGCGAAGCTAAGTGGAGTACGACACTCCTGTGAACTAATAATGTCGGGCGAACGAAGCGAAGCGAAGTGGAGACGTTCGAGCGAAGCTCAAACATAAGCAGTTCGAACGTAGTTCGGACTTGGTTGAGCGAAGCTCATAAATTTTTGCGACCTGAACGGAGCGAAGCGAGTGAAGGCGTGAAAATTTTCCCACAACTAATACCCTTGTGATCTATGAACAGTCGGACGAGCGAAGCGAGATCCGACAACCCCTGTGATCTATGAACAGTCGGACGAGCGAAGCGAGATCCGACAACCCCTGTGATCTATGAACAGTCGGACGAGCGAATCGAAATCCGACAACGCCTGTGATCCGAGCGAAGCTCGAACTTAATTAGTTCGAACGAAGTTCGGACTTGGTTGAGCGAAGCTCACAAATTTTTGCGACCTGAACGGAGCGGAGCGAGTGAAGGTGTGAAAATTTTCCCACAACGAATACCCTTGTGATCCATGAACAGTCGGACGAGCGAAGCGAGATCCGACAACCCCTGTGATCTATGAACAGTCGGACGAGCGAAGCGAAATCCGACAACGCCTGTGATCCGAGCGAAGCTCGAACTTAATTAGTTCGAACGAAGTTCGGACTTGGTTGAGCGAAGCTCACAAATTTTTGCGACCTGAACGGAGCGGAGTGAGTGAAGGCGTGAAAATTTTCCTACAACGAATACCCTTGTGATCCATGAACAGTCGGACGAGCGAAGCGAGATCCGACAACGCCTGTGATCCGAGCGAAGCTCGAACTTAATTAGTTCGAACGAAGTTCGGACTTGGTTGAGCGAAGCTCACAAATTTTTGCGACCTGAACGGAGCGGAGCGAGTGAAGGCGTGAAAATTTTCCTACAACGAATACCCTTGTGATCCATGAACAGTCGGACGAGCGAAGCGAGATCCGACAACCCCTGTGATCTATGAACAGTCGGACGAGCGAAGCGAAATCCGACAACGCCTGTGATCCGAGCGAAGCTCGAACTTAATTAGTTCGAACGAAGTTCGGACTTGGTTGAGCGAAGCTCACAAATTTTTGCGACCTGAACGGAGCGGAGCGAGTGAAGGTGTGAAAATTTTCCCACAACGAATACCCTTGTGATCCATGAACAGTCGGACGAGCGAAGCGAGATCCGACAACCCCTGTGATCTATGAACAGTCGGACGAGCGAAGCGAAATCCGACAACGCCTGTGATCCGAGCGAAGCTCGAACTTAATTAGTTCGAACGAAGTTCGGACTTGGTTGAGCGAAGCTCACAAATTTTGCGACCTGAACGGAGCGGAGTGAGTGAAGGCGTGAAAATTTTCCTACAACGAATACCCTTGTGATCCATGAACAGTCGGACGAGCGAAGCGAGATCCGACAACGCCTGTGATCCGAGCGAAGCTCGAACTTAATTAGTTCGAACGAAGTTCGGACTTGGTTGAGCGAAGCTCACAAATTTTTGCGACCTGAACGGAGCGGAGCGAGTGAAGGCGTGAAAATTTTCCCACAACGAATACCCTTGTGATCTATGAACAGTCGGACGAGCGAAGCGAAATCCGACAACGCCTGTGATCCGAGCGAAGCTCGAACTTAATTAGTTCGAACGAAGTTCGGACTTGGTTGAGCGAAGCTCACAAATTTTTGCGACCTGAACGGAGCGGAGCGAGTGAAGGCGTGAAAATTTTCCTACAACGAATACCCTTGTGAACCATGAACAGTCGGACGAGCGAAGCGAGATTCGACAACGCCTGTGATCCGAGCGAAGCTCGAACTTAATTAGTTCGAACGAAGTTCGGACTTGGTTGAGCGAAGCTCACAAATTTTTGCGACCTGAACGGAGCGGAGCGAGTGAAGGCGTGAAAATTTTCCCACAACGAATATCCTTGTGATCTATGAACAGTCGGACGAGCGAAGCGAAATCCGACAACGCCTGTGATCCGAGCGAAGCTCGAACTTAATTAGTTCGAACGAAGTTCGACTTGGTTGAGCGAAGCTCACAAATTTTTGCGACCTGAACGGAGCGGAGCGAGTGAAGGCGTGAAAATTTTCCTACAACGAATACCCTTGTGAACCATGAACAGTCGGACGAGCGAAGCGAGATTCGACAACCCCTGTGATCTATATCAACAATCATTCCAACAATCGATTAAAATAAACTATTTAGTGATTTGACTAAAAAGAAGTAAATAAAATAAATTTAAAAAAACTTTTTAAAAAAAACGCTTTTTTAAAAAAACCAAAACAGATGTAAAAAAACTTGCGAAAAAATACTTGATCCTTAAGACTAAAAACAAAGCGATCTAAAAAGAAGTAAATAATAAACCTTAAAAAAACTTTTTAAAAAAAAACGCTTTTACGTTAAAAAAAAAAAAAAAAAAAAAACAGAATGATCCAAAAACATAAGTGTTAAAAAAAAAAAAAAAGGAGAAAATAAAATAAATCTACGCTTTATAAAATTTGGAAATATAAATATTTCTTGAGAAAACCAGACTCAAATGTAACTCAAAAATTTTCCCAAAATATAGCAATGTAGTACAAGAACTCAACGACTAAAAAAGCGTGGGGCGTAAACGAAAGATTAAATTAGTTCTTAAGTTTGTAATTTGACCGCCCCACGCTTTTTTAGTCGTTGAGTTCTTGTACTACATTGCTATATTTTGGGAAAATTTTTGAGTTACATTTGAGTCTGGTTTTCTCAAGAAATATTTATATTTCCAAATTTTATAAAGCGTAGATTTATTTTATTTTCTCCTTTTTTAGAGCATTTTTTTAACACTTATGTTTTTGGATCATTCTGTTTTTTTTTTTTTTTTTTTTTTGTAAATTGTTTTGACTTGATGACCTTGAACTTTTTTATTTTATTTTTGTTTCTTTTGCCTCTATTTTCATTCTTCTTCTTTCGTTTTGAAATTGACATTCTTTCGTATGAAAACAGTCTTTTCCTCTACCACACACGTGACTGATAGATAAAACATATTCGAGTAGACACAGGAAATTTTTGCGTTTTTGATTGTTTTACAAACGACTTGGAGTTTTATGAGTCTTGCATTCCAAGTTTTACTGGATGTGATTAAGTGGCGTTGTTGAATTTTTAAACATTTTTCGTTTATTGCTATTTAATTGTTAATCAAATTTTCGCGTTTTGACGCTTGAATTCTTATCGGATATTTGCGAATTAAATGAGCTTTTGTATTCAAATTTGTGAGGTATTGTGGTTAGTAGATGATTAGGTTTTGAGAATGGACTGAATTAAGTTTTAGATAAATCTACTTAAAAGCAGGAAATTGTTATCATATTTTAGGTTAGTCATGGAATTTTGAATGGATTGTAGTTAATTTGAGTGTTTAAGTGCCACAAAGGAGGCAAGGATATTTAACTTAAATCAGATGTAATTGCGGTAAATGTAGTTTAATTAAAAACAACTTCCTTACGGATTTATAATGTTTATTCTTCGAAGTTCAAATGCAGACTGAAGTTTTGTATGAAAAGGTGAAAGTCCACTGTGCACAATAAATACTATTCAAATCTCAAATGAACGTTATAACATTCTAAATGTCTGTTAGGATGTTGCTCGAGATATTAGCCAATATTATTAGATGATTGGTATGTTGTCACAAAGCTATTAAAGAACAGACACAAATCTAGCAGAAGAGGACGGAAATTGTCAATTTTCTAGGCATTTCCTGTCGAAAATAACTCTTATGTTATGTAATTAAGTGAATTAGGATTGAAAATGTTCTTGACAGGAGTTTACTAGTCATTGAGCAACTATAGTCGGTTAATTTTGACAAAAGCTCAATATCCCAGCTAGATTAATGACCAAATTCATTATCTAAACGTCATTTGAGAACAGCATCTTAATTTGCCACACACACGACTCATCTGTTGCTAATAAAATCTAATTAGTTGTTAAGAATTATATGACATGGAAATTAAAATGCTTGTTAACTGCTACCAGTCTTTAAAATACTTTCATTCAGTCATTAACAACATCATCAATTGGTCGATAAACATTTTATCAGATTTAAAAATGTGTCAATGAAATAAAGACACTGATGCTCGGTGATGATAGTGAATTATAGTCGATTTCACAAAAATTATCACCCCGAAATGAAATAAAGACGCCGGTATGCAATAAAGTGAAGATAATTTGAATAAAGTAATGGATATAGTCATGACAACTTGAGTCTAAAGTTATACCCATCAATCAGTCAGCCGGTCGATATCCTCTGAGGAATTGAAGATTGTCTATTGTGCCATAAACAATATATTTATTTATTTTTCAAAACTATAATTTCGAAAATTTTCATACAAAATTTATTCGTAAACCTTTTAATGTAAATTGATATATCATCGAGTATATTATTTTCTAGAAAACTAACGTTTCTCTCTAAATGATGTGCAAAAACAGACAAGAACATTATTCATGATGCCATGTTTAGCATATGGTATTGCCATTCAATGAAATATAACCCCTTGATATGTACTTCATTTAAAAACGCATTTAAATATATTTATTTATTTTTCTATTGCAATGTACATCAGTTGGATTTAAATTTTAAATATATGCAGACTCTTTAATAAATTGATTATGACTTGTGTGTAGGAATAAAAAAAATAATATTGAAAATCCTTCATCATTTGGCATAAACAAATGAATAATGCTGACCTATCTCTCAACAATTGACTGGGAAAGTAGGAGGAATTAAAATAAAAGAGGCTTACTAATGTCTTCGAATGGTATTAATTTCTATGAAACAATCTTATAAATTTGTATTGCTGCTTAATGACTCGCTACAATTGTGGAACTGTAAATTTGATAAAACTTATCAATTTGATAAGCTTACTTGGACTTAATTGATATGATATAACTTTGCATTGTGACTTTTTTCAAATTTTGTTAGGTAAAAGGAAAGCCAACTGTGATGGAAAATTTCTGATTTTTATAAGAAAAGTTAAAAAAAATTACAAAAACCGTTACATTTTTAAATTTAAATTTTTGAATGTTTATGGTTTTGAGTTGAGAATTTGTAGGGTTTTGGTATTGCATAACTAGGATGTTAGAAGAAAATTGAATTTGTAACGTTTTGGATGTCGAAAATCGGAACTTGAAGGGATTTGGCAGTCCAAAATTTGAATTTGTAAGGTTTTAGAAGTGGCAAATAAGATTTATGAGAATTTCAAGATAGAAAATGAACTTTTCGAGATTCAGATGCATACTTAAAAGACAGTTCTTGTAAGTAAAACAGTTATTCAAGTGATCGGCCAAATAAAAAGAAATCCCATAAATTGAAACTCACTTGAAACTTCACAAATTGACCATTAAATTAAAAACTCGTGAATATTAGTGAAATTACACAGAACATTAAAATAAATGCGCTTAAAATTATCCATGCCATCTGTTGAAACCAAAACCAAAAAAAACTTTCATCTCTTAAGATCATGGCATTGCTTCCAGCTAGGAAAGAAAGATATATCGACTTCATCTCCTCTTTTATTTATCGTGTATAAACTGCATAAGAACATTAAAAAAAACTAAACACTAAAAGTATAAATTATGCAGAAATTGAAGAAATCGGTGACATTTAAGAAAGAAACTAACAACTTTAAATGGTAATACAATTGTCCATAACTGTTTTCCTTGCACACAATTATTATTATTATATATAGTGCTTAAAAAAAATAAGGAACTGAAAATGGTGTTATAAACAGCATGAAATTGCAGAAGAAAGTAATTTTCAATTTTTATTTCATTCATTTAATCGGCTGTTCATAAGTGACGTTGTGGACATTACAGCCTCAATCAAAAATTTAGTATTGAACTTCTTTCATCTCTGTAGGTCAGTGTTGTCCAAACATACCTTGGGGAAACCTCGACCAAAACCGTACAAAACATACGGTTCATGTCATTTCCAGTGTGCCGCGATCCACAGTTTGGACAGCATTGCTGTAGATCAATAATAATTACTATGACTAGTGTCAGACCCCCTAACACAGTAATGAGCAACCTTAGTGGTGAACCTAGACCAAAACCATACAACGCATACGGTTCATGGCATTTCTATGAGTGCCGCGACACACAGTTTGGACAACATTGCTGTATATCAATAATAATTACTATAACTAGTGTCAGACCCCACAGAGTAATGAGAAACCTTAGAGGCTAACTACGACCAAAACCATACAAGACATACGGTTCATGTCATTTAGAAAAGGCTTGACGAAACACTGGTGTACCGCAGCTCACAGATTGCTCACCACTGCTCTAACATCATCAAATGCCATAACATCATTGACAAATGACCCCCATAGAAATAAGAAGTAAATAAAAAGTATGAAAATATCAATTCTAACCTTCTTTCCACCGTCATTTCTTTAAAGTGGCTCATTACAAACAATGATAATAACACCGTCGTCTATTATTATAAGAATTTAAATTAGCTTACAGTAGTATTTAGAAAATAAATAGTAACCATGTTTAACTAACTGAATTGATGATGAATGAATTGTTAGCATCAGTAATTATCACACAAGTTATGTTGGACATTAATGACACGAGAGGGGAAAAAGAAATGAACGAAAGATAAATTTAAAGTTGAAAGAATTATGATCTCCATTTCGCCTTAAGCTTCACCTTTGTGCAAACATATAGAGCGCTAAATCCACGTCGTAAAGACGCCAATGATAAATCGTTTGAACTCCTTATAATGTGGATATATATGTAAGTTGAGCATAAAGTCTCACTATTCTTAAATACATTCGATTAGTGGAACTAGGCTAAGATTTATCGTAATATAACTTAAATGAATGAATTGCCTTTAAGTTTTTTCAAGACATGAATAATTTTTCATCATTTCTGTATGATCTTTACATTAACAAATTAGAAAATAGAATTAAATGAGCAAGGTAATGTTCTACTTCAATCATTTTTTCTTAAAGATCCACACCCGATCGGCACATATTGAATGTTGCAACAAAGGCAACGAAACGGCAGTATGCTTTGACTCAAGTGGTAGTCACTTGACCAGATGGTTTAGAATACTTAGAATCAAGTGGCAGCTATTTGGGGAAAATAACGAAATTTGCCAAGAAGATGCGACTTGGTTCTAAGTATACTGCCGCCTATGGTAACTCTATGCTAGGGTGACATCGTTTCAATTTGTGCCTATCAGAACATTGTGAATATTTTGAAAAAAGAAGATCCAGTGAGTCATTTTAGGAAAAGTCTCACTATTTGAGTTTGGACCAAATTTCATTTAAAGCCTGACATATTTATCCAAATAGGATCTTGGGTTCGATGCTCACCCTCTCAGTGGGTTCGACGATTACTTCTTTGCATTTTCATACTGCCTAGTCTTTCAAACTTAATTATTTAGCTCTCAATCTTCTTCAGTTCCACTTTCCGTCATGTTCCATGAATTGACTGATCTCCCACACACTAATATGCACATTACATTTTTTTGAATGAATTTATTATCAAAATGATATGATACAGAAAGAAATTTAACTGTTTACGTGCTGACAGACATGCTCGTTGTATGTATTATGAAATTAATAACACTTCAAATCAATTAATTATTAACGCATTCGTTATCGGTCTCGTGATTACTGCTTTTTTTTTTGTTTAAAGATATGTAATGAATTTTTGTGATAAATGATGAAATATGTGCGGAATGTGGGCTGATCAATTGTTTTGGGCTTTGAGATACCGAAAAGTTTTAAATTTAGGTATCAAAAGTGAAAAAGCCGTTAGTTCAAAATTTGAATTCTAAGTTCAAAAAATTTAAATTTTAAAAAACCGTTAAATTGTAAAAATCTGTATTCAGTCTTAGAATCAATAAATCTCTGTCTACACCTCTGTATATGCACAGACGAAAAAACTTTAATAATAATGTGAAAATGATGATTTTAATTTTCACTTAGTCTTTCAAAATCAGCACGTAAAGCGATGGTAAATGATGCAAAATGTGCTTTATGGTGACGACTAGGGAAATAAAAAATTTCATGAGAAAATCCACATTCAGCCACACAATTGCTATTCTAGTCGAGTAATCGAAAGAGAGACAGTATTGTAAGACGGAAAAGATGCATTATGTATGCAGAGATGCAGATGCATCAGATGAGATAATAATATTTTTTGGAAAATGATATGTCTCTGTTGTATAAGAGAACAACTAACGACATTGTTACATTTATTCAGACCATTACAGTCTGCACATTTTGTCATTAAAGTAAAATTAAGTGTTTAACTTACGCTTCACAATATGGATTTTTGTTAAAGCCCTTGTATGTTTTCATGTTGAGAACCATGTTGCATTCGGTACATTTGAAGCACGTTTTATGCCATATCTACAAATAATAATGGAAAAAGAAGAAAAAAGAACGATTGTTAAGTCATTTGTGTCTTTATGTGTGAAATAACAAACAATTCTGTCTGCAATTTAACACTGAAATGTATTAAATGCTTTAATTATGCATTTTACATTTGCAATATCTATTTAATGGGAACAAATATTTATTTAGCACTTTTTGTAGACTCAATCATGCGTCTCAATTTGCTGGCTTATAATTAATAATCTATCGTAAACTTTTTTACACACTTATTTGTAAGACTTGATGTTATTTTGTAAATATTTTGTCATAATATTGTCAATACTAAGCACAAATTGGTGTTAAGTCATTGTAGGCGTCGATATCTATTTCCATATTCATTTTAATAGTTTGTTTGTAGCAATTAATCGATGATATTTAGGCTAATCCGATTTGTTTGTTGTCAACGGTGTTTCCAAATTTGAATTTAATTGTTTTTTGGATTCTTTGTTAATGATGTTGCGTCATTTTATTGATACAATTGATTTCTAAGTAGTTTTGATTCTCTATTGACATTATGACACATATTTGACAATAAAGTCATCAAGTTTCTTACGTAATAAGCTTAATTTATCTGAAAATATTCTCCAAACCAAAATATAACAAAGTCATTTCCATGGGAAAAATTATTCAAAAAAAGTCGTTATAAAGAGATAAATCAACTGTGAAGTAATAATGCTACTTCAGTGATTAATATTTACATTCGGTCAATGGCTTATTGTTATTTTTTGTGTCATAACAGGCACATTTGCATAAAAAATGAATTTATATATTCCAATATTTAAATGATATTGTTGATGAGAGCATGCACAGCCTCCTTATCCCTCAGAAAGCTCAGTGTATGTGTCACTTTCACATCCATTCGTCTGATTTAGTAAATAATAATTTTTTTGACTTTTACATGGCTTCGTGTCTATATCGCATTACATGATGCTCAATGGATTATTATTTGCACATTAAGGTCGAGATAATTCTATTTAATGTCATTATTATCATTCAGCGATGAACCTAGTTTTTTGGAATTTAGGAGGGAAATGCTTGAAAAAGCACAAATTCCCCACTTTTACAGTTGCTTCCATAAAAGGCAGTTTGGAATTTTTATGACACCACGTTTTATCTTATCTTATCTACCCCTCAACATGTAATCTTATAGCAGGCATTCTGTTGTATATATTTTTTATATTTTGTCAATAGCTCCTCACAGCACCTTTGCCATTAATAGCTTCATACAAAATATTCAGTCTCACATGCTTAATATGATTTAAATTGAATGTGAATTTTTCTATTTTTTTCTACTTCTTTTCGTTCCATTCACAATAATCATTGTCGGGTGCGTCCTTGAAAATTAATTAAAAATGCGTAAATTAATCTATCTCCCATTTATTTTCCTCTCTCATTCTAGTATAAACTATAATTATCGTTTAAATCTATTTTCAGCCAACTTTAAATTCATTAATTGTTATTTTGCACTATGTTGGCTGTTAACTAGATAATTGGGTTGAGAGTTATTGGTGCGGTTGAATTTTGGTGCGCATAAACGATTTTTTGACGATTTTTCAAATTTCAAAATTTAACGGCTGTTCAAAATTTAAAATTTAACGGCTGTCTAAAATTCAAAATGTATCGGTTTTTGGGAATACAAATTTTGAACCGTTTTAGGAAGTTCAAATTTTTAACGAAAATTTAACGAATTTGAACTTCAAATTCAAAGCCACCCGAGACACAATTTTAACTGCAAAAATTCTTAATCGGGACACAATCTGACAACAGCAGAAAAAAGACAAGGTTTCATGTTAAGAATGTTAAGCAGCATGTCAAGACAAGTTTCCAACATGTCTTTTTACTAATCCGACAAGTCAGATAAAGTGATTAAAGAAAAATGGCACATTTACTTTAGAAATGTTGACGACAAAAAGGCATAAAAAATTGAAAAACAGAAAGTAAAATGAGTAAGTAACTTTATCTATCCAGCCATCCATCGATCATCCACCGCCATATATACAAGACTAAAAACAAGACATTACGTAATGATATTTTGTGTAACAGCGAAATGCAAATTGGTTTTATTAACCTACTTCTCTCAAACATCATAACTGAGTAATTTTTCCATCACATTTCCCATTCATAAATGATATTACATTATTTTTTTCAAAGGGAATCAAAAATGAATCGTTATAGTTTAGATGGCGAGATCATAAAAATGAAGCATAGAGTTCATGCTTTACATCTCAGCTGAGCTGAGTTGAAGACTTGATTGGAAAATATAAAATTGAGATTAGACCATGATCTGTTTATAAATAGGCAATTTAGTGATCGAAAGCAAAGAGAAAATGATTAAATTATTGTTTAACCTCTCCGAAGGTATAGATGGATGTTGGGAATATCTATCAAAGAGTCAAGTCATTTGAAATCTCTATTTTATAATCTAGCTGAAAATTGTTGATAATTTGTTAATTTTTATACGTGTTTTACTATGTAGGTTAAAGACGTTGATGAAATGGACGAGTGTTACTGGATATATAACTTTGGAAACTTGAATCACGTGAGATACTGAAGAATTAATTCATTTTCTCTGAATTGAACCAAAAACTCATCGATTTAACGGCTAAAAATTTGAAAATCTTGATGAAAACCACACAAATGTTCTAGAATACTACACTGTTGTATGGTTTTCAATTAATGAATTCAAATTAATATTGACAGTTTAGCCTCAATAAAAGAAAAATCAATTTAAAATTCAAATGAATCATCAATTCTAGATCAACACATAATTAGTCACAGTAGCGATGACAAATTCTTTCGTTATCAATTTTTCCGTGCTAGTTATGTACAACATAAATCAGTCATTCGTCCATAATCAAAGTGTCATTTATTTCTATTCATAAAAGAAAATCATAATTTCAATTGATCATGACGGAAGGTTTGAAATGAGCAGCGTAACATTAATTTAATATTGTCTCAAATATTATCGTAAGAACAAATTGATTTATGGAATGACTTTGACCATCAGTCATCAATTCCAATGACTACTATTCACACAATAGTCTCGTAATTTTGTTGTTTCTATTTTGATCTCACAGACGTGAAACAACTGAAAATAAATTGGATATAATAGTCGACGGTTCCATAAAACATATGGAATGAGGAATAAATTTCTTGTTATTATCGCTTTTTCAAAAAGATCCGAAATGAATAACAAAAAAAAAATGTAAAGTATGTAAGTAAGTCGATTGATGGAACAGCAAAAGAGAGTGAGAAAGAGATATTCTCCTCGTGTGGTAACAAGTAAACAAGTAAGCTGAATGAGTGCGCCTATCGACTAAGAAAATCGTGAGGTGTGGTTATGATCGTAGAATTTCTGATTTTAATAATTTATATAATTTTTCCTGTCTTACTTTATTTTATTACAGTAAAAAAATATCACAGAGTGTATTTGATGATGAGGTCGTGCACATTTCAATAGGCTATAAAGCAAACAAAGAGCGAATTTGTGTATGTGCACACATGAAAGTTCCAAATGATTTAGATTTGAAAAAATTGTGCAAAAAGTTTTAATTAAAGTACATTTTCGGAATGTCAAATGAGAGATCTTGATATGAAGTGTCATTTGTTAATGTATCTTACTTGTAATCACTGTCTAACTGTAGAAATGTTGAATTGAACTTGATTTCTGTTTTTGTTTTCAACTTTGTCACAAAATATTTTGATAAATTCTCAATTTTTCGCTTTAAAATTCTTGTTTCAACATCTTTCTTTAAGTTAACTATTCTTAGATTTGTTCATTCTTTCAATCAGTTCCAAATCCAGACGATTATTCAGCCCAAAAATTTAAGTTCAAAAACGTTTAAATTTCGTTGTATTCTAAACTTTTGCAATTTGGAAATTCCCTGTTAGTCATCAACAACTGATACTTTAAAGTCTGTCCTTCATTCTATATCATTGCAAACAGATCCAGTATTGCCTAAAGCAGTAAATTTTAAAGATCCAGAAGAAGTTTTTGAACACTTTTTTCAGATCTAAATCACTGTGTTTACCCTTTTTCGATCATCTAGAGTCTCAATATAATACTGTTGTATACTTAAATGCTCCCGTAAAAAGTATAATTGAATCATCGAAAAATGGCTTTCAATCTTCTTCTTTACAGTCGCTTTAAATGAACGATGGGCGTGTAGATGATGATTGCAATTTACAACACACACAGACGATCACTGGAAAGACTCTTTTTATTCCATTTGCTCATAATCACAATTCACATTCCTTATTATATTACTTATTTTGGCAATGTCATTCAAGGCTCTTTAAGTCATAAATAGTGATTTACTTGCTTGCCTTTTGTTGCTTCATAATACATCAGGCAAGAGTCGTGTCATGAACACACACATATTATGAAATATATGCCATGCGTATTCTGGTAGACAATATAAATGATTTAATAGACATTAATCTATAAATGCATTTTATCTTCTATCCATAAACACACAATGATATTCAATTAAAATGAATTAAACTTAATTTTTTTGTGTTAGAACTGAGACTGTAAATGGTTTTTTTTGTTTCGGTTACAAAAGAGATAATGTCTTATTTATATGCTATGCCTTTGAACTAGTTTCCAATTCTATTGTGCTGTTCATGCAACAATTAATCATTAATGCATGCACGTTACTTCACTTTTTAGTGCATTTTTAGCAAAAAATTGACAGATAAGCTGACTAAATCTCACATAACTCAAATGTTTGAATGGATTTTTAATGACGGATTTATTACATTAGATCGGTTACGTTCGATAGAAACATAAGCAACTTGAATGTGTTCATAATACATTGTTTTTAGTTAATTAAATTAAAAATAGATTTGTAAACAAATGAAAATTTATTTTGCAGGGTTATTACTTTGCGAAAATATTCAAATTTAAAAAATACGTTATCAATTAAATTACATTTGACCCTCACATCTGCCTCTTACACTATGCCTGCAATGAATTTTAATTATCAATTAACGTTTCACGATAGGACGAGAGAGAATTTATGACACATTATAATTAATTGTACGTCTGCTAAAAATGTCATCGACAGCAATTTGCGACATTCGAGATTATTTTACACGCGCGTAACAGTTGTTTTGCAATCAGAAACTTTCTAACTGCTTCATTCTTCTTCCATTAATCTGATTGAAATCAGATCAAAGTTCATTACCAAAGTTATAGTTCAGTTTCCATCACGAGATTGAGGCACAAATGGCTGTTAGTAATTTGATCTTGTAAAGTACATTACAGGATGAAAAGAAAGTTGAATACAAACTATACATCGAGAGAATGACATCAAGTCTTTTCACTAGAAATCTGCCTGCCTTCATTTTTATGGATGTTTAGGTCGTTAAACCCTCAAAAAAATCATATCTATATTCCGTGTTAATGATTATGATTTTTTTATGACGCAACTTAATGTTTATTTTATGCATCCAACATAAGTGTGACTATGTCATGCACATCTATAACATAATATCGACTAATTCGGTCAGAATAATTAATAATTAATGCCTTAATATTTTAATAAAAGTCAGTGGGAGCTATCGACTGCATGCTATGGCCTGCCTGCATCGTTAGTTCGCTTTCACTCATTTCCAGATAATTTAAAATCCATAGATATAGATATAGATATAGATAGCTTTATAGGCAGTGCTGTTCAAACTTATTTGTTGCACAGCACACCTTGATGGTAAGCCCCAATCAAAATCTCACACTGTTCATGGCATTTTCATAAATTGTCGGCAACACACTAGCGTGTCGCACCACACATGTTGCCCACCACTGCTACATTGGCACTGTGAGAGCTACAGATGTGTGGATGAGTGAGATAAAGATAGATAAAGCTGAATAAAAATATTTTTTGTGATGTAATGAGAGTCTCGTTGCTTGTAATGAGTTCATATCAATTGCATGCTGTAGCAGAAGCTGCTTACAATCATTTATGAATGGATTTATTTTGTGATCAGGTGCTGTTTTGTTGTCGTTTTGGGATTGTTGAGGCTCATTAGTAGATTTAGGGTTAATTAATCAATTGATTAGTGGTTTTTTGGCATGGAAAGTTGACAAGGTGGAGCATAACCTCAAAAAACCTAAAAATTAGCTTCAGTTCGATTAATACTAAACCTGCTAATTCCATTCTGATTTTCTATAATTTCCTTAAATAAGTAACTCTAAACTTGAAGACAACATAAAAATGCGCCTTAACCACATCCGACCAGTGACTTTTAAACTTGATTTTCTTTCTTTTTCCGCAAACTCATTGGTATTTCTCTATAAACATGGCATTATTTCTTCTTTTCCTCTTCTTATTTATAAAATAAAAACTATAAAATATATAAAAGTAGATTGCATGTTGACGGAATGCGCGTGTTTTAAAAGAAAACTGCTTCCGTAAATACAAGACATTCCAAGATATCGCATAAACTACAATGAATGGTCATAAAGCGGTGTTAAAACTAGAACCATTAATAATCTCTTTATCTGAGCCGTGTACATGAATAATAATATAAAAAGTCAAAGACTAATCGGACATGATCAAACGATTACAAATCATTCAACAATTAAGCTCATTTATTGGGTAATGCTTATTATGTAGCCTTGATTATGTTACAGGCTGGAGTTCAAAATGTTACAAGAGAAATTATATATTATTATTATTTTATAAAAATATGGTGTGGAAAGAAGAAATCATCAATTATAAAGTACGGTCGAAAAGTTCCTAAAATCAGAAAATATTTAGCTAATTACGTCATCTTTCGAGTGGTCTTGTGAACACTTTACTATTACTAATCACATAAAATTGTGTAGAAAAATATATTGAATTTTGTGTAGGAACTAAAGTTTTATTTTTAAAGTGCTGTTTAAGCTTTTAAAGTTCACTGTTGATGAACTGATAATTGCTATTTTTAAATCAGTTGCGCATAAACAAGATTTTGGAATTTACAATTGTTTATGTTTTTTCGCTGTGTTTTGAATATTTTTACATGAATTGATGAGGTTTGTTGAGTGATTAGAGATGCTTAGGAATTTACATGCAAATTTAGCTTTCAACGGAATTTCAAAAATTTAAATTGTGTTAAAGTTCAATTTTTGAATCCAAATTCCGACTTTCAACATAAACTTCAAAAATATTAGTGACGGTTGAGACGCTGCAAAAATTTTAAAATTGAAATTTTAGTGATTCCGAGAAACTTTTTTCCTAATCCGTGAGAAAATTCATCTTATAGACTAAAATTTTCTAATTTTTAACGAAACGTTTACAAAATAATCATAACCGTTAAATTTTAACGAAAGCTTTTAATAGTTCATAAGTGTTTCAGCAGCAAAATGAAATGACTTAAGCACTTGAAAATCCATTTTTAATCCAGAATGATCACTCTTTCACTTCAAATAGCAGCAATAAATCCAGACTACAGTATTGTTAAGAACAGAAAGAGAGAAGAAAAATTGACAATAATTTTGCCATATATCATGCATTTCCTTTCCATGCCTTCAGTCTTCATTGATATTTTGTTCATCCACAAGAACTTTATAAGCATGAATATAAATGATTTTTTGCTGCTAGGAAATCTACAAATAACCGTTAAATGACTTTGGCACACGTTTTGTGGATGTATAAATATATATTTTCTGGTTCAATAGAGTAGATCTATTTCAACCAGCTGCCTGCCTTAATATACTGAAAATTGAAGTGATTTCTTTTCATTAAAAATGCTGGATTTCTTTTTTCTCGCTTTAAAGACATGAAAAAAAAAATTTATTTTTTAGTTCCACTTTATTATTCGCAGTAAATTTGGGTTGATTCTCAATGGGGAGATATACATCTTTACAGTTTAGTTGACAAATACATCCTCTATTATCAGCACAGACTAGTGTATGCAAAAAAATGTCATGATAGACATAGAGAGAAAATGAATGAGATGTCATCATTAAATATGTAAAAAATACAGTTTCAATGTAGGTACAACAACAACAACAAAAAAGCTGTTCCTCTTTCACATGCAAATTGAGACTGAGTGAAATGATGACGACGAAAACATCATTTTTTTTGTTAAATATAAATGGGAAAGAAATCATCATATGTTTTTGTGTATAGAGCAGTGATGGAACCATTTAAGTAATAAGGAAATGAATCATAAAAACATTGCTGTGTTGTGCTGCTGTTGTTTGTAGTTTTGCTTATTTTTATGTATATATCATTCCCCATGCACTATATTCTTTTAAGCTCTTTTTTATGCAGAGTGAATGCGGCATTTTATTCACTTTAGCTGGATTGTTGGCTAATTGACTATATGGGAATTTTTTTCTTCTTTCTCTCGCAGCATTACATGAAAAATCGATGCTACAGACTGTCTGGATCTTTATGGAATGATTTATGTTGTCATTTAAAGGATTGTGACATTGTTTATGGCTTTTCAAATGGTAATTTAAAGTGACTTTTATGTAAATTTAATGATTTGTTGACATTTTTCACTTTTTTTGCTAAAATGTTGCTGAAGTTCAAAAATTTCAAATTTCAAAAAGCCGTTAAAAATTTCAAATTTCAAAAATTCGTTAAAAACAAACATTCACTTGTCTTAAGTGCGTCTCTAAACCATTCACTTCCGATAATGTTTTATTTTTCACAATTTCAATTTCTTCGAAACGAAATAAATTCATTAACTTCCCAAATACATAAACATACACTGAGCATTAATGGAGAATTGAGAGTGCATTTCTCTTTCATTTGCCAGACCCTGCTGCTTTTATTGATAAAGAAATTTATTTTTTGAAAATTAATTCCTTTTTTTTGTCGATAATTTCACACTTAATTGATTTTCTTTTCTTCATTACTCGCTCGGCTAGAAACAAAAAAACGACATTTTTGTGGTGAATATATGAATTTTGTGGCAGCTGATAAGTAGGCAAAAAAAAAATACAATTAAATTTAATGTGTTGATAGGAAAGTACGGAAAAGAATGCTAAAAGCCTCAAAAAAATAAACAATAGCATGTGGGCACTTCCACCCTAAAAGAGAAAATTCTCTTACTGGACATACAATCATTGTTAATTGTTTGCAACATGTAACAACGTGCCTTCTAAAAATAGACATTAACAATACACACATCCAGGTGAATACAAGCATACGAACCAGCAGAAGAAGTAGGAATAAAAAGAACAATAATAATGAAATTCCATTGAGAAATGACTTAACTAAAATGACAAATTATTTCGTTTCGGTATTTATATGATCTATTGTTGGATATGTCGTCAATGACGAAAGCGCATTTCAATGACACAAAATTTAACGGTCGAAAAAAATTCATTCAAATTATCAAAATTGCAAAATTTGATGAAATAACGGTCATTAAAAATTTGAATTTGATTTCACCACAAAATGACAGACAGACAAAGTGTGAAGAACAGCGTGTTCTATGAAAAATGCACTAAGAAATGTATAGGTACGCACAGCTTATAACAAGAATTTCCAAATAAAGTAATGATGACGGTGTTGAGTGAGTGAGAAAGGAAATAACAGGAATAATATTTGAATTCATCAACAAAAAGGGACAAGAATCTCTCACTTTTTCGGTGTATTTAAGAAGACATTTCGGAAGCAGTCTTTACACAACTGTTTTCTGTATTTATGTTATTGTTGCAAAGTTTGATTTTTGATGACCTTGAAGCTGTGCAAACAAGTTTTTTTTCCTTTCCTACATGTTTCAACTTGCTTTCGTATCATTTCAAAATTTTTAAAGTAAATATTTGAATTTTTTGTGTTTTGTTTGCACTCATATTTTGATAATTATTCCAAGAAGCAGGACAACAGTTACGAAATTATCAGAAATTCTTTCGAGAATGAAAAAATAACAACAACATACCGCATTTTTGTGCTATTGGAAGTTTGAAAAAAATATAAAATAGACAAGAATAGGAGAATGTGAGATTATAAGAATTCAATAATAATATTATTGAGAGAAGTATGTATGGCAATACATACACAAGAATATTTAAAGAAGAAATGGTAAGAAAAAAAGATACATGTAAGGCTGTAATCCGGTTTTTCATGAGCATACTCTCTTCCTTTTTTTCAAGAGTAAGTCGAAAGTTGATTCTTTTGATAGCGCAATTCCCTAAAGGTGTGTTATAGGGGTGAGCATCTCTGAATGCTATAAATTGATCAATGAAAGTGATGTTCTGGATGCTGTAATATTTGCTGGATCTTGAATTTTTAGGAATTTAATGGATTTAGCATGTTTTCTACTGGGATTTTGGAAATATGAATCAATTCAACTTATTCAATGGATTTCAATGCCTAAATGCAGAAAAAGACAAAGATAACTTGATTTTGTATCTTATACTTCACAAGAATACGCTTCAAAAATCTGCAAATTTCACAAGATGATGCAATAATCTACATCAAATGAACTCTAAACTGAGTGTGCCTTGTAAATGAAGCCTGGCCTTGACCGTTGAACTTGAAAAAATCCTTCAAAATCCAATTCAACCTTCAAATTCCAAGTCAAAATGCATAATTTTGGCAACGCTTCAACACAAAAATGCGGCACAGAAGAACCTTGCAAGATTAAAAATATCGATGATTTTTAAAGCCTCCTTGATATTACACAATAAACGGCTCTTATCGCACCCAATATTTTCGTCTTGGAAAAACATTTAATTTGCACTATAGTCGCTTGTATAATTGACATTGGAATGTTTTTAAAATATAATATATTTTATAAACATGTATGTATATTAGGCAGGCAGGCAGGCACACATCAAACAAAAAGGCAATATATCTAGAAGTTGAGAGCGAGAGAATGACTTCATCATAATGCGAATGAATAATAATTAAGTTAAATTTTTATAGCATGAAGGCAGCAGCAGCACAAAAAAGAGAGGCGACACAAAGTATTTTTCTATGCTGCCTCAATTTTCGGTTAATGAAACAATAACGAGAAAATAATGCTGTTGCAAAATTGTTAACTAAATAAAGAACAATCATGACACTTTACCAGCAGAAGAAATAAGCAACAGAGCGAGTTGTAGATGTTGGTGACTCAAAATTCACACAATCACATACAATTCTTTATAATCGAAAATAAGAAATCTTTCTGAGTATGTACATATAAGAGACTTTGGCTGGAGAATTTTTTTTTTCAGATAAAAATGTGTAAAAAAATACTTATTGGAAGAAATTAGACTCTCTGTTGGACTCGAATGGCCATTAAGCAAAAAAAATATTTTTTCCCATTATTTTTTGCAGACATTTTAATGCTCAACATCTCGAATTTATATCCAACATACTTTGTCAAGACATTTCAGCTCCTCGATTGGATACACAACTTTTAAACAGCGAGCACAATTTTTACTCATTTTGATTGAATTTTTTTTCACTATGCGCTTTTAAAGAATTTAACTTTTTTTTATATTTTGTGTAATTCACAATTTCTTTTGTAGATTTTAACTAAGTTTAATTCACTTTTACACCAAATTTATTTATAAACTCACGAGTATCGTCTTAATTTTCACTAATTGCGAATATTTTATGCACTTTGTTACTTTTAAGCCGGAAAATAATGAAAAAAACCGAAAAACATGAAAATCGTGCGTCCGATTATGTTGAAAGTCTAAATACAATTGAACAAGTTTATATGTAGGATGAATGTTAAAGCCCCTCGGTTTATATGTTGCTCAGTTTATATTTTATACTTCAGCACTATCCTTAATACAGCAACTCTTATTTGCAAAAAAAGTAATTTCTATGTTTTTAAGCTTTAAAAATCTTTTTCAGCATTTTATTTCATCTTTAGTATGAATCAGCACAAAAAAATGTTTAAAAGATAGTCAAATACAATTAAAATTAATCAACACATGAGTTACAATAGATATAAAATGTGAGTGTAGTACAAATGAATCTTAGTGGATGCAATGTCTTTTCTTCCTTTTTCTTCGTCCTTTTATCAGACAAATTACTTTTTTAAAAAAATGATTAATTAATTAAATAAATAAAGCAGCATAATAATTTAATTTAATCTAAGTCTCTTAATTCTTTACACCATACTCCTGCGACCACCTCTCAAATTCCTTTAAGCTTGCTGGACCGACCGACTTTCGAATCCGTTTTAATGAATTTTGAAAATCTGACATTGTGATGCTTCGAACTTTTGATAAATCCATTTCTTTTACTTGCTCTAAATCAAGCCCTCTAATCGGTTCCAATGCTGCATCTATAATTGATATAATTATTTTTAGAATTTTTGTTTAACAACAAAAATGTTGTGTTGCTAAGCAACGGAATTTTTGTGTCACTTTGTACACATCGCAAACGAATTTTGAAGGTTGTGCAACAAGAAATTCTAAATTTTTGACTGTTTCGTAACAGAACTGGGTCAAAAAAGTGTGTCACATGGTCGCGCTACATTTATGCAACATTTGTGATACAAATATTTGCATAAAAAATAAGTCACATGCTTGCGATACATTTGAGACACAAAAATACATGGAAAGACGGTTGTGATAAATCTGTACAACACGTGAGACACAAATTAACACTCTAACTTAATTGTGTTATAAAAGTGAAATTAGCCAAAATTATCACAAAATAGAACCACTAAAAATTAGAAAATATTACTCAAATGTCTCGCAAATTGACAAAACAAAAAATCGTATTACATTAGAGCAATACGTGAGTCTCACATTAATACCACTTAAGTGCTACAAAACCTCAAAATCTCATTTACAGCATGTAATATCAAGTGACACTTATTTTGAGTACATGTGTCATACAACATTAATAACAAGAAATTACCTCTGGCTAACGCAGTCAAGTCAGATCCCGAATATCCATCAGTAGCGCGTGCAAGTATCTTTAATTCATCTTCTTTAAGCGGACTATTTTGCTTTTGCAAAAGACTAGAAAGCAATATGAGTCGTGTGTCAAAATCAGGAAGCGTGACATAAACTCTCTTTGGGAAACGACGAAGCGCAGCTTCATCTAAATCTGTCGGTCGATTAGTGGCAGCCATAACGACAATTTTCTCACTCTCTGAGCCGTTTGTCGGAAGTCCATCGAATTGTATAAGAAATTCCGTCTTTAATCGTCTCGATGCCTCGTGTTCACTTTGACTACGTTCAGATAATAATGAATCAATCTCATCGATAAAGATAATTGATGGCTGTAGTTCACGCGCAACGCTAAATAATGCTCGAACCATTTTTTCACCATCGCCCACGTATTTTGAAGTCAATGATGCAGCCGATATACTAAAGAAAGTTGCAGAACATTCATTTGCAACTGCTCTTGCCAGCAATGTTTTACCGTTACCTAAAAATAAAAAAATTGAATGAACAATGCACAGTCATGTTTAAGAATTTAAAATCCATGTTCAGTCAGAGATAAGTTAATTAAGGTAATAAAAATGCAAAACAACATACCTGGTGGTCCAAATAGTAAAAGTCCTTTTGCTGGTGTTCTCAATCCAGTAAACAATTCAGGTCGTACAGCTGGCAATATTACCATTTCTTTCAACGCTTGCTTTGCTGCCTCATTTCCAGCAATATCATTAAATTCAACCTTCTGTCCACCCTCAATTATCTCATCCATAATCGTTTGTACTAGTTTTTGTTCAACACCTTTAACCGAAATTATATTTTGTGTAGGCTGTTGTCCTTGTGGTGTACGAGATCTTAACGGCGGCGTTGCACGTCCAGAAAAATTTGTCTTTCTTGGTGACGATGAGCCTGATGCTGAAAATTGTCGTCGTACAGCAGGCGGTGTCGCCGGTTTTTTTGGAATTGTTGTATTGTTGACATGAGTAAGTGCTCTAGACATGTTGCGTGGCAATGTTTGTGATTTATTCATGATGGTTAGATTAGCTGGTCTGCGACCTGACAGCTTACCCGTAGCTGTATAAATATTTAATTTAATTAATACATCAAAAAAATTCATGTTAATCATATTAAAAATAACAAAAAGTGAAATGATATAGATACTGATTATCAAGTCAAAAAGGAAGTATGTATAAAAATTGTTAAATGTTAATGAAATAAATATACAACAAAAAATAAATTAAGAAAGAAGAGCGACGAATGCAGAAAATAGGGACCAACCAATGTTAAATTTTTCATTCATTTTTAAGTCGAACGTATGCGTATGGATTGTGAATTAATTTACAAGCACTCCAATATGATCTTTCAATATGATAATTATTTGCTGGGTGATTCCAATGAATAGTTTTCAAAAATTTCATCTTTACTTAACATGCAAAGAGCTTGAAAAAAATAACTGTCAAAAATAATTTGAAAAATAACGGCCAAAAAATATTCAAAATTTGTCCGTTAAAAAAAATAATTCAAAAAATAACGGTCGTTAAAGAAGAAATTTGCTGAAAAGCTTATTCGTGGAATCATCTCCGATTAATATTACTATTATTACATCTGTTTAGGTATAGTTGAGTTCTCTTACCTTCGGAAGACGTAGTTTTTGAAGTGGAATGATTGCTGTTTTTAGTATTATTAAATGTCACAACCTTTTCTCCTTTATCACTGCATGCATACTCATTGACCAAATAAGGCTTTTGTAAAGAGCTTTTACGATTCGTTAAACGATTCATTTTGTCTGTGACTGATTGTACATTTGCTGCTACTTTACGACGTTCCTGATTCAACAGTTTTGTACGTTCAGCTATCATTAATTCTGTATGTGTGTTATTATGTTTTATATTAATAAGGAAATCAGATTCATATACATATGATACATGTGCGATATAAATAAGGTTGTTTCAACGTTGGTTGGTTTGGTACGAGAAAAAAAAAAATAAAAATAAATAAAATAAAAAAGTATAACTTGATTAAAAATGATAAGGAAATGAAATGTTCACACATAGATGCAATTAAAAAAAATTGGAAGTGGAAATCTAATTGTTTTATCTAGCATGGAATAGCTAATTGACCGTAAATTACTTACCTAAGAAGTTTAATCTATCTTTAGCCATCGCCAAGTTTGTTTGCATTTTATCATGAAGCCTTTGCGCTTTTATCCATTTCTCGCCCGTGCCTTGCCACACATCTATGTTGATTCCACGAGAAAGTTCATTGATGCCTTCTTGGTAAAGGTTGATGGCAATTTCCTTTTGTTCTGTATTTTTTGCGAGAATCATAAACGAATATTTCCGTTTTTAATGATTTTCATGTTATTTTGCAGGATATACATAAATTGTTTTTTTTGACTGTGTCTATGTGTAACATAGCATGCAATGTTATGACTTTTATGATTGCCTATGGTACGAGTCAGCGACTAAAGCGCATTTTTCAAAAATATTGTCTAAGGTTCAAATAGATTTTGAAGATTAACGGTCGGAAAATATTTGAAAAATAACGATTCGAAATTTTTTGAAAATTGAACAAATTTTGAAATTTAACGAAATAGCGGTCATTTTAACGAAATATCATTGTCATTTAAGGATAATTCACAGCTTAGGAATCGGAACGGATAATTCACAGCTTAGGAACTAGAACTGGAAGAGCGGTCTACGAAAACTAAAGAGCTCAAGTTACAGACACACAAAGTGCAAATAAAAGCTACACATCCTTAAGAACATGCACTGAAAAAAAAGAAAAATGGATTTTTTCTTCTTTCTCTCCTTGTTTGGGGGAGTTCCTTTTCTTTTTGTTTCAAGTCATGACAGAGGGGGTGAGTAAGGTGCCATTCTTATTGAATAAAAATTCTAAGTCACTTTTGTGTGACTTGTACTCATGTTTCATGACGTCTCATGAACACAGCATGTAAGAAAAGAAGGCATTGAAGTTTTTTTGCGCGGAACGAAAGGAAAGGTTGAAAAGGCACAATAGAAGAAGAAAAGTTTGTTAATTTAATAAAAAGGAATAAACATTTTTAATGAAATGATGATAGATTACGGTAAGCACTCTGTTGTGCATATATTTGATAATTTGCCAAAACATTTAGCTTTCCATAGAGCTCCGACTCATTTCGACAATGATGTTCCAAAAAAGAAATCACCATAAGGTCAATAAAATGTTAGAATTGTACTAGACATGTGCAAAGAAGATTTAGTAAGTTCCAATGACATCATCGTTAAATGTCTCTCGTACAATAAAAAGCTTGATGTATTTTGTATGGATTGTTTTGTGTAGATTTTGATGACAATATAATGAAATTCAAATATCTTGAGACTAATGAATAATTATCAGCGTGACATGTCTAGCTTATAATCACACACAATAAAACCTTAATCTATGGATTTATTCTAAACTGGATCTTTTAAGACTAACATTTTAGAGGGATTTAACTAATGACATTGAGTAGCTTACCTGAATTCTGTGTTTCATCTATTTTCAAAGCTTGCGAAATATACTCAAAGGCTCTTTTATGATGATATTTCTGTCTCTGTAACATGTCCATTGAATCCATTGTTGTGTCAATATCTTCGGAACCATTCACTGTTTCCAAGTTAACTTCTTCTGTTTGATTTGACGGCTTATTGAGTATTCTTGATGAGGTATTATAAACGAATTTTAAAATAATAAATAATTCAAATAATAAAGTCTTTAAAATATTAAACACAAGAATAATTGGAAAAGATAATAACAAAAAAGTTTTTCGCTCTTTATCTGTAACATTTCCACTGTTTTTTGATGGGCAAGCATCCGTTTGATTCTTTGTCTTGCGAACCATCACTTAATTTAGTTAAATCTATCACTATTTGCATTTATTTCCACATTTTTCTTGCTTTACTTCTTTTTTCCTTCTAATACCTTTTATCCACTAAAAAGCTTTGTTATTTTCAGCGCGCTGTAATCTAAAATAACGTGTGAAGTCAGTCACTTTGTCCAGATTCCTGTATTTCTATTTTAAATCACTGTGACATTTAAATTTTGGACTTTATTTGTTTTCAAAATATCTCAAAACCATATAAATGTAAGAATTGTATGGTTTTGTTGAAAACTATTGTAGTGTTTTCAAACATTTTTTAATTTAACTGACAGATTAAGGATTTGAAATGTAAATTACCGTTATTTGTTTAAATTCATCATGTTTAACTTATTTAATTTCAATTCATGTTTTATGCGTCTTTTACACAATTATGAAAGCTTTTTTGCTGATACTATCACAATGAGCAACACTAAGCAACAGGAGCAATTTGAATGCTGACAGTTGGAAAAATGTAATGTCAATCAGAAAAGGATACATACAGCCTTAGTTAAGTTGGTATTAAAAGAAAATTGTTCATTTTAAAGTTCATTTTTTTATTGTCTGTGAATAGTGAAAACTAGCAAATGTCTCAGCTATTAAAAGCGGAAGAATAATTGATGCTTCCCCAAATATCTTCACTGGATTTGCATCTGGTTTGATTTTTCCAGCAGCTATACTTTCATCAGGATTGGCTCCACTGTCAGATCCGTCATATTCTACTGCTGTATTCAAAAAGACTGTATATTCAGCACCATCTCGGATACAGTTAGCCTTCATTAAGTGATGTTTAGAGACTCCAGCTCCAATTGATAAAATTCCAGACTTAATTGCCTTCATTGCCATTTTATTGATTCGTTGAAGATCATTTAAAATATCGAGAATCAAGCCTGGATTTCTAAATGAATGGAAGTACATCATATCACCTAATGATCCGTCTGTTAATGCTGGACAAAATATAGGAATTTTATTTTTGGCTGCCCAGTAGCAAATTGATTCCTCATTGTCGATTCTTTCGCCTAGTCTTTGAATGACTTTTGATGGTGTCCAAATGGTTCCATTTTCTTTCTGTTCTTTAAGCATTTCATCTAGTAATGGCATTACCCAATTCTCAAATAAGCAATAATTCTCGTTTGGAACCAACAAGTTTCCGATTCTATTGATTCCTTTGTCTCTTAATTGCTTTCCATCCAGTTCAAAAGATCCAAGATAAGTTGGTGCCATACATTTTATTAAATCCTCTTCTATTCCACCAGCAGTTGAAACAATACAATCAACAAGTTTATGCTCCACAAGGAACTTAACATTATCTCTTAATCCACTGGATACAATATTTGAAGTGTATCCAATAAATATTGTGCATTTATGCTTTCTTTTTATGAATTCATCATCTTCATAGGAATCCTGTTCATCCTCATCTAGTGCTTCATGTCGATCTTTAAGCATTTCATTAATTTCATTTACTGCTTTATGGAAATTTGTTGCTTGAAATCCCATTTTGCCGAAATTATTCAATATTTCACTATAATTAATTCCCTGATTAAAGTCATATCCTTTGACTGTGTCCGATGTTGCCCCTAAATCATTTGTAGTCTTCTGAAGTACTGCATTTTTAGCTAAATCAGGTTCTGCCATATTAATTTAATAATTTTAAAATTTACAAACTTTTATAAACACAAAATGTAAACAAAACCTTAGCAACCGTCATTTGAAATTTGAATTCTCAAAACTTTACAAATGTTTTTTGGAAACTTTCAAATGTTTTTTAATAAATCTCAACGGTCATTTGAAAACAAAAGCATAATCTTAAGAAACATTTTTGTTAAATATTTTAACGAGGAAGTATATTTTATATCTATTTTATACATAAATTAGTTGCTTAAGTGAGTGTCCACAAGTAAGGAATGAAAGATGATCAATTTAAATACGCCAAAGCAACAAAATCGTCGTAAAACATTAATGTCTCTTGAGACACCAACTTACGTAAGAAATACGCGAAGATCTACTTTAATTCAACGAACTGAGCAGTCTAAAACACCTTTGGTGTTGAGTCAAGAGCCTAAGCTATGGACACGTAAGTTAAAATAATTTAAAATTTTGTTTTTGAAAAAGTTTTAAAAAATTTAATTAATCGCAATTTTAGCACCGCAAAATACTAAAAATGCAGAGCAGTTAACAGAAACTCCAAAAACCAGATTATTAGATCCAGTTTATGAAAGAATTCAGCGAGATTTAAATAGTCCATCGGCTGCAGCACGAATTCGTGCACAGCGGGCATTGAAGTCTCCAGGCTTTCGCAAAGCAAATTATCAGATTTTCGATGTTCCTCATGAAGAACAGGACATAATAACAGCAGAAGAACGACAACCATATGTTCCAAAAACTATGAAAGAAACTTTTGCAAATTGTCGCATTTATGTTGAAGTTCGTACTGGTGATGATAATAGAAGTGCTGGAATTAAAAGTGTGTTATTAGGTGAAGGAATCAATGTTAATGACAAACTATATAAAAACACCACTCATGTAATCTTCAAGGACGGGTTACTCTCAACTTATAAACAAGCACAAAAAATGGGAATTCCAGTCACAAACATTTTATGGATAGATGCATGCAGGAAGCAGCATCGTTTAGTCGATCCAACACAATTTCCAATTTCAAATAAGGAACGATATGATAATCCTGAAATTTATGGACGTGTTCGTCGTCAAAAGTCAATGCAACCAGAAATTAGTAAAATTGTAACTTTACCAAGCAGCAGAACTAAGAAAATTACACTAATTGATTCCAAAGAAGATGATGATGATGATGTGACAATCACAAATGATTCCGACATGTGTGAAGAGACTGTAAAAGACTGTACTGAAATGGAAATGACTGGAATTAATAAAACAATTACTAATGAATCCATAGAAATAGTCACACAAATTGAAAAGACTGCTGAAAAGTCTGAACCTAATCGTCGCTTAACGACATTCACACCACGTCCAATGGAACAGACAAATCTTGAATCACAAGCATGGAAGTCTGTTGATCGTCGTCGTACAATAATGTCATCACAATTAGGTGAGGATCTCACACCTAAAAATACATTAATTTCTCAAACGAGAAAGAATTTGATATTTAATTCCTCAAATCGTATTGGAAGTGCATCACGTCGTAGTGTCTTAGATATATCGATGAATATTTTTGAACTGAATTGCAAAGCAATTAGTGAAAATAAGAAGAAAGTCGATGACGTAACTGAAGAAACTGATAATCAATTAGACTCGTCTAAAAACATTACAATAACTCAAACAGTTAAGCCTGCAATTGTCCGTAAACGTAAATTATTTTCAACTGATCATGATGATTCGATTGAGTATAAAGAGAACTGCAATACACCCGAAAATGATGTTAGCATTAAGAAGAAATTAAAACGTGATATTTCAGCATCGACAAAGACAATTAAAGTTGATAAGAAGTCAAAAATATCTGGAGCATTGGATCGTCGCAAGACAATTTCATTTTTTAAGGCTAGAGATAAGATTGATGAGTCAAATGCTAACTGTAAATCGACTCCAACAAAGCCTACACCTAAATATATTGTTTGTACTAATATGACTTCTGCTGATAGGGAAATGGCTCAAGCTGTGAGTAATGACTTTTAGTTCCTTTTATTATTTTTTGCTTCCTTTTTCCTGATTCTATCAGGTATTAATATTTGTGCAATTTGTAATCCCATCCTTAACTTCCTTTTTGAGTCAAAGACTCATCTTGTCATTTTGTAAACCCGTTCCTTACAATTGTGAAAATAAATCGTAGTGAATTGCTTTTATATTTTTATATTGCTGCATGTTTTGAGTGATTTACGATTTGAATTATTCAGTAGATGTGCATTTTCCTTTGCAAAAGCTTGGATGAAAATATAACGGTTAAATAAAATTTGAAAAATAACGGTCAAATCAAATTTGAAAAATAACCGATTAAAAATATTTGAAAAATGACGGTTAATTTTTTTGAAAAATAACGGTCAATAATGAGCATAAGATTTTAAATAATCATATGGAATGCTTTAGGAAAATGTGCTTGAACTCATTAAATATTGTGATTAAAAAATAATTATGAAAAAAACCCTTAAACAAATTCCTTTGAAAAAAATTTTAATAAAAATAGGCGATAACAAAGCTTGGGGGAATTCTCGAAAAAGAAGTGACTGAAAAAACCACTCACGTCATTACTCCAAATACTGAGAGAACAATGAACTTGCTGAGAGGAATCATCAGAGCATGTTACATCCTCAAAAGTGACTGGATAACTGAATCTGTTAAGGCTGGAATGTTTCTTGACACGACTATGTATCAGCATGAAATATGCAACAATCAGAAGGTAAATTGACTGCTTACTTATGATTTTACGGGAATATTTAACTAATTATCTTTTATGTCCTCATTTTAGATCTGTGAACGGTCAATTCTAGGCAAGAATTTCAAGAATCATTCATTCTCACATTACGGACCATTTTACATCAATAAAGACACAATTGATAATTTAAAGAAATACGAATATGTCAAGGAAATTATCAAGCTATGCAATGGTAACTTGACGTCCAACATAAATGATGCAAAAATGATAGTCAGTGATCGTCCTTTGATATTACCACTTAGTCTTAAGAAGCCAACTGTTGTCATATCCACATACATTTTTGATGCAGCAATGCAGGGTAAATTGATTCCAAATGCTAAGTACATACCAAAAGTAGCATGAATTTCTAATTAAATAGTGTGCATTATTATTATATTTTTTTATGTTTTTTGATATTTTTTTATTATTGAATAAAGTTTAGCATGCTGTGCTTAAAATATTAATTAATCTTGTTTAAAAATGTATTTATGCAGTTCTCAAATCTCGTCTGATATTTATACTCTAATTCTCCTCGACATCCATATCCACCAAATTTATGAATTCTGGCATAATCGAAGCAGTCAATTTGTCCATCACCATTACAATCTTGTCCAAATCGTCTCATATAGCCTTGAATTGCACGGGCTGCACAGAATGGCTCATTTACGCAGTTTGAATATGCTAAAAATATCAGAAACATATTAAAGTCATGATCTCATCGTTCTCAGTTCCTGCAAACTGTAAATTTGTTTTTTTCCCATCGAATTTTTTTTTATCGCTGCATCTTCCCGGAATTCAGGTTGTCATCGTAATTATCATAAAAAAAGTATGTAATAAAAATTGAAATTTACCATTTGGACTGTCAGGTGCTTCTCCTTGCTGTGTTGGCTTACCACCATCCGACCAATAAGCCCATGTAATTCTAAATAGTCCACAAACATCACCAGTACATTTTAAAGTTCTATCACATTCGGAAGCAGCTTCACAAATGCATCCTAAACAGACATCCGTAACGGGTAATGCTGTACTATTTTGCACTGAAATAATAAAATAACAGAGAATCCCACACGATTATTGTCTAGCAAATTTTATTACATTTATATAAAGTCATTGTCAAGTTAAGCTTAGTAGTTGTACATAAAAGGGAAACTCATTTACATTGGCATTTCTGATTCTGTGAAATTCACATTGATGTGAGTAATGCACATTATTTTAATATTTATAATAATGAAGATAAATCATTGAATTGCGTGAGCTTCTCACTGCTGTTTTGTTATTGAAATGACAGATTTTATTGAGTTAAATTAAGTTGATTCAGAGAATCGAAGACTATTGAGGGATGTTATTGATGCAATTAAGTTTAATTTCAAGCTTTTAGTGAATCAAATTTAAAATTTATGTTCAAAACCTTACAATTCCTTAAAAATTCTCAGCAAAACCATTCAATTCCAACTTAAATTTGAAAATTTACCGGTTTTTAACAGGCAATATTTAAAAATTTCAGATCAAAGTTAAAAAATGCTCAAAGTTCAAATTTAGAACCCTACAATTGCTACCAAAAATTTGTAAGGTTTTAACGGTTTCTCTTGAGTTTGAATTTCCCAAAAATTCAAATTTAGAACGTTACAAATTCTTTTAAAAAATAAGAAATTGTAAGGTTTTGATCGGCGTAAATAAAGATCCAGTCAACTTAAATCTCTGCCTATTTGATGCCATTTGACCATGAAATGTCAAGATTCCATTGAAAGAACATTCCAATGATTATAAGAAGACAAACAACCATTCATTGCAAGTGATATCACTTACTTTAATGTCAGATTAAGTTGACATTTCATGTAAATAAATATAAATGTAACTCCTGCGTGCATTAAGCTTCACAGACACAATAAATGTACCTTTTTATGACTAGTAAAATACCGGAAATTTTTTACAGCACTATAGACACATTAAACATAATGCCAGAAGATATTTATTAATGAACATCAAAACAAGAAGATTTAAATGCGTGCTTCGGCGACAAATAATTAAATTCTATTAGAGCTTAGTCACTAACTTGTTTTTTGCTATTGATCAAATAAATCTTATTTGCTTTTCTTTTCAGACTTTGTTTGTCTTATTTATAGCTATAGAACCATTGATGTTTTTTTGTGTATTCTAAACTGGATTTGATTTTTTGCTTAGTTTGGCATATTTGGAGCAAAAAGTTGTAATTGGAAGTGATTGTGGAATGTCGTTTACAAATGACATCCTGGATTAAGGTACGAGGTGAGTCAAAGCTTTAAGAATCAATTGAACTTCACAGATGTCAAATTTCATGCAAATTGAGGTTTTCGGACTTTAAAAAGTAGCACAGAACTTATCAAAATTGTACTCAAAAAACAGCAATCAAGGCTTAAGGTCAATAATTATCAATAAACTCACCAACATGTGATACATCTGCTGATGCAAATGACAATAATCCAATAACAACTATTACACTAACTTTAATTATATTCATGTCTTGTTTTTTTGTTTCTAATATTCTAATCCACAAATAATTGATATGATTACACTTTGTATAACTTGTGAGTCGATGCACTTTCTCACTTCAAAAACTCACGCGCAACTGAATTAACTCAAAAACTTGGCATTGCTTTTATAAAGATTATTCTCTTGCTCCGTAATTCTCTCAAAGAAATTTTTCATGTATACAAAGACAGAATGAATGTGATTTAAGCTCCGGGAGAATGATGATGACATCATAAGAAATTATGAGTGGAGTTCTCGTAAGTTTAAAATAAGGAAATGTCTTCTTTTTTGGTCAATTTATGGATGAAAGTCACGATTACCATCTAAAAAAAGATTATTCTCATTCAAATAAATTAAGCATGTAAAGAAGAGAGAGGAACCTTAAAAACTGTATACAATTTCTTGTTTCTTTATCCATTAAATCCAGTTTTTTTATAGATCTGTTTGGTGAACTTCTTACTTTCATTCTACGTGACACATTCCATTGGTAATTTCAAGTTTGGATTATTCTAGTTGCTTTGTTGCCTGACATGCTTTGTAGTTAGTTTTGGGACTAGAATATTCATTGATTGAAGGGATTTTCTGGGTTATTTTTAGATTCTTGGCTTTTGGATATGATTTTGGATGATTTCTTTGTGTTGTTTATGTTCTTTGGATATAACTTCATGTTTGATTGAGAAATCTGTTATGTTTTGATTATCGGAATGTTCAGAATCAATGAACTTATGATCAAATCTTCTCAAAAGATGATGTTGTTATCTTCCAATGGATAAATGTTGAATCTACGCAGAATTTGTTTGAAATTTCGATTCATACATTTTGACATCCAGCGTCTTATGCGTCGTAGTTAAGACCATACTCCTGTCCAATTATCACCAGAATTAACTGGATTTAAGTAAAATTTTCATGAAGAAAGATTTTCTTCTTCAAAAAAACAAATTTTAATTCATTTTACATCTAGTAAACATTGATTTAGAAAACAAAATTTCAATCAAAATTTGAGTCAATCTCCAAAACATCTAAAAATGGCAATGATCAATCAAGATCCACTTGACATTCCAGAAACAAACGACGATCAAAATTTCAGAGAATTCATTAACGAAATAAACGCAAATTCAACAGAAGATCAAGCATTCAACGAGTTCGACGAACCAGATGAATCAATTTCTGAGAGAATTGCTGCATTTAAAGAAATGTTTCCAGAAAACTTTGTTGACAATGTTGGAGAATTCATATCAACAGCATTTGATATGATTTGTGAAGCTTCCTGGATCTTTTTTTCATCTGGAATAATTCTACTTGGACCAATAATCTTTGAGCATGAAAGAATGAGACTTACTGGAAGTTTTAATGATGTTGATGAAGAACAGAAATCAGAAATGTAAAGAAAGGACATAAATAAAGTCATTAAGTATTTAATATCTTATTGCTACTGGATGTTCTAGAAATTTATAGAACGCACCGCTTTCATTTTTACGACTTAATCTTATAGCTTGAAGCTTCCGTTACCACAACTTCAGGTTTGAGAGATTAGCAATAAACTAGAATAATCTACTTTGTAAATGGAATCATCCAGGAATGATGTCTAGAAGTTATGGGAAGATTTGGAACGTTCAGAACTATAGGAGTAGCTAGTTAAGGATCTAATTATATAACAGACATCACAAATAAACTCAGCATCAAGTTCTTAAATAACTAATTCACACATATTCCACAATATATGTTAATTACAGTAAATAAAATTTTATTCAGGAATAATATTTTTAATGGTCACAAGAGATTCATAAGTTACAAATTGAATAGAATATTGAGATTACTAGTTTACATCTTCATAAGCTTCATGGAAATTGTCAGGTAACAAGACAGTATTGAGAATCGGTAATTGTGCCAAATCAGTGTCTGTATCATTTATATGAACAATATTTTCACTGTCTGTCAAATTTTCACGTGAAATGTGGACAAATGAAGTATCAGCTTGCGTGATATTGACAATAGTTCCACTGAATGGTATTGCCTTAATAACATCATTGATATCGCTTACGGCGCCAATATGTACAGGTGCAATTCCTGAAATATATTGCAGAGCTTGTAAGCATATAGTCAGTCTATAATTAATATTCTTGTTATACCTGTAATAACTTGACCCTTCAGACCAGTCGTCTTTACTGGAAATGGAATATCACCAAAGTTCACGTCAGTTCCATTGCTTTCAGTATTGAAGAAGGTCAAGTCAACTTGTTGACGTGTAACTGGTCCATTATCTGTTGTGGTGTCATTGTCTGGAACGTCTGCTAAGATTCCAATTTCATATGTTGTGGCCTTAATGATATATCTGCAAGAAATGACATAGAAATGAGTCGTTGCATTGGAATTTACGATTGATAATCAAGTTCATTCAAGGTCAGGAAATGTTAAGTTCATTCCACATACTATGTTAGTCGGAATCTCAAAGGTTAAGGTTAGGGATCATCATGTTGTTAGTACAGGAAGGAGGAATAGGTAGTTAGTTACAGTCAATTACTTACACTTCCTTTTTGGTTTCTTTTCTTTCATGTAATGTTGAATTATCTCTGTTATTTGTGTGATTGTGTACGGGAATGTTATGGGAAAAAAGAAGGCATTAAGTGATGGTGCATTTAATTTAATTGTAAAGGATATAACTCAATATCAATCAGAATTCGGCAAATGTGTCCACATAAGGATTCTTAGGATTAGGGAATCTTATGATTATCATCATGGACATGCGAATTTTATCAATTGAGTTAGTCAGGAACTTACAAGGTACTTGTGGTTGTTGTACTATTTCCATCATCATAATAATCACTGGAGTTTTTGGTTTTGGATGGAAGATAAGAAGAGAAATATTTATGGATAAGAATTGAGGACAATTAAGGATGTAGAGCTTTCATCTTCGTTCAAAGAATCAGAAAAACTCTTCCGCATTGTGTTAGTAATATACTATCTTGGCTAAGGATTGATCTCGTCATGTAAAGATAATTGTGATTTTGTTAGTTAGTTTAAGGAGTGGAAATGAGTGATGATAAGTGTGAGAAGGTTCTTATTGTAAGTTTAATCTGGTTTAGATCACCGATACAACTGGAAGCCTTAGGGTTCCTTCCTGATTTCCTTTTTGAAATCAAAGGAGTGGAACTGACCAATCAAATTTTTGATGGTTTTAGATCATTTCTACACATTTGCTTCAAATTTTACGACTTTAACACAGTCTGTCTGAGCCTGTAGATGTAGTTTCTCAGTGAAATAAGCTCTTAATGATGATTGTTTAGAACTCGGAATTAAGAGAAAGCGAATTAAAGATAAGAACAAAGTACTATTATAATTCAAATCCGGATTTTAGTAACTATAATGACTTAAAAGATTACATTATTCGTTAAAGCAACTGTCAATACATCATAGAAGATTGTCGATTCTAAAGTTCGAATCAACCAAAAAATATTTAAAAATGTAACCGTCGTAGATTTTTTGAAAAATATTCAAGGGGTCGTTCCTATTCTACTTAAAATTCCTAAAAAATCATAATTACTTCCCCTTAAAAATTTTTTCTTAACCTCGATGTTCACTCCTTAAACATAATTTCTAGATCTACCTATTCTAGGACACTCTAAACTTCAAAAACTTACTATTCAGTCTCTGTTACATTTGCTATCGTATCTTCTTCATTAATACTGATTAATGCCAAATTTAGTCATGTATTAACAAATTCCAAGTTTAATTTGTAACAAATAAAGGAAATGAAAAGGTGAGAATAAAAATATTCTTGATTACTTAATATACTGATTCAATTTTGTTTTCTAGTGAACTAAAATTTAGCAGACGATCTCTAAACATGCTTCATGGTCAAATGAGAATGAAATTTGTTTTTGTTGTGAAAATAATGGAATTTTAAGGTGAGAATTCAGCACAAAGAGTTTGCACTTGAATATCAAATCTCAAGAAGCCTCAACAGGAACAATACAGGAAATAGCGAGAAATAACTAATTTATAGACATAACAATGACAATATGACAAAGTGGATATTGACTGGAATCTGCTTATACACAACAATCTACACATTCTTTCTCTGTCGTGCTGCAACTTGCAAGACTTGAATGAACTTCTGTACATAAAAATATAAACAAGACAATGCACAACAAAACATGAATACGCAGTAAGACGTCACAACAATAATACTGGATAGAAAATATTTTGTTGAACTCACGTTTTTATTGATTTTTTTAGTGTCAAGTATGTACGTGATAAATCGCAAGACTACTTCTTACTCGATGGGATATGCTGTATAGAATTATCATTTATTAGTTAACTTGCAAATTGAAATTGTTGTGAATTTATTTAGAATTATTTTGAATCAGAAGATGTTCTGGAGATCATATTCTACATGATATTTAAGAGAGTAGGATTGTTGGCATCATAATAATGACGAAAGTTATGATTCATTGGTGTAAATATGAGTGATATAATCTGAGTGATTCTGGTGTTAATTTTTAGAACATTGTATGTACATTTCTATAGAAAAGATATAAATAGAGCTTCTTGTTTACTTGAAACTCAAGGCAAATTGAGATATCAGTTCTCATTTTTGGAACGTATGGCTTTTAATTATCACATCATGACTCAAATGACGCTTTGGGATAAGCAATGTAGTTCAAAAATAGCTATCAAAGTAAAAGTTTGTATTGTGTCGGGAAATCCCCGAACTAGCAGTGAAATTTACTGTTTTTGGATAAATCTGTAAAAGACTAATTATTTTAGGGATTTTGAATAGCGAGAGAGACCATGTGGACAATCTAAGAACTCTTGGAAGGAAACTTTTCAGGATTTTGAGGATTAGGACGCCATCTGAGGAAGACCTGAGGACAACAATTGATCTGTTTGCAAAGCAAAATAATTAAGGGTTTATAAGCCGTCACTTACTTCAAAAATTTGACGTTTCCAAAACAAAAAAACCAGAATATACAATAATAACATCCATCTAACCCAGTCATGGATAACCTTAAATTTTTCTTGGCATACCTTGATTGTAAGATACGACCGAAACCACTAACGGCATACGGCTCATAGCATTTCCAAAAATATTAAAGAACCGCAGCACAAAGGTTGCCAAACACTGATCTAACCTCAAAATTTCTCATATCTACACCAATGATCCACAACTTTATATACCGCTATTCTATTTGTTTACTCTACTAAACTTACTATTCTTCGATAACCATCTCGTCTGAAAGATTTCCTTTATTCATCACTGGACTGTTTTGGATTATTTGGAAAAAGGATAGGAAATGAATTATTTTAAGTGTCCAAAATCATTAATATCTGTGAGGAATTTTCAATCCAATCAGCGTAACTTCGGAATTTGTACAATTTCATCACATTTAATATCTCAAATGGATTTAACGAAAATTTCATCACTGATTTTTATAAATATTTTCTACTTCTGATCATGTGAGGATTGACTTACATCTCATACATTTTTATTAGATCATCCAGTGTGATGTTGTTGGACTTAAATATACTAAATGGCAGGAATTTTGATGGAGGAGAGAATTTTTGTTAGTAAAATTTGATTGTCAGCCACCACACGTGGTCCAGGAAGGTACAAAGGAGTATTTTGGAATCATTTTCACTGTCTATACTTACAATTCCTTATGAGTATTATTTGTTGAATTATTTTCTGACGATATATCCACAATTGATTCTGTATTTTCGACAGGTAATCCAAAAACTAAATTAACACTGTAAACTAATGCAAGAACAGCACCAAACATCTTTAATCCTTTCATTTTTAATGATTTATTTTAATTCTAACTTCTTTTACGGACTTTAATGTCTCTATTGCGATTGAAATTTAAGAAATGACTTGATGATAAAGAATTGTGATGCTTATATACTAAAATTGTCAAACTGATTAGCACACAGCCGTTAATTGATTTACGCTGTATGTTTCCATGTATGATATCAGAAGCTAAACAACATCAATTTTCAATTAATTGCAGTTTACCTTTCTTATTCATCTATCTTATCACTCAATTTAATCAAAGAGAAAATAAATTTAACTGACAGATTTATTGTGTACACACGTCAATCATTAATTTTGGGTTAGTAAGGAATCCGCGTGAAGTGTTTGATTTTTTATGACATAATCTTGATAAGGTATTAAACAGCTTGCAAGTGAATTTTCTATTTTTGGGATTTAATTGAAAAAGGTTTGGATGTGAAAATTAATTATCTTGAAAATTTGTCAATCATCCGAAATTTTAATGGCACTAAAGTAATCAGTGAAGTGGGAGAAAGGCAAATATGCTTTGTGTGCTTTCTTCTGCTCGATTAAGAAGAACAGAAAAGTTCTTAAATACTTGAGGATAATTTTGTTCAAGCATCATTTAAAGTTTTCACCTAATTTAGCCGATTTTGAGGAGCTTAAGAGGAGCTTTAATTGCATGGAACAAACATTGTGTTGCTGATGGTTTAAGTGCTGCTTGTGGTCCATATCAGTATATCTTCAATATTGAATCTTCTTGACTACAAAGGAGTAGGGGTGGGAGATTTGAATACGGCTCTGCGAGTATGTTCCAACTTGCTGCTTATCGCAAATCATCCAAGTCGAATTGTTAGAAACTCAATCAGTACATACTGATGCCCATCTGATGCCCATATAGACAGTATAAACAGGTGATAGTCGTTTGGTAATCGAAGCCTAAATGGACGTCGATTGGTTCCTATTGAAGTGTGCACTTGGTTGCTAAGAGAGCTATTCGGAATCTAACTACAACTAAGGGTATAGGGAAAAAGTACACTTTTGAAGAATATAGCCAGAAGAGAGAATCGATCCCATGCCTTCTAAATTACGTGTCAAGAGCTCTTACCCACTGAGCTATCCGGGTTTGATATGTAGCGTAACACAATGCTAATTTAAACTATCGTTCTGTAAACAGTGCTGATGACACAGCTCTTATTTTTGCATTGCATCAAGATGCAAAATCAAACAATAATTCTCGATTATGAAGTCAAGTAGCTTCAATTGTTCAAAGTCGACCATGAGCTCTAATTTAATGCCCTTAACAGTAATAAAAGTTCGAATCCTTATTTGCATTTCCACTAAAAAATCATGATTAATGCATTTTCATCATTCAGAATTTCCATGTAAACTTTATTAGCTCCTGATAAATAATTGTTGACAAATTTCTCTATACTAATCACTTATCACCATAAAGAATTGTAAATTCATCCATTATACAGACGAATTATGATTCATGTATTTATTAAACTGGAACTGAATAAAATTTAGTCAATGAAAATCTTTTTTACTCATCCACAACATGATAAAACCAGCTGAGATCCAGATAAATTGTCTCAATAAATCAATAATAAACGTCATGAATTGGATATCCGACAATAATACACGAGTGATGTTACTAATTATCACATTTGACTTGCTCGATATATTACTTACTTCAACAGAATTCTTTTTTTTCCTTTTATTTAATTATCATGTCCATCAATGACGAAAAATTTCGCAGTTGATGTTTGAATTAGTAGAATCTGTATAAATAGATGTATAAAGTAACAATTCAGATTTAGTAGGCTGATGTGCTGAAGGAGTGAAAGACAGATTCTTAAAAATGGTGTTATATAAAATTGTGAGTAGACTTGTTGATATTAAGTGGGGACTGTACACTTTTTAGGTTTGCGGATGTGGTCTGGAGTTGCAATGGGTTAAGACTACATGCATAAGTAGCAATGAGCATTTTTTAATGCAACATAAGCTGCATGTTGTGTGCAACAGTTGGTGGAACATGAATATTGTGAGCAATAGACAGCTTATGTCGCATGCCGTCCATCCGCACTTCATGGTTCCTTCCACATTGGTATGACGTCACTTACGAACGTCAATTACAATCATACTTCCAAAAAACAAATTCCTCTCCATTACATAATAAGTGAACAATCCCAAAAAGGTGTGCCTGACTAAAAAAATTTTTATTTCATGTTAACAGATTCTGACAATTTCACTGATAGCAATCGTGTACTCGCTTCCATTTGATGATAACAAAGAAAATAACAGCACGGAGGGACGCGGCATTAGTGTCAATGACTTATTTAAAGAAATTAATAAAATTTTAGAGCATAACATTGAGTCAGCAATTGGTAGCAGTTCTGTAGAGATTGGTGATAACTTTACAAGCACTAAAGATGATGGAAAGGTTCAAATAACAGTTGAGAAATTTGAGTATGGAGTTGATAAGTTTCCGGTAACATTCGAACCTGATCATAGTGATGAGAGTTTAGAGGATGATGATGTTGTTCCATTGGAAGGTGATTATGATGAAGTGCTGATTTTTAAGGAAGAATGTTACGGTCCAGTTGATGAATCATCTGATGCTGTAGACACAACAACAACTGCTGATCAATCAACAACAATTGTTGACACATCAACTGTACCTGTGACTACTCAATCTCCAACAACAGCAAGCAAAGACGTAAAACTGCTAAATGATGTAGCAGCACAACCAATCCTCACGACTGTTTAAATAATTAAGAATCTTGTGTTAATCAGTATTTCCTCTAAAAATTATCTAAATTAAATTAATTTTAAAGAAGTCTAAGGTCTAAAGCATGTTGATATGAGACGAGAACTTGATTGGAGATTTTACAGGACAGACTATTTTTTGAAATTTACGTCATTGTAACTTTATTTTTGTGTTAGACGTGAATTTTTGGCAAAATTATTAAGCATTTAAGTACGGGTTTTTGGAAAATTTTAATTATATTAAGTAAGTTATTGACTGGAAGACTTAATCATATAGTCCTGTAATAAATGTTAAGAAGTGGTAAAAAGGATGGAATTTGTTGTTTGAAAATTAATAGGTATTTGAGTTTTTGGATTTGCAAAAAAGTTTAGTGACATTCACTATATGTGAATTGCATATGATTAATTTATTTGTAACCTTCTTTCTTGGATTTGAACCCTTGCAATGTTTACGATATTAACTTATATTTTAACTTTAGTTATAAAGTTCGTGAAGATGTGCACATTATATGCTTTAGAAAAGACAAAGTTTAGTCCTAGTTGATCGCGGATTGCATACATTGCCAAAGAATCCGACAATATAGCATGAGGTAAACTTTATGTCAATTTGATGCTAGACTTCATTCAATTCAGTTTTCATTGACTTGATGATGAATTTTATTTCATTTCTGCATTCTTCCGAGCGACACAAGTCAAGGAAGTTTAGCGATCTGTGTGGCGTACAACTTGTTGGAAACATCTTATCTCAAGAATTCTATTGTAGTAAGATCAAAAGAGTGTCTTAGGTGCGCAGTCCTTGGAGACAATGTGCATGAACCGAAATTCTATATCTAGAGATTCTTGAATCAGCCTTGTGCTGTCTAAGTGTTGTTTTCCTTCTTTAATAGATGGTACTTCTGTTTTTCAGTACTTTTAAGGTGCTGCGTCCTTGGATTGTATTCTAAGTTGACTATCATCAGAATTAAGTAACTTTAAGGTTTGTATCTAAGTTTGATTCATCTATAGCAGTATTGCCCAAACTTTTTGAGGTCACAGCATTCCTTGATGGTGTGTACACCTTGATAAATTTAAACTTCGACTGAAACCGAGCACGGTATTCAGTTCATGGCATTCCTAAAAAAATGCGTCAAAACACCAGTGTCTCGCTCCACACTGCATGGACAACACGAATCTACAGATTCATTAACAATCAACCATACAGTATTACATATCCATTAAGACTAATCATACACGATACAAATACATTGCAAATACCGATCTATATGTTTTATGAATATTCTTTATCATTATCTTCACTCCCATACCCATTTGAACCAAGATAATGTTTGTGTACGATATCAAAAAAAGAATCTTATCAATGTTTTTTTTCGAATTTAATAGATTTTCATACTTCTGTGAATGCCACACAGTTAAAGAATTTTAGGAAGTTTGAGGCTTCATTTACATTTTGTTATTTGCTTTGGACAGTCATTAAAGTTAAAAAAAAGTCAGCCATGAAGTTGAATCTTTCAAGATCAACCGTATTAATTTGCAGTGTTTACACTTTCGTAAGTAATTATTTAGCACATACAATTCTTTATATCCACTAAGTGTCGATAATTATTTCAGGTAATAGGTGTCATAATGCTAGTCTTATCAATTCTTTCATTAGTGGCTTACAAATGTGTATTTCAAGATGGATTTGCAAGCACGCCTGAGTCATATTTCTTTCATTTATTTTACTTTCGATCGCATCACTGCAATAGCTTTATAGACTGGTCTGTTTTTGGACTGGAAAATGTTGAAGTATTGAATGACTTTATCATAATGCCACACGAGAATGCTATTGTGACGAGGACACACAAATTGACAATAATACAAATTGTTATCAATAGTTTACTTATTTTGGTGTCGCTGATTGCAGCTGGTGAGTATTTGGTGTCCTTTATTGGGGTTGGCCGATCAATGCACGGTTGCAAGTTGTCCGCAAAGTAGTCCCAATATTTAGAATCAAGCGGCGTTCACTTGGCAGTTGATTCTCTATGATTCATAGTGGATTAACAGTGAATATCCCGAGCAGCACACTGCAATCGTCAGAGCATCGCTTCGTCAGCGTGTCAGCATGCTAATAGTTGCCCTGATAGCATCGTGATAGCTGTTTTCAACTCCTTTTTCTGAGAATTATGAACTTTACTGCATCGTGCAGCTCGTGTGTCTAGATTCATAATTTGTCAGCATACGCCCACTTCTACCTCATATAATTAAATCCTTAACTAACTTCCTCAACTTTTCTCTACACTTTTTCAGCGGCAGTACTCTTCAACATCTACTTCCTCTCAAAAAGAATGGCATATATAGTGCTATTTGTACCTTATTTACTCATACTTCATGTGTCGATTGTGTTTGACTTTATAGCTGGAACTCTCTATGCGGACGATCGTCTACGAAGCTATGTAAGTTAAATGATCACGATTATTATGAATTAATAGCTAATTAAGATTCTATTATGTACAATTAAATGCTAATTTTGTATGACTCATCATTAATAATTGACAGTCTGTTGATGGCACGATGACAATGTTGGAAATTGAGAATCGGAATGAAGCAAGACCATTTATAGAACAAATTGATCAAATATTTCGAATTATAGCACCAAATACGATGTTCTTTATATTCACAAAAGTTATGATTATCAACATCATTAGTGTTTTTGTCTTATTCTTCATGGTATTTGCCGGCTGGGAAGTAATTGATGGAAATAAATTGCGAGTGACTAAAAAGGATGACACAAAAAGTACGGAAAATATTACAGCCACAACACAACTAACGCAAGAGGATTAAGATAATGAAATTTTTTAGTATTTATTGTATTTATTATTATATTGAGTGCCTGTGTGTACACACCATGACAGATTAGAATGAAATAAAAATATGTAACACCATTAAATGCTCGGGCCTTATCAATATCACGATTTATAGTAACAACTACATGTGTATTTAAATATTTTGCTATAAAATTTCATTTCTCAGTTTATTTTTGTGCTTAGCGATGGAATTTTCGCGGAGACAAATTATAGCCATTGCTTTATACTCAACAGTAAGTTCCACAAAATATTCTCAATAATCATGCATTAATTGTATACATTCCCATTAGTGCCAGTCAGTGATTTTCATCATTTTGTCAAGTCTCTCAATACTTTCTTACTACTGTCTGATCGAAACTCCATTCAGCTTATCGCCAACGACTTATATGATTCACTTGATGTATTATAAGTCACAACACTGTGGAAATGTAAGCGATTGGACGCATTTGAATGTTATGGGCTATAATGCTGTTCAAGCTGACAGACCTGACACTACGTCAGCTATCGAAAGAACCTTTATCATCTCAATTATATATCTGATTCTATATAGCTGCTTGATTCTAGCCAGTGCTTTAGTTATTCGTATGTATTGCTTTAGTCAAGGAGATGGAACTTGAAAACTCGACTGCATTCATCCGCACTAACCTGCAACTACCCGCATCTTCTCGCAATTGCCGAACAAGTTCCATCTCCTTGCCTTTAGTCATCATGAACTGAATCATCATCTAGTGACTCTTATTCCACAGTAACGCTGAATTATCTAGCAAAACGTCATCTCCTGGCATGCATTTTGATTACATTTCCATTTGTTACTACGATGGTGCTGATTTTCATCCTCGACAATTTTTCAGCAGCTTATTACAGTGTTGATTATGCGAGAAGCTCGTCTACATATGGTGCCATGACTGTTATGGAAATACGAAATAAAGAAGCCATCCGACCCATATTAGAGAAAGTCAATGCAAATGTTTTGACATTTCCACCTGCATTGATGATGTACACGTCTTTAAAGTACTATTTATTCTATGTCTTAAATATATTATCAATGATTGTCATTGTACCATCTGTGTGGAATAATTTAAGTCAAACTAAGGAAGCGAAAGTGAATGATGAGAAATTGTATATTTTGAGAAGCTCACAGAGTATAAATGTAGGGCTACCTATAAATTAGATATTTAATAAAAATAATTTTAGGCAATAGGAACTACAGCTGTTTTGTTTTTAATTGTTACTTTTTAATGTTCGGTCAAGAAATGCATGACTGTATTTTCTGCGTTGTAGATGCACATGCCTGTAGTTTTTGGCTGCTGCATCTTATAGTTGGTCCAAGGCTGCAGTTATGCATTTTTAATCATTAACTTCTGAACCAAAATTGATTCAGAAAATCGATTCTGATTCTGAGTTGAGTCTATCAGATCAACAACTAATGATGTCAATTTCAACAATTACCTGTGCTATTTAGGTCTCATTTCAATCCTGACGTCACTTACTAATCAGCCTTAATCTACAATAAACAAAAGATTGCTTCAACAAAATACAAAAGAAAGTTTTTGTCAAATCGATTAATCTTTATTGATCAATATATGACAGCATTTAATGTTAATCAGAATCAGATATCTTATCAAAAAGCTTTTATACTTCCTTGTTTTCAAAAAATGTTCAAAGAACTAGTTTTAAGGAGAATAAGTTCTTAGTTTGTCAATTAGTCTGGTAATTTCTAGTTTTTAAGAAGATTATTGCTTTCTTCTGTTTCAATTGTGGTTCAGTGACCTTTGACTTTTATGACTTTATAAGAGATTTCAGTATAGTTTATTAAGAATTGTAGCCCAAGAACTAATGGATTTAGCATTTGGTATCGATAATTGGCAGATGAATGACAGAACCAGTTTTAGTCGACGTCTCTTGGATCGCAATCGATCTGCAAAGCCAGCGAAATTCGCAAGTAAGACCAAAGACCTGATATATGACAATCTACTAATAGACAGTCAAGTTTTGTCAATTTTTTCCTTAAAAGTATGCAAATCAATCCTAAACAAAGCTTCAAATTCAAATTAACCTTAGAATCATCCAAAATCAATCATCAAAACTTCATAACTCTCAAGTTCCTCACACCTAGAAATTTACATCCATCTATAGAACCAAAAAAAGGAAATCCTTTCATCCACCTACATAAAATATCTCATTATAAATTCCAAATGCGTGCATTGCCATTAACAATCATAATTGTTATAGCCTCAAGAGTAAAAAGAGATTCGTCATCGACTTGTTCATAACAATTTAAGCATTTATTGCCATTGTGAGTTCGACATGGGAATTGGCAGATATATAAACAATTTCATCGTTGTGTCAATGTAGACGCGTGCATGATTAATAACTTGACGAATGAATGTTTTGGCAGTAGGAACTATTTAGTAGACACAATTTAAGGAAGTAAGCTTAATGTCTCGAGTTAATAAGGTTAGATGTAATTTAGTCAGCTAATTTACATGATTTAGATCCAAATCTTAATCCGCAAAAATGATGTGACGCAATTGGGGAATCTGCCGAAATATTTTTATATCATCTTATGTCCAATGACTAGTTTTTTGATGAATTATAGGCGATAAGATATCAGCAATTGGATATGGAATCATTTGATGGATTGAATTACTATCTTGTCTTGAGTTTATTTAGTTTACTTTAGTTTGGACATTTGGGAAGTATTGAAAATTAGAGCAAAGGAATTAAATTAAATTATGAAGGCACCAAAGACAATTATTTACTTAGTTTCATTATACTGTATAGTGAGTTTGTGGATTAATATTAAAATATTGTGATTCTTCATTCCTGTCATCTTAGATTTCAGGCATCATCTTCATAGGAATATCAGTTCTGTCAATATGTGCCTTTGTCTGTACATTCGATTTTACAAAGTCTCCATTTACATACATGATGTACTTGCTGTATTTTCGAAAAGGAGCTTGTCACAACACAATTCAATGGGATGCTTTGGGAATCGACTTAGTGCCAACAGTGAGACTGGAAATGCCACAAGAAACGGTAGCTGTTTTGAGAACTTTAACGTTTTCAATCATTTATTTGGTACTGAACATATTTTTGATATTGGCTGCAATTAGGGCTATGAGTAAGTTAGTCAATGGGGTCATTTGTAAGTGACGTATAGCATTTTATCCTTGAGGATCTCTTAAGCTGCAGTTAAAGTGTACAGATTTGGGTAACATTCCTTAAAATGTGTCATTAGTCGTCTGTTGATCTAGTTGTCCACTCGGGCACTTTGCAGTCATTTCCTAATCGCTCCAAATAGTTCAAGTCAATTAAGCGATCCAGAATCATGATCGGCTTGACTCAGGCATGGTGCCGAATTTGAACGGAATCCGATAAAAAGTCAGAGTCACGCTGGTCTGTGGTTGAATTTTTGATCGATTTACTGATTCGTGCTACTTTGGATAGTTATTTTCATAAACTGCAGTGAAATGTCAAGTTTATAACCTTATACATGACCGACTAATCGTACTATGATCGTCTTTAGACTCTTTTGCTTTAAATGCCTTGTTTGCAACAGTTGCATGTGTGCCAGTCGAGCCTCCGTATTACTTAAATGCCAAATGTCACTTATAAATACCCCAGAAGATAAAATTTTGAATTAATAATTGGAAATAATTTACAGCTGGTGTCAGTAAAACATCAAGAAATCGACACTTTTTGTTCTGGTCATATTACTCACCCATTTTTATTACCTTTATCGCGATAATAATTTTGGACTTTTTGTGTTGCGCATTTTATATCGTTGAGTTCTTCTTAATGTATTACAATTCGGACAATGTCATGACAACCTTAGAGCTAGGAAACAGAGAATACTTTACTGATTTCTTTAACAAATTACCAGCAGACACTCGCAGTTTACCATCACTTTTGTTTTTCTTAATCTCGTCTAAATGTGTATTACTATTGACGGTAAATATTGCTGTCATATATTCAATGTTTACTGCCGTATGGAAAGTTTGTCGTGACAATCAGAAACAAGTGTTTAAAATTCATGAGATTTCAAAGAAAAAGGCGCCAAGCCCTGTTATGTCAATTCGAAGTATTGAAAGTATGAATGAAGTTCCACCGCTTAAATTTGAAACATTTTCAAAAGCATCAACAAAGCGTGCTGCACCTGAAAGACCACAATCGCTTCCACCGCAACCACCGCCGCGTAAAAACTCAGTTGAATCACAAACAGAGACATTTAGTTCCACATTAGACATAGCAATAATTCCAGACACACGAAGTATGAGTAGCACAGCAACAACAGTTGAAGAAATGGAATTTGATGACTTGCGCTTGCCAAGAGTTCCATACGAAAAATCATCATTCCAATATCCACCAAACTACAATAACACTTTAAACCGAAAGACACATTTTTAAGATTTTTTTTTAATGCCGACTCTCTAATGAATGAAGCAACAGCAACAACAAATACTGTATTGACAATAACAATAATAATAATTGTAGTCATGCCTTAATACTTATCTTATCACTTATACACAATTACATAAATGAATTTTTTTACACTTAGTTATGATATTAAAGTAAACACCTTTATTGAGAATAAGCTATGTGCTGTTTTGTGCTGTACGCTCTCTCTCTCAGTCAGTCATCAACGTGAAGTGTCGGAGTAAAGAACGATCGTTGCTTGAGATCAGTCGGTGAAGTGTAAAAAAAATATTTCTTTTGTTATTTATATTAATCACATCATTTAAATTTTCGTCATATTAGCATTGAACACCTCTCTTTTTTTATTTTACATAAATACCTAATGTCTTCATGAATAATATCTATAAATATGAATATCAAGTATTGTATTATTGTGTAATAAATATACTATATAGTAATATTAAAAGTGGATGTGTGTTATTCTTCTCTCAATTTTTTGTCTCGTAAGAACAATCCCGAGTTGTACAGGAGTTGATGTGAAACCGGTTTGATTATGCGATGTGATTAAACAATCAGTTTGGAAGATCTGTTGATGTTTTTGTTTATATTGAGATTCAGGTTGAGATTCATTTGGGATACGTCATATGCATGGGAATGTGGCTCATTTTGTTTGGTGTTTTCTAGATGATTTAACTTTCTTTTCTCGAAGCATTGCTATTAACATTGTGTAGTGACTAACGAATTGAGGTTTTAAAGGGTTGATGCCGTAACTAATTGCAAAGATGCGGCCTAGGTAAAGACAAAGGCTATTATACTACAGCTAGAAACCTATTATTGGCAATTCTCTTTCCTGATAAAGATTAGAAATGTTGAAGCAGGTCTCAAATAACTGCTGAACTTTTGACACAGTTCGAATGATACCGATACTCTATCAGACTATTCACTTCTACATAGCTAGCTTCTATTGATTGATAATCCAATCCAAATTATGCTAAGTTCAGGAATGTTGCTTGCTCGTTATTAGTGAATAATCGTGAGTTGCGGGAAATAACAGCAGTAAAATTGTTATATTTCTTTTGAAGTATGCATTGTAACAATAGTTATATGCGGGTAGCAGATATGAGAACTTGCATAAGGTGTGTTTGAATAGTCTTTAAGAATAAAGTATTGCTTGGCGTTATTGTAAATAAGCTGGAAGTTTCACGGCATGAATAAGTTGGAATATAGTGTCATCAGACTGACATGAATCTGACTTGGGGACAAATTTTATCAAATCTGACTCTACGCCAGAGTCACATTAGCTTGGAAATACTATGTGTGCATTTTGGGAGCCGTGTGCATTTTAGGAGAGTCAGAAGAGCTTTAAAGAAAACGCAATCAATACCTAATATACACTTGGAAATCACACCAAGTAGAAATTGCCAAACTTCCAGCCCCAGATCAATGTGACACTGGCTACAGATCGGATTAGATAAAATCCGTCCTCAGTTCAGAGTAAATTCGACCTGGAGCTGGATTTTTGTCCATGACTACTCCAATGACATCTGAGATTGATTCTTGGAAAGCACATGTGGTCAAGAGGGCTGAATTTTTTGTCCCAGATCACCATGACTTTGGGATTAGATCAGATTCGATGAAATTCGTTTCAAGTTCAAGGTCGAGTAAAACTGGAGCTAGATTTTCATCGTTTCCATTGCCGTATGCTTTCCAGGAAAATTGCTCAAATTTCTTGATCGATCTCATTATTAGTTAAGGTAGATTAGAGAATATAAGTTAGTCATCAATCAAATCAACCATAAAATCACATCACTCCTGTATTACTCGGATCTATTCAAATGCAACAGGCATTTAAAAATAATTCCTAAAAGTATTCTTTGACAGAGTCTCTGAAAAAAAAAATCTTCCGTTCGTGTGTTTGTTGTTATGAGGCAATCAATTAATTTATGGAAGACGTGTTTGGTGTTTAAAGGCAAGACAAAAACAAAAAAAAAATCATTTACTTGAAGTGCGACTCAAAGTCTTAACGACAGTCATTGTTTGCGCATTAGAATAGTTAGTCAGATGTCGGAAAGCTGATGAATTGAACAATTAAATAAGAAAATTAGACAGTTCGCGTTTTTGTGACACACACAAAAAAAAGGCAATAGAATCTCGGCATTATCACACAATAAAATGTAAAAATTTCTATTAATATGCTGAAACTGTTTACATTGTGAGTCATACACGCTCGACAAATAATCTTGAAAGTAAATAAATAATTAAATAAATGTGAAGCGCTAACATTCTCAAGTGCATTTGTATGTAGCAGTGAATTCTTATTGATTTTTTTTTATTTTTTATTCTCTCAGAATTAAAAGGCACTCGAACTGATTAATCAGCTTTAATTGATTGTAAACGAGTTGTCACTTTTTTTCGTTCTTGTGACAATTGTTCCTTATGATGATTTCATATTAGTGATAAGATAATAGACAAGAAGAAGACATTGTGGAAGTCGTAAAAAAATAATATTGGAATAAACAACCAAAAAAAGACAAAATTGTGGACAGAACATATCAAAGCACCATGGCGCGAAGTAACTCAATCATGTACGGCGCGATAATTTATTCATTGGTAAGTCTCTTTTTTTGCAAGCTTTAGAATCACGATTGGGAATTAATTTGGCTTAATTGAGTTTGGGGACTATTGAGAATCTTGTTGGAAAAAATGGAAGTGAAATACAGAAGTGATTTGTGAATTGAATGAGAATTTAATTATGAGTTATTGCCAAAATATGAATTGTTTACTTTTGTGGATGTTCTAAGCTGTGAATTTGTCAAAGATTAATTGTGAATTTATTGTGGAATCTAAGGAATTTGGAGTGGGTAGCCTCAAGTGACAAAAATGAAGAAGGCTTCACCAAAGAGCTATTAAAGCTCCTCTAAAGCTCTTTTTCTAACACCAAATGGAAACAGCTTCCATTTGCCTCCCATGTGGATCCCACACAGAACCTTATGCATTTGTGGCGCTCGTGTTTAAGTCATATGATTGCTGGTTGTTGAACTAGTTACTGTTTAGATAAAATTTTTGATAAGTATTTTAAAGCGTGTTGTTGAAATATTTTGTGTACAATATAGCTTGTGACAACGGAATTGTATTTAATTTACTACCTATTTCTGTTATACAAAGTTGTGTATATAAGATAGATCAAGTACAGTTACTGATAAAGTTTGGGAAAATGCAAGATCTCGATGAGTTTGGTGAGGGATACTAGGATGTAATCAGTCGACAGAATGCATAGTTCTGAGCATAACAGCTACACAAATGACATAAAATGTCTAGCTAGACTAATGGTCGATCAGTCATAGCTTGTTCTACATGGAATTGTCTAGACAAAGCAGTTAGTGTTGCTATGTTCTAAGCTCTAAATCTACTCTGTATCTATGAATTGTTATAATTTAACATTTAGTCAGGCAAAGGCAGTATCTAGCAAACAACAGATAATAAATTCCAAGCTTATATCCAAATTTCCCCATTTTCCTTCCTAACTGTTCCTAAAAATGTTCTCCAACATTCAATTTTTCTGACAATACTTCCAAATACTACTAAAAAGCATAACTACTGACACCTTCAAAGCAAGCACGTGTCACCTCTTTCATTAAAAATGCACAAAACGTATCACGACATCAATTCAACAAATACATGCCACCCTGATCAAAAAGTATATCACAATTAAGATGCTTTGTCCTCATATTGAGTCATAAAGTCAAGAGACTGAAAATAATAAAATAATTTAACAAATGAGATGATTATAGCTAAACATAGTTCAGGTATTTTACACTAGACACTTAGCCGCTATGCCTTCAAAAATAGATGAACTGACCTTCTCGCTGTTGTTACGCTTAACGACATTGTTTGCAATTAAATCGTGATCTATGTTCATGATATAATTTTAACAAGCTATGAAGAGATAAATCGGAAGAATTTTTTTGAATTTTTCTATTGCACGAAATCTTTTTTGAGCAGCTTAGTGACAAAATTATTTTTTAGTCAATGATAAATTAGGGTTTGAAGTTTTATGTCCAGAAAAAGTTAGAACTTTTCCATTAAATTTCCATTTCTGAAAGGTTTTCTAACTTTTTGATTCTACAGAGCTCAATGTCGACTCGAATTTTGTATAGAATGAGAATATGAGGTCGAATCGAGTACGAAAGCTCTGGTCGAGTCGGAATATTCGTTACTTCGTATGTACTTATGTCATCTGTCTGTAATATTCTGATTATCATTAAAAACTTATTCAAGAAGCCTAAATAAGTTTCTAAACTTCCGAAAAGTCTATGTATAGGCTGATGGTGGGATTCGAACTTGGGGAATTGAAAATCAATATCAACTTTCATGACTTGCACCTTGTTAAGTGAGCTATCAAAGTACTTTTTATTCTACGGCTTGTCAAGCAAATCACTTCTTTCATCTTTAACTTAGTAGGCCGGTAATTTATTCATTTAGTTGTTAACTCATTCAAAGAAAATAGTTCACTATTTCTAGAATTTCCTATAATTAGCTCATTCAATTCCAATAGGTGCTATGGAATGCTTTTGTTCCAAATTTTCATTGATATTTTGATAATACAATTTGATAATACATAACACATGTTGTATAAACCTTCTGTACAATGAAGTAACTAGAATTTGTTTTGAAAGAGTAAAGGAACAAAATTACGATAAGAAACCCTGTCCTTAAGCATTTTCCTTTAGAATTTATAGTTTACTTGCTTTGCTGGCCATACAGATCAGCTGTGATCCATGGCGATTCTCAGTTAACGTCTAAAACTGGCTTTATCGCTGGTTCTTTGCCAATATCCAATATCAAGTTCTACATTGTCTCTATCAACAGCCTCCTTCAAAGAAATTTAAAGTTTACCGGGTTGGCATAATCCAGGTCAATGCTTTCTACGTTCAATTTCAAAACAATTCCATCATGATGACAAATAATACCCAAAATAATAATTAATTATCGAATATCACGATTTAATTGATAACATAAGTCACTGATATTGATTGATTAGATAATTCATAGCAACAATAGAATAATTCTAATGTCATTTTATCTCTATTTACAGTTTGTAGGTGTCGTGTACTCTGCATTTGCCATATTAGGTCTCCTATCCAGATGGTGTATAATTGAAACACAAAATTCGCCGCTTGTTTATATGTTTTATATGTTCTACTTTAGAGGTTTGGCATACCCATCTTAAAATTAAGATTTTATTCAAATTCATTGCTTATTTTGTTCTGTCAACAGTTGAAAAATGTGAGCCAAAGTTTCAATGGAGGAAATTCAATATAATTAATTTTGTCGATGTAATCATGCCAGGCGAAACTGAAGCTGTACGTCGAACCTACATATTTACAATAACGTATTTGGTACTACACATTGCATTAATTGCTTTTGCCTTATTGGCATTGTGTGGTGTGAGATTCACAGTCAAGAGAAAACGATTTTTCTTCCTCCCATTAGTTTTTATTCTCATTGCCACTGTCATTTTTGATGTTTTGGCGACGGTTTATTATGTGGTTGACTTTGTATTCGTTTTGGTGAGTCATGGACTTAATTGACAATAGGGATCGTCTTACTAATTGATTTTTGTATTTGTTTTCATAGAAAAATGATGGACTTATGCAGATACTTGAAGTGATTAACATGAAAGAGACGAGACCAAATTTTGAGCAATTGGCATTTTCACTACGTTATGTCCCGCCAGTTGCAATGTTTCTTATTACATCAAAATTAGTCTTTTTCTTAATCTGTAATATCGTCTGGGCAGTGACTATTGTCCACACAACATGGTCCAAGAAAGAAAAAAGTCAAGAAGCTGAACCAAGAAAGGCAAATGGAAATGCTGCAATAATGGCAAATGATAATCCAGCATATGAGAATGACAGCGATGAAAAAATGTCAACAAATGAGGTGATTTCAAAAGATGGACATTCCGAAAAAAGATACAATGACACATCACGTGAACAAGACTTTGTCTATCCACATCAATTATATGCCACAAGTACCAAACAGAAGAAGACAAAGTCAATGGATGATGATGTTTTTGATGATGATTCAATTGACTTTAAAATACAACGTCCAGTTCTGTCTGCATCATACTACAATCATTCACGTAAGCTTCAACAATTTCCGAATAGTACTTATGACAATGATATTGAGAATCGATTAAATCGATTCCATACAAGTAATGGAAACCTCGAATATGATGAAATCTCACCAGACATTAGTTATAAGGAAATGAAAATCAGACCTACACCTCCGCCAAAGCCAAATAGATTAGAATTTAATTCGAGACCATCAAGTTCATATTACTTAAATTCCACAGGTCATGAAGATTTAATTTTATACAGACCTGATAGTGGACTAGATGATTCAAAAGCTGATCGATTAAGTGGACATGTGAGAACACCACAAGAATTAAGAAGTCAATTACCTTGGAGTTATTTCAATATGAGTGATGATGTGCCAAAGCATGCGCTTGTACATACGGAAGATACTGAAATTCCAGGAACTCCATTACCTGACTATGACATGAATGTGCCGAAACGAAGACATTATTAGGAAAATTCAATGGATCATTAAAATTAGCACATCTTTGAGTTACTGCTAATTTTAAATATAGATCTACTCGAAGGTTCAGTGATGAATCAGATGTTTAGTATTGTTAACTACTTTAAGTATTACTTTTATAAGTATTAAGTATTTATTGTGAAAATTTTATTAATGTTGTAAATTGATTGAGTTGATCTAGTGAAAAAAGTTCGTGATAGTTATAAGGAATAATTAGCTTTGGAGGGAATTTTGTCAATTTTTATGGGGTCTGGGTATGATATGAGAAGTGAGGCTTTGTCTACCTATTGCCTGAGTAAATACACCGTGCAGCTAGACTCGTCAAGATCAGAAAGTGACTTGACTTCTACGTGATGGCTGATTTCGGCCTATTTTTCCAGCGAATTGACATTATGCTGTATTTCAGTGGTGGACATACTTACACTAGTGTACTGCGGCACTCAGATTGCTTAGCACTGATGTATTTAGTGACAATTAAGGTACACAAAGGCATTTCGGTCCCAAATGTCGGGCCAGATATCTAATATCCAAAATACTAAGAATTTAACTCCTAAAATTCTCATGATTCCACAAATGAAGCAGAAAATTCTTTAATATCATGATAAATCTATTAGATCCACTTGTCATACCCAAATTATATCCAAACCTTCATTAAAAAATTGGCATAATTTTCTCCAAGGTAGCAGAACAAGATGAATTACCATGAATAATAATTTTTAATTGACTAAAAAATAATAATAAATCCAGTTTAATTGTATTCAAGAACAGATTAACAAAAGAAATCATAAGTATCATTAACATTCATTTCCAATAAACTCAAAACGGTTCAAATGTTTAACACGAAACTGTTTAGCAGCTCTAGAAAATACTTCTATGGGCACATGAATGTGCAAACAACCTTTTGCCTTTAAAAAAGAAAGAAAATCATTCAATAAAATGGAAAAAAGACATATGCATTTGACATTCTCATTCATGTAGATCCACTCAAGCTTTCTCTTTAAAAAAATGACCCTCTTACCTCTTTTTTTAAGGATGTCATTCCGACCTATAGAAAAATATTTGTCAGATTCCTTAAATCTTCTGATATTTTATTCGGATGGGGTTTTTTTTTGTGAAATCTTTATGTCAACATCAATGAAATGGTTCCTCTTATTGGATTTTTTACTTTTATTACAGCTTGGATTTAGATGTCTTTTTCAAGGTTTCATATTCACACCAAATTTTCAATTTGGGTGAATATATTGCTTTTGGTATTTTGAAATTTCAGTTTTTTTAATTTCCTGCATCAGGCTTACAGAATTGACAAATATTTCCAATGGTGGAAAGTCTGTGCCTGAAAATACCAATCCAACAGTGAAAACCGCATCTTGATTGGTGCTTCCTGTGCCGAGAAATCGCAAAAAAACACTTTCTGTTATTTAGTTAGTTAGTTAGTTAGTTAGTTAGTTAGTTAATCAGCACGATATCTCTCTTCAAACTCAATACTAAGACTTCGGGTTTTTTGCTTCTGGTAGGGAATGGGTATGGCAAGAACTGTATTGTTTTTGGAGCCATAAAATGCTTCCATTGAGGCACAAGATGTAAAAAACTGTCTTTTTTTGGTCCAAATTATAGTCGATTATTGCAAAATACATTTTTGTAAACAAACAAAAAAATAAATTGAACTGAATCTTATTGGATCTCATTTTAATGGTCTGGAAGTGAACTGGATCCTACTGGATCTTGTTTTTATGTATCTGGAAGTTGTATGGATCCTACTGGATCTCATTTTAATGGTCTGGAAGTGAACTGAATCCTACTGGATCTCATTTTAATGGTCTGGAAGTGAACTGAATCCTACTGGATCTTATTTTTAAGTGTCTGGGAGTTATATGGATCCTACTGGATCTCATTTCAATGGTCTGGAAGTGAACTGGATCCTACTGGATCTTATTATAATGGTGTAGAAGTGAACTGGATCCTACTGGATCTCATTTTAATGGTCTGGAAGTGAACTGAATCCTACTGGATCTCATTTTAATGGTCTAGAAGTGAACTGGATCCTACTGGATCTTATTTTTATGTGTCTGGGAGTTATATGGATCCTACTGGATCTCATTTTAATGGTCTAGAAGTGAACTGGATCCTACTGGATCTTGTTCTTATGTGTCTGGGAGTTATATGGATCCTACTGGATCTCATTTTAATGGTCTAGAAGTGAACTGGATCCTACTGGATCTTGTTTTTATGTATCTGGAAGTTGTATGGATCCTACTGGATCTCATTTCAATGGTCTGGAAGTGAACTGGATCCTACTGGATCTTGTTTTTATGTATCTGGAAGTTGTATGGATCCTACTGGATCTCATTTCAATGGTCTAGATGTGAACTGGATCCTACTGGATCTTGTTTTTATGTATCTGGAAGTTGTATGGATCCTACTGGATCTCATTTCAATGGTCTAGATGTGAACTGGATCCTACTGGATCTTGTTTTTATGTATCTGGAAGTTGTATGGATCCTACTGGATCTCATTTTAATGGTCTGGAAGTGAACTGGATCCTACTGGATCTCATTTTAATGGTCTAGAAGTGAACTGGATCCTACTGGATCTTGTTTTTATGTATCTGGAAGTTGTATGGATCCTACTGGATCTCATTTCAATGGTCTGGAAGTGAACTGGATCCTACTGGATCTCATTTTAATGGTCTAGAAGTGAACTGGATCCTACTGGATCTTGTTTTTATGTATCTGGAAGTTGTATGGATCCTACTGGATCTCATTTTAATGGTCTAGAAGTGAACTGGATCCTACTGGATCTCATTTTAATGGTCTGGAAGTGAACTGGATCCTACTGGATCTCATTTTAATGGTCTAGAAGTGAACTGGATCCTACTGGATCTTATTTTTAAGTGTCTGGGAGTTATATGGATCCTACTGGATCTCATTTCAATGGTCTGGAAGTGAACTGGATCCTACTGGATCTCATTTTAATGGTCTGGAAGTGAACTGAATCCTACTGGATCTCATTTTAATGGTCTAGAAGTGAACTGGATCCTACTGGATCTTATTTTTAAGTGTCTGGGAGTTATATGGATCCTACTGGATCTCATTTCAATGGTCTGGAAGTGAACTGGATCCTACTGGATCTTATTATAATGGTGTAGAAGTAAACTGGATCCTACTGGATCTCATTTTAATGGTCTGGAAGTGAACTGAATCCTACTGGATCTCATTTTAATGGTCTAGAAGTGAACTGGATCCTACTGGATCTTATTTTTATGTGTCTGGGAGTTATATGGATCCTACTGGATCTCATTTTAATGGTCTAGAAGTGAACTGGATCCTACTGGATCTTGTTCTTATGTGTCTGGGAGTTATATGGATCCTACTGGATCTCATTTTAATGGTCTAGAAGTGAACTGGATCCTACTGGATCTTGTTTTTATGTATCTGGAAGTTGTATGGATCCTACTGGATCTCATTTCAATGGTCTGGAAGTGAACTGGATCCTACTGGATCTTGTTTTTATGTATCTGGAAGTTGTATGGATCCTACTGGATCTCATTTCAATGGTCTAGATGTGAACTGGATCCTACTGGATCTTGTTTTTATGTATCTGGAAGTTGTATGGATCCTACTGGATCTCATTTTAATGGTCTGGAAGTGAACTGGATCCTACTGGATCTCATTTTAATGGTCTAGAAGTGAACTGGATCCTACTGGATCTTGTTTTTATGTATCTGGAAGTTGTATGGATCCTACTGGATCTCATTTCAATGGTCTGGAAGTGAACTGGATCCTACTGGATATTGTTTTTATGTATCTGGAAGCTGTATGGATCCTACTGGATCTTATTATAATGGTGTAGAAGTGAGTTGGATCCTACTGGATCTTGTTTTTATGTGTCTGGGAGTTATATGGATCCTACTGGATCTCATTTTAATGGTCTGGAAGTAAACTGGATCCTACTGGATCTCATTTCAATGGTCTGGAAGTGAACTGGATCCTACTGGATCTTGTATTTATGTATCTGGAAGCTGTATGGATCCTACTGGATCTTATTATAATGGTGTAGAAGTGAACTGGATCCTACTGGATCTCATTTTAATGGCCTGGAAGTGAACTGGATCCTACTGGATCTCATTTTAATGGCCTAGAAGTGAACTGGATCCTACTGGATCTTGTTTTTATGTATCTGGAAGTTGTATGGATCCTACTGGATCTCATTTTAATGGTCTGGAAGTGAACTGGATCCTACTGGATCTTGTTTTTATGTATCTGGAAGTTTTATGGATCCTGTTTTTATGGGTTTGGAAGTTGTATGGATCCTACTGGATCTCATTTTGATAGCCTGGAAGTGAACTGGACCTTACTGGATCTTATTTTTATGGGTCTAGAAGTTGTATGGATCTTGATCTCGGCTCGTATAGTGATCTATAAAGGTACTGTAATCTACCCAAGTCTGGCGAGCGAAGCTCAGCCCGGCTCGTATAGTGATCTATAAAGTACTGTAATCTACCCAAGTCGGGCGAGCGAAGCTAAGCCCGGCTCGTAAAGTGATCTATAAAAGTACTGTAATCTACCCAAGTCGGGCGAGCGAAGCTCAGCCCGGCTCGTATAGTGATCTATAAAAGTACTGTAATTTACCCAAGTCGGGCGAGCGAAGCTCAGCCCGGCTCGTATAGTGATCTATAAAAGTACTGTAATTTACCCAAGTCGGGCGAGCGAAGCTCAGCCCGGCTCGTATATTGATCTATAAAAGTACTGCAATCTACCCAAGTCGGGCGAGCGAAGCTCAGCCCGGCTCGTATAGTGATCTATAAAAGTATTGTAATCTACCCAAGTCGGGCGAGCGAAGCTCAGCCCGGCTCGTATAGTGATCTATAAAAGTACTGTAATCTACCCAAGTCGGGCGAGCGAAGCTAAGCCCGGCTCGTATAGTGATATATAAAAGTACTGTAATCTACCCAAGTCGGGCGAGCGAAGCTCAGCCCGGCTCGTATAGTGATCTATAAAAGTACTATAATCTACCCAAGTCGGGCGAGCGAAGCTCAGTAGAAAAATAGTTCGAGCGAAGCTCGCACTTAATTAGTTCGGACGCAGTCCGGACTTGGTTGAGCGAAGCTCACAAATTTTTGCGACCTGAACGGAGCGAAGCGAGTGAAGGCGTGAAAATTTTCCCAAGCACTAGAAACTGCATATCTATGAATATATGTTGCCGTGAGTAAAGAAATGGTTCGGACGTAGTTCATTCATTTAAATAATTTTAGTTACTCTATAAGTAATAATTATTTATCACATTTATTTCATAAATCAATTATTTTGTTCAAGTTGTGTTTTTAATTCTTGCACAGATACAGTTTTCTGATCTACGTATGGTGTGAATATTCCCATGAAGCGTGATCCGCTTCATTACTAGTTACGAGACTTTTTTGGAAAATAGAAGCAAGTATCAAGATGTAAAGAGCTTTTAATACTTCTTACAGATACTTGGAAGTTGTTTTTTGGTGTTTAAAGCTTTTTTAGGATGTGTGTAGAATAGGATGAATGATAAAGATGACTACAATGTTATTGTGTACTAATGTATTGCAATTTTTGGTTGAATGTAAATGTAATTGACAATTTTTTACGGATTTTATTTATTTACAATGTTGTTTATTCTTCGGAGTTCAAAAATTGATTGAACTTTAGTATAAAAAGGGGTTTTCAACTATGATGAATATTATTCAAATTTCAAATGACCGTTATAACATGATTTGAATCGAATTTCGGATTAAGTCTAAAATTCAATTTATTAATGATTAATTCCTCGTCAAATGACCGAATTCAGTCCACAGAATGAATATTCAAGCTCAATATCTTTCCAAGGAACTCGATATCCGAAATAAATCTCATCACATTCGATAATCTATTTCAATGAAATCATCACAAGAAAAAACTTCCATGTTACGCAAACAAAAGACGACATAAAATATTGTTTGTGTACGCAAATATTGTATCCTCCTTGAGGCAAAACGTTTCATTTTTGTGTCACACAGAAAAAAAAAGTTTTGCACATGACAAAATTTCTTGGAAGGTTCAACTGTTCCTTTCGGCTTAAAGGTAATTAAATAAATTTATTTGAACAGGAAAATGATGTAAATAGATCTATCAGGCGGAATGTAAAGATGGGTAAGTTGAATAATTTAAAATTTTTTGTTTTTTATTTTCAGACCCAAAACATTTTTTCATTCAAATGTCCTCAAACTCAATTTAAAGAATTGTCAGGCAATGTAAGACTAGTCTAGTGGAACACTGACCATCAGTTAGTCACTATGGCGACCAAAAAAAGCAATAATAGAATTAATCTTGCTCTCTGATTTCCTAGAAACCAGTTTAGTAAATTTAAGGAATAATGGGATGGAAGCAACAAGTGGGATGTCTAGGAAATGAGATTAAATTGAATCAAACGTCGTAAATATTCCTAGAATTTCTATAGAAATATGAATTTATTCATAGACAGAAAGCTTTAAGAGATTTAGTTTGTATAATACATAATTCCATGCCTCCATGGCTACCGATTAAAGATGAAAGTCTATGTCATCTTATGAAGATTTTTATTAATTTTAGAGCAAAGGTTGTTGGACAGTATTGGTCAAAGTGTGCTCCGCGATACAGTTTTGCAGTAGTGGACAACCTGTGTGCCGCTAAAAATTATTGTATACCCAAAAACCGGACGCAATTTTGGTCGAGGCTTATCACCAAACGACACCATGTGTCGCGACAAATAAAATGTTGCACATCACTGTGCATTGTGTTGCGTTACAGTCACAGATGTATTACGCGTTAATTGATTATGTAACGATTTTAGAGAGGGTGTCATGTACTAAGTGAGCAGTCCCATACTTATCATACAGAAAAATCTACCAAATCAAAGATTTTTGTCAATAAAAGAGGGTAAATCTTGAACTTGTACCCCCTTGTGATGGTTGTAGTATTGAAATCTGTGTCACAAAAGACATTACATTTGTGTGGTTTACATGCATTTACAACATTAATATTAATTTCTTACATAACTTTGTTCATTTAGATCGATGTAAGGTAAGAAAAACATGATTTAGGTCATGTCGAAAACTCAGAATCTCTCAGGTAAATACAACATCACTAATTGCACAATCCAATAAAATCCTCACATCTCTTTCATCTTGGGAGGAAAATGTAATAAACAAGTGATGATTTGCAAGGTTGTTGCCTAAATCATTTACAACACTCTTTACATGCGTACGTACGAGTATACCGAACAGCATACAATGTTCAATAGGGCGTCGGTTCGTCGACGTAATGATGGTCAAAAGCGATGTTGTATTGACGGCTTTGTGACAGTTGTAGCATCGGTCCGCAAAAGTTATTCTTCATGCGCTACATTGTCTGCAGCAACTGTAACATCGATCTAACGCTACTGCAACAGCGTTCTGACGCAACTGTAACACCGGTCTGCCGCAACTTTAGCAGTGGTCTGCGCAACTGTAACAGCGGTCTGACACAACTGTAACAGCGGTCTGATGCAACTGTAGCAGTGATCTGCCATAACTGTAACAGGGGTCTACCGCATTGTGTCGCTCGGGTTTATATTTGATTCAATACACAATATTGAAGATGTTTGTAAGTATGATTAACATATTGTAAATGTATCGAGACAAAAAAGAAGAAAATTACATTTTCATATTCAACAGCAATTTTCCTCTTCCTAGAAATAATATCCTGTTGATTTCCTCTACTCCATATATTCATTATATGTATGTATATCTAAGAAAAATTTCTTAAGGTCAAATAGATTTACATGATGAAAATCGGAGCATCAAACTTTTCTGTATATATATATAGAATACGGTTATGTATGGATTATGATGTATGAAAATGTATCACATGTTGATGAAAAATAATGTAAATTTTCGTTAGATGCCGTCATCGATGGCGTCAGTACTCTCATTTTTCTCTCTTTTTTCAATTCCCTCATGACTCTCGGATATAAACATTTTTTTTTCTTCTGGATTGTTATTCTTGTTTCAATGCAAACATACGAAAAGAGGAAAAAAGAAAAGCAATTTTTATCACCCGACTGTACGTTTGTTAGCGCTTAAGGTATTTAGATGAGTTCCCAGCTATTAAGAAATGATTTATGTATTGTTTATAAGAGAAGAAAATGAAATAAAAAACTGTTCGTTTATTACGTCACACATTAATGCTAATTACAATCTTCTGTGCTTTAATCTGAATCTGAATGGGAATCAGGGGTGGATTTAGGAGAAGGAAAACTCGGATTAGTGTTCCTGATCTCGGACTCGTGTTTTTGAACTTGGATTCGTGTTTCCGAACTTGGATTTGTGTTTCCGAACTCGGATTCGTGTTCCCGAACTCGGATTCGTGTTTCCGAACTTGGATTCGTTTTCCGAACTTGGACTCGTGTTCCCGAACTCAGACTTGTGTTCCTGAACTCGGACTCGTGTTAACGAACTCGGATTCGTGTTTCCGAACTTGGACTCGTGTTCTCAAACTCAGACTTCTGTTTCTGAACTCAGATTCGTGTTTCGGAACTCAGATTCGTGTTTCCGAACTTGGACTCGTGTTTCCGAACTCGGACCCGTGTTCCCGAACTCTGACTCGTGTTCCCGAACTCGGACTCGTGTTGTTGGATTCGCCCTCGTGTTCCCAAACTCGAATTCGTGTTTCCGAGCTTAAATTCGAGTCCTGCATCTTGCCAAATGTGCTGTCAGTGCACTTTAGCTTCTACGGATACTATCAGCAATTTCAAATTTATTATTTTGACTCGGACTAGATGAAAGGGAAACTTCTCACTCAATTCCAGCCCTGCCTCCACTTCAGCGCTTCTATTTCAAAGAGAAATAATTAAATATTCCTTTTTGTTCGAGAGATAATTTATTGTGAGGGTGATGTGGTTTGAATCAGCATTAATTTTAATAGATATTAACAACAATTACACACTGTGCTCCAGCAGATTCTCTTATTTCGAATTATATTTTGTGGCTTTGAATCGACCATAATTTATAAATGTATATGCAGAATATGCTATGACATAAATTATGTTCAAGGACTCTCGAAAATTTTCCTCATTTCCATTGTTTATGTTGAGCTTGTTGATCTTTTTTTTGTGCTGTACTGCCTCTTAAGAAACTCAATGGAAGTTGAAAGGAACAAGACAAAAATGAATATTTTGGGATGTCTTTTTTCTCGCAATTTATTTTGTTCTTTACATAACCAGAAGAGACTTTAAACAAATTTAAATTTTTAAAAGTTCCTGGAAGGAATTGAAGGTTTACTTAAAGAGATTATTTTCATTTCTTAACACAGTGCTGTCTAAATTGTGTGCCACGACACACTAGTTTGTCGCCTAAAATGATTAAAAATGCCATGAACAGCTTGCCATGTGCAGTTTCAGTCGTGGCTTACCATCAAAGTATGTCGTTACCCAAAAAAGGTTGTACAGCACTGATTTAACAACAATAAAAAAGTATTTAAAATTATACATTAAAAAAGTTTCATTTACATTTTCATTATTATATAAACACAAACACATGTTGATCCGTAACTAGGTATTGGAATAGATCTATATATTCACACTGTGGTCCATAAATGAGTAGCTAAAGTCGAACATTTTATTTAAATATTTTAATGTCTGTGAAAATAAACTTGAAAAATCTACAGTCATCTCTTGGTTTTAGAGGCTGAGGTTCAGAGGCAAGTCATAGGGTTCGGAGGGTCAATCCCACTCCCTTCTCTTCCCCCAAATTGTTTCGTATACTTTAAGAGGATACTGTGATTTTTGACTTAAAATCCTTAGATAATTGCATATTAATGTCCACCAAGGGGGTTAGGGTTTACACCATACCCAACCCTTGAACCTGGTGCATGATCTATACTTAGAGAAGGATTGGAAATTGCGTAACACTTAGTGGGGGTTGGGGACAATAATTTTCTATGGAGAGCATGATTGTAGCGCGACTAAACGTTCCGATGGGGGAGCCTATTATTGCGTCATAGCATCAACACATCTGTTCATCTGTTTAGTCTTTGGTCTTTTCTAGTGATACAATATAACAAACATTTGGTATACATTTCAAGAAATGAATAATTACCCCAAAGAATCTGGCTACGAATCCAGCAAATATCCACCATATGCTCAATACAAGCTGTAAAAAATTTAATTTTCCACTTCCTTCTTAAGGTCATAAAACCTGTAAAGCACACAAAAAAATTTTTTAATTTTCTTCATTCAAAGTTGAAATGAAAATTTTTCACAGTAAAATAAATTAACTCACGGCCATCTGCGATTGTCTTCTTTAACATTCAGAATCAGCTCCCATTTCTAGTGTCTTATTAATTTATTACAACATGAAACAAGTCATAATGAAAAAAAGGGAGGACAACATTTAGTTTTGTTAAGGCACAAGTGACGATGATGACTGTGAGGAGCTATCCTTTAAATGTGACACCAAAGCACAAACACACTTGATTCGTAACTTTTGATGAAAAAAAAAGCTCTTAGAAAATTGAGAGATAAAGTAGCAGAAAAGCCTTAGTGGACGGCAGCTGAAGGGACAAATGTATATACAGATTGTTTTTATTCGTACACGTTTTTAATATGGCTTTTTTGTGCCTTTTCTTTCTCATATTTCTCTGAGCGTACACAGCATAGATGTGAAATTATGTTGTGATATTGAGTTATTTATAGAAAAAATTACAACACTGTAATTTTTGTAGGCTTAAAGGATATATGAGAGAAGGAAGCAAATATTTGGCAGTAAATGATGATTTTGGATGGAGAAAAATATTCAAAAAGTCTGACAAAATTTGCATATTTATTAAGCTTTATAGATTGAATTATAAATTAGACTATGCATAATATTTTTTGCGGCAATATTTTCATTAGGAATAACGATATTGGAATCTATTAAAGAGCACTTTAGGGGGAATAAATTGTAAATTTAATCGATAATCACTTTTTGGTCTCGATTGGATGTGAATTTTTTAAGGGAATACATAAGGTGAGGAGGAAGTAATTTAGACGGTAAGGGAAGCAAATCTGGAAAATAAAAGCAGTGATTAAATTGGCAGAATTGTAGCTTTACAGGATAAAGGTTCTTGACTAGCTGCTCTTGAGCCAGTCCTGAATTTTCTAAATAGAACAAGTTGGTTAAGGCCGGTGTGACTTTCAATTGGTGTCAAATTCGGTTTAAATCCGGTACAAAATCAGAGTCATGCCGATCTGGGCTGGAACTCCGATCGATTAACTGACTCGTGCTATTCAGGTTATTTAGTAATTACTTAAGGTTCGGTCAAAAACTGTAGGACTTCATTTACATCTCGGTACCTCGAAGACTTGCCGAGAAAGCTGCAATATAGTTTTGCCATAGCAACTGCATTATGATGCCCATACATGTAGTATATACACAAGATCTAGATTATCTGCATAAAGTCACAAATCCCCATTAAAAAAAGTGAGGTCTGGACAAATTGGAATCTAAGATATCGAGACATAAGTAAGTGTATTTGCCAATGAGAGAGTAAAGCATCGGTTGCCGAGTGGTTAGGCAACAGACTGAATATCTGTGTTACTCTTGTGTGAGTATGTGGGTTCGATTCCCACCAGAGACCGATCATCATTAATTATGATGTTGAGAGCTGTAGCTTTGACAAGGATTCGGACAATGCTCACAAATTTACAAAAACTGAGCTCAATATTAATTTTGAGCCACAAGATCCTCATATTTGAGAACATCAAAGCTGAACTTCAAAAGCAATCGGACCCCTAAGTCAGAATAAATTATCAAAAGCCTCTCTCAATAGCTTTAAGACCATTGAGCATTTTAATTAAGTTGTTGGCAATGTTATTGGATCTTTCTTTTTGTGCAGCATAAATAACAGCTTTTCTTGTGTCATGAATGATTCATGTATCTTTAATAATAATAATAATAAACTCAGCATGTTGCTAAGAACTATGCTGTCTATATTGTCAATGTTATAGCTATTAGCATTATTATTATTTCTGTTGTCAACGTCCAAGAATAGGAATGAATTATACTTAAAAGGAAGGAAGGAAGGAAGTCAAAGAAAGAATAAAAATTTACCGGATAATCTATGAACAATGTGTCGCTGCTAATTGCCGTAAAGGAACTTTCATTCATAAAAAAAATATAATCACTTAAATAGCTTTTCAAAACGAGGCGAGGAAATTGATTTTTTCCTTCAACTTGATTCCATTTTCCATTATGTGCAAACACCATCATATATGCCATTGTACACATATATGTTTACACTAGAGGAGGATTGATGATGATGAGGAGAAACTGCAAAATGTACAATAATAAATTTATGTGGAATAGATAGAAGGAACTGCTTTTTATATGAAAAAAAAAGAATCATTATTGAACGTTAGACTTGCCATTGTAATAATTCAGTTTCATTCGGTTCGATATTGATGGAAAATTTTGTTACAGGATCATGGGTTAGGTCGATATTTTTTCTGTGCGTTTAGCTTTCATCACTTAATCAATTGATAGATTGAACTAAAATGGACCAAAAAAGTAGAATTTTATTGAATTGGAAGCTCATTTTATGATGATTTGATAGGAAATTTACGGGATTCTCTCATGTTGAAGTTAGGATATCAATGGAACAGGCTGTGACAGTTTAAGTTCGAAAACTTCGAAATCATTTCGAAATTAAATTCGAAAATACCTGAGAAATTTTAAAAAAATTTGGTAGACTTTCAAATATTTAAATCAAACAATCGGTCTCTTCCGAAATTACGATAGTTTGGTCATCACATTTACAGATCATAAATCACCAAAATCATCCCTTTTGGCTACAATTTGATGAATGGTAAATATTGATTTATTTCACTGTGCAATAAAGATTTTGTCATCAAAGTAATCATTTGATTTCACATCATTTTCTCAATAAAGATTTTCACATCGCAGTAAAATTTACAAGCATTTAAAGAAATTATTTCCATTTAAGTAAGTGGCCAGCATATTTCATCCAAATCCATCATAACTCCTTTTTCATCAATTTAAGATCCACAACTCTCCAAAAACAATTAAAATTCAATGGCAAATCAATCCCTCGCAATTCAAAACCTCCTAGTCGCTGAAAAGCGTGCAGCCGATAAAGTAACGGAAGCTAGAAAGCAACGACAAAAGCGATTAAAGAAGGCAAAGAACGAAGCTCAAGATGAAATTGAAAAATTTCGTCAGGAACGTGAAAAACAATTTCAGGAATTTGAATCAAAATATATGGGATCTCGTGACGCTGCTGCTGCTCAAATTGATGCTGACATCCAGGTACAAATAGAGGAAATGATTAAAGTGATTGACGAAAACAAAGAAAAGCTCATCGAGGATATTATCGATTTGATTTGTGATATCAAGCCGGAAGTTCATAAGAATTATTTGATTAGAATGAAGAAAGAGGAGGAAGTGCTTGAATAAAATTGAAAATTATTGATCCTAATTAAATTTATGATTTTTGAATTAGTCTGTAAATTTCAGCTATGATTTATGCCTAACCAGAGCTCTAAGTCAACTCCAATTTCACATGGAGTCAAGTCGACTCAAATCAACTTTTCCATACAAAATCCAAGTCGATTCAAGCTCTTTGGCTAACTATGCCAAACTCTCAAACCAACTTCCAAGAATCAACCCCAAAAGAATGCCATTCTGCTCATAATTAATTTCAAAGGAAAACTTTTTATCGACCCATATTTTCTTAGATAGTCAAATTTCCACTTCTTATTATCATCATCATCCCTTCATAATATGACAAATATGTCTCGTAAATTCCATAAATATTTAGGGCAACAGCAAAAAAAAATGATCCCGGGAAACACAATTGGGCGAATAGCATTTTTCGTGGCAACAATGGATCAAAATCAGCCGTCTCGGTGTCGTAAGGAAAGCTTCTGGTGATGCCATCAATACGTTGGAGCGACATGAATTAAGAAGGCTCCTTTTAAGATTCATATGGCTGCCAAATTTGGCAGTTTCCATTTGGTTCCACAAAAGAAGTTTAACAGAGCCTTAAAAGCTCAGTGGTGGAGCCTTCTTCATATGTGTTGCTCTAGACGGTGACGTCACAGCCAGGGCCGTAGTCAGTAGGGGCCTTTGGGAAAGCACGGTCCTCTCTTCGAGAATTGAAATCGTTGAATTTGTAACGTTTTTTTTTTATTTAAATTTTTTGTTTGCATTTTTGAAAAAAATTCGATAAAAAAACTTGTAAAATTCTAGCTACGCCCTTGGTCATAGTACCCTAGCAATCACGTTGTGCTCCTCGGGAAAGAAACTTTCATTGTTTAATTAAATGCGGCAAAACTTTCCATCATTCATCCAATTCCATAACAAAGAAGAAGAAGAATTCTAGTGTTTTTATGTGCCATTGCTATATTATATGCCATAAATAGTTCATCATAAGCACAAAATGATATTTCCCCTCAATACTATCACATATATTAATCATAAAAGATGGCTGAGAAGGAAGAAATCTTTATGTATATAAAAGAAATAAAATGACGTGATAAATATTGAATCATATGCTGTACCTATGATATATACCAGAAAATTTTCTTTAAAGACGACGTACAATGACGTAAGAATTGTAAGAAGTAGAAGTGCTTATTATTCTATTTTTGTGAGAAAACTTTTTCTTGTGTTCGATGTCTTTGGAGAGTATAAACATTGAGGATGAGAGATGACAAGAACAATTGTCATAGTAAGAACTTTTTTACTTGATGATGACGATAAATTATGTAAGGAGATGTTCCTTATTCTCCTTACAATTCACGTAAACAAAGAGGTGTGATAATAACTTGGTTCTATTTATAAAACATTATTATGAGATTATGGAAGTCTCTCAGACATCTTTCGTTAAGTTTTTTTGCTTGCTCTATGGAGAAAAAATTGAGAATTTTACTCAAAAACTTATATCCACAGTTCAATTTGAGAATTGTTCGCGTTTAGATCGCATTATAGTGTATATTCAATATTATCGTCATTACATATATTTATTATATGATATTATGGACATTCTTTCAAAAATGGAATAAAGGAACGAGAGAGAATACATTTTTATTTTGGTTAAGATGAAGCATATGGACAGTGAATTCCATTAAGCTAATGAGTTTTTGATAAGATTCAGCTAGAATAAATAACATAGGGAGTAATACTATATATAGGTACTATTTTATATATATAATGTTGAAATATAATACACAGAACAGAGAATGAGGAAATTTGCTACTTATGTGAACGGAAGCAGAAACGTGATAGAATTTTATTTCATTTATTTTTTAGTAAGCATTTATGGGAAGATATCGTTGATTGTTATTTTATTTCTTTTTCTGTCTGTTTGTCTGAATTGCATTTATTGTTTGGTGTCTTTTACTTATTGGTGAACGTTAATCGGTTTTGATTAATTGGTCCACCTCTATTCGTCTCCCGGATTTAAGTAATTAGGGAGAGGCTATTTAAAATGGATCAATACACATGCTGTTTGATGTAGAGGACGCTCAAGTATGTCGTAAGAATTATTGAAATATAAGGTGTCGTTTAAGGACGTAGTCAGCTGATCACTTCTTCCTTGCATAGCCCCACTCCCTACCATCTTTCTCTTCCACTTCCCATCCCAGTGCGCCCTTGTAGTCGTGGTTCAAAAATGGTTAAACAAGACTGGAATAACAAAGCAATCCTGAAGCCCCTTTATTGGAAGATTTGGAACTGTTTCCCAAAAAATCAAAGAAAATTGAAGAATTCTAGATAAATTGATTAGTTTTGGTCCTAAATTGGGGTCTTAACTGATCTACAGGTTCGTATCTCTTTAACTTTCGATACGTTTCATGGAATTTCTGGCACACAGGTTGTCCACTACTGTTCTAACGTCTAATCTCTAGTTCATTGTTAGCTTTTAAACTTTTAACATATCTTTATGATCAATTTGGTCAGAAACTACTAGTAACATCAGTCTGTCACTCAATAACCCAATCCTGGGTTTGGAGCCAGCCCCAGAACCATGGAAAGGATCATGAATTCCTGTCCATTTTGTAAGATTGCATCCATATGCCTCCTTATTACCTCATATCCAATTTCATAATTAGCCAATAAAATGCGCTTTAAAGCCACAGATTATCAAAAACTTACCTAACTAATTTTATTATTTTGCTGACAATTTTTCATGTTGAATTTTCAATTATTTTCCTTAAAGAGCTAAAATATGCTTTCAGCAAACAAGTAAGAAACTTTTAATTTCATGGAGATTTTCATTCGCTGCTGTTCCATTTGCTCAGTTTTTGCTTACCATTCGTATTAAAATCACTCACATCTATGTGGCAATAATAACGTTTAACGTCAATAATGATGGAGACTTATGCTATAATCCTGAATGATAGCTTTATAAAAATGTGAACATGAACGTCTAATATGGGAATGGAAGCTTATTATCATCAAGTTTATTTTTTTTTTTGATGATTATTAATGGTTCTTTACGTTCATTGCCAACATTCAATCGCATTATATATCCACAACCGTATAAAAATGATAAGTCAAGAAATTCTAGGAAAAAATTATTGGCTGAAATCAATATTGAGTGTGAATCCTTGTGGGTGATGTGCTTTAAAGTGAATTTCAATCTGATTAATTTTATGCCTGAATAATAAATTTAGACAAGATTCTATTTATAATTTAATATTAAAATGTCATTAGATATTTATCAGTGCTGAAATTTAGGGTAAATTCTGATGGGGATTATTGACAGTAAAATTATGCTAATTCAGCTGATAAATTGGATTTTAAAATTAAATATTGAAGGTATGACGAAATTTTTCATATCAACAACAGTCATCAGCTCATATCCAACATTCTAAATTTGGAACAATTTTCTTGAAACAAGTCAAAAACAAATACCGAATTGCTTATAAAAATTACAAAAGTGAATATTTGATAACTTTATATTTAAAATTTCATGTTAAGAAGGAGAATTGCGTAACAAATCCATTATATATTAACATCTTAAATAACGAATAACAAGCCGTAACAAACTGATGAATTAATTCTCGGAAACTTTTCTTGATTCACAAATAAAATTTATTGTTATTTATGAGATTGTGTATGTTGTTGTTAGGTTGGGAGGATATTTTGAATTCAGCGTGAATTGTGATGCTTAATATTTGATTTTGGATGAATTTAAAGGAATTTTCAAACCTTTGGTTTAGCTGAAAATTTCAAAAACTGACCGAAAATGTCAAAAACTGATCTTAAGTTACTAAAATTGACCGAAAATTTCAAAAACTGGACGAAAAGTTCACAAATTGATTAAAAACTTCAAAACTGTCCGAAAATTTTAAAAATTGATTCAAAACACCAAAAACTGGCCGAAAACTTCATTGATTGACCGACAGTTTTAAAAACTGACCGAAAATCTCAAAAAGGACAGGCCGAAAGTTTCAAAAACTGTTTGAAAATGTTCAAAATTGATCGAAAAGTTCATAAACAGGCGGACAATTTCAAAAACTGGCCGAAAATTTCAAAAACTGATCAAAAATTTTAAAAACTGGTCGAAAGTTTCAAAAACTGGCCGAAAATTTATAAACTGAACAAAAACTAAACAAAGGTTCAAAAACTGACCGAAAATTTATTGCGATTTTCAAAAACTGGCCGAAAACTTCAAAACTTGATCAAAATCATCTTCAACTTGCGCCCAAAAGAAATTTTTTATCCATCAAGTACGAATAATTCAAACTTTTTATCTGCATTCTCGCGTATAAATCTCAAACTTACAAGAAATAAACTTCCAGTACCATAAATAATTGATGCTTCTTGTTTTTATGTAAAACCATATTTGCAAGACAAAAAAAGGATAAAAAATTCAAAACTTTAGGCACTGCATCATCAGTAAAAAAAAATTTATTGCGTCGTTAAAGAACAAAATATTATTTTTGGAGATTGGAATGCTTTCCTTTCATTCCGTTGTACATCGCAGCCAATGGATCTGCTTAAAAAATAATTGCAGTTTCATGTTTCTATATAAATATTGGGTTTCGCACATTTTTACACTAAATGTGTAGCTTACACATATACACAGCAATTACTCGATGTATAATTTCGGTAATATAATCTAAAAATATTATGTCTATTCATAATGTTAAGCCAAATATTATGAGCCGAGTGACACATGGCAGTAACTTGTGATTATCACTAACTTGTACCAATTCAGCATTTAGCTTAGATGGACTAAGCTGACAAGTTTATGAATTGGACCAATGTCGACATGCTTGTTCTTACAAGATTTACAGCTCGGTGGTGGCACCAACAACAAAAAAAAAATCGTATGAAATGTCCAAATGCCATTAAGTTACGAAGTTAATTATCTTTTACAGACCGTACCATATGTAGACACAAATTTCCATTTTTTATTGTATCTCGTATATCAAATAATTTGATACATATAAACATGAGCGAAATATTGCGAAAAATGGAAGGGATGTAATATAGGAGGGGAGACAATTTGATCCACCTTAATTAATTGATATGTATTCTCCAGGGTCATTGATATAAATCAAATTAATTGCTATTCAGTAAACTTACCAAATATGTTCAGAAGATGACAATTAAGTTTGTCTTTCATCATCTCGTCTTCGATACGGACGAGACTTTTCATTGTCTTCGGTTCTTATTGTTGTTGAATTTCACTTTTTACCGCTTTTTCTGCTTTTTTGAAATGATGCGTGGTTTTGGTTGTTTTGACCGTTACAGAATTATTTGAATTTTGTCAGAATAATTTTGACGGTTTATTTTCAAATAAATATTGACCGTTATTTTAGGTACTTGAAATTATTTCTCGTTATTTAATTTGAAATTATTTTAACCGTTATTTAATTTGAAATTATTTTATTTGAATCTATTTTGACCGTTATTTCTTAAAATGCCCTTTAGTGACACATTCCGTCCTAGATAGACTTTTCACTTGTATTTATTATTGAAAGGAAATGACGGAATTCCATCAAGTCATATAAAAGAAGAAAAAAAGCCTCTTGAGGCATTATTGCCCGAAAAAATATAAGACACGCATTATATTTAGGAATGCTAAAATTGAAAATTGAAAGCACTTCCGCCTTCATCCCTTTTTATGTTCATTCCACGACTCTAATGTTCCATTTTTATTATTATTTCATTCATTCCATCATGTCAATTCAACATTGTAATATTAGGCAGTAGCTATAGCACTGTCATAAAGTACATATTACTTAAATGAGAAATGGATGCCATTGCAAATAAATTAGAGCTGAATGGTAGTTGGCGTTGGTCGTCGTCACTTTTTTTTTATGTTGTGATATAAAGCATGACAGGAATAAGAAGATAAGCTGAATGTACATAAAAGAAGGTCTAGTAAATTAGATTATAGCTACTGTTTTTTATCGCAGAATATTCTTTTCTTTATTCCACAGAAAATGATAAATTACTTTAATTAATCATGATCCAATTTCTTGTGAAAGTTCTTTCATATCCCCGTCAAAAATTTTTCTCTCTTCTCTTCTCCCTTGATGCGATACGTTTTTTTCCTTCTTGCTTTTCATTTTCCTAACTCATCTGTAACTAAATAGCTGTCATTTCATCATAATCTCCAAGCTTATTTTCCATTATCTTTCTCAAATCCATATTTAGACATTTTTTTTTCTTATATATACGTGTATTGATTGAACTTTTAGTATTTCATAAAGCAATTTTCTTCACTTCTTCTGCTTGACTTTCACTAACTTAATAAAGATTGAAAAAAATATTTTGGAATGAGATTAATTTTCGGATTTTTATTTTTTTTGTGTCTTTGGCGATACGCAAGGGATATAATTTCTTGGGAGTGGATGAATTGTCTTTGAAGTTTTATTACATTAACTATGAAGATAACAAGGGAAATGAGTTGGGATTGATAATCTCTTTCTTCTTTCTATCTTTAATGTACAAAGACTTCAAAATCTTACAAAAATGTCAATTAAAAGATGAAATAAATCCTTAAAAGCAGGAATGTATGTAGTTGTTTGACCTAAGCTTCTCATTCTTAATCATCTCAGCCTTAGTTCTTTCCTGATCTCTAAAATTGGATCAAAATTATCATTCTACAATTTTCTTACGATTTTATTTAATTTTCCTCATTTAACAACATTCTTTTCTTGTATTTACTCTTCTTCTCTATGTTTGGATCTTTCTGTGCTCTAAATTCTTTCCTTGGATAGCCTTAAGCTTTCAATTTAATTAAAATTCACTTAAAAATGCTTTCTATTTAAAAACTGTACGAATTAAACTCTTCGACCAACTTGAAGTTGACTTCGAATAAATTTCGATAAACTTAACGACATAAAATTTGAATTTTCAAAGTTCGTTACATTCATTCAAACTCTGAATTCCTCAGACTTTATTACACTTTTCATTGTATGAAGCAATATAAAGCTGTTCATAAAATAAATAAAATTGTTCTACTTATGAGAGTCTATTTTGGATCCATTTCAAAAAGTCCATCAAAATAGAAATTGATGCGGCAAAAAAAATGAAGAATAAATCAGGAAACTTATATCCGTTTGACAAAGAGAAATGTCAAAACAGAAAATGATGTTCTTATTAAATAAGATTCGCAGTATGTCTCTCCACATCTTAAAATATCCACCCTAAATTAGACCAAAAATATTTCCGTCCATGCCTAAAAATTGCCTTCCAAGAATCTAATAAAAGCGACCATTTCATGCACAGCAATCACAGCTAATTACTTGATGTAAAGATGCGCTGCAGTTGTCCGAATCATTAGAAATGATGACTTTCTACCAGAATCTCTTTCATCAACTTTCAGCTATTCGCCATGGGTGGCAAAATTGCTTAATAAAAGAGAGAAAAGAAAAGAAAATTGATGTTTCTTCTGTGTACATCTTGTAGATGACTTTCATTCCTCTTCATGATATTTTCTTCTTTTTGTGAACACGAAAAAAAGAAGAAGAAGAAAGAAAAATTCATTAACCTTCCTTGGGGATACTTAGATTAATACTTTTTGTTTCACTTATAAACTCAAAGATGTTTGACATCCTTTCACTTAATTAAAAATCAGATTGCTTTGGTAATTTTAACGTGGCTGTTATAATCGCTGACATGAATTCGTGAATCTTATGAAAAGAGAGGGGCTGTTTAGAAAATATGTCTTTATGAAGATTAGATCTTGTGGGGGTTTGCTTGAATTGTGCCGTAACACATCTTAATCTAAAGCAGAAAAAGCGGCAATGGTCAAGTGGTTAGAGCGTCGGACTACCCTTCTAACGACCTGGGTTCAATCCCAGGGAAAGTCTAGTTGGATTCGAATGTTTTTTCGCTGTTCTAGTCACAATAACTAGGTTTGTGTGATTCGCGACACACAAATTATGGTTAGGTACGTTGCATTGATATTTCCTGGGTCATGCATCTTAATCTATGTCTGAAACCGCACTCGGCATGCATTCATGGCACTAGTAAGCTGCGTATTTCATATTCTTAGAGAACAAAGACAGATTGTGGCTCTAATAGTACTATTGCACCTGTTATGTTCTTTGATTCTTGAATACTGACTATCACAGATCATCTGTGATCCATGGTCTCTTTTAGTTGGCGTCTAAAACTGGCTTTATCGATGACTGCTCTTTGTTAATTACCAATACCGAATGCTTTATGGTCTCTAATAATAGCCTTCCTCCAATAGTTGTTTAGCGGCCTTCTAAGTGCTCGAAGTTGACTCCAATGTTTTATGAAGGCGAGACGACTCATGTCGAGTTTTCTTAACAAAATCCGAGTTGACTTCGAACTCTGATCCTGCCCATTGGAGCCTCTCGATGTACTCTGTTCCTATATTTGATGAATTAACTACTCAGAACAGCCTCCTGTATATTAAACGTCACACATGAAAGATCCCTAATAAGATTTTAAGAACAATTTTCGGTACTAAAAAAGAGTTAATTAAATTTATGGATTATTTTTTTGAAAAGTAAATCTCTTTTGACTTTGAAAATCTTTTAGAATGTCAGTGACTTTTTTTCATTCTACAAACTTAATCTAATTATTTACTGATTCCGCTCATGCCGAAATAATATCCTTTGATATTCTTATAGATAATCGCACTATAATCTCTAAGTTAAAAAGAAAGTCGACAATTTAAGGATCCATGATTATAAAAAATGAGAACTACGAAAGCTTCAAATAAGACAGTTTCATTTCTATTTTCTCCTTATATCCCTTTCGTGCCACTCTATTTTATTCATAAAAGATTCTCGACTAAATATAATTTACATAAATTTACAATGTACATAAGATGATGCTGAAGATAAGGAAGAAAAATGATGAAAGAATTTCGTTTAAATTTCGCAAGGTTCTGGCGCATTTTTTTACAGTTAGTGGAAAAATTTATTATCTTTTATGATAAATGATATTTGATCAAAGTTACCTTAAGGGAATTTAATATGACTTTTGATTCATATTTTCCACACGTTTTTTTACATTTTTCAAGTCGAGTCAATGAAATTTTTTTGCGAGATTTAACCCGATCGGCACAAATTATTCATGGCTGTCAAGTGGCTGCTACATGGCGATCAAATGACAAGTTTCATGTTGCCATGTTTGATGCTATGTGCTGCCAAGTTTGATTCCATGTGGCTGCTACGTTGCATGCCATGTGGCCGCAATGTTGCATGATATGTGGCCGCTAAGTTGCATGCCATGTGACCGCTCCGTTGCATGCCATGTGGCCCCTAAGTTGCATGACATTTTGCCGCCACGTTGGATGACATTTGCTGATCGGGTTTAAAAGAAAAACAAAAATATTTTCATTCATTTCTTGATAATGGATTTATGGTGCTGTAAAGATTTAAAAAAATTGTATTCAGCTAGTTAAGTCACAATAATTGGACAAAAATTTATCACAAGTTCAGTTAATAAATAATAATTTTAATTAAAAATTTCTGGGTGGTTGAAAAATAACTTTTAATGACCATTTTATTTAAATTGGGGCGATAATTGAGTTACTAGGTGGGTTATTGGTGTTATTTCTGGACAGAGTGTGATTTTTGGAATTAAACAATATGTAGGCAAATCTGTTGATGTAAAATTAAGGCATCTGCGACCTAATGGCAAAGGAACAGCCCAAAAATTTGTCATAATTGCTTTTGTGAAGACGAAGGTTCGATTCCCACTACATGTTGCCAACGATTTGATTAGAAGAACTTGAAGTCGATTCTTATTTTGTATTGAAAACAGCCTAGATTAAGCACTCCACATAAAATCCAAGTTACCTTCGACCATTAATACCAATACCAATAAGATTGAAAGAAAACAAAATCAAAAGAGCAACCTTGAACCTCCCTAAAAAAAAATTAACTTCCAAGAAAAATTCTCATTTTCACTCGACATTAAAATATCAAATTTAAATGGAGATTATTTTCAAGAAGCCCAATAATGATCCTTATGATGTTGCTTGCACAATTTGAGAAATGACTAATGGAATGATCAAGAGGAAGAACCAAGATGTAGACACTTCTTCGTATTCTTTTGTGAGGCAATTTATATTTTGTTCATTTTTGACTTCTTTATGTTTTTTTTTGGGATGGAGAAGAAGGAAAAGTGTCAAGGCATTCAGAAAAGAGCCGCGTGATATTTTTGTTTGGGTTAAAACTGTTGGAATAAGAACATATTGGAACTTAAGCTGGATTAAAGGAACGTGGTGAATTTTGGAATTAAGTTTGAAGGTTAAGTTGACAGGGTTTTTGTAGTTTTTGAAGGTTGGCAGTAAAGATTGGGGCCGACAATAAGTCAGACTGTCCGACAATAAGTCAGACTGTCCGACAATAAGTCAGACTGTCCGACAATAAGTCAGACTGTCCGACAATAAGTCAGACTGTCGGACAATAAGTCAGACTGTCCGACAATAAGTCAATACAATAAGTCAGACTGTCCGTCCGAATTGTCAGACTGTCCGTCATAATTCAGCAACATGTCCAAAAGTCATTTAAATCTTCAATTTGCTGCTTATTATCTTAAAAAATCGTTTAAATCCCTCATCAGAATCACTAAATTGAACGTCAGTCTGCACACAAACTATTCCAATTTTTCACTAGAATTGCTGCATTAAAACTACAATATAGCTTTACTAAACAGCATACAGCATATCTCATATTTTTCATAAATAAGCATAGAAAATCATCCATTTGAAGATAAACAAGCTCATCCAGCATAAACATTTTCAAGTGCTCAATCACTGTGAATGTAGATAAAAAAAAGGCAAAAAAAGAGACGAGAAATAAATAAAAAAAAGTTCAAAGACATTCCTCGTAAAAAAATGAATAAAAGTACATATTACAAAATAGAGACAAATGGCAATTCAATATGACATGAAATAAAGAAAAAGCTCCAAATGTCGATTTTGGATGTGAAGAAAAATCATAAATATACATAATGTGATATTCAACAAATTTTTATTTCCCGTAATATCATGTTCAGTTCCTCTCATTCGTTAAATTTTCTCGCGTGAGCAGCAAAAGAGAGGACGTCGATGAAAATCATTTCCATGAGCACCGAAATAATATAAAGCTCTGAAGCAGACGATAAATTTTCCTCAGTCTCATTCGGTGTGTCGGCATAAGTAGAACAAAGTAGTGGAAAACAGCAATACAGAAGAGCTGAATAAAAAAAAATATAATAATTGTAGTAGTAGGAAGAAGAAAAGCAAGTCGGCTCGCGTTTGTGTATAATTTGTGATTCTACCGCATTAAGATATTTTTATATCAAAAAAATAAATATTAAAACATTCGCTGGTGTTTGTTTTTATAATTTTTTTTTTCTTCTCCTACATTCTTTTATTATCATCATCGTACTGTAACGAGTATTTGCAGTACATAAATCCGATTTCTTTCTCTCTCACATACACATTTTACACATCTTTTTTGGGGGACCGATCAATTATGATGTTCAGAATTATGAAGGAATGAGGAGGGGAGTAAGGGGTATGAAGCTGTGCTACAATATGCCTAGTAAACAATCTTTTGGAGGACTTATACTGTTTAAACACGAAAAAGACGTTGCTGTCTGACTTTTCGTCATTTTGTCTGAATTTCCGTCAATATGTCTGACTGCCTGTCATTCTGTCTGACAGACTGTCCGTCAGTATATCAGACTGTCCATCAACCTGTCTGACTATCCAACACTAAACTAGACTGTCCGACACTAAGTCAGATTGTCTGACATTAAGTCAGACAGTCCGATACTAAGTCAGACTGTCCGACACTAAGTCAGACTGTCCGACACTAAGTCAGACTGTCCGACACTAAGTCAGACTGTCCGACACTAAGTCAGACTGTCCGACACTAAGTCAGACTGTCCGAAACTAAGTCAGACTGTCCGACACTAAGTCAGACTGTCTGACACTTAGTCATATTGTTCGACTCTGAGTCAGACTGTCCGAAACTCAGCCAGACTGTTCGACAATAAGTCAAACTGTCCGACAGTATGAATGATCGTCCAACAGTGTATTAGACTATCCAAAAGTGTGTCAGACTGTCCGAATGTATGTCACACTATCCGACAATAAGATGAACTGTCCGAAATCTTCGCGGATCTATCTTTCTGTCTGTCCTTAGTCATGCCAGAAATTGTCCGACAGTTATACTAGAAAGTCCGTCAATCTGTCTAAGCTGTCCGTCAGCCTATCTAACTGCCCTTTAGTCTGTCTGTCAAGTAAATTTCCAAACAGACATCATTTCTAAACGACTCCCATTTAATATTTTTCAAAATTCTTTAAAGAAGATGGCAAAATGGGTCATTATAATTTTCTGGCGCTGGAAATAGTCTCATTTTTTCTGTTATTTACACACTCATACACATTGTCTATGACTATGACGTAAAGAATAAAAAAAAAAAAGTTTCTTTGTTGGCAAAATTTAATTTTCTCTTCTTTCATTCCAAACCTCCTTCGTCTTCCTCAATTTTGTTTCACACCCAAAGGACTTGTAATGGAACAATATAAAGCAATGTGTTTGGCACAATATGGATTGTTGACGTTCTCGACAAAAAAATAATTTCTTTTCACGAATTTTACATGACTTTTTATAGATGCAGAGTTGACATGCCGCATTGTTTGTGGTGGAATTTGAATCTTTTTTTTAAAGTTACTTCAAAGAAGTTAAAAACTTCCGAGCAATTTCTCCCTATTCGCAGATAGACAACCGTTAATGTTTTGTTTTAGTGATATAAAAATGCCATTACCTCAAAAACCGAAATTTTATGATAAGTAGACTCGAGGCGATATTTCTTTTGAAATTTTTATATGGAGGGGTATTCAAGTGTGGTAGATTATATTTTAGGGGGTAATTTGCGGTAAAATGTTTTAAATTTTATTCAAATTTTATTTTTCTTTAATGTTTTGTTTTTGGATAGGAGTGGCTGGGGAGTTTGTGGATTGAAATAAGTTTTAGTGGATGTTTAAAAGATTATACAGGAAGTTGGGGTAGAAGAGAAAGAGACGGAAAGAGGTTGATAACCCTTCAAGTGACTCCAAAGTTTAAGAAATCAGGTTAAATGCCTGAATATTTAAATAACTTTGTAATTCTTTTTCAAATTTGGCAACTTTGTTGGGCTTAGATATCAGCTGTGATCCATGAACTTTCTTAGATGGTGCCAGAAATCAGCTCCATCACTTGCAATGCAGCCTCATTCAATAGCTTTATTCTTTGCAAAGGTCGAAGTCGAATTTAATTCGAACCGGCTTGCTAAAAACCATTTGAAATTTACATATATTTTTTTTTTCTGCTGGCACTTGTGAAGTATAACAAATATAATACAAAATGACACATTCAGGTCCGTTTTGACAATATTCCACTCTTAACATATGCTTGTAAATCTGGTCATTATTTCTCCCACTACACTACAAACTCCTGACTCGTTCTTTTTTTCAACGTCCTAAGAAGTCCAATTATAGGGAAAACAATTGTGGGATTTGAACCGACATCTTTTTGGTTACTATACAAAATTTGAGCTCGCTTAGCACTTTACCAATTTAACCCACAACTCACCTAAGTGCTTGCTTGAGTACTTTGCGAAACATCTTATTAAATAAGGTTTTTTCGTGCATTTTTTGGTTAATTCTCTCTTGAAGCATTTAAAAAATTGATTAAAACTCCAGAACTTTTATAAAATTTCATAAAATTATCAAAACTTTTCTGTTTTTATCCAATTAACTCACTTTTCCGTGATTAAATTTCACAAAAACTATCAACAAGCAAAACGAAACAACAAGACAACAAACTGAACGTCTGCTAATTCCTTTCAGAGAAAAATAATAAGTTTCCGTATTAAACAATAAACAAAATTTTTTACGCTGTGCCGAAATGCGATAAAATTAATTTCTGCCGCTAAGAAAAGTTGAGGCAATAAGAGACTTGCCAATACCAGCAAATGCCATTAAAGAGAAAAATTTAATTTTTTTATATTTTATTTCGCGGTCATTGAAAGAATTATGTTATTAAGCTGACAACTTTTTTAATTAAACTTTTCACAAAAAAAAGTGGAAATTGGCATGAATACCGGAGGATGAAAGAATGAGAAGGAGTTCAAGTGTTAAAGGTTATACAACATTTGTCAAAATGTAGGAGGATGCTTGCTTGTTAATTGGCAAATATTTACGATAGTTTTGTCATAGGAAAAACATGTTTTTCATGATTTTCATGCATGAAAAATTTTCAAAATTTTCCGAATCAACAAATTTTTTTATGGAAAATTCGTAATTAATTGCAGAGACTCTTGAAGATATTTTGTGTTTGGGGATCATCAAAGTTTTCAATTGACTTTCAAGGGTTTTGTTTATGCATATGGGAATTTGTGAATTATTTGCGATGTTGAGGATTCTAATTTGAGAATATTTAGGTTGAGGTTATGTGATGACGAATTTGGATACAAAGTTGTAATTGCCATGAGGATTTTGTGATTCGTCGTCTTAATGACAACACTCTATGGAACGAATTTGATATTAACATCAAGTTGGGAATTGAACCCACGTCTTCACATAAGAAAAAATTTGAGATTTTTGAGCATTTGCCTAGCCTTTTTGACAACTTTGGGGTAAAGTGTCTTAATCTTCATTTGGCAAAGTTGCCTACTTATCGTTCAATATTCCAGATTTAACTCTTCATCCACATCAACAGAATATGGAAGTTTTACTGTCAAATTCCTCAAACTTGTGTTTCTAACTCAATGTATGACAACATGTGTGTCACAGCACACTTAAGTGCAGTCAAATTAGTTTTGAAGATGCCATGAATCGCATGCTGTGTGTCATTTTAGTTGTGGCTGATCACTTAGATGTGTCGCGTCACACAGGTTGCCCAACACTGCTCTAATTGCTTAAAACATTTTTGTTTAACTCATAACGGTTTTTTATAATTCAAAAATTAACGGTTATTAATTTTTTGAAAATACAAAACGGAAAACTTCAATTTTCAGGTAGATTTCCAGTAGATTCTTCAAAATTTCAACATTTTCACCACTAAGCTGCAAACAATCAACTCATTAATTATAAATATCCTCAAAAAAGCCTGTCATACCCAATTATTAAGCGTCCTTTGATCAAATTTTACCATAAATTTTACATCCAAAATGTGCCGACACCTTCAATTAAACTTTTTATCAAACAAAAATTTTTCCCACCATCAAATCATTAAAGCATCATTAAAAAGTCCTCTTAAAATGATTACATTCATCGTGTTTCATAACATAAAAAAGTTTGAAGTTAGTTTACACTTCTCTGATGGTGTTAATAAGGTTAACATAATAATTTCCAGAATACACGTGCCCCTTTTTTATCCGGTGACATTTATAATTTTCAATAATTACGTTAATAAGACTCGAAAGAAGAAAATAAAATGGAAATAAAGTTTTGCCTTTGAATTTCTTTTTGTTTTGTGTTAGGTTGTGGGTTGTGGAGGTGTCCATCTGTGTGTATTCAAGGTTAAACAGTTCTAGTTCTTTTTAAAGTGTTGTTCTACATTTGTTTTACTGTTCTACTTATTCGAATTTGGTATGAAATGTTGAGGTTTTTGGGTATAATTTAATGCTTACTTGCTTAGTTTGTTAGCTGTTCAGATCATTTGTGAACTTAGGGGCTACCTTTAGGAGTCGTTCGATTATCAGGTGAACTGAGATTGTTCGTTTATTTCATAAGAAGTTTAGATCGTTTGTGTGGTACTTAAGGTTGGATCGTTCGCTTATTATACTCCAGAACAATTAAAACCGATTAATCGCTCCAAAATCCGGAACCAGGTCGAAATGACTCTGGTATGCTTACTTTAGCTTGGCTGTAATAACATCAGAGTCACTCCAGCTTGTGGTCAGATTTTTGATTGATTAACTGATTTATTCTCTTCGTCCACTCGAAGTGCACTCCTGTCAACCCCCAAATTTCCTCAAAATTATAACCTGTCAATGGTCACCCTGCCTATAAATGGCCAACCTGCCTTAAATGGTCACCCTCCAAAAATTAATTCCATTTTTTTATTATTACTGCCTTTAATTTATTCACATTTTTATGTTTATCCCCGCTCATAATTTTTTTGATTAGAGAGCTTAAAGACATCGGATACCTTAATCCCAATGTGTACATGTATGTGTAACTCTTTAATAAAAATAAGAATTATTACAACATTTTCAGAAATGCAAATGAGGTAGTTATGATGATTGATGGCCGATGTATGTGTGGAACAATGTGATGAAAAAAGAATGAGAAAAAAAAAATGAGTTTTGAACATTAAAAAATTGAAAATAAGCGAGAAAAGAGCCATTAAAATTCATTTTACGAGTGAATTTTTTGTGAATTTTAAGACAAGAAAAAAAAAAAAATAAAAAAAATCTTTTTTGAAGTTTAAAGGAATGAAAAATTACAACTAATATAAGTTACAGCACAAACATGTTCGTGAATGTGGCAAAATTCCCATAATATTCATCATTTGTACATAGTGCATTGAATCTTGTTCCGATCTTGAACACTTTTATTGATAAAGAGTGGCTTGGAGGGGAAATAAAGGAACGAGAAAAAAAAAGTTTTATTGATGTGAAAGAGAAAATGAGAAACATGAAAGGTTGAAAGGCGAAAATCATCGGTTAAAAAAGAAAAATTTTTGTGCTGTATATTTCGTCTTACGTCCGCAAAATAAAAAGATTCCCCAAACGGTGAAAAAAATATAATAGAAAAATAATAAAAAGAGAGAAAAAAACACACACAGGCAGGCAGAGAGAGGAAAAAGGCACTTCAAAATATTATTTGGAGGAAGAAGAAGCAGAAAGGAGAAGGAAGGATAACAAACAACACGAAAGGTGAATATTTTTGCATAATAATCAAACACATCCTATGTATTGGGATGTTTGCAAATGATGTCTTGTATGAATTAAATGACTTGAGGTTTGCTGTCCTAAAGAAATGACTGAATCCTAAAATATCCCTAAATATTTCCTAATTTCTTCAAATATTACTAAATATTCGTTCATTTCCTCAAATTTCATTTGTATCATCAAATATCCTCTAATATCCCAAGACTTACGTAGCAAATTGGCAGATTGCTTCGAAGGATAGAAGATTGTACTATAATACATGAGTCAGTTCATGTGTACAAAAGATCTTTAGGTATGTCTCTGCTAGGAAACATTCTAGAACATATCAAAAAATTGCATAGATTGTCACACAACTTTAGACCCAATTTCCTTCCACTTCCTTCCATTTCCTCAAAACTAAACGTCATTTGCAAACAACCCCCAATATTATTCTTTAAGCTCACTTCCACCTATGTTTGTCCCTGTGTATGTGTGTGCAAGTGAACGATAGCTATGGAGAGTGTTTGTTCGCCTCTAAATAAAATAACAATACCAGACTGCTTCCTTCGTCGTCTTCAAGTGCTCGTGAAAAAATATAAAATAAAAAAATGGAAACAAGCTGAAATTTCCTCGATATGGATTTTCAATTATACTTAAAATTTGCATAAGAGGAAGAATGTATGAATTTTTGTTTGAGACAGTTAACGTTATGGATTTATAAAATGTGTTGGAAGTCTTGTAAATAAGACAAGTCATTGAGTTTTGTTGTGAAGATCCTTTACAATTGAAATGGTTTTTGATTTTTTATTGCGATTTAAAGGTTGATAAGAGGATTCAGGGATGTGCTTATTGTTATGTTGTTGGATAATGTTATGGAATATTGTTGGATATTGCCGGTGTTTGGAGGTATTTTATTGCTTTAATATACTTAATGGAAAGTCTGTGGATTTGTGCCTATTCTCAATTTTTTCGAACGTATTTGGGTAGTTGTTACTGAAAAATTTGGCAAGAGGTTGTCGAGAAGGCACACTTTCATTGTAGAATTGACATTAAAACGTCTATCCACAAAGTCTATCCAGAAAGACACCAGATATGGACAAGTGTCCTGAAGTCATCCTGAATCAGGCATAGAATGAGATTTTGAAAGGACCGGACTAAAGTCGGAATTTAGTCGGAACCTAGTCGGAACTTAGTCGGAACTTTGTCGGAACCTAGTCAGAACTTAGTCGGAACCTAGTCAGAACTTAGTCGGAACCTAGTCGGAACTTAATCGGAACCTAGTCGGAACCAAATCGGAACCTATTCGGAACCAAATCGGAACTTAGTCGGAACCGATGAAATCCGACATTTTATAAATCACGCCAGATCACGCCATCATAACCTATTTTTCGTCACTTACATGCCATATACCTTTCGTGTTCAATAAATTCCCCAAGCCGTTCAAACATCAAGCACCAACTCTTGATCCTTTACCATCAATTCCTCATGTTATTCTCAACACGGAATATTTTTTGAAATATCTGACATAATACAATTGAGAATTTTATGCTTTTTGACTTAAATTCCAATCTACACATTGCTATCATGTCTCTCAGCGACTCATGTTCATTTTCTCTATCGCGCTGTTTACGTTTCCGCGTTACTCGAGTAAATACCTCGTGTATGTCAAATATCATAATGTCATAACAGATTTGTAAATGTCGATTTTAATTTAAAATTAATTATGTATGCGACGGTTATGGAATATTGATTTCTGTTGCTACATCAACTGGTTGGTGGTGAAAAGGGACTTTGATGGGAGGAAGTGCAGCACCCAACTTGATGAAATATTTGAAAAATTTAAAAGAAAAAGCATTCATAAATTTATTCATATTTATCATGCAATGGCTGAATATAAATCCCTTTTATGGGTTATTCATAGCTTCCTTTCCATTTCCAAATATGAACCATTAAGGCTCCTCTTCAGAAGAAAATCAAATTCAATGTTAAGTAAAATAAATTATATATTTTTTTTGGGAGTCTATGCTCACAATAGGAAGCATTTCGACATTAATCAAATCTATGTATGTAGACCTCAATTTAGCTTAGATGATAAAAATTCAATATATGCATGAAACTGAAGCTGTCAAACTCCTACGCATTAAAAGCTTTCTACAATGACAACATTTATTTTGGCTTCTTTAAATAAGCCTTATTTTTTTCGTTGCTTTGTTCAAGTCACTTGCTGTTTTTAGTCACGCCAATTCATTTTGTCAATCTGACATCGAGGAAATTTTCTTAAAAAAACAAAATTTTTGGGCTTTCTTCTTTTTATATTTTAATCAAGGGCGTGACACTAATTCGAGTGACATAAATGATATTGAAGTTTAGCCTGAATGAACAGCTTGATGTAATGTTTAATAAGATGCAAGACATGTCCTAGACAAAATACAGTTTATTGGAACGCTTCGTGATATGTCTAGCTATTGACTGAGACTGAGACTGAGACTGAGACCTAGACACAGACCGAGACAAAGACCTAAGCCGGTATAGCAACAGCATGCTCATTTAGATGAGTAAGCTCATCGTTTCTTAGGTGATGACAGTGCCCATCCCTTGTATTTATTCTTCTCTGGTATTGCGTCTAAGCAACAGCAGTGAATTATGTCGCATTGGATATGTATTTAAGATTCTTTCAGTGCTGCTACTTTAATATTTTTTTCTGTCCTTATTATGTTTGGGGACATTAAAGAGCAAAAATTGTAAGGAATAAAAAGAAATTTGTATCAGGGATGGTGTGCAGCTTTTAATTTTGACATTTTAGGTCTGCGCACATGAAATGCAAGTAATGAAGACTTGTAGATTTTTGATGAACCCTACTAGTAAATTAAAATCTGTTACAAAGCCTGTTAAGGACTAATATTGACATAGTGACCATCTTCAGTAACTCTATAATCAGTTTATTAGGATGCTTTACATTCCAGTGAGTCATTGACCATAAAATTCAATACAAATCAAATCTGTACCCAAAAATTCCAATGTCCAATTCTCATTCCGATTCTCACCATTTAACATTCTTTCAAAACCTTATCATCTACAAACAAATATTAAGTAGGCTTGACTTATCCTGATCATCAACCCTGAATCGAACCATTTGTTGATGTGGCTTTAGTATCCTTAGTGCAAAAAGAAGGAAAATATCCAAAAAGTTCACATGTGTCTATATCTGATTATGTGTATATATCCCATCTACATACACAAGCTATTTTCCAATTTTGCAAAATGCGTTCATGCGTATCATTCGCAATGAGGATTACGTAAAACAAGGCATATGGCAATAAGCGTAAAAAACGAACCGCAACGATTCTCATGATAGCAACAAAAGTTCACTTTCATTTGATATACGATGAGGTATGTGTGGATGAGCATAAGAGGAGATGGAGAAAGAAGGAAAGAAGGATATCTAAAAGGAATTGAATAAATGAGAATGGAAATGAAGACAAATTCAATAATTTTTATTTCCCCCACATTCAACTTGCAATCCAATGGATCAATAATGAACAAAGAATAATACAGCAAAAAAAAGCAGTTAAAGATGTAAAAAAAAAGTCGATAAAAATAGTTCAAGGCTTCCACATGGATAGAGAGTCACATATATAGAGGGGGTTGAGAATCAAAGCAATATAATCGTGATAAATCAAGGATCATAAGAGATATTCCTCAAGTGCATAAAAAAGAAGAATAACTAAAGCCGATTCCTTTTTTGATATCATCTATGCCGCCTACCCACATAAACATACACATAAAAATAGAATCACATTTACAAACAATAAGCTTTTCTTTCCATTTTCATTGTGATACTAATCGTTAAAATTAATCAACTAATTCTTGGCCGTACGTAAAAGCTCGTGCTTTATCTTTTAATGACTTTATTCTATCATTTCGCGCTATAGGGCGATGATGAGGAAAGATGTTATGATATTTGAATTTGCCATTCAAACAATGGATATGCTAAAAATTTATTTACACAAGAATCGTAAGTTAAGCATCGATAAGTCGATGGAATGTCAAAATAATGTTCATCTTTTTCCATTTTCTCCCCCTTTATCTCTTGAATCCATTGAGCCATGTATTTGTTGTTGACTATTATTGGCTTTTAGATGAGCTTAACGGTGTATTTTGGGAAAGTGAATGAGAAGGTTAAGAGATATAAGGTTGTGTTTGTTGATTAGTGCGATTTGTTGGTGGGCTGAGGTAGTTTATGGATGAGTGATTGTTAACTGTTAAGTGGCTTTGAATGTCGAAAGTTGTAACTGACTCAAAAGTTGTGGGTACGAAACTTATTAAGTATTCATTTGACGCTTAGGAAGGTCTAGGCTAAGGATTAAAGCAAGGGAACGAATAAAAGTATTTTCCTTCCTCTGCCGTAAAGCTTTGAACCTAAATCATGAACAAAACCTTAATTTCCAACTCTGCAGAACTGCATGATTCTCTGGAATATTAATGCAACGTAGCTAACCTCAATTTTTGGATCAAAAAAACCGAGTTGACGTAAAAGAACCTAAAATTCGACTTGACTTTTCCTAGGATCGAACCAGGGTCGTTATGGTCGGTTGTCCGACACTCAAGATATTACGCTACTGTGGCTTTTTTCCTGACTTAAAATATCCCACAAAATCCTTATAAATTAAAGAAATTCTTTTATTGAGGAATTTAACCCCTAAAACCCTTATGCAATAACTTGATACGCCCAAGCAAGTCTTTAAGCTTCCAAATCGCAACCATGCTTTCACTATAAATCATCTCATGCCCGCTAGCAACATTAAAAACCTTTAAGATTTTCACAAGATGACACTTTGTATGTAGCACGTGGTATTTCATTTTCACACAATATCATCGCAAATTTGTGGATTAAGCAGTCTTCACGGCGTGTATGTAATAAATTTTGTGACATATGGCTTTATTTGCTATATTCAAGGTGGCAGCAAAGATGTGTCTTTTTTGGATAGAAAATTGATTGAATTTTCCTTTCTTAAGAATTGAAGGACAATGTGCTTATTGGCAGGGGTTGAAAATGAGTTTGGAATTTGTGTAAGAGCAGGAAGCACACCGACAATTATTTACCATAAATTCCAGTAGAATTAATATCCCACAAATCACACTCTAAAGACTAAAGACGACAGTTAGAATGAAATGAAGAAGAATCGGATGAAAATTAATGCGATAGGAAGGAAGATGTCAGGAATTAGAAAGCGATTAAAAAAAAGTCTTTAATTCAACTTTAGTCAGCAATATGCCATTCTTGCGAAATTGCTTCCTCGTGCTGGAATATGAAAATTCCATGACGTTATCAATGCGTAATAAAAAGCAAATAAATTTCAATTTAATACTCGCATATCCTTGGTGAAATGGAACCAAAAAAAAAGAAGAAAATTCCTGTCAATTTCGATTCCGATTTCGTACTTTTTTTTGATAAAGCTCTTAAAGTTTTCCGGTTTGTTGAGCATGCTGGCGTTATAAACGAGAAAATTGGGTTGAAACATTAAAGTTCCTAAAAGTTCTGACATTTATTACTCGGTTGCCGGTGAAAAAACTTCAAAAGAAGGGATTGAGACTGTAAATTTTCATGAATTGTTAAGTGTTCTTCAATGAAGTTTAAACCCATTTAATGATTTATGTTCCATTTCGCATCTAAACGAATGTAGGATGACTAAAATGCTTGACATTTTGTACGCAAAGAATTGTCTGTTCCTGAAAACTTTTGATAATTCCTTAAAAACTGTTGAGACTCTAAAATACGAGAGTGATGATTTGACGTAATGCTAAGTTTCACCTCTCAGCATCAGATTTAGTAACATCCTACTTAATTTTTCAAATAAAAATCGGGTATATGAGATATGCTACGTAGGATGGAGGAGGGAATCAGCTCTCAAATGTTATTTATTCATTGCCATCATCATTTCATGAGGAGGTATTAAAGGAAATTAGGATGCTTTAGATTTTTTTTTGTGAAGGAGTTCTTGCTGATGAGTCCAAATGTAGGCGGAACAGATGTTAATGTTAGGACTTGATTTTGGTAATTAAGGAATTTTCGATAGAATATTCAGCAGAAAATTGAAGACTTTTTAAGAGAACTAGCTTGATTGGGGATCTTACTTCAGATGGCGCCTAAAGCTAGATCAATCGCTGACTTCCGCCTGCCAATTACCAATGCCAAATATGGTTATTTGGGCTTTCAAGAGCTTTGGTCTTCCTGAGTGGGAATCGAACATGAGTTGTATCGGCTTCTCTACGCATAGAACTACCAATTAACTATTGGGGCCATTTTGAAGCTTGACAAGATGCTAACTTAAACTATTAAAATGCTATAAACAATTTCTTTGGGATTATCGTTGATGCTTCTACAAATGGAAACTTGTAATACAGTTTTGGATAGAATTCACAAGGGAAACGCAATTTTGGAGCTTCAAAAGCTATTGATTTTTAAATAAAGATGATAAAATATTAGCCGAATAGCATAAGTCGGCTAATCTATCCAATATTTGGCATTAAGTTAGTGTGACTCAGGGATGGTGGCAGATTCAAATCTAATCCAGCACAAATTGAGAGTCACGCAGACCTAGTGCCTGATTAACAGTCTTGTGTTTAACGGATCAGCTTAAAGTGTGGACAGAGAATTTAGCCTTCAAACTAGATGAATGAGCCAGATGAAAAGCCTTTGAATGCATTTTGAGCTCCCCTAGGAACATTTACCAAGTTCCACAATTTAAAATCACAAATCAGTTCCACTAAATCACGAAAAAAATCAATTCCAAAGTTCCAATCCCTTGAATCTTTTCCCCCCAAAAAAGGAAAACTTACTCAAAGATTCAAAGATATTTGTTCAAAGCAAAAGAAGAAGGAAAAGGCAAGGTTGTAAATTTTAAAAGACATTAGGCACGACATTAAAATTCATTGAAAGACATTTAATAACTTTTGTGAGACAATTTTCGTTCATATTTTACACCGAGTAATAACATTTAATCTTTATTTAATGATAATGATGATGACGATCTGAAAACAGAACCTGACAAGCGATCATAGTAATTTAATTTGGGTAAAAATTTGCCGAAAAATGCTTATTGATTGCTATCAATTTCTTCCATCATCGACTTTGACACTACACGTGGCACAATGGTGATTAAAAGAAATTAAGTAAGACATAAGCACCTAATTAGGTGAAAAATGTGTTGTTATTTATCGACTTATGGATGGGGATATTTTGATAAGGGAAAAATTATGATAGATTATATATTAACAAACTTACATGATTGATGATTACCGAGGGCTTGTATTCCTGGGTGAAATGAGGAAAAAATTGATTATTGATTGGTTTGATGATAGAGAATTACTAAATAATCGAATGAAAATAATCATAACTTGATAGTTAATGTTTGTGTAGGAAAAATATGAAGAATTACTCATTAAGGATATTGTTTATTGAGGGATATTTTGGAAGATGCTAGAATGTCGGACGCTATTGACGTGGTTTTTTTTGGGATTAAGATGTGATTTTGGTCATTTTTGAGGTTATGTTCTAACAAATATAGCGAACAGTTTTCTGAAATACTAAGCATCCAAAATTCGAATTGAGAATCCAGAGATCGAAATAGGGTCATTATGGTTGATTGGCCGAATCACTAAGCCAGTGGTTGGCAACTTGTGTGTCGAGACATTAGAATTACTATGAGTCGAATGCTATGTGCAGTTTCGGGACAGAGATGTGATTCTGATCATATTTGAGCTTGAGTACCTCAAAAAGTAGAGAACTGTCCTGTAAATGACCAAGTAGATCAGTGGTCACCAACCTGTGTGTCGCGACACATGAGCATTTTAGAAAATACTATGAGCTAAATGCCGTGTGCTGTTTCGGTCGAAGATAACTAACTAAGGTGTGTCGCGAAGCATAAAAGGTTGCCCACCACTGAAGTAGATTGTCAGCCTACTCATAACTCCATCTCTTCATCTTTTACAATACATCTGTTTCGCGGGAAACCCTTCTTTGATCAATATAGTCGCGATGGAAATTGCGTAGCTGATTTTCCATGTCTTCAACAATAAGGAACATGAACAATACACTGAATAAGACAAAATAGAAGTAAATTATCATAAAATTATACTAATTGATGCCTGATTGTGAATATACCAGGACAATATTGCTTCATAATCAAACAATATTTATGCTAATAATAATAATTTTAATTCTATTAATAATAAAATTTCCATTAAATATCATAAAAAGAAGTCCTCCATAAAATAATATATACTCGAGAATATAAAATTAATTTCATTAATAAAAAGCTCGTTCAAGAACAATAAATGTTCATTAGTTATGCAAGCACTCGTTCTGCTGATCAAAAAGTTTTCCGATCAAATTATTCAGAGACCTCTAAATTAATTAATTTTTTTTTGTTCCTTTCTTGTCCACTAGAGAATATTCACGTAAATCAATCAAACCTTTTTGATAATATTATATTGAAAACTAAGCAGCATAAGTAATTTCATTAAAAATTCTACTTCTGTTGAGCACAAATTTCTACTTGAACAGAAAATTTAATTTTTGGATATTTTGCAGCAATTTGATTAATTTTCAATGCTGTCTGCAATTAAATTTAGTTAAATTCAGCTAGATTCACGATTTTCACCACTTTTGGTGAGAAAAAAATTGTAAACATAACAATTTTTTTTGAAACTTTTGTAAAATTAAGCAATTTAAAGAGTAAATTCAAGGATTATAGTATTATTACCACATCTGTGCCACTTTTTTCTATCAATTGCAATAGTTAAAGTTTTAATTTAGTGTAAATTAGTCTTTAAAATTCAAAAATAAAACTTTTAATGAATAACAAAAATGGCGGGAAAAATTTTTGTTGAAAATTCAAAATCTAACGGATTTTCCTCTATTCCTTGACAGAAGCTATAATTTATTCAAATGATTAATGGCTATTTAGTCTTAATAATGAGGAAAAATTGCAAAAAATATTAAATACGCGGAAATTATTCAGCAACTCACCTGAAAATCAGTGACTCGAAAAAGAAAAGTCTCCAGATGCCCATAAAAGATTCAATTTTCCACTGCCCAATTTCTGATTGAATGAATTTTCCAGCTTCTTATTCCTCAAGTTTTGCATAAATTACATTTTTACACGTACAAAAATTTCCGTCATCAACTTTGTTATTCATACTTCCTCAATGTGAACAGGCAAACACAAAAAAAGGAAGAGAATTGTCGCCATTTGGATTCAAATTGAGTAGAAGAGAAATACGTAACATAACAGTGAATTTATTTATCATCACATCGCAAAATAGACATTTTGTTTGGCTTTTTTATTACCTAATTGAGTTGGGTTTTTCGTCAAGTTATTCCAATTAAGTAACTGAACGACGTATCATTTTCGTCTTCTTTTATTATTATTTCACATCTAAATTGCATGAAAAATATACAGCTGGAAGCATTCACAGCAGTCGGGATGGGATAATAAAGCAACTAAAATAGTTTCTCGCTTGCTTGATCACAAAAAATTCATCTCGTCTTTTCCTCATATCCTACTCATTCCATTATTATGCATGTGCGAGTAGATATATTTAAGGAAATTACTTGCGACTATATGACATCAATTGTTCTGCATACAAATTAGATTTACCATCCAATGGAGGACGTACAGTACAATTCGCATATTATATTATACAAGCTCCCCCATTGATTACTTTAAGCTTGCTTTTTATGCTAATAGCTTCCTAATGAATTTCGTTGTTAAATGTAGTCAATATGAAAATATTTTTCTTCATCGGTCTATCGCCTTGTGGATGAGGATATAAACTGGTTATGGTAATCTAGTTTTTGGAGATTAAATGGTGGGCTTTTGTGGGGTATTTTTGGGGTGGTGAAATTGGGGATTTGATTAGAAATGATGGCAATTGAGAGTTTACAGATACTTTTTCTCAGTGACTATTGATGCTGATGAATTTTCCAGCTCTACATAGTTGAATGATCTAGAGTTGTGTGTACCGAACACATAAACTGAGTTGACGAGGTTAGAACTGTAAAAAATCATTCAAAATTCGACTTGTCTTTCTCAGGATTCAAACTTGGATGGTTTGGATTAGCTGGCCGACGCTCTTACTGCTGCGCCACTGTTGGATTATTGTTATTTTTAAATTTTGAATATTTCACGTTGAAAAGGAACCATCGTCTTATTACTTTACACAAAATAACAAATACAGGGGCTAATTTTTTAAAATTTGTTTCAACCGTTATTTTTTGAAATTGTCAATTCTTTTCAAAGCCAATTTTGACCAATTTTTGGATTTTTATTTGACCATTTTGAAATTTATGACCGTTATTTTTTGACGGTGACTTTAAATTGAAATTAATTCATTTTGACAGTTATTTTTTGAAAATAATTTTTGAAATTAATTTGACCGTTATTTTTAGACACTCATTTAGCCGATATTTTGAGACAATAATTTTTTTGAAATTCACACCAATCTTTATTTTATGAATTTTTCAAACTCGTTATTTCGCGTACATTCTCTAATGCTCCTTCAAAACATTCCTAATTGCCAATTACTCTACACTCAACAAAACAAATAAAAACAAAACTCAAAAGCTTTAAATAAAAAAGGAAACTCATTGAACACAAAATTAAAGTTTGTTGTCAGTCTCTTTTTATTTGTTGTGTACACAAAAGGAAATGAAAAAAAGAGAGGAGAAAAGGATAATTGATGAGTTTTTCGCTATTAAATGCCCGAAAAAAGGAGAGAATCATTCAATCGTTTCCGATAACGTAAAGCGTTTATGTGGAATTGAATTTTTAATCAATTTCTCGTTCGATAATTTGAATTGGCATTTTGGTTAATTGAAATTTTTGTTTATTTTGAGATAGAAAATGAATGTTTATTCGTTTTTAGCATTAATGCTAAGGCATTCCCCTCAAGAGAGTTTGTTTGAAGCATAAATTTAAGGAATTTACATAAAATTTTCATATTGTAAATGCCCGACACACACATTTACTTGTTCTTTTCGTATTCATGGAGGGAAATAAGCATTTTCTTAATTTTATTAAACCTCAAACTACACTTGTGTCGTTGGCCTTTTTATAAAATATATTTTTATGCTATTTTATGTCTAATTTATGCGAAAAAAAATAAAAAGAATTCCTTTTTACATGAACAAAAACATTCCATCCATAAATGACGTCAACAGCATCGAATAAATGTTTTATACTTCAAAACTGGAATTACAAGCTTGCTCTTAAAATTCCCTTGTGTCGATTGACGTCAACATTACAAACCGGCCCACTCGGCTATATGAGATGCGGCTTTATGGCCTTTTCAGAATCACTTTTTGTGCATGAAATGTCTAATTGAAGTGATCGTAAAATATTGTAATTTTATATGTATTCACGACTTTATACTCTGAAAACTTTTTCTCAGACATGAATATATAAGTGGAATAACGGAAGTGTCTATTACAGTGCATGCCATAAAATGACTTTAGACTTGCTAATTTTAATCATTTTTCACCCCCTTTTTTCACGTTGCTGTGTGTGTATATACTTCAAAATCCACTTCGTTTTCCTCCTTTTTGTGTTTGTGTTCTTTTGTACTTTTTCTGTTGTTGACCTCGATATGGCTGACTATCCTGTTGATTTGTTGTTTGGGTATCCGACTGTCTTTAGGTCTGATGGGGAGGGCATGTTTTTAGAGAGACATGTTGTTGTACGAGACCTGAGAAAGCTCTATTAAATAATATTTTTAAGTCAAATTTTGTTGACGGCAAAAAAGCGCGAGGAAGACTCATGGAAGAAGTGATTGACAAATGGAAGCCAACCTGAGCAAGCTTCAGAGACGTCTAAATGAGGTAATTGATCTGTTAGTCCAGCGAAGTAAGACTGTCTTCAGGATAAAGATTCAAATAATTTTTGACTGTTATTTTTCAAATTTCCATGACCGTTATTTTTCAAATTTCTTTTGACTGTTATTCTTCAAATTACAATTTTTTGACTTTTTCAAACATTTTTCGACCATTTCTTTCAAACAACAACAATCTCTTCCAGTTCCCCAACAAATGCGCTTCAGCCTCACTACTAAACACCCATTTTAACTCATTCTCATTCATTTATCGCTTATTCACGATTCCATATTGAGAAGGGACTACTTAAACAAGAAGGAAAGGATAAATAACCAAAGTGAAGGAGTTCCTTTTCGTGTGCATTCTTTTATTCTCGATTTTTATGGGCAAATAATGCAATAAAACGTTTTGTGACCCTATTAAAAATTTATTTTGTTAATGATGCTTTTGTTTCAAGCTTAAAAAAAGGGTGAAAAGACTGTTAAGCATTGAGCTGCTTAATTTTGCTTCATTCTCATCAAATTGAAATTTATGTTCATTGCAGGACGTTCTCATGTCGGACTTTTGTGTGCTTGAAGATTGTTCTTATTATTTGAGCTTCTCAAGCGATGTTGGATGAAAACTTTATCTGAAATAATTATGAGATATCAGTGCTGTATCAACTGACATAGCCAAACAATTTAATGGTTTTTGAGCTTGAAAATGTCAACATATGCACAGCTTTGTTTTTATAGTTCCCTTGAGTGTCATGACGGTACAAAAAGAAAAGTTTTAAACTTCTTTGATACGCTCCACAGGCTACATTTGTAGTACAACTCGTAACTTGACATTCTATTCTTGGTACAACATTTTTGGAAGTATTTGTCAATCTTGAATGATAATAAATCAGATTGAGATCTTTCCGTAGTCTCTTTGGGGTTGTAGAAAGTTTTTTGAGAGGTAAAAAAAGATTTTCTGCTTTTTAAAGAGGTTTTGAGAACGTTTGAGATTATTTCCTTAACATTTTGGCTGTTTTTACAATTGATTCAAAAATCAAATTTCAATCTTCGAAACTGAGAACTTCGATTTTCGAAAGTGAAATTCTCGATTTTCGAAAATGAAATTCTCGACTTTCGAAAGTGAAAACTATGATTTTCGAAAGAGGAATTTTTGATATTGGAAAGTAAAAATTTCAATTTTCGAAAGTGAAATTTTCGATTTTCGAAAGTAAAAATTCCAATGTCTGAAAGTGAAAACTTTGATTTTCGAAAGTAAAATCCTCAATTTTCGATATTTGAAAGTGAAATTTTCGATATTCGTAAGTGATATTCTCAATTTTCAAAAGTGAAATCCTTGATTTTCGAAATTGAAAATTTCGATTATCGAAAATGAAAACTTTGAATTTCGAAAGTAAAATTTTAATCTTCCAAAGTAAAAGCTTCAATTTTTGAAAATCAAACTTCAATATTCGAAATTAAAAACTTCGATTTTCGAAAGTAAAATTTCAATCTTCGAATGTGAAACTTCGATTTTCGAAAGTTAAATCCTCAATTTTCGAAAGTGAAAGCGAAAGCTTCAATATATAAAAATAAAATATAGATTTTGTCATCACAAAAAAACTTCTTAATTTGTATTCAAAATTCAACACTCGACTACATCAAATATTTAAATTTCTACACAAAACTCACATTCAATGTCAACATGTCATCATGTGTGATAGACATGGAAATGAGCAAAAACGTCCTTCATGAAAATATTATTTAACAAGTAAACAGACTAACCCAACAGTACCCAAAAAATAATTTCCAAGAATTTCGATTACAAATCATTCAATAAAATGCCATTCAAAGAGGAAATCCTTACATAAATGTCCGTATCCATGGACGATAAGGGATAGTCAATAACACACACACACACACACAACGTGCAAATGTCCATCACAGAGTGAGAATTTTAATTACATTTGTTTTATATTTTCCAAAAAAATAAAAGATAATCGAGTCGTACAGCACAGCGTGAGATTTATACACAACAACTTTGCATGTGCGTCAATGAAAAAAAAAATAATTTTTTTGAAGATAAATGCGAAAATAAAGTTGTGTGCCTAGCTGCTGTTGACAAGCTTCCAGAGATAAAGATTTCAAATCGAGATGAAAGTCTTCGTTAATGAACTTGCGTAACATGTAATTAGCATTTTGAAACTTTTCCTCTCACTGCCTTCATCACCTAGCAACGGCTTTCTCTGATGCTATAGGAGTTCCTTTACATACACATTCCCTCCGCTTATTACATGATATTTCCTTGAATGTTGAACAATTCATTATTTTCTTTCTTTTTTCATGGGTATTTTTTTTATTTGCTTTTAACTTTGTTGTTCTTTCTATTTTTTTTATACCTTTAAAGCGGAGATGAAATAACAATAATGGTGGATATGCTCTTGAAATAATTAAAAATATACACACACACGCGTTACATAATTTCCTTTTCTTTTTCCTTTGAATAAGTTTATATATGATAAGGCAGCTTGGGGCTGTTTGTTTGTTTAGCCTTGTTTGTGGATGAAACGGCTCACTAGTTTATAAATTATGAATTATGTGACTTCCTGATTTTTGCTTGGTTTGTTGAAAGATGAATTCTAGGGTACAGGTTGACCCTACCTTTCTAAATATGCTCTTGCATGTCATTGAAGCAGATTTCTCATTAGATTATGACTGGATGACACTGAGGTCTCCTACAACATCAACGTCTTGATATGTTGCTTAGGTTAGGTGTCCCAAGGAACGACTCAATTATCAGAAACTACTCTAAAAGCACTAAGACGTGTGACTTTCAGAATAGTTGCTCACTTAGATACAGCGAACAACTGAGCCTTGGCCTCGTGCTCACGAGACGATCCTTCAAAAAATCCATTAATGCGTTCTTTTTGTGAGTTTTCGAAGAATCTTCGGCTTCTGGACAATTTTGTAGTACATGTGACATTGGGATGAGAGCTAGGTAAGCCTGGCTAATCATCAGACTCAAGACAGTCAGTTAAGCCTCACATGCTCGAATAGACATGAGTAGGATCACAAAATTAAGCATGCTAAATTATATTGATTGAGTATACTCATAAGCACGCTCATTTAGCTCAGTAAACTCATTGTCAGTTAAGTAAAGTAAAGAAAAGCTTCAAAATTCTCAACTTCCATCGTAAAATTCTCATAAAGCAACTCCAACGGCAGTCTTTCCTCGCATAATTAATAATTTCATAGCTCCTTTGACAGCTTGATGACAGAGAAAATGCGTTAACACGAATTTTTCCATCAAGTACTTCAAAGCTGGTTTGTTATGCTCACGAACTGACTCTTCTTCCTTCCTTTCCATTCTATTGTTTTTCATATTATTGCTGTTATTTATGAAAAAAAGTTCAAAAACATTTTTTCCAACTGATGAGTGATAATATCGCGATTGTAGAAGTTATTGTGCTGAAAATAGGACGGAAAAAGTCAGCCTTTTTAATTTTATTAACATGTTAATTTTATTTAGTAGAGTAACTACTCGACAGGGACAGTAATCAATTATTTTATTAAATTGTAGTCAATGATTTTGGCATTTGAATGTTGTACATTATTAAATTAGGTTGTAAACTTTATTTTGTGTACACAGTAAGGCACAGACATCATCAGTTGAGGTAGAAAATGTGCAATGTAATTTAATTTGGAACAAAAATCACTAGCTGGGGAGATGGAAAATTGAAACTTTGTGTTTAAAAATTCATTCATGCTGTAAATGAAGGTAAAATGACTGTCGCTTCTTTAATAAGTGGATGAGACGTCTTTACTGCTTTAAGGAAAGTTTGTTATGTTCATAAACTTCATAACGACTGGGAAATATTTTTCATGTCGTTGTTAGCGACTGTTTTGATGTTTTTTAAGGTTTTTCTTATAAATTTATGGAATTTATGCTGTACAGCAGGAGTGGACAATCTTTTTTGTACTGTGACACTCTTAGATAGTACAAATCGGTTAATCGATCTAGTTATTGGTTGACATGACTCTGGCTCATACCTAATGCCGAACTTAGGATTGATTAACCAATTTATGCTACACTTTTTGATTAAATTGACACATCAGAGCATTATTCAAGGCATTTCAATGTGCCGCGACACAGAAGATGTCCACCAGTAGTATAAAGGATTTCCCTAATTAGGTCCAAAATAAAAGTACAGTAAAGTGAATAAGAACATATTACCCATTACCCTACTGTATCACATGCAGTTCCATGCCATAGTCTTGCCAATAGATACTGTTTTCACCTTTTTTATGACTTCTGTTTCTAGGTACTTTCATTAACCCTTTTGGTTATAAAAAGTCTTATGGTGTCCTAGTTCGCTTTACTTTTCTGAGTTAGAGGGGCGTACCCAAAGATTATTTGAGCAGGGTGATGACAAATTGTGAATAGAAATTATGGAATACGCACCTGTTAGGTGTATCATTGCACTTTTCGACTGCCAATATCAATGCCAAAGTAATTCACCACTGAATCCCATAAGAAAAATACCAGATTCAAGCCCTGATTAAGTTTGTCTCCTGATTTGTCTGTAAATAAAGTAAAATGAATTTCTGAGAATTTTCCTGCAGACAGAGAATAAAATTTCCATAGGATTTGATTAAGTCATTTGGAATTTTACATCATAAATGTCTCTCAATTCAAAATAACCCTTTTAGCATACATCCTGCAAGCTTTTTTCACAATATTGTTTGTCAATAAAATCAGAATTGTCACATAGTTTATTATTGTGAAAGATTCCATTTTAGGTCATCTTTCTTATTCTTCAAAATGAAACTGTCTGTAGCTTCACAAAGTATCAGTTGTAAGCTATGCAACAATAAATTTCAAATCTATCCTACATGAAATTAACAGCACAACTTTATAGAGATATACTTTTAAAAAAATTACATTTTTCCTATCCTTTAAGTAGACAAAATGATACAGTGTATCCATAACAGACAACATCAAATCTAGTTCATGTTCTCCGACATGATCTCCAAGATTGTAGCACAATTTTTAAAAGAACATTAAAAATTTTCTTAATTAAATTGTAAATGACCGTTTTGCTTAATTACCAGAATGAGTTTATGTGTAAACATGATTATAATTGACTTTGAGTCATGAGCAATAAAACTGAGAAGATGGAAAAACGAGAGAAAGGAGGAAAATTAGTGTGAATGGATGGGAGGGAGGAGGGCTTGTTTATTTTTATATACATGGCATGTCTATTATACATTTGATATTTGATTAAATATCAACAGAACAAGGCGCTCATGCTGTGAATTGCCTGTCAGGAGTTGTCATGAAATAACAAATTTTCGTTCTAACGCCGATTTTTATTACCAAACCTTTCAAATTCAAGGGATTGGTTTTAGAGCTGTTTACTGATATTTTATTAGTGCTTTTTTGTTGCTTGCTAAGGCGTTTTCCTTTATATTTTGATTTGGAAAGAAACACTCTGTTGATCTGACATGAAAAAGTGTCATTTTGAATAACGGATCCTGAGTGGGACTCGAACATTTGTTCCACAATTTGCAGTTGCATGCTCATACCACTGAGCGATGGGGGGTTACTTGAATACATTGCAAAGAGCTATATACATTTATAGCTACATAAATTACATAAATTATAAATTTATTGTATCCTCGTTTCCACTGCATTTCCTTACTTACTTACTTACGTCGCTGGCCAAACAGATCAAGTGTGATCCATGGCCTCCTTCAGTTGGCATCCTGAAACTGGCTCTATCGCTGGCTACCGCTTGCCAATTGCCAATTCCTAGTGTGACACTATCTCTATCGACAGCTTCTTTCCATGATCTCATTCCTTACAAGCTCAACAAATCGAATATGTGTTGATGAGTACCCTGAGGAGGGATTTTAGAGTTATGTATCCATTAAATTTAGTCTTCCTGCATCCCATTTTGAGCAACAGAAAGATATGCTATTAAATGCGTGGTTCGAATCCTACTGCAAATTGTAGCTCAAAATTTGAGGAGGATTCTTGCAAAATCTGATATCTATTATCAAAAAAAGTTTGAAGCTTTGGATATGACATAAATCTACAATTTAGGGCATTTCGAGTATTTTCAGGAAACTATGCTGAATGCTGCTTCCATTCACAATCTAATAATCAATTATCATTATCAAAACATTTTTCAGCAGAGCTCAAAGTCGATTCGAGTTTAGTATGAAAGTTATGTCGACTCAAACCAAATTTTCGGTGCAAAAATCTGAGTCGACTTCGAGTTCTGATCCTCAATTTCTCCCCATCTTACAAAACTAACACCAATGATTTAAGTTTAACGATGAATCTCCCTCATTTAATCTTTAAATGCTCAAATGTACTAAAATATCCCTTTCTTTATTCTTCGTAATTTCCAGTTCAACAGCATTAACAACGATAATCACATTTCGGTGAAATGGTTGAAAATGTTCTCATCTTTATATCTTTTTTGTTGTGGCCATGTGTATCCGTTGCCTTAAAACTTGTGTTGTTTTTCTCATCCACGCGCTTTTCATTTCACTCTCGGGAAAATTTCCTCTCTCAATTTTCCTCTCTTTCGTTAAGTTTTTCTCGCACAGCTTGAAAATATGAAAAATACAATTTACAGTCGCTCAGTTGCTGCTCGTCCGTGTCTCGATGCTGCACGACTTTTCAGATTCTCGCGAGTAAAAAAAAATATAATAAAATTAAAGTAAATGATGAGTTTGTGAAAGGAAAATGAGGAAAAATAGTAGTGAAAATTTTTTTACAGACTCAGCTGTTTTTATTCATCTTTAAAAGAAACAAATGAAAATTATAGAATTGAAATATAATCCTCAACTAGTGGAAGTGAAGTGTGGTTGTTTAAAATATAAAAAAAGTTTATAATATGCGTGTGTGGCATACTGACTAAGAAGCATCTCTTGTTTTATTTCTCGTCACATAATAATGTTAATAGCATCAATGTCGCCGGTATATAGTTAAATTATGGACATTATGATGTGATTAAAATGAGCATAAAATATCGTAAATATTCGAACAATTTTTTCGTGATTAAAATGAATAGAATTTCCTCATATTGGACATAAAAAAATATATAAAATTTCCTTGAGGAATTAACAAGTTATGAGATCATATTTCTCATTTGTTTAATCGTCAATGGATCCAAAAAGCGCATGAAAAATCGCATTAAATTTTGAGCTAAAAATAAAATTTTTTCTTCAAATGAAAAAAAAAAAGCAATTAAAACTGAAATACAAACGATTATAGTTAAACTAACTTAATTGACTAGCAGAAAATGGTCATAAAAAATTTATGGAATTTTCACTTCACTCTCCGCTGAGTCTGAAGAAATTTATTATGTCTAAGCTACACTATTGAGAATGTGGAATGAAAATTATGAAAAAAAAATTATTGAATTTTGCTGTTGATTCCAAAAATATTTTTTCATATTTCAATTGTAATGGAATTTTCACTTTTGAACTTATTTATTTGCTCACATGAAATACACATTTTATGTGCCTTGAGGCTCTTTGAAAAAAAGAAGAAGAAAAAAATTATTATTATTATTTTGTGGGGGTAACATATGGATAAAATATTGTGAAAAATGTGTGAAAAGAAAATTTATTTGATTTGGTTTAAAAACAAAGATTTTGTTATTTAATTAATTAAAAATTAAAAAATTAAAAAAACGTGAAAATTAAACAAAAAGTAAAAAGTTAAAAAAATTAAATGAATTTATTTTTTTTTAAAAAAAAATTTGAAAAGTATTTTTTAAAGTTTTAAGAAATTTAAATTGAATTATGAAGTTTAAATAAATGCAATTTTAAATTTTGAAAAAGTTTACATTTTTTAAATTTTTGAATAAATTTTAAATTTATTTTGAAATCTAAATAAATTTCAGTTAAAAAAAAAATTTTTAAAAATGTCAATTAAAAGGATATCTAATAAAAAATCAAAACGTTTGCTTTTGCAAAAAAAAAATCAATTTTATCGATAATTTGTATTCGAAAAGCTGGAAATAAAAGCTTAATATAAACCTCTTCAAAATTGAAATCAATTTCAATTTTTATGAAACATATTGTTTATAAATTAAAATAAAATTTTCAAATTCGAAAAATTTCTCAAGTTTAAACTTTAAAAATTTAAATCGAAGTTTTAAAAATTCTAATAAAATTGTAAAATTTATAAATTTGAAATGTGCAATTTTTAAAAGCTTTTAATTTTTATTAAATTTTTAGAATTTTAAATATTTGAATTTTAAATTTTAAAAATTTTAATTTTTTAAAATTTAAAATTTTGCAAATTTCAAATTTTTAATTTTTATTTTTTTTAAATTTTAAGTGTTTAAATTTTTGAATTAAAATTTGTTTTAAATGTTAATAAAAAAATCCAATTAAATTTAAATTCAAACCAAAATAAACTTTTTCAAGAAAGAATTTTCCATCATGTTACCCCTTGACAAAAATCATATTTCATTTATAATGTATTGAGAACCTTCAAACGAGTTCCCAATAAATTTTTTTTTTGCTGTGGTGAAAGCATAAAAGACTAATTTATTGAGTCTATTCGCAAAAAATACCGCCTATTCATTATCCTGAAGTCTTTAAATATTTATTCTGTAGTAGAATTTATTTGATTGAGTGGATATAAATAAGTTAATGCCAATAACAATTGCTAGTTATCCAAAAACAAGTCATAATTCGTTTGATTTTATTTGACATATTTGTCACGCCATTTGACATCAAATTGAACATTTATTTGTATCGTGATATGATTTATACTTCCTTACCAAAAGCACTGCTTGTTATTCATAAGATTATTCCATAATCTAACTCAATAAAGGATCTGTTGCCTGGTCACATCCTTCAATTTACATTGTCATAGCAATTTCAATTTCAATTGTATCAAGTTGGAAACATCCACAAGGAAAGTTTCTCGCTCTTAATAAACTTTGAGAGCTTTCAATTTAGCGTAATGATGATAGCTTTAAAAAAGGTAGCTTCCTAGAAAAATCGAAAGTTCCCTTACATAAGAGAATCAATTCAGGCATTTGTTATTTTTTGAAGCAGCTGACTTGATGAGCTCCAAGAAATTTCCTCAAATTGAATTCATGGAACTTCCGTTATGCAAAAAATGTTGATGAAGATATTATGAATATTTCTTGGGAATTAGACTGCCGTAGAACAGCTGTATCTAAGATATTTGGTTATGCGCTTGGAGATTGCTTTAAGGTTTGGGTTTGCAAGAATCAATGAAGACTTGAGGATCAATTAGGAGTGGATTTTGTAGAGAGAGTCCAATTAGTATGTTGAAGTGCTTTTCTATAGCACAAAACTCATTTTTATGAATATTGATTAAGTAGCATTCGCGGAACTGTCGCAAATAAGCAACTTAATAACTTTTTCAACTTCCGCGTGTAAGTAGGATGGTATGTTTGAATATTCTCTGAAAATCTGAGGAAATGAGTAGATTTTTCTTGGAAATTCTCAAAATATTGAAGCATTTATTCTAAAAACACAGTCTCAGTAGCTTTTAAGCCCTTAATTTGATTCCAGTTATGTCTAAACCTCATTAAAGTCTAGTCTGAGTCCTTGAAAAGCATACAAAGGAGAAATGACAAAAGCTTAAGTATCAAACCAGTTTCACTACGACATAGATCTAGATTCGATGTAAACTGACCTTAACCAAGACTCACAATGGCTTAAAGCTTCAATTTTTCACGATTTACCTGCCATACACCTTCCAGGATAAGATTCTTACAACAAACTTTCAAGTAATAGTAAAACCATCAATCTTACATTCCATAACAAACTTTTAAAATTCATACTCCATGTTCCTGCATATTACAATGAATGTCACTTACAAAATTCTTCAATGTTGAACAAATTTTTCCACTTAAAAAATTCTTTGATGTTATGTAAGAGTTAAGACAAGGAATTCAGCTTAAGGGGAACATTTTTCGATGGTTGTATCGTTCATGTATAGCAAATCTTCTTCAACACAGTTCATTGCATTGGAAAACGACGACGACGACGACGAAGAAGCTATATTTGTAGCTACAGTTCAAAAACTGTATAAAAAGTAAAAGATTTTCCATGAAGATGAAAGTTATGTTGTCGATTTCGTGTCCTGGGGGATTTTATAGCAAACTTTACCTTACACTTTACTGTGCAATGAATTTGATGCTGGTTGAATTTATGTAAGAAGACAGTGTAAGAAGTGGTGGTGGAGATTGCATTAAACATGCAATAATAAAGTCTTGTATTGGGAATCTGAGTTTATGGATCTTTTAAGGGATTTTCTTAGTTAAATTTGTAAAGGTTGTTCTTGAGATGTAATCATGATATATGGATATGTGCTTATTACATCTAAAGTACACTCGACCATGCGATGCGATACATTTTGAACAGCAGTTTCCGTTTACGGCTGTTCACTTTATGCTAGATTGTAATAAATGAACGACTCTAAACAAGAAATTGGAGGAATTTTAGAGTCCAGACTCAAAAATCCAAGGATGCGCCTTTACTAGAGGCTTGACTTCAACAACTTAGAGTCCGTTCTTCAATTTAGTCCGGCGTAGACGACTTCAAATTTAAGTTTTGACCAATACTTTCAAATGAGTAGGTTATCAATGTTTGGATCCATATGGCTGCCAAATAGAACCGACTTCCATTTGGTGTTAACAACCTAGGCTCCTATGAAGCTTTAAGCGCCTCCTGGCAGAGCCTTCTTCATTTGTGTTGCTCGGGTAATTTACCTTTAAATCCAAAAAGTGCAATTCAAAAGTTTTTACCTTAAAACTGCCATCTTCAGTCTCAAAAACCCACCAAATTACCATAATCTTCATTAAAAACCATCAAATTTCCACTAGAAATTCATAACAATCCCCAAATCAAAAACCTCTTTGTAATAAGAGTAAAATCATCAAATTAATTTTCAACAACATCTTATCGACAACAAAAAAATCTCCTCAACAATGACAGAAAACAAGAAAAAATCAAAAGACTTACAAGATAAGTCCATCATAAAAAAAAAGATATTCTATTCATTAAATTCTCGATGAAGGAACCACACCCTCCATTAAATCTTAATAAATCAACTTAAAAACATAATTAATTTGTTGAAACAATGTCTCGGACGGAATTTCTACGAAAAAGAGCTTTATAATTAACAGAGCAAAAATAATTTTCACAGTCTTGACGTCCTCACCATGGACAACAAATGCTATCAATTACTTTGGTTGAGGCTATCAAAGTCTCGTCTATTTTCTATTCCACTGTTGTCTAAACTTTGTGTCGCGGCACACATGGAAATTCAATTAAAAACGAGCAACACAAATGAAAAAGGCTTCGTCAGAGAGCTTTTCAGGAACCACTAGACTTCTTTTATTATTATTAAATTGAAGTCGCTTCTATGTTGCATCCATATGGCTGTCATGTGACGTAAATATGGCAGTCATGTGGTGTTCATGTGGTTGTCACAAGGTGTTCATGTGGTTGTCACGTTGTGTTCATGTGGTTGTCACATGGTGTTCATGTGTTTGTCACGTTGTGTTCATGTAGCTGTTATGCTACATTCATATGACTGTCATGTGGCGTTCATGTATTTGTCGTGTGACGTTCATGTGATTGTCATGGAGAGTTCATGTTACTGTCGTGTGGCGTCCATAGGGTTGAAAACAAAAGGCAGCATCCATTTGCTGTTAATAAAGTAGGTTAATCGAATCCTTGTTAATTTGAGTCGCTCAGAAACTGTATGGCAGTCGGCTTGCCATCAATGTGCGCCGTCATGAAAACAAGTTTAGACAGCCCTGTTCTATTCATTTAATCACGAAAAATAAGACATAAAAAATATGAGAAATAAGGTCAGAAATTTAAATAAATTTATTAAACAAATAAATATTTTGCTTTTTTTCCTCTCTCATCTCTTCTCGGAAAGGCAGTTATTGTGCCACACACAGACGCAAACTTGTATGAAAAGATACTCATAGTGCAGAAAAAAGAAATGAATGAATTTACAATCTGATTATTTGTACTCTGTGAATTGCTTAATGTATTTTTATTGAAACAACGAGATAGAAAAAGAAGGAACAAAAAAAAAAAAATGGAAATACGCGAAGTAAAAACAAGATAAAATTAGGTAAAAGAAGAAAGCTCACATTTCATCAGTCAGCGTACGGAGATAAATAAATATATCTAATTTTTCTCCAAGGTTTTTACGTTATCAGAAAGCAGATATAGTAATTGAACGAACAGAGAAATATATATACATAAAAAAAAGAAATAAACAAAAAAATAGACAGAAATAAAATTTGTTTCGTGCTTGTTCCTTGCTGTATTGTTCAATAAACATAACAGTGCAAAAGGTAAATATATGGCAATTAGCTTTTTCTTATGTGTGTCTCTGCATATACTTACATACATTGAATTTTCCTCATGTTGTTGTGTATCTAAGCACGAAGAATTGAAGGATATGGGACAGTGTTGTTGTCTTCAATTTGGTTGGTTATTTTGAGGCTCAGATATTTACTTACTGCTTACTTCGCTTTCCGTTCAGATCAATTGTGATCCATCGATTCCACCATTCGAGAATTGGGAAGTCAACTAATTATATGTCCCAACCTGCAAGGTTTAAGTGTACTTTGTGTCATGCTTCCAAACAACCCCTGGTAGCTCAATGGAAGGAGCATGCTACTGTAAATCGTAAGACGAGGGTTCGAGTCCCACTCGGACTATATTGTGGCAAAGTGTAATTTTCTCTCTAGAACTTTAGAAATAGTAAGGTTTCGAGAGCAAGCTTCTCAATTTGTCAAGTCTTATTGCTAGACATAAGATCAACAAGAGGATCTCCTTGACATACAGAAAAAGAAGCCGATATCCAATTTAAATGTTAATTACTTTTCACTTCTTATTGATATAATGCCTTGCGAGTACTGGTCTTATCGACAAGAATCAATTAATTTGTGATTGTGACATTGACTTCTAATGGGAATCGAACCTATGTCCTCACTGGAACAGTAAATCAGATATCCAGTCTGTTGGACTGCTCGGCCATAGAAGCCTTAAACTCTGCAATCGCAGAATGGTCTACACATGTTTCAATGCTTAAGATTCTTTATTGAGGCACCACAACATGCTTCACTTTATTGTCTGCATAATATATGACAATAACCAACCAGATTTACAACACTGTGCCAAAATATAGGATGTGGAAAAGAATGAATCAGTAAAATGTGTTTATTTTATGTAAATGCGAGAGAGAGGCAAAAATGCTTTTGGGTGCTCATAGCAAATTTGTGAAGAAGACATGATTTATATGATTACGACAAATGAGCTTTTTTTTTATTTTGACAGATGAACGTGAAGAGCTTTTGGTTAGTTTATTGGGAATTTTCCGTATTTATGTATATTGAATGATATGCTGCTGTGGTAGTTTTATTAAGCATGAATGAATCTGATATGAATTATCAAGAGGCAAATAACTTTATTCAGTATGGTAATTGGAAAGCCAAAACCTCTTCACGCAATATATTCTATTACATTTGGTGCTGATAGCTGAAGTTATTATACCATAGAGTGTTTATGCTGATTTATTTTGGATGAAAGATGGAAATTTTTTGTTGATTTGAATGATGTGAAGCTATGTATGTCTGATTTTGATGTTGGCTTTGATTTCAATGTGGAGATGTGGAATCAATTTCTTATGCAGGATGTCAAATTAAAGGCAAAAACAATTTATTTAATCAATTTGGTTTGGACTTGTGTTTGTGATGTTCAAATGAGACCTGATTGGCAGGCATTGAAGTATTCTATGTGCTGTGATGGCAGAATACGTATTTAGAAATTCGAATTGCCGGATTCGATAAGTGGCCGACGTTCGGCACTAAGTATACCGTGATTGCAATAATGGACCAAATGACAGGACCATTATGACTTGGTCATAGAAATGTCACTAGAACATGCTAGCCAGGTCATCTACGATCTTCACTGCACTCTTAAGTGGAATTGAAAGAAGACCTGAACCTCTCAAATTTCAGAACCAAACCTAAATACCAACCATGGACTTGCCATGTCCGTAAAATGCCAAATAAACCCAATTCAAAAGCAAACTTCCGCAATAAAAATTTTTTTCAATTATTTTTCCATCTAGACATATTTTGTCAACAAGTCATAAAATTCACATCCACGTAAACAACTTCCCACATTAAAAAATATAGCATTTTCACCCTTCTGTCACAAAACACAACCTTAAATTCTATGAAATTTCATTTAAATTATTAGTTTTCCGCTACTCACCGTGCTGATAGCTATCACAAGTCATTTGACTATGAAATTAGGAAATTGAAATGTCATTGTGGTGTTTCCTGTTCAGCCAGATTTGTTGCTTAATAAAACATTAAAAGTCATTCACTTTAATGGTCCACAAAATGCCCGGTCTGCATTAAATCATCATATCTGATCTAATTTCCAAGTCTAAATCTTCAAAGGCATCAAGTTGCTCAAAAATTCATCAGATTCAAATTGTTGCTTAGCATTAATGTTAAGGACATGGATGGGGAAATTAACATAAAATGAAAGTATGAATTCGGTACCTAAAAGATAATGAATCAATTTACTGAAAAGCTTTTCATTGCCTACTTTATCTATTTAAATAATTTACAATTCAACATCTAATATCCCCACCGTTATACCTCTATAAATGGAATGCCTGATTTTTTAAGGATTTAAGATTGTTTGCATTAAGATTCAAAAAAACTTTTCATCCGCTGTCTCGGAAGGATACAAAGTTTTGTTGACCCTTCATTCTTTATCTTTGATATTTTATACATAAAGGAGTTGTTGATTTGTGATGTCTTTGATTTGCTGCTTGGTCTGATATTGGGTGATAAGATCTGTGGGATGAACACTGGATAGAGATAAAGGTTTAAGGTAGCATTTTGTCATAATTCTTATCAGTCCTCGGTAGCTCAGGAGGTAAGAGGACTGGACATGTAATCGGGATGACGTGGGTTCGAGTCCTTACTTACTTAGTTCACTTACTTCTACTGACTAGCTGCTAATTGCTTGGTTCAAATCCTACTCGAGCTATATTTGTAAGGAACTGAATTTTGTAGTAGTTCGGGAACTGACACCCAATATTCGAAATACGAAGAGCCACAGTAATTGACCTGTTGTGTACCCATGTCCGCAAACTAAATACTGCTGTTCTGTTCATCATTTCTGAACTGACCCCAAAAGAACCTCTTCTCCTTTCATTAATAAACTTCATGTCATGAACAAAATGAGCAACTTTTTTCCTCCTATTTTTTGGGATACAAAAGCGGAAAAAGAGTTAAAAAGCTTCAATCAAAGCGCAATTTTCAGCATGACCATGATAAATTGATTGAAATTGCTTTCCATCACTTTCGAGATTTTTTTTTGTTCATCTCTGAACTGAAGTGGATTGAATTCACAATTCTCTGTGGTATCAAAATCAAATCGACTGCTTCTTCATATCCAATGCTCATACACTTACGAGGCCAATGATTGCTTCCTTAACAGAAGAAGGAGATGAAATTTAAAACGTCAAATTGGATAATCATCAAATGAGTAAACGAATGTCTAAAATGACGGATAGGGGAATTGGAGAGATGATTAGACAGAAGACGCAAATGTATCATAAAATAGATAAACATACGGAAGCACAGATGAGCAGTTGGATAGATGATATAAAGAACAGATGAGTTTACAAATGAATGGACAGATGGCTAGACAATTATACTTGCTGTTTTAAAAGATAAATGAACGAAAAGAATAGCCTTGAAGGTTTGATGAATGGACAAAATGTGGATAGACTATCAGCACTCAAAGATGTGCTAAAAAACTAATAGAAACGAAAACACAAAGCTGGCAAGATGAAAGAAGAATTAACTTTTTTTGTGTGCTGCTTCTATGATAAAAAGAAGTGTTTATTGAAAGACGAAGCAATAAAAGGGATTAAATCCACACAACAGGGTTTAACCGTTACATCTTCCACCTCATTATATCCTTTCTATTCTTTTCTTTTGTGAGGGTTTTGTTGTTGGAGGTAGAGTGAAGTTGTAGCTGTGGTTAGTCATTTTTGATGGTTGGTATCATGTCTGACTCTTAGTTAGTCTATGATTTTGGGTTTTTGATTAATATCAAATTCAAATTTTTATTGACCGTTATTTATTCAAAATTGAAAATTTTTGTCTTTGAATTAATTTTTCTCTAAATTAGAGAAGTTTTTGGTTTTTTTTTCAAATTTAAAAGTTGATTTCGTTTTGACCGATTAGTTTTTCATTTTTAATGCCCGTTGCTTGGATACACAGGATTGAATTTTTACTTTTGAAGCATTTCAACCTTCTAGACTGTTTTACTATACTTTACCGTCCTTATATCATGTAATTTTCCATTTTTTATAACTTTTCTCAATCAGACCTGCCTAAAACACTTTAATTAAACTTAAAATTGAGATTTTAGTTTTTTTTCATTCATTCAGACGCTTGAAAAAACGTACTGAATTGACTTCGAATGTAATTTTGTATTAAATTGAATACATCAAAATCATTAAATAGAAAAACTCATGTACTTTAATTAGTTGTTCCTTTTAGCAAATCAAATTTTCCATTCAAATGAAATTCAACCAATCGTGGAAATTCAAATTATTTTTTCGAATGATTGATTCCGTTAAAAATTCAAATTTAATTTGACCGTTATTTTTCAAATCAAAATTCTCATTCATTTTAGAAAGTAAGCTTGAAAATTGCGTTTCTGTCTAAAAATTCCCAAAAAATCTCACTTAATTCCTTTATCTAATCCCACCAAGCAACAAAAGCGGATGAAAAAAATCTAAAGTATTTTCGGTATCATCACGAAACAAACAAAAGAGAAAGCGAGCATCAGCAGGAGTAGCTAAAAAACTTATTTTTCGGTAAAAACACGAGAAAAAAAAAGAACTGAAAGTTGAACAATTTTTTTTCATCCCCCCCATTCCAACGAGTTCATTTCATACCCTCGAAAATAACACAAAAGTTCAAGCAACAAAACTTGTTTTTTTGACTTTAGTTCACAAACATTTTGTTCAGATGACGAGTAAATTTGTCATCAACGAAGAAGCGACAAAGTAGGAAAATTGCCTTTAATAAAAAGACATTTTCATGCCTTAACATGGACACCAAATAAAATAAAAAAAAGATACGACATAAGAGGACATGAATAGGATGCGATGAAAGATGGAGGGGACGACAAAAAGTTTAATGTTACGAGGAAAGTTTCAACGAAATAATTTATGTATGATAAAGATCCAGCACAACAACAAAAAAAGTAATTTCATGAGGAATAAAAGCAGCCGTAAACGGCAGTAAATTATAATTAATTAAGAAGGAATTGTGAAGATAATAGAAATGTCAATTAATTAGAAATACGATTTTGGTGAATAATTTCTGACCTAAATTGTTGGCAATCTACTTTGCATCATTACTTCTAATAAGGTGAAGGTTATTATATATTTTTTGGAGATTAATTTTATTGGATGGAACAGTTTCTGATAATTACATTTGTTGGAGATGATTACTTACTTACTTCGCTGGCCGTACAGATCAAGTGTGATTCATGGCCTGCCTCAGTCGACTCCTGAAGCTGGCTCTATCGCTGGCTAACGCTTGCCAATTACCAGTTCCAAGTGCGCCACTATCTCTATCAACAGCTTCTTTCTATGAGTTTTTTGGCCTACCGCGTGATCTCTTGCCATCTAAAAAGTCGGATTAGTTGAATGAAGATGATTAGTTGAGAAATAATTGGGAATGGGATGGGTGCTGATGGTGTGGGAATTTTTTTGGGTTCGGCCATGAATCGCAAGCCTGCATTTTTGATTTTCAGGCCTGAAGGCTTCAGCTGTACCTTACAATTCGTCCAAGTCTGCAAACCTTTGTCACTGTTTGTCTCCAGAGCTGCAGTTTTGGACGACCCATTTACATTTTGTGACAAAACAGACTTTTCAACTCAACTTGCCCTCTTTAGAGCGTTACGTAATAATCGAACAACCCTCTAATTTAAATTATTTTTCATAAAATAACTTCAATCCAAGTAGGCTATTTTAACATTAATTTTGAAATTTTCTTTCAATTTCTAGCATTTTAAATTGAAGCTTTAAATTTGATTCTTTGAAATCCTCTCGAAACTCTGTATTTTTTCCACACTTTGTTTAACAAAACGACGTTGAATTTTCACACATTCAGGAAGAAAAAAAAATTCATTAAAAAAGAAAATTTTGCGGTTTTTATGGTAGGTTGTGAAAAATTCATAAAATGTGGGATTGTGGTAGTTCTTGACTAAGGAGAAAAAACATTTTATTCAATTTTTCAACACGAGTTGGACAGAGTTGGTGTTATGGATGTGATGTGGGGATTGAATTATTGAGGGGGATTATAGTATGATGACTGTCAATTTGGACATTCTCATTGATAGTTAGGGAATCCTGGTTTTGATAACTTTTTAGTATTTCATATCCAACTATAGATTTTTTTGAATTTAACCTAGGTCGTTAGTGCAAAATAGTTAAATGATCAAAATTTTCCAAAAAAAAGAAAAATCTTTTGAACTCACAAAATGAAACTCTTTCACAATAGGATTTGAACCTCTACTTTTGAAAATTCAGAGTTGAACGTTTTCTTTTAAATCTTTGATATTTTATGACAGAATGTCAATCATATGCTCGAACAGACAAGAAGTTTGCTCATTTGTGTACATAATTGAGTATAATTAAATGCAAGCTCATTTAGTTGCGGAGATAAGATTCATCTGCCATGACAATAATGATCTTATGCAGCTTTAGTCTACTTCAATCCACAATACACTCACTGTATGTACTCTGGAATGTTGCACAAACAATATGTCTTGTACAAAAAACTGTTGTTCCTTATTACGTCATCAGCATCCAAAATAATTTCCATATCAACCCTCCCACAATGCTTTCCCGAATTGAATGAGAAACATTAAGAAAAAAGTCAAATAAGCAGTTAAAGTATGTGCATGAGAACATAAACAACATCTTAATAACTCACTGTGCGAAATGGTAGAATATTTCTGCTGTTTTGTATGAAGTCATGAATGTATGATGAAATTATGTGAGATGAAAAAGTTAGTCTGTGATATGTACGGAATGAGAATCCCTTCCATACGACCGACATCATCCATTTTTCATAATAATAAACTTGACAAAAAAAAGCAGAGACGAGAAACTTATTTGTTACAAATTCCTTTTTATCCACAGATGGCATCGTCTTCACAATCACAATGGGATAAGCTTTCGCCCAACGAGTTCCAACAGCTACAGGATTTTGCAAGCTGTAAGTACACAAAAGAGACTTAAGTGCATTAACATCAAATGAAATTTTTCCGCATATTTTTTTCAGATTCCTCTAAAAAGCTTGAAGATGTGCTGGATGAATTTTGTGGACCAACATCAACTTATAAATTTAATCAGGATGACGTAAGTTCCATTTTTATCATCTTTTATGCTTTAAACATTCTTTTATTTTTATCGTCACTAGGACATTGACTTTGAAGGCTTTCAAAAGTTTATTGACTTGTTCCTCGACTGCGAGACACCATTTGAGCTATCGCAACATCTGTTCTTGTCATTCCTGCGACCTTATCAGTCACAGCTATCAGGTAATAGTACTTTAAATTGTATGGCCGCAGTTAGTAGCAATGCAGCATGTGTTCCTGTTATATCACATAACACTAGAGGTACTTTACTAATGCTTTAATCATAACTTTTTTGATCTGTGTATAAATTGAATTTTTTTTTATATTTTGGGTGAGTTTTGTGTGTTGAATTTAAAGATGACATGTTCGACTTATTGGAAGTTTGTATACAATAAAAGCTAGTGATTATTGGAATGAGAATGAAATTTTTAAAATGCTGCAAATTTGCTAGCTTAAAGAGTTAATTTTAAATAGTAAGTCTGCTAAATCTAGTCGAGAACAAGCGATCAGGTTTGAAGTTTGAACACAATTGTGAAGTAGATTTTGCTAGTTAAATGCATGTGGTTGAAGAGTTACTTGAAGTTTTTTCGAATTTATTGCTAACTAAGTTTCATATTCATATTTAATTTGTTATAAAATTGGAAATTTATGAGAAAAATTGCAATTAAATTTAATTTTCAATGCTTTCTATGATTTTCATTGGAATTATATTCTTTCTCATAATCTATTGCAAACTTAATATCGACTATGACTTTCATAAGGACTAGTAGGGACGTATTCAAGGGGAGGTTAGGAAGTTTGGGAGCAAAACCTCACTTTTCAGACAAGATTCTTCATTTTGCTGGAATTTTACGAGACAAAAATTCAGAAACACACCTAAATATTAGTGGACCATTCCAAAAATGCTCTCCTCTCAAATAGGGTTGCGCCCTTAAATGCTGTATAATGTGGCAGAAAACATTCTTGTGATTTCTGCTTTTACTGGGAGTTGAACCCACATCCTTATTAAAGAGGTGGTAACAGACTTATGGTCTTCTATCTAATCACTCAGCTGAATAGGCTGTATTGTCATACCAAAGGATTCAGCTAGCTCTATGTCTCAAGCTACACTTTGAGACGATATCGATGCAGGCCTAAACTTTTCAGCTGTACCTTTTAATTCGTCCTAGGCTCCAGGAGTGCAGATTTGGACAAGCCCTACTTTCGCTAATGATTTTTAACTAGTCTAAGCTTGTTTAGACTCATTAGCGTTGATTACAATGACTGCTAATGTACTTTTTCAACAACCTGACAATCATTTCCTCCTTAAGCACATTATATCTCACAATATTGATGCCCACTCAATTTTCAAGTCCCAAAGTATCAAATTAATCAGCATTCAGCCACTAAAACTTAATAAAAGTGCACTAACTTCATAAAAATCCCAAGAATTTTCTCTCAACATAAGAGAATGTCCTTAACATTGTAGCATTTTATATAAAGTATAGCATAAATCACTTATATCTTTAACAGTTGATACCAGAGAAGAGCAGAAATGACGTTAAAGATTAAAAGTGACATTCAATGAACTTTCTATATTAAGACGTCTTCCAAGAATTTTTCACTGCAAAGTTCAAGCGCCTCGACGACTGAAAGAAAGTTGATGACAATGTATAGTGAAGATTTATTGCCGTCTGACCACTTTAAGTTGCCATAATAAAAAAGCAGCAACTGTATTTTAATCAAAATAGTGCTTATTAAGCACTTGAATGTATTCAACTAGTCGGTAGTAATGCACAACAATCGATCATGTGTACAGGCTGTACATTGTGTGACTGAACAAAATGAGTTGAAAGAATAAGTTGAACATGGATAAAATTTAAAGCAATTTCCTTACAAGAGCATGCCAACATGCATTAATACATACATTTTCACATATCAAGATAAGAATGAGGAGGAATAATGAAAAAAAATTTTTAATGTTCTGTTTGGAGCGTAATTCATTTGCATTATAATATAAAAATTTGCTGCTTCCATTCATGAAAAAAATAAACAGCCATTGTGGATGCCATTTATTCATGTCATGAAAATTGCTTTAAATTTAAACACGCAAACACACCATTCATTCAAATTTATTATTAAATGAAGTTTAGAACTGAAGAAATAATAAAAAAATATTTCGCATATCATGATAGAGCTAGAGTTGCAGCTTATAGAAAAGAAAGACAAGAATGAACAATTTCTTTTATATTGCTTTATATTTTTCAATTTTTTATGTTGTCAAAAAGACGAGAGAATGTGGAAGTTTTAGCGCATTTTTGCAGAGTTTATTGTAGGAATTTCCTTTTAAGGTTTTTGAAAGTTACTTACTTACTTAGTAGAAGTTTGCATGATTTATGAAAGATTTATTGAGTTCCTGATTGAGTCTTGGAGAATCTGTGATTAAACAGACTGTAAGTGGCAAATAATGGAGAATTTTGGGACTATTGAGGATCTATTTTACGTGAACAGCAAAGTGTGAAGACTAGACAAGTTAATTTAATCAAGGACTATGAGATTATCATAGATTTCTTCGGAATCTACTTAATTTTGACAATTTTAAAATTAGACTTGAAGTTGTCCACAAAGAAATTTTTTTGAAATTTAATATTCCGTTAAAAATTTGGAATTTTACATTTACGAAAAACTCTTTATAAATTCTTAAACTAGACTATAATTGGAACTAAACTCATGATTTCTACATCAATTTCCATCTGACAAAAGTGCGCTCTACCCACAAATCTCATTGAGTGACATTTTATAGCTAACTTACATTTTTATTATTACATCACTTTAACTGTATATATTTCAGGAAAATTAAAATTTATGAGAAATTGTACAATCTTTTTATGGTTCGCATACATTCTTATAGAATAATAGAAACTGAGGAGCTTTTCACTCAATTCATTTTCATCTTTATAAGATTGTGACATTATTTCATTCTTTTTTTGCAGTCATTGTTCAGAATTTGATGAAAGAATGAAAAAGTTATGGACTTTTTTTTTCATATAATATATGGGGAATGTAATTCATTAGATATGCGGAACTGATATAGAAAATAGATTGTAAGGAAAGAAGGGGAAGGAAAAAAGTACAAACATGAAATCTCATTTATTCGCATATTCACTTAGGAATTACTAATCACATTCTTGCACTTTTTTCTTCTCTTCTTTTTTTATGCCATATCCATTTTTATACACACATCTCGAACATCATCATCATCATCATCATCATCATGTGTACATATCGCATACTATACATTTGTAAATAAAAATAAACTAAAGGATCAATACCCAACATGAACAATATTGTAAATTTTCAATGCTTAACACCCGAAACGAAAACGCATAGCTTTGTTGACACCCTTCACGGCCTCACTGATAAGCTTCATCAACTTAGACACGATGATAAATCGAAATCGGGTAAATTCCTTTCTGGCTTTCCCATTATTTTAAATTTATATTTTTTTTTGTTGTGATTTTTTTTTTCCTCCTCAACTCCCGGAAATTTATTTCCTTTTTTTGTTGTCATTTAGTCATTTGTTAAAGCATTTTCTTTTTTTTTGTAGCTCCGCTTTTAAATGATACAAGTTCTTAAACTGAGCTTTGGAATTTTTTCTCTCTCTTTTTTTTGTACCATTCATGCCTTAACAAAAGGCCTTTTGTAAATTTTGTAAATAATGATGAGTGCCTGAACAAATTAATTATTTTTTTCTAACATAACCTAAGCAAGCTTGTAAATATTTAACATTGAGTTGGAATTTAACATTGATTAAGTAAATAATTTTGTAAGTTTAAGGAATTAAAATGAGATGTTGAAGTTGAGAGTGCAATTGGTGCTCATAGTTGAAATAAAGACTCTTTAAAGACTTTTTGAGCGAAAGTTAAAGCAAGTTGAGCAACTAAAGTTCAAATTTGAGCAATTTTATGACAAATTTGAGCAATTTTGATAAAATCTGAGCAAGTTTGTCTAGAATTTGTTCAAATTTGTTTTAAAATTGCTTAAAAAACTAAGCAACATTCAACAAAAGAGCAAAACTTAGCAACGATTACCTAAAATTCATTGAAATCGGACAATACTACGCGACAATTTAAATCAATAATGAAAAATTAAGCAATTTGAGTAGAACTGAGCAACAGAAAACAAAATAAGACTGAGCAACCGTCTAAATTGAGTAAAATTTGGTTTTAATTGAGCAAAAATTACTAAAATGAGCTTGAATTGTTAAATTTATTGATTATAGAGAACATTTAAGGTTTTTATCGAGTGCTATATTTCTTTAAGTTGATTAAACAGCAGATTTAAGCTAAAGTTTAATAGTAATCTGAAAAATTCATTTCTATTTCAAAATTCCCCAACATTCTAACCTAAAAAACATTTCTTCTGAAATCCATCATATAAATTCAATTTTCTCAAGAAAATCGCATTTCCAAATCATCACAAAAAGGTGCTGAATATCAATTCCACAGAGTAAAGTGTCGCATTACAAAGTCTAATATTTTTCTTCTTATCTGATTCCTCAGAATTTGTGAAGCAATTTATCAACGTCACTATCTGTTTGCTTCCTCGTGATGAAGGTTAATTGTTTACAATTTTAGAGGAGGCTCAATCCACAGACAACATATTTTTTGATTAATAATTAATGAGTTCCCTGAAGTAGTATCAGAAGAGTAAGAAAAAGGCATAGTTTTGAAGTAAGATGTTGGGTTTTTTTCAGAAAAGATGCAAATTTGAGGTTAATGTCTTGAATTTATGGATAGAATTTACATCTTTAATTCAGAGCTTACTTGATTGAGTTTATCAGATTTTAGAAATTAACCTACATAATTTTCATATAAAACTGAAGATTTTATGAAGTTTTGTTGATAATTTTCAATATTTTGAGGTTAGTTTGATCAAAAATTACAATATTTTCGATTGTCGTCATTTGCAAACCTTTCCTTATTTTATTCCTACCTTCTGCTTGGACAATCCTTAAATTAACCTTAGTTTAAATTAGAAGTCAGCATTATTAATCCAGTCTAAATGATTTAATATGATTTTGGCGCCAAAATGCCACAATAAGAACTTAAAACATGAACTCACACCCATGTCAGATACTCATGAATGCATTATTGCCTTAAACCAAATGTCAAAATGAAAGCTCCAATTTTCTTGTCACAAACTGTTGCTCAATTCCAAAGCTTGATAATTTGTATATATATTTCCTCTCCACGTGCGCATTTTGAGAACTTTAAAAAAAACTTTTTATTTCCTTTTTTCCACAATTTTGTTCCTCACACAAATTTGTTATTTTTTTTTATAATCCAATTTAAGTTTTTCCATTTGAGTAAAAAGCAGTAAAAAAAGAAAATAAACAGAACAAAATACAGAATATCTTTATAAATGGCATATAGCAATAAAACAATCATATAAACATAATTTCTTTAGGAACAATTCATCCTTTAGTGACTGTAACACCTAGTCCATTAGCTCCAAATCACCGTCGTTCAGCTGACTCTAGTCCCACGCATTCACACACGCACTCTCACTCTCAAATGTCGCGTAACTCATCGCGTAAAAGTAATAACTCACTAAACTGCAAAATTGATGGTAGGTAGAAGTTGAAAAATAACAATAAATGTTTGTGGCTGTTGTTATTGCTGTTTGTTGTAGACTTTATTTTTGAGGGGTTGCCCTAGATTCTATTTATCCACCATAGACGGATTTTTTTCTTCCTTTCTTATTTTGATTCCTCAAAAGACTTCCTTCCAATTTTCCGCAATTTTCTTCTTTCTTATTTCCGTTCCTTTTAACGACAAAACGCTTTAAAGAGAAATTGATCCATTTTTTTTTATTGTTTGTGAATTCAATTACCGAAATCTCTTCTTTTTACTTTCTCTATTCATTTTTTAAATGCTTTTCTATATATTTTGCTTCGATGCTGACTGGAAGTGGACTATTACGTTAGTCGTAAATTGAATTTTTTGTATTTTAATCAAAATTTTGATGAAATTTTCAAAATTGCTTGAAATTTGTAAATTTTACTATATTGATGATGCAGAACAACTTACTGTATTTAAAGCACTAGGTTGAGGATCTAGAACTGCTCTGCAAATACTTAATTTGCTTAAATTCCCTTAAATTTAATAATTTAAACTAAAAACTGCAAAAACGTGTGTTTGTTTACATTTTGTTAAAACTGATATTCCCCTAAGATTCCAAGGGTAGCATCAGAACAAACTTTCAAATATTAACGGTTTTTACTTATTTTCCACCAGCATTGGGTTTATACTTTACTAAATGGCGATAATAAAAGAAGAAAAATCTGTAAAATTGAGGGTCGTAATTTATTTCATAAAGTATAATTTTTCCTTCTTTTTTTCCTCCGATCTGGTCGATTTTCAATTTCAGATTTGAAGCTTTTGCCGAGGAAGCAATCGTTTTTAGATCCATTGACCATGAAAGTTCCGTTGAAAGACGTTGTATGCTATTTATCTCTATTGGAAGCAGGAAGACCCGAAGATAAATTGGAATGTGAGTAAACTCATTTAGTATGTTATTCTATGGATATATATATATGATAGTAAATAGTTAAGGCATAATCAGAGATTTGTTCCGTAAGAATAGATGAAAAGAATATTCACAGAGGAATCCAATTTAGAAGCTGTTGATAAGAGATTTCCTCCATTTTTGATGAAAACCTTTTACCATGAATATTTCAAAAGACTTTTAGATTGAATGATCCAGTATGACTACTTAGATGAAATGGATAGGTCAAGGAGAAAGTTTTTTTGAGTAAAAATATGAATCTCTCGTGATTACTAAAATATAGCTTGAAGCATTCATGAATCATGATGGATAATGAAAGATACATAAAGAATAGAGTATGAAATTCTATTTCTAATGCTAGATAAATTTTATTAGACTTTTTCTGACTATGAGGAACTAAAGATATTTTATGGAGATAGGAAAAGATTCATATGGTCAAATAAATTTTTCATCAAATAAATTTTTCATCCTTTAATGGCTTCAATCTAATATTAATGAAGTTATCCATGTTAAATTGTAGACGTAGAATAAACTTGTAGTTCTGTAAAATCATGTAGCTTCCTGCATATTTAAATTAGACTTGTTTCGAATAGGTCGTCGATAATTTATGATTAAGAAATTAGCTGAAATAAATATAATAACGGTTATTTTAAATTTGAATTTTATTTCGTTAAGTTTATCGAAAAATTAACGCTTACTTCAAGAAAAACAGAGTTTTTTGAGAAATTTGAGTTATTTTCATTAAATTAAGTATTTAAAGTGTATATAAGGACGAAAAACTTAAGCTTATAACCTTAACAATGAGGTACTGTGCAAGTTAACAAAAGAAATAAGTCAAAAGAAGTCAAAATTAAAGGATTTTGATTAAAAACTTCAATTTGAGAAGGTTAAGATCCAGCGAAGAACTAAGGAATAAGGAAAACATGCTTGAAACTCGATTCAACTGAACAGCTTAGAAACAGTGACTGTAACTCAATCTCATTTCAAATTCCATATATCCTCAAAATATTAATCATCTTCAACCAGTTTCAATTCCAAATGATCAAAGCGGCACTAAAAAATTGATGCAAAAATGATAGAATGTCGTACGCTTTAGTGCCTATAAGAAGCCTTGCCCTCATTGGCATGATTTTATTGCCACGACTTCGTTTCTGTGTCTCAAATGAATGAAGTGTAGGATGAAAATTTATGACATCTCTTCATTCTTCTATTCTTATGTGAATATCTCTTTCTCAACAATTTTTATTGCCCTTCTGCCTTATAACAAGCAAAACTGAATATTTCTTACATCCATTTCCATAGTCATGTTTCGTCTTTACGATACGGATGGTAATGGCGTACTGGATAAAATCGAAACGGATGCAATCGTTAATCAGATGATGTCTGTTGCGGAATATTTGGGATGGGATGTATCTGAATTGAGACCGGTAAGTTTAATCGATTAAATTGGAATATTTCATTTCTGTCTTTTATGTGACATATGAACATGCTTGCTTCGTTCATAACTGACATAGTATGTCTTCCCATTTACGTCATTCATCTCGTCCATCTACATATATCAAATGATAAAAATCTACATTTTACATCACATCCTATACTTTTTTCTCTTTCCTTCTCATACAGATTCTACAAGATATGATGACGGAAATCGATTACGATGGAGATGGTTCAGTATCACTTGATGAATGGAAGCGTGGTGGTTTGACAACAATTCCATTGTTGGTATTACTAGGTAAGTGAAACGTGTCTGATTTTCGTGTCATTGCCTCGTTCATAAATTATAGTGTTATCTAGCTATTTCTTGCCTTTATACCACCTACATACCCATTTCAACATGTACATACAATAAAGTTTATTTTTTCTTCCTTTTGTCAAGGAAATCAACTCGTTAAATTCTTTATTACATTTTGGATGAAAACTAATGGAAACCTATATATTATAGCTTCCTACTCAACTATTTTCCTTTATTTTTCCTTTAAACTATTATGTTTTAATTGCTTTGTGGTATGTTAACTATTTATTTCATTCATGTTCTGTTGGAAACGAAAAAGTCGCACAGATACAACTGTAATGAGTAAAAGTGGACGGCATGAGAGTGCAGTTTTGAATGAAACTAGTATTGTCAAAAATTCTAATAAATTTAATATAACGGTCAAAAATTATTTGAAAAATAACGGTCGAAAAATATTTAAAACATAACGGTCAAAAAATATTTGAAAAATTAACGGCTTGGAAATATTTGAAAAATAACGGTTAAAATGCTTTAAGACTTCAATGCTGTCACAAAATTTAATAAGTACCAAACAAAACATTTAACATGAATTCAAGCTTAATTATAGTACAAACTTTAGCAAGGATTTCAGAAGTGTAATAACATAGAAGAAGAAGAAAAAGTTCGTGAGTCAGAAAATTATATACATAGAATATGAATGGTTTCTATTTCTGTCCAGTTTGAGTAATTTGTCAATTTCAGTGACAAGGAGCTTTAATGATGATATGTACGGAATGAATGAAACATCGAATGTCACACATAAATTGATAGTTTTATTTTTAGAATATTGATAATCCCTTGATATCCCTTAATTATATTGAGTTGTTGTGACAAATGCCATGAGGGCACTTATAATGTCACATTGATGCTTCATTATTTTTAAAATATATTTTTAGTTTGAATTTTTATCGACCGTTAAATTTTTGTTTTATTACTCTTTACAATTTTGAATATTTTTTAACCGTTATTTTTCAAATATATTTTAACCGTTTTTTTTTTCAAAGTAAAACTAAATAGTAAAAATTACGTCCATCCATGTCAACGAACAGCAATAACATATAACATACTATTATTATTACCATTACATAGCAAGTGATAATAATAAAATTGCGTTAATTCACGTGCTGCTATCTGCTACAAGCTCATAATGATAATAGCAGAAATTGGAATTTCCATTCATTTTCCCTTGTTAGCGCTTACGAAAAAAAAGAATTCTCATCCAATTCTCATCTCCCATACAATTGAATTCATTTTACTATGTTTTTTTGCTGTTGTTGAAAGCACACAGAGGGAAACATAGAACTGATCTAAAGGGATGGAGAAAACGAAAAATGACGCTGATGACGCTAAAGCTCATTTTACGAAATGCATACAGCAATGCTTGTGTACAGCATTAAAAATGAAAATAGAGTTGTAGAAAATGCTGACACACACAATGATTTAAACGAATAACCTAAAAATAAATTTGCTCAAAATGCAATTTTCATGATATTTAATTCAGATACTGAAGATGTACATAAAATTTGTCGTGACTCTGCTTTAAAGAAGGGGGAAAATTGTTGATTGTAATTTTTAATGCTGTAAATTAGATTTTTTCTGAGGTAGTTTGTTAAATAATGTTGTAAAACAGTAGAAAAACGTTGCAACATTGTAATTAAACGTAGAACAGCATTTAAACTGTTGTAAATCATTGCAAAATGCAGCATTAAACATTACAAATTGTTGCAAATCTTTGCAAAATGTAGTAAAACATTGAAATTTGTGGTAAAACATTGAAAATTGTACTAAAACACTGAAAATAGCTTTAAAATTTATTTAAAACATTGTCAAACTCATCAAAATAATGTAAAAGTTGCTGAAACATTTTAAAAATCAGTAAAACATTGAAGCTTCCCACAAAACATCCAAACTTTTCTCAAAGCTGCTTCCACCCTGCATTAAAGTCAACAAAGTAAAAAGATTCTTTTTTTTTATAGCTTTAAGATTTAATTTTCCTATTGAACAGAAACTGTCGTAAACTTAATGCAATTAAGCTCAAGTTCGGAACGCGAAAGTTGAATAAAAATTTTATGACTTGGAAACAATTAAATGATTTAATTCGTGATAGAAATTGCAAGTCTTTGATCTATTAAATTAAATAAAAGTTCATGAACGTGTTGGCGGGATTAAGAATTGTCGTTGAAACTTTCTTATCCTATTTATAACAATCAGTTTGTTAATAATGGATTAATGAGAATCCAATAGACACTTTAAGTACGAGATAAATTTTACAGCTATAATTAGAATCCAGCTCGTGTAACTATATAATTAAAAACAAAAGAGCAAATTTGTGCTTTTTCGGAACACTTGTAATTTTTTTTGTGATACTTTCATTTTCTATTTGTACAAAAATATCCGAAAGGAGCAAAAAAGGATGGGATAGAAGATAAAAAAAGGCTTTGACGATAAATATTGTGTCACATTCATTTTGTTATTTATAAGTTTCTAATTTCATGGGGGTTTTGAGGAGAAATCGAGATAGATGAGATGATAGCGCATTAAACAGCTCCTACACAATTTGGGATTCTGTATCCATCTGAATCTTACAATTTTTAATTTAGTCAGTTGCTAATTGCTTACTTTTGTAGCATTTCATTAAGGAACGTTGAAGTCAATTTGACTTCTCCACATCTACAGCTCGAGTTGGATTCGAACCCACGCTCTCCTAATTACAAGCGTCAAGTGCTCTTACTCACTAAGCTACTGGGGGTTGGTAAGGACTGCGGCATAATGCTCACTTAAACCATTTTGCACAGCTCTTGCCGCCGTCCTTGTTCAACGCAGCAAATCTAAATCAAACAACCTTTACCAAATTCCTGTCATTCCAAAATGAAATCTAACATCCTCTAACACAACCAACCGTACATCCCATAAATCATTTCATCACATAATGAATTTTCAGACATTCAAAACCAAAGAGACATCAAAAGCTCTTCAAGTACCACAAATAAGCAGTAACCATAATTAATTTCAATTCCTATCTAACGATCTGCGAATATGGCATGCCAAAATGACACTCAAGTTATTCCATATGTACACAAACATTTATCACAATAAGAGACATATATTAAGCTTATTACATTCATTTTCATTTCTCGGTTGACTGAGGCAAAACAAGACACGAAAATTGTCTAAACAAGAATCTCTTATACAATTCAAAGGAAAATGAATTGTAATCCACGCGTATATATGATGATAATATATCCTGTATTATATTCTAGGTGTTGATAGCTCACTTAAAGAGGATGGTTATCACGTGTGGCGGTTAAAGCATTTTTCTAAGCCTGCTTATTGCAATTTATGCCTCAACATGCTTGTTGGTCTCGGTAAAAAGGGATTGTGTTGCACACGTAAGTCATAAAAAATGCTTTAAATATGATGTAAAATTGTATTACATGCATGGGAATCATTACCAGACATTGCCATTACAGTTCGAATAATTCGAAGTTATTTTTGAATTTCGAAATTAATTTCGAATTTTTTCGAAAATCTTTCCGAATTTTTCGAAAATCTTCCCGAATTTTTCGAAATTAATTTCGAGCTTTTCGTAATTATTTTCGAATTTTTCCTGATTATTTTCGAAATCAGATCTATTTGAATTTTTCGATATGGTTTTCGAATTTTCTAACGGTTAATTTATTTTTAAAATTTAAAAATAACGGTCGTTTTCAAAATAACGGTCGTTTTCAAAATAACGATAGTCTGGTGCTTATAATGATAATGCGAGCTCATCATAAATAATATCCTTGTATTTTTTGCTCATTTTATTTCCACTTCAACATTCACTCAACAGTATGCAAGTATACAGTTCACGAGCGTTGTGTACAGCGAGCGCCAGCATCATGTATAACAACATATGTCAAGTCAAAACGTCCTGGTGCACTTCAACATCATTGGGTGGAAGGAAATTGTTATAGAAATTGCTCTAAATGTCACAAGAGAATTAAGGCATATTCAGGATTAACATGTCGATGGTGTAAAATGACATTACACAATCGTTGTGCTAATAATGTCAAGATTGAATGTAATATGGGAAAATTTTCAAATTTTACCGTACCGCCAACAGCCATCTGTCCTGCCGTACTCGACCGACAAAGATCAGCAAGTGTTACAAATATAAGGTCGAAGGTAATTGATTCCATTTTGAAATTAAGAATCTATTTTTATCATCTTGATATCCATCTTCATGTTTGTAAGCAGCCAGCACCACCAATTCATTTTCAAGTTACGCTAGATTCACCCGCAGCGACACCTTTACTCGTATTCATAAATCCAAAGAGTGGTGGACGACAAGGCGAACGAATATTAAGGAAATTTCAATATTTGCTGAATCCACGACAAGTTTATGATTTGAGTAAGACGGGACCGCTCGAAGGTATTTGTTCATGCTTTTCTTTTTTGCATGCTGTTGAAAATTATTTGAAAATTATCAACGCCGTAACTTTTTATTAAATTCAATATTTCCTTCATCTTATTGCCTCTTTTTTTCTGGAAAATATAACAGGCCTTACGATGTTCAAAGATGTGCCGAATTTCAAAGTAATTTGTTGTGGTGGAGACGGAACTGTCGGCTGGATTCTTGAGGCAATGGGTAATTATTTTCATTTTTTTTGTGGATCCTTTGGAATATTAATAATTGGCTTTTTTGTGGGTGTATTTTCTGAGGTTTGGTTGAATATTTTGGTCATTTTGGGTTAGTCTGCCTTAACCCCGAATCTGTTAATCGATCAAAAGTCCAATACCAGGTATATAATATTCATGTTGTTCTTGCCCTGGAAAGCGGCTATTGAAAATAAATCTAGCGCAAGGTCGAATTAGTCCTCGATTCGTCACTTTGCCGACATAAGCAGTTAAGTAGGTGTGTGGAGTAATTGGCAAGGAGTTTTGCTTAAATTTGGTTTGGCAACTCGAAAGTTCATAGGTTCGAATCTCATTCTGAGCTTAGAGTGAACCTAAAAGTGATCTTATTCCTCCCATCATTACAAAATTTATTTGGAAAAGTCTCAAAATGTCCTCATAAATTCAACCAGACCACCAGAAAACCACGTCACACTTCCCTTGATCTTTGCGAACATTCTTAATTACTTTTTTGAATATTAATTAACAATTTCTTTTAAAAAATCACTTTTCATCACCACCGCAAAAAAAAAAAATCAAATTAAGATTCTGTGGAAATGAAACATCAACCAGCAACAGCCGTGATACCACTTGGAACAGGTTCGAAAAAAAAATATAATTTTATAATGATTTATGATGATGACTTGATGGTTTCTAACCTTTTATCCCAAACTTTCTTAGGTAATGATCTGGCACGATGTCTTCGGTGGGGTGGTGGATATGAGGGTGAAAGCATACCAAAATTATTTGATAAAATTAGCCGCAGTGAGGTCGTAATGATGGATAGATGGAATGTTAGCATAGAGCCGGCAATAGAAAAGGAGGAGCCAACAATTCCAGCTCATAAAGTATTAAAGGTAATTGAAGTAATTTTTTAATGAGATTTTTGTGCATTCAGCATGCTGGATAATTTACATATTGATTGCTATTCAAATCAAGCTGAGTTCAAACAGATTCAATTAATTAAATTCACACTTCATTATTGAGCATTCTCACTTTAATCTTCACTCAATCAAGAGTCAATCAATCGACAAATCGCCTCAAAACCAAGAAGATCAAATTTCTTCCGTGATTGAATCAATTCAGTACATTAGACAACAAAGTAAATCTAATATAGGAAAAATGCTTTTGAGATATGAAGACAAGAAGAAACTCAATGGAATTTAATCTCAATTTACTTCTCTGTGAGATGCAGAGTTGGGTTTCATGGAACTAGGGTTGTTGAATTTATTTGCGATTAGTTGCAGGATAGAGTTTAAGTATTCGGTCCTAGATTGCCTTCCACTAGGTTCTGTCACAAGATACTCAATTGACGGTGGCTTCTCGATGAGCCTCATGACCACACCTGGGCATATCTTAGGTACTGTCATAAGAAACTTAATCTATGGAGGCATCTCGTTTAATCTCATGATCAAGCTTGGATACAGTCTAGTCCATAAGGCTGTCGGACACGGGACAACGAGCTACCGTCCTTCTAAAAGAGATCAAGTAACTCAGTAGCTCTAGTCGTCTAATGTGAATATCAGCTCACTTAGTTCCAATCACCAAGTCATCAACTCTGTTCCTTAATCAGCAAATTTTCTGCTTCAATCAATATAAAGTGAATTTTATAAGCGAAATGCACAAGAATTTCATACTCAATTACAATATCAAGTAGCTGTATAATCCCAATTGTAATAAAAATAAAAATCTTATTATTTTCTCTCAGGTTACGCTATCTGAAAATGTACAAAGAGTAGTTGAATTATCGCAAAGAATAGTTGTTGAAAAATCTGTGATAAACTCACATGAGCAGGTGCAAAAAACTTCAGAAATATCAATTGAGAATTCCAAACGTGTCATATTAAGTGACAATAACTCATCTTCCACGTCAACGACTGTCGAAAAAAGTCGTGAGACGACATTAGAATCAAATGGCATGCTGCAAAATTGTGAGAAATTTAGCGATAAGGAATGTACAGTTGAAAATAATTCAAATACACAAAATGATGAAAATTGTAAAAATAATAGTAGTAATGGCACTAATAGACCAAAAAGTAGTTCTAGTTGTAATGATCTTCTTATGTTTGGTAAGTCACAACAATCACAGCCAGGCATACCGCCACAGCTTAAGGATCCACAACCGACAGCTGCAGACTTTTCGATTCCATACAATATCATTAATAATTATTTCTCAGGTAAGTTGAGGTGCTGTATTTGATGCAGAGTCTAGAGTGTATTTTTCGAAAATTCAATTTCAAAACTGATGTTCGAAAATCTAATTTCGAATTTGGTTTTTCGAAAACTAAAATTCGAAATTATTTTTTGAGAATACAATTTCAAGCTTAATGCCCGAAATTGATGTTCGAAAATTCAATTTCGAATTTGATTTTCGAAAATTCGATTTCGAAATTGTTTTCGAAAATTGAATTTTGAACTTAAATTTGCACTTAATTTATGCTCTTAGCAAACATTAAACATTCATCCCTAAAATCCATCCATACTAATACCTTTAATACCAATTTATTCACATTAATGACTCACATGATGGTCAACAGTTGGTGTCGATGCAGCAATCTGTGTAAAATTCCATTTAGAGCGTGAAAAGAATCCACATAAATTTAATTCACGTATGAAAAACAAGCTGTGGTATTTTGAGTATGCTACAAGTGAAACATTTTCTGCAACCTGCAAAAATCTACATGAATATGTTGAGCTGACATGTGACGGTGTACGGTTAGACTTAAATGGCATATCACTACAAGGAATTGCATTATTGAATATTCCATATACACATGGTGGATCGAATTTGTGGGGTGAAAATTTATCACAAAAGCGTATTCGACGGAGTACGTCAAGCAATGGTCCTTTTAAGAAAATGAAAAAGCTTCGGAGTGCTGATAAGGAAATGTCAACTCAGAGTTTTAATTCTGTTGATTTAAGCATCGCCATTCAAGGTAAAATTGCTGCTTCCGTTGTCACCATAAAAAAAAATTTCCTCCTTTTTATGCCATTTAACGATGATTTTTAATTTTCTCATCCATTAGACATCGGCGACCGTAAAATTGAAGTTATTGGATTGGAAAGTTGTCTTCACATGGGACAAGTACGGACTGGACTAAGAGCATCAGGTTGGCCTTTTTTATTTTTTTGTTGATATTTCTATAATCCTCTTCTCCTTCTAAATGTCATGACTCGGTACTCTTAGACGCATAATATTTATTTCTGTATATTTTTTCAATCTCATACCATAAATCAGGTCGTCGTTTGGCGCAATGCAGTGAAATAATACTTAAAACAAAAAAGACTTTTCCAATGCAAATCGATGGTGAGCCATGGATGCAAGCTCCAGCAACTGTAAGTAGATTAGTGACTTTTATATATAAGCTTCTTAAATTATTCTCTCTATTTGTTACTGCTGTGATGTCTTTTCAAGGCTTTTTCACTTAAATTACGTTTTTTTTTATTTTCGATGTCAAGACTTTTAATGAAGCTTCACAAGAAGTTTGTCAAGTCTATGAAAAATTAATTCGCAAATAAGAAGTAAAGCAATTTATTTATTTAAATATTGCTTGTTGAGAGCAAGCTGTTTTTAAGTCTGATGAAGCTGTTTGGAAGTGGCAAATTAAAGTTTTTTGTGGAGGCGAATGATCTATTCTTATAGTAAATTGCTGTGGATTTATTGATGAAGTGTAAGTTTAGCATTTATTTGGAATATTTATAGATTGTTCTTGAGAATTTCATGAATTTTTAAATCAATAAAGATGCATTAGTGACTTATACACTAGCTTTGGAATTCTCCGCGCCAGGAACCTTATCTTCCACAGATCAAGTGTGATCTATGGCTAATGGAACCTTATCACGTTATCGAATATTAGAGCATTGACCTTACGTATCAATGGTTCAGGATTCAAACTCAGGACATGTATATTTATGCATAGGCTCATTTTTTCATTTGACTGATATAGTTATATCATCTGGATTATGACCAATTTGTATCTTTATAATCCGGAGAGTTTTCGTGAATTCGATCCGGCGCCAGGTCGATATGACGCCAGCTTTCAATCTGATCCCAAATCCAATTCTTGATGCCGAATAATCCAATCCAGGAGCGTTAAAAATTGGTGAATTCATGATCAGAGTTAAAGTTCCCCAACTATTACGCAGCATAAGTTGAAGGATATGAGATCATGACATCAAACAGTCCATGTTAAGGTATATCTGTAAGAGCTCAAAATCTGGCTCAATCTTCGCCAATTCCTAACAAATTAAAAAACTTTGATTCATCCACAAACACCAAAACTCTCTTTACAGCATTTCTGTTCCTTTTTTGATAAACTTTCATGTCAAATTTCCACAAAACTCAATTATTCAAACTCATGTCCTTCCATTTTCATCCTAAACGTGTTCAACAAAATTAAATTCAAGAAATTTGCAACACATGCAGCTCGTTAAAGGAAGTGAAAAGTGATTCGAGTGAAAAAGCTTAGAATGACATGCAGTTCTGCCACAGTTCATTTACATAAAATCTTATATTCTACTTCCTTTATTTTCTTCATGCACACAATTTAAATAATAGATTAAGATAACCCACAAGAATCAAGTTCCAATGTTGATGTCACCGAAAAATGATAAAGGTAGGGGATTTTTCAATTTCAACTTCTTCCGCAGATGACTAGTGCGGGATACACCAGACGATGATGAAAATTGATTGATATACATGACATATAGTACATAATTAATAATATACATAATATTAATGACTAGTTAATGATAATTTTAGAATATTAAGGAAGACTCTAGTGAAAATGATGAAAAAAAAAATTGTAATTTTATAGTCTCATAAGAGAAATGGGAAAAAGCTTTAAAACATATATTTTTAAAACACAAATTGTAAAGAAAAAAACAAGATTGTGAAAGCTTTAATAAACTTAATTGAAAATACTTGATTAAAATTAGACTAAGAATAATAAGAACAACAAATGGAATCTGATTATTATTTTATATTTTTTCATGATACAAGAGAACCAACCAAAATATCAGTAAAAGCGAAGAAAGTTAAGGTTAAAAGCTTTACATCGAATATCTAATACCAATTATAATCTCATCGCATATACTCTTGAAATTTATATAAGTTTTACTACTATTCCTGTTTATATGTTTGAACTTCATTTATTTAGTTTATAAAAAAGGGGTCATGCATATATGATGTCTTGAAATTTATGAATCAATCCTTATGGTCTGCAGCTGTATTAATATGAAGATATTGCTATTGTAGGGTTTGTGAGGTGAGATGGCTTAGTGGCTTAGTGATCTAGTGGTTTAGTGATTGAGAGTTGCTTATCTGAGTCAGCTATCCTGGGTTCGAAACCTGGCATATCACTTTGTCGCTATTTTTAATTAAAGTGATTAGAGGCTTAGTTAGAAAATAGATAGAATGGCGCTTCGATGCCACATTGTTGGAAAGTCTTAAAGGCGTTCTGATCGCTTCGTCAAAGCTGATTTCGGCCAACTTTTGCAGCTAAAATTGAAATTGCTGCATCGTTCCGGAATTATTCTGGATCCTGCTAATTTAAGAAAATACCGGGATCTTGTTAACTTTAGTAATGCTGTCACTAGTCAAGAACTCTCGCAAATCTAAATAACAATCGATAATCCTTCATACGAATACCAATCAGCACCGCAGCCATAAATTTTTACTGAGCTCATAAAAAGGATTAAAAAAAATTCAAATTTTTCAATTTGACGTCATATATGCACGACCTCCATAACAACGAATGCTTTATTTAATCAACAAAATTGTTATTTAGGGATAAACTTTCAGGTCTCTCTCTTGCTTACCGAATCTCTAACTTTTTAACATTCTCACAAAAATTGAATTTTCAATGTTAAAGATGTTTAGATATGTATGTAACCTCCCCTATTACATTAAATTACATTCAAAAAAAAAATATTTGAACTTGAAGGAAGCATTTTAAGGAAATTTTCATTCAGATGGGGTTGGATGGCAAAGGATTCATTCACATTGTTATTATTTTTATTATTCTTGGAAATGTTGATACGTAAAAATTTTTTGTTGTTTATAAGGCGTGGGAATTGTGCCATTTAAAATCGAATAATAATTTCATTAGATACAGTATATGGAAATGGATGTGAAGACACAAACTTGAGAACATATTCATTTTAATCAATATGAAAAATGAAAATTGTTATTAAAAATTTATGAAGTCTAATGAGGATTTCCGTTTCGTTCGTGATGATCCTAATCTTATCATATCTATTTTAGATTGTATCGGTATTTTATGCTATGGCTTTTGCATAATTTTATGGGATTATACTATCAATTTTTGGGGTGTTTAAGTGTGTGTTGAAATAGACAAATTTGTATGAATTATTCAGGACTTTAAATTTAAATGGATTTAAAATTCATCCTCAAATTTGCAATGTTTTTAGTGTTAAGTGCTTGTCTTTATTGGATGAATATCCACAAGGTCTGAATTTAGAGATTTTACAACTTTTATCATTTTTGAGCTAAAATTTAACGGAAAATTCAAAAAAATTAATATTTTCCAAACTAATTTGTACGGTTTTGAAAATTTGAATTTAGAATGACCGTTATAAATCTTCATTAAAATTTTAGTATTTTTGTAAACTTTGAAATAGGACATAATTTGCAGTTTACTCAATTGCAAGCCTCAACTTCAAGTATCTAATCATTACCTCTAATCGTAATGAGCAGCTACCAATGAACAACAAGTCAATCAAAATGTAACAAATTCAATTCAATTTCATTCATGCTTAAACTCATTCAACACACTCTCAATCACAACAAGTCCATACTCGCACCAAAAGTTCATATGTCTATTTTTAAACTCTAACCAAACAAACGTGCCTGCTTATGAATTCAAATCCAGTGAAAATAAGATTTCCGTTAGGAGTTAATGTCAAACTTTATTTCTACCCACTTCTGAATATTTTTTCCGTACCTGTCAGTTCCCATATGTATTTTACGCCAAAAACTGTTTGCGTAAATTATAAAGCTATTATATTTCTAACTAGATTGCTTCTTAATATTCAAGTAAAGCATGTATCCTAAGAATATGTACTTTAAAATTACCAAGAAATCTCTTGACAGCACCTTAACATGCTTATTTTAGACACGAATGTTTATATTTACAAACGCTTCTGAATGGAATTTTCAGTAAAGCTTAATGGCATATTATCATATCAAATAATAAAATTGTTATAGAAATTGCTTTTTGTTCCTTAATAATAGCTTTTTTTCGTCACAATTGAGAGAATTTATTTGGTTATCAGACTTCATTCCATTGTTGACTTCAAACAGCATTCAATAAAGCTTTTACGGATCATCAAAGAATTTATGATGCAAATTATGCAGCTAATTTTATTAAGCTATGAATTTTATTGTCAATGATTTGCATAAATTCAATGCTTTTAACTAAAATGAAAAAAAGCATTAAATGTAAATGAAAATTTCAACAAAGCAATCATGATGAATAAAATTTTGCGATAATATTCTCAATGTCGTTTGAAAAAAGTCCCTTGGCTGTTAATGATGACCGGGTAATACTTGGCTACAATTGACAGGCACATGGCTACATTCGGAATCCACATGGATACTTTCAATTCCATTAAACTTTAACTTAAAGCTCAGATTTTTTCTTTAACTTTAATGTATCTATAACATCCAAAAAACTATGCTCCCTGGGGTTTATTAAAATAAATTGACGCAGTTGAGCATTATCATAATTAAAGTTTGAACAACAGAAACTTTCAAAGCTTATTAAAAACAAAGTTTGAGTAACAATTTGATAACAGTAATGAGCACAGAACATTGAAGAACTTTATACAAAGAAGTAAAATGTTTTTAATTTTCATAAAATCACCATTGTCGTCTAGCAGGGGTGTAGGAAGACATTTTTTGAGAGGGGTAAAGGGGGTGGGGTTTAAAAAAGGTTGGTGGGAACTTTGAGATTTTTTTACGAAAAACTAAAGAAAAATCAAAAATGGGAACAAAGCAGGGGGTTTGCTAGGGAAGGGTGATCTCTCCGAGAATTGGTTAGCCGATTATTATATAACATTTTTTTATTTTTAATTTTTCGTTGATTTTTTCCTCTGAATCCATCCTCCGTCATCCACAATTCTAAAGAATGAAAATTTCCTTCAAACTTTTGTCTTTAAAACTGAAAAAAAGCTACTAAAAAATTTAAAATAAACTTTTTTATCATTTTTCATTGCAAAAATTAATAAGAAAATTGTCCAGTAACAGTTAACAAATAAATTTTTATAATACATACCTAATAAAAGAAAATATCATAGAAAAGTAATTAAATAAATCACATCAAACAATGCGAATAGTTTTAAAAAAATACAAAAAAAAAATAATAAAAATATTTCTCATTTAATAAAGTTGCATATCATCTTACTCTATAAATAGAAGAAATATAAATCTAGATATGAATATTTATTTAAAATCAATGAACATTTTTTTATATTTCATTCTTGATGATGTTAAGGAAGATTTATAAAGATGCTATGAACTGTTAAGAGAATATTTGTGTATTATTTACATTCCATTAACTTTTAATTCACAATTCTTCTATTCTTTTATCTAATTCTCATATAATTTACTATAATTAATAAAATAAAGTAATTTAAGATTGAGATAGAAGGAATTACATATAAATATATTAAATAAGTGCTATATAAGATGGTAGATAGATATTTATGATAATTAACTATACATATATAAATTTTAAATGAAGTTACGAAGAATAAATTTGTGGATATGATACGATGGGGCTCATTATGGAGGCTCATTAAGTTCAATTTGATGATTAAATGATTTTGTAGTTGAGGAATTTTATGTGAAAATTAATTAAATCCATTTATGAAATTTAATGGGATGAAGTTTATGGTATTTCCAATAGAATTAAGCAGTACACTAATATGCCGTGGCACACAGGTTGACCACCAATGGTCCAAGGTAACCAGCTTCAACAAAAATGATTCATTGATGCTTGTTGAGCAGTAAAAAGTTAAGATTGAACCTAGATCATTGACGGCTGTTGAGCGAGCTCGCCAGCGTGCTATTAGCTTACTCTACACTAAAAAGCATGCTCTTTGCGTAGGTCATAGTGCTGTATTTTTCGAATATATAATAATTCCAAGATATTAGTCTTTTTGGACCTAAAATAACGAATTTGAGATGTTTTAACACTATATCAGTGGTGGGCAAACTGTGGCCGATACGCTGCTTTGTTTGAGGCTCACCTCCAAAGTGTGCCTAAAATAATAAAAGGCTGCTTATCAATGCCCTATTTTGTTAAAACTAAAATATTCAACTACAAAATCAATCTGTAAATAACCAAAACTTCAAATTAAATTTAATCAATTTCCATCTTGAATCCTCCACATGAGCAAATATCCCAAAGTTTATAAACCAAAGTGAAAAAAATAATATTTAATTCAATAAAAGCGAAAAAAAAGTAAATTAAAATTCTCAAATGAACTCAGAAGAAAAAATAAAACTCGTTAAACTTTTTTCCAACTTAATTACTGTTGATATTCATGTGTGTATTGATCCCTCCCACACCCTAATTCTCCCCATTCTACTCAATTTCCTTTTCCTGCAAATAAGAATATAATTTTTTTCCAGAAATGTATGAAAAACATAAGATCAACACAGTAATCATCCGTTTATGTCAGGGGTGGGCAACCTGTGTTCCGTGGCACCAAGGTTGGAAATGCCATGAACTATACACCGTGTATGGTTTCAGTCATGGCTTACCACCAAGGTGTGCTGCGAAAAATAAAAGGTTTCCCACCCCTGGTTCATAGACTCAAAAGATACACACACGAATATCTACACAAAGTAAAGTATATCTGCGATTTATATTCATGGAAATGCTAGATATAATGAAGATTTATATGTTTGTCTACTGTTCTTCTTCTTCTTTTGTCTAACTCCACCCACGCATATATATTTAAGGATTATGGATTAATTTTGTTAATATTATGTTATTTTAATTAAATTTAATTATGTTAACAATGTAAAATTAAGTTTATTTATAAGCTAGCTATTCATACTGTATTATACAAAAAAAGAAGAAGTGATGTGTACATGGCTAAAATTATCCGTGGCTTATCTCATGTTGATTCTAATTCTATTGTTAATATTGACATTAAAAATGTTATGAGATAAAATTATTAAGGAATAATACAAATGATGTTGAATTTAGACAGCATTAATGCTGGTAACAATTGAAGATTTGATGGAATTATTTTGGAATAATAAATTGTTGATTTGAATTTATTAAGTTTTCTTTTTGGTGAATTATTGTTAATTGTAATTATTGTAAATGTAAATGTTCGGAAATGATTAATTTTGAACCTAATTCTTGTCCTCCTATATTCCTTTACCTGTATTATGATTTGATTAAAGTTACAGACTTACTACAGAAGAAAAGCTTGGTTAGGGGATCATTTTTTCATTACTTAACGCTTAAGGGGGAGATGAAGGTCCAAGTGTTGATTTTTCACGTTAAAACTGTGCTTCCTGACTATGTTCTATGAGGATCTGAGTTGTAACATCAAAATTATGGATGAGGGCTCTAGCAAACTGAAGCTTCTTCTCTCAAAGTATCACCTTCATAGAGGTAGACCTCCAAACACCCCTCAGCATAGGCTTCTCTCCCATTAATACATCCATGCTGAGGACCAAGGGCGTAAATTGAAAATTTTAGAGAATCCTAGTAAATTGAATAATTTTCCAAAGAGCAAGGTTCGGGGCAAGTTAGGTGTTAACTCAAAACACTCCTTAAAACATCACTTCTCTCCTAACACCCCTATTGAGGACCAAAGCTTGAAGTCAAGTCAACTTGTCGAAACAAAATCCGATGTTCTTTGACAGCCACACAGAAGACAGACCCTATCTGGCAAATAGTTTACTTTCGAAAGCGTACTTATTTTTAATATACTTGCTAAGCTTGCTCGTAAGTGTTGCTGTCAGCTTACTTTGCTCTTGATATGACACAATTACAGATTATTAGTCTAGATTCCTAGATAAATTGGCTTTTTCAAGCCTTAGTGTCGTCAAAACAAATTCAATTCTTCCCAAATTAATACAATTTTATAGTTTTGGAATATAAAAATTGATTCCCAATTGTGATAAGAATAAGAAGCTACAATCACAAAGCGAACAGAAGTAATAAAATGGAAAACTTTCCAAAGCCTTCCTTTATTTGGGTTAATTTATTATCAATGGGTAAATCTTTAAAGTTCTTTCCTCAAAAGAGTTTAAAATCCTCTCCAAAAAAGCTAGCTTTCCTTTTTTGCCCTATCGCCAAATCTCTTAAATCCCAACGTTCTGAGTAAGTTTACATTATCAAAAAAAGACATGAAACAATATTTTATAAGCCATAGAATGAACTGCAATAGACACACATAGAATACAATAAATTGAGACATAATACGTGCATATATCTATGCATTAAAAATGTTTTGGACCAAAAATATAAAATAAAACAATATAATCGCACTTACACGTCCATATGGCTGTATATGGCATGTGAATTCACATATTAAATTATATAAATGCTCTTCCAATAGACAAATGTGGTCATTTGAGGATCATTCTAGTCACAAATCCATTAATATCCTTAAAAATGAGCTATTAAGTTTAAATTTTTAGCTTCCATAGTTTCGTGCTTGAATTTTGAAGAAATCTTGCATAATCAAAAATAATTAACAACAACTGGATAAATCATAATATTAATAACCTTAAAAAGTAATAAAAATAAGGAAGAATCATTTGTATACATAAAAGCTTAAAGTCAAAGAAGCTGACATTATTGTAAAAAGAATAAAAAAATATTAAAATAAATATGAAAAACAGAAGAAAAAAGAAAATTTCAGTATTTTGCATTTATGGGATATTCGTCAATGACGTCACTTACATTTTCAGGTTAGAATCTGGTTTAGCTCATCCCTTAAGGTTTGTGTCAAATTTGGTTCATCTCTTTTTGATTCGATCATTAATTTCAGTCATAACAGTAAGGATACAGAAGTAAGCAGAAGACACAAGAACGTAATCACCCTCCTGGCTTTCCAATAAACCCATCGTCTCCTCGATAAGCCTTTGCTTAAACTAGTTATCAAAAGATCACATAGGCGTCCAAATAAATCATGGAAGGAAACTGTCGATCGAGATAGGACTACACTTGAAATCGGAAATTGGCAAGCGGTAACCAACGATAGATCTAGTATTAGTTAAACATCTTCTTCTGCTTTCACTAGAGAGGGTAGGAGAGTATTAGTGTCAAAACCAAGGGTGTGGAATCGATCAAACTTAATAAAAGGGTTCGCAACTACGCTTGATCAAATCCCCATCTTTGGACAATATCCCTCAATTTCTTAGAGTTTTCCGAGACATCTCATTGACTTCGCTGACCGCACAGATCAATTGTGATCCATGACCTCCGTCAGATGCCGTCTCAAATGATACAAACTACCATTAAATCTATTATTCTTACTATTAATATAGTAAGTTTCATATAGTTCATGCTGAATGTCGTCCTTGTAAATGAATTAATCAAAATCCTAAAACAAAGCAGTCGTCATACTCGACTTACCCCAACACACCACATAGTAAGGAAGAAGATTTATATTTATTTAGGTCTGAAGGTTGCCTTGCTGAATAATAATTACCGCATGTAAGAAGAAGACGTTCTTTTTTGTGTCATTTTTCACTCGGTTTTGTAGTTTGTGGAAAAAGAGGCGTTTGTGTGCCTTCCTTTTTCGATGTCCCATTTAGTCGTTGTCTTGTAAAATTTTGTGAGTGACACAGTAAATTCATGGAAAATATTGAATTGTAAATGATTGGCAATTGATTTTTACGTCCATAACGGACAATGCTTTTGGGAGCTTTTATTTTAGTCACGTATTGGGACAAAATTTTAATGGAAAAAATGGTTGGATTGTCATTTTCTATTGAATTGGATAATAGGTATTATGTGACCTTCGATTTTAGAATTACATGATGGAATTGGAATTTTTGATTTTCAGAAATTAATTGATAGGATTTTGATTAAGGTTAGAATATTTAATTGATATGTGAGTTCAATGATTAATAGATGTCTGTCGGTTGCAGTAGAGTTGACATGCAGTCAAATAAGCGTTCAGTCAGATCATTTAGCAACAATTTTCTCATACTTATTTGAAATTTTTAATAAAAATTTTACAGAAATTTTTGAACCGGTGATTGGATTTTTATATGGGATCAACAAGAAGCCCGCTTCTTCCTAACTTCATTTATGTTCCTATGTGGAGTTCAGGCTACAAGAGGTTACAATAAAAGCTTTCCATCCGACTCTTTTGCTGGCTCTATCACCTAGTCTGTACAAATTGTCTGTCCACAACAGATCGATCGGTAGGCCTAAAAATTCATTGAAAGAAGCTGTTGATAGAGAGTAAGTGTGTCCACATAGTTAGCTGACATTTTTTCATCACTGTTCTGCGCCAAGTAGCTTTTGAAGCTTTTGGTCGCCGTTTGTTTCGTGGATTCCAGCCAAGAATGTTGTAGGTAATTTGTATTTGTGTCCCAATAATTGCATTTACTCTGAAATCCGAAGTGTGTGCCCTATCCAGCCGTTCTTCGTCATCTGTTTCTCCATGTATATGTCTTGCTGAACTCCATTTGCAGAAGCTTCTCTTATGAAAGTCAATAATGTGAATTCCCGTTCCACTAAATCTTGAGAATCCTTTTAGAGCAGCTATTAACATAAACTTGCAATTTACGCTGATTTCGTTGGTAATAAGCCAGATTTCACAGCAGTAAGACTGATTTGACGCATTTAAATAGCTTAATATTAAATCCTACGTTAAAGATAATTAGCATGTAAAATATCCTAAAATTCACACAATCACTCATCCATCCCAAACATAGCTCCCCTCGTTAATTCCACTATCTCACAAAATTATATTTCATTCTAAATTTAAATGACAAAGGTCTAGTTCCATTATCAGCACCATCTCACCCAGAAAATTATCTTCGTAATTAAAACTCATTCAAGATTTACGACATCAGCATTGTTGTCTCATAGACTTGACAGTTCAAAATTATATCAGCCTAAAATAAAGAAAAATCAAATCAGGAACGGAAAGATCTAGACATAAACAATTTTTAATTAATAAAAGAATGAAAAAAAGAGAAAAAGAAGAAATTTCTCATTACTTTATTCATAATTTATTCTTTAGAAAAATTTACAAAAGATTCCATCAATTGCATATCCAATCATGGGATGTTTATCATAATGTTGAAATATGGTGTGGAAATGAAAGTTTTAAATTTGATTGATTTTATCCTACAAATTAAGTAAAAATAATAAATATAATTTTTTTTTATATTTTTTCTTTTCTTATTATTTTCTGTTTTTTTATTCCTCATTATTATGTACACTGTCACCAATCAATGGGGTGAAATTGATTGTGTATGAAAAGAAAAGTAAAAAGTAGCTTAAAAGAATCAGCAGGATAGAATGAAATGTATATTAAGGAAGATAGAATATTGTGGTGTTCATAAATGATGTACATATAGATTTAAGTATGTCTGGGGTGCAATTGTGGGGAAGAGTTTGATATGAAGAGTTCATTCAAAACTACAGGCTTGCAGCATTGGATGGAACAATAAGGTATAGTCAAAAACTGTATGTCTGTAGCTTTGGACGAATTATAAGATATTGCTAGAAACTGGAGGTCTGCAGCCTTCGACGAACCATAAAGCACAGCCAAAAAGTGCAGACCTCCACATCTGAAGTGCAATCTGAATGCAGATTTCTGATTCTTGGTCAAACTTTACGTTTTTGTATGGGTTGGAAGTTTTTAGAGCATTTATCTCAAAAGGTACCAGTATAAGTGTTTTTTTACCTCAAAATGCAAAGTTATATTGATAATTAGGGTTTAGGGAACTGAAGTGGCTCAAAAAAATGAGAGTTATGACAGTCTTCAATTTAGCCTGTCTCATCCTGTCTTTCAAGATTTCTCGGTTTATGGGACGCGGGATGGGAAATTCCAGATTTGTTCATCTAGTCGTGGAAGACAAGGCGTATCCAGAACAAGAAGAGTTTTTAGGTCAACTCAAACTCCCCCATTTTCAGCATAAATGCTCCTACATTTTGTAAACTCTAGTTATGCCCCTTTATGGTACAAACACAAAAATTTCATCACTAGTCACATCATTTATGAACAACTCCAAAGATGCTGACAGACAAAAATTCACCTTAATCTGTTAATCACGATAATATGCATACAAAATTATTCTATTTAGTTATGAAAATTATGATGATAAAATGGAGAATCCCAACAGAATGTCATTAATTTCCAGTTCCAAATCTCCAACTGAGTAATTTAAATTCATTTTCCCCTTTTCCTTACTTCCCAATGTATTATCAATAACCCATCAATTTTGAATCCCTTTTAAGACTGAATATATTTCCATTTGCTATATCTTCTTCCGTATTGACATTGAAATTCCTATTAAGGAATGACATTGAAGATTTTTTTTCCTTCTTCTTTTGATACACAGCCCACACTTGGAAGACTTTCTTGACGCTGAATAGAATTTTTCATTTTTTTTATTTATTTATTTATTCACTTTCCGAAATAATGTCGCTTGTTGACGTCTTGAGCAGTTTTGAATGTGCTTTATGCAAAAAATAGAAATAAATACTTAAAGAATGGCTTGACCTTTAAATATTCTCGGTTCGTTGGAAGTTCTATTTTTATTTATAATTTTAATATTGTTTACTAGTTATTAAGTAGGCTTGGTATTTTTAACGAGGGTGGGTATGGAAATGATTATATTTATTGAAATTCATTTTCCAGGTAAGCTTTTATACAAATTTGGTGTCTAAATTTAGCTGAAGTGAGAAAATTGTAAGGGCTTCAGCATATAATTTGTGGCTTACAAAGGGATTCTGAGAGTCGTGTTTTACACGCCTTTATTTGACTTTTGGTGTTTTATCTGAATTTTTTAAAGAAATAAATGAAGAGAAATGATGTAAAATGCATCAAGATTTGGATGGTATTATTGAGTGCCAATGAAGCCTCTTTTTAAAATCAAGGTCGTGCAACTAATCTACACAAATGGTCATAAATGATCAAAATTGTTCAAAATTGAGCATTCTCAATGTTGTGAGTGTTACTGATGAGTAAGCTTCTTGTTCTGTCCGCGACTTAATCAAAACTGACTAAAAACTGATTGATAATATCCAAAATCTTCCTCAAGATATCCAAAATGGACAAAAATACGTTAGAATCAGTCATCAACTAGAATTTCACTTGCCATTAACTAGTCATAACGTTTTTTTAGGGTTCGACAATTGCATGCAAGTATGCGTATGATTGTCGAACTTTACTTATGTTGTCACTCGGGCACATAATCCTCAATCAAGTCTACCACCCTCCAAATACACAAAAATACGGTCTAGAAACTCAAAACAAATTTAATCTTATTTGCACAATCGACAAAAGCCAATTAAAAATCAATACATTGATACAGTAAAAAAACTAGTTTCAAAAATATTCTAATATCCACAAAGCTGACCTTTTATATCTACAACCCTTGACATTTATTCTCAAATATTTTCCTTCTCATTAAAAATTAACTGAACCGAGAGAATTCTTTTAATTATCATCATAATTTCCATCAACTGACGAAGTAGTTTTTTTCGACAAATAAAATTATAAGATAGAGCAGTGCTGGCCAAACTATGTGCTGCGAGACATTAGTATGGAGTTGGTAATGTCATGAATCATATGCTGGCCGATGGTGACCCTCAAGGTGTGCCGTGACACAAGCAAGTTTGAACAACACTGATATAAAGCAGTGGTGCACAATTTTTTAAGTTTTGGGTCACAAGTTAAGGACAGGGCATGGGATTCATGGCATTTTCAAATAAATTTAGCATCACACTAGTGTGCCGCGTCACACAGGTTGCCCACCACTGAGATAGACAATAAAAGCATAAAGGAAATACAAGAATTGTTTTGTGATAGTCAAATAAAAGTTTCGTAATATTCGGTACATTTAAAAAAAATCACTTTAAGAGATGAGCTTGAATATAATAAAAAAAATATGTACAATAATAAAAAAAAAATTCATATGCAGACTAAAAGTGAAAATTCATCATAACGAATAGAAAAAAATTTCTTTGCAGTCATCCTATCATCCTCATCATAGTGGAATAACTTTATGCAACATCATCAGCATATGTATCATATTCAAGCTCGTCCTCATAATACTCTGGTATTGGTGTTGTTGTGACTTTTTGTGATGTTGCTGCTGGCTTTGATATAAGATGATCCGTCTTACTTGTAATTTTTTGATCCTTTAGATTATGTGGATGATCTTTGTCGTTTACATCAACGGTTGATGAGCGGGACGAAAATCCTTGGACGTTACGACTAGAAGTTAAAGGTTTCAACATTGGATTTAATGCATCATTCAAATCAACATCATACTCTTCATAAAGGTCTTCCAATGTCAACTTGTGTGTATCTGTCTGCTTCCTATTGCCGTCATTATAACTTACGTTTTTATCATCATCTTGTTGTTGTTGTTGTTCAGCAAGGATGCCGACAGGTTGAAGACCTCTAGCTTTGTATGGATTACCACCTCGACTTGGTAAGAATGGTCGTTTAATTACCTTTACAGCAGATTTCTGTAGCTGCTCTTTTTCATCAACAATTGGCTCTAAATTTCTATTATTGTATGCATTTTGGAAGCTAATTTTCTTTGTTGGTATTTCTTGTGTTACAGGCTCAAAGACTGTCTGTTTGGTAGCAAACTTTCTATTGTTTCCATTTCCATTAGGGATAATTGATGGAACCAATGGCTTTCGTACTAATGGATCTACATACGATGACTGCTGTTGAATGTTTTCTCTTGAATTATCGTTTTTATATCGATTTAATCGAAAACTATCGGGACTTGGTGCCGCTGTCGTTGTTGTTGTCGTGGACGGTATTGTAGATGATGCAATATAGTCATTCCGTACACGACTACTGTATATACTAGCACGTTCATCTTTTGGTTTGATTGATGATATCTCAATGATGGGCTTTTGCGTTGGCGTAACTGCCGTATCGTAGTCTTCATCTTCATACACATATTCGTACACTTCTGTTCCATCATCTACAGAAGCTACAGTTGTTGTTGTTGTTGTTGTTTGTTTAGATGTCGTTGACAATGACGGTGCCAATTTTAATTTTTGAAAGGAGAATGGCTTCGTTGATGAAGGAGCAGCATTTGATTTTGATGTTGTGCTGCTTGTTGAGCTGGAAATTGAGATATCTTCATATTCATAGGAAGCATTTGCATCATCATTTTTGCCACCGTCTCGGATATTTGCATTTGGACTTTCTGTTGCTTTGTATGCAAATTTATTTTTCTCACTCAATGGCACGGGTCTACTAATCTTCGGCAATGGTCTTTTACGATCAAATATAGAGCCAGTTCCAGCTGGTTTCACAAGTTTCTCGTCACTCACTGTCTCTTCTACATTTTGTTGCTTCCTATCGCCAATTTCCGTTTGCTTTCTCTTATTTTCATCCAATGGATTATTACGTCTATTATTGTAGTTCTTATTGTCATCGTATCTATCACGTCTATCATCATCAGAGAATCTTCTCTCTTCGCCACGTACTCTATCATCTTGTACTGGATTTCGTCTATCACCAAGTCTTCTTCTATCATCTTCATAAGCTGGTCGTCGTCTACTTTCATTATGTGTACCACCAGCACGACGATCATCATATCGTGAACCACTGTTTCTAGCCTCAGATCGATTACGATTCCTTATTGGGCGTCTATCATACTCATAGTCATAATCATCAAAATCATCATAATATGGACGACGAGTTTCACTGGAATGAATTATAGTTATATAAAAAAAAAGTCATGAATATTAAATTTCATCAATATGTGTCTTACGGCCTGCGGACATCATAATCATCATACATTGGACGACGATGTCTCGGACGGTTTCGTCTTCTATCTCTCTCTTCATAAACATCATCCGCATATTCATCTTCATAGTAATCATATGGACGCCTACGACGATATGGTGGCCTTCTTAAAGGACGTGCAGGTCGTGTAGCATCATAGTCATCATTATTGATATTTTTATTGTTGTTGATATTTCTATTGTTGTTGGGTATTGCTGGTGCATCCTTATTACTACTCGATGACCTGTCTGAATTCTTCTGTGGATCATTAATATTGTTATTATTGTTATTATTATTATTATTATTATTTTGCGATGATGATTGGCTATTAAGGAAGGAATATCTCGTTCGATTATAGAATCCTCTATCGATTAACGGAACTAAATTCGTTTGTGTTGTTGTTGATTTCTGTGTTGTTGCTTTATATAAATCATCATTCCTATAAAAAAGAATAGAATTGTTTTATTTCATGAGTCATGATGATGTTCTTTTATTGCATTTGTTGGAACTGACGTGATACATACCTACTCCAATATTTGTGTGAGTTTTTACAATCAACTTCTGACACGAAATGACAAATGAATGTTTTTTGGTCGAAGGCTGTAAAATTTGCACATATAAAATCCGACCGTACTCCATAGAGACAGTGATGATAAAGCTATATATATACATATTGATACATGAAAATGAAAATTGGCGTAAGAAAATGATATTATGGTTCAATCACCTGACAACCGAATTTTATTGATGCATAGAATCCATTCTTCTTATCGTCACAATCAAAGCCTATATCCTCTTCGGCTGGCATTGAATCCAAAAACGGATACGTTGATAAGTTGAGACTAAGTTGTTTTTGATTTCATTTCCGACATTCGATTTTTTTGTTGTTGTTTTTTTGTGGAAAGAAGAAATGAAAAGAAAATGATGAGAACCAAAAAATAAGCTTTAAGTGCCAAAAATAAATATTGAAATCAAAGTTGATGCTGAGGTGGATAGAATGAGATTTTATTCTGGTTTTTCTGGTGCTTTCGGATGATATCACAGAAGGAGATAATGATGAATAAATTACGCATTATACAGCAATCGATTAATATTTATGTGAGGAGATTAGGAAATATCATTTAGAGCAATATTGTTCAAACTGTGTGCCACGTAACACTGGTTTGTCGGCAAAATTTTGTTGGAAATGTCATGAACTGTATGCCGGTGTGGTTTTGGGATGAAATTTATCACAAAAGTGTACCGTGGTGCAAGAAAGCTTAAACAACACTGACTTAGAGACTTGATATGAATTTGTTCCTGGATCGCTTATAAGACATGCATGTAAACAAATTATTGAATTTTTATCAGAACTCCAAGTCGACTCTTTCGTAGATAAGGACTTAGATCGACTTTTCCATAGAAATTATGGACAGACTTCAAGCTTTAGTTTCTATGCTAGTGTCTCAAGAACAATCACACAATTTACTATGGGTAGAGGGTAATACAGCTCTAATTCCTTTCATGTTGCTCTCCTCCCTTAATAAAGTGTGTATTTTATGAACAACCTAATATTAAGTTCATGGAAGACTTTTTCAAATATAAACTTACTGACCATTTAAGATACTGTTTACTTTTGAGAGTCAATAAATTTAAAGCATCTCATTTTTAAAAATTGCCCACAAAGTGGACAAATAAAGTAATTTTTGGGTTCTGTAGGATGAGACAAATGAACAATATCCATATTTTGGACTTTATAAACAGTGGAAACCACACATTTTCTAATTCTTTATTAATATTCGGGACAGAATTGTACAATAATTCTTTTACTTTATTTTTGGATATTAAATGGACTGTCAAATATTCTCCGTTAGAGTTGAATTTCCAAAATTAAATTTCTCTCTTTTTGAAAAGGAATGAAATCATCTTTTGTTAAAAATAAACATGAAATTCAGAGAATATCCGAATTTGGACATAAAAATTTAGACAGAAATCTTGAATTTAAAGCTTTTAAAAGGATCAGTTGCTTTAATTTGGAATCAATTACTGTAAACTGCAATTTTCCAATTAATTAGCAACATTTAAAGGATTAAATGGCTAAACAATTGGATTTATATGCTTAAATTCTAGAATTATTATGTTTGTTTGAATTTTTTCCCACCTCGACACTTTGAGGTTTAATTTTGACATAACAATATGATTATAAATGTTTAAAATCATTGCAAAGTATTTAAAAATTGTGAGCAAAGCCTTTATCATTACATTTACATATCAAATTAGCTTAATTGATCCAAAATTTCAATTTAAATTTTTGTAAACATCACTAGTAAAAAGTGCGGAAAATTGTAACTAAACAATTTGGAATTTACGATTTCTTCCCTCGTGTGGTTTACAGAACAATGAACGAAAATAAGGAAACTCTTGCAAATTCACATCTCATTCCAAGTACAGTGAAAGCATAATAACAAACCTTTCTATTCATAACCTTCTGTGAATATCTAACCAAATATTAGCAATGGTTTATTTTTGCATCATTACATTGCATTACAAGACCAAAATAACCATAAACCAAATCCATTATCCAATATTTACGCGTACATCCAAATCAGCACAAAAAATGTAAAAATAAAAAGATATTTTTTTTAAAAAAGCCATAAAAAATTTACCCATTTAATTCTCTCGGCAAATTTGGATCCCATACATAATCGATTTGTGGTATTCCAGTCAAAACTATTTTCGTACCATTCGCATCGACAGGCTATACATAGAAGTAGAAAAATAGAGTACATAAAAAAATATTAAATAAAGTTCATAGTTTTAAAAAATATAAATAACAATTTTATAACAAAATATTAAGTAACAAGTGCAGCACATATCGTAGTAAAGGTTGCAATATCCAATCCGTTCAGCTACCGCACAGATTTAATCACTTTACATATAACATTATTCATTGTTACTAGGAATTTTTTATTATATGGACATAAATCTCATGTTTAATCCTTTTAGACATGACTAACTTTCTCCATCATATGATGCCACATAGTAAATACCTTTCCTGCCTTTGACAACGACTACTTTATATGCTCACTCGCTGTCAATTATTGGTCATTTGAGTTGATAAGGCTTTCATTAATTTTACATCATTTTGATTGAAACATTAATCTACATTTTCAGCTTCACTAGTGTTCGACACATATACGTGAATAAATTGCAACAATGCGACATTATAGATGGATGTGAGTGTCACGTACATTTTTTATCGACAAATTTACACGCTGTAAAAACATTGAAATTATATTTATTTTTCCTGTAGGTGTGTTTGTGTATTTGCCGATTGGAAAGACATTAAAGTTGACAGTGAGAAGCTAGCATAGTTTTTACGGTTGACCTATTAACCTTTGTCAACATGTGCTGTAGATAAATATAAGTTGCTACAATGTGGTCATTTGTGGCTATTGAAGACGCATACTTGATATTTTGTGGTTGGTGCTGTTATGTAAAGGAATATGCAGTTGGTATTATTAGAAATTTAAGGGTTTGTTGGTTTATTTATGTCCACAGATTCGCATGACTCTATAGGTCACAGTTCAATTTATAGTATGCAAGGCAGCATAGACAGGTGTTGTTCAAACTGTGTGCTGCGGCACTGAAACTTTTGGAAATGGCATGAACCGCATGCCGTGAATTCCCACTAAGATATGCCGTGGCACAAAAAATTTGGACAGCACTAGTTAAGACAATTCGAAAGTCTACATGTTCAGGTTGCTAAATTTAATGATTTGTTGTCCCAAGTCGTCAGCAAAAGCAAGCAACTTGTAGTTTCGACCATTGAACCCAATTTTTGACTATCCAAATCGATAATAAGCAGCAAACTTCATTTTTGTCGTCAAGATTGGCCAAAGCCAGCCATCATGGTGTACTCAGGGCTCTTTCATGTCCTTTGAACATGTTGCAATCATCACGATAATGTAACGGCAGCCTAGTGACTGTGCTTGAGCAACGATCGGCATTGACCCATTCACTGGTCCAAATAAACTTACACTTGTCCTGTCAATCTCAATTTAAACGAATAATTTACCCAAAACTTATAAACAGGTGTACAAGCAAGTTACTAAATAATTTCAACAATTCTTACTGTCACTTGTAGCTACTTTGTTATAAAAAAGTCATATCAAAAACTCTAAATTGTCCACTTACACCGTCGTTATCCTCTGGCACCTCATCTAATACCTCTTTTTGTGTATTATTTTGAGGTGCTAGTGTTGTTGTTGTTGTACTACTGTTGGATGTTGAATTACTATGCTTTGAAAATCTCCCCGTTAGTGATGTCGCTTTAAGACCATCTACATTCACCACTACAAACACAGTTAGTGCTGCAAAAAAATAAAAATAGACAAAAAGTTAATCTCTTGAATATTTGTCATTGATGGCAGATTGCATGGAACAAAAATGGAAATGAATGCAAAAACATTTCCATTTCCATTGAAATTCAGCTTTTCTACTTCCACTGAATATTATATTAGAGGCCAAAATATCTTCACCGCATCACATTATGCTGTCTAAATATATCATCTATATTTAATAAATAATATTCATAAAGTATTGTCTACCGTCCGAACTAAACGACCTTGTCGTGTGCTTTGCCTTTTATTTTCTTCTTTCTCTGTCTTACACGCAGCACAGCATAGAGTCGTGAAAGATATTAACAGTGTGCGTTTATCGATGGGAATTTATATGGACTGTGTAATGACTATTTTATAAACTGGTTGTTACATTTTGGAGACTACTGAATTTAATAATAATTGTAATGTATATATGCTGACTATGTTTGACTGGATAAATTTCGATTTGCTTTAATTAGTAATTACATATTGTAACATAATTTGTGCACCGTGTGATTTTCAATTGGATATTGATTTTCAGTTAATTAACTTTCACGATATTTCCCACACAAGAAATCTTAGACATGATCAATAATAAAATATTAGATCGCATCAATGACATAATGAGGTATGAGGCTGATTAGGTATGTCATTTTACTGGGTTACTAGGGTAGGTGGAATGGAATTTTATTTATTAAACCTTTAATTACATTTAATTTTTTCGGGAAACAAGTTGAAAGTACCAATTAAGTTTGAATGAATAATTTAAGGCATGAAAAGTGAGAATGTTTAGAATGACTTGTCATTTTTGAAAAATTAAAAGTTTTGAAAAGGACGAAGTGGTGTGGATGTTAATGAATATGAAGGTTTATTTGAGAATTTTAAGGAATCAAGGAATGGTTTGCTTACTGCATGCTATTGCTCCTAAATGAATTTTTGAATTGAGAAGGAATTGAACCCATATTTTTAAGATTTATGTTTCATGCTTCTACACTAAGGTTACTTAGAAGCCTGAGAGAGTGCCAACTTAAGATATTCATACGCTATCTTGGATTGTCGTTAATCTGGCATTACTTGGATGCCTTTAACAGCTAACAGATCATAAGCTTGTTTATCGTGAACAAAAATAAGGATAAACTACACGAAAATTGTGATATAGTGACCTTGTCGTGTCAATTTGGTGTCAGTTCCAAATTAACTGACCTTGAGGCTAGTTTCTCGATATACACTGATACTTAGTGCATATCATAGAGCAGTGTTGTCCAAACTTTTCTGCGCCACAGCACACTTTGGTAGTAAAACTCGACCGAAACCGCAAATGGCATTCCGTTCATGACCGAAGTGTGCCGGGATGCACAGTTTGAACAACACTACCCTAATGTATGTCTTAGAGCAGGTGTAGAATAAGTGATGCCCAAAGACATACCTTAGGGCAAGAGTAAACAAGATGAGATGTAGAACAAGTGAATACCTGAAAACCGGCCCCTACCGTTAGACTGTCTATAGCTCAAAGCATACAAATGCGCATCCCGAGTAAATCAATTTAAAGAGACACTAAGTACACACTTCTATATACTGAAATTGCTCTTTAAAGTTCTCTTCTCAATTACATTAAATTCCTAATGTCTCATCGCCTTTAAATTATGTTGAATCAACAAAAATAGCCACAAAGGAAAATTTCTTAGAAAAGCGGCCCGAAAAAATTTTTTCCATCACCGAAAGCATTGACCGTAAAAAAGTCAACCATAAATATATTTTCAGAATCTTCTCGATTTCCCATTCATGATTGTGCTTAAAGGCAGAAGTTCCAAGAATATATTTCGATATCACAAGCATATCAAATTGCGTCATTGACAAGACTCAGACTCGTTCCTCTTATTTTCTGTAAATAACAAGCTGAAGGTGTAAACAAATCAAGAAGTTAATCGTTACTTTTTTTCTCACAATGCAGCATGTAGACAATCCTACACTTGAATGAATTTATGTGGAAAGATGCAGTCTCGAAGATTCAGAAATTGTGTATTTGGATCTAAGTTGGCGGGATTTTTTGTCTTCAAAAATCATTCAAAATTCAAAAAATTCATCAGAAAAATTAATTTAAATAATTTAAGTCTATTTCCATCGATTCTATTAATATCATCAAATAAGATGTCTGACGCATCACATAAATTCACGTCAATTGGAAGCGAATTTTTTTTACAATAAACAGATTTTTTTTCTACTGACCAATTAAAAATATAATCCAGATCTGAAAATTTATTTCTATTCATAAAAATAGACTTACCTGTAAGTATTAAAATCCATCGTTTGTATTTCTTCATGTTTTATATTTAAATAATATGTATGTGACTATTGTAGCGTTAAAGTATATACACTCATATACACAAATTTCTGTTGTGTGCCAGGTGATCTAGAAAAATCATAAGAAAAAGAGAAACAATAGAGCTACATGCTTACTTATGTAATAAAAGGTTTATGACATTGATACAGGTATGCGTGACATATCAATAATTTCAACATAGAAAGTGCGAAAACTTGCACATAGAACACATATACACACATATACATATTGGATTATAATGATACGGTCTATACATGAAGAGAAGTTTATTTATTGCCTATTTAAAATGCGGAAGCTCAAAACAAAGTAAACATAAGCAGAGTAATAAATAAAAGTAGTAAGTAATGTCTGTATTGATATGGTATGAAAGTGCATTTCTGTTTGTTTGTGCATAAAATTGTAAAGTAAGTGGAATTAAATTCTTCATAAAAATTTGAAAAAGTAGGCTTGGCAACGTATCTGAGATAGAAGTTGACTAGAATTTTATTAACAAAACTGCCGACCTGCAGCCTTTGACGAACAATAAGGTGCAGCCGAAAACTGCAGACTTGCGTATCTAAAATGCAGGCCTGCGATTCTTGACCGAATTCTTGAATTTTAGATGGATTCAGGTCAACTGTGCCATACAAAATCCGATTCAACTTCAAGCTCTGCTTTTATACTGTTTATTTAAATAGAAATCCGAGTTCAAATAAAGCCATAATGAGATTCCAAGTTGGTGTTAAACTGTCACCAAACTTGCTCATCCACATGATTTTTATATAATCGCTACTACCATCATGACATTATTGACTCATCGGTGGTGATTGAATGACTGCATTTTGACTGAATAAACCCAGACTCGCGTTTGTCCCTGACTAGCTCGGACCTCATGATTCACTTGATAAATCGCTTCATAAATAAGTTCAGCGAAGTTGCATGCCCCTCTCAAAGTCACCATGATTTCTTTTGTGTTGCTTAAACGACGGCAGAATGGACCATTTAACTGGATCAAATGAACAATTCTAAAAATTGTCCAAATTATCCTAATTGTTCTGAGTAAACTATCCATAACTCATATCATGAGCATCCGTAAGGGAAAGAGCCCAATTCAGGAAGGATTTTAGAATCAAACCCCCTCATTTGGACAGAGTTCTTCAATTTGTTAGGGTTTTTCAACCCAGCTCATTCAAAACCTTCAACCATGCAGGAAAAATCACCTGCGCATTTAAAATACATTAAATGCAATCCTGGAGTTTAAGACGAACTCCAACAAAAATCCAAAAAATCACTGACTATTTCCTTGACTAACTGCATACTACCAAAGTGACCACATTACGACCTAACTCCAACAAAAATAAGCTAAAGAGTGGAATATATGCAAATTCTCGTTTAAATCATAACCATTTCGTTATGTGTATTTAAAGTCCAATCATGTGTGAAGGAGAAAGAAATGAGTATATACACATATCGGTGGTCCGTTCGACCGTTACTTAATTCTTTGTAAACACACTTCGATTACTATTTGTACAACAAAAAAAAAGGCATTGCGATTTCTGTGCAAGACAAATGCCAATTTCATAATATCTATCCACACCCGCGATAATATTGATTCGTAATTTCATTGACAATGAATGGCTGACTAAAATGCAAATAAACCATTTTTATATTTTTCGTCGCGTAATTTTGTTGCAGCTTTTTAACATGCACACACGAAAATGTCCCGTGAAAGTGTCAGTATGATTAATATATTTCACAGATACGTGACTTGATGTTCTGGTAATTGAATAATTTTTTCGACGCAAAGTACACACAATTTTAATAGAATTCGGGTGATAAATATTTGCTTGTGTCGAGGTGAGAATGAATGCATGAAGCGAAATGACATCTTTATTTATCTCAATTTACAATGTCGCATTGTCAAGGATGAAAATAACATTTTATGTAGGATTCCTTTATTTTATTTGTGATTGTAATGTTGTATAATTTTCATGGTTTTGGTATTGTTGTGCGAGGTTATTGGGAACTGGAATGATTTCATGAGAAAAATTGAATTTTTAGGGGGGTAATATAGTTTGAAATTCTAAAAAAAATGATGAAAAATCAGCAAAAATTCCAAATTTTACGATAAAACTTCTCAAAAAAGCATGTCATGACCATAAAATTCAGCAAAACCAACAATTTTTAACTATAGAACCCCCTTGAATATTATTAATAAATCTCAAAATCCCCACAAAAATTAACTAATATTCAGACATTATTATACTCAGTCTACACCCACACATTCCTCATACCCAACGGGAATACATTCTAGTCACATAATATTCTGTGATGAACGGATTTCCAATGTAAATGTCACTTACAGTCATTTTTTATTATGGCATGCTCACAGTCTGATAAAAGATTATTTAATTGGAAGTCACAGGCGATGATGTATCGCACGTTAAATCCTTTTTTCTCTATTAATTCTGTGAATTATTTTGTGTTGTTCTGAGAACTCACAAAGACTTGACTTTAAAACTGGTTCTATTGCCGGCTAAAAATAATAATACACAGATTTATGCGGGCTGATAAATCCACAACAAGAATGACGGCATTTTAAAATTCTTCACGCAATGTCCAGTTTTCTATTCTTGGTTGTTTTTGTCCCGAGCAGTACGGTCGTTGTCAAAATGAACCAAAAAAGCAGTCACGCACCTCTCATCAAGAGTCCGAACACCAAAAGGAGTCTTGGAATTAAGATCCAGTCAACTCTGTCCTGCCGTCAATTCAGTGATCCCCTCCCAACTCCCTTGTACTGCTCGGGTACGCAATCTCACATTTGGCATATAAAAAAATTACTGGTCATTATTAAAACGTAGACAGACTAAGCTTCTACTTGACATTATTCTTTTGTGCTTTGACTTTGACTTTTCTTCTTAAAATACCAATAAAGGCATTAATATTATTTTTGGACGAGACCCATTATAGATGATAATTAACGATTTATATGGGAATGAAGACGAGATTACAACGAATTTTTAGAAGATTATTTGTGTCTAATGGTTTTGTGATTTAATGAAGGAACATGATGAATTGAAATAAGCAGCAATAAATAGCGGAAGCGATGAACTCTTGGAAGAATAAAAGTTGAAATTTTATATTTAAATCGTTTTGCGAATGGAACGTGCCACAAGTAATGTAAATGTGAAAGACCATTATATGTATTGTTAAGGAATTATTGCTGATACCTTTTATAGATGTAATTTATTAGAGATTAAATGATTATTTATGGAGATTTGGAGGTGAAATGAGGTTGGAGGATTTTTATGGAATTTTTGGGGAGCTAATTCGGAATGTCTGAGATTGGTTATGGAAATAAGAGTATGTTAATCATGTTGGATATGCGCTGTGGTCCTATACAATGATTACAGTTGCGAATGAGCATTGGATAGAGAAAAATAAGGTTTAAGTTAGCTTTATGCCATATTTTCTAAATATCCCTGGTAGCTCAGTGGTAGGAGCGTGTGACTGGAGTTCGTAGGATGTGGGTTCGAGTCTTAATCGGACTATATTGTGGGAAAATGTCATTTTTCCGAACAAATCCATAAAAATTCATGTTTTTGAAAGTTACATGCTCTGGATTCCAATGTAGTTTCCTAATTCTCTACAAAGCACGTAGCTAGGAAGCCCCTCAACCTCATTAAACACCTTGGATACACCCCTGATAGTTAAAGATCAAAAATTCATCTCCATCCATGCCAAACTATCACATTTTACCACACACATCACATACAATTTACGTTGTCAAGTGCTCATAATTTTCTCAACAATCTTTTGATGTCATTGAATAGCTAGTTACCATACAATGTTGATACGACTTCATACTCTGCTTCATACAATGAGCAGCACACAAGTGAAGTAAATCTCGAATCATTTTAAAAGCTACAAATCAATAAATTACGAATAATCACGCATTACAATTCATTTGAAAAATGTTTTTAGAAAGTTTAATGAACCTTTATGTGGATAGTCGTTAAGCCAAGCAAAGAAGAAGTTTTTTGTTAAAACTTTAGCAGCAATTATAAATTTTTCATTTTAATCTTTCTATCGACATAAATTTTAATGCGATTATACATCAAAGAAAAGTAAAAGAATTACCTTGAAGATAAATGGGTAGCATTAAGATACGCACGAAATTATTCCCTAGAAGTAACTTTATCACATGCATAAATCGCTTTACTAAACACATAAATACACGAGAACTTTAGCACATGCCTTATTGTAGTGAATATTGCGTACATAAATTTCTGATTTTAGCTCATTTCCTGCTCCTTAATTGATTTATTATCTTAAAGCTGCTTGTCGCAATCAAGTCGACAACTTTTTTTTTTATTTTTTGACAAGTTTTCCTTTCATCACATTGTCTTGACAATGTTCAGCATCAAGTCAATCTCATTAAAATTTTGTATTTTCCCTAATTAGAGTAGATTAGAGTGACTAATTAATTGAGATATTTGACAAAGTTTAATGAAATTTAATTGCTGAAACTTCCTTGAGATGTTGTTTGGATATTACGCAGTGTATAGGGAAAGTAGATGGAGTATAGTTGACATAAAATACAGTGATAGGATGGCATAGTGTTGAGTTAGAGCTGGATTCGGTGAAAGATGAACTTAGGTCTGTTTGACACCGGTCTGATGCATTGTGTGCCTTTCAGACACAGCAGATCATAAATCTTTAATCCAGAGGTGGACAACCTGTGCGTTACGACACACCAAGGCTTCGTGGCTTACCATCAAGGTGTGTTTGATAACAAAAAGGTTGCCTTTCACTACTTTATGGTCTAAAACAGCAATGCAATTAATATTGACAATACCCCAGCGATATCCACCGATAGAATCAGCTTCAAGATCCATATAAGGATTCCCACGAATCACCATTGATCTTTACAGCCTATTTTAAGCAATCAAGGAGCTGATTAATGTCTAAAACAATAGAAAGTTGGACGTCATTAATGAACGATCCCTAAAATTAATTTAATTGCTTTGCTTTCAATTATAAGCCACAAGTGTACATAATTTTTTTTTTTTTGTGAATGTAAGACATTTAACCTTCGTCCATAATCCATCGTGAATGATATTTTTTGTGAAAGTAAAAACAGGCAAAAAAAATTTAAAAAAATTCATAAAAATATATCCAGAAAGTTCGGCATGAATGTAGCTGACCACTGTGGTTTTACAAAGCACAACAAAAGACTGAAAATGTCATTTTCTATGTCTGCAATTTTTCACATAAAATTAGTTACTGCAGTAACCATTTGCAGCATGTCAAAGGGAATTGTTTTATTTACATTCATATACAAATAGAATGAATTGGTCAGTTCCTTTGTATACTTTACATTTCATGTGAAAAGTAAATTGTAAATTTATTTACAGTATATCCATAAAACTCTGTACAGCATGAAAACTTTCAAATGTAATCAATTTCAATCTGTACATTTTATTCCAGTCTGGCTTTTAAATTTTCATACCAAAAAGGATATTTTACAATAAAAATATGAAGCTATGAAAAAAGTTAACAAGCTTGAAACTAGAAACTAATAAAGTCATAGATGATAAATGATGAAATGCTATATTGACTAATGATTGTTACCCCAGAACAAAGGATGGTTCTACATAAAAAAAACGTATTATTTGATGCTGCAACAATGCAAAAAGTTTACGCTTCTATTCATTAAGTAGCTGTACATGAAGCTTCACATTGACACCACATGAATCAAAAATACTATTTAATTTTTGGAAATCAGAAAGTCAGTCCATTGTTTAATTCAGTCCAGTGTTGGACAACCTTTTATTTTTCGCGGTCCACCTTGATTGTTAGTTTCGACCGAAACTGCACATGGCATGCGATTCATGGCATTCTCAAAAATTTTGGTACCCCGTGTCACATAGGTTGTCCACCTCTGGTTCATTGACTTCCTAGATGACTAAAAATAGTTGCATTTTTGGCCTTTTGGAAGTGACAATCGCTCATTTGCAACAAGCTGTGATTTCAGTCGTTAAAATTCAACGACATTGTTCATGTTTATAGCTAGATGATAAATAAATTCATGAATTTTTGATTTGACAACTGATTGTACGCAAAATATTGTCGAAAAGACAATATAATTTCTCAGAATATGTCCTCCAATTCGCGTTTAAAATGCTTCTGAAGTGATAGAAGTACACTATTGAAATTTAATTGAATTTGTTTTGTTGAAATCTAGTTCCGTGGGAAAAATTTGAAAACGTGAATTTAATTTTGTTGTCTTTTTTGATGGATACAAAGAGTTTGTTGTCGATTATTAGGGGTTGTAAACTTTTGTGCATTTGAAGAAGTCGAGTTGGCTTAGGACAATTGATTTAGTCGGGAATGTTTTGCTTTTTCGAGTAGGTTAAGTTGTGATTTGTGGAACATTTGTCTAGTAATGATCTTGTCAATTCGTTGGAAATTCCAAAAACATCTGGACATAAGGTCAACTACTCAAAGCCTGATTTACTGGGGCATGCTTTACTTTATTGAAGGGTTTGTCAAAAACTGAAGGTCTGGATCCTTGGACGAACTTTAACGTACAGTCGTAAACTGCAGGACTTCTCATCTAAAATGCAGGAAATGCGGGCCTGCTTATCCGAATCCTACTTAATAGAGTAATCCTTCTATCAAAGCTCCACAAGTTCCGATCACTGTTAAGACACTATTTAAAAGATGAAAACACTACGATACCGATCAAGAAAACAAGACATGCTAAGGTCTACAAGCATAAAATCCCTAAAAACTCAATCAAAATTCACTAATTAAATATACAGTCAGAAGCACTTGAAATTCCTTTTTTCCTTTATTTTCCTCAATTCTTTTCTATCATCATCTTCTATTGTTCCATAATATTCCTTTTGTTGTCCTAAATATTGATGAAAAATCAATGAACAATTCAATCCACAATTATGGTTTTGTAGATTTTTTTTGACTGCAGCCAGTATGTACAGACAAAAAATGGGATTTTATCATGCACAACTTGATCGAAAAACTTAATTTAAATTCTCATTGATTTTTACCGACATGAACTGAGCATTAAGCTTTAGAAAAAGTAAATGGAATGAAAGAATATCTTGAAAAATGAAGCACATGGATAAAGTTTCAATGAAGCTTTATTCCCATATTCAGTAAATTAATGTATTGTCATTTACGAGAACTCAAAAAAAAACCAGAACTTTGTAAACTTCACCTCATTGTAAAAATTATTTTCAATTTATTATAAACTTTTTTGTTATGCTTCTTCTCCATCCAGCACACGAGAGAGAGAGTGTAAAGAACATCATCATGTAATAGCAATAATGATGATGAAGTTCTCATATTTAGTAATTTATAGCGTCAATAAAAACAAAAATGTTCTTCACAATAATATTCATAACATAAATATCATTAAAGATGCTGTGAGGAAGTAAAGTAAATAAATAAATTACGACACACACGATGATGATGATGATGCTGATGCTGATGTGAAGGAATCCGAAGTGTTCTTTGCTTTAAACTTAAAAAAAAAAAAAGTCCATTAAACTTCTAATTTACTTTAAAAATCAATTAATTCTTTAGCGAACTTTGTCTTGTGTAAAGGAATTGAAGATTCTCCTCCCTCAAGAGTCTTTTGCGCACTTTGAAAATTAATAATTGAAAAATTAATGAGGAAGGGGAATGGAATTAATAAGGACTGAAAATTTTGATGAATTATTCAATTGTTAATAAAATAAGGATGCTTTTCTAATAGGCCAGTGGTAAGGACGTATCCTGACCTCTAGTCTCAATAGCATCGAACTCGTATGTCTTAATAGACAATGATCATGCTTTTATGGCACAGGAATACCACTCCGGTATCCAAAAAAGGTCTCCTTGCCTGTTCGCTTTCAGCATGGAAAGGGATTACTCGTGAAAAAGGCCTGTAAGGTATCCCCTAGTCATAGAAGATGATGTATCCTATCTCTCTCTAGATATCAATGTTAAAGCAAGCTTAAAGCTCACAGAAAACAAAAGAATATTCACAAAAAACCCTAAATAAAGTATCAAAGACAACATACAATTCCAAACAAAAGAAAACTAAACTTTTTGATTTGGTCTAATGCACCGAGAAACCTTGCAACTCAATTAAAAGACATCAAAAGTGAACAACCCCAAAAAAAATTCTAGCCAACAAGAAGAATGACTGAATGAGAAATTTCCATCGCTTAAAAAAAAATGTAAGCAAAAGTTTATTGACATTTTGGATGTTTTGATCGCGAATTTATACAGAAATAAAAATCTAAAAAGAACTTGTTTGGAGAAAATTAATAAGCAAGCCAATAAAATGCATTTATTTACGTTCTGATGTTGAACATTTAAATGGAAATTGTAAAAGCAAAAAAAAATTCTTTTGAAGCAAGTTTTCTTATTGAATGTTGTAAAGGAATAATTTGTTCCTTTGAGAAGTTGTGCAAATTTGTTTTTTTTTTTACTGAACAGTTAACGAATGCAGGATGTTATCATGCAGACGTGGAGAATTAATTGAATTGTGGATTTGGGGTTGAAGCACTCAGGTTAAGAGGGGATGTCTATAGAACAGTGGGAAAGTAGCCTAATCTGCCATGACACACCTTGGTGAGAAGTCGCTACCGATATTGATGACACACTAGTGTGCCGCGACACACAGGTTGCCCATCACTTCTATTGAAATTGATTTGGAAGATTTTTTGGGATTTAAACTGCTCCAATCTTAATTTTGGTGTCTGATGGAATGAGATCCTTATGAAATGGGATCCATAGACATGAATGAGAGTCCGATAGTCAAGTGAATACAGAACATGCACATATATGGCATAATTCATATATGACACTATGTCATACAGCCAAATAACACCTGATAGCTGAGTATTAGGAGCATGCGACTAAAAATCATAGAATGTGAGTTCGAATCCCATTTATGGTTGGTAGTTCGGAAATATACATTTACTTTTAGATCAATGTTGCCCAAACTGTGTATCCCATCTCACCTAATGAGCCCATGCATCGAATGTTGTATGTGGTTTCGGTCGACGCTTGCCACCAAAGTACGTCGTGATGCAAAAAAGTGTGAATAACATTCTGTTAGATAATCCACAGAGTCTATTTGTGTCCAACAGTGTCCATTTGACAATGTCAAATTGTAATTCTTGAAAAACAAAACTTGTTGACCGGACACAATCAACAGATCAATTCAATGTCAAAGCTATAAAAAGATTCCCAAAACTAATTTGCAAACAACAGGAAAAAACCAGTCATTGATGGTGAAATTCTATAAAATCATTTAACAATCCTTAAAAGTCTTATTCATAATTATTTATATTGAATTTCTTTCAGACTGAAAAGTCCCCAACTGCTCATTTCCTTCGATCTTAAAGTCAGTAATAATCTGATGAGTCGTAAATTCCATATTATTGAACGCTAAAATGCCAAATTGATATTTTTTATGACTTTTGTTTCTCTTCTCTTCTTTTTTTTCATTTCCAAGAAGCATCAAGTCAAGAAGATGTGATGATGCTTGTTCGACATTTCACTTCCATCTCCTTCACTCTTGACATGATAATGCAGTCATTGACATTAATATACAATGTATAAAGTCTTTTTAGCACTGTGCATATGAAAATAATTAACATTTTTTTGTGTGGCTGTGCTTTGATTGCATAAGAGTCGAGACTACTTGTGACTGTATATACACACATATAGAGAGAAGTTGTAAAGTGGATAAATTAAGAATGTTATTAAACATTTCATAATTTTTCAATGCAACAGACCCAATTCACATTTCATGCTGTATCCAAGCTGTATCATAAAAGTAAGATCTCTAAAGCGGCGCATTAATGCTTATTTAAATTGTTCGGCACATTATTAAAATTAAGACTGGATGGAAAAAAATACCTTCACATGCTTAGTGAGTCAATAAAAAAAAAGTTCACAGGCAAATTGAATGTTAAGCTTGACCTTGACCCTCATCGCACTTTATGATGCATCTTGCATGATCTCTGACTTGATACTTAATCAGCAAATAGATGTTCAATTCAAATCATTTTTACCTTGATATGTGTTTAATTAAATCAGATTTCTATCGACCATAAACATAATGCAAATTTATATCCATGTCATGGCATTATGTATGTGTGATGTTGTGTGAGTGTGTGTGTGTGGATCATGTTACATTGACTTACTGACTCAATGATGATATAATATCAAGATTTTCTCTATTTTGCCTATTGAAGATGATGCAAAAGACGACGAAAAGTAGGAAGAAGACACAAAAAAGTTTGTTTTGATGTGGAATTATGATGAACACTTTTTTTGTGTGTTGATAAGTTAATGAGCTTGCCATTTAACTACGAATGTCTGATAGTAATCGGATAATTTTCATAAAAACACTCGAAAAACTGGACAGATAATCGATTGGATAGATGAATCTTTTTTGGGGCTGTTAGAAGTTTTGTAATCAATATTTTTGGATGATGTGATTGTAAATGCTTTTATGGATGAGAATGTGATTGGATTAATGGATTTTATGAAGCATTTAGCTATAAAAAGACTCAATATTCATTTATAGAAGCTGTAGATAATTTCAGTAGCACATACAAAAGTCGTTAAAAGTAATAATCAGATGGTATTGGAATCAATAAAGGAATTAAAGTTTTTCTGGCAAAAAAGTAGCTGAATATTTAGGCTTAAGTCAGCTTGTAGCAAAAATAGGGATCGGCACATGGGAGTCAGTGTAAAAGCTAGCTTAAGGCGACATAAGGCAATATAGCAAAACTGGAAATAATAGATTAGCTTGAAGTCAACTTGCATGCAGTCGAGTTGACTTTGTTGGCTAACATATAGTCAGTATCGATGGTTCATGAGCAGCATAATGCGGCGAATCAGCCGTGTCAATTCCACTTCGTGTCTTAGCGTTAATACGATGAGGGAGCGGTACACTAGCCAATCCCTGTTAGTACATGGGCTTATGGCTTAATTCCATTGATTCATGTAGTTGTCAGTATGACAAACTCAACTCCCTGTCACGCAGCTCAAAACCTCCAAATGTTTCCCATCTCATTTCCAGAATATTTCCCATAAACATAAACTTTTTATTTTATCGTGCATGACCAATATAGAAAATTTATATATATTAAAAATTAATGAAGACTTTAATTTGATTCATATCTACAAAAATATATACAGCAGCTCCTATTAAAATGCTCAATGCTGACAAATAAATTTTCCGAAACAAAAAAAAAGTTGTGTATAACAGTATTTTATGAACCATCGACAGATTTGGGGTATGTTCGTAAGGAATGTCCTTTAAGACGTCTTACTGGCACTACTAGCGACTACGGTACCTAAAATAGGTCTCTTTGCCTGCAACGGGACATAGAGCTTTCAGACCCAAATCCCACCTCGCCACCCTCCGCTAACTATCAAACCTTGACATCATTTACGGATGCTCCCCGCCTCAACGAAAGGATTTGAATTTTCATTGATATTCGTGTATGTTTGCATAAACTGTTATCGAAGCATTCAAATTTGTAATTCTAATTATTATTGGTGGATATTGTCGTGACTTGAGGCTTTTGTGATTTGAAAAGGTCAATAAGTGATAAGCTTTTTAATTAAAAAATCAACAAATTTGATTCATAGTCAGCGGGGTTTTCATCAATTAGGAAGACTTAGCTACTTAAATTGATGTTTTTGGTATAAATCTTTGAATGCTTTGATGTGCTTATTATGGAGACTTGAAGTTTTGTCTAGGAAATTGATTCATTTACTTTACAACAGATTGATTCTTCTAGAACTGTACAGAAAGGTCGATACAGCTTTAAATAAAGTTCAAGTTGACTTCAACTCTTGTTCTTTAATCTATCCAAGGAAATAAATGTTCATATCTAGTTCCATTTCTTCAAAAACACCTTATATGGAATGAAATACAGACAGTCATAACAACAGTCTACATTTAACTTCCAGGTAGTCGAATAAAAGTCAGTTTATGTCAAGATTAAGCCATTTCCAAGACATTTGTTATATTACATAAAATACTTAACATTTCTACAATTTTTTATGTCCAACAAAAAGCACATTAACTTTTTTTTTATAATCCCTAGACATCTCCAATTTGTTTCTTTCTCTGATCTGCTTAGTGAATTTTATGAAATTTTAATGGAAATGGATTTTGTGTCATTTTTATAGTCGACTTATTATTGGATATTTCTCAATGGCAATTCTCTAGAATGTAATTGAATAATCATCAACAAATAGTCTTGAAGATCTTGAAATTATTGAGAACTTTGTTGGTTTTTTCCAAGCTTCAGTCATCAACAAAATCAATCCTTGAGATTCTTCTGGTTGTTTATTTTACTTGAAACTTGAACATTCTAAGAAATTCAATTAGCTTGTTGATGTTGAGCATGCTATTTGGCCATGAATGTGTTGCAAATTAGGTAAGGGAAATAGCTGTTTGATTCTTGGAATCTGAATAAATTAATTCTACTTGATTCTTATACTTTTAGATTTGTGGAAGGTTAACTGCCGTAAGCTGCAGCTTGTAAATAGCAAGTTTTGGTAAACTTTTGGTTATTTGGGATGAATTTGTGTTTATCACTGAATCATAGCTTGATGTCGACTCGGGTTTTGTTTCGAAACATCAATAATATGTTAAAGTCTGAATACAGGTTAGGTTCTCTAAATAACAAAGCAAAATTGGCAGGATTTTGAGAGTTCGGACTCGAAAAGTCTAAAAAACCAACTCGTTTGTAGTTTTTAATTTGGTTTCTAGCAGGAACGCCTTAATATTGGAGTAACAAAGTTTAAATCTGAATTTCTGGAAGTTTTCTTAAAACAAATGCTAAATCTGTCTAAATTCAGAATTAAGGCTGATTACTCGACCTAAAACACCAGCAAGTAACCAAACCTATCAAATTATTGCCAAAAATCAGAAACATTAAGCCATAATACTCAATAGATTCCTAAATTTTAAATAATTCCATCCACTGGATCTCAAAACAATCAATCCAATCAATCTCATCAATCGAGTTTAAAGCCAATAATTTCAATTAGAAATAATGACCAGCCAAAACAAATCACTTCCTAATAATCCCCTTCTTAACTTAGCTTAGTTTTAGTCCAACGACTTATTATAGCTGCATAGATATATAATTTCAATTACTCATTCATTACTGTTATGACCAACAAAACTGAACTTTTTGCTGTATTTGTTTGATCATGCAATCTATAATAATAAATAATAAAAAATTAACACCTTTTGCCATTTCCATTCAAAAAATAAATACGATAACTTTATGGTAGACGAAACGTAACCTACATTTCTATTTTGCTGTTGGCTACTGTTGACTATTAAGTCGGACAGAGACAATCACATGAATTTGTTGTGCAATATTTGAACAAAATATCGCGAAAAAATTGTTCCAATTTAGTGCTGGTTAATCGAGAAGCACAATTTATTAATTAATGTGTGTTAATATGCGGAATTGTGTCGAGTGTCGATAAAGAAGTTTGGCTTTAGACACGCGATGGCTGTAAAAATGTTCTGGAAACTTTCAATTTTATTGCCATAAAAAGTGCGAGTTTTCCCTTCCAGTTTCTAGTCGATTCCATCGTCATAAAAGCGTGAAAATGGAAATTATCAGTAAAGCATAATTAATTGTATTTATGAGTTAGTTATAGACTTGAGAATTTAAAGCTCACTAATCTCATCAGTTGCTGCTGAGTACTTCTTCATTCATACGCTTCGGCGAGTTTTTGGGGAAATTTTTTGTTCATTTACGGCAAATGAAAATATCATTTATGATTTTCTTTATTGTTACTACTCATGTGATTTATGGTGCATTTATCTCTGATCAGAGGAGTTATCATGCAATTTATAATAATCATAAAATATTATAATTTTTATTACATTGCATGCAGATCGTCGCACTTTTTGGTTTAATGATCATTGGAAATTTCCCAAAAAATTTCTCTCGATAATTAATGGTACTTTTGGTTTGTTGAGGATTTATTGCTTTTTGGAGTGTCTGTAATTATTTTTGGTTAATTGGACATCTGTCAAGATGTTGCTGTCTTTTATCATATCTGAGGAAAGTTCCTCAGTTAAATCTAGGTTGCATGATTTATACTTAGACAGTGTAGCATTTGGTATTGGTACTTGGCAAATGGAAACCAGATTCAGACACCAACTTAGAGAGGCCATCGAGCCAGACATCTACTCTTATTATTTTTAAATCGATAACGTTCTGTTTCAAAGCCAGCAACAGAGTCAGATGGAAGTTCTTTTGTAGAAACCTAAGCTCCACATCGGAGCATGGTTCCAGTAAGTAAGTAAGTAAATTCTATTTCAAGAAGGATTAGCTTCATTCTGACTAAATGTTTTGTCCATCCTTCAACTCTTTAAAAATAATGTGGGTATCATAGTAAAGGCTGAATTTTGGATGACGACAAGTTTGATCCGAATTTTCGGTCAAAATTTAATCGAATTTCTCTAAATTTCCATCAAATTTTTTGTAGAACTTGAGGATTTTGAAGGTTTAAAGATCTTTAGATTGAATAATTAGCTTGATAAAGTAGAATGTCGAAGTATAGTTTGTTTCGAGTGGGAATCGTACTCGGTAATCTCGTATATGACTATCATTCGAGTACCGTATCCAATAAGCTATTGGTCGCTGTTCAATAATTTGGCAGATTGCCAACTTGAACTCATGAGTCTTCACCGAACATGCTTGACTGCTAGTCACACGTGACATCCAAAATTCATCAAATTCCAAAAGCTACATGCTAAAAATATTCAAAACTGCCCACAAACACAAAAAAGTAATAATTGAAAACTTTTTGGCAGCATTATAATCATAAATAATTTGGCGTTATTCAAGCACGCTTTTCTAAGGCACGAGGAACTCGGCAGTTCATCACGAAGTCTATATAAATTTCGAGAAAATACATCTTTTCTGGCTTCCAGCTTTTACGAATAATTTTTTTGCAGCTAATCAAAATTCACTGAAAATTTACACAAAACTTTCTTCATAGAAACTTCAAACAAGGCACACGGCGGCTGAAGAGATTGTGTAATACTGACCTAAGCCAATTCATCTTTGGTATTGTGATGAGCCTGAGATTGTCAATAAATCATTCAAATTTTATTTTCTCTCACTTTCGATTATCATGGCCTTAAGTGCATGCCATGGTCTCGGTAAGTACATAGATTAGCTTTTTTAATGAGCATTCATCAAAATGAGATACACAAAAGGTCGCAAAATGTCATTTACGATTGTAAATGCAAGCTTTAATCTTTTTATTGCAATATCCGTATTTGGATATGCTCATCGAATAAGATCTACCGAAGCCGACGTGTCTATTGACACATTCTTGTGATTTAAATGATCCACAAATAAGTTGATGATGATGTTCCATTAAATATTTCATGAAAGTGCCGAGGCGTGAATGTCCAATCCATATAAATGTGCTTATTCAGTTCAAGTTCATGTTGTTATGTGATGTGTGCATATGAAAATTGAAATCTCAATTTTGGAGAAGAAATGGAAGAGAAATAATCAAGTTAGAAATTTAGAAGAGTTTAGGGCGCATTTTTGTGGCTGAAAAGATAGGATTTAGGTGCATAAAATTCAATATTTTGAATATTTGAAGTTGGAAATTTGAAAAATAACAGTAAAAAAAAATTGAAAAAATAACGGTCAAAAAATATTTGAAAAATAACGGCAATTTTATTTTCAAATTTCAAAAATAACGACCAATGGACAATATTCAGCCGCACCAAACTCATCATTTCCAGAATGTTCGCTCCAAAAATCATTCAAATTACATGATGTTTAAGATGTTTAAGTCAAACATAAATCATATGTAAAGTAAAACCTTCAATTCATTATTAAAATCACGATAATCATCAGCTTGAAAAATATCATGTAATACACAATATATATTTTTAAAAACAAAATCATCATCATAATGACTTCAAGCTTACTCGCGCAAACGTAATTTCTAATTTTCATGTGATTTCATTCCTCACTTAAATCCACTTCAGCCGAAAGAGAAACAAAAGAAATTTCTAAAATAATAAATTCGGTGCTGCATTTCTCTCTCACTTTTTTCCAGACTTCTTTTTACGTCTCGCCGAAAAAAATGAAAGAAGCACAAAAAAAAAATTACGGAGGTTGATGATGTTGTAAGTGATGCTAAATAGTATTATCGCATCGCATTCAATATTTAATAACTTTTTAGAGTTTTGCAATCAAATAACCGGCAAGAAATTGCCATTTTTTATGGAATTTCCATGAGTTTAGCTTATTTTAGAGTGTGACTTAAATGCTTTTAGCTGTAAATAATCGCATCCAACCAGTTCTTTAATATCTCATTTACAATATTTTTTTTTCTACATTTGCAAACAATCTAAAAACCTTGAAAGTACGAGAGGGAGAGGGACCTTGAAGGATAGAACTGACGTATGACTTACTTCACATGCATTCATATAAGTTTTATTATGAGGAACTAAATCTAGATCACGGTGTTGCTTAATGGACCGTTAAACTCTGTGTTTTAAATAATATTTAGACAATATGAATCTGTAGACAAAGAATGTGATATGTGGAAGGTAAACAGGTAGATGATCTGTGTAAATTGCATTAAGTGGATGTGATGCTTTATGATTCATTGTTTGACTATTAATTAAGGCTTTTTATTGTTGAACTAAACAAGATTTGAATGTTTGGAAGAAAAAAGTTGGAATTTTAATGTAGCCAACTTCACTTTGGTTTTTAACGATTTTTTGAAAATCAAAATTCAACTTCTTAACATTCAAAATGTTCATTGAAGTCAGCTTTATTTTATGAATTTAACGGATTTTTTCAAATTTGAAATAATTTTTAACAGTCGAAATATAACGGAAAATTTTGAATTTTTGATGAAGCCAATTTCAATTTGAATGGCTTTTAAAAATTTAGCAATTCTTTTGAATCTTAATAACTTAAGAAATCCAGTTCTTATATTCAAAATACTCATTCGTGCTAACCGCATTTCATGCATATTAATGAACATTTTTCATATTATTAAATCAATTTACAGAATTAAAAAGTTAACCAGAAACATTTAAAAATATTTAGAAAGCCAACTTCACCTTGTACATTTTTTTGAATTTTAACGGTTTTCAGCATTGAACTTTTAATTTAACAAAATTTTATTCTTCTTAATTCTGAACTTTAAAATCATCATGTTTACAAAATACATCAATAACATTCGTGATATCATCAAACAAGTTACCGTATCCTTTACTATCAAATTAACCCCAAGGGGCACCTCATCACGTCAATCATCTTTAACACTTTAGCAATGCCACCCGAAATAAATGAGTCAAAAAAAAAGACGATAAAGTCTACAATTTACTAGACATTGATGATTATGATGATGTTAATCACACAAGATTGTTGGTAATTCACGTAAGTACGAACGGGGCATGTGATTGTTTAATATTAAAATGTCAACAAGTAACATTAAAGAGAATGCTCATTAAGTAATCCGTACGTACAAAAGTCATTCATCACTCACATTTATAAGATCAAAAAAAGTGCACAAAATGTGTGTGTTTTAAGTATTATAAAATGGCAAGCAGGCAAGCAGTTTTGTTATGAAATTGCAACCAGTTCTTTCTATATAATCGTAACCGATATGAATATTAAAAGTCTGTTTTTTTAAGCAACATGAACTCATATCGTGTCTCAGTCTATGTATATTAAATAGATTATAACAGGAAGGAATTTGCAATTGTATGACTTGAGTATGTAATAAGGTTGATTTAGTTGCACATTTAAGCAACTGAAAAAAAATTGAAATGATTTCGATTGTCTAATCAACTTACATGACCAATTGCAATGCATACAATGGCGATTTTTTTCTTTTCTTTTTTTACGGTATATCCAACAAAGTATTTATAATATATTTAATTTTTATTTTTTTGAACAAAATTTATGATTCAATTTGGATCGATGTGCGCCAAATAAAAATTAAGTTTCACTATGGCATGTAGCATTGATTTGTTGGCTGTGTTGGTAAATTTTCTCTCTCGAATGCATTTAATCGGTTATGAAATTTTATTTTTTTCATTAGAAAATAGCTCATGAGATGTTAATAGCTAAATTACAGGGTTGGGAATTTGGCTGGGTGGTCGGATGCATGATACACTTAGTTTCTTCGTTGACAGTACAGATATACTGTGAACCATGAGATTTCATAGGCCTAAAGCAAGTTAATCATCCAGAAACCCACACTGAAATTCAAGACTGGCTTGATTCTGACAGAATTCTTCTAATATGGTCTCGCGGCAGAGTTACTCTGCTCTAGAGCCACATTTTTGGTTATTTAGTTGTCTTCCAGACACAAGCTATCTCTTGCCGATTTCCAAGACCTAGCTTAGGGCTAAATTTTGTTTTAAATAATCCTCCAAATCACACCTTTAGGGATGGTTTATTATTTAAACTAAGACATATCTTAATGTATAGTTGAACATTGACATAGGCTGTGCCTTTTGGGACTACTAAGCTTTATCTTGTAACTGACTTAGCTACTTAAAGTAACTGATCTCAGAATTGATTAGCTGACCCCTCTTGATACTTTCCTAGTCATTAGCATAGACAATAAACTTGTCTGCGACAATTCAACTGCTGTAGTGTTTAGATAACAGATGACAGTTGCTTGCTATACCCTAGACCAGTGCTGTTGGCATATTATTGTACCACAGCACACAGTTTAGATTACACTATCCTAGTCTTTTTCCTAGTTACATAATTCCAAGCCAACACTTCCTATTTAACAACCCTGCTTAATATTCAAACACAATAGTGTCAAATAATGTAAAAAAACTTTGCAAATTGTTACACATTAGCCAATAAGAGGCATTAGATTGTGTGGCACGTTCAAAAAATTTACATTTATTATGTTGTTATTTTATGCTAATGTTATATTAAAACATATAATCGACTATTAGTATGATCGATATTGGATTTGTGAGGAGAATTGACAAAAAAATTACATAAACATGGCTTATGCTTAGCGACAGGCTCTATTTATGGCTGTTGTGATTCATAGGAAAAAATAAATTAATTTGAATATTTATAACGTCGCTCGACAGTGAGGAAGTTCTGGTTTTTTGACATTCTTCCTGCTTTTTATGCAATCAAGTTAGATTAAGTTTCTTTAGAATTTTGTCGATTTGCAAATGATGTTGCTATGCTGAATAGGCTAGATGCTAATAATATGAACTGATTTAGGGTGAGTTTAGGCATTCTCTGTTCACGTACGTGAAGGAATAAACAACAAAATTGCCAGATAATTGGCACAATTTCAACATCATAATTGATATGGAGCCCTTGATCGATTTCATCAGAACTTCTGGTCGGTTCCACCTTAAAAACAAATATTTCATTGAATAGACAATATTTGAAAGTTGATTTTAGAAGCAATAAACAAAAGTGGACGCCTTTCAATTTATTTTATAATGTCTGAGACATAACAGAGTAAAAAGCGCAATTTAATGTCCACAATTCTTGCTTTTTAAATGGCAGTCAACAGCAGAGATAAATCGTGGAAATTATCACATAGCTAAGTAAAGTAATGAATTGTGTTTTTTTGTGTAATTAAATTGGCGTCAGTTAAATTTCGTAAGAGGTTATTGGGCAGGAATTATGAAATCTCATGAGGTTGATTCATGATTAACACACATTAAGTCGATATCATCTGGTGAATTGATTGAACTAAGATGGAATCTGATTTGGAGAGTGTGAATTACTGCATGCTGAGCATGATTTGAAGAATTTTGGACTTGGACTTTCGATAATTTGTTAAGCAGAAACATCTGAAAGTATCCTTGATAAAATTTTAAAGTTTAGATGAAAAACTTGAAATGTTAGCTTGTGGCTGAAGATATCTTGAGCCATGAAGATCAAAATAGATGGGATTTTAATTTGATTTTGATGTCTGCTTAAGCTTAAGTGACTGAATATTAAAATTTTATGACAATAACGTCATCAAAATCTTCTAGTTTTTTAATTATATGAGATTGACATTAAGAGTGATGACTAAATGGCAGAGCTTCTAATAGACTGTAATTATATGCAGTTGAGTTGACTTTTCCATACAAAATCCAAATGGATTGCAAATTTTGATCAATTTTACTCAAAAATGTTAAAAATATGTCAACTGTCGTTTAATATTCAAATTATCTAAGTTGATATTCTCCTTTCATAGTTGTTCACCCCTTCATATGAATATTTCAGTCTGAATTTAAATTTCAAAGAATAAACATCAAATCCATAGTGAAATTCTTCTTATTATTCATATTTATCAATGAATAAGCATCGTGGTTTACACTCCAACAAAAAGTTTCTCGAAGTTTCTTATACTTTAAATATCAAAAAGCTTAAATCTGGAATAATTAACATAAATCATCCAAGAAAATTCTAGAAACAGACTTCAGTCTCGTGGAACAGCTGTGCAAGCAATAATGCAAAAGCGTTGATCATCAGAAACAGGAATTTGCATAAAATAGTACCAGTTTAAGACATTTCTCACAATATTTCAATGCTTTCTTCGATCAATTATTTCAAATCAAATTATAATGAGATTCCTCCTAATATCATCAACATGTGCCCTTGCCAATGGAGTAAGTAAGTATAATAAAACCAAATTATTCATACAGCACAATGACTTCTACCTTTATTTTCATTATTATTACTCTCATTTCCAATCCAAAGTCATCAAACCGATAACAGCATCCATGAAAATAAGCCCATGGTTATTGAACGTTGTTGATTTTATTGGCTGCTATTGACAACATTTTTATGATTATCACATGACTATTGTATATGCTAATATAAAAAAGGTATTTTTAGGTGTTACAATTTCAGTGCCTTTTTGTGCTGGCATTGTTCAAAATCGCACAATAGGAATGTTGTAAGGTTATGTAGACATTCTAGTAAACAATTCCTCACAAAATCTCAATAAAGGTCATTGTAAGCATGACCAGATCAATGACCGGCATAAACAAATACCGACATAGACAATTTTCTATCGTAAAGGATCCGCTTATGTTGTGAATTAAATCACTTGCTTGTGATTATCTCAGCTGTGTTTAATTGATTTCATATTTTAATCATTAAAGAAAAAAAGAAAACGACCAGAGCAGCAGTGACTGTAAATTGTCGTAAATGCTTTTTGAGCTTCACGCTAAACTTTCACGAACAATTTTTTTTATGTTATGACTGTATTTACTTGCTATTTATATCTCCGATCGGTGCTGGGATGTTGGATGCGTACATACAGCATGCAAGAAACAAACAAGATTTATAGATCGAGATGTCGTGCCGTAGCTGAATTGTCTATGGTCTTGTTATTGTTTTCAACATCCGCAAAAGCCTCGTTTGTCAATGTACTTAAGATAAAGATATACTGCCTGGTATATAGTACAATGGTCAGAGTAAGAGTTTAATATACAGCACCAATATATTTTCGACAATAGCCTGATGGATCAAAGTCATTCAATCAGTAAGAAATTTATAAAGCATAAAGCAACACAATACAGCACATTCACAGAGTCTTTATTGTAAATTAAAGTGAATTTATTGCAAGCAATCATGGAGACAAGAGGCGAAATACTTTGTCTCGCATAGATGTGAGAAAAAGCAACTTTTACTGAACTTTTTTTTTATTACTACTTCTTCTTGTTCGTATGACTTGTGTCTTATATCTGCTGCTTTTTTTTTTGTTTCAATTGCAATTTACTTGAAATTGGAAATACTATAAAGTATGTATATGTCTTGGTGTAGGCTGAAATTATTGATACACATATATTTTTTATTTATGTCGCAGTTAAGCTGCATGCAATCGAGATTAAATGAAATCTGTGATAGCCTGTGTCTTATGTATATATAAGGCTGGCTGTGTCTCACTTTTCTTTATGAAGTGTCTTTTTTTTGTGTACGAACCTAAATATTAAATTTACATATGGTTGATTACATAACCCATGTGGTAGTTCGGGTTTTTTGTATAGCTGTGTATCTATAGGCTATAACTATAGATCTGTTGAGAAATATGATCGAAATTGAAATTCACAAAAAAAAAGAAGCAGTCAACTTATTTATTCACAAGTAAGTTTCGTTTGGCATTCAATCGTTGATGTCGGGCGAATTTAATCTTCTTCTTGACTTTTTGCTTTTGCCAAAAAATATCCAATTTCTTCTGTATTCCTGTCTGAATTGCACTTCTTCTTCTTCCTTAATTGTCAATCAATAAAAACAATTTTTTCTTCTTTTTTTCTATTTTCTTTTCAATTTTTTTACTTATTTTCACTTTTTTCTAGCTTTATTTCTACACAGCACTGCACTTTTTCTCTCTCTTTCTCACTCACTCTATAATTTTTCCTATTAATTAATCCAGTTTGTTGTATATAAAAAGCTCTTAATCAAAACTGCATTGCATGCATGTACATAATATTCAGATGTGGTCTGGTCAATATCCACCAATACAACTATTGCTAATTTTTAATTAATTCAATACTTTTTAAGGCTGAACTCGCGAATTTTTATTTTTCAAGGCACGTCTTAGCTCTACAACTGCTTCTCACCAACTGAATTTAACTTTAGTTTTTTTTGTGTGCTTCTCTTTCCGTAAAAGAAATGAAAGAAAAACAAGTCTGAGTGAGAAGAAAAAATTGTTAAAAGTTTTTTTCATTTGTTTTGTTTTTGCATGCTCCGAAAATTATGCTCGTGGTCAACGGCGGTTGAGATTTTAGCTTGTGGCGGATTCCATTGAAAGGATCATTTGAATTTTTGTATATTGTTGAGATTGGTGAGACATATGCATGGTCACAGGATTGTCTAGTATTAAATTAGATAACTATGCTTCCCGAGCGACATAAATTAAAAAGAAGGCTCTGCCATGGAGCTTTAAGGTCTCCATGTGGAATTCAAATGGCGTCCATATGGCTGCCAAACGGAGGTGGCTTCCATTTGGAATTAGTAAAAGAGATTTAGGAAAAGGACACTAAAGTCTTCATAACCCAAAGCAACTGGTGACTTTCTGGATGGAAATTGTATCCAAATCATAAATTGACAAAATAAAAATCACGGTAACGAAAACTCACTAAATTTATTTTTTAAATTGGGATTCGAACACAGTATTTAAGCGTAAAACTTTAAATTTTATCAATCTTTAATTTGTCTTTAGATTCTTAGTTGCGAAAATGACAAAATACCCAATTAAATCATAACATACTATGGAATCTGTGCCAATCCTCAATTCAGTTTTAAGAATTAATAAAAGTGTCAACTTACCCACAACAAAAATTTCCAAGAATGTTCACAAACTGTATCAAAAATAAATATATTAATTTATAGACCTGTCCTTAGTATCTCATTGTCGCATATTATGAACTTGAAGGTAAACAAGAACTGGCATTTCTTGGTGTCTTAATTTTTTTCCTACTATTAGCACATAAAAAGACTGTTCTATGACTTTTAAAAATCACCATATAGCTGTTACTTTGTTAAATAATAGTTTAATTTATTTGAAATATTTAATTAAGTTAATTAAACTTTGAGATTCACAGACTGACTCTCATTTTTGATGACTATGGATGTTGAGTATCGTAAAAGCTTTTGCATTTCATGCTCAATTAAGTTTAACTAGCGCAGCTTATGTCATAAATTAATTTATTGCCCCTAAAATTACTGCAATCCGCAATATGTAAAGCTTATGCTGGAAAATTTGTAAAAATAATTAACGATTGTATTCAAATAAAAGCTGCGATGTAAGGGGGTCGTTCGGTTGTTACGGAACTCTCTGCTAGGGAGCTGAGAGCTGGACTAAGCCTCACTCAATCAAATTCAATTCCTCTGGAGATTATGGTCCGAAGTGAGGTGAGTTGAGATGTCAGAATGTCAATTTATCTTGTTACCTAATATTTGAACAGCCCCCAAAAGCTCCAAAAGTAATTGGAATCTAATTATCAAATTATCTAATCCACATCTACATCTCCACAGATAAATCATTTATAAAAAGCTTTAATATCGTGCCTGAAAGGTGAATTATCGAATTTATGAATTAATTTTTAAATATTTTTCCATTTTATTTTCAATTTTTAAACAATTTTTTTCTTTTCTTATTAAATTTACATAAAGAAAAATTTACATAACTTGGTATTGATGTTCAATGGTGAGTTAATTACCCAGCTTAACTTTTTTTTCGATTTAAATGATGATTATAAAATAAAAATGAGTAGCTTATTGATGAAGGTGGATTGAATAAATGAACAATGAGTGATAAGGAGATGAAATAACAATACAAAGAAGTAGGGAGAGTATGAAAAATTAACCTTGTTGAAATTCTATTTGAAGTTGATGATTTGAAGGTTTTGGGATGGAAATTTGACGATGAATTTATGGCGGAAATTGATGGATTTGAATGATTTTTTGGAATGTTGATGGTTGTTGTGGTATTAAGAGGATTTGGCAAAGCTCAGGTTTATAGGAATCTCCAGGACAGAGACCGGGATCGGTTCCGAGTCCAAGACCGAGACTATAAGGGAATTCTTTGATGTTTTGTTTCCGGCAAATTGAATTATTAGACTCAATACTATTACAGTAGAAGACAAACGGTGTAGAAATGACTGAAAATTCAGCCTCAGACTAGCTTAACTCTAGCTCTAGACAAGATTAGATGAAATCTGACCTCAGATCAGAATCAAGTCTGACTGGGACAGCATTTTGGTCATTTCTTCGCAGCTTGCTTTTTAATTACGTAATACAGCGACAGGAAGGAGTCAAAAATGTCCGTTTGCGACTCCTTTGCCAAATTCTCAGCTCCAAAAGTCTACTCAACTGCTAGTCAGATCACCAAAAGGCTTCATCTTAATAATTCATAATCCTTTATGCATTCACATTAATAATTTATGGACACATTTAGCTTAATGAGAATTAAATCAGAAACCACACAAAAATCATGTTCTCACAGCAATAAATATTCATCATGTAATCTGACAGTGAGAAATGACCTTTTGCTCTAAATGCGTACCCGAAAACAGATTTAATTCAATCATAAAGTCTCATAAACATCAACAACTATAGGTCAATTATAAACCATGAGACAGTAAACAATTTACCTATTTAAAATGCAAGTACGTCTGCGAGTCGTCGCGAACGGAAGTGCACATTTCTTTTCTGTAGCTGAACGGATATGTCAGCAAAGTTTTTCTATTAATTCAGTATTAGAAGCATTTTTAAGATCATTAACATAATTTTTTGCTTAATTTCATTGTTAATGCTCAACTTTTAAGTAATTTGATCACTTGCTGTGATGTTTTCTAACAGATCACAAGATTATTACATTGGATCTGACCTTTGCATTTAAATACAAATTTAATTTACTTAATTCCATTTGTCTGGTGTGATTTTCAATTAATTTTGATGAGGAACTAATTGATAATTGTAGGAATTCTTAAGTGAATCTTCATATGGGAAGTAATAACATTAATTAATGATGAGTTATTGGTAATAATTAATGGGAATTTGCTAAATGACAGGCGAAAAAATCGTGAGGAAGCAATTGACAAAAATTTAATTTTTTGTAGATTTGTTAATGGATTTTAGGCTGCATATTATGCGAAACCTTGAAAATATTTTGAAATATTTCCAATCAGCTTGTGGATTCGATGATTTTTCGCTTAATTTCCTGTGGTTTCTGTAGGTAGACTTTAGTGATTATTAATTTTGAGGATGAAAAGTGAGGAAATCTAATGGAATTTTCAGGTTACCTAAATGTTTTCAAGTTTGAATATTGGGAAATTCGACCTCTGTTGATTATTGAGATGTTCGGTCTCTGTTGATTGATTTTGAGTTTGATTATCGAATGTACCGAATGCAAATTTCTTGGTTTTGACAATTTTAAGATTCAAATTGTAAGCATTTGTGACTTTGATACTTAAATTCCTCTAAAGGACAACTTGACAGCGTGCAAAAGTTTAGAAATATTGTCCACGGCACGTTGTGACTTCGACTTTGAGTCAATATTCTTGATCCAATATCCGGATTAAGACTCTAGCACTCTAGCGAAGGCAACAGTTACACTGATCTATGGACACTATTTTTCGACTTTTTCAAGCCATGAATCTTTCTAGACGAATCAACTCTGGAATGCTATAATGAGTTAATAATATCCAAAACTAACTTTTTTCCTTCAATTTTATAGCAAAACATCCCCAAAATCCTTCAAATCACTAATAAGTACTTTATCCATTCCTACATATTAATCCTAGACAATTCCTTATAATTCCATCCATAATTCTAATTAAATTCCATAACAAAACCTTCAATTCGCAACTTCATGAGAAAAACATTTTCATCAAGGGCAAGGATTGCATCAATTTCTATTTTCCTTGATAATAAATTAAATAATAAAAACTTATATCACAATGGAACTCATTCAGATGAGGTTTCATTTTGTCTTATTTCTTTCGTTCGTTGATGAAACAAAAAAGTACAGCACATAAATAATAAAGGTGGACTTAAACAACAAAAAAGTAGTTGAGAATTATATAGGATTTCCATCAGCATCCTTATAAAGCTCTTCATTGTTAAGATATTGATCCTCAGCTTGTGAGCAGTCCACGTTAAAGAACCAGTCACATACTCGATATGCCTGTTGATTGAGAGTCAAAATTGTCAATGGATATAAAGTATAAATAAATAATCAATTAATTTGCCTGATTAAAGACCGTTCCATTGGGACAGAGGAATGAATATTGATGACCTGAATGCACACACCAATGCCACACTTGACATCTTGTTTCCATATCAGCATAATATCCTGTGAAAATGTTTTATTTAATTTTGGCATTAATTAATTAAATTGAAATTTTCGAATTTTACCAGGAAGTCTATTTTGACATGAGAATGAGCCACCCACAGGCACTTCTGAATAATTTGGATAATCAATTCCAGCTGTGTAACCGGCAATTTGCTACATATGAGAATAAATAAAAATAAAAATTCATTTATTGACCCAGAAAACAAGAGTTTTTCACACTTTATAGCTAATCATCATCACATTTTGTTATGTTCAATTAAAAAGGGGGCACTGAGCAATCATAATGCACAAAAGATTTATCTCACAGTCACTTCTGTTTTTTATTTTCAATTAAGCATTTTTATTTCACTTCCATTATATTTTTTTAAGCGCCAAAAACGTGAATTAAATGATTACACAAGAATAGTCATTGGATTGCCCTCGAATTGTATTCACAGATTCTTTTGCAAAAACATGTTGCATGCTGACTGACTGTTATGATTTACTTAATTTGCATTAAAACTTTGCGTATTTTTCACATATTCATGCGGAATTGTTTATTATGTATATGCAAATGTTACTTACGCCGCTAACAATTATGGTGAGCATGTAAAGTCCCAATGTGATTTGGAGGAAGCACACGAGTTTCAACATTTTTGAGATTTGATTTGTTTTCCTGTATTAGGCACTAAAAGGTGTGAACTTTTGGGTTTTTGGGTGATTTTTGAGTTTCTGGATGTTTTGCTGGATCTACTGGATCTTTTGAATTTGTTGGTTTCTGGATGATTAACTGAGCTTCTGGATCTTTTAAACTTTTCTCAATTTTCAATATTAATCCACAAATTTTAAATTATTACTTCCAATTTAATTAACTTCCTGCTTTGTCACTTTATTGAATCATCAATTTATTTAACTGTATATCCAAATTAACTTCACAATTCACGCACGTATGTAACAATATCTTTACCTCAAAGCATCTGGCGTTTAAATAAAATCTCAGCAAAATTGAATCATATATTTATATTTTTTGCAGCAGCAGTAGTACAGCAACGCGTAGATTGTTGTTGCTCATCGCAAACCCCACCAAAATTGCCTTTTCTTCTCAATGAGTTTTTTGTGTTGTTTTGGATGGAAAAATCTCATAATATTGAAAAGATTCTCGTTGCTGCTTCTCAGCAGAAGCGCCAAAAAATATGATTTTAAGTCAAATAAGATTCCGATGTCATTCAATGTTGCTTTATTATGAATATAAATAATTTGAGTCTATGCCACGATTTCATGTGGTTATGCATGCTCATCAATGAAAGACGACGATGAAAGAAGCCTCTTAGCATATGATGCAATTTGCTTTTATTTTCTTCATCTCTCATTGTCTTCAAAAATGAGCTTTTTTGGAAATGGTGATACATTAAAACATAATTTTTATGAGATCAGAGCTGTGAAAAGAAATTGTCGAACGTTGATGCAATAATGACCGTCTTATTAAGCTTTAAATAAATTGGAGCTGGTTTTTATGTATTTTTCCTGTGAGATTAAAAATTGTGTGACTTAGTTGTGGACATGAATGATTTTTTGATGAGAATTTGCTTAAAAATGTTTCAAAATGCTTATATGCTTACTTCCTGTTTTGGTGAGAATGTGTTTTAATGCTTCAGTGATAAAGTGTTTTTTTGTAGGACGAAGTAAGAATAAGCAATAAGTTCATGAGAAAATCAACACTAAAACTTACACTGAGTTATGAATTTTGATATGTTCAAGCAAGCAGAACTGTACTAATTCATAAATTAAGATCTGAAGTTCTGAATTATTTTGTCGATACTTCATTTTTAGTGTCTGTGGACTTTTATTGTTGTTTTTATTTTAATTGTGTCGACGACCATCACGGTCCGTAAAAATTCTATTTGATTACTGATTATTGTGGGATCAAGGGAATACTTAAATTAATTACTTTACATCGCTGGTCACGTAGATCAATTGTGACCCATGGTTTTCCTCAGATGGCGCCTAAAGCTGGCTCTATCGCTAACTTCTGTCTGCCAATTACCAGTACCAAGAGCAATATTATCTCAATCGACAGCCTCTTTCAAGAGTTTTATTGTCATATACTTTCAGGTCCGTTCTATCAATATTCCATTCATAAGGTAATCTTGTAGCTCTTGTACTGATCTATAATGCTATATCTTCACGTTTCTGATCCGTTCCTAAGATCAAACGTTCTCTAGAGCACCAAATTAGTCTTGATTTCGTACATTAAGCAGTTGAAGCATATTAACTTAGAATCAAACAAATAAGAACATGGTTGGATTCGAACCGACAACTTTGTGATCGATACCATGCCAAATTTGAACCAATCGACTTTCTGTTTCCTCTACGGAGGCACTTAGGTGCTTTAACAACTGAGGATTTTAAGAACATAGATATCATACATAAATTTCCATCAACTCAACATAAAGATGAGCGCATGCATCTTAAGGTCTATGTTAAATTCATTTAACCATAAAATGTTGAATTAAAGCTACCCAAACTTGAACTATGAATCCATGCTGAATTAACACATTCAAAATAGCACTTAAAAATCAAAATAAAGTAAGTGGACTTTCGTCATCTCCATTAATTCTACCTTTTTTAATTTCTTTTGTTTATAGACAACGGCAGCATAGTGAAAATTGAATAAATCCATTTCCTTTAATGATGACCATCGAAATGGAACAATTTAAAGGTGGGTTGGAACTTGAAATACTAAATTATAATATGTGAATCAGATTGCATACATAAAATTTTGATTTTCAGACCTTTAGCTTTGCGTGAAAACTAAAACTACATCGGCAACAATCTTTTATGCTTAAGCTTTACGAAATTCCATTCTTCTCGTTTTATTTTAATACAATAATCTTTTTTTCCGTTTTAATTATTTCTGATTCTCGATTACTAATAGGTAATGATGATGAAAAGGGCAAGTAATTAAATCATTATGCAAACTGCCTTCTTCTCTTTTTCAATGAACGGCACTTGATTGAAATTATTTGCATTATTTCATTTAGAATCTTTTATTCGCGCGCGCGAAACAGCAACAAAACATTAAAAATCACGCACTGAAAGGTCGTGAGAAAGAAGCACAAAATGTTGTGAAGAAATAAAAGTTTTAAAAATTGAAATTAAACTAAGCGATTAACTGGAAGCGTTTGGTATGAAACACGGTAACCCGAGCAGCAGTAAATGAAGGAAGCTGAGCCACGGAGCCTTCAAGGGTCCCGTACTTAATTCGCTGGACGTACAGGTCAATTGAGATCCATGCTCTCCCTCAGAATGCGTCTGAAGCTGGCTTTATCACTGACAACCGCATGCCAACTACCGATGCCAAGTGCATTCTCGAAAGCATGTTTCCATGAATTCTTAAGACGCTCTAATGATCAGCTGAACCTCTTTTGCTAAAATCAAAAGGAAGACGTCTCTATTTGGCATGACTATCCATATGACTGTCCATGTAGCTGTTCATATGACTGTCCATGTAGCTGTCTATATGACTGTCCATGTAGCTGTCCATATGACTGTTCATATAGCTGTCTATATGAGTGTCCATGTGGCTGTCTATATGATTGCCTATATGATTGTTCATATGACTGTCCATGTGGCTCCGCATTTAGTTTATCAGACCCTTCTTAATTTGCATCGCTCGGGCAAGGAATAAATTAATTTTCGGTACTTAATGTAATTCTAACTCATTCATGAAATAATATTCTGATGAACATTTTAATTTTCAAAAAATTTATAAATATTAAATCGTTTCCATCATTAATCTTGACTGAATAAGTAACTTTGACATTGTCGATGTTAGTTCAGTGAAATACAAGCATTTACTTTTTATTTTTCATGTCTTGAATTAAACATTTTTTCATTTTGAATTTCGTAGTCGTTCCTGGAGCTCTTTTAGCATTGCACATATTCATGATGTTCTGGATGTTGGGGCTATTTATGTGAAGATTGCTGGATTTATTGGTGTTTGTAAATGCTGCTAGATGTATGATTACTTGCTGGCTTACTTAAGGACTGCATTCATGTCCATTTGGAGCTTAGGTTACATTAAAAAGGTAGGACGTGGCGTCTAGAGTACGGTCAAGGATCCCGGAAATCACACTACATAGAAATGACCGAAAATTCAAACCCAAGCAAACTAGACCCAGGGATGAGGCCGGATTTAACCGAATCTGGCCTTAAGCCAGTGTCACTCAGGACTGTGCCCGTATTTCTCTCCATTTCTACATCATTCGCTTTCTCAAAGTCCTTATTTAACTCTAACTTCCTCAAAGTTCCTTAAAACACAACATTAACATCAAAGTTTGTTAGCTCATGACTAACAGATGTAAAATAAAGAATCATCATACACTTCATCATATATTTTCCCATTTTCATTTACATTTGCTAATTTATAGATGTGCGGTTTATGCAATGTTTGTCCTTTATTCATATATTTTACTGTAAATTTTCTTGATGTTTACTACAGATATATGAATCATGACTGTCTGTCTATGTCTGTATGTTTGAGTTATGAATATTTTAAATTCTGTTTTTTTTTTTGGAGTAAAACTGCATAAAATTGGCTGTTGATGCCACATGAGATATCACTGTCTGCACATCTAATCTCATTTCGGTTGACTAAAAAAGTTTGTGGATGTTATGTATTATTTTGCATTTCAGATCATTTTTGGGATGGTAAAAATAATAATTTTTAAATGAATTAAATCATAAAATGAAAATTTATTTAGAGCTTGATGCTGTTTAGATTTTATGATGCTTGGGAGTGACACGAAAGTTCCATTTTGCTATGCATATGTATATTGCATATAGGAGCTTGTCGTTTATATGGAATCTGTTCAGATTCTATGTGGTTATTATTGTCATCTTTCAGTCACTCGAGCTTTAACTTGAATTTACTTATGATTTGTTTGAAAACATTGGTGCTTTTGAGATGCAATGTGTAATTTTAAGTGGAATTTGAGTAAACAAGTCATGTTCTGGAATGGGAAAGCTATGAAATTATTCAAAATGCTTAAAGTCCAGTCTTACAAGTTGAAGGGACTGCGCTTAACAATCTAAACACTTCAGACCTACAGTTTGTACTGGATATTGAACCACTTACAAGCTCTGCATATTACAAAGACACGAATAAGTCATAAAACCTGATGTATTACACTATTATGTATCCAGCTAGAATTCGTATCCACAAGATTTCGCAATACTAAAAGCATACCAAGCAATGGATATACATTATGTGCCAAATACTTAAAAACAGTATCCAACTTAGGAATTATGCTTCTTAACTTGAACAGTGAAATGGAAAAGACTCCGAAAATTTGACATGACCAGGAATTGAAACCAGAACCTTTGGTACGTACGGCAACCGCTCTACCATTTAGGCCATTGATGCCATTTTACCGTAATGCAATTTCCGAACATTCCCTTCCATAAATATATCATTCGTGTCGCGTTCCATCAGAATCTGCTAAAAATAGACACCACAAAATAAAGCTCATCATTCTCTCGCCTCAAATTACAATTTTACATCAACAAAAGCTCACCGCTAAATGATATCGCAGCTATTATCATCATTGTCCTCATGTTTAACAATAGCAATGTCCATTTTCCACTCAAAGCCACTATAAAATAAAATCCATAGCGACAAAAAGTCTATTCAATTACATAAAGATGTTTGCCTGACAACAAGGAAATTGACGACAAATGGAAAACTTTAGACAAAAATTTTACAAACAAACAAGAAATTCAATCTAAAATTCACAGAACTTAACTTTTATGGAAGTAATTCTGCACACACAATTCAGTCACTTATTATATCAAACAACATGAACATTAAAGCTTCATGAAGCTCGCAACAAAGTCATAGATGAGGAATGAGGAAAATTGAGACGGCAGACAGTTCTTCTTCATATTCAAGCTCATATTTTATTTTAAGAATTATTCTATACATCGAATGAAGAAGACGGAAAGTCAAGAGAAGTGAAAAACTCAGACATTATAAGTGCTATCATGTTAGAAGATATGAAATGTGAATTGGCAGTGTCTTAATTGAAGATAAATCAAGAAGACAATTAAAAAATGAACTTGACTAAAAAATCATATTTTGCAGCCAGAAAATAAAAAGTTATGTTCGGTTCTGTCTGCAAAAGCAAGTCGAGTCAATGAAATAAAAAAATTCTACATAAATTTAATTATGGATATAAAAAAGCTTCATTAAAAAGTTGGCCTGATTTATATTCATTTGACTTGAATTTTCATTGATGTGCCATAGAATGTGCTGAAGCGTAGGGCTGAATAATTAGGATAAAATTCCATAAATGCCAATTTTAAATGCTTTGGACTGCTTTGGGGTTAATCACAATAATCGTCAGCCCTAATGGATTATTTCTTGATATTTGTCCACTTGCCCTCCTCAAGCAAGGGTGTGGAATTGAACAAAATGGTCAAAAACAGCACTCATGATGCTGTCAGAGCACTTCTACGTCTTTTTGGCATTATGTTGTATTTACGGTCTTAACAATGTTCTACAGCTCGGACTCTTCTACCATTTCATGTCTGTGAAGTGACTTGGCATAGAAATGCTTGAAACAGCTTGAAATTACCTAGTGGTAAGCCTTAGTCCAATTAATGGACACACTTGTTTTACATACATTTTGAGACTTTAATTGACCGGTAAGAACAAGGAGTTTAAGCTGATTCTGATTCCAAAAATAGAGCATCAACTCACATTAATCCACAACACATCTCCCATACCACATTATACATCATAAGTCAACGAACCTCCCCAAACCCAAAATGCTTTTAACGACACCGACAAGTGTTTTACAACCGAAATTATCAAATTATCGTACACCTTGAGGTAGGCTTTTATGGATGTTTAGAAAATGGAAGTGAGCATGTCATAAAAACGTTGTTTATGTTAACCAAGAGACCATCATCAAATGCTGATGATAATTTCATTAAATTCCCATTATTGTGGCTTCGTAAATATTTGGTTTTATAGCATGCGTCTGATTTTTTACCATTTTTTACTTCCCAGAGCTTGTGTTATGGATCCTCATTAAATTTACCTGGAATGATGCTACACGAGTCTCCGTCAGATGACATAGAAATCAATCTCATCTTCATCAATAAAATGCACAAGTCTGCAAATTTATAAAAATGCCATGGCATTGCATCTCTTGAGGCAAACTTTAAAGTCATTCATTAATTGCGCAATAGAATCTTTAATGATGACCAATTGATGAACAACTAATTATGTGCTGAATTGAGATCTTTTTACTCATTTTAATATTTATTCCTTTATATTGGGTCAATAATTTCATCAGCATTAGACTTAGTAAGCTCATTAAATTATAAAAGAAGTACTTTACACATTGTAAGCAGCATTCAGCTAGTCGCTTTTTCAAGTTCACGGTTAATTTTAATGCATTAATATTGTCGTATTGTGGGCTATAATTAAATTGCTACGCAACTTATGGAAAACATCTTCTGTGGATATACACATTTTTAATAAAGTCATTAAAGCTGGTTGTGTAAAAAAATGTCTGAAAGGGAAGATAAAAATCAAATTAAGAGACATGTGAGGAATTTCAATCAAATTTTTTTGATGGAACTTCCTCTTTTTGAAAAAAATCTAATTCCAGTACGTGGGGAGTCTTAATGTGTTTTTAAATAAGTGACGATTTTTTGATGCGACATCCAAGGGATGGGAATTTTTCAAAAATTTGCAGAAATGACTAAGCAGAATTGATTATTTTACTGACTGTACAGATCAAATGTGATCCATATCCACTCTCAGGTAGTGCTGGAAGCTAGTTGATTGCTGACCCGATCTCGAAGTTGACTCGATTCCGTACAAAATTCAAGGTGACTTTGAGTTCTGTTGGTGATTTAAGTCTACACTTTTCTCATGCAAAGTTCTTACATCCTCTCTAACGAGCATATTAACTAGTTATGCCTAATAATGGGATTCCTCTAATGACCTTTCAGCTTTATATATGTAGCACTTTGCCACATAGTAGAATATCCCCCCGATAGCTCAGTGGTAGGAGCATGCGAGTAGATAACACTGGAAGTTGGTTCTAGTCCTAATCTAAGATCCGTTTTCAGAATTATGCATTTTTTTCAGTTCATTTTTCATCTCATACATAGAGTTGTTCAGCCCACAAAAATCATCAATCAAACTTCCTCAAACTTAATTTCCAACATTCAAACTCAAAAAAACACTCAAAATTCATATTCGATTCAGTCAAAACAATTCTGAGAAGAATTATGCTTCCCTTGTCATTCATGCTATAATGAATAGAAACAAATAATCACACTGCAGCTTATTAGCAAAGCATTTACACGGTTTTGTGATTTCAAGAAGAGAAGAAAAAAAAATAAATTAAAGCAAATTTCAACGTATTATTCATTTTGGGCTATCGCATATCCAACGATCTACAAATTTTATTTAAGTTGTTTTTTTGTTATTATTCGAATCATGATTCGGCTATAGTCGAGTAAGTGAATTGTTTTGTTCAGTTTTAAGCGTCACTTAAAAGTCAATTTTATGGAGGAATTGCTTGTGTGGATTGTGAAATGCTTGAACTTTTTTTGGACATTTTTATTGCAGTGGATGATCTTTGAATTTATGGGTATAGTTTTAACTGTAAATTAGGTCATTTTTGGTATGGCATCAATATTTAGAGCAGCAACTGCTTTGCCCAATATATTCAACAAGTTTAACAACTCTATAGCAAGTAACCAATTCTAAAATCCACGCAAACTATTAAAATCGTCCATATCATAAATTAAAGCTTAAGAATTTCTAGATCCAAAAAGATAACAAGAGATTATCCATTATTATATTTGATCAAAAGCTTTACCTTCACTTAGAGACGATAGAAAAATTTCAGAGGGACAGATAATCCTTATTAGATCCTTTTTATTCCATCAAGTCTTTGTACAGACAACTCTTCAGTTAATCTGGTATTATTAGTGAAGTTCTACAATTTTTATTTGCTACTTTATGCATTTCAGACTGACTGTTGATTTATTACAGAATTGGTAGGTCAGCGACTGTTAGATGGAAAGCATATAGTAGCAACCTAGGCTCCAAAATAGAGCATGGTTCTGTACTCAAGGCCATCGACCGCCACAAGAAGGTGAAATAGCCCAAAAGGCACACTATATGAGAATGTTGGAATGGAATATATGTGATTCTGACAAAATAATGATGTCCGTTAAAATTGGCAAAATTCTGAGTCATGTCGGAATCACGTTCTTTTAAGGACATAGTTTTCCGGATTCTCCTTCTCGTTTGGCTTTCAAATTGGTTCATGGTGTGATCCCAATAAGAGCAGTACCCTGGAGTATAAAGGTTAATCTATTCAGCACTCATGCACCTTTTGGAGAGCATTGTGAGGCATGGTGCATTACAAAATGAAAAATTGATTGGACTAAGCTAATTTAAATAGTTTCATTGCTTGATATAGTTTCATTGTATTAAATAGACTTACAGTTAGCAGACATCACTCAAAACTAAGCAAGAAATTAAGAAAGTTCCATTTTTGCCAATAGATACCAAAATTTTAATAAATCACAAGCTTTCTAGTCAGCAACAAATCAAAAATTCAATCAAATTTCACCTGCAGCAAGAATTGGCATTACCATTTCTGAATAATGTCCGCATATTTTAATTTCAGTCCATCAATAAGAAATTAATTCAAATTGACGTGAGAGTCCAAGATTCAATCATCATTGAGTCAACCATAGTGCATCATAACAAGCCTCAATTATGCTAGAAATTTTCTCTCCATTATGTCTTGTCTCAATGGGTCCAAATTATAAAGACTTGAACGTGACTAATGCATCTGAAAAATTATTAAAAACAGCCACAGGGAAAAAGACAGAAGCTGCAAAAAAAAATATGCAATTGGCAACAAGAAGTCGAGTAGAAATAAAAGAAAATAATTCATCATCGTTTCTATTATTTTATTCAGCACTTAATAGATTTATTTTCAGATCTACATCTCTTGCAGTAGTAAAACTTGCATAAGTTTAGGCCATAAAAATAATGGAAACAAAAGAGAAATAAGATTAATCTAAAAAGTCTTGCCTTACTATAACTTAATGTGCATCTGCTTTGAATAAGAAGCGTTTTCGATGACTTCCAGATCGCTTACGAATATTGCGAATTGTCGTTACAGAATCTTGCGTTTGATCATCATCGCCAGGCATTTCAATGATTGGATCAAGTACGGATAATGAAATATATTTGTGTGGTGGTTGCGGCGTTTCATCGGAATCGAATTCAAATGATGATGTTGAGTCAGAAATGTCTGATGTTGCAACGCTTGCATCAATATGATTTGTTGAGCTTGGTATGAGTTCTGCTTGATAATCATTTGACTCTTCCATTTCCTCACTTACACTTTCGACCTCCTTTTCGTCAATCGAATTCTTTTCAGCTTCCTCTATTGAATTTATATCAACCATTGGAGATTCATCCTCATTTGTTATTGAGAGCTCTTCTGTTGGAATAATCTCATATAGCTTCACATCCTCCTTTATCGGACTACTTGTGTGCTGCTCAATACTCTCTAAAGTTTTAATTTCCTGTGAATTTTTAATATTCTCATTCAGATTCTCTTCTGCTGTCAAGTTGCCAAGGAATGCACGATTCGATTCATGATAATATTTTCTCGATTGTGAGCAGTCAAAGTCATATTGATGCTCCCAAACGCAAACGAGTACACGTTGATCAAAGCGTGTTCCATTTGGACATATGAATGAGTAGACACCCTCGTGACCTTGGACACATCTGTGGAAAATCTTTAAGTGCAAAATAATTGTTAAATCAGCCATAAAATGTAATTAATTGTCATACCTGACAATCATTATCCATGTCCGCATAGTAACCAGGCTCAGTGTCTTCACAATCAAATTCACTATCAACAATATTATTTCTGATTGATTCGGAATCAGCTGGCAGACGTTGAATTGTTGGATTTTTTACTTCCTCTTCTTCCTCATCGCTATCTTCGCTTCTCAGTGACTCCTCTGTATTTTCACTCAAATCTAATTCAAATGGCTGAAAATGGAAAAATAAGAAAAATGAGGGATGAATTCGATGAAGCATAAAATGTTGATTTATGTGCTATAATGATGATTTTTAAATAAATATCGGGAATGAATAGCAATGACTGCAATGTAATTTTGTATATGGTAGAAGGGGTGACCTATAAAATACCGTAATTTTTTATGTCTTCCTCTTTAATTTACATTTCGACTGAATCTAGGTTAATTTAAAGACAAATTTTCGTTCAATTTATATTAAAATAAATCATCTTTAAAGCTACAACCATACACAGTCAAGTACATCTGCTGACTAAGTTTAAAAGTAATGACATCATTCAGAAAAGTTTTGCTGATTCAGATACGATGCAAAATTTGTGATTTCATTTTATGTAACCCTTAATTTTATTTTGATAACGGAAGATAAGCTTGCTTTAAAATGAATATGAAGCAAGTGTCTTTATGAGATGAAAGATTGATCTATTTTGGGATGTGACTTGATAACATTTTATGAACATTGAATTAATATTTGGGTTAAATGAATTAATTTTGAAGGAAGTTTATGAGCTTGTAAGGTTTATCTTGATTCTTAAGGAAAAGCACTCAGAGTTGATGAATTATTCAATAGAGTTCCGTTTGTTCGAGACAATTTGACAATCTGGAAGTCTACTGTCATATATTTCATTAACTAAGCTAATCATTTAGTCAATTAAACAACTAGAATCCTATCCACTTGGAAATTTCAATTGGAAAATAAGACAAATTAGTCATATTGGAGCTTATGTAGTGTTTTGTGTGAGAATTTGTGTACAAAGACAAACATCAAGAAGCATGCTTGAGAAATTGTCCTTTAAAATTAGAATTGAAACTGCTTAAGCGTTGAACTTGTTCTGAATTTATAACAAACCATATTCTAATTAACTATCTTTTAAATGTAACTTGAGAACAGGGATAGATGAGGTACTCATACTCAACACTTGGGTTACTCGATTCTCAATCCTCAATACCCGAGAAACCAATAATGGAATCATATGATTTTCATGAGGTCGAGACTAAGGCTTCCTAGATTTATCGAGACTGAAACTTCGAAGATTCCTTTTTAAGTCCCGGTCTTGATCCCAGTCTAGGATTTAGTCTTGAAAATTTGCCGAGACTTCGGGAAACCCTTTGATTCATTCATGTAGGAAATGCTCGATTAAGATGAATCTATACGCAGATCTAGAGTCAAGCGAAATTCTTGATGATAGATTAAGTAGTATAAGCATCGATTACCATGGTTCTAATTTTACTGTTTGATAAGATGTCCTGTTTACTGCATTTAAGTGTATGTGTAGATCGGGCCATAATAAATTTGTTCTTAAATTTTTGCGATTCCATGCTCTTGTCAAAAGAGAATACGAATATTTATGGTTAATTCCAAAAATCAATCCAAATTAATCAAACATCCCCAAAATATATTTAATTAAGAAAAATATTCCAAAACCCCATGACATCAACTATTTAATTAAAAATTTTCATTAAACGCCAATTGAATTTTCCAACTAATTAATTATTCCCTCAACAATAGCTCATCCAAAACCACCATCACCAGAACAAACTTCCAGACTGAAAATCTAATTGCCAATTACACATTTAATTAGATTTCAATTGAAGTCAATTCATCACTTCACTCTTTTATATTTTAAAATGGAACAGACAAAAAAATAGTTTCCCATAAAATCATGTCAATCAGCTACGGCAGCACGTGTTAGAATTCTTTATATATGCAAAAGTGATGCAAATTAAATCTCTGAATTGTTCTATTATTCAGCATATATTCGAGAGTGTGACATAATGAAACTTTTTTTTGGATTGAATGAATGAACCTCTAAAGCTGACTGACTGATTATATTGCGCACTTATTCAAGTTCAAGAGCTTCAACATTGATTTTCACATGATGATACAGTGGCTTAAAATAAAGAGTTCGATGACTTTCACACATAAAAAATTTAAATAATGTGCCACATTCTTGCAGTTTTTCCATACTGCACGTATGTTGCTTTCCTTATGTCACTTAATTGTGTATGCGTAGTGCTATATTGAGTACGGGTTCACCTACATAAATTTTCATTATTTCAATTGACCAATGCCTTTTATATCATTGCATGTGCTTGCCATATGTATGGACTGTCCCGGAAAAATGTACAAATTTGTATGTGTCCGTTTTATTTATAGCCACAAACTTCACTGTCTCACTTCACACACTCATTCATTTAATATCCGTTATCCACTTTTATAATCATGTATATATATGAGGATGTGAATGGGATAACGACAGAATCACTTTTTTTGTCATCCTTTACCTGTGTGGTAATTGCATCAGTTGTATCACTAATTGCTTCGGTTATATCCTCATCCGCTTTCAAATTATTTAATCCAATTAGCAGGAAAATGAAAATTAAATATCCACCCTTTATGCTCATCATCATTGTCAGTATAATTGCTTCACAATAATCATTAATTCACTAAAATAAAATTACTGCACGGCACTCGGTTCTTTTATTTTAATTTACACTATATGAGGTCGAGAATAGTAATGAAACTTAGTTAGTCGTTTAGCGATATTTATATATTATTTTTTTTGTCAACCACATTTAAATGCTATCCATTCAATTGTAAAGAATTTTTATACTTTTCGTCACTTACTTGTGCTGACTTCTTATTCTTCTTTGTTTTATTGACGACCATACCGCATGGTGAATTTTGAATTGAAGATGGAATGGCATAAAATTAGAATATTGGAAGTAACGATATCAAAAAAATGGCATGTCTGTATACACACATATGCATGCATAAAATGCTATTAATAGAAAAACAATTTATTTACTTTATTTTCTGGCATCGGACATCAGGTTGACGTGCCACAAGTTCTATATATGCTATTGTTCTCAATTATTTCAAACATACATGACAATTATTTACAATTCATTTGATATCCTCATGTCTGTCTAGTTTTACATTCTTAATTGCCAGCAATTTTTCATTTCCATCAATTCACATCTGATGCTGCTGGATTTTTTTTACTGTCCAGAAAAAAGCCATTCCAATTGAAATCAATTCGTAATCATTCAGCAAACAAATTCTTTTACTATTTTTCCTGTTATTTGCAACAATGTTTTTTAGTGCTATTTTGATGAATTCAATTCACGTTCGGCAGCCGAATAAATTGTCTCATGTTGGAATTTATCAGGTTTAAAGACTAGTGCTTCTTGATTTCAATACCTACATATATTGAAAATAATATAAATTATTTTGAATCTGGAGCACTTATGAATATTGGTATACTTATAGATTATTGGTGAAAAATTCATGATAGGTGGTCGTAACGCGTGTAGACAAATGGAATTGACATAGAAAATTTTAAGGCATACATGTGTTATGGAATTAGCTATTTTGTGAATATGCTCGGAGTGGTAGAATGGTTTGACCGACCACAGATTGGTAATTTGAAGACTTTTCTTAAGTAAGGACATGAGTTCGATTCCTAATAGAAGTCGATGTTTCAAAGATTACAAAGAATGAAGTGGACTTGTCATGTATAGGATCTTAATGCCTCAACTTCGACAAATTCTCGATATCAAGATGGATAATCCAGGCAAGGGCGTAATTAGAGAGCTGGAACCCCTGAAATCTTCCTTCTGGCAACACTTCTGAGTCCAGGAATATCTGTATCTTGACAAGAATTACCAAAGACACAAATTAGAAAGGCTTCGTCACGACTCCATTTTAGTTGCTGAATTGAAACCACATTTGGATGCACATTGGTGGCTTTCAAATGCCTGTGCAGTCCATTTAGTGTTGATGTCAGTAACCATGACGGTGCCTCGTTCAGAGAGATGACCGTCGGAGATGACGGAGATTTCCACAATCTTCAAGACATTAAAGTTAAAGTTCACAAATTCGCAGTATCCATTAGAAAACTTCTCCTTAGTTACTGCACCTTAATGCTCTCAGAAATTCTCATCAATTTGCAACCTGCAACAAAACTTCCATAAGAAATCACTAATAAATTTTTCACAGGAATCCTCTCCCACTTTTCAATGCAATTATGTCAAGAAAAATATAAAACTTGTTATCCCAGGTCGTTTAACTTATGTCTTAACAAGACAGACATTCACCCCCAGAAGAAAATCCTTTTTTCCTCACATATTCATCAAAACAAGTAAAAAAAAGGAAAAATAAATAAAAAAAAAGTCACAGGTGGGTTAAATTTCTTTATTTTTGTCATCAAGCAAGAGGTGAACAATCACATAACTGCATAGAATTGAAAAACAATAGCTTGATATGAGACACAAACATATTTTTTCTGTCAGTGCTAAAGTCACGTAGCAATTTTGTGATTTTTTTCAAATTAAAAACTTTTCCATTTCTTCTTCAATTTTCATCACGGATTTGTCACATATAAGTCTTGAAATGTGTCGTCACATCCACCGTATAAATGTCAATGATGCCGTCTTCCCTCTCAACATTCCTAGAACAAAAGAAAAAAAATTGTGAATGAGGATAGAAATGGAATTAATATAGAAAAAGTAACTGAATTAATGAAGAGTTTTAATTACAGTTGGGCATGTATGACTTTGTTGTGGACTGAGAGGTAAGTTTACTGCTTTTAATTAAGTTCCAAGGATATCAAAGGTTAAGCATTAGGAATTAAGGAAGATTAAAATATAAAAAGCATGTTGTGGGTCAACATTGTAGCATTAAATGCTGGATTAAAGTGTGGACAATGGATATAATAGGCTAGAGTATCTAAAATTAGACAAATTAGGTGAGATAATACCATTGTTGTAGACATTATAAGCTTTGTTTCTGAGTATTAGGTAGGTAGACAGGTTAGAGAGGTTAATTAGGTTGAGTTGATTGTTTTGCTTAGAAACTAACTGCTGATAAATAAGTAAAAGAGACTTCAGGATTCAGATGAGATGTCTGAAAGGGATTTAGCGAATGGGATGTGTAGGATGAAGAAGTATTGAACATTCTGACTGGATTCTTAAACTGAAATGCAATACACACCAGAATGCAGACGGTTTGCTGTGAAATACGAGTTACTGGTTACGGATGTGCCCCCAGGCAAGACTTTGTTTGGCGTGGAGCTGAATGTCTCCTAATCCAGCCCCACGCTAGAACCACGCTGGCCTGAGGTCACTTTTTTCACCTGTTTTACGCTGTATGCTTTTCGGGTAGATCCTTTTGTCATCGTAAATCAAGATACTATAATCCCTCATCTCTTGCGATCCTTGAACCTCCTTTGCAATGCCCTTGACAAGTCCCAGTACCTCCTAACTTCCCTAATACCTCCAAAACCTTCATTACCACCTGTAAAAGTCTAATAAAGTCAAATTCCAAAGCAAACCTTATTTTCATCAAAGCAATCTCAATCTTCATCTCCAAAAACCCAGATTGACAAAAGTATCAACATTTCAACATCAATGTCGAGTAGCTAGCCGTCAAAACATTTTTGTTTATTATACTTAATTTAGATATCAACACGTCTACTTAACTTCTTTTTTTGCTGACTTTCAATTTATCAAAAAAAAGATAAACTTTCCGCATCTATAGAAGATGAAAAATATTGACACAGAACGGAACAGACACAAAAGTTTTTTTTCATTGTGAAGCTCGAACGTGACATAGAACGTCCGTGATATTTATTCCAATTCTATATAAAGTCATTGACGGATGAAGAAGGGGGAAAACCAATTAGTAGTTTACTTGTCCAATTTGCATTTGAGATTGCACGAGCGAATGACACTTTTGCCTGTTTGTTGTGAATTTTTAGATTCATAAGCTGTTGAATAACTGTTGTTAAGCCATTTTTACTACTTTTTTTGTTGTTTACTTCAATTGAATATTTCTTTCTTTATTATACTTTGCATAGCACATCAACAACACATGACAGAATGTTGTAGCAATTTGTTAAAAATAAAGAATCTAATCCAATTAAGCATGAACAAAATACGAAAAGTGAATATAAAAAGAAAAATATGGATGGAGCGTCAAAATAAAAAGTCAATGGTGAGCGATGAATCATAATAATGTTTATTTTCGTCATTCTGCTTCCACTGCCATTAATCAAATTTTTCTGATATTTAAATAATTTATGGAATCAATTTTTTTGTGTTGTCTTTCTGCGGGGGTTGTCCTTAAATGATGTGAATGCTCTTGTAATCTTATTTTTACAGTTTTGGCTAACATATTGCAGGTTGTGAGCCTTCTATACCTAGCCTGTTTGCAGGGCTGCCACACGACAAGTCCCTTGCCATCTAACCCTAACTGTACTTTCCTATCACAAACTATTAGGTATTGAGCATACTTTCATGATACAGAATGTCTTCGGTCACCAGCGGTGTTCTTAGTGAAAACACTTGACGTTTGGCCAGCCACCGAGTCATACAGACAGCCTATCCAACTCCCCAAATGAAGATCATGTAATTTATTTACATTGCAGGTTGTTCAGATCACATAAAACACTGGCACACACTGAAACACTGTCATTATTGCTTGGAGACTTAGAGCCATGTTCATTCTATCGAGATCGATGGACGGGTGGTCCTTTGTAATGGCTAGCTCTTTGTAATCTTCTACACTGAACGTCAGGAGCCCTTTCTAATTGTTATTATTATATGTGACGGAAGTGACCACTTTCATTTGGGTGCCGTGGTGGCAATTTTGGAACGATCCTTGATCTGGATGATATTTGCTAGATGATGCCTAAAGCTTGTCTCTATCGCTGGCATACCAATTTCCCAATACCAAGTGCAATTCTACATCCATCAACAGCTTTTCTTCACCATATCATGTGATAATGCTCCACAATAAATTCTTTTTTCAACTTCATTCCTTCATCTGCGACAAAATCTACGAACAAATTCCTTTACAACTCCAAATCACCTCCCCGCCCATCAAAAACCAGACATGATTTTTGAACGACCTTCTCATTTCTATCTCAAATCACTCACATCTCCTATATTTATCGTTGTTGTAATCTCGTTTTGTTTCTCTTCCTTCTTTCTTTACATATCATACTTTCTAAAACCGGAATTCATCGAAAATGGTCAAGATACTGAGAGTGTTTTGAGACGAAAAAATAATCAGGGGATGGTCATGTCGTGCAAAATTTATGCTAATTTGTGGCTATATTATGCAATATTTGGAGATCTTTGATGAGAACTGCTTGAAAAACAAAAATATTTCACATTTGGATTTAGAAAATGATTCAGAAACTTGTTTTATCCGTTATAACGGTCGATTCCAAATGTCACATAAATTTAATAATAAATGTCCAGTTGCCCCTTCACTGGATCTCCAGATATGTGAAAAAATATTAATCTCAGCCAACTCGTAACGCTGTTGATATTTTTTCTGTCTATTTTTAAAATTTTTGTTTTGTTTTAAGCTTGCTCAGTAGTCGTTGTTGAATCTATCCGATCAATAGTGAATGCCTGCGCTCGTGCAATAAAGTGATGCAATTTTGGATAGTTTTAATAGCATTTACGGTGTGCGTAAAGACACAAGATATCGGACAGGAAATATCGTTAGGGATAAAGCATGAATGTGAAGGGGAATCGCAGGAAGTTTGTCACACAACCAAACGTTATCATTTTGTGACTATTTTTAAGGTAAACGTGACTTTTTTGTGAATAAAATTGGAAATAAATGATTCAATTTCCGCAAATACCCAAAAGGCAAACTTTTTCAAAGCACATCAATATTGTCAATTGCATAATTTGGAGCTATTGACGATTGACTCAAAGGAGGAGGAAATAGCCTTCCTAAATCTATTAAATAGTAAAGGTATGTCAACTTTCATAGACCAGAGAGAAAGATGCAAATGTCAAAAAAATTATTTTTTTATCTCCCAAAAATCATCTCCGATTTGATAAACATAACCCGATGTCAATAACAAAATATTCATCGCCTACTTGATATTTGGCTCATTAAATATTCAAAAAATAACAGATTTTGTGCACAAATCTGCAAAAGATTTTTGGACGAGCGGAACCGATCTAGGAAATGAAGGAAACTTCTTCTTTTTATCAAATGGAAAATCTGTTGATGATGAGCTCACATGGGCACATGGTGAACCAAATAATGCCAAGAAGAGTGACAGTAATGAGACTGAGAATTGCATGTCCTTCACAATGAATGAGAATTTAAAATTCTTTCGTCTTTTTGATCGCTTCTGTAGCATGAAATTTCATTTTATATGTCAAGAGACGAGACAGAGACGAAGAATTGGTGTGGCAGCCTCTAATTAAGACTTAATGGATGTAAATATTTAGTTTAAGGAACTGAAAGAAATATCAAAGTTGAAATTGAGATTTATGATGTAAATTAGGATGGATCCGGTAATGATAATGTAAATTAAGTTATGGATGCTTGAGAGGCGATAACCGGTTGTTGTTGTGTATAGTGTGAAATAGCCAATCATTTGATTTTATTGCCCAATCATTGGCATATTGATAGATTAGCAGACTTTTATTACAAAAGCTTACAAAAATCCAATCAAAAACTTGTTCTGCTCTTTGATTTGGTGATTCCCAGCACATTTGAATCAACTGGATTGATTCTTGTAGATTTTGAATTCTTTTGTGTCTTACTAACCTTTCGAAAGACAGTGAATGTACATCAAACATCAAATGGCGAAAAACTCTTAAGTCAAACCAGAACATTTCTGTTCTTGGGATAGATTTAGTGAAATTCAGCATCAGGCAAGACTAACCTTGGCCTGCGGACAAATTGTTCAGTATTTCTATGCTTTGTACTTCCAGGAAAGTAATCCCTTGAACTTGTGAACTTGTATGTTATTCTATATTCTATGAAGGCTTATAGAATTGTTATTCCGAAAACCAAATCAAGGATATAGCCGGCTTTAGGCATTCTCTCTATTCGACAATGGGCTCATGTGAGCCTTAAACAAGGAAATAAGTCAGTAAATAAGACTGAAAACCCAACTTTGTATACGCTAGGTCGGCGTTAAGTTAGTGGGAATCAAGATTTACTTGACAACCAGTCGGTCAAGTTTTCATTTCGGCTTCATATGCTATTCAGGTTTAGTTGCATAAAAACCATAGAGAATTGTCATATGACTGAACCATAGCAGTTAAGTCTGTCTTTTCCTTCAAAATTTTAAGTTTGTTCATTAAAAAAAGTCATCCGGATCCATCAAATTTTCACAGCAAACAGACCAAATATCAAAATACACCTCAAAAACCGTTACTCATTTTTTAATATGATCGTTTTGTTTTATTTCAATGCTAACATGATTATTGATGATGATACATTCAAATATTCAGGACATAAAAATAAAATTTATGAAATTGTACAAATTTGCACAAAAAATTAAAAATTGAATTTGATACACGAAAAATGCAAATGCAGAATGCATGCAGTCATATCTACACATAACAAAAATTGATACTAAATGCTATAATAAATAAATAAATTAACTCAAATCAGATGTTTGCATGATGAGGATGGGATAAATATGACAATAAATAAATAAATTAATTAAAAAAAATTGGCAGATGTGAGGAAATTTTATATTAAGCATGAATGCATGATGTGATCTTAATTATCTATTAATAAATTAATGGATGAATCTGACTGAAAATCTCATTCTGTATTTAATGCGATTGCTACGTGATTAATTCTTAATAATTATAAGACAGTCAATTCTTTTAATATTGCTGTCCTGTATGGCCTGGATATGCACTACTTCCATACGCTAATCGATGAGCGAAATCTTGTCCTTGATATTCTGGCTGTCCTTGTGTTCTCTTCCATGAGCTACCCCAGTCATCATGTTCATCATAATGATGCTGTCATTTATTTAGAAAATAAAAGTAAAGAATTTTATTAATAAAATTAAAAATTGATACGAACCTGGTGCTGCGCGTGTTCCACATATACAACCTTTGTCAATATAATGTATATTGAGTTAGTCATTGTCATTTTTTAATTAATTTTGTATTGTATTTTTTGGTTTTGGTTAAGGTTTCGCAGCAGATCAGATGAACAGTAAGTGAGTCGGGGATATAAAGTTTATCAGTGTGTCAGTAAGGTGCAGAAGAGACAAATTTAGAAGTAGAAAGAGATAAAGAGAAAATTTTTATTGCAATTTGTTAGTGAAAAAGAGGAATTAAATAAAGTAAGCATATCCAGTAAGAGCTATGAGTGACTGAACATACTGGCTAGGACACCAAAATGACATGAAGGTGTCTTAACTTAGCAATTCAATGTGTCATTCAATAATTCGCTCATTTCCGTTCGGTACAAGATTCATGACAGTCAAGTGAAAGCCACATGGCATCCAAATGGCAATTTTAAGGCAAGTGAAAATTGCCAACTTGGAAGGTAAATAGCAGCCACTTGACTCCCAAGAATAACATGTGCCAATCAGAATTACTGGATATAATTTCCGTTGAAAGCATCTGTGTATCGTGTATTGAGTTGTAGAAAATTTTACAAAGTTTTAAGCAATCCAAATGATTTTTCATTCAATTTTGATTAGATATGTCCAAATATGATGAATTTTGTTGTTGTTGTTTGTGTGGTGGGAAATTTAAAGTTTAACATTCGAATTTATAGATTTTTTTGCAGATTTAGATTTTATGACTATTTGATGGTCAGCAGACTTTTGGAATGTTTGTGTCGATCACAATGTGTCGATGCAATGTCACGGAGCTTATTAATTTTATTTGGGCTTGGAATTGATTTTTGGGGGATTTAATACAATTTTGTTCGCTGCTACCCAGTCCCTTGTGTATGTAAACTATTTACCATGACTGAGACTTATATCAGGAGTACCATTGAATTTGTGTCTTAATTTCAAAAAATATTAGAAATGACTACTTATAAATTTTTATTTGAAAGGTCCGCTACCTTGATTTTGTATTGTCTGATTGTCTGTACAGTCGTTAAGGTGACCTGAGTCAAAGTTAAGTAGAATTATATGCAGGGTTCTTAAGTTTATTCGATTTCAGACAAAATTTTGACAAAGTCTGAGTCAACATCAAGCCCTGATTATATGCAAATTAAAATAAACCATGTCCAAGGATTTGGGTACATAAGAGAAAATGTCAAGAAGTTCAGGTCATACCTTGTCAGTTCTGTCATAAGGACCTCTTCTGTGATACCATTCGTGTTCCTGATTTTGAAAATATTAAATTTGGATTAGAAAATGAAAGTTCAATGCAGGAGGTCAATTCACTGTTGAATTTGTCGACATAAGAATGAATCTCAAACCAGAGTTGGAAGGACTCCAATGTGAAGGCGCCTCCACTGGAGTCCGGACTCCAAAAAAAGTGGATTCCGACTCCATAAAGTCCGGCCAATTCTGTCCCAAACATTTACATTGGGTTCAACTAAAGTGTCAATAACCCGAAAAGCACATTGCGTGCAAGAAAATAATATAAGACTAGATATAGCCTCGTATCAGGATTAATGTAATCTATCCTAACAATTTAAATTAAAATCAGCCAAAAAAGCCACAATTCAAATTAAACTTCAAATTTCCATACATATCAATCACCTTCCCATGAAGAAACAAAAAAGATACATAGAGATATCCAAAAGTCAACAGAAATTAGCATTCGATAGAAAAAGGGAAAAGTTGGAACTTAAAACTCTTACCTTTTGTGGTTGTCTCTTTAAATCAATCCAGAATCTTGCCAAGTTGATTATCATGTTGATCAATGCAATGGCAAAGAATTTAATTTGCAAGTGGAATGAGAGGATTTTCAACAACATTTCAATCTTTGACTTGATGATTGCGCCGAGGAAGAACAATTTCATCATTCCTTTCTTGCCTTTCTTTCCCTTCTTACCTTTTCCTTTATTTTTTAATAGTTTTGGATAGAGAAAATATTATTAAATTATTTAATGCTGAAATGAGGTGGATATAACGTTATATTTGTGGATTAATACTCTCGATAGAGCTTTTGATGGTAAATAATGAGCTTGAAATTTAGATCTTTAAGAATCTGAGTGAACTTATTACGGTATTTTCTAGGGCAGTGCTTTTCAAATCTCAAAAAGCGTGATCTACGAAACATTTGATACATTGGAGCAGTAATGGATAGGGGTTTCAATCCCGGGATTGATTTATATGCAATCCCGGGATTGAATCCCGGGATTACATACATTTTGATCCCGGGATTGAAAACCCTAGTAATGGACTACTTGTGTGCCATGGTACACTGATATGCAGTGAAAAGCTCTTCAATGAGTCTTTTGATGTTGACAATGCCACAGTGGCACAGAAGTAGTCTATAATTGAATTAGAGTATATGTATCACAGAGGTTCCTTAATGATTAATCTCAGAAGAACAGGGTATAATCTAGATTCTAGAATATAAGCTAGTCCGAAGGGCACATGGCGTGGAAAGACGATATATATTATTCTTGCATGTGCATGATGTGCATGTGATTCTAAGGAATGCTATTGTGTATCTAAAACAGTTGTGGACGATCTTTGTGGCGCGACACATTAGTATGCCGCCAAGATTTTGGAAATACCCAGAATCGTGTCAAGGCTAACCATTAAGGTGTGTCGGGATAATATAAAAGGTTGTCTATTACTGATTCAAACCGACGTGAATCTGACTTGGATCTGAATTCGGATTAAGAATCAGTAAAATTTGATGCCACGTCAGAGGAAAACCGGCAATAGGATTGTCTATTTATCTCATTTCCTATTCCATGTGCCTTTCAGGTAGATCTAACCTAAAAATCTCCAAACTCAATGATTTTCAAGCATTTCTATCGAAAGTATTTGATAAAATTTTGTTTATGATTATGTTAAATCTTAATATGTAGCATAGAATAAAATGTTGTATGATATATTTATAAATGATATGATGCATGTGTGTCATATATAATGTGATATGTGGTAGTATGATTTATTAGTCAATGAGTTTTAAATTATTCATGGATTATTTAACACAAAACAATTTTTCATTCATGCTGTCGTGTCTCGGTTAGTTTGCAAAAAGCAGTAGATGTAATAAAGCACAGATATGCAATTAAAAAGCTTTCAAAAACATTTGTAAGGTTCACAATTCTCTTTTTTTACATTCTCAATCTGAGAGTGACGATGACTTGCGAGAGCAACAAAAATATAGATGAGGAGTCACCGTGAGTGCAATTGGAATCATTAATTTATGGAGATATTGCACGATAATGGTTAATAATTTGTCTTAATTGCATTATTCTACTTACAAAACTTTCTTATGCTTGATAATTTTTTTTAGCTGATAATGATTTCGATTGGATATAAAAAATGGCATTTGTGGACCGACACTTACTAGGTGTGACAAGTTAATTAAGTTAAAAGCTTAAGTTAGGAATTTGAAAAAATGTAAAATAAATTAAGTTTCACTTTGGAATCTTCGAATGCAATTTAGTCCAATTAGGTACATTAATGAATTGTAAAATGGGAGATCAAGTTGTCAATAGATGCAATAAGAAATTTATGAATCTGGTCAAGTAGATCATGCTAATTTTTAATTTTTAAGTCCTAAAACGGAACAAAAGTTCCAAGAAGAAATTTATTATTGATTTTTGAGTCCTAATATTCAAAAGAGAACTGCAAATTCCATCCAAAAAATTTATGGTCCATAAAAATGTGCATCACAGTTGATTAAATTTTTATTGGTTTTTAAGCCACCTACGTGAGATCTTTTTTACAAATGAAATGAAATGCAATCAGAAGGAATTTAGGAAGTTTATACTTATATGGACAATGAGGAACGGGATGTAGATTAAATCATGTCAATTACGAACAAAAAATATATAAGAAACAATACTGTTCAGTAGGTTAAAGAAGTTAGGGAAATGACCAAGATTGCTGGTTCATTAATGTTTTAGGATGTTTTGTTAAAATATTCAGATCAATAACTTAAAATCATTTTGGCCAAAAAAATTGGCAAATTACATTTTGTCTAGTTATAATAGCAACAATAGACCTAATTTTACATGACATCCAAAGATTACATCTCGAACGACACCGGACGTAGAAATGGCGAATAATATTTTATTGCCGATGTGAAGTCAAACTCATCGTTGGAATAACAACGGTTTCAGTACACAGATTGAGTAATTTCTATGTCATGTTCATATTGGAATGGTCGAGTCGTAGGCGTCTTCAATGTCTAGACTCAAGAATTATGCATATTCTCTTGACTTTTGTATATGGGCTTAGACGAAAAAAAAGTTCCATTTAATAAAATCACTCAAAACTTTAAAAAACGACTTCTGTTAAATAATCTGAGTACCACAACACAAAAAGGCAACATAAATACAGTCTCTAGTTCTATTCCAGTTCAATTATTAACAAATTAAGCTATTAATTTTAATTTTTTTGAATTTTTGTGAAGATTTTTGTTGTTGTAAACACCGAAAAATTTGTATGAAAATTCAAAATTTTCTTAACGTTTTTACAAAAAATCATTAATTTAACTACTTTAAACCAGTTTTTGACTAACTTTTGATATTTTGCATTGTAGAGCATTGAAAAATGAACAAGTATGAGTAATTTTTGTTTCTTAGAACTCATTATTCATAAAATTTAAAGCATTTTTGTCCAAAAACTCAGATTAAGTAACAAATTTTCAGTGTCAGAAATCGAGTTTGTTTTTCAAATTTCGGCTTAATTATAGTGTTTTATTTAACATATTATACATCAAAATGTTTGTTTTTTAGAACTATACAAGATAGACTATTTATATATTACCCTAAATATCAGGAAAAGAGAAAAAAGCCAATTACATCACATTTCTGACACTGAATTTTCGAACGACTAAGCCCATATTCTGCCATATTATGTCAAGTTCATAACTAGACATTCAGTTCACTAATCGCAGTCTATTCTATTTAGGTCCGATGTCTTGGAATTGTCAATTTCGAGAAAGCTTGATGGTCAAAATAAGTAAGAAACTAAACTCTTTTAAGCATTTAATTATGAATTTGTTGATATATTTAACAAAATTAACCTAATTAATTAAATTGTTGCTTGTTTGCAATCTATTAATGAGCTTATTAAAGCATTCAATTCCCCATCAATTAAATCTCATTTCCTCAAACTTTAAAGTAGTAGTTTAGAAGTTCTTAAGCTGATTAAAATCAATGTTTGATGTATTTCTTTTAAAATATTCTTCAAATGAGACTGACTTAAGTTAATAATTCATTAATCTTTCCCTAATTACCACTTTCCAGTCTCTTAAGCATTCAATTAATTCACTTTTTACATCAATAAGCTGTTAATTAATTTATTGGATGCATTTTTGAAAGGTTTATTGTAATGCTCTTGTTCCACCTATTAATTATCTGTTATCAATAACAATAAAGCAAATAAATCAAAGGAAATTATGAAAAATACACTTGGGGAAAGCTAGTCGGTGCTTCATAAGCATCATAAGAGCGACATCAATTAAAGAAAATAAAAAGCAAATAGGAAAACTGGAAATAAAGTATATCATGCAATTATAAACTGTAGCATGGCAACTAATTAGCACATTTTAGACGGAATTTAAGAGTATATCTATATGTGTAACTACGTGTAAGTGATGCCGTTAAATGCTGAATATTATTTTCACTCACATTCTGTATTATATTAAATAACTTTTCAGTTGAAATTCGTAGAAATCTCACTATACGATTATTAGGAATGAAAGAGAAAAGTTATGTACGGAATGTATATGCTTGTTGCTGTTTCTTTTGTATAGATTTGTGTGTAAAAAATTATGAAATTGGTCAGTAAATTTGAAGGTAGATGAGGAAATGTATGTATGCATAGAATAGACCCTAGCAAGCAAAGAGCGTGCTGTCAAGAGCAGCATAAGTAGTAAGCAATGCCCACAAGCATGTCCATTTAGTATATTAGCTCTTGACAGCAGTCTCTTTGGCTGTTTGGGTAAGCTAATGTTAATTTATTACCATAACCACCATAACTCCATCCATCACGTTCATCATCATATCCATATCCTTGTTTCTTATTTCCTTTGTACCCCTTTGTCAATCCTTTAGCTCTACCTTCTTCATCTTTGGTTATATTACCTTCTGTCCTGAGTGTATCATAAATTGAGAAGTCATCATTAAAATCATTGGCATCGTCATCATCAAGCTGCTTCTTATCTGTCTTATCTAATGCACGACCATTACGTCCACGGAGGCTATAATGAATTATTATTGTCATCACTTACTGTCCTTACTAATTTGCATATATTTTTGTCATTTACTTATCAACTTCATCTGTAACGATATTAGCTATGGCACTAAAGCCCTTCTCGAGTGCATTCATAATCTCTGATGGACGTTCCTTCTTCTCATCATCACTTAATCCTCTTGATGTCTCACTTTCTTTCATTTCTTTATCCGCTTCATCTAAAGAGAAAATAAAGAATCTTGTAAATAAAATGTCACTTTCTTCCACAACCGAGTATGTACGTCTTTGACATCCCACAAGCTTATTCCCTGTTTTGGACATTTTGCAGTTATTCACTTCTGTGTAAGAGAGAATCCGTTTTAGATATTTACTTGATTTTCTTGTTGCCATTACCAGTTGATAACCCAGAAACACAAATACTTTTCCAATATAAAGCATATGTGCCTTCTCTGTACACATCTCATTCTAATAGAATTAATGTTACATATTCATGAAATTCTTTACTGGATGTACTGTTTTGTTTGACGATGTACTGTAGCATTGATGTGATTTTTACCGTGAAATTGCAACTGATGTTTTCTTTTATAATTTTTTAGTTTGCAAATCAAGTCATAGTACATATTGCTGTTAAGCATTTTATGCTTGTGTGAGGATATAAACGTTTTTAATCAAATGCAGTCAGGTGCTGGTGAATTATTTGAATTCCTCATGAGGAAACGAATGGAATGTTGACAAATTGGGAATTTGTTCATGTCTCGTGATGTTGATAGTAATTTTTTGGGAGGCAGTAAGCATCTAAATTTGGGAATGTTTTGATAGACTTGGATTGTGTTTTGGATGTGGTTGAATTTGGTTTTTTAGGCGATTTGAAGTTTTAGTTCTGTATTTCTAATAGTTAGTATTAAGCAGAACTCGAAGAAGACTCAGATTTTGTATTGAAAAGTCGAGTTGCTTCGACTCAACTTCCAGCTCTAGTATTAAGTAGATGGAGTCGAATAGACAATTGCCTTCAAAATCCGAGTAGACTTTGAGCTCTAAACTATTCAGTTTTAGAAATTACAGCAACTATTAGACATTTGGAGAGGTTATGAACAACAGTTATAAAAGTAAGCATGTAATCTCATATATTCGGCAAATGATAACACTGGATCTTTAATACAATCATTATCTAAGCTATTTAGAGCTGTAATTATATCCATATCATCTTACAATCATCAAAAACACATCAAAATTCAGTTAAAATCACGCCTGAATTCCAAAGAAAGTAAGTCTCATTCCTATTTCTTCAATTTGTCATCTGACATTGCCTGTAAGTGTGTCTCGTACTAAAAATAAATGCAATAACCACAAATTTGAATAAACCCACACAATACAGAATAAATTACATCGGTTGATTCCAAAAGTAATTGAATTACTTTCCAAAACTATTGATGACAATCTGCATTTTATTTCCCATTTAAAACCGCATTCTTTAAACAGTCTTGTCGGTAATCGATGCTTCAATCTGATAATTAATAAAGCCACATCTTCAACATCCAATATCGGAATCCAATTTCATAACAATTCATGCTGAATATTGAAAAAGCCGTTAATTTTACATCCAGCATATACATGATTTATGCAATTTCACTCTATGACCGTAAACAACTCGAAAATCCGCTAATTTGAGGAAACAGAAAGCAAAAGTAATTTTGACACAATAATCAAGCATTGCCATCTTTATATCTTCATCACTTGCCCTTGATACTTTCTACCAAATTATAAAAATTGCTCAATTTAATCAACAAAAGAAGAAATTTTTAAAAAAACTCACAAGAAGTCCAAAATTGTGAGTCATTTTCCATGGTCAGTTAACAAGTACACGTCGTCATACATGGTGAATCTTTACAGTACTTTGTAAGTGAAATGGAACGCTAACATTTGTTCAGGTATGAACTTGTGCGTGTAAGTCACACGACGTTAGTCAATTATTCTCACTTTAACAGCATCGACACCTTAATAAATTTGATTGATATGCTTGATATGTGGTCTATTGATAGTTCATGGAATGCAATTGATTATTTCATCACTGCAAGAGAGAACTAGTGTCAAATTTTATGCATCACATGAGCATTATTGTGATTTATGGGTTATTGAAGATGCTTAACAAGTGTTATGGGATGTTATGCTGTCACATATTTTATGATGATGCTTGAAATGCTTGTATAGTAAACAAAAGAACTGTGAACTACAACAATGAAAAATATTTTCGGTCATAGGGACCATCAGTAATTAATCTGTTGTGCATTTCGACCCTATAACCTTAAAATTGTTCATTTATAACTCAACTTGAAGTCATTTAAAACACACATCAAATTGATGAGAAATCAATGCGAGAGAAATTCGTGAATTATTGCTTGACGGGAAGTGATGATGATACTTAACACAGACCAAACAATTGAATCAATGCTTTTATCACGCGTACATGAACAGAATAATAAAATAATGAGGAATGCGTCGAGAAAAATAATAACTTTTTTTCATATCTTTTACTCTCGATTCAATTAATAGATTTTGTTTTGTGTCTATCATCCAGGTCATGAGGTCGAAAAGTGAAATTTCTCATGTTTTTTTCGGCAATTGTTTAATTTTTTTATTTACTTCTCATATAAAGATTAATTAAAAATGCTTTACGGTTGTAAAATTTCCGTTGTTTTTTGAGAAATTTTTGAATTTTTGTATTTTTCATGCAATATTCCCCTAGGAATGCAAGGGGATTGTTAACCGAAGTATTTGCAAACAGTTGTCAACAATTTTCAAGTCCATTTAAAGTTTTACACAAATTAAGCATTTGCAAAAGCATTAAAACTATCAGAAGTTATCGCATTTCAAGCTCAGAAGCTCCAATTTTATTCATAATCCTCGATTCAACTAAAAATTCCAATTCCAACATTCAAAATCATCTAAATTAGGTAAGTTTAAGAAAATCACACACCTGCCACTATCCAAACACAGCATAGGATATAGATACTTATCAACTGTAATCCAACTGACCCACATTCATCCATCAGAGGAGAAATATTCACATGAAACAAGTTAGAATTGTTCTCAATAATGGAATTTTCTTTCCTCATATCATTTAGCGTACCGCAAGCAGATAACTGCTCTTTTTCCTATCCGTGGCACTACTTACACACATTTTTTACATGATTCAATTATACCATATATGATGAAATTCTACAGCCTTTTGTTCTACCTGTTTATTGCATAACAATTAATATCAACATTGATCTTGGATGTGCGTAAATTGTTCTGATTATTATGCACATGGGAAATAAATTGAATCGAACGATGAAGAGAAGAAGCAATCGAGAGAAATTACTTCTATGCGATACAATAAATTGCTTTTTTTATACTGTTTTGCAAAAAGATTAGACTTACTGTTCAGTTCAATAAACATAGGATGTTGAAAACATACTCGAATTGTTCTGTCAATAGATGCAAAGTTGATACTCAATTCGGTTTAATTATTAGCTTTATGCTGTACAGCAGACAACAATAGTGCCTTGTTACTGTATATGCTATAATCTAGTTTGGAACTATTTATTAACTTATATCAGTTACTGGATCAGGTTTTGAAGTTTCTCTTTAATGAACTTATTTGATGGTTTGAATGCTGTTTGGTCAAGTGTGTTTTGGATTATGAGATAAGAATAACTTGGAAGTGGATATTTCAATGGGAATGAATGATTAACTGAAGTGTGGAATTGATCACTTGATTGATACTTTTTGAAGAAATTGACTCTTTCTACATGATGAACTGCATTACTTGCCGTACAAATGAGTAAAAATCAGCAATCACGGTGGCATCAGGTCAACTTCGCGCAGCGAACATGCTTTGCTGTTCGGAAATACTTGTAAGATTTCTAATTCTTCACAAAACATCCGAAATGAAATCAAAAGCATGGAAATATCTCAAAAATTCTAAATTCCCATAAACCTCACCAGAATCACGAAAACTTTCGATCATTACTGAATTTTTCGAATCATCCATTCCCCAGATGTGTTGAATTCCAAGATCAATAACTTTCAACTGAAGCATTTCCAAAGAACCGCAAAATTTCACAGATTATAACATTTCAATTAATGAACATTATCATGCAAACATAATTTCTCTACATCATGTTATACATGCAATGTGATAACATTGTAGCAATCGAGTTCAATGAGCCATTATCATCAACAGTTTCGTAATTGTAAATTATCAACATAAAATGCATTGCATATCACATAATCCCATCATATCATGGCCTAATTAAACAGTTATCTAATGGAATGGAATGGAACAATCAATGGTATGTTGATGCATACTACTTAATTACAGGATTTGCTCTACATGTGTGTGACATTCTTTCAACAAACATCTAGTCAGTAATGCAAAGAGAACATAATTGTCGAATATTTCATCAATACCTAAGATTAAGTGAAGATTATTCACATATTTGCATCTTTGCCACAAAGATAAATTGCATTTTAAATGCCTGGATGATAGCAATTTATAAGAGGATGAAGTATGCAGCATAAATTCAATTTTGCAAAAGACAATAAGATATGAAAGTAAATAAAAAGACAAAAAGCAAGTCACGATGAGCATTTGAAAATCAAATATGAAGAAAATGGAAATTGTAAGCACAACCAGCATCATGTAGATGCACAGAACATAAATTCTCTCGATAATAGGAGAAAAATCGAAAGGCATCATCGTCATTTTCATTTCACCCATTAGATACTTATGCTGAATTGAAGATTATCAGCCATATACATTCATGTGCATAAATTTTTAGAAGCGGCGAGAATGGCACAAAAAAAAACAGAATTGTCATTTGGGTGCATCGCATGGGAAATGAAAAGTGAATTTCTCTTGCCTAAGATGTCGCAATATCAATGGCAAGGTCTGTATCACGTTGCAAGTTTTCATCTTCACAAGTTCAGCATATAATATCATGCTGATTATTGGGTCAGGAATGCTTACATTTGCTTTCAGTCATTTTGCCGATTAAAATTGAATTAGAAAATGGCAATGTAGAAACTTTTTTTTTTCATATTTCGTGTGGAAGTGAAAGATGCTGCATACTATATATTTTTGGATGCTGCATAGTACCTATGGATCATGAAGCAACAAATCATTGTCTGTAATCATCTAATGTACATAAAGGCTTTTTTATACCTTTCAAAAATGTCATTCTCACATTAACACGGTAAGATGCAACAACAGCTGCTTGATAAGTGCAGCATAAAAGAAAGTCCAAAGATGATGAACAGTTAATTGCATTCTTTAAGTGAATTATACCTTCCTATGTTCCTCATTCTTGGATATTTTTCTCAGCATAATTTGCGGGGATCATTCAACATTATGTCTGATAACAGCAGAACTAACCTCAAAATCAAGTGCTGCACTCTAATAGCTGCACAAATCCCAAGTATTATTTATCTATTCCTAAATACAGTCGTGATTAACTGCTCGACATTCTCAGCATATTTTTTGCATATAAAACCTCATCAAAATGTCAAAAAAGTCAGCTTGCGGTTTGCAGCCACATAAAGTCTCGAGATAACTACTCACCCATCAATTCCTGTCGCTTCTCCTCAACTTTGCCCTCATAATAGTCCAACATGCGTCCTGTTTGTTCTTTGAGGCAATTTAATGGCTTTGGTGTGACGTAGCACAGCGCCACCTCAACGAGTGATGATGACTGTGGGCCTGTAATGTAAAAGATCATTATTAGTATCATGCCTAAAGGATTATTTGATATTTGAAGTTCCACGGAAATTGAGAAAATCAATAAGATTTTGAAAACTTTATTAAATTATTGATGAATGGCCAAAAGCGATTGAATGATTGGATATCCCGCCTCGAAACGCTTTACTTCTTCTCACCATTTCATTAATAGATACAACTGTGTGGATATGCTGTGCATGTGAAATCAATCGTACATAAAAGTTAATTGAATCAAAGAATTTTTATGTCAATTTCACTGGGGTAACAATTGATGACTTTTGAATATATAATTTTGATTGTAATACGTTCAATGATTACTTAAAGAAGAAGCTTAACCACAAAATTGACGACTTTTGCTTTAGGAATTTTTAATTTTTTTGCTATTTCACTTTCAGGTTTTGAGTATAATTCTGAATTGTAGGTAAATAGCAAATGGCATTATCGACAAGCGATTTAAAAGTTTCATTTTCTAGTGGCTTTGTGATACTTATTGTTCAATACAGGCTAGGAAATGTTTTTAATGTCAAGATATGTGTCGTAAAGTTAAGCATTTGGATATTATTTACGAATGATTTTGAAGGAATTTTTCATTTGTTTTGTTTTTGTTGTTTTGGATCAAAGAAGGCTGGTTTTTGTAGAATTTGAGTGAATAGAGAATTAATTGAAGTTTGGGAAGTTATCAGGCTTGATTGTAAAGGTTTGGTTCCTGTTGATTATAATGTTAACTTAGCATTCCTAATTGAACATCTTCAAAATCACTTGGAAAACAGTTTTGAGTATCAAATTCAAAGAAATAATGAAATTTACAACCAGGAATTAAATATATCATTAAAATGAGTCTCAAGCTGTAATTCACGACACGCAGGTGAGTTAAACCGCTATTCCAGTCTAAAGCTTGATCGGACTTCTTCTCAATATACTTAAATTACAATCAGAACAAGATATTCTTCGTAACAAATTAATTATCCATAAATACAGCACAATTCTAGACTTATCAGGAATTATCTTATAAATATTCCCGAGCAGAACAATGCGGCGAACCACATTTTTTGCCGTAAATGGATCGAAATGCGCCGTCACGGTTTAGTCAGGGCAACTTCTCGTCTTAGCGAATTTCCTTGAGTATCTTATCATACATCGACGTAGAAATTCCTTAGCAAATACGCTGTGCTATTCGGAACTACATTCACTACGTCTCATTTCCATATCTTGAAGGCATTAAGCTATGATTTATCATGAAAAATAACGAAAGGTTGTTTTAAATTCGAAAAATCTCTGTAAAAATATCCAGAGGATCTTCATGAGAATTCCAGCAGATGAGCAATATAGAGCGGCAAAACAATCATAGAAAATCCTCATTTATAGCCAAAAATCACAACATGAAGATGTTAACTTTGAACTTTCCGATATTTATTTTGGCAAGTAACTCAATTGCCTTTTCATCAACAATGAGTTGCCATTTTACATCAACAAATTATTGTTTAAAAACAAGATCTCCAGAGTGAAAACAAAATTTACGAAGTAATCGAAGAAATTTCATAAAAAACAGCATGAAATTGCCATCGGCTGTTGACAAGAAGTTGTTATTTCATTCGCATGTCTTACTTATTGAAAAATTCAATAATCTTCCTCAATTTCAAAACATTTGTTTACTCAAAATTGTTATTGTATCTTAAATTTAGGTCAGTTACCAAACGCGGAGCAATTGAATGACAACATTGGATAGGGTCGAGAGTATTACTTTCGCTGATGACTCAGAAGTCAATTACAGATGCAATTTCATGCAAAATTGAAAGTTTTAATAAGTAATTAAAGTGTAGTCAACAGCCTCGTCTTATTGTCTACTTGAGACAAAAGTAGAAATTCATTTGAAAATGTGGAAAACGTGAATAGTTCCAATTATATGTATTTTTTTGTGATAAAATCATCACATATTAAGGCATCTTTAAGTAAGTACTGTTGTTATTTTCATAAACATGCAATGGAGTTTTGTTGGTTTTTTTGCCAATTCTTGAATCACGAAAACGAAATCAGAGGAAAAGAAATGTATGAAGGAAGAAGTGGAAGAAACACTTTCGATTGTACTTGAGAGTCTTGTTTTTGAGTCAGTGATGTAGTCAGAAGAGTTCAAAAGGTTTTAATCACAATGTGGTGAATTATAGAAGAAATGAGTCGAAATCTAATGTCACTGTGCCATCAGAGCAACTTGGGTCGTGACTGCTAGGGTGCTGTTCATGTAATTAAGCAAGCTAACCACAAAAGTCACTCCACCGAGTGACCTTAAGATGATTCGATCAGGAAACCCATAATTGAAGTAATTTCTAACAATTTAAATCAGTGTTGCTCAAATTATGTGCCGTGGGACACTAGGAAATGCCATGAACCGCATGCTGTGAACGATTTCGGTCATGGCTTACCATCAAGGCACACTCGACACAAGAAAAATTTGGACAACACTAATTCAGACTCCTAAGTTCACCCCTGCTTCAATTCAACTCCAGCAACTCTTTAAATGTCACTTCCATATATCTTGAAGACATTTTCACTTGTGACTTAAATCCACAAAATTTAAAGCATATTCATTACAGAAGTGGAACATAAGATTGCGTAAAATTATCACACAAACATTTAATTTTCCATGTCTGCAGTTTTTGCGTTCATATCTTACCAGTTTTTGGTTGCTCTTCTTCGGCATGCACACATAGTATTGTAACTATCAAAACCGCAAGGAATTTCCACATTTTTTCACTTCTTATTTTATGATTTATCTTCACAATTTAGCAAATTTATTAAATAATTAAACTAAATTTCACTTTTTTAACCGCACACAAAAAATTTTCCTATTAATTAATTTAATTATATTATCATTGCACAAAATGCAGCACAAATGAAACTCTATCTTCAAGTCAAGTTGAAGGTGTTGAGCGTTCAAGATCAAGGTGAATTGTGAATCTGTTGGCGATGCGTCGCGTTTATTTTATATGCGGAAAAAGAAGAGTAAGATCTTGCCTTTCCAGAAATACAATTGGAATTGGTGCTCTTTCTCTTTATTTTACTTTACTTTACTATCAGCAAGCAAGCGATTTAAGTATGTAACAATTTTTTGATGAATGAAGTCTGAAGAAAACGGTAAAGTCGAGTGCATATATGCGGATTTTTCATTCAATTTCTTTTCTTTTCATCTTCTCTTTCTCCTCTCCATCCATGATCGTTTCGGATATGTGATCTCTCGACTTTCTGCTTTGAAATTCAGTCAGCTTGCTACTCACTCTCTGATATTTTTGTTTACTCTCTTCAAGTGCTGCAAGGGAAATGTTGTTGAATTATTAAGTAAGAGAAAAGGTCGGAAATTTCTCTGAAACTTGAAGATTGTTGGTATTTTTGGGGATCTGAATTTGTATTGCTTCTGCTTAAGAGACAATTTACACTCCACGTGACCAGCGTAGCCCAATATTACTCCAATTAAAGTTCAATTTATTCCATTAATATCGTCCATGAAGTTGAGAATATATCAACTGTCGTTAAATTGAATTGTATTTGCAGCAAAAATTAATTTTTGCCTCTTTTTTGGTTGTTAGTCCCCTCAATAGAAAAGTTTAGTTTGTTTTCAATCTTCAAACAATAAAGATCTTATTAAATTATTAAACCAATTGGAAGGTTGATTAATTAGCTGTAAAATTGATAATTTAATACATGTTGCGCTACTTAATTGATTTTATATCATTAAGATTCTTAGATCTTATGAACAAAACGTTCATTTCAAAGTTCTTATTATTGTAAGCAATAATCCATAAGATCCAACAAAAACCGTTAAAAAAGAAGAGATGTTGTTTTCAAAAAAAGCTTCGTTTAAATCAATATGAAAGCTTATTTCTAACGTAAAAAAGCTTTTTGGAAGGTAAGTATAAATTTTTAACAGTGTAAACAGTAACAGTATTAATATTTGATGCATTTTCTCTTCAAGTTGGTGGGAAAATTAATGAAAACTTTTGGAGATAAAGCCTAATATAACAAAATAATGAGCATAACTAAAAATGCAACAGCATAAAAACGAAAACTAAAAATTAGGCAATATGAGATGTAATTAGAGGTCATGACTGTTTTAATTAAAAGTAACAAAAAAGATACGGGAGCTGTAAGTTTTGCATGAACTTCTTTTACTGGAGTGAATCTGGATTGGACTCATGGAAAGAAGCTGTTGATCGAGATAGTATCGCATTTGGAATCGGAAATTGACAACCGTGGAGCTGGTTTTAGGCGATATCTGAGGGAGGTCATGGATCACAATTGATCAGTACAGGCAGCAGAGTAAGTAAAAAAGAACCAGGATCTATTGCAATCTTAATTAATTGCTGAAAAACCACTGCTTAAGAAAATATCATGCCCACAGGTAGAATATTATATAGTTTATATTAATGTTAAGTTAGCCATCTCATATCAGAACTAAACTGTCTTCAACACAGTAATTCCCTACGTCACAAATAAATGTCATACTTTCCTCACTCTTATTACTCACTTTCGCCACTTATAAGTTAAGTATACGCGAAGTTTGACCGACTCCTATAGTTTAATGACTAAATTACTTTATTATTAATTTTAACTCATTTTTTACTTTTCTCCGGCATTTGATTTGTTTTTATTTGCAACGGGAAGTTCACTTTTTCACTTTCTTATCAATAATAAAGGCTTTTGGGCTGATCTATACTAATTACATCATAGTAAGCAAGTTCATTCATCATATTTCACTAATAAATTCTTACTGACAAGCACTGCGGCATAAGTGTAAAAAATTTTGCGATCTCTGACATGATTGATATAATCAAGGAAAGTCAAAAGTTAATTTAATGATTCACAACTGGAACTAAAGTATGCTTTTATTACATTTTGATTTAAATAAACATTACTAAATTTATTTTTTTGCTCGCACTTGTCAGTCGTTATCAAGCATTTGAAGAATAAAGATCAAATCTAATAAAAAGTGCTATTTGTGATAAATAAACATCTTTTGAGACTTGACAGTACTATACAGAGAATGCAGGTTTGTTATGATGATAAAAATTAATGATCATTTCTGTGTGTGAAAACTTTTCAAAACGTGACATGTGGAATAACTTAATATTTGTGTGGAAAAATGTATCAATGTCGATGGCTAAGTCACATTTGAAGAATTTATTGTAGACATGATGAGAATATATCGTGGAAAAGTGAGATTGCAAGGTCTCCTTCTCATTTTCGGTGTTTGTTGATGTTGATTTTAGGTTGAGATTAGATAAGGGGTTATTCACTTACTTATTTCGGATTTTAGAAGGGAGAGGGTGTTGAGTGAGTCTGCGTTAGGGTGTCTGTAGCACCTTAAACCATTGGTGGACAATCTGTGTGCCGCGGCACGCAAGTATCACGCCGAAATGTCATGAACCACATGTCATGTGTGACATCGACTGTGGCTTACCACATAAGTGTGTCGCGGCACACAGGTTGCCCACCACTGACATAGATTCATCAACCATTACCTCTTAAATAATCAGAAGCTATCACTTACTCATGTCTTTTAAACACAAACTTTCTGCCGAGAAAAGTAATTGCAATAAAAATGCTCAATTGCGTTAATTAAATAAACTATACATGAAGAATGTAAATACCACACAAGCTTTCAAGAGAGAAAAAGTGAATTTTTCAAAATGCCACTTGATTTCTAAACATGAAGTGTGTGCAAGTTATAAGTACGAACATAACTTCTTGGGTTTTTCCAATTTTTTGCAAGAATTAATAAGTAATAAAGTTATTATTGGCATTTATGCTAAGTAGTAGTTTTTGCATTTAATTGGGAAATTCCTTTACTATTGACATGAAAATTGACAAGTATTAATGTTTTAATCATAACTTACACACATTTAAATGTCTCCATCACGTTGTCGAGACGGTGTACCTGATTCTTAATGACTATCAATGTGAAATATGACTCGAAGTTAGTAAGATACAGCGCGATATTATGTAAGTCATGATTTAAGTTCAAAATCTTTGTAGCTTGCTGTATATTATCGTTGCAAATTGTCACTGTGTTCTCTTTCCATACAATAAGATGTTTAATACAATAAATTGAGTAATTGAGTCTAGAATTTTGGGGTTTGTTATCCTAAAACGATGCATTGTTTGAGCTTTTCTTTGAACCGGCATTCTTTAATCAAGAAAGAATTGCGTGAGATTAGATGTGATTCATATTTGCTTTATTCATAACACATCAGTAGATAAATTCTAAGATTATTGGCCGAACAGCACAACGCAAGTCCCGATCGGTACAAATGTTGTCATCACAGCGGCGAAGCGGCAGCAAATTCAGAACCAAGTTGTTGCCAATTGGCTTGTTTAGCTGTTTTCACCAAGGAATTGTCATTTGGTTCCGACGCTTCGTCGGGATGGTGGCAACAGTAGGTGTCGATCGAATAGAACAATAGTACTTCGCCATACTAACAATAAGATGCTAAGTTGGTCTGACGACTGATTTTAACCCTTTTTTATGATGTAAAATGCATTGTGCTGCTCGGGCCAGTCAATTCTCAACCTAACAATCATACTTTGTTGCGAAAATTCTTCTTATTTAATTTAGTATCACTATTGTGCTTGTGTTTAGCCTGATAAAATGTCACTAAAAATTGTCAATGAACTTCCCGCAATAAAGAAATCATCAGACGTGATGATAAAAAATTATTCTTTTTGGCGACGTCAGCATCAAGCTTTATATTATTAAATAACAACTATTAAATTGGCTAGGGTCAATTGATAATTATGCAGACTATTTCATGTCCGGACATTTGGTGTCAGTTAGTGCCAATTCATGAGCATTTTGGAAGTAATAAATCATATTTATTGCCTATATTAGACTTATTAATAGTTAATAAATTTTATGACCTTCAAAATTGATTGAAAACACCTACGAAAATTTATTTGGAATGTGAAATTTATGCTGGTTGTTTTAATAGAATAGATTAATTGTTTGATATAAAAATGTTGATTTTCGACGAATTTTCAGGAAATTGTAAGTGACTTTATTGAAATTATATAGGAATTAATTATTAACTATAATTCAATTAGAATAGAATTTAATTAGAATAGAGCTTTAAAATTTTCAGATTTCAAGCCTAGTAAATGCTTTGTTTTGAGATTGTTCAAACCAAGAACAATGAATAGCTTCTTTTTGGACTTTATATCAGTCATTAATGTTAATTTGTTTTTTGAATTTTATAAAGTTGTTAAATGCATTAATTGTACCATAAATCAGGTCATAAAAGAGCATTTTTTATGAATACTCTAAGTATACTCCAGTGGTGGACAACCTGTGTGCTGAGGCACACTAAAGTGCCACTTAACTGCCATGAACCGTAGATTCGGAAGAAGCTTTCCACCAAGCTATGCCCCAAAAACCAAAAGGTCGTCCACTCCTGTTCTCTTACAATTAGGATTGACTTTACTGCCTTTATTTCGTTTGTCACGTCCAGCCAATTGACATTCAATCAATATCTCATATTCTCTATATCATTTTAGCACCTATCATCATCATCATCATCATTATCAAAAACAAGCTTCCATACTGTCAAAAAGTCAGTAAATATAATTCATCGAACAGTCATTCCAGATGACTTGATGAGAACAAGACTTGCTGGATATGTAACAAAGATAAGATCTGGAAGTGATTTTGACATTTCATTACTAAATTGCACATTTGAATTGAATGCATTGGATACGATTCAGCCGATAATTGATAGTGGAATAGTTGAGGCTATATTTGATTGTTATGATACATTTACTGAGCAGCAGAAGAGCAGGATCTTGCCAATATTGTCAACAATATCATCGACGACTTATAAGAATGTGATTGTGTCGACCAATTTAGAGGATCTGATGAGGATCTTGAAGCTTGAATACAATGAGTCAACAATGAAGAAGGTTTTGGACACAATTAAGGAATATTTGGAACTTGATGAATCTATAACTGAGAAGATTCTCAAACTTGGTGGATTAGAGATCATCCTTGAAGCTTGCAGCTCAATAAACTCAGACATCCTATTTGTATGCTCTAAAATGATCCTCTATATTGTTCTATTCGGTGGAAAAAGCTCCGTTCAGATGTTAATGAAAAGTAACTTGAATGCCTGGATACTTCCATTAGTCCACATCTATGAAGACAATCGAATCCGATATTATGCATTCTTCAGTCTCGTCTACATCAGAAGCATCCATAAAATTAATCATGACTTCTTCGAGTATGGATTAATGGACAACAATGTCCATTGGCTGTCCGAAAATGAAATTCATCTTCGTAGCTGCGCAACATTGGAATGTAAAAACACAGCTAATTTGTATCAAAAGCTTTTGTCTATGCTGACAAGTAAGAACAGAATGGCACAAACATTTGGTACTTTTCAGATGTGCTGCGAGCTTTCATCTAATTTTGATACATTCTCAATTTATCATGACACGAGTGTCATTCGTGCACTTCGACGTATTGCTGTCTATTCCAATATTATAACATCCAGATTTGCTATTAATGCATTGATAATTTTGACAAAAATGTCAGATAATCGTGTCCAAAGATTTCCACCAAAAAGTATATCCGAATGGAATGAAGATGATGTTCAGAAATGGCTGAAAATTTTTGGATTTCAAGATTATTGTCTGTTCTTTAAAGGAATCGATGGAGAAGCTTTAATGAAGCTTAGTGATTATGATTTAAAGAATCATTACTTCCTGGCTGATTCCTGCAAAAGGAAGTTATTCGTTGAAGAAAGATCAATTTTAGGAGATGAATCAAGCCTAAAAATGATCAAAAGTCTCCAAGAGGAATCGACATTATACCAAAGTGAGCCACTAATGAACAATGGACTGTCCATAACATATGATCAAAGAGCTTCCGTTATTGACTCACCATTTCGTGTTGTAAAGAAGAAATTTGACGTTTTTATCAGTTATCGTCGACAAGGCGGTTCCGATCTTGCTAGTTTGATCTTCATTTATCTAAAAGGAAAGAAGCATCGTGTCTTTTTCGATGTACAAACATTACGAGCCGGAAGATTTGCTGATAAATTAAAGAACTCAATACAACAATCAAAAAATTTCATTCTTCTACTCACGAATGATGCGCTGAATAGATGTAAAGATGAGGGTGATTGGATAGCAGTTGAAATTGAAATGGCATTGAAGTCACATTGTAACATAATTCCTATCACAAGAGATTTTGATAATAATGCATTTAATGATAATGATCTTCCGGAAAGTATCAAGCAGATTAGAGAATATAATCAGATTCATTGGCATCATGACACTCAGGTATGTAGAGAACTCATTTTGACCAACAAGTGACTTTAGTTCCTTAAATTAATTTTTCTGATTCTACAGAACTCTTGTCTCAAGAAAATATCAGAGTAAGTATTGAACATTTATAATCAGTTGGAATCGATAGGATGTTTATACTTTTTGTTTCAATAACAAAAGTCTCGTGTTTACTTTTTGTCGTTGGATGCTTTGCCTCTCATAGTGAAAATTGTATAAATATCAGAAATAATAACATCTTTTTGAACATAAACAGCTTATGACTAAGTCAACATTCATTTGTAGTTTCCAAAATGGATCCAAGACTAATTTTTTGGGTTTTCATCTTACTGGCATTCTCATATTATCGTTCTACGCATAGTTGAACTCTATAACACCTTCCCTCGTGGATTCGTACCTAGAACAGTGAATCAAATCTGTGATTCTATCCCACATACGATACTGTTGCGTTTCTGAAGTCTGTGACCTATTTAGTCACACTTTCGCTGGTTCGTACTTTCGCTTATCAAATTATTTCCAGATCAATGCCTTCTTTATTAGCTCTTTTTTTAGCAAAAAGTTTACATACGTTGCTGTGCTAACATTAAAATGTTCAATTGGCTTTTTTGCTCATTTTTACGACGGTCAATAAATAATTGAATTGTTATGGCTGAATCCGATCAGCTCAAATTATTCATGGCAGACGTTATGGCGCCTAAGTGACAATTTTCAAGTTGACCAGGTCAGCTGGCAACTCTCATAAAAATTGGAGATCGAGAAAGTTTGAAATTGATAAAATATTCTAATATATTTTGGAAATTCCATCTTAAGCCAGTCAAAATATTATCTTTATTTTTTCTCGGAATAAATTTGTGAAGTGTCTTGATTTCTAGATTTAACTAAGACAGTGCTATCCGTTTTTTGCACTGCGGAATACCTTTGTGGTAAACCTCAACCGAAACCCATACGCATAAGCCATACGGCATACTAGTGCATTCTAGTTTATGGCAATTCCAAGAAAATACGACGGCATATTAGTGTTCCGTGGCACACAGTTTGGACAACACTGAACTATTGGATTGGGAATCCATTATTAAAACTAGATAAATTAGGTGTGAATATAATTTCTAAACAAATTACTGTACCAAGAGAAGAAACAAGTTGTTCGTCATTTCTAATCATATCCAATCAGTAAATACAAATACATGTACAGTTTACCCGAGCGACACAAATGAATAAAGTTCAGCCACGGAGTTATAAAGCGGATTGGGGCCTCAGTTTGGCTAAAAATAGACAACTTCCATTTGGTGTTGATAAAAGAGGTACTGCGGAGCCTTCTGCATTTGCGTCACTCTGGTCAGATTCAAAACGCATACAAAATTCCATTAAATTACTTCTAAAAAGCCCACAATAATTTCCATGGAAATAACGATCATTTTCTCTAATCACTTAACTGATGACATCAAGCTATTGATACGTCAGACAATAATTTCATTAAGAACCTAGTCAAATCCAGAAATGCTTAGCAATAAAAAATAGAATCTTGTTGACTTTGAACTTTAAATTTCATCAAACCGGCCACACTTTGTTTTTCATATAATTAGAAATTTCGTAAATATTACGAAAATACAGCTGCGTTGATAACCTTTCAAGCATCCAAACACGCACTGCCGACTTTTTGTTTACATATTATTTACTTAATAAGTTACAGCAATTTAAATTAATTATATTCTATATATGTAGATATATGGAGAATAGAAATGATCCAAATTGCCCCTGGAACTGGCTCAACACGAGGAAGAGGACCAGTCACGAACAGTCATAGAAAAAAAAAGCTCAAGTATTATTAAATTAGCTATAAGATTACATTCACCTACATATTTTCAATTATTAACTATTATGTCCATTGTTCGAGTGATAACAATTCAAATACTAAACATGAATAAAAAAATTAATCAAAAAATATATAAAGTAAGCATTTTATATCACGTGTGTGTATGCTTAAAGTTAAGTTAGTTTCGTGCATGAGAGAGAGTAACTGATCTCAAAAGAAAAAAATCATCTGGGATAAAGCTTTACATGCTTTATGAAAAAGTGAAAAAGATTTTAGTTGCAAAACAGCTCGCGATTCGTTTGGTTGTGTCTTATAATAAGGAAAAGTAAAGCTTGTGTCCAAGGCATTCAATAAAAAAATATATATTATTAATACTCATCAAGTTTATCAAGTTCACAAATTTTAAGATATCAAGAAAAGTGTCCAAGGAGATAACAGATATGACGGCGACAGATCCAAGTCGAGAAAGCCTTGGTAATGAACAAAAAATTTTTTGCAAACTTAAAACTAGTTCCAAAATGTAAACAAAAATTAGAATTCATTAGTTGTATTAATTTAACGATGCCTATTTAGCAATTCCAACATAAATTATTAAGTGAGAAAAATTAATCGTTTTACAATGAAAGCATTAAGTTTCCCATACATGTACACACCAATTGGCTATTTTAACAAAAAGAAACTTTCAAATTTGAATCGTTTAGGAAGTGAAAATTGAGATCATTTTCAAAAAAAAATTGCTTGACCTCGCTCAAAAGCAGCATATCTTAAAAAGTATAATAAGACTTTAAATTGAATTGAATATGTGCGAAAAAGTTTTCAGTAAGTGGTGATTTATGCATAAAATGATAGCAGAGAGTTTGCTGGAAGGTAAACCGTAATGATCATTGATGAGTGAAGATAATTTCATTGCTTGTTAGCAAATTACAGCAGTAATGATCAACTCGTGCAGTCAAGGGTGAAATTTGAAAGAATGTTTCTAAGTTTCCTATTGATAGGAAGCGAAATTTCCCTACTTTAATGGGAAATTGGAGGAAAATTTCCCATTTTGATGGGAAATCAGCAAGAAAAGGCACACTTTGATGGGATTTTTTACAATTTCCCATCAAAAGTTTATAAATTATCAAAAATAATAACAAATTTACAATAACTCACTTGATTCTTACTTATTCACGTTCTTTGCTGGCCGTACAGATCCATGAACTGCCAAGGATGCTGAATATTGCTAATTTCATCTTGTTATTTGTTTGTTACCGGTCAAATATAATAAAAATAGAAACGAGAAAATTACAAAAAAAATCTAAAAATTTCTGCTTGAAAATAATTCAAATTTCAAAAAGCCGTTAAATTTCAATTGTTATTTCATAGAACTTTCTCATAAAATCCATCTCTGCATAATAGCTCACTATGGTCAAGTAGAAAGAGTATACAATTTCTCAATTTATAATCCACCAATCTTAATAAGACTTTGCGATTTTTGTGACTTTTTATTAAATAATTTTTTATGTTCATTGTCATTGCCAATCTTTGTCAATTTAGTGCTATTCAAGAGATTTAAGAATGAATATGCTCAAGTTGATTATTTCACTTTTAAGAACTGTATGGCGCTTAACAAGCTTTAAATTGATAGTAGGCACACATAATATGTGTTAATGTAGCTACATCTTCATTATTAATTTGAGGTCAGCATAAAAACAGTTAATCATCATCAATGTACCTAGCATTTCTATTTGATGAGTTATTTTTAACAAAATCACTTAAATATGTTTTCCAAGAATATGTCAATCATGTGATAATTGATGAAATAATGAAAGGAAATTAACGAAACGCACAGCAAGCGACGCAAATATTTAAGTCAACCTGTTAATTTTCTATTCATATACTTTTACTATTGACATGACTCATTCTCTATCTCTTCTTTTTTTGGACAATTTCTTTTAGAAATGGACGACTCCAAAGTGAAGAAAGATCCAGTACAAAGTGCAATTGGTGATATTGGCTATTGGCAGATATTCATTTGCGCCATTATCTTCCTACTCAAGTTTCCCGTAGCATGGCATCAAATGGGTAAGTTGTAGACGTAAAGCATCTTCAATTTCAGTTATCTCTGATTCATTTCTGCTTAATCAAAATTAAAATAATTCCCAAACTTAAGTTAATTAACATAGAAATGTCAATTGAATGCTTACGACAGCAAAAAAATCATATCTGATTCATGTATGCTGAACGAATTTTAAGTTGTTCGGCCAATTCTCAATTGAGTATGAAGGCTAAACAGCCGAATCATCTATCGTCTATCCCAGTTCATTTCTCTTGTCAATAAACTCGCACCTGATACATTTCTGCTGAATCAATTTGGGTTAATTCAACGACTCAAGCTATTCAAGCCGATAAATCTCAATTGTGTGTGACTTGACATCTCCAAAAAAAAGCATTACACCTGATTCATTTCTGCTGAATTAAATTTGACTTAATTCTCATACAAAAGCAAGCTAAGTAATCTCTTCCTTTTTCCGTTACTATTTAGGAATCATATTTCTCGCACCAAAGCCTGACTTTACATGCTCAAATGAAACACTCAGTAGATGTGATGCAAATTGTCCACAGCACGTGTTTAACACTGAGATATTTACCAATACAATCCAAAGACAATGGGACTTGGTGTGCAACAGAGAATATTTATCGAATTTATCGCAGACAATATTCATGCTGGGTATTTTAGTCGGTAACATGTTTTTCGGCGGTCTCGCCGATAAATTAGGAAGAAGGTAAGAAGACGTGACATGATTTCACTTTCCATTACAATTACTATTTACTTTTTTTATTTTATGTACATACAGAATTCCATTAGTTATTGCCGTAACGGTTCAGCTCATTTTCGGTGTTTTGGCTTCATTCGCTACAAATTATTGGATATTTGTCATATGTCGATTTATAACAGCAGCCGCAACTGGTGGAACAATGGTAACAAGTTTTGTACTTGTCATGGAGATAATCGGAATCAAATATCGAGAATTATTCTCCGTCCTGTATCAAGTTCCTTTCAATTTGGGTCATTTAACTCTCCCACTTTTTGCATACTATATTCGTGATTGGCAAAAACTGCAATTCGCTTTATCAATTCCATCGATTGTATTGCTTTCATATTACTGGCTTATACCTGAATCTCCAAGTAAATATATTATAACTTTAAAATGCAATGAATCATGATTCAAGACATTAATAATAATAATTAAAAATATAGGATGGCTGTTTACTGTCGGACGGGTCAACGAATCAGCAAAAATTTTGGAAAAGGCTGCAAAGAAGAATAAATTACCATATGAGCATATCAAAGGTGATTTAGAATCAGTACAAGAATTGAAAACGGAACAAGTTGCAAAAGGAACGATCGTTGATCTAATTCGTACCAAGAATATGAGAATAAAGACAATTTGCATGAATTTCAATTGGTTTGTATGCGGTATGTGCTTCTTCGGTGTATCACAATATGTTGGTGAAGCTGGCGGTAACCTCTTTAAAAATGTTGCCATTTCCGCTAGTTTAGAAATTCCAGGTAATATGATGCTGATTGAATAATAATATATCATTAAATTACCATTTCATTTTAACTATAAATAGGCACACTTGTTTGTATACTTTTACTGAAATATTGGGGACGAAAGAAGACTTTAATCATGTCAAATTGCGTTAGTGGTTTTGCTTTACTTGCAATTGCATTTGTTGACGAAGGAGAGCATGAACTTATTGTTATTTTAGCAACTATTGGAATTATTGGAATGTATGTAGCTTTACCATTCTGTAACCTGTATTGCATGTTAATATGGTCAATTACCTTTCAGGTGCATCTCATTCCCTACTGTCTATCTTTATGGCGGTGAACTGTTCCCAACAGTTATTAGAAATATTGCTATTGGTACAGCTAGTATGATTGCTCGAATTGGATCAATGATATCACCATTCATTGCTAGTGGATTAAGTAAAACAGCACATTGGTTACCTCCAGCAATTTTCGGAATTATTCCTATTATCGGAGCTGTTTTAGTTCTGTTTCTGCCAGGTAAATTGCTTTAATTGTATTAAATTAAGATCTTATGGTACATGACTTGAATTTTACAGAAACCAGAGGCTTCCCACTTCCGGAAACTATTGAGGATGGCGAGAATTTCGGAAAGAAGGAAAAGAAGAAGATTACTGCTTAAAATTGCCATATTTATCATCCAAAGCTATCAGTATACCTATTTTTAATATTTTCTCTATAAAGTGTGATTGAGTATTAGTCGCGTGCAATGGTTTATTGCCGTTTTCTGTTCATTTTCAAACTAAAGCGACATCTTTTGAAAATCAAGAGAACTAAGTAGACTAAGACATAATGATATAAAATGACAAAACATTGTTAATGAAAAGTTCCATGAATTGATTAATTCCTTTATCAATTGTAATGATTATTTTTTGCTCGATGAGTTAAATAAACTAATTTTTTTATGATTTAGAAAAAAGAGAATTAACTTTTTTTATTTTAATGAATTTTTGTCTGAAAATTACTTACAGTAAGATATAATTTTATAAAATTAGCTTAAACTTCATCCTCATTGAGCAGCATATTTGGAATTCCATTACTTATTGGAAATACTCGGCCAGTTTCAGGACAAATTAAAGATCCATTGACAATTTCAATTTCTAGCAGCAAGTGATGAAGTTTTTGTAAGAAATCTGTGTCATGTAGTGATGTCTCAATGTTGACCTCTTCTGGAATTTCAGCACATCCAACAATATCAGCTGCACTCTTAATTGCCGACCATTCTAATCGTGGTAACATCCTCTGTACAAATTCTGGATTGAAATTTTGCTGCTCAACTTTTTTCTCAACAACCTAGAAAATTTATTTTTTTAGTTTTTCTCAAAATTAACAAAGTGATCTTTGGACTTACATTCAATTTCAGTGGATATCCAACTTTTACGCCTCTTATGCATTTCGATGTGAGGAAATTGTATGTAATTAACTTCATTTTTAGCTTTCTTTGAATTTGTTGTTTACTTTAAATGCAATATTGCGAGATCTACAATAACAAGGTGCAGGAATTTTCGGTAGATCAAAAAATTTGAATTTTAAATGACCGTTGAATACTGGTAGATCAATTTTTAGATGATGAATAAAAATTTGTGTTTTGATGGCAATTTAGAGAATTTTATGCTACTGGAAGTTGATAAACATATTCCTGATTTAATGTTAAATGCTTCTGAAATGAAAAATGATAATCCAGTGAACTAAAAAATGAAAATAACTCAAATTCATATTCAGAATTTTCATCAGATTTAATTTTTATTTCACATAATTTTTTTTTTCTTTAAAACCATTTCATTCTCATAGTTATTAGTTTTCTCATTTATTTAAGGAAATTTTTGTCATTCCATAATCATGAACAAATCAATTTTTTTCTTATAATTTTATATACTTTTCCATCAACAAAGATTCCTTTATTTCTCTTATTATTTATGTAATTTTTCATCTTTCAATCGAACAACAAAAAGAGGATGAAAAGGAAATAAAGTCTCGAGATAAGCAAGCCTTTTTTATGTTGGATGTACGAAAATAAAAAAGTTTTTAATTTCTCACAAATACATTGACACAGGATTGAAATGTATCTTTATTACCCAAAATTGGACCTTTTTTTGTATTAAACTGCTTGATATCCTCAATGAAAATTGCTTAAGCATTAAGAATATTGGGCTATGAAATAAAATAGACTAGAAACTTTTCTGACCTCATTAACACATGACCATCTTTCATTCACGGAAGGTCATAACGTAAATTAACACCATTTATCAACCAATTTCATCTCTCTTTATGCTATATTCATGAAATTGTCTTCCCTTTCCACCAGGCAGACTGAAATTTTTAAATAAACTTCTTTTGCGAATGTTTTGAAAGAATTTAGATGAGTTATTTGAAGGATTTTCATTTTTTTGTTTAATTTATCTTCATTTACATGCTAATATCATCTATTCTAAACTTTTATTTTTAAATTTTTTTTATAATTTTCTTATTCATCGCACATCCATAACTAACTAAATTGTTTTGTTTATCTCATCATTTTTTTTTAACTTTTTTTGATGTTTTTGTTATGTTTTTTTGGAGTTTGACATCCATAGTTAGAAGTTTAGGAATTTTTCATTTATGGCAGAAAGTTTTAGATTTAGAATTTAGAATTTTTTAGTCGCAAGATAGAAGATGTGCTTTATTGAGAGCTTTTATTGATGGGAGCTGTTTAGTTTTATGGACCAAATGAAATTCGGTTAAACAAGAATCTGAGACAAATATTATCTTTAGAATGATAAGATCAATCCGTACAGCAGCAGTCACGATGCCATGAGAGAACCCATTAGCGTCTTCTCGTCTTCTCAAGTCCCGAGTGGCACCGTACGTCGAGCCGTTAGGGCAACTTCGAGTCTTATCTTTAAGAAGACGACGAAACGGTTCTGTAGCGTCTACATTGTGCTGCTCGAGTAAGCTCCAATGTTAAGACTTATCGATCCTTTTTGAGATTATGTCAACGAGACAGCTATGGATATAAAATCTCTGATTCTTTTAATAAAATCTCGGATCTTGGTTATCACTTGATCAATATTTTAGGCTACCTAGTTAGTTTTCTAGGTTACCACTTTATAAGGACACCAGTTTTAGTGATCCAAAAACAGCTTCCATCAATAAAACATCTCAATCATCAGGAAATTTTTAGTTCCTTTCTTCTCATTTGTATCTATTGCTTCATTTTAGGAGGAAATTTATTAAAAAAGTTACGATAAATTTTTCTTTTAAATTTCTTCACATTTTACGTATCAAAAAAATTGTTTATAAGGAAATACTTTATTCTTTTTTTTTTGTTTTGCTTCCGTAAGGTAACAAACGAGATTCATGTTATATCATTTTCACTACAATGACTGTTGTACATTATCTGTCGTATAATATAAATTCATATAAACTAAGAATGATCTACAGTAATAATATGTATATGCATTGTTGTGTTTCGTGTACGACTTAAAAGTTAAAAAATATCAATCCTTAAATTTGTCTCTGTTTTGAGTACAAATTGGGATTAAAAACGGTTCCTGTGACGTTGATCTGAGTGACATGAAGAAAATCAGTGATAATAAGGCATTGAAAGTGATGCTACAGAGTTGTTTATTGACAAAAAGGCTGTAATTTGGTAAATTTCTGTAGATTGTGATCTTGGAAACTAGAAACTGGATTCTTGTTACTTCATGAATACAGCACTAGTTCATGTAATGTATAAATCCCAAAGTTTAATCAAAACCTGATCCAGTGATGGATTTTTGGTAGAATTTTAACCTTTCTTTGCGTTTTAAGGATCTGAAATCCAAATTTGGCTAACAGTAGAGTTGGGTCAAAAATTGAAGTCCGGCAGTTCCTTATAGTTTGTAAATTATAGTTCGTCCAAGGCTAAACCGTACTATACAGTTCCAGTGCCAAAACACACATTCAGCTCCTTAATCCCAGCTGATATTCTCATGTCACCCATCTCAGATGTGAGGATGAAAATTAAAAATTACTGGAACAACTAATGCATTTGTTTCTATCTTCAGCACTAAAGTAAAGTCTAAACGTACAAATTCAGTTAATAATCTTCAGTCTATTAAAAGATTTTTTTCTTTGTTAAATCTTCCTTAACCACTCATTTCACTTGAATTCATCAATAAATTCTGAATGTTTTTTTTAATCATACATTAAATTTAATTAATTAATTAGAAATATTGTTTTTGTAAAATTGTTTACGGTATTGATTACCTAACAGGAATTCTTTCATTTTTTTCATCTTTTAAATTAATTTCATTATTAATTGTTGAGGTAAGAAAATTATACATACATGTATGCTTTTTATATTATAATTAATTGTGGTTCTGTTCTGTTGTTTTTTTTATTTTTATTTTATTTATTTCATTTGAGTGTAAACATTTGGTTCTAATTAGGATGAGTAAAGTGGAAATAAAATATTACAAGCATTTGTGGTCGTCAGGTGGGCTGGAGAGGGGAAGAATTATGAGTCACGTAGGTGCAATTTAGGGAATTTATTCGACGGGAAGTGTGGTTGCTTTATTATTTTATTGTTTTATTGACTAAAGATCTTTTAAATGTTCAGATCTTTCGAGATTATAATGATGAGTCACTTCTATAACTTGTAAATGAAGGAACTTATCAGACAGATAATAACTGAATGAAAATATTAATAAATCAGATGTTTATTCTTTGAAATTCAATAATAGACTGAATATTTATATGAGGGGATTAACAACCATAAAAGGGGAAAACTCCTAATTTCAGTGGTGAATATAATTTGAATATTAAATGACAGTTGGGACATTTTCAACATAAACTGTTTATTCTTCTCTTTGTTCATTAGTTTTTCATCAATTCTGTCTCCAATGACTCACCCAAAAATAGAAATACATTTTCAGGGAAGCGAAAACTTATATTTGACCTGAATAAATTTGACACAATTTAATGAAGAGCGTCTGGAGTGCAATATGACTTTATAAATAGAACTCAAAATAAGCTTCATAACAATGATGATTGTGCAAATTTAGTATTAACATAATCAACACCTATTTAAGGCTCAAAATTATCCCAAAGAAACAACCCACATGTGATGAATATAAAATTTCATTTCCACTACTCATTCAACTGCATGTAAAGGTTTAATGTTGAGTATTTTACGTTCGAATCTATCAAATTTTATTATCATGATTATTCATTGATTCTCTTTCTAGAAAGGTTAACAGTATTTACGGATTATTGCTTTAAAAAAGTATCAAAAAATCATAAAGAAGAGCAAAGATTCTGAGGAGTTTGAAATGTTTTTTTGTAAAATTTGGTTTTTTTCACAAGAAATAGTAGAAAAAAGAATCTGTTCCACTTTGTTGATATCATTCTTCAATGTTTTATGAATTAGGAATTGTTTTCACATTTTTTTTATGTTTCTTTTTCTTAAATCTATTGTTATACTAAGTTTCTTCTCATTTCTCTTATTTTTTATTATTTTTTTATTATTATTTTTCATTTTTTTCCTTTTTTTGTCAAGGAAAATTTTTTTCTCTCTTTTTTATGCTTTTTTTCTGCATTCATGACTAAAAAGATACTCAACCGTAATTATTATGATCGTCATGACGTCTCACTTTGTTGTTAAAGAAAAGCTACAGCAAAAGTTCAGTGGCATAACATAAAAGAACAATAACAAATTGAATTTTAAATTCGTGGAAATTAAATTATGTGTTGCCTTGTTCACAATACACTCCACTGACAAATGAAGAATTCAAAGACTAATTTCACGAAAGTGGATTATATCTTTTAATGTATATATGTTGGATTTGGATGATAATTTTCTGATTCAAAAGATTTTATTTTAAAGCATTTAAGCTTCTGTGTTGAGTAATAAGTGGTTTTGAGGTTCTTAAACATTTTCACAAGCGATGCACATGATTCCATACTTGTGTAGTGACAAAAAATGTCGAAAATTAGTCAAAAATTGTCTAAATTTTCTAACGGTCTTTTGAAATTCAAAAATTAACTGTTTTTTCGTTTTTGAAAATCAAAATAACGGACAATTTCAACTTTTTTTTTTTAAAAAAAATCAGAAATTTTCATAACCGTCAATCAAATTTCAAAATTTAACGGTTATTAATTTTTTTGAAAATCAACATAACTCAAATTTCTATGTAAGTTTGGAAGGTTTAGTGTATCGACATACCCCTGATGGCATGTTTGGCATATCTAAAGAAGTAAGCATATTCCGAATTTTAAATTTCCCACAGGATTAAATACAGTCTAAATCAAACAGTTTTAATCCCTCAAATCTAAAAAATCAATAATTCTCAATTTCGCGTATACTTGTTGCCTTAAGAGCCTGAATTCCAAGTATTATTCCTCAAAATTTTGTTTAATTCATACGTCTCTCGGGAATAGAATTAAGGTATTAATATTCATCATAATAACATTTTCTCAGTAAGAATTTTTTTGAACATTTTCTCGAGATTTTCCTTTAAAATGACTTAAAGGTAAGAGCATTAACAAGAAGCCTCTTATGGAATTCAACCTGTTCATCTTGAAATAATCGCGTATTTTGATACAAATTCACAGCACACGAAGAGAAATATTCAAAAAAGGTTAAGATGCTTATCATTGACACATTTGGATATCAATTGATTATTATAGTTTGAAGACCATGCCACTTTCGTGATATCAATCCATAGATTCTTCCTCCTTCTCATAGACATTTATAACATTATTTATATTCAGTAAATATTCCATCTGTACAAGAATTTTATCAGGTCGGGCGAGAGAAGGTTCAATACAAAATAATGGCAATCAGGATCCAGATTCATCAACATTGATTCTTTGTCGTTCCTTCATATTAATTAGATTCATGCAAAGAGAGAAACTTTGTAATTTAATATATTTAACTTGCTCATGGCATACTTATATCAAAGTAATTGCAATGACATTTCTCTCATTGAAATGATGAAGATAAGCGTAATAGAATTGTAATAAATATTAAATAGATGAATGATTAATGGATTAGAGACATTGCATGAAGTATATAAATAATAATAATAATTTTTGCCTAATTAATTTTCTAAATATCACGATAGTTCTGAATTTCCAACAGAATATTGCGTTTCCAACGTTGGACGTCGAAGACCGGTACGGGTTTGGGAACGTAATGATGCATTTGCTGTTGTTTGGTATGCTCCTTGATACATTGGTGGACAATCTGCCTTTATCAACTCTTGTGTCTCACGTAATTGACGCTGCACCTAAAAATAGACGTAAATTTTAATGTAAATTTAATTAGGAGTAAATGATGTTGTCATGTACCTGCGGTGCTAAGCGATTGACCGATATTGCATGAGGAAAGCGCGGCTCTTGAGGTTGTTGAACCTAATGATAAATGTAAATTGTACTTTAAAAATCGTTATTTAAATGAGAATTTTTTGATAAATCATTTTCATGACTCTAATTAACATAAAAATGTGATTCTATGTACATTAAGGTTTAATTCCCACAGAAAATGAGAACTTTTTCCAAAAACATGATATTTAGGAGAGTCTTCATGACTTGACGCATTTTCCATAGCTGTAAACAATTTTTTGAAGAATTTAATTTGAATATAATGAGAATCTCATGACTGGATGTAATGCAATCTCATTTTGAAGCCTTTGAGACTGTCGTCGTCATGTCTGAGAAAATTTCCATCGAATTCTCTTAGATAGATTGATGGCAATTGTGTTAAAAACTCATCTCAGTCAAGGTTATGGAATCAGTCTATATCAAGACAAAGTGGATCCACTTCCTGTCCATAGCATGCTAAAACTAAGGGTCATGTGCGAATCTTTCTCATGAAAACTTTTCCTAAAAAGTTAATTTGGATCTTCCAAGAACGAACTAAAGAGATTTTTGGCATAAAAGTTTCATTTTGTGGGTGTTTGTGGATATATAGCAATCATGAAATTGATGGACATTAACAACTCATAGCAATTATTGTATATGATGATAATACTTGAGAATGTACAGCATCTCCTCCGTAAAGTGGCACCGCATTTGGCTGTGTAGGAAAATATGACATTTGAAGACACGCAATATTACGATTTGCCGTAGCTTGTGGAATATTTGTGGCACCAGGAATTGGCGGTGAATAATTGGATGACGGTATGACAGATGATCCAGACAATTGTCTTAATTGTATATTTTGCTGTTGCTGTTGTTGATATTGAGCGAGTATATGTGCTTGTTGCAGTGTCTGTTGTGGCTGTACACCATATGTTTGATGAATGATTGTTTGCGTCAGCAATTGTTGACGATTACTTGGATTTAATTCTATTCGTTTTGGACTGTTGATCGATATATTACCACTTGCAGCAACAGCAGCCGCTTGATTCGCTTGATGTTGTTGTAACTGCTTAATCATTTGCTGTTGCGTTAATAACTCAGCGCTAAGTGGTTGTTGGAATTGAGATCTTAACTGTTGTCGACTGCGTGTCCGTAAACGGCAATAAAAAAGTAATGTAATGATAACAATAAATCAGATTAGTAATCTTGACACGACACAAAACGATTGTGTATAAACAAGAGGACGTTCTTGTTAATTTTCGAATATCTATTATGTCTTTGGGGTCAATCATAAATGACGTCCATTAATGATTCGATTCTTAAAGCTTAATTGCTCCATGACATGTGATTCCTTAGTATTAAAGGAGCTTCCTCATTCAAAAATCTCATAGACAGCATGTATGAACAACCCAAACGACTATTTCATGCTTATATTAGTACTTACGTTAATGGTGCGCTACGCACTGGCGTGTTTTGAAGAGATCGACTTGTTGATGAACACATTGACGCTGAAAGACTCGCACTCTCCCAATGTTGAACGAGTGAATTAAGTCTTGCTTCCTCAAGGGCTATTTCAGTCTCACTATTCGAATCATAATCCGGACCTTGCTCAATCTTTTGATCAAGCATTTTAAAAAAGTTTTGCTGACTAGTGGAAATTTCTCTGCACCAATACAATGGATGATTATGCATAGCATGAGGAGAGATAAAAATAAGGAACAAAGGCAGAGAAGGAATTAAAACATTTTTATCATTAAACCAATGTCTATAAGCAATAATCTTACTGGCTTTGTAAAAGTGGTCCATTTTTCTTTAGAATAGGAATCATAACTTCATTGCTGTTTGGCTCGGGTGAGCTGCCCTCCGACAACTGCAACTCCTCATCGATTTTCTCCTTCTCCTTGTGTTGCTGCTGTTCATCTTCTATTTTTGGGTTTTTATAGGAATGGTTGATTTCAATTGTTGTTGTAGATATGTGGGTTTTATATATATTTTTTTGGTTAAACGAGAGCGAGATGCGTTGTACATACACAAAAAGGAAATGGAAGAAGAAATGAGATGAGAATAAGGCATGAGAATGGAAATAAAATTTTTAAATGAAATTTATTGTTTTTTTTCTTTGGTTAAGCACAGTGGTGGGCAACCTGGGTGCCGCGGTACACTAATGAAGGACCTAGAACCTTATGTATTGTATGGTTCTGGTCGACGCATACCACTAATATGTGTCGCGGCACAAAGGTTGCCCACCACTGGGTTAAACATTCCATTTCCGCAATGATAAGCAGTAGCCATAGATTTTTATGCGCGGATTAATCTCAACTTACTTTCTTCAGTATTCTCCTCCTCATCATCGCCAGAGTCTTCTATGTGCAATGGATTAACATCAAGTGGAACAAAAAAGACAGAAAGGAGAAATTAAAAATTTAAGAATAATGGCACGAAACACTATTAAAGGTATTCGGAAAAGCTTCATTAAAACTTATTGAGCATGTGGATACAACAAAAAAGAACACACAAAAGAAATAAAATAATGGAAACTTCTTCTTATTCCTCTCGTTCACTTGCTGTTTTGTATCACTTTGTACTTTTTATGCTCGAACGTACGTTTGCATCAGAGTAGTAAAAAATTAGATCATGTTTCTGATTACATATTCATGATTTTCAATCAAATGATATGGATGAGTTAAAGTGCCTATCAAAAAAATGAGCCTATCATATTGCTTTATTGTGTAGAAAAATGGGTTCCTTGATTGATATGATAATTTTTATAGGAAAAAGGATGTAAATAATAAAAAGTTTTTGACATTAGACTGTATCTTTTTTGGAATCATATGTGTAGACTAGGGTTGGATGACCTTGTTGAGATTTCTATTGGAAGTCAGAATAGTATGTTGTCTTTGGGGGTTGTTGGCAAATGACGTCACTTACTATACAGAGAGCTTACTAAAATTTACAGTGGATCAATCTACGAACGGCATGATGCAGCAAATTTCAGTTCTTCTGCAATATGTGCCAGAAATATCCATTACATAGCTTTTAATCAGATTTGAGTCTTAAACTTGAAAGCTCCCTGCAGACTAGAATAGAGTACGGACCGTACAAAGCAATATCAACTTTAAATCTTGAACAAGCACGTAGCTTTATGATAAATGAATCCTTCTATTTTAACTACCGATAACTCTCTGCGCTATTGTTGAAGATAAAGCTTGAAAGATGATCGAAATGATTTAGGCGAAGATATAATGATGTAGATAAAGCTGGAAATAAAGCTTATACCAGAATCTCATCTCACAAGCAGAGGCACAATCGATTTTATATCCTTAGGCTTAGAAACTTGATTGTATCAGACAGTATCAGATAACGGATTAATAAATATTTTACTTTGTAGCACTTTGATGTGGAAAAATGTCGGCATTGCTTAATTTGAATGTTGTGGAGCATTGTACGAATCCTTAGCATATCGACAGCAGTCTAATATAATAACTGGGAGTTTAAGATCTAGTGGGAATCGAACCTACGGACTCACAAAAGAGTGATCCAGATTACTGGTCTGAGACCTAACCACTCGGCCACAGGTGCCTTACTTTCGCACAGACAGATTCACCTTCATATGCCTCTATACCCAAATTCCACTCTTCTCAGACACCACACCAACTTCCATTAAATACCCTCATTTATAAAAGGCAAGAAGACTTAATGAGAGAGTTTATTGACAATTCCGTTAAAGGTCACGAAGCCGAAAGTTGAACACTTTTTGGTACTTTTTACACCAGACAAATAGAAAAGGAGAAGTCATTACGGTACCCAAAAACAAAAAGAACAACATTATCAACACGGCGCATTCCATTTACTCATTACAGCATTTACAAATTAAATTAGACTGTCAAAATTTTAATTAGATTTATTTCACAGAATATGCTGTGCCTTTGTTTGCCAAAAATATCCAAAATTGTGTTTATTGAAGATGAATGTTAATGATTACATACAAAACTTTCAATTCCTTTAACAGGAAATACTGAAAAGATTTTCATTTCAATTGTTTTTCAGCACTGACTTAAACAAAAAAACATTATTTGAAGTCTTTTACAAATAGGAGAAAATGGAAATAGCATTTACAATGTAGTAGGCCATAAAAGGAGAATGGAAATGGTAAAGTAGATTGAATAGTAACAATATTGTTCCTATACGGAAGTAAAGCTAATTGATCTCATGCATATTGTGTGAATTGAATAATATTGTTTGAGAACCTGTTGCATCTGATGCATTAAAAATGAAGGGGAATAACTTTATATCCACTAATTAATACAGTAACGCAGAAACATTTTCATTTTAATAACGAAGGCATAGCTGAAAATGAAAATTAATAGATTTTTGTGCTAGCTACATGAAAAAATACAACAACAAACATGTTGAGCTTAAGTACATTTATATCCGTCAAACATGTTTCCTATCCTACACACAAAACTTGTTGCTTTTTTCCTGCTTTCAAACTTTATGGTTTCTCACATATAGGTACGGAAAACTGTGAATGAATTGTATGAAATTTTTCATATTCAACTAATTCGTCTGTCGTCCCTTCAAAATAGAAATCTATCTAATCCAACGACGATTAATAGCTACATATGTTTTCGAACAAGCTGAACTTCTCACGGTAAAATTGAACTTTTTTTTATTGTCTGCTAAGTCTTCTGTGTACGCGTAGCACATTCAAGTGTATCAGAAATGAAATATACATTCCAATATACTTATTAGAGACATTGAAAAAGTCAGAGCTGTTGTCTTGGTTCCCTTACATAGATATTGCCATTGTCTAGGCCAGTGCCTAGCAACACATCATTTATTTTGAGATTTTATTTTGGAAAGTCGTTCAAAAATTGATGCTAATGAAATTTTATACTTTATTGGAAGACTGTATAATGTACAGGCCTCGAGATATTTCTAGATTCCGATGGGCAGTCAATGATGTAAATTCAGACAATTATGTAGATTAGAAGAATTGACTTACATTAATCAAAATTTTAAATATAGAGATTGATAGAGACGATGTAGCATATGGAACTTGAAATTATTTACTGATGACAGATGTGGAAGCATTGATTAATATAGAGCTTGAAGTCACCTTGAATTTCATTTGGAGTCGATTCGACTTTTACATACTCAAATTAGAGTCGACTTTAAGCTCTGGATTAATGTACTACATTGAATTATGATTTTCGACCTAATAGATTGGTCAGTTCCTAATACAATTTTAATTTAATTTTATGTTCAGACAGTTTTAGCCAAAATTGAAAGTGATTTATGACTCAATTTGTTCTTCTTAATAAAAACTTGGCACCTGTTTCAATCAGGAGTAGAGGCGTATCTAGTGGGGATTGAGTGTTCTTCTTTAGAAAATTTTCGGGTAAGTCTTAAATGCACAAAGGGGAAGAGGCCCTTAAATCATTATCAAAAGTCAAGCCCTCCTGATTTTTCCAAGATTTTTCCTTCAAAAAACTAACTGCATTTCTCATTGAATAAACTAGACATTATAACAAGTTGTCCAATCAGGCACAGCTCTTCTGGCTCATCACATTGTGTGGTTTCACATCGCATAGTTGGATCCTGTGTCAAAACTCTATAGACATTTGAATACCCTGACTTCATTCCTGGAGTATTAATCACCTAGCATACAGAATTTAGTAAACTCCAGTACTGTGTTTTCATTTTTATTCAATAGGGTAAAGAATATAATTTTTGTGGTAATTCCAATCTTCAAGATTTTAAAAGTTCACAACTTTTCACGTGTTAGTTCTTTTAGGACAATTTCTTCGGCAAAATATTAAGGAAACAAGGAAATTTACTATAAGCTATGCAAAATTTATCCTAAAATAACAGTTTTCGTGAAAAACTGATTTTATTAGTGAATATAATTTTTGTGGTAATAATAAATTGAGGATTTCTAGCTTAATTCTTCAAGGAGATTACCTAAATTTATTAACAGACTTATATTCAACTTATTTGAGTTCAATTTAAGTCTGGAAAGTACGTGGAAAATGATAAATTAACTAAAAAATATTTGAAAAAAATTTAACGAATTTTTAAATTTTAAATAAGATAGGGGAGCATCAACCTTAGGGTAATCACCCAAAAAATCTCTTAGAAAAAATACCACAAAAATTATATTTTTTTACCACAAAAATTATATTCAATGTTTACATATTTTAAATGTGTTTTTTTAGTTAAACTAATTAACTTTAACTGTTTAATACTAATTATTGTGAAAATATATGGTTTGTTTTATCATATTAGTCCACTTCCTAAATGAATCAGTGATAATTCCTTAAGAAAATATTTAATTGAAAATTGTAGTAAAAACTTGAATTTTTAGGGTAAATTTTTGGATCGATAAAACTTAGTTATAGTAAGGTAAAAGCTCCATAAAACTAAACATATATCATTTTAATAGCATTCTTTCATAATTTATTTAACTTTCTGGAAGTGAAAAGCAGTTTAAAATAGAATTTCCAAAAAAATGTCAATACCACAAAAATTATATTACCACAAAAATTATATTCTTTACCCTAATTACAGTAAGAACAGTACTGTCCTTTAGAGTGTCTGACCCTTGACAGATCCACATAGACAAATCTCAAGTCTAGCCACAACAAACCGACCATCAAACAACTCTGATAAAAATAAGAATTATTGTGTAAAGCAGGTGTTGAATTGATCATGAACACTTGTCGTTCTTCTCTCATTCTATGCCACCAACGCCGATATCATTAGACTATGAGGTCGTTCAAACGGAATGAATGAAAAAAAGAGCGGAAAGAAAGGTGGAAAAAATATTTTTATTTCTCCTGTTCCGAAGAAAAATCGAATAGAAAAAGGTATGCACACGTATGTTTGTGTCAGTAATCATTCAATATATAGCCACACGTATAATTTCCTTTATTACTCATCCATCGCGTGCTCAAATGTGCTCATGCATGTAAATTATAAGAAGATATTTTTCTAGCATGTAAAAAGAAATTTGTGAAAAACTTTCAGCGTCAGCATCCCGAACAGATGTACAAAAAAAATAAATAAATAAGAAGTATAAGAAATTAAGTGATATAATGTACAAGTTTGAGTATGAGAGAGGAATAACTTTATCTTTATGACACTCGCCATTCAACAATAAATTTTCCCCGCGAATAAAAAAAAAGGCATGACGAAAGGAACACCATAAGTACTTGACTTTGACGGTGGTTTACATTTTACAGCATTTTCTCTCAAGCTGCTCATTTCTACTTGAGTAAAAAAAAGATGAAAATGAAAAAAAAAAATCAAAAGAATCCCATTTTCATTAAATATACGAGAGATACAGTAAGAAGAAGTAAGTTGGGAAGCCAATTCGACTTTAATGAGATTAGTGCGATTTCAATTAATGATCAAGAGCAGCTAATACACTTGGTGAGTACTTTAATAAGACTAATATCTGGAATTAATACTTAATAAATTTAATGAAATTTCATTAATAGTAATTTCATCAATTTCAAGCACGTTAGTTCACTTAACAGCAATTTCACTGTAGTAGGATTTTCTATGCAAATCTATAGCTTACTGAATTTTATATTTTAATCAATTTTCTTACGATATGGAACTGAATTAATTTGAATACAATTTTAGTTTTTCATTCAAAAATACTTATGCAAATGTATTGACAATATTTGAGCATCTGTAATTGAATTAATGAAAGTAGATTTTTGGAATAGATTCATAGTCAAGTGTTTATTTGGATTTTCACTGCTGTTGGTCTTTTGAAATGGAATTAATGGAAATGAAATATGAGTTTGTGTTTTTTAAGCTTTGAATCGCTGTACAACAAATCCTTAGAGGTGTCGTAACAGATAAATGTTCATGGATGTTCATGTATTATGCTTAGTTATTCGTCAACTGTCGTTTAATATTTGAATTATATTTGAAACTACAATCAATTGATTTTCCCCTAATAAACATAGTTGCTGACCCCTTCGTATAAATATATTTTAGTCAGATTTAGAATTTCAAAGAATAAACATCTCATTTATCAAATATGTAAGGAACTTCTTCTTCTAATACTTGTCAACAAATAATTATTGTGATTTACACTCCAGCAAATCAAGTGACTAACTATCAAGATAAATTCCTTACAAACATTGTGATACTTTATTCTAAAGAAAAGTCTGCTCTGACCTAAATTTCAATTACAATGTATGAATCTTTTAGTCACTGGATCTTACAAAGTGTAACAAAAAGTACATAATTGCAAAATAACAAGTTTGTGCAAATATCACATTCATCATAAAATAGTATTTAATTAGATATAACGAAAGTGTTACAGGAACTAAATGGTAAATCATAGATTGTTCAGTTTCCAGGTAATTAATTGAATCACGTAAACTTTTAATTACAAATTTTGATGAAGATCTAGGAACCTAAACAGACAATGACCTAAATGAGCATGCTACTTGTCTATTCGGGATAGTATTCTGACCTAGATCTTTAAACCTCAAAAATTCTAAAAATATCATATAAATTGACAACCTGCCCTTAATTCTTTAAAATCGATGCTAAAATTCCCGTTTGGATCATTCAGTAAAACCAACAAAACATAAATATTAAAAAATATCTCAAAATTCCTTGAAAACGACATCATTCAATGGACATTATGTCAAAACATAGATTTTTGATTCTGAATTATTTAAAAAACCACAAAAATAGAGGAGGAAGAAGAAACAAAAATGAAAGTAAACAAACACATTTGCTTTTAGATTTGTAGATCTCTAAATTGAAATGAGAATTGTAATCATTAATTAATTAGATGCTCTTTCAACACTCGACCACATTTGTGAAATGAAAAGCAGGGAAAAACAAATGTGAGATGATCTTATTTATGGCACGAACGTCTGCCTATCTTTTCAATGAAATCATGAGAATGCAGGCAATCATTATATGTTTATGTATAGTTTTTCTTTTTCTTATTTTCTTACAATATTTTCACAGTTCTAGTCGGTCATCTGACAGTAATTTAAAGTGGCTTACAACGAGATAATGAGTCGTTATCTTTCAACACATTTTCACCTCATAAAAATGTTATTTTCATTGGCTTAAAAAGTAGTTAAAAAATAGAGAAATTTTTGAGAGTGTTAAGATTCATTCATAAGTAACGTCCTACTTAGTAGAAATTTGTAAGAAAATCTTAGCAAATTGAAGAATTTGGTCTGAATACGAAAGAAGAGTGTTGTAACGGTCATTTGAGATTTGAATAATATTTATTGTACATAGTTGAAAACCCCTTTTTATACAAAAGTTCAGTCTGTTTTTGAACTCCGAAGAATAAACAAACATTTCATTTATTTCCTCATTTAAATCTATTAGGAACTAGTTTTTAATCAAACTACATTTACCATTCTCTAAGCTGACGTTCCTGCTGCCTGTTCCAAAACATTACTATTGAACTTAACAGAACAAAATTGAAAAATTGGCAAACTTGCTAAATTATTAGAAATAGCTCTAAAATCAAGAAGAAGGAAGTCTACAAAACTCCAATCATCTTATGGACTTCATACATAAACAAATCCCTTAACAAAATATTCAAACTTTATTAAAAATCGATAAAACTTGATGATATTTATGTATTCATTATAACTTTTATTATCATGTTTATTTTACATATCCGAATCTATAATGAAAGTTTATTTCGATCTTTGTTCGGCTACTGAATTTTGTATTATTATAAATAATATTATTCCAACTGCTTCTTTTCTCTAATAGATCAAAGTTATCTCATCCGAAACAGAAACAATATCTTGATTCCTTTTGTAATTCAAAGAACGTAATGTATTGCCATATTTTCATGCATGATTTTATAAATTCCTCGTACGCAAATATTGATGGTTGTGTCACACATTTTCTCATGCCTTAAAGCCTTATTCTTCTTTACTTCATTGATGACATTACATATTATGTACACTTTTTTTTTATTTTCAAGTTACGATTCGTCTTTCACACAGTGATATCGCGTAAAATGTCAATAAGCAGCCAAAAAATATTATTATATACAAGAAGAGGAATGTGGGTGTTGTGCGGATGGAAAACATGTTTAATGTAAATTTTTTCTCTTGCTTCTTTTGATGCCATCACTCTTTTTCCATATTCTCGCACAGATATCTCGAGTCATATGGATGTTGATGAACAAAATTAGTAGGAAAAAGAGAAAAAAATCAATCGTCTTTTAATCTTTGTGTGAGACATGAGAAGGAAGCTTGTTTATTTTAAGGCATGAAATATGTTGAATTTTGATAATTGTATTCACGCTAATGCTGAATATTTGGCATAGTTTTAGGGTATTTGAATGAATTTTGATTGTTTAAGTTTATAAATATTTTTTGGATCTAAATCTTTTTGCCTTGACAAATATCACTAAATTTTACTATCCTTGACATTCTTGACAAATTTCTTGTGCCAATTCATTAATCAAACTATCAAACAATGAAGAACTGAAGAGTTTTTCTAAGAAAATCAAGATCCAGTAAACAGAATTGATGGATGCTGTGAAAAATTGCTTTTCAAGCTGTGCAACATGCAGTTTGCATTCATGCATCACTCTACATCTACAAATCGCATCATTTGCATTCATCATTTGCCATGAAACCAAATTCCCACCTCAATTTACACTAATGCTCTAACATATCATCAATCCATCGTCAGAATTTTGTAAGCCGTAAATTCTTCAGACTAATGCACCTCTAGACATGTGCCAGAAAATAAAAATCGTTATTATTTTAACTATTATGACATCAAATAAACATCAAACATATAAAGAGATTGATGGGATGAGGAAAGTTGAGAAAATGGACACAGCATTCAGACAGTAATTATTGAAAACATGGCTATGCACCAATTACAGACGTTGACAAATTTCATTTGATTGATGATTTTTTCGTTCGTAAGTGAAAAAAAAAGTCATTAATGATCGCATAAAAAATATATTATATCACACGGCATGTTGCAGACTAGCTCTTCATCGTCGAGATCAGCCGTTCGACAGGAACAACAAATAAATGAGTTAGAGAGATTGAACGAATATTTTTTTAGATAGAGTTGAGGAAAATCGATACAGAAAAAATTTATTGTTCCGTTGTGCCAATTTTTTATAACTTAAATGATGTGACTGTAGCAGATGCGTAGCTAGGATGTGATTGTATCGAAGGCGTAGCTAAGATGTGATTGTAAGAGAGGAGGGAGGGGAGTTCTTTTTGACAATTTTAAATTGTATAAATTGCCAAAATTTGGGCGATCCGCAACGACACACACCCTCCATCGCTGAGTACATCTCCGATGTGACTGTGACTCATGACTCATGACACATGATGTGACTATACCAGTGGCGTAGCTAGAAATATGTGGGGCTGGTAGGGAGAGTGGTTGGTATTGCTTTGACACCTTACCAAATTAATATTCATGAATACGCCCACGATACCCAACTGTACACATGATACATGATGTGGCTATACCCAAGGCATACCCAAAAATATGTGGGACTTGTAGGAAGGGTGGTTGGTGTTGCTTTGAAGCCCTACCAAGTTAAAGAATTATATGAACTAAAACCGACACCACCCTCTCCAAGCTCCCCTGAATACGTCCCCGATATCACTGTACACATGACACATCTGACGATAAATATGTGGATGGGGGTAGAAATGTGTTCGAGATGAGATTTCGTGATGAAAATAATGATTTTTGACACTGTCGTTTCTATTAATTGAGTGAGGTTATATTGTAATTGGATAACATGCAGACTAAAGAGTTTAAATATGATTTATGTAACAAGTCATTTCTGCTGACTAATTGATTACAATTAGTTTTTTATTGCACGTACTTAAATAGCATCTCGAAAATCTTCACGACTGTAATTTGGTTTCACAATTTATGTTTGAGATTCAGAAATGAAAATAATCAAAAAAACTTCTTCGTGCTCTTATTTGAAGTTTATATTCTCATAGGAAATAATTTTCATTAACTGCGTCACTCCTTAAGTGCTGCCTATTAAGCATTTTTTACATTTTCATCCTTCTTCACAACTGAAAAATGTGCGATTTTAATTTCATATAAATCATTGTCAATTGACAGTTTCATTGTTTTTCTTCCTCTCTCCTTCCTTCATTCTAGTCAGTTAAGCATACAGCACACGAGTTGCTTGAAATTCATTCATATATCTTCTTTAAATATAACTTTTGCTTCGTTTTTTTACTTTCTTTTCGTACTTTTAGCAATACTTTATCTAACCTTTTTTCTTTTCCACTTTATTATTGTACTTTATATAGCTTTATGGATTGAAATAACACTGATAGTTTTCGATTCTGTTTAGCTATACTAAGGGGGAGATAAGTGATTTGTGAGACATTTTGGCATGGTAGTTCGGTGACTATGAAGCAGATCTAGATGGAACTTTCCACTTTACGGCGTATAAAATGCGTCCAGCCAGAGTCCCACCAAGCTGAAATTAGAATTTCCCTCATTTCTTTGTCTTGTCTTTTCCGGAAGAACTCAAAGTTAACTCAAGTCGATTTTACATACAAAATTCAAATCGACTTAGAGATCTGCGTACAAAGTTTAGAATATTTATTCTTAAGAATGTCAGCTTAACGTATGGACAGAGAATTTGAAAACACTGGGTGACAGCAACAGCGTCAGATTTAAAGCGTTTTATTGGAACCTATGCTCCACATTGAAACATGGATGCAGTAAGTAAGTAAGTACAGTACAACAATAGATTTCAGGGGACAAAAGGCTCAATGTGGCAGTCATTAGGAAGTTGACTACAGAGTTGGAAGTCTAAAAGAATTATAAAAGGATTTCTTTGCCTGATTTGTGTCTCTCGGGTCCAAATTTGACATTAAAATGTAAATTTTCTAAATTTCTTACAGACTTTAATAAAATGAAGAAAATTCAAGGTTGCTCACAAATGACTTCCAATCTTCTATGAATTTAAGAACCAAAAGCAGTTTAGCCTTCCACAAACATTCTAATTTCCCAGAAAAAATGCGTTTTAATGTCATCCAAAAGTTAATATCAAATAACAGCGACTAGACCCGAACTTTACCCAGATCTCACAAAAAATATGTTTTTTTGTAGAAAGGCACATAAACGACAGACAGGAAGGTTAAAATGTAGAAATGAAAATAGAAGAAATACGAGGGAAATTGTTTGCTAACAACAGATTAATATTATTATTGGGTTCATATTTTATTGGCTGGATTCCATTTTTTTCCTCCATCTCTCCACTCACCGACCGACATTCTTTCCATCATTTTTTTGTTTGTGTGTTGCTGTATGCTTAATAAACTTTATCCAAAGATAAATTTTTGTGTGTAAATCGAGACAAGACATACGGATTAGAATATATTTGCCTTTTCGTTGTTGTTGTTGCTGCTTTTTGTGGGGGGATTTAAAAATATAATTATATGTATAAACCTCATACAGCTTTACTACAATTCAGTGCCTCGACACCACGATGAAGCTTAAAGTATTAGCAAAATTGTTATGTTCTCGTAGATCATGCACGATATAGTAAAATAATCCTAACAATACATTTAGAAATTTTAAGAATTCTATACGCTTTCACTTCCATTATCATTAAGCATTCCCAATAGCTTACTTGGCATGCTGTCTCCTATGATACCAGATATATAGTCTGTCTTTATAAAAGAATTCTAAGGAAAATTGTGAATGATGTAAATACTTTGTATGAAGTTCTCTTTTTTTTGTGGCATAGAAATGAAAAAGCTTTTATTGGAACTCTCTTGAATAAATGTAGGGTGTCCATCGATTTTTTTTTATGTTTTGTGAAATATTGAAGATTATCTCATGATATAAAGTGATTTTGCTTTGTGCAATTATGATGATGGGTCGTTCATAAATGACGTCGATTTAAGGATGCTTTGCTACTGTTCTACAACCTTCTACTCTATTTTACTATCAGATCCAAATACATCCAAGTTGCTTGTCCTATGGGCAATGAAGAAGATCACATGATGGCGTGGTGACACCATGGTGCTTAATTCTAGTCAAGGGATCAGCCAGAATTTTGAACTTTTTGGACGAAATGCGAAAATTTTGAAGGTTTTCAGGATTTTTGTCTCCAAAAGCCCTAATAAATTAAAGAATCCAGAACAAGGAAGCATTTACCCGCAAACTTCCTTACTGAGCCCTATAGAGGTGTAGGTTGAAGTTGTATCAGACGACAAATCGGATCAAAAACCTTAGAATTCGGGAATATGGCGTATAGCATCAGTATGCTCAAACTTCTTCCCCTTTAAGTTTCACGTCATTTACGAACAACCCCCAAATTATTGAACGGATATAACTCACGTTTTTTTTTCATCAAAGTATATATCCATGATTTATGTGTTGTTGCTAGGTTCTTGACATTTTCATATTTTTTGTCAATATCCAAGACTTTATGAAGACTCCAGTGAGAAATTGATGGATAGACATCCCACTTGACTGAAGAATATTATGCTGTAGAAAACATTGTTCACCACAGAAATGTCAATAATGAACAATTTATTCCAAAACTTTTCTAATGCATTTGTTATGGTAATAGAAAAAATCTCTGACGTCCAGCTTTGTAACCACAGAAGATATTTAAAACCATTAGGAATATCAAATCGGATTGGCAGATGTTGAAATGTTTTCCAAACAGCATCCAAACCTGACATTTAAATGAAGTAGCTTAGCAGCCACTTGGTGAAGTGAAGTACTTCCTTAAACTTGAGCTGATTTTTGTTACCAAGGGCAACATCAGTGTATGGACGCTATTTCATCAGTCACTTGGAAGCAGCTTCAAAGCGGACGTCGCTTAGTTCCAACAACTATGTCTGTTTGACTGCCGTCTGCCGATTTGTATACTTTTTGTATTATTTACAAAATTCACTTGAAAGCAATTTTTTTTGGCGCGCAAAATCAAAGCAACCTTGATGAAAAATAATAACAATTTTTTTTTTTGAAAAGTCACACATGGACGTGTCATCGAGACAGATATAAACATAAAATGGACAGCGTTGCCTTAATAAATAACACATTAATGTATGTGCTTGTAAAGCGTGGAGAATGTAAAAATATCAAATATAAGAAATCATAAAAATCATTGAGGCTATTTTTATTAAATATCAAAAATGAATTTTTCACGATTTTCAAAAAGAAAAGCGCGAAGATTTTTCATCTACATAAATAAAAATACAGGAGGATGGAGAGAAGAATGAGAAATGGAAAGATAAATAAAGAAATTATAGAAAAAAAGAAAAAATCTCATCACATACAGACAACAGTGACATATTTGCTTGCTGTGCTCAATATGCTTTAAGTGAGTTCGAGTGTTGTTGGAATTATGTATGTGGATCAGTGGTGGGCAACCTGTGTGATGCGACACACTAGTGTTACGCCTGAAATTTCCAAGAAATGTCATGAATCGCATGTTTTGATCGTCGTGGCTTCCCACAAGGTGTGCCGCGTAAAAAAGGTTGCCCACCACTGATGCATACATTCCTTTTTGTAACAGCATGAGATTTCCACGCCACTGTTTCATCAAAAAGTTAAACATATATTTTTTTTTTGTATTTTTTCCCACTTTCTCATTTTCTCCAACGTTTATTTATTTAGGCGTTAAATATTATGAAATGGAAATTTTTTCACAGCTCTCATCATCATCATCAGCATCTCATTCTCTCACCCATATTATATATCTCGAAAAAAAACGCAATAAATGAGATGTTGAAAATTGTATAGATGAAAATGCTTTTAAAAATATATTAATAAGGTCATTTACTAAAAGAAATATGAATCATTGACTTTTTGGACGGGGTCATTCACTTATTTTGTCTGACCTGAGCGGGATGGGAAATGATTTATTATCATCATTTTTCCAAATTATGTGAAACGTGACCCTGAACGTGACTCAACAAATCACTTCTTCAGTTCTAAGGATTCAGTACGGTAAATAATTCCTACGAATTTAAATCCCTAAGAAGCACTGGTTGTTGGGCTTCTAAATGCATCGTTGCTTACAACAGTATATAAAGTAGTAAGAACGGCACGCTGTGGCAGATTTCATCTATTGCTATAATAAAATAGGGTTTGTCCAAATTGCAGGCCTTCAGACATAAACAAAGCAAGCCAGCAACCTTGGACTCTTTAAGGTACGGTCGAAATCATCATGCCTGCATCCTTGGGCAAACGTTAAGTTACCCTTAAAATCTACAGACGTGCGCATTTAAAATGTAGACCTACAGTTCTTGGCCAAACCCTTTCAAATAAAAACAGACGTCATGGTGTTGTCAAGGCACCTCTCCGTCCTGCCGTCTACATGATGACGTAACAATATCCCAGCGACTACATTGTGCTGCTGTGGCTAACCTTTTAACAATCCCAATAAAAATATTTATGTCCAAATAGGTCAGAAATAGCGTCTAAAATTCACATTTATTAATAGACATCAATATCATAATAATAATCCATAAGATATTTAAGTAGATGTTTAAGACAGTCAATGGCCCAATGAATATTATGACGCTCTTCACTCCAATCGATACTCATTTACGACAACAACATATTGATTGAAATTATGTGTATTATCAATACACTTCTAATCCTTTATTATTCTATTTATAGCCAACATATATTTTTAACATTCAGAAAGGTACTCTTATCACTCTCATCGTCTGTCTGTCATCGCATTGAGTTTTTCGCATAAATGAGTGTCTCAAAGGGGAAAAAGATTTATCGACTTGATTTATGAATCAATTTGTAACTTGGATGTCTCATATGGATTTGCTTGATTACGATTTTTTAAGGATTGAGCATGCTTATTTGTGGAATTTTACATGATTGTCCTTGAATCATGCTCGCTTCTTTAACTCGAATCTTCAAGATTTAATGACAAAAAAAAGTTTCATGACTTGAAAAAATTAATAAGTTTTGGCGCCAAACTGAAGCTACATAGCAAAATTCGTACCCAATTCAGATCAAGGATATCCAAAACCTCATCGTATCTTGTTAAATGGGAAGAAAAAAAAGGTCTGAAATTTATGTGATAAAGAACAGCGACGAGAGAAGGGAGAAACCACAAAGTTCATCTATTGTAAAGCAGATCCAGTGACCACAGGGTTAGCAAAAACATTAACATTAACCAGTAAAAAATAGCACGGGTCTGGAAAAAAAATATCAACAGCTTTGCCTTTAATCCTAAATGTGAATAATAATATGGTGAAAATGCTCTCAAGTCATTTGCATGAAACAACATTCTAAACTCCCTCAGTCATCTCCATCATCTCATCTGTGTATGAACAATGATAGATCAGATGTTAATATAAATAATTCTCGTTGGCTATAAAAAGCTGCCGTTGTGTGAAATGTATGAAATCTACAGAAGTGACACTTCAAATGAGAAAATAAATTCATATTTTTGTGTCATATTCATAAGAAAATTACAGAAGTACTCGATCTTATCGAGCGACATCAACAAATTTTTGTCCCAGAGAGCAGCAATTGGTTAAAATCCAAATCACTTCCCTAAAATTAAATGATTTTATAGTATAACGGTTTTTTAGAATTTAAGTTTTATAACGGTCGATAAAAATTTAAATTTACTAGAAGCAACGCTTTAAAAGTGCTTTTCTGTTGTTTATGAAATGGAAAATCATGAATTAACGAACATAGAGATAGTTTTACGCTTGTAGAACAATCAATACAGGACTAACTCGATAGCACAGAGCTAATGCTTCAAACTAGAGCTTTCTACGATGCCTGGTTTCCGAAATCTCAAACCTTATAAAGCTTGAGAACCAACCAGCCACCAAGCCAGTCAACTAGCCAGCTAGTTATTCAGTCAACCAGCCAGCCAAACAAAATGTATTATTAAGCTTCCTTGCTTCAAAAATGCGCTAAAATTTATAAATCTCATAAATTCAAATTGAAATGGGCAAAGACAATCATGTTTAACATTCGTAGAAGATGAGATGAATGAGTTATGGCTGGAATAAGAACAAAAATGCAAAGTTGGTTTCTTTTGAAAAATGAAAAAAGTTCACAATGCAGACGACAAATTCCTTTTCTTATTCATCCTCGTCTCATCCTCACAATCTCATGGCTGATGTGATACCGCCACATTTATACCTTTCCTTAAGTCTTTAACGTACATAAAAAAGGAAGAAGTAAGCAAGAATAATAGTAATAATAATGAGAAAGTCGACTGGCAACATGGAAGAATGTTGAGGCCGGAAGCTGTTATTGATTAAATTTAAGCAAGAGAAAAAAATAAAGCACAGCTCAGCAGTAAAGAGAAACTTTTTTTGCTCTCTCTTTCCTTGCCTTTTCACACAGTTTCATTACATTAACTCCATTCAAATGGCAAAATGGAAGAGCACAAGAAAGTTTACTTTAAGAAATTAAAATAAAAGAAAGTTCAGCGAAGATTTCTTTAAGGCAGGGATGGACAACCTGTGTGTCGCGGAACTCTTGTGTGGTTTTGAATGCCATGAACAGCATGAACTGTCCGGTATTGGTTGCAGTTGACCATCAATGTGGACCGTGGCTTTCCACTAAGGTGGACCATGCCACAAAAAGGTTGTCCACTCCTGCCTTCAAGATTAAAAAAACTCTTGAACTTCTTCGGATAATACTTTACTTAAATTGATACACAGACTTGAAAGAACAACAGCAGGAAGTAATTTACGTTTGAAATTTCCATGTCAGATGGAGGAAATAAGAAGAAGCAGCATCAAATTATTATTGTTGTTACTACTCTTTTTTATTCCATCATCACAGACATTCCATCCACCTGTGAGCATTCCTTTATGTACACATCTCGTGCCATGAATGACGTACGTAAAAGTATGTAAACAAATTAGAAATAAAGATCGGAATATTCAACGTCTAAGCAGTAACAGATGCAAATGCTGTTCAAACAGATTGAAATGAGTGTGAATGAGTAAATTTTGACATACTTCTGGCATTGTTGTTGCTTCCAATTTTCAATCGATCGATCTAATTTTATTTCATTACATTTTAATGCTTACAATACAGTCAGTTAAAAGCTTCATGTAATTCCTTATGACAACTAACTGTAAGACTATAGATTATTTCATTTCAAAAACGTAAGTTCGCAATTCAATTTGCAGCACTTAAGCTAATGGCATTTAAAATGTGTGATTTAGACAGTATTTGTCATTACTAATGAGATTTTGTGGAATTTCGCATGTTAATCCTTAAGGACATTAAGAACGATTGAGACGGCATCGTGAACTTTAAAGTAAAACCTACGTATCCACATCCTACACATTTTATATCTCATTCATTTACTGTTCCACAAAAAATTCATTCATTTCTCATTGTTAGGCATGCCTTTGTGAATCTATTTTGAAACCTACTCAAGGAAAGCTTTCCGGTACCGATTAGAACAATGATGTAATTTATCCAATACAATAGAGCTTTTTGTGTCTTATTTCTCTCAGAAAATTGGAAACCTGATAACACAGCAATAGGACATTGCAGATTAAACAATTACAGTCCACAGATTGAATTTCTTTGATGCGTAAAGTAGAAGCAACAACCAATAAAGTCTTCAACGAATCTAATGAGGTCAAACAATGAGAATTGTGGCAATGGACATTAAATATTAAGCAAGTGAAAGCGAGTCTGTGTCTAATTAACTTTTTTCGTAAAAGTTTCATGACTAAGGCGCGGTTAGCCGTAAAAATCAAAAAGTTTCCATGTATTGGAAAATGGGGAGCTAATGACTCAAAAAATTGAATATAATGTGTGCCTTAACTACCCGTAAAAATATAATCTTCAATCCTTTTGTTACCCAAAAACTTTATAAAGTAACAAATACAACAACAAACTTCCTCTGTTCACCCAAAAACCAGGACATTCAATATAGGAAGTGACGCGAGAGAGCTGCTCATTCAACTTTTTTGGGGTTTTTAAATTTTTAATCCATTTGTGACAGTTTACAGTAGAAATAATCAATAAATCCGAGTTTATGGCACCATTGTTATTGTACATCAATATTTGTGATTTTTTGAGGCCAACTGTTCTACTTTTTAAACAAAAATGTCGTCCGGAACGTAATTATGTATTAAAAATGGATATAGATAGCTAGGAGGAAGGGGTACACTTCTCTGAATGTGTTACTTATTAGGTTATAGCTAAGGATTGGTTACAAACTCTTGATATCATTATCTAACTTCACACAGCATACAGTTCATAGCATCTCCAATTTTTTATGGGGCATCCTAGTATGCTGCGGCAAACAGGCTGTCGACCACTGTCTTGGAATCATCTATGGACTCAACAGAGAAGAGGAGCAGTATCTCAGCTCTAACGAGAGGCTGCAATTATGAGACGAGTCAAAGTGACAGGCATCGATGAGCTGGAAATGCTATTTGAAAACCTGCAGAAGTAATGTCTTTAAATCCGACTTTGTAGATAGAAACAGAGCTCGTGTATCAAACAAAACTCTTGGAATGAAGCTGTCGATTGAGGCAGTATCGGAAATTGACAGGCGGAAGCCAGCGATTGAACCAGCTTTAGGCGCCATCTGAGAGTAACCATGGATAACAATTGATTCATACAGCCAACCAGCAAAGTAATTAAGTAGATGCCATTAATGAACGACTCCCACAGTGATTTAATAAAGTAGGTGGCAGAATTTCACAGTTTTTGTGGACAGGCATCAATTAATTTATGCTGAAAATGTAAGTTCTGATTGATTTTATATCCACAATACGATGTGCTCGGTTCAATGTAATTCATTTAAAACACAACAATGTTGTTTAATTATTGCGAATATCGAGCTATTCGCGATTCTCGTGAGCATTCATTTAATTGATGAATAAAACAAAGGCAAATAGTCTTTTTTCACATCATTTCCAATTGATTCGTTTGTTTATTCTCGCTTCTTTTTTTATTATTATTTTAGGAGTGAAATAAAAATTGATTTTCATTTAAGCTTATTCCGCACATAAAATGGAATTCATAAGAAAATATAAGAATGAATCCGAACGAAAACAAAAACTGAATGAATTCATTTTCTTTGTTGCTGCTTCCTCCCACCCAATGAAAAGTATTTAAGATTGTAGAAATTGTTATGTCTGCTGTGTTTAAGTATTACTTTATATTCTTTATTAATGCTTAGGTGGGAATGCAAAAAATGCAATTCCCTTTTGAGAGAGAGAATTAAGTTCTATTTCCTCTTTTCTCACTAAGTTATGCTTTACTGCTGTTAGTGTGCTGCATAGAAATTAAAAATAATAATAGTTTTCATTCGTGAGCAGATTTTAGATTAAGTCAGGGGTGATGGCTTTTTTCAGGCACATCCAGCTTTTGATGAACTCTAAATAGGACATTGTGCCCTCGTGCGCCTTCGCCAATGAATTAAGTCTTTTTATTTTTGTGAAAAACTTAAAGTTCATGAACTTCAATTCCCCAAAAAATTCACTCGTAAATATTATTTCTTAAAAAATCACAGCATGCTGTTTTTGAATTCAATCCGACAATTCCTAACGAATTACACACCCTCTTTCCCATACCTCAACCAAAATGAAAATTATTATTATCGTTACTGCTATTGTTATTAGTGTAAAATAAAGCTATAATATCTCGACATGAATAATTCTTTTGCAGCACCAAATGCTTCATAGCATGAGGGGTGATTTGGATGTTATGTAATGCTTAGCAGACCTTGAAGTTGGCTCGAATTTTAGGTCCTTAGGTCTTTGAAGGTGACTTGATATCAATGGATCTTGAACTTATTAGAGACTTTACCGTGACTTGAGTGACACACGGCTCTATTTTGAATCCAAAATGAGTTCAGAGTCTATCTGCATATGGATTCCAGACCGGGGCATTTTGAAATATCTCAAACCCCTGTTCCCTTCTTTCTCTCCTGAATAAGCACCTGCCATAAGTATTCCATCGCCTACTTTGAGTCCCCCGAGTCATTCTCCAATTTCTTGATACAAATTATTTAACGAGACAAAGAACCAAAAGAAAAAATATCAATTTCCATCCTGACGCGGGGAACGAGGAGGTTATTGGTCAAATACCCCACCGAACTTGAAAAAAAAATCTTCAATTTGCTACCATTTTTCGTGGAAAGAAACCCAAAAAACCCCAAAAAAACTTTCCTGACACAATATCCAAACAACCCCTTAAAGTTCACCAGACATTGAACCATGTCGCAAATCATTTTAATGAAAATAAAATTTCATTTCATTTCTTTTTTCCCATTGAATTAGACGGCGCGATATCCGATTTGATCGACACATACTGGGACAACAAAGGAAATCATTAACGACTTGAAATCGAAGGAATGTAGTAAAGCAATTTTATGACAGTGTTGATGGCTTCGCAGCATGACGGTCACACGACCGATAAGTTGAAAAGAAAATTGACCGACACACAACCATTCGTTGGGCATTATATTGTGACCACATAAATACATACTAAACAGTTCATTGAAATGCCTGAATTCATTACATTAAGTTGGAGATTTGTGTACTGGGAACATTCATTGTGAATGGAAACCATACATTACTTACTATCGGAATGCTCGCATAGAAAAAAAGTTTAAAGAAAATTATTCAGGCTTCAATTCAGATAAAAGCACTTCTGTAAAGTTTTTGTAAGGAAAATCTTCTTTCCGAACAGATTAAATACTTTATGGATTTATTCACCTTGAAACTAAAAACTTGAATATGTTTTTAACATTTCCTGTACAGAAAATGTTTATCCACTTGCCGTCCTCTCGAGTTACCTCTTGATCTCTCTCGTCTACGAATATGACATTTTACATATGGTCGAGTGACTTACTACCAATTAACTTTGTCCTTTATTCATTGTTTGGTTCATGACATATTCAATATTTCATGGGGCAAATATTTTCGATTTTCAGAAAGAGTCGTTCATAAGTTACGTCCACTAAAGATTGAGATTTTTAATCCTTAACCTCATTCAGGTTTACTTAATAACTCGAATTGTGAATGAATAGTCAGTAAAAAGAACACTTCTGCAACAACTTGTTCCTAACGGGAATCGAACCCGTGTTCTACGATTTGCAGTCATATGCTCTTACCACTAAGCTATCGTGGCTGTTTGAAGTGCTTGGCAGAATGTCAATTTAAACTATTGTTCTGCTCCAAAGTTTTAACGACAGTATATAGACCTTTCTCTTAGAATTCCTGTATTGGATATCCTGAAAAATACGCTAGAGTCCTTAATATCCCGAACTGGCAGAAGGTTTCGAAGAATAGAGCTGTCTTTAGACATTCCCAACGCGCGGCAATGGGCCATCGTGCGTCACAGCCAAGGAACTCAATTCAATAGATCTTTACCATTGATTCGGGTTTACTTGAAACTTCAACAAAGAGATCATTTGAATGTCAAACAGCATCAGTCCCTAACAGGCAAGGAGAGCTTGCTCACCTTAAATATGAGCATCATCATGAGCGTTGCTTTCAGATACCTCTGTTCTTGAGAGCAAGCTCTATGACTGCTAAGGAGTCTCTCTATCTACTCAATGCTAGACATCATTTGTGAACGACCTCAAGGTATTATGAACGTCATCAATCATACATGCAGATAAGCTCTTAAAATAATATTTTCAACTGCTTAATTCAGGATTTTTATTCTGCGAAAATTGCACAAAATATGTCATAAAATTGAAAAAAAATTGTGCTGACTTTTTTCAGAACTGCTTGTTCAGAATTGTTATTAAAGTTTTTTCAATTCTCATTTGTGATTTAGTGTCATACCACAGCATAATATTTCCACAGATGCTCATTTTGCTCTCTGTCTTCATAAAACTCTTTTGCAATACTATATAGTGCCATCCATATAGACTATATAGACTTTTTAATTGAATTTAAAAGAAATGTCAAGTGAATAGAATGGAGAATTTTAAAATAGATATTTTATGTATAAACGACTCCTATAATTCATGTAGATAGTTGAGGTGCGCCTCATATTGATGATGACGATGATGATAAAATATAGACTTTTATAGTAGATAGATAGACGGACTGTTGTAGGCAGAAGAGGTTACTAGTGCTAATTTAAATGTCCATCCTCGATACATCCTCAATGTTACTACACATATGAATAAAAGGAACAATGGAAATGGATAAAGCTATAAAAAGCTTTACTAACATTTGCCTATTTATGTCTGTTTTCATATCATCCAACAAACATCAACAATACCTTCCAGATGAAAGAGTTGGAAAGATGAATGAAATGATACGAAATGAGAGGCTCAAAAGCCCACAACTATAATACTTTTAGGTCAAAATGGAATAAAACCAGGCATAAAAAAATAAACTCAAGATTTTCATTGCAACTTTTATTTTCACTTGCGTGCGCTCATCTTGATGTATATCACTTTTAAGGGTGACTATGGACTTAAGAGCTCTCAGACATGTTCTTTTATTGGAATTGAGATTGCTGTTTTGTATATTTTTATTAAAAAATGTGTAGGTATTGGCAAATTACGTCAAGGATGAACTTTAGGCACTCCAAAAGGCAATAAGGTAATTCGAGAAATTTACTTTGATGCACATCATTTCAGGACATTCCGCGAAGAATTTTTCATTATTTTTCCCTTTTCTGATGTTTTTTGTCAAGATCCAGCGGAATTCTTTTATTTAAATGATGAAATACGAGACATTGATTGAATACCTTAGTCAAAATTCATCAGATAGCCGCCCTTTTTGTACAAACATTCCATCTCCGTTATACATCATGTCTGTGAGTTTATGTGTATGTATGTATCTGTGTAAAACTCATAATATATATGTAGATTCACTCCTCATATATTCATGAATCTAGGAAAATGAGAAAAGACATGGAGAAATGCCTCATACTTTCATATCTCTAAAGAGTCGTTCCAAAGTATGGGGAAATTCCCTCAAATACATTCTACAGAATTGTTTTTTGATGAGTCTAATGGTAAAGTTCAGCACTAGTGAAATAAAATATGAGTTTTTATATGAATGTATGTTATTATAGGTGTGGATTGGTAGGAGGGTAGATATTGAAACTTCTATGCACGAAAGTATGCAAGCAGATGGAAAATAAAGTAAGAAATTTATGTACAATAAATATTGATGGTGAAAAGGAACAGAAGAATCTCATGTTACGTACATACATCTATCAAAAAAAAAAGAGAGAGATTTAATGATAGATTAAGACTTACATCAGATATGCATGAATAACAACAATATTTGTATGTATGATGAATCGCATAGGAATCGGATATAAAAAATCAACAGTATCGACATCGGGAACGATTTGAGCGATGTGAAAAAATGCGAAAAGAATGAAAATGTAATGAGGCATGGAACGAGGCGGCTAGAATAAAAAAAAAGCAGCGCTATCATGCCTTTTTGGATTTTTTTCATAAATCTTTATTCAAATTATACCAAAATTCCACTTAGTTATAAGATGAAAAACATGTTTCCTTATTCTTTCGTACATTTTCATAATGCAACATTAAGGAGGTCGTTGCTATCGGCTTCTTGCTTTTTTACTCTTGTGCTCCTTGTTGATTGAAGCATTTTCTTTAAGAAGAATTTATATATTTATAGGCATACTCAACCGTAGTTAAATTTGGTGTGCATGATTAAATTCAGATTTTGGAAGAAGCTACACCGAAAAAAAGGATGTCAACAAATTCCATTTTTAATGTATAGTATTTTGTGTCTAAATCAGAGTTTGGATTATGGATGGATCATAAAATTGGGACATAAAAATACATGTGCATAGTAAGGATGTGTTATAATCCTGAAGCTTTATAGAATTTACGGAAATTCAAACTTTTTTCGACATATCCGTTTTGCAGTGGTGGGCAACCTGTGTATCATGGTACATTTTGGTGGTTAGTCTCGGCCAAAATCGGACACGACTTACGATTCAGTACATTTTATGCAACACATTGTGTAGCGCGACACACAGGTTGCTCATAATGAACCGTATATCATGTACGGTTTTGGTCGAGGCTTACTCACTAGGCCGCATCACACAGGTTGCCCATCACTGCCGTATTGTCGGTGCCGCTACTCAATTTATTGCTAAAAATGTCAGGAATCGTATGTCGTATGCAGTTTTAGTCGAGGGTTACCACCAAGGTGTTCCAGGACACACAGGTTACCCACCATTGCCTTATTGTCTTGTGTAGAGAGCACATGGGAGTAAAACATATTTTTCCAAGGGAAATCAAAAACTTTTTATTTGTTTCAAGGCATTTCTGTGACATTGAAAGATGAATTAAGTTAAGTTTGTATCGTGTATGTGAAACTCATAAAAATTTTATATTTGGTAAGAAGGAACAAGAACAAAATGTGAGAGAAAGAAGAACCAAAAAATCTGTTAAATATTTATGCGACTTTTTCCGACTCTAAATGATGTAGCCGTGAATTATGTATGTGTATACGAATTTATGCTATTTAAAGCTGAAAAGTCTCATGCTCTCAATTTCTTTTCAATCTACCTTTTTTCCTTCTCTTTCCCTCTCACTTTCTCTTCATCCATCCAGTGAATAGCTTTAGGGCACTTAAAAATTATACCTTTTAAACGGTATTTCCTTTTTTTTCCACATCATACAAAAGCAATGCGCGTATTAATAAACACACACATACACATGTACACAAATGGATATCTTCTTCGCTCTACAATTTATTCAAATTTGAAAAAAAGCGTCTCGTAAGTAAATGACAACGAGGCAGGCAAGGAGGAAGGCAATTTTCTATGTCATATATTTGGTATTCAGTTACATACAACTACTGGCTGGTGGTGTAATTACATAAAAAAGAAAGAAAAGTTTACCTCGGGAAAGGAAATGACGAAAAGCGAAAGACGGCATTAAGGTAGGTAGGCAGGCACAGACAGAAGGTGGGAATACAATAGATAGAAGATTTTAATGCCTTTATGCATATTCATGCTAATTGAACTCGAGTCTCCTCTTTAAAATAATCAACATTTAATAGTGATATAGCATAACACAACATATACAATAGTCAGCTAATGCGCACACATACATATTTATTCATTCATTTCCTCGTAGATTGTATTTTTCCTTCCTTCCGTACAATACCTTCTTCAATATAAACCCAACAAAGTCATTTTCAGAATTACTTTTTTCTGGTTTCCAATTGCCATAGGCAATGTGATGTTAATATTAACATTAAAAAATGAAATTGAAGATAGATATAAGAGTAAATAAGTAAATAACGTAATAAAACATCTTAACGCAAGTGCATGAAATTCAAGAGTATTATTTCCATGGTCAATAAATACTTTAATTGACAAAAAGCAGATAACAAGCTCTTAGGAAGCTTTTTAGCTTTTACATTGTAAATCCCTTGTGGATTTTGACTATAGCGTAGTAGTGATTGTAGTATTATAGGATATTCAAACATTTAACAAGAAATTTGTTTAGATTTGACGCTTCTGAAAATATCAACGGTTTTTAGGGATTTAAAAATAATCTTGATAAATTAGTTGATTACCCCTTGACAACATATCATATTAGTTTCAATCCCTTCAGAGTTTCATTTTAGAAGAGTAAACATTTGCAAAAAGTTTTATAATTAGTGCCAAAACTTCATACAAGTAAAATTCAACATTTTGCCACTTGTAGCACTTAACTTTTTCATCAATCCAAACAAATTCGCGCGAAAGAAGAAGATATACTCGAAAGAAAAGTAATCAACATCACGAAAAAAAGACAAATTCATAAGAATTATCTAAAATAGCACAGATAGGAGAAATTAGCAAAGCTTTTAACTAGTTATCCAAATATTTAATTAAACTCGTGTTTATCTTGAGTCTATCCGTCAAAATATTCTTCTCACATCGAGATTGTGCCCGAATGCACTGAAATTTAATAGATGGAGAAAAAAAGTAGAGTAAACAACAAAAACAAAGAAGCAGCGGAGGAAAAAACTTGAAAATAAGGCAAATAGAAATTATGAACTTGAATCGTGCTGAGCTCGAAAACATAAATCTCATTGGAAATGAAATGAAATGAAATGACAGTTTGAAACTTTTGCTTCAACATAGGAATGGAAATTGTGTACATAGGATTTTGTATGAAAACAGTGTAAGAAGAAAGGAGAACGAAAATGAAAGTTTATCTTTTCAGTTCCTTCATTTGTAGCCTGTCCTTATGTTATAAAACCTACGTTCAACATTCACAATACATAAGATATAAGAAAAAAAACTTTAGAAGCAAAAATACAGGCAATAATGTAATGTTGATGATCATCACGAGTAAGTACAATGATGTGGAAATTGGAGAAAATGAGTAGAATGAGAAAATTGTAGAAAATAAACAGATGAGTGGACGGGTACTTGAGAATCTCTTAATAGAATGAGGACTAAGACAGAAGGAATGAAAAAAACCGAAATAGGATAGGAGACAGTGACAGACAGATCATGGATAAATGTATGTGCAATTCCCTGGCCTTTCATCCATTTGTTTACCCGGAATCATTTAGTAAGCTGATGACGGTGAAGAAGTGTATACTTGGAAAGTATGATGGAACTCTAAATGATGTCAAATGTCGAGTTTGAGATGAAAACAAGGCATTTATAGACATGTTTTAAATAATATATTACATTGTGGACCGAGTGACATACAACTAAGTAGAAAAGGGTATTTAGCAGTGATGCTTTAACATGATGTTTTAGTGCTGGATCTTAAAGGTAATATAGAATCATAAAATGGAGGATAATATGTATTCTGTGTTCTCAGAACTCGACTATAGCTCTGCAGGGGGTATGAAATTACTCGACAAAATTACAGACCTGCTCGGGAGGCATATAAAGGAACAAAATTATCACGGCAATGATAAATCTAACCAAATATGAGATAAGAAACGAAAAAGACAGCATCTTGAATAAACTGTTGTTGCCATTGTATACAGCGAACAATAATAATGGCTGTGTCGTAGCAATGATGACGATTCTTCTTTTTGTGAACGGAGGATAATATTGATTGTTGTTAGCATTATCCGAAATATTTTTGAAATTGGATTAAGATAACATAAAAAAAAATCTTCAATATCTCGCTTACCATGGCCTTTCTTTCCATTTGATTTGCTTTTGTTTTTCCTCGGATATAAATGAATTTTTTTCGATTGCCCACAGCCCATTCTCAAAAAGCTTTACGCCTGTCTTATCCTTTCCACTCGTTTTTTTGTTTTTGGCCTTTTTTAATTATTTTATTTGCTAATTGAATGAATTTTAATTTTATTTTTCCTCACTAATTTGATATTTTTGATCCTCTTTATAAATATCTAGTTCACAAATTTTTACATCCCTTCCACCTCTCGGGCGTTTTTCACTTTATTTTCTCACGTTATTTAGACTATAATTTTAAAATTTATCGTCTACATTCACTAATTAAATTCTTTTTTTTTCTCGTGAACAAGAAGTTTTCAGCACTTTTCCTTTTTTTTTGTTACGGTCTTATCGCTTTCCAAACATTTGAAACTAGAAGGCATTAACAGCAGGACGAGTATGAATAAAAAGCGAGATGAAATGAGTTCCTCCTTTTCGTGATAGCCTTTAATTAGTTACTTATCACAAAAAACAGGCAAACGATGGGACTGGATTAAGCTTTATTTGCATGTAAATTATGATTTGAATATTTAATCTGCTTAAAGCTTGTTCCATTTCTCATCGACTGCTGTTAATTTTTATAACACACACCCGAAAACAAGCTTTTCATCATCATATTAAGACCTGCCTCATCCACGTGAATATTTTTATTTTTTTTGTATAACTTCTTAAAAATTAATTGATTTTTTTGTTTCCTATCCTCATACTAAATATTTTAGTCTGCTGTTGTCTATTCACCTCCGTTCTTGCCTCCTTCTTCTTGTTTCTTGTGTATGTAGATTGTTTGCAAATCAAATTAATTTTAATCCATTTAGCATAAAAATTTTTGTTTCTTCTTCTTTTGAACAAACACAAGTTATGGATGAAAAGTACAAACTACATATGAACTACCTATGTATATAGTTCTTATTGTTTCCATACACAATGTGCACTCAATAAATAAAAAGCTTTTTATTTTGAAGTCTAGGGAATTCACATTAGCACATTAGTCAAGTATCGTATGATGATAGGAATTTAATTAGTTTTTTTTTGGGTCTTGTTTCCAACTTTTTTTATGCGTGTGTAACTACTTATGGGGCATTTCCATTTTCACGACCATTAATTTGCATTTTATCCTTCTTCACACTCTCTTTGCATGCTTTTTTTCACTTTTTTTTTCATGTATATTTATACAAATTCATCGTGAATTTATGTATGGCTGCTGTTACTGTTGCTGTACACTTTATGATTATTATTATTATTATTTCTGTGCCTTCTTGTTTGTATAAATTTATATCAAAATATTCTCCACATACACTCAAGCGCTGTCGTATTAAATATTCCCGAGTATATTCTCGAGCATGAAAATTTCTCTTTTTTTTTTGATACTCTCAAAGGTATTCCTTTTCACTTAAATTTTCACATCATAAAAATTATCTTCTCATGCTCATATTTCATATTTTATATGCCCTAGCCAAAGAAAAAACGGAAAAAACAATCCAAATCAATATGTGTGTATGTATATAGTCATTAATATCTCTTTTTTTGAATAACTTACTAAGCGCATTTTTGCAATCAAGTCTATCAAAAGTTTTTCATTTTGGCTGTCTGATTGGCGAATAAAATGATGTCAAGGCTACAGCGTAAAACTTTTTTGAAATTTTCCTTCTTTTTGAAATATGATTTTTATTTTTAATATTTTTTCTGTCATGTCGTAAGCAGCTTTCTCATGTTTTTATGATTGCTTTCCCATTTATGTTGGAAAAAAATGTTAAAAACAGGGAGAAGCTGTTTGATGGAAAAAATATAATCAATTAATGTACTGTGGTTGTAATGAGTAATTTTATAAAAGGAGAAAAATTGATGGAAAATTAAAGGGAAAAATTGGATGAAAATTGAAAATGGGGTAATTTGAAAATGACGTCTTTCAAAATTTCAGAGCTTGAATTCGAACCAAAATTTTGCATGGAAAAGTCGACTTGGATCCATACTAAATTCATGGGTTCGACAATTGCTAAGAATAAGCCCACACCTGCATGCAGTTGTCAAACACTACAGAATTCTAGTCGACTCCAGACACTGCAAACTTAATTCCGAATACTACAAATCGATAAAAAATCCAACCTTAAGCTAGTGGACTTGGTGCCAGATTAGGTTTAAATCCCAAGGATTCTGGGAAATCGTGCTATATGTAGGAGAATCTGTCAATACGGGAGAAAGGTATCAATCATCTGAGGCTAAGCCTTCAATTGATCGGATATTCATAATTCTCTGCGTTGTTTGGACGTGGGTTCGATTCTAATCAGACGTAGTTGACCTCCCAAGCAATACATAGAGTATTGTCGATATGACAATAACTCATTCCTCCGACTGAACAGAGATACTCTTTGATATTTTATGACATCGTCAAAATAGATTCCATTACCATAGACATCATTTACAAAAGAACCCTCAATATTCTTGAGAAGAAAGACTGAATAAATTTTTTATTGATGTTAAAGGTATGAACCCTTGATAAATGGCAAGTTTAAAGGTCAAACTTTCTTTGTATCCAAAAAAAAGGAACATTGTGAAAATATATTGGGTTGATGGTTCTTTGTGATTCTGCAGACAAAGAAAATATCCGAACATTTTTAGTTACATTTTTTGTCACTTTGTATAATGCAAAAGCTCAATGTCAAGTACGACTGAATTTAAAATGTCAAGAATGGATTTCATTTCGAGTAGCTGAATTTTATTAGCTAAAATTGAGATTAGGGTAATTGCTTTAAATTTGAATCGAAACTTTTATATACCACGGTACAGTAGTAAATCACGTGGCATTTCCAAATGATTTCGGTGACACATCAGTGTGACGCGTCACACAGTTTGGACAACACTGACTTAAGTAAGCTTAAAAGATTGATTCTCATGATAAACTGTGATTTGGGATATAGAGCCAAATATATAAGCATTTTTGTCAGTGCTAACGGAAAGGCATGAGAATGTATGCTTGTATCCAATCAAAAAATGATCTCTCAATTACTTCATTGAATGTGACTTGTCAAAAATGACAAGGATGACATAGAAATATAGAATATTGTATCTATAATTCATAAAGGTAAGCATAGCTACTTAAATAACAATATCCACGTGTAATTCAGTGAAATGTGTCGTATTAAAGTATAGAGCAATTAGTAACAATTGCTAATTACATTTCATGGCACTTAAAATCTCAGAAATTTAATTCATCAAAATGTTCAACCTTTACGATAGTGCAACTTTAATTAAACCTCAATGTTCTCACTGCTCCATATTACTGGTAGTTAAATCAAAAGCATTTCAACATTTTATAATTATGTGGCATCTATAAAATCCTTTACAGTAATGAGAGCAGGTGCATTTTTGTGGTGTTTAATGAGAAACGAGAACAGGAATAAATTTTTGAGGAGGGGAATTCCGTGGTTATGGTTGACATTTCTGAGTCAAAGATGAAAAGCAGCTCAATCAGAAGGATGGAAAATGTATGTCAATCACTAATTAAGTAGTTTAGAATTGAAGTTAATTAGGTATGAATTTAAATCAAAGTAAACTTTGCTTTTCATAAATTTAACTTAGAAAATGTTGAATGAAAGGTTTAAAGGAATGAATATTAAGAATTTTAAGCAATGACAAACTTTTTCCAATAAGAAACATTAAAATTCTTAGAAAATCTTTTGCTTAAATTAAACTTTATCCTCACATTAACCACCAGAACATAATAAATCAGTGGTTGGCAACCTTTTATTGTTCGCGGCACACCTTAGTGGTTAGTCTTGACTGAAACCGAACATGGCATATTGTTCATGACATTTCCAAAAATTATTGAAGTCAAACAGGTTGCCCATTACTGTTATAAATGGATGCTAGTCAATTAATTGTTTGTTTGAAGATTTTTCCTTATTTTTCAAAGCTATCTTGAATCAATTTTAAATTTTATTTTGTTTTTCTCTAATTTTTCATCAATTTAGATTGAAGATAGCATCAAATTTTCTATGGAATCGAGTCAACATTTCCATACAATATCCGAGTCAATATCGAGCTCAACTTATAGATAGATTTTCACAATCAAGCTCGAAATCCTTGTTTGAGCCAATTCATAAGAATTCCAATTTTTGTGAGATATTATTCAATTGTTAAGTTTTCATTGGAACTCCTTGAGACTGTCTACAAACAGACTAATGCCTTCAAAAATGCGCTGTAAGTTATTCAAAAATTCACGTAGATCTTTACCTACAAACATTCTTTATGACATTGATTCTTATTCCTTTTTTCGCGAAAATTCCGAATTTAGTGTACGGCAATGTTATGTTGTTTATTTGATGTCTGACCCTGATTTAGACATCAAGCATAACAAACAAAATATTCTTAATTCTAGAATTATTTTTGTTTATGTACGCTGAGTAGCAGCACGTTCATACCAAAAGAAAAACTTTTTTTTATGATGTACACTCAACTTTTGTTTAATTACATTGGATGTACGCTTTTTTTGCGTTCGTGAATGTGCAAACATGAAGCTTTACTTTTTCACTTAATAACGATAATGTTGGGCAAAAAAAATAAATAAATTAACTCATTTCACTTTATGTGTAGATTATTTTCCTTATTTATGTGTTATAGCTTGATGCTGCGTTCCCTTTCCAATCACTCTTTTTTTTTTCTTCTCTTCCTTTATGGAGAAGATTTTTTTTTCTCTAGATTCCTTTTTAAAATTTATTGCCTTCCTTACTTTCTTTTTCACTTAATTAAATGGAATTTTTCTTACAATTTTCCTATTAAATTACACATTTTCACTACTTTTTCCACAATTTTTCCTCATTTTCATGTAAATTATTCCACCTCAATTGAGATAAAAAGGAAATTTCTTTCCGACATCGCGGATGGACGCAACATCGCGTATAAAGTGATAACGACAAACTGAGAATATTCGCATAGTTGTAGAACTCGTGAAGAAAAAAATTTCCATCGGATCTCATGGTCTTGTATTTTTTTGTTCCTATATGAGATTTTCCTGCTCAATTTTTGAGAGAGAGAAAATGTTTTGTGGAAAATTGAGAGAGGAAATTTGTATATACAATAGGAAAAATGCACGTATATTAATAAACTTTTTTTCGCAACTAGTTCCGATAAGGACAGATTGAATCTGATTATAAAATTTGCAATCAGAGAATCTGGAAGAAAATTCATCAAATTTTCATGACATAAATGCTGATTTCCATCAAAAGATGCTTTTTCACAGCCTGTAAATCATAAATTGAATTATGCGCTTTTTTCTTCTCCGCTTGCCAGAGATTCCGAGATCCTATAAGCCGAGAAAAAAATAGAATGGTAGTAAATATCGATTTTTACTCTGAAACAAACACTTCCAGTCCTTCCAATTTTCCACTCATTGGAATTTGTTTATAAGAATAATGAGAAGCAATTCCAGTCACCCCAAAAAAGAAAAAAGATTTAGATGAGAAGGAGGAACAACACAATCGAGTACAAATTTTTTTATATCTTTATTTGTAAGACCATAAAGTTTCTGCTTTATACTGTTAATGACAAAATGTTGCTTTAACATTCCTTTTTTAACAAATATTTGAGATTCTTACTAACTAAATACTTTCAAGTATTATGAATGGACGGCGGTGCCTGATATTATTTTATAAAACTATATTGTATCAAAAATATTCTAGGACGGAATGGAATTCTTTTAAAAAAGTTACTTATTTAGTACCGAGACTCATACAATAATAACTGCTGAAATTTATAACAGACAAGAAATTTTATGTGCGGCATTATACTTTTGTGCATTAATTCTATTGTTGGTCGTTCAACTATGATGTCTACCCGATCGGCACACTTTGGAATGTTGCTGCCACGGCGTACTTAGAGCTAATTGGCATATTTGGATATTTTCGTCCAGTGAATGTCACTTGATTCTAATACGTCGCCGTAGTGTCAACATCTCAATATGTACCAATCCGGCCATGATGGTCAAGAGTCTTTTGCCACTTCCATGAATAGCTAGACTCTATTTCCATTCTACCCTAATTTAATGCTTGACATCATTGATGAACAACCCCTGTAATCCTATTAATGAATCGACGTAGCCGGCATTGTTGACATATTTGATGAATGCGGTGTTGTTGGTCTCGATCCAGCCAATGATTGGACTGCTGATGCATTTAATGACTGCATTGTACCAATCTATAATAAAATAAGGGTAACAAATAGTTTAAGGATACAATAATAAAGTCATAAAATAAAATTGCTTACTCTCAAATGTGCAAGATCCTCAAGTTTTGTCAAATCAGCAAGTTCAATGAATACTGAATAGACTGTAAGCCATCCATACATTGAAATTGATATCAACATAATCCATAGAATTGTCATGAATATATTGTAGAAGAAGTACAGGTCATTAACAATGGCAAAAAATAGAAATGCCACAAATCGGAATCCAATAAATATTCCAAAACTCCACAACCATGGCATAATTCTCTGTTCATGTTCCTACAAAAAAATCCAATTAAAAAGTCGCATTACATTAAGTCAACAGACGAGAAAACATAAAATCAACACAGAATGCGAAACAAAATTTGCGCAAATGAAAGCTCACAAAAGGAATTAAAATATAAATGACGAAAAATTAATTAAATCATATTAAAATGATGAGGGATGAAGATGAAGACACATCATTAAAAACAAAATAATATATTTTCAAGCTATGTCTACCTTTCGTTTTGACACATTTCTACGGTCGAGTTTTGGTGTCTTTAAGAAATTTTGAAATTTTTCATGTCCAAATGATTTTTGTTAGTGAATAAAAAATTATGGTCATTTAACATTAATTATAGCACTAATCTAATAAAACTAAACATCTTCTTAATTACCTTTCTCAAAGCAGCAACAAGCATACAGCTTGTTACGAACGTGACACACGCAATTAGTGCCGAGAATAATGCAAAGATTACTAAGATGTTTCTAACGTGTGTGTTGCCAACATAAACAAACTCATATGATATTATGTAGTATCCATAATGTGTCGATCCTGGCGCGGCCATTGAGTAACAGTACAAGTCGAATATACCAGTTCCAATCGTGAACAGCGAAATGAACTAAAATGCAACATAATTAACATACAGCATAAATCAATTAAGTATAACTTACAGCAGCGACAATACCCATTATGATTGAACCTTTCTGGATATTGAAATACTGATTATTTTTGACGTATGCACGTTGGTACCACGGGATTTTAAGAGATCTTGTTGATCTCGAAATGGCAGATCTTTATGGAACAAACAAAACATTGAATTATTGGGATTAATGACAATGAGATTTAATGATTTACCTTCCAGTCGTTGCATGTGAATGAACTGAAGGGTTTGATCTATAGGTGGATGGTGTCTTTCTTCCGTAATTCATTTTTGAGTATTTCGAATTATGCTCTGAATAATAGGGGTGCGGTCATTCAACTAAATTAATGCGAATTTCGTTGTTATCAATGTTTCGGATAAATTCTTTCAATTAACTCTGATTCTACAGGCTAATAAGGTCACTTGAACAAAACTTAATTAAGGTTTCAGGAATGTAAAGTGGTCGAAAAAATAAGAAAAATATTAAATTAATTTCAAATGTTATTGTTCATCTATGTATTTACTCGGCTAGTTAGTAGCCCCTTTACATGGCTGATTCCGTAGATTCATAAAATACCTATGGATCATACAAACTGTTTTGCATCCGAGAAAAACACAACGGCTATTAAATATTCAAAGTTTTGATCTTTGTTTACTAGCCGCAGGCTTATAGTCATAAAACAAATTACTCAGAACATTGTGGAAGATAGGCAAATGTTTTCATTCTTAAAATTATTGAGGTGTTTTTAAATATTATTCCCTCCAGAGAGTGTCATTTTCATATTGCCAGCCATCTTCGTGATCGAGATATCATAACGGTCGTTATTTTTTCAAAATCGGTTATTTCCAAGTGAAAATTTAAGCTTCTAAACAAAATAATTAGTTAGTTAAAGATAAGATGCTGCCATTATTTCCATCAAACTTAGATCCAACGATCATTGGATCTATAATGAACGGATCGACATCATCAAACAACACAAATGAAGAAAATGAGATCAGGTAACTAAATTCAAGTTTATTTTGCATAATTCATGGAATTAAGACAGGTTTAAGCAATGTCATAAATCAAAAGATATGCTGATTAGAAACTTGATATCTGTATTCCTCAATGAGTTCGATAGATTCTTGATTTAATGAATATTATGAGGAATTTCGATAATTAGCTGGATCACGTAGTAATCATAGAAAATCGTTTAATTTATTTTAGTGAATTAGAGCAAGAACACACAAAATTCTTCCAAGAGCTTGAACGAATAGCATCAGATATACCACCTTTAGGTAAACTAAATTCTGAGCAAAATAATGAAGAGGAATCGGATGGAAGTAACTCAGATAATGAAGAAAGTGATTCCGAAGATGACGAATCAGCGGTCAGCAATGAAGCGGAAGTGACAGTGAATTATTAATAAGTCTCGTTAATTAATGTTATGGCTAATGATCTCCTTTAAGAATTAAATTAAGTATTTTAACTGGAAAATCTTATTTGAATTCAAGGGGAAAGGGGCTCATTGTGTGACTGTTGTGCAAAAATTTGAAATTTTCGAGCACGTTCTATTGCGTTGTGAGCAAAGTATGACAGACTTGTCTGTCTAGTGGTATATTCTGGATGTGTAATGAATAATCAAGTGACGTCTATTACATGCTAGATTGTGAAACTAAAAAAATTATTATTAGTGTCTAAAATATATTTTGATGTCTAAGTTGACATCCAGTGAGTAAAATAGTGAAATAACAAATGATCCAGAAATGCGCAATAGCCACTGTATATAACTCGCAAGAAAATAACTGCGAATTTTCACATTGAGTTGTTTTCCCCTTGTTTTCGTTTGTTTTCTTCATCTAAAGTTACAGAAAATCACGTAGTTAAAAGAAAAGTGAAATAACTCAGAATATGTCTTCGCCAGTGTTTATGAAGATATTTCAACAAGCAGAAAAAACCTTTTCAAATCGGAATCGAGACTCATACAAGACTAATTTTGCGTTATTAAAGAAATTAGTTGATAAATTAGTTTATAGTGATTTGAATTTAAATCCATTTTTATTCAGCAAGAAAGCATTTTTAGTGAAGGTAAAGAGTGCTATTACACTGTATAGTCTATAGTATGAATATTTCATAAGTTGTTTTCGATTCCATTTATCGTCATTTCAGAATAAGGCACCATGCACTTTTGTTAATATTTATGAGAAATTAGATGGTCCATTTTCAATGTCGATTTTTATAATTGACGAAAATTATAAAATGCCATTACATGACCATCCAAATATGACAGGAATGTTGAAAGTGATATCTGGAAAGCTTAAAGCTGAATGTTATACACAAATCCCGACTGATAAAGAGAATGGACGTTTAGAGAAAATTGTGAGAGTTGAACAACCAAAGATACTAAGTGAGACAAGTGAGGCAGCTGTTTTATATCCAGACAATTGTAATTTTCATGAATTGACCGCACTGGAAGGTCCAGCAGCATTTTTTGATATTTTATCTCCTCCATATTCTGATATAAGTGATACAACTCCAGATGCACGGCATTGTTCCTTCTTTAAAAAAGAAAAAATTATGGTTGATAATAATGGATCTAATCCAACAGTAAAATTAACTCAAATTCCCGTACCCGATCATTATTATTGTGACTCTGTTTATTATGATCAGCCTGACTTTATGCGATAAATGTGTAGATAAATAATAATAACATGATTAAGTGAGAAATGAAAAGAAATTTTTTTTAGCATAGCCGCGTACGAAACTTAAATTACGCTTTTTATACATATTTCTTCTTCCTCACTGATTCTGTACTATATTTGGAGTCAATGCAAATTATGCAATATTAGTGCAACATGAGAGAAATGGATGCACAATCATATTCAATGCGTTTTTTAATTAATTTATAGCATTTTTCTCTGTTTTTTTAAACGTACTACACTTTTTGTTCGGAATGATAAATAAATAATAATAATGATGAGATAAGGATGTATTTTACTTCCAATTTTGCGATATGATATGATGATACGTGACCAAATGTATCGACTACAATTTGTTTTTTTTTTTTGCAGATATTTAAGTAGATTAGTCATTCTTTCTTCTTTACACTCGAAATATCGCACGAAAGAAGCATCGAGCATGTGAATGGGGAGTGTGATGTCTTTAACGATTATCTTTTTTTAACATGAACATTCGAATTATTATTTACATGGTTCTCGTTTAATATTCATAGATTTCACTTTTCTATATGACAAGTAGCTGACAAAATAACGAGTTTGGATTATTATTTGATGCAGACTTGATGGATCAACATGAGATGGGAGTTGCCATTTTTCTAACAGCCATAAAAACGTCTTCAATGTAATTCTTATGCTACACATCTTCGTTGAACTGGAAAAGATAAATTACTGCAGTGATTGAAATGTTTTGAAGGAAATGGAAGTTATGATTCATTTTGGGTGTGATAAGCCCAGAAAATGCAAGTGAAGATTTAAAATTTTAATCCAAGGATTTAAAATTGGGATTAAATAAATCTTCGGATTAAATTAATTCGCTTTGTAGCTTAAAGACAATATTTGTCTAATGCAGTGGTGGACAACCTTGTAACTTTTCCGGCATACTTTATTGGAAATCATCGATTGGAACCGCACTCCCCGTACGATTTATAGCACTCCCGAAAAATTATGGTGGCACACAGATTGCCCATTACTGGTCGAATGATTTAACCATTTATGTTTGTTCCATTCAAAATGCGTCAAATCCCCTGCTCTCTAGTCATCTCCTATTGCTATTCACATCAACGACTTTTTGTGTCATCTCTACATATTTACTTAATATTAGAATATGTGACAACATCTTCTATTTTGTTTTACTTAATAATTATCATAGGTGACATCCATGGACAGAAAATTAAATTTTTTGTGTCTAGTTTAGTCTCGGAATATTCCAAAGTATTCCCAAGAAGACCCACCTTCTCAAAATTGTCCCATAACACCAGACTCAACCCTATCCCTCACTTTCTCTTCAAGTAAACATTTTAGACTTGATCAATCCATTAAATCATTTCTAATGATGATCATGGCATACACTGATGCCGTCAATATAGAAAGCAAAACAATCAAAAGCTTCTTCTTCAATTAAATAATCTCATATTTATTTAAAATTTAAATCATATAAACTACATAATTAGCTATCAATCACAACCTGATTAATGGTAGACACTCGCAATTTGACCTTGCTGTCTATTTTATATGATTCATAAAGTGAGTATACACATATCCACAAATAACAATTAATAACTGTAAGTAGAAAGTAGAAGAGCTTTAAACTTGTCAAAGCTTCAAGTGCAATGAGAAAAGTAAACAAAAGCTCCACGCCGAGATAAGGCTTAAAAAGTTTATGTTTTTGCTGGAATTAAACAAAAATTAAGTTTTGATTAAAATTGTTGTCTGTTTTGGCACTGCTACTCACATTTTGAACTCCTCTTATCAGATTAATGGAAATATAGACATTTACCAAAAAAGCTGCAATTACTATGACAAAAATGATAAAGATTTCTAGAACAGATGTGATAAGAAGAATGTCAATTTAAAATATTTGTAGGTAAATTGATAATTATTTTGCAGACAACTCAAAGACATGTGCATGTAATTGAAGGAACTGACTATTATAAACATCCGAAACATCACGTGGGTGACTTAATAACTTAAAGCTTTCAACTGATGTCAATCGACTCTGTGGTGAATTATTCATGTGCGAATGCACATCTTAAAGGTATGCGGTTTGACGTCATTTCTGTTTATAAATCATGTGGGATGAGTAATTTGAGTAGTTTGAATAATAATAGCTACTTGAACTACCAATCAACACATTTGTACTATTAGGGTGTTGGAAAATTCGGAAAATTCTTTGGACATGAATAATTCAAAGGATATTATAAGTTCTTGTGCCTACTATAATTGTCCATTGTAGGAAGTATAATTAGGAACAATTAAATTGGTGGGATTCACGCGTGTAATAATCTAAATTAGGACATATATCCATTAAATATACTATTTGGTACTAATTGCTCTCAAAAACTAGCACAGTAAGTCAAGGTCACTAACAAACTTCAGACATTAATAATCACCGAATGGACAAAAGTACGTAATAATTAATTGATGGCAAATGAATGTCCAATTAATGACTAGTTCTAGCATATTATTTTCCACTCGAGATATCCTGGATTCATAAAAGATGCATCCATCAAAAACACAATCCAAAGATGTCTGCAAAAACTTAAATCCACAACATCATCACACTTACGAAGAGCAGGCAAATCAGACTTGTGATGTACTGCAAGTCTCATACTCAAATAGTTTAAAACTTCATGAATATTAAAAGCACTTGTCAGCAAGAATGCAATTGCTAGGATTAAACTCATAAATATTCCACAATATCCAATTAAATTAACACCTGATTCAAGTTCCATGAACCATAAAAACTTCTTAATTGTCAACATTTTTGCTGCTGAGATTTGTGCTATAAAAGAGGAACTGAAATATTCATTGAAAAATTTTGGTAGGCAAACATCGCGTGCATTATCTTATCTCGTGTTATCTTGTCGACTAACTTTCATTGTTATCGTTGGATGATTTGGTGATAAAATCAGAAGGAAATTTATTTAATTTCCTAATTACTTTAGTAATTGATATGTTGGCAGGGTTTGGAATTGGTGATAATTGAGAATTTTGGTTAATTGATCTGATTAAAATTTCTAACGGTTTTTTCAAATTCAAATATTTTGAATGTCAAATCCATACAAATGTTCTCAAATTTAAACTGTTGAAAGGTTTAAGTGAAGAAATTGAAGAGTTTTGTATAAAATTCGAATGTGTTTGGGATCAACTCAAATTTTAAAACCATACAAATGTTTTCAGAACTGAACTATTGAAATGTTTTGATCCTCAATTCGTAACTCCATTTGAAAACCATTAAAACCGACGAAAGAATTTCTAAAAGAAAAATAAATTAAAAATCCTTCCCACAAAGAAATGAAAAAAGCATGTTAGTCAATTAATTTAATCTATCTATGTGCGAAAATACCTCCGGATGTTTTTATTAGCATTCCTCTTCTTATTTCGTAGTCAGTTTGTTCACGTTCCATTGAGACTTCTCATAAATATAAAGACATATTTTAGTCATGACAAAACATCATGAGTTGTGTACTCAAAAAGTTTTTTATTCAAAAAAATACATTTAAATCAAGGGATGGAAGTTTTCTTTAAAAATTCCACATATGAACACATAAGTTGATTTGGAATATCTTTAAATGAGCACTTCCATCCATTGTTTAAATTCATTATTTAACAATAAAATTAAAAAAACATGTATTAAGCAACAATAATTAAAACAAAAATTTTTCATTGCTAATTAATTAATTAAATATTAAAATGAATGTCACTGTGTTGTTGGCCTTTTAGTTACTGAAGTAGTTATGAATTACAAAAGAAAGAGAGATAAGAACGTCCAATTATTAATTTTGCATTCAAAGAACAAGACATAAACTGTTCAAATGATCACGTTTAAGCCGACTGTTTATTATTGCTATAGACCGGCAAGAGCTTTGAACTTTTTGGAACGCTGTGGAAATGAAATTCATTCAAGTTGATCAGATATTTTTTTGGTCAAAACAAGACGTGATAATCCTCAGTATGCCTTAAAAGTTTGATATTAGAATAAATGTCGAACACTTTGAAAATAAATTTTATTAATGGATATATGATGACGTAAATGATATTTAAACGATTCCAGTTCCTCCAGTTCTAACATAGAGTGAATATACACAGAACCATAAGTAGCAATAGATAATAACACCCAATATCGAAGAGACATTTTTGAATATCATTATAATGAAGAAAATAATGACAATAGCATGAATTATCAAATAGCCGAACATTTGTGATGCATTTCCCTGTAATAAAAAATAGCAAGTCATTATTTTATGCTGAATAAACAAAAAGGAATGTACAAAATGATATGACATACATTATTTGATCCCAAGAGAAGTTGATATGAATAATAGAAGTAAATAAGGCATATGATCAGCATAATAATAGCACTAACGAGTGCTCCTCCAACATTGACATGGAATGGCAGGAATGTGGCAAAATTTCCACGGTCAAATAATAATCCAGCGATGATACTGATGACTGATAAGGCTGATATTATCATACCCCACCATGCACAGATGATTCCCGCCAATTGAAGTTCAAGGCAAAACAGGAATTTGTCGAGTGTGTATGCCATGCTGTCTTCTTTTCTGTAAAGTATATTTTTACGGCATTAAATTATTTTTAGATCTTCATGTAACTTTATATGATAAATATGTTTCGAAATATATAACACCGAGTGCTATCGCACACAAAAATAAGATCTAGGACTCAAGTGTGCGTTTTCACTCAAATTTATCAAAACGAAAATTTCACAAATGAACACATTTACATGGTGGAAAATTGTAGATTCTTCTTGACGTTTATTGCCTCAGTTGTTACTTTTGAGAAGAATAATAAAAATCTTTTGATGTGGCTTGCACAATATGTTTACGATGATGTAGATTTGAGCAGTCTTGACGCTGCAGAGTTGGGAAATTTAATGGCTTTTAATGTATTTTAAAAATTTTACTTTCAACGATCTTTTCAAATTTGAATTGCAATGAGTTCTAAAATTTTTAATTTCAACGAATTTTCCAAATTTTGAATTTCAACGAACTTTCAGAATTTAAATTTCAGTTCATTGCAAAAAAATAAATCTTAACGAAAGAAATTTTCAAAAAAAATTTGTCCGTTATTTTTTAAAATTTAAAAAACCGTTGAAAATATGAAGAATCTCCAACTCTGGATGCAGTCTTAATTTAAAACATGCATGAATAATCTTCAAATTTAAATGCCTTGTACAAAATTCAATGTGACATTCCATTGACTTAAAGTAAGTACGAAAAAATACACAATTTATTTATCTTGATCTAGTTGCCTTTTATATCACATTTAAGGTATCTCACATAAACGGTAAGATCATTCGAGGTAAATGCACATTTATGTATGCATCTAACACACATAGTTTCCATAAAATTCTCAATAAATTATTTTGGAATCTAAGTCGAGGCTTGGGCGTTGTTGTTGACTATTCGTTGTGAATGATTTTTGCATCATTTCTTTTTTTAGATTCGTATTAAATTATACACAGTGGATGAAGTAAGCTTTTTTTTGAGTTTATAGTAATAGAATACACTGAGAAAAAAATACTACGATTCCGCTGCTAATTTTTAAACAATGACCACATGTTGATTCACAATTAAATTTTCACACACTTTTCACTGACTTTTTTCCTCAAATTTTCATCTGAATTTTCCATTTAATTTAAATATTTTTATAAATAGAGAAATGCACAAACCTTTTTACTTATTTCCAAGCTTATCCTTAATTTACAACTTGATCGTTCGAGATCTCCGACTTGAATGAGAATTGAGAGGAGAGTCTGTGCTGCTATGGACTGAAAAAAAAAACTACAACAGAGAGTTGTGGAAGGAAAAAAATAAAATGATCAAATAAAAATATGAAGAATAAAAATAGCACTTTGTAGTCATACGGAAGGTTGTAAACTTTTGATGATGATCGAATGCAAAACAATGTACAAGCCTTTCAAGCAGCAATACAGTCAAACATTTGTTTTGAATGCTAAATAGCTTATAGAATAACTTTACTTTTTGAATATGGATATGTCCATGTCAAATGCTGTTTTAATTTAATTAATTAGCATTTTTTTGTTTTATGGCTTGCAGTTACTTTGCTTTGGTATTTGTGGATCTGTTGGATGTCAAGTTGAGAGGCATTTTTGCTGGATAATCCAGTATTCTTTGCAAGTTTACTCACCTACTTATCTTTTTGTGTATCCGATGGCCAAATGTGTAGTCATCCGTTCAAAATGATCGTTAAATTTTCATAAATTACTTTGATTAATTTAATGTGATATACACGGAGCACAATGGAATGTGTAAGTTTTGTTTGTTGCGATTTTTGGGCAAAGTTTGTTTACATGATCAAGTAAAGCTTTCACCAAGCTTTCGCCGAAAGTTTGATAAGAGCTTTTCACTCAAAAGCTCTTCATTTCTCCACAAATCTCTCATTTGAAGACAATTGTCAGTAGGCTGATCAAAAATAAGCAAGTCAAGCGATAAATTCCTTTAATGTCAATTGAAGCTGCTTCTCTTTAATGTGTCCAAGATCAAATTACTGATGATACCATTTATTAATTATAAATTCATTGACATAAACATTTATGTGCTTGAACTTTTATGTGCCGGTCTAATAAGAGACCGCATTTTTGCTCAATGAATTAATATTCACTGCCGAAAAATGAATTAAAATTGTGCTGGAATTAGAATTTTGTTTTAAGTTTAATTAAGGTTGTTGGGGGCTATCAAGTTGGAAATTATGTGGATATAAAAGCTTACCTTGATCAAAATCATCAAGAAGTATGCAACAAGTGTTTATGAACTTGAAGCTTCATGATGACGTCATTTAATAGTAAGATTGTATTATGATCTCACTTAATTCCAATCAAAGCATGATTTATTCACACATTATTTCCAACTAGTCAGCCTCCATAAAATATCAGTAAGGAATTTCCAAGATTCAACATTGATAATAACTTCATGACCTTTTTATTACATTATTGAAATACATTTACATTATAATGTACAAAAAAACTTGTGGAGCTAATAAATATGGACAGAACTAACAAAAATTGTTTTGTATGTATCATGTGCTAATTTCATTAAAAATGATTATCTTGACTTTATAATGCATTCGGTCAGCAGTGACTAATATTATTAATATAGGGCTGATTCGAGGTTTTATGGACTTTCCATGAGAAGATTCAGATGATTTAAAAATGGGAGTTCCAGTTAGCTGGCTATTTCCTTTAATAATCATTGATAAATGACGTCCATCAAAAAATGGAAACCTCAAAAAATGACATCTTAATTGTCATTCTGTTATTAACTTGTAAGGCACACAGCGTCGATATGACCTTGACAGTATGACCAAATTTGATGAAATCTGGCCACTGGACAGTGTCAAGTCGGTCTGAAGCCGAGTTTTCGGCCATTTCTAAATGTCTACATATTTTGGAGTAACTAAGTCTCTATGCTCAAGGTCAATCATTTTTAATGACATCAGCACTGAGGATTCTTTGTGAAATATGCAACAAAAACAATTAAATTCTTGCAATAAATATTTTGTAGTCTCTAAATTCATGTTTGTCTAATACGTGTAGCTGCATATGTGGAAAATGAACTTAAGTATTTACTCTTTGTATATATATAATATGCTTGTTAAATGCATCATGCGAATGACATCATAATAAGAATAAAAATCATCATCACTACTGACATCACACGTTACTTGCTGTGTATAAGCGGTGAAACAAGAAGACTTTTTTATGATAATTTAATTAATTAAGTCAACAAAATAACTGCGTAGTTTTGTCTAATTCACACCTTGACATTTTTTATGTAATTATCACTTCTATAATTTACTCGATAACTTTTCTCAAAATCTTCATAATCAAAAAAAGCAACAATATTTAATAAGTATGTAATGTCTTTAAAGCTTTAGCTTAATGACATATATTTGTATGGATAAAATTAATTGCAGTGATGGGCAACCTTTTGGTTTTTGAGACACACCTAAATGATAAGCTTCGATCGAAATCGCACACGGCATACGATTCATGGATACACTAGTGTGTCGCGTTACACAGGTTGACCATCACTGATTTACAGTGATTGAGATTCTAATTAATAGTCAACAGATAAACGTTTGTAAAGTGAATAAATACATAAGAAGAAATAAACCAACACGACGCATATACTCAGCATGAGCCAAAAAGCACCTTTCTCATACTGTGTTATTGAGATAATTATGCATGAGATTAGAGCAATAATTGTTATAACCAGGAACGGAACCATACTTGTTTTTGACTTATTTTGTGAGCCTCCAATCAAGAAAATCGATGCGATTCCATATAAAATACTCAATGCTAATAATAAACCGGCAACAGTTCGCGTGGCTGTTGGAAATAAATTATGAATAAATATAATGAAATATTGATAGATCTATTATTAACTTACAGGCTGTATGAGGATCTAGTTTCTCCTTTGTATGCATATCATTGCCGGCTATTTCCTTTGTAATCTCATCAGCATCCGTGAACAGATAAAACAGCAGCAGCACGCTGGATACGATTGATAGTAACAAACATAAAAATCCAATAACTTTTGCACCCTTCTTTAAATTCATGAAACAAAATTCATTTGGAAGTCCACATTGCGACTCTTCACCCATTTTAGCTCGTTGAAAACTAAATATTAAATGAAATAGATTGGACAATGATGTATTACTCTATATTGCGTTAATTGAAGATTGCTATAAAATTTGGAATTTGTCACTATTGTTTTCACATTTATTCCATCTGGGATTTGTATTATTTTGATGTATTTGAACTGAATTTATTAACATAAATTATTTTAAGTAATTGAAATTATGTTTTTTTGAAAATGTCTCAAAACCCTATAAATTATCATTATAAGAAATTGTACGGTTTCAAGAAAATTGCGGTTTTTAAAATTGAAAAATCCGTTAAAATAAAATATTATTTTTATCGCACTAATTCACACTTGAGAGCCATAGTAATAACCCCTATGGCTTATCATTAAGGACAAGAAATTGCATTTCTGAAGAAAAACACATGACACAAATATTGCGGTTTCTCTCATGAGAGAATTTTGAAAAAAATATATTCACACAATGACAAAAAAACATTAATTCTGGCTTAGTGTGGCTATATTATAGTATGTTTATATATGTGTGATCCATCCAGTACAGTCATAAATTTTCGAAAAGAATCGTCAAGACTACGCCAGAGTAACACAAACGAAAAAAATGTTCATATTTTTTATGCAAACATTAAAGAATTCTTTTTATCAAAAATGACTTTTTTGGCACCAGACTTAATATCCATAATAATTGTTCATGATTAACAAGCACTTGACAATGTTGTCAACAATTTAATTTAATTATCAAAGCTTTATACCTGTTGTTTTTCCTTAATATTAAATAACTAAATGGAAATGATGAAATTCACTTATAAACTTGAAGCACTGAATGAAAATGAGAGAATGAGAATAATGCGTGCGAAAATGTATCGGAGTGACGGTACGTTCCGTTCAACTATACGAACAAAATATCTATGCTCGTTTTTTTCAATAATAGTGAAAGTTGATAGGCAGGCGAATGAAAATATTTGTGCTGATAATATCCTTCCTTCTTTTACTATCGTTCCGATCGACGGATTGGCGCCCTAGTCAGACTGAGAGAATTTTCTCTTTTTATCTCTCAATTTTTTCTTCTTGTGAGATGGAAAATGAAAAGCATGTACATGTGATCTATTGGTATTTTTATTACTTTTCTTACTAAAAGCTGTTATAATCTATAAAAATTTATACATTTTATTGATGCGAAATGATTAACTCAAGGATGATACCAAAATCTTCTTGTTGCTTCCTTTTCAATTTTTTCTTGCTTTTTGGTATCTGGTGGCTTGATTTCTTTACGGTCAACTGGATGTCAAGCAAGTCCAAGCATTTTGATTACTGATTCCTTATATTTATTTAAATTATATTCATTTTCGCCTTCATTCATTAAATTCTCGACACTTGTAATGTACTCCTGTGGTGGATCAACTTTCTTGTCACCAGACAAGCCCCAATTGAGGACCTCTGTTGATGTAACTTTTGATTGATTATTGTGCCAATCATAATATTCCATATCTGCTTCTTGCTTTCCACTTTCCCATTCTTCTACTGTCCTTGATTCGTGATAAAGAGCTACAAGACAAAAATAATTATAGTTTAGTGTACATTTAATTACAAGTTTGTAGTCCTTAATTTAAAAGAACAATTATCGAGAACTTTAAGTATCGGATATACTAACCAGTAATTAAATACATAGCATAATCATAGTTTTGCTGCTTTAATGGACACCTATCAGTAACAATAGTCAGCTCGTCTGTCTCCTCATTATATCGTTCACCGACTAAGCGTAAAAACTTGTCTCTAGCATGATCATCAAGCTTTAATTGACTTAATTTCAATTTAATAGTAACAATTCTTGATAATGGATTTCTAATTGTCGGCAATCCATGAACGTAATCTGAAGAAATAAATTTGACTGGAAAGTGCTTTTCTTGTTGCTCTTCTGTCTCTAATCCTTTTGGAAATGGGGTACAGAACTGTTTTAAAGCTTCACATTGTTTAGCTATGACTGGAGGTGTTAAATGTAGAAAATTTGGAATTTTCATTAGCTCAGCATTTGCGAATTTTCCAGGAACTGTCTTGTTTAGTGGAACCCATCCTTGTCTTACAGGCAATGGCACTGATGCTGGATGAAATGTTTTTGGACCTATTGCACAAATAAATTTTCATCATGAAATGTACTATAATTAATGAAATTTATTATTTACCGGGCCAGACAGCACCCCAATCTTGATCCACTGCCATTTGCTTATATCGTGGTGGCGGTACATCTGGAGGTTTTGGTCTCTTTGACTGTTCTCTCAGAGTTCCTTTAGTTTTCCTTAAATTAAGCACTCGGAATTCTGTGAAAAATAAAAAAAATTGAATATTACTTGAAATAAATAATATTGCAATAATATACACTTACCATCATCATGCACAGTTTCTGCGGCAGCAGCTTCTTGAGAATAATTACGGAAGCATGTCCTTTGAGACAGTGGAATTAAAGAATTAAGATTTATTTTTTTCAACATTGTTTTTTTCCGTACAATCTGCTCAAAATTCAACAACCTCTGTAAGACCAAAAAATGACAGTTATTTTTTTTAATTTCAAATTTAAATTCCAGATGTCGCGTTGTCGAGGAAAACATTCGTGATTCTCAAAATATATTTTTAATATAATTAACAAATATTAATGGCAAGGTATAATATAAGTGATTAAAAAGTGTTGCAGGAACTGCTAAGCAGCAAGCAAAAGTATAAAAACCTAAAGTAAAGAGGTGCATTAGAGGATAAATCGAGATATTTTGAAAAGTTCAAAAGCCTTGTGAAAATTTCTAAAACATTAAAAATTCTCAGTCATTTTACTAGTTAACGTAGTTTAAATTATTCGTACTGATTAATAATGTGTGATTCTATAAGAATAAGTTAATCCAGTGAAAGTAAATGAAAGGAAAAGCTAAAAAACATTGAAAATTTATTTTCTTCGTTGCAAAGAAATTTTTGGTGAGAAAAAGAGATTGAAAATTAAAAAAATTAAAGAGAGTGAGAATTTGTAGAGATTTAAGATAACTTAGAAAAAAATAAGAGACCGAAAAGTGTTATCAATTCGGTTAAAAATTTTTATTCATTCGTTGCTCAACTCTCGTGCACCTCAGAACTTTAAATATATTTTGTGTGTCAGAAATAAAGAAAGAAAAACTTGTGCTGCTTAATAAAGAGTGTTAATTGAAGTATATTTTTTTTAGGAAAAGGAAACTGGATAAATTAAAAATTGTTGCCATCTGTATAGAATAATATCTATAATTAATAGCTAAGAAGTGATTACAATATAATATATATTTTATAATAAAAAATATTAAAATTTGCATATACACGAATTGAAAGTGATTTTTTGCCATCAAGCAATTTCTTCCCACGACTTATGATCTCAATTTAATAACTCCTACGGAAACCACAACAAAAAAACGATTAACTGGAAGAAATACTTAATCAAAGTTCATCAAAAATGTTTAGTCCCGAATACAAAAAGCGCTTGCTCAAGCACTGTAGTCCGACAGCAAGACGGCTTTTTGCTGCACCAGAATCATCGTCACCATCAGACCGTTTTATTCCATGCAGGTATATTAAAATTCTATTTTTTTTTTATGACTTTAAAACTTATTCATAATGTTGCGAAAGCTGATAAATCACACACCATAAATGTGTTACCTTCATGAATAATATAAAAATCTAGTTCAATGTATTAAAATTTTGAACTTTCAGAGCAAACAATAATTGGGAAACGAATTACTCAACGTTGACAAAATCAAATGAAAACTCATCACAATCGAAAAAGCAGAGAGAATGCGGAGAATCCGCACGAGACAGCCTTGCTTATTCATGTTTATTAAAGAACGAATTACTTGGTGCGTCAATAGAAGATATCAAAAATGTGTCAGACGAAAATAAAATGGGATATTTGTCAAATAGTAATCGAGGTCTATTCAAATTTCAACAACCGTCCAGACAGGTAATTACTTTAAATTAATACAACAATTTTGTGTTGTATACTGATAAGATTTATTCTTTATTCGTAATTAACGACCCGTTTCCCTTGTGCTTTTCCTTACAAGCGTGCATTATGAGACTTTTTATTGCCATATCAAAGAATATTTTCATTTGAGACATTTTTAACTGCATTTTGCACATTATTTTTTGATAATCATGAAATGGCGAAGTACATTCACAGCTAGCAGGTCTCACCACGTTCAAGGTTTATTACTTATATGTTCAAAATTTTTATTCTTGATAACAAAACATGTGTGTAGAACACCACAGTGCATTTGTATACAAAATCATATGGAAGATGAGATTAAACGCGGTCAAGATTTGCTCTAGAATTTTAGGCGACAACACATCGCACTACGCATGACTGAGTGCTAATTGTACAATATTGTCTTATCAACGTTTCAAATGAGTAATTATGAAATCTATATATTACCCATACTACTTAATTTTTCACTTGTGAATCTTCAAGGCAATGTCGGCTTATCAATATATTTCGCTCAATTTTTAGCACATTTTTTTGTGTAACTGGAAATAGTTAGTGTTATCCATGTATTGTTTGCTTTATCAACAGTCGTACTGATTACTGTCGTTGAGTACATAATTTTCAAATTTATTCTTACCGGTACTTTCAATTTTTATGCCCGTTAATTTACATACGAGGTTTTCATTTATTGTGCTTTATTTCATAACCTACTTAAATATTCAAGGATATAGTTGCTCTAATTAGCCAAAATATAGTTGTTTTTTAATTGCTACTTACTGAACTTCGTTAATGCCGGTGATAAAAAAAAGTTTCATGTCACCGAATGTGAAGAGCAAAGGAAGATGAAAGTTTGCATTGCAATTATTATCATTCCGTCTTAATCTTTACTGATTTTTTTGCACAAATAAATACATAATATAAAGATAGGCAAATGAAAAAGGAAGAAGATAAAATTTATTCAATTTTTATGGTCACTCCAAATTTCGCATTTTTTCTTCATATTAAATTAGCAATGAATTCTTATAATTCCCATAGATCGTGCATATTAATTTCTGTGCGTATCGATGCGTTTAAAAAAACTAAAGTTATTTTACGACTATAGCGAATTAATTTTTTGCACAAAAAAAAAAGCCTAATTAAATGTAATTTATATGTAAATTGCAAATCACAGTTAATGTCTCATGCGATCGCAAATTTACGCATTTTTTCTTCTTTAATGCAGTGAAATTTCTTTCTTTTTTCTCGAAAAAAAAGTATAACCAGTTTGCTTATTTTGTATGACGATCGAATAACAATATTGACTATAACTTTTTTTTTTCTTGTCAGGAATAATACTTAAGTCTTTTTTTTCTGTTGAATGAATAAATGAAATGCAACTTTAAGAATGCACATATAACTTGCCATACACATATTTACATGTGTGTTAAACAATGAAAAAAGTCTTATTTATTTAGCTTTTTTTTGAGTCAGAATAGGCTAAAGTTAATTGAACTCTCGATGACTTCTTAAGTATATGTGAGTAAGACTTTTTTTTTTGTTCGACAAACATATTTGAACGTGATCTTAAACCTAAGCCTTTTTCTTGTTAATTAATTTAAGTAGTGCTTGAAAGCGTTCTCCGTCTTTCGTCAAACTATTGAATCATTCAATTAGCGAATATTCTAACCATTCATACGGATGGATGAGTATGAATGTATGCGGTGGTATTGACATATTTCTTTCGTAAGAATTTCAAAGATAAAAAAAAAGACTTTTCGTGATGTATCGTACAAACAATTTATAATTCATTTCCGTTTTATGCTTCACATTACTTTCGGCACTTACTCTTATCAATTCAATTAGTCACAGTCATAAAATTGTGTTGTTCTTTTGTCTTGTTTAAGGAACAAATATGGTAAAGAAATAGAGTTCGATGACTTAATATGCAATTTTTTATATTTTCTAGACGCAGTAGGTGGTTACTAATGTTCCATACAGCTAATGTATATTCATTCTGATTCACTCCGTTCGTCTATTTCTTTTCGTGACACTCTAATAATGGATATAATATTTGTCGAACTACCATATTTGCTTCTTTTTTCGACTTCATATTTCCTGCATAAAAGATTCTTCATTTAGAATTTTTTTTTTGCTTATATATATGACTTCAAGAGGCACACATTTAAATTTTTATTTAAAGTGTATATATGAGTGACACCTCCGTTCTTTCCCGAGATATAAAAGACATTCCTTAAGAACACACGAGAAAATATCGTCAAGAAGTAAAAATAAGAAAAATCTCTTAAAAAACCGCTATTTGCTTCTCAATTATCTCCTGGACTTGTGTCACAATTGTATTTTTATACGGACAACGTGCTTACTTTTTACGGATTTTATTTGTGCAATAAATTGTATTTACCGAATGTAAATAATTCTCTGCTTCTTTGTTTCATCTCTCCTGTTTTTTTTTGGGCATAATTTTTTGTCAAAGCTTATTTATTGTCCAACTCATTTATTGTGGCTGACTGGATGATGTGATTGTTAATTTGCATTTTTTTCTAATCAATTCTGTCATTTTTCACACATTGATCCTTAGTTTTTTTTTCGATTTTGCTTTCTTGGTGACTAACATGTAAATTTTAAGTGTCATAAAATTTAAAAATTCAAAAATTTCGAGTCATTCAGTAATCCTTAAAGTTCATCTCATTTCAATTCATTTTGACAAAATTTTTTGAATTTTGAAAATCCGGTAAAAATTGACGAAATTATCTCAAGGACATTTGTGACTTAATATGCGTTTCGATCACTCAAGTCTGTTGACTTTTTCTTTGTACTCAACAGGTTCAATGGCTAAGAACCTCTTAAGAATCTCTACATATCTTCTTAATTTAAAAATTTCTGCTTTTTCTTTTTGTTTCTTAGCAAATAAGAGATTTTTTTTTGATAATTCAATCATCATCCTCATATATAGAAAGAATACATATAGAAAGAATTTGTCATATAGCCTGCTAATTCAATTAGAATATTTATTCATAAATCTTCTTTCAAAAAAAGTTGCTGAGGAATATGATCGGCCGGTATTTGTAGAATGCATCATCGTCAATTTTTTATTGCTACTTTTTAAATAATTCAAACTGTCTGCATATAATATTATAGCTTTTGATTGAATAAATAATGAAATTTTATATGCGATATCAACAATAAAAATGTATTGCAATTCGAGAGAGAAATCAGGGTCAAATTGAACAGTTCTGTTGCCTGTTCTTTTTTTTTCTTTTGTAAATGCATAAAACTTGAATTGATTGCATTCAATTTGGTTCAATTGATAATCATTTTCATCTTTTATACTTTTTATAGGATTTCAACGATCCATGTCCATATTCGTTATCACCAGTCACATTGAAGAGTCAAAAGTTGTTGCGTTCTCCAAGAAAGGCAACAAGAAAAATTTCAAGAATTCCTTTCAAAGTACTAGACGCACCGGAACTTCAAGACGATTTCTATTTAAATCTTGTCGATTGGTCGGCACAAAACGTACTTGCTGTAGGATTAGGCAGTTGTGTATATTTATGGTCTGCGTGTACGAGTCAAGTAAGTTTTTTTATCTTATCATATTCACATTTTTCATGAAACATAAATCATGTGCATACATGATAATAAAACCTTAAAAGTCATGAGTAATACAGCATTAAACTGATAAAGAACTTTCTTTTTCTTCATTAATTATCGTTGTTAATACATAAAGGTTACTCGACTGTGTGATTTAAGTAGTGATGGTAATACTGTTACGTCAGTATCATGGAGTGAACGAGGACATCAATTAGCTGTAGGAACACATCATGGCTATGTAACTGTTTGGGATGTACAAGCTAGTAAACAAGTAAGCATTATTCACAAAATAATTTTTTGTATTTGGGTCTTGCTTTTGTTTGATTAAATTACTACTTTGGGCTTGTTGCCTATATAAATTCTAAAAATTTGTGTCAAAATTTAAATAAGAACTTTACAAATATTAGTCGGCAAATCTGTTGTAAGGATTTAAACGTAAGGTTCTAGAATTAAAAATAGAGAAAATCGTTCAGACTGCCAAAAAAAGCACTTAGATCATCCTCAAAGAATTGGAACGATGACTTAAATTCTTTTTTTGAGGCTAAGAATGTAAGCATAAGCAAATAAGTTCAAGTACATTAATTTAAAATTGTAATTAAAAACGAGTTACAAAAAAAAGGTTGGCTTTAGTTTTCGGAATAAAATAATATGGCACATAACAGGAATTTCTTTGCGACATGTTGCTTGTGTTGTAGTTGCTTTAATGAAAAATAAATGCGTATTTTATGTACGCTCAACTTTATACAATATGAATTTTAAATAAATATTTACGCACTCTTATTGTATCTATCTTCGACCCAAATTTCAATTCACAAAAAAAAAACTTCTTCATTTTCGTTAATTCTTCTTTTCCTTCCTTGTTCTGTTGTTTAGGTTAATAAACTTAATGGACATTCTGCACGAGTGGGCGCTTTGGCCTGGAATAGTGATATTCTTTCGAGTGGATCTCGAGATAGACTAATTATGCAAAGAGATACCAGAACTCCGCCACAGACTTGTGATAGACGATTAGAAGGACATCGTCAGGAAGTTTGTGGACTTAAATGGTCTCCAGGTATGTGTTCTGCTACCTTCCAGTTCTACTAATTCATTCTAATGTCATTAAATTTACTCTGTTTTTGTAGATAATCAATATTTAGCTAGTGGTGGAAATGACAATAGATTATATGTATGGAATCAACATGCAGTCACTCCCGTACAATCATATACTGAGCATATGGCAGCAGTAAAAGCAATTGCTTGGTCGCCACATCATCATGGACTTTTAGTGTCTGGAGGTATGTATTATTATTTAAATACATTCTTGCTAAATGAGTCGCGTCATTTTTATGAGAACTTTGACCTCTTGAAGTATATGGGACTTCCCAGTCAGTAACAGTTCTCTAAAATGCTTAATTAATGATTTTTGATAGGTTTTAAATTTAGGATTTAAAATTTGAACTTGAAAATCCTACTTAAAAAAGATTTTATATATTTCTAGAGTTTAATGACTTTTAACATTTAAATAATTCTCATCATTAATAACAGGTGGAACTGCCGATAGATGTATTAGATTTTGGAATACATTAACTGGTCAGCCAATGCAATGCGTCGATACAGGATCTCAAGTTTGTAAGTAGCACAGCAGCTCATTCAATATTTGACAAACAATTAACTGACGGTAATTTACTTTTTCAATAGGCAATTTAGCTTGGTCAAAGCATTCATCAGAGTTAGTGTCAACACACGGCTACTCACAAAATCAAATTCTCGTGTGGAAATATCCATCATTAACACAAGTTGCCAAACTTACTGGCCATTCATATCGTGTTTTATATTTAGCATTAAGTCCAGACGGTGAGGCGATTGTCACGGGAGCGGGTGATGAAACGTTAAGATTTTGGAACGTGTTTAGTAAAGCTCGTAGTCAAAAAGAGAATAAGAGTGTTCTAAATTTATATGCCAATATTAGGTGAACGAGTTTTTAGGGACGATTAAGTTACCTAAAGTTTTTTGAGTGGACTTTTTATTAGAGAAATTTTTTCGTGTATACCAAAAAATCAGCTTTCGGATTTCCTTTTCAAATTTCAATATCTCCCCTCATATATATTTTTTCATTGTCAAATAATCACACTTTAATTAATCAACTAATGTAAATTCCTTTTCCTTTTTTGATGCGACACACTTTTGATATTATAATGCAATTGTATATTCAGATATACACTTAGTTCTAACATTATAATTATATTAATTATATTTTTTATAAATCACCCGTGTTTCGCGTGTGATGATCTAACTTTAAAAAGATGTGGCTATTATATTTTTTGTGAACTTTTTTTTTATTATTATTTTGAAATATCTTTTTTATACAATTTGTTGAACTAATTAATTTATGAAAATTATAACAAACATGTACAAGACCCGAAAAAATTGAGAACCTTTTGAAAAGTAGGAGAATTAATAAATAAAAATTGGATTTCACATAACAAATTGCTTATATTGTTCATTATTTATTGATTTTTCAGCTCGTTAGTCGATAATGATCCTTTCTGTGTATTCATTGTTGTAACGGATTTTTGAAATTTAAATTTTTATATGATTTTACGTACGTAATTTAACGTAAGAGGGGTCGGTTAAATTTTTACTCTTTGTAAATAGTTTCAGGATTTTCATTGTTTTTTAAATAGATAATTTTCATCAATTTATCTTGTTCTTAAGTTTTGTTCAGCATAATACATGTTATTAAACTCTCAATTGTCAAACACAGCAGACAATTCAATAACGTTTATCATTTTGAGGGGTGAAAACAATTTCAAATTTTTTCCCACTTTTCACAGACATCACATAACGTTGTCGACGTACGACTCCAAAAAACTTTTACATCAAATTTCTCTGAAAAATTTAATTTTATTAAAAAATGGCATCAGAACTAATGAGTGTAAGTATTAAACTAGTGAAAAGTGTAAAGAAGCATCCATTCTATTGGAGTAACTACTAAAAACATCAAGAACTACCCGTTTTCGATGAAAAAAATAAGTTTCTAAAAACTGATGATTTTTTATCAGGCCTAATTCCATGCTCTATTTTTTTGGGCACTCGAATTTCGAGACTTGTTGAAAAATATTTGTTTTTATAGATTTTGCGTTCAATTTAAAAGATAAGAAACTTCTAAAACAATCAAAGAAAGCATTGATAAATTCAATTTTTCAAATAGTAGAAAAGATTTGACCTTAAAGCACTTCGCTCTTAAAAAAAATCTAAATTAAATTACTTCCTTTGTATCCAGTGCCTAAAAAAGTTTTTAAAATGGCTAGTGCATCAACATCAAGTGGAGCTATCCCAAAGATTGTAAAGAAATAGCTTCTAAAAAGATTTAATTCCAAAATCTAATTTTTTTCCATTGTCTACTTTGATCCATTTAGCAAAACTCTACTGAACATACCAAGCAGGAACAATTGGCACCATCTCAGGCTGAATTAGTCAAACATCCTTTACAACATTCGTGGACATTATGGTACTTCGAGCCAGATCGTAACAAGTCATGGGAAGATAATCAGAACAAAGTATCGACATTTAATACAGTTGAAGATTTTTGGAGCTTATTTACTCATATAAAGCAGCCAAGTGAAGTTAAAATTGGAAGTGATTACTCTCTATTCAAGGAACATATTCGACCAATGTGGGAAGATAAAGCAAATAAGAATGGTGGACGCTGGATGATAACTTTAGTTAAAAATCAACGTCCTGAATTAGATCGTTATTGGATTGATACAGTTTTGTGCTTAATTGGTGAAGCATTTGATAGTTTTGATGATGTTTGTGGCGCAGTTGTAAACATTCGTGCTAAAGGAGACAAAATCGGTAAGAATTGATGACTTTTGCAAAGCTTACTTTATGAATAATAAATGACTCATTTTTGTTATTTCAGCTGTTTGGACAGGCAATAGTAACAACAAAGATGCAGTTATGGAGATCGGACGGAAGTTAAAGGAAGGTCTTAATTTGCCTGAACGCGTCAAAATTCAGTATCAAACTCATTCTGATTCAATGGTAAAGAATTCATCGAATATCAAATCAATGTATGAGATCTAAATCTCATGTGTTCTCTGCTGCTGCTGATTTTTCTTTATATTGAAATTTACATTATGCTAAATTCTTGATAGTGTCAAGAAACTACCCGCGATTGAATTTCTTAAATTTTTTGCTGATCCCTTTACAAGTGAAATAATTTAAATCCACATATTTTTTTTTTCTTTCGATTTATTAGTTAGTGTAACAGTCAAGCCACATCATCATAAGTTAGCTTGCTGTCTCTTTTTTTGTTGTGTTAAAATGCTTTTTTTATTTTAGAAATTTTTTTGAAATTATTTGCAAGTTAATGTCATTTAAAAAAAAAAGCATAAAGGAGTGGTCCGATGCTTATCTCTTGAAATAATGCAAAAAAAAGCATACATTAGGTGTTACTGAATATGATTAATACTACTCTTTTTGGAATTTAAAGAAAAAACATGAAAAAAATACACAAAAAAAATGAAACATGAAAATTAATTTTTAATCGTATCAGTTTATTATTTTCATTTTAAGCTGTTTCTATTCTAAAGGTCATTCCTGTGAATCACTTCTGACCTTGATGGAAGGAAACTGTATACAGATTTAGCCTTTAGAATAGAATTAGCCTCCAAGTATGTAAAATATGAAATATTTAAACTTAAATAATAATAAAAAGATGAGAAATTTATAGAAAAAAATAATTTTGTTTTTCTTGGATATAACCCAGCTAAAGTTTTATTGACTGGATTAATAAATTTCCCAAAAATTAATCACTTTAGCCAGCTACATGAGATTTTCAATTATACAGTCTAGTATTTATTGATGCCAAATAGTCTTCGATGATGAAATGAGGGCAGTTTTGGTATAATGCAAACTATAAGAGATATAAAGTTGGCAATAAAATGAATTTCATCATTTCTGGTGTACATGCATGTTAGCAAGAACAGGATTATTGGAATTGAGATTAACGTCTTCCTCTGCAGAGTCCATGGGACGCCACTATAAAAAGAATGAATTGAATTAAATATACTAAACAGACTACTAGAAAATTAATGTCATTTACCTGTCTAACTGCTCCCAATGAGTTTCTCTGATGTGTTCATGTGAGTCTATGGATTGCCATGGAGCACCTATTTTTATATAATAATTATTAGTTAATTGACTTTCTTAATAACTTAAGACTAGATTGTCGGGATTATTAATTAGCGGCAAATAAATGAAATTAGTGACTTAAGTTTCAGAAATCAACCATAATTTAGTCGAAATCCAAATCAATCACATGGCACTGGATCATTGAATGAACCACCATTACTTGCCACTTTACAACAGTCACATAACACCAAATGCAACGTAGAAGAAAATGCAAATTACCTTTGATTATGTGTAGAAAATAGAGATGTGCGAGATTATGAGTAATATTTGTAAGTGTCCAAGCCATTGGCGTTGAGATAAAAGGTATTGAGAGTAAGATCAGATGAAAAACGGCAACAAATAGCAAATAAAACATGTAGAATCCTGTTTAAAATAATTAATGCAAAATTGTTTCTTAAATATTTAAACTATATTGAATTAAAAGAGTTTTACCTTTTGACATTGTCCAGTCCTCATTTGGATTGTGGTTGCCGTGTCCTCCTGCTATCATTTCTGTCGAGTATGTTGTTAGTTATGGCGAAAAAGGCAGGAAATTTAATGAAATATTTTTATGAACAATTTTATTGTTGTTTTGATTTTTTAACGAAACATAGGAGCCATTCACATATGACGTCGATTTTTAGGGAAGATGATCTGAAGGGAAATTTTGTGACAGCAATAAGCAACTATAGACGAAAAGTCTGAAGATCCCTTTTTTAAAATGACGTCATGAGTAGACAAATCCTTAACGAAACAAAGTTAGCTTATTTTTACAAAACAAAAAATGCACTTTGTCGGGATCTTGTTTTTGTTGCTTTTATTTTCAATGTCAGGTAGTTTAGTGTAATTAAAATAATTAAGCGAAAAATTTCAAATTATAAATTCTAGATCCTATTACCTGAATGTACTTAGTTATTGAGAAATTTAAAATTTTTGAATTTTGCAAATATTCGTTCAGTAAGACAATTGTTCAAGTCTTTTCAGTCCATTTGAGTTTTAAATATAACATGGAATTTAAAATTAAAATATTCGTTAAAAATTAAATAATAATAGGACCGGTTTTAATGCGCAGCATGCAATATAACGCATCAACTTGAATCATATGTTACTAAGTTGTCATTCCTTTGTTTTCGTGAAGTTTTTTCCGACTTTTTTCTCTCTTTATTTTTGAAGTTAAGCTTTTCAGTAGCAAAAGTGATTTTTGATGATTATAACAGCTATAAATTGCTAAATTATTAAGAATGTGAACATTGGCTTTCTGTGTATTTTAGTTTTTCAAAGTTAAATATTATGTTAAGCATTAGTTTGATCAAATAAAATCATTTAAATTGGACAAAAGTGAAAATATATTGGAAAAATTAGATAAGAAAATTTTGATGGCGAATGATAATTAAGGAAGGAAAAAAACATAAATTACTCATTGTATTACAATAATTCTTTCACAAATGGATCCGCTAAACATCCGCAAGACTAGTATTGAGCATTTGGAATATAGGTAAATTAGCAAAATTTAAACAATAATTACGCATTACTTCCATTGAGTCTTATATCTCAATAATAACAAAAATAGTGTTTATGAGGTAATCTGATATAAAGATTAGCAGTGAAAAATACAAAAATATATTTATAAGACCTTTTTTCCGTATACTGTATTATTTGGGAGTATTACGTAAATACAGTCATGAAATAAACAAGTGAAAAGTGTGTACTTATTGATAAATATTCATTATTCACTATAAAATTTTCTCAATACATGTTTTTGAGATGCAGAGAAGAAAAAAATCGATTTTTTATTGTGATACTAAAAACAAGCAAGCGATTCATTTCCTCTATTTTATTTTGTCATCTGATATAGATTTGGTTCATCAAGTTCCAGTCAAACGAGTGGTGATTTTTGCAGGATATGTCATGAAACAGATGCTATTAGTCCATTACTAACACCATGTATGTGTGCTGGAAGTCTCCGATATGTCCATCAACAATGTTTGCAACAGTGGCTTACAGCAAGCGAAATGAATTCCTGCGAGTTGTGTATGTCCATAATTTCAATGCTATTCATGTCACACTTTATCGGACGTTCTGAAATTACGTACCGCCCTATGATACGCTTTATAAAATAATCATGGACTTCATATTAAAATTGTACATAATTTCTGAACGTTCCACTACGTACGATAGAATAATTAAAATGATTAATAATTTTATAATTTATTTACATTTTTATTTCCATGCTATCTATCCAAAAAAATATGTCCGATACACAGGCAAATTTCCATTTATAATGCAGTCAAAAATTAAGCCGTTCAATGAGGTGAGAATGACATTTTATTGGGTAATTTCTATAAGGAGCTGCTGTTTATAGGAAGATATTAAGTAGAACAAATATTTACATAATTTGCTGATTTCCTTTGCCTATACTCCATTATTAATACTTCAAAAAATCATCGTATCAACATGAAGCGATTCTACTTTTGTTTAATGAATCAGCTGTACAGAAAGAGAGAAGATTTGTAAACAAATCGTGTCTTATGCAAATATCAACATACAAACGAGAAATGAAAATAATCCATACACATGAATTAAGTGTAATTCTCATAGTCGCGTAACTAACACGAAAAATGGAAATTCTTTTATGGTGATGACCACAATTATAGCGTGCGTGATTGAAATTGAGCGAGGTCAAGTCAATTCCTTTATTATCTATCCATCTATCTATCTATGAATATAAGTGGGTTTGAAATTCATGAGACATAAAAAATTATCATTAATGAACTCAAAATTGAAAATAGAAAGTAACAGATTGATTATCAATGCATTTAATTATCATAAACAGCAGTTTTACTTTTCATCAGATATATTAATATTAATGTCAATTCTATTTATAACTCAATTTTTGCCTCCATTTTTTTTAACAGTGGCGAAGTCTGGACATGTCAGGCGTGGAACGTCGTCGACTCTTTTGTGCCGTACTTTTCCATTTAGCGGCTGCTCTATGTGTCATATGGAGTTTGTGTGTCTTAATTGAACGTTCTGCGGAGGAAGTAAGTGAAACATTTAATGGAACAGCACATTGTATGTCTGTCAATCAATTCCATTATCAATTGCTGTTATTATAAAGGCGTAGATACTAAGCAATTGATGTTATTTAAGGCTTGATTCCTGGAACTCAAGTAAAGTTCAAATTTTGAACTTTTGTTCAATTTTAAATTCAGAATATCCGTTAATTCTATACTTTAAATTATTGCCCCCTGATGACCTCTTAATACTGAATGCTTGCATTAACAATCACTTACTTTCCATTTTAAAGGTGCGACTGGGAAAACTAGGATGGCCTTTTTGGACTAAATTAGTAGTTGTGACTGTAGGTCTCACAGGAGGTATTGTCTTCATGTACATACAATGCAAACAATATTTAAATTTATGCTCAAGATGGCGTGCCAGAAATCGGTAATAATACAATCATGAAAATACAATTAACCTTGTCATTCATAGTCGCATATCCATATTCACCCATTTTTTTTTGTTTTTTAGAATATTATTAATTCAAAATGCTCCCGAGAAACCCGTTCTACATCCATCGCATTCGCCAGCAACAATACAAAATTCTCATCAATCCTCTGTTGAGCCAAACGCCTCATCAATGCTTCGTCGTAATAATAGCTCAATTATGGTCATAGCAGCACCAATAAATGTAATTGAAAATAACGAACAGCAACAATATCAGTATAATTCAGCTCATCCCTCACATCGTCAACAATCCCAAATTGTTGCAAATATTGAGAACAATTCCCTATGCTATGAACTCGATGATGATATTAGCTACAGTCAGATCTCATTTAAACATCATTTACGTCATGATGAAGGCGCTTCATCTCGTGGTAGTTTACATAATGTTTATGATAATACGTCCGTATCGACAACAAATACGTCAGCAACAACAAAGAATTTAGCAATTGGTGGTGATAATGATTCAAATTTTCATAGAATAATTCCTGGATTAGAGGAAGTTAAGGAACATGATGATGACGATAGACGTATGAAAATTCGATACAACGATAAAATTGGAACGTCCATTTTTGTTGAGAATGATGATATACTTAATGATAAGAATTATCCAAAAATTACTCATCGTCATTCGACTTTATTACTACCGACATCAATTAACTCTGTGGGAAATGATGAGGATCTATTTCGTGATGAACGACATCAGAAGAAAAGACGTCGTTACTCAGACACAAAGCTTTTAAATAGTTGTGAATTTGAGAATGAATTTTTGATTGATAACAAAAATAAGCAAAAATGCCAACATGTATTTGGATCTCCAACGATGACAACAAAGACGAAAGGAATGGATGAGCCAAATGAGGCAAATATGAATGATTTGATATTCGAGAAAAGTGATGATTTTGATCCTATGGAATTAAATATACAAAATATTTTAGAAATAGATTTACGTTCAAATAGAAAAGCATCTGATGGACAAGCAGCCACAAATAGCTCTTCTGATAATTCACGTTCGCTACCAAATTTGGATGGAGTATAAATTTTATTTAATTTTAAAATGTCTTTGTCTCGCTCCACGAACAAAATTTACGTGTTGCACAACGTGCTATGTGGTAATGTTGTGTTACTCGGGATCGTATGTGTCATTTTTGTGTATCCGTCACTAAATAATACGTTTTGTGTAAATTGTGCAAGAATCATGATGTGTGACAGTTGTTTTGCATTTTAATACTCTCTCTCTCCTTTTCTCTCTATCCTGTGAAATAAAAATGACACAAAGATACAAACTGAACAAGCACTCAATAGGAAAGTGTGCAGAAAATTTCAAGTGACAACCTAAATAGTTCCACATAATTTATAAATAGAGATTTTTTCCAGTTTCTTATGCCAAATATTTACAAGAAAATTTCTTATTTCTGTCAGTCAGATTTTTTTAAACTTATTTATTTGCATAAATGAATATTTTTCTCCTCCTACAAACAAAACTGATACAATAAAAAAATATAGAAATAGTGATTAACATTTATAATTTTCATGTATCCTCTGTAGATACAACTTAAACAAGGTTTAACTTAAAAAAAATTATATTTCATTATCTTACAAAAAAAAGCATAAAATTAGGAACTTAATTGATGGTACATGAGGAAAAAAGTATGATGATAATTATATTTCAATTAATCAATTAAGATAAGATTTGTTGAATGAACCTACAATGACATTGTACATACTACTGAATTATTAATTAAATATAAATAGATTTGTCTGTGATTGAATGAAATTTCACTAATAGTTTTGATGAAATGAAAATGAAATAAAAACTATTTAAAAAAATGTGAATTTGTGTGGCTTTAAATCTTTTTGTAAAACATTTGTATGGTTTCAGAAAAATTGATCAGCATTTGTAGTGTTTTGAAACACATTAAGGATTCAATAACATTTGAGAGTTTTCACTAAAGAACATATAGAAATTCAAAATCAAAATTACCGTTAAAAATCCTTAAAAATATTTTTATTTAGTTTCTTTCAGTACGATTGAATTCTGCTGGACAATTTGTTACAATTAGTACATTTTAATTCAAAATTTAAAAACAAAGAACTTATCAATTACTCTGCAATAGACTTGTAAGCAGCACATAGTTTGTCATTTTCTCTCGCAGTGAAGCTCAATGTTGCCTTTTCGTAATAATTGGGAACCATTTTAATATTATCGATGACAGTATTGAGAAGATGTGCTTTTTCACAGAATATTCCGGGAGCATCATACTTCAAATAGTTGAAATGAACGTGCAAATGATAATAAGAAGGCTGATAGTGGAAATAAGCACGAACTTGGTTAGAATTAACTCCATATTTTTCTTTGATTGCAGTCAAGCATTTGGACTTGATATTTTCTAACAGTGGGAGATGACATTCACGGAGATCACGAATAGATTTGATGTTTCTATTCATTATTATAGCTGTCACATACATAGTTTCAGCAGTAACACCGTCCCATTTTAAATCTGGCAATAGCATAAATCCAATCTCAGGATCTAAATCTTCAATTATTATACGATCAGCTTCGTGGCGATGTTCCAGAACATTGTAAACCCAGTCACAATTAAATTGTTCCTTTTCCAAGCAAGGTAAAGTAACAGATTTGTACAACTCTGGTGTTTCATTGAATACGTAAATATTCTGTTCCGAGTATTTGCTGATGTGTTTATCAGTTGCTGGATAAATTATAGTTGCCTTTAATTTGTTCAATTCCGAATCAACTTTACAGAAATTATTTTGATAAATATCATTTTCCATAATCTTCTCTAATGACGCGTTCTTCAAAATTGATGATGTATCGTCAGTTCCATTGAATTGTTCATCAGTAAAAGAAATTTTCTCCAATATGACAATTGCCGGCATTTCATGACATTTTCCAAGTGTAAATATAACTTTTCGATTTGCATTATTTGATAAAGTACGTTCATATACAAAGTCATCTAATGAGAAACTCTTAGTTTCTTGGGCTTGAATAGCTTGATCCTCTCCCATTATGGCTTAATTGATGATTTGTATCGTAAATATTGATGTTTTTAAGTATATTATCTAAAATAAAGCATGTTTAAGTGGAATTTTGTTATGAACAACTAGATGGAACCTTGTTAATAGAGTTAATACTTACATATTGAATAAATTGCGCAATTTCCTATATTTTTTAGTGACAAATGTTTATTTCCAAATTAATTTGTTTTGAAAATGCGTGAATAGTCAAATTACATGGAACGGCTTTTAGAAATTTGAAATTCTTAGTAAATATTTGTGCAAAAAATACAGAAAAGTATGAAAATTTGTTTTTTCAAATTTATGGGAATTCTGTGATATAACTTGAGATATTATTTAACAAAAAGTTATTCAAGAGCAATCATTGAAATTACTGCCATATCGTGAGTATTCAAACATTCCGCTTTATTAATAAATTGCAAAACAATAATAAAACAACCTTAGTAATCATTGACAAGTGTCATACCATAAATTGAAGAACAAAAGCAAAATATTTTCAGTACATAAATTATATTACATTTTTCAACATCGTATCAAGTCCATATCATTGGAAAAATACGAAAATGAGTGAGGGTATTGATGTATCAAGTGATCAAGAAAAAGAATTAAGAAGAAGAAATGTGAATTTAGGATCTGGAGATTATTCCGATTCTGTAATTAATAAAACAACATCAGAAGAAAATAAAGCAAATGCAGAGGATTCAGATAGCAATAATTTAGCTGAAAATCAGACAATAGATTCTGATCAAGTAAGGAAAAAGAGTGTTGAAAAAAAATATTAAGTTATTGATTTTTCAAGTTGAAAAAAAAAGTTATGGAAGCAACATAGTAACTTTAGTAAATTGGATTAACTTGTTCCTTGCCAGTTGCTGATTTCCATACGTATTGATTTCTTATGCAACAACTATTTAGGGAATTGTACGCATTCTGCGATTCTCTCACGGACTTAGTTGATTAACTTTTATGTGTAAACAAGATACATAGAATATTTAATAGATTTATATACAGCATAAAACATACAATTGTTCAATTATTAATTTAATGATTGCAATGACAATTTCTTTTCATGTTTGCTATCACGAAAAAAATCGTTTCTATTGCTTATCATTGTACTTTTTTCGTCTAAAAAGGTCCGGTTATAATTCTTATCGTTTTTTTGGTTTTCAAGGCAACATAATTCATTCATTAAGTACGTACGAAAAGAATGTATTTGATTAAATTTTATCTTGACTTGTATGTGCAAGAATAAGAAGAATAAATATACACAGCTTTAGGTCACGAAGAAATGTGGCGGTAAAAATAAGTTGCTTCTAATAACTTAAGCTATTCCAAATATAACACAAAATTGATAACGAATGTAAATTTTAGTGAAATGTTCACATCCAGTTTGTGAAAAGTTATGTGTTTGAAAGGAAAAAAAACTGCAAAATATTAATCATGCAGGCAGTCTGTGTGTAAACAAAAACATTCATTTGTCTTCTTCCCACATTTCTTTCTGATTATTATTTTTAGATTGATTCCGAAGAAGAGAAATTGTCTGAAGAGAAATATGAAAAAGATTTGTCAAAGAAGCTTCCGCAAGGAACTGATAAGAGACCTGAGGTTCTTAATTCAGCATTGAAAGGTCTACCTGACAGGTATGTAAACGTTAACGTGCGAAAAAAGTTCCATAATTACTGTGGAAATGACCTTAATTGACGAGCAGTCATTACACAAGGTCGAGTTTTAATTAAGCTTTTGCTGATTATTGCCGTGCGCATTATTCACAGCAACAATCACTTATTATGGAAATGAATCGCCACATATTTTGATTATATCGATTTACGATAAAAATTTATCATTCTCATATTTCGTTTATGCTTGATGCGCGCAACAGATGGAAGAACTGGGTGATTCGAGGAATTTTCACATTTATTATGATCTCAGGTTTCTGTATGATGATTGCCGGTGGACCGCTTGCATTAATGATTACTGTAATTATCTTTAATATGCACAGATTTTTAAATTGATACTCACTGCTAATTTATTATTATTTTTACACAGACACTCGCCGTGCAAGTAAAATGTTTCCAGGAGATCATTTCAATTGGATATCAAGTCTATCGAATTCACGGACTCCCATGGTTTAGAAGTCTCTCATGGTACTTCCTAGTCACATCGAATTATTTCTTCTATGGAGAAAATCTTTTCGACTACCTTGGAGTCTTATTTAGTCGCGTTGAATCATTACGCTTCCTCATCACTTATCATCGATTCATTTCATTCTGCCTCTATTGTATTGGCTTCGTCTGGTTTGTCTTGTCATTAGTTAAGAAATATTACATGAAGCAATTTAGCTTATTTGCTTGGACACATGTTGCTCTCCTTATTGTCGTCACGCAAAGCTACTTGATCATTCAGAATATTTTCGAAGGTAAAATACAACGACATAATAATTAGAGGAATGACCGACTATTAACAACAAAAATATTATTGATTTCTATTTTTAGGAATGATTTGGTTTGTCGTACCCGTCATGATGATTGTTTGTAATGATGTTATGGCATATATGTTTGGATTTTTCTTTGGCAAAACGCCACTCATCAAATTGAGTCCAAAGAAGACATGGGAAGGCTTCATTGGAGGCGGATTTGCGACAGTAATATTTGGGGTCGTATTCTCATACTTCCTATGTCGATTCCAATACTTTGTTTGCCCGATTGAGTACTCGGAAACGGCTGGAAAAATTGTACTCGAATGTGAGCCAAGCTATTTGTTCAGACCACAAGAATATGGAATTCGTATTGTAAGTAATATATTGCGTAATTACAGCATACAGTTGTTTAAATGTTGATCTAATTATTTTTAGGGAAAAACTGAGACAGTTTTCACAATGTATCCATTTGCATTGCATTCCTTATCATTGAGCACATTCAGTTCGGTAATTGGACCATTTGGCGGCTTCTTTGCATCAGGATTTAAACGTGCATTTAAAATCAAGGTGAGATAATGAAATCTGAAACTATCTCGTGCTGTTTTCTATTTGCGATGCCTTGTAATACGAGTTTGCACTTTAGTCATGAAATAGTTTTTTATTGCAAAATTGCATTTTTAGTTTGTTTGAAAAGTGAAACGACGTAATATTGTGCATTTTGTAATAGTTCATGCTCAAGTGCTGTAAGCATAAAATTCAAAATATCAAAAGTCGCTACATTTTGAATTTTTCGACAGTTTTTAGTGAGTTCATGATCCAACATGGCTCAAAAAATGCGCTCTTGCCAATCACGAGTGGCGCTACTAGTTGAATTGCAGACAAGCTGTCTAATGTCTCAATGCTAATTAATTTTCAACATTTGTCATTTTAGGATTTCGGAGATATGATCCCTGGACATGGTGGCATAATGGACAGATTCGATTGTCAATTCTTGATGGCAACATTTGTGAATGTCTACATTTCAAGCTTTATTCGTACTGCATCACCACAAAAGCTGTTGGCACAGGTATGTAGAAAAACAAATGAAATTCATTGTTTCAAACATTTTTTAAATTTAATTAATCGTGAAAATGTTGAAATTAAATTTCTATTTGTTTATTTTTTTTCTATAAAAAAATAGGTTTATAATCTAAAACCAGAGCAGCAATTGCAGTTATTCCATCAGTTGAAGGATAGTTTATATAACCGAAATATTTTAGACCTCAGTTAAATTAATATATAGTAATTTATTAACACATAAAATTACTAAATGGAATGGACAAAGAGAATATTTCTATTTATTTTCAACTTTATCATGTCCCAATTTATATATTTTCAATTTGTTCGACTACGTTTATTTGTTTCGACAACTTTTTAGAAAATTTTTATATTATATTTATATAAATGAAAGAAAAAAATACAAAAAATACAACAAAATCACAAAAAAATCAATTGAATCGCTCAATAGTTTCTGATGCGGAGTGATTGAGACTAACTGAAAAGCTTTTTTAATGTCAGAGCTTAAGCTTTTAAATTTTAATTTGAAAGAATTTTTCATTTCGAGTTGATAATTGATAGAATTTTTAAATACGTAATAGAGTTAATCGAGACTTTATTGTTCGATTGGATTATAAGGGCATTAACATTGTAATGGATGTAAATCAGATGAGATGAATTAAGTCGCAAAAAGCCTCATAAGACAGTTGCAGATCTAGAATGTTGTATGAAGTTGAGCTGACTAAAGTCGACTTTTCCATGCAAAGTCCGAGTTGATATCGACGTCTGGACAGCAGTGTTGTATATTTGAATACTTTGGAGCATGATTCAGTCAGAGAATGATTACTCTATCTTTACGAACAAAGCCATAAAACTAACAAGAGTAAAATCAAATATTTGTCTGACTCAACTAGACTTAGAACTCAGATAACAACACTGTGAGATAGATTATCTGACAAGATGAGTGTTTAAAGTGGATTCAAGTGCTGACTTTATCTCAATTATCAACTCTTCAACCATTTAATGGAAAATTTTCTAGTTTTACAGTAGAAAAAAGGAATGCTAATTAATAGGATTTAATTTAATTATCTTTTTATTTCTATTTATTTTTTGATAAATGTACGTTTTTGCATCTTTTTGCGGTGAATGGGAAAGATAAAGTAGATAAACAAAAAAAAAATTACCGAGTAAGAAATTAAGTGATCTGCGAATTAACAATTAATAAAAATATTTGAAGGACATTAAACTTACAAAAAAAAAGAATTAATTGAAATGGGAATAAATGTCATTTTATGTGTGTATTAGAAATTTAATAATAGTTAAAAAATCAAGAGAGATGAGGAAATAATTTTATTAGTTTAGAGACGAGAATTACCAGTGGTTGACGAAAATAACAGAAAAATAATTAATTAAGTCTTCTTGCCAAAAACAATTAAATCAAACTTTTAAATGAAAAAAAAATTATAGAAGAATGATGAAAAAATTAAATGGGCTGACTAAATATCTATTTGTTTGTTTGTCTGTAACATTGATGAAACGATAAAATTGTCTAATTAACAGAATTAATTTTTAGAAGTTAAAAAATTTAAAAAAAAAAATAAATCAAGGAGGCTTGATTGTTGAAAGAATTCATAAATTAGACGAACTTTTGGCACTTGTATTGCTCATGACATTGTAACTTTTGAACTCAGATGAGTGGATTGCCAAGAATGTTTAAAATTTTCTGTGTGACATTGAAAATGTAGCTTTCAAGGACGTATCCAGAATATGGGATTTGTTTTAGTTTGTTTTAAATGGATTGAAGCTTTATGTTCTGGTTTCATGATGTAGAAGCATGTATGAAGATAGCAAGGGTTAGACACTCGAAAGCACCTCCATACAGGACAGTAATAATAGTGAAGACAGCACTGGACAGTTCATATAATTTCAATAAGTACGTTCAGTACAGTACTGTACTCTTTCAATTCTATAAGTGCAGTAATTACATTACTGGACTTTTAGAGTGTCTGACCTTTGGCCTTTGATACATATCCCAATCTGGATTAGATATCTAGAACACAACTGATTTCTAGATTAAATAAAGATAATTTTGATCCATTTTGATGTCTCAAAGTATATCAAGCAGTAAAATACTCAAATATTGAAAGTAATCTTAAAATTAGGTATAAATGGAGTATGAAAATCTATAACTATAAATGTAAAGGTGCTATCAAGGTACTTACAATTGATAAACTATCAAATATTTGAGTATTGAGACACAAATGATCTTGATTGATGATGAAAGTCATTGATTCCATTTAGTATGAATAAGGCGGACATTTGTGACTATCAGAGCTCGTTACGGATTTTGTATGTAGTCAAGTCGATTTTTCTTACAAAATTCGAGCTCTGGTGCCTATTTTATGAATTGTACATCATCAACTCCCGAGCCTTCTTGATGGAAAAAAGTTAAAGAAAAATGTTTAGCATAATTTATAATAAACTTTATTGAAAAAAAAGCGGTTGAATCGGAACAAAAAAATCACCCAATAATATTGAAACAGTGAATAAGTAAAATTCTCTCTGTCATCTAGTCGTAAAAGTCATACACCATAAATCACCAACTCTCTGTATCAGTCGTTTAATTTAAGATATAAAGAAAAAAAATTAAATTACATTCTATTCTCATGACATGACTTCAACATACTATAATTAATAACTGTTCAATTTCCTGTCCGTTAAAATACTTTTTATATATTTGTTCATACATGTATGTTATAGTCAAATTTTCCTAATAAACAATTTTAAATTCAAACTAATCAATAGAAATTAAGGCATGTAAAAATTCATTTGTTTCCGTAACTACATTGAAGCATGTCATGAGATTGATACTTTATTAATAATTAATTAATGTTAAATAATGATCCTTAAAAAGGAATGATTTTTAATTGTGAAAATAAGAAAGAAAAATGCATCATTCCAACAACATTGCATGCGACCCTCTTATATCTATTTCTATCCAACCCAAATGTCCTGTTATTATTTCTGGAGCTTGATGGTCAACTTCAAATCCATATAATATCTTAGTTGACTTCAAGCTCTGATTCTTTCTATGATTTTTGTTTTATTTTTGATTGGAGTTGATTGAGGATTGGACAAGGATGACTGTGATCAATCGAATATACATTTGAAATTAATGAGCTAATGCCCTAATTCTCAAGGTTTTGTGATTCAAACATCATAATCTGAGGGTATTGATTCAAGTCGATCCAAACTGGTCCTATAAGGCAGCTTAATCTCTAGGTAGACTAGGAATTAGAAACAAATATCTCTCGAGCAGGCAAGGAGCATGTTTGTGAATATGCTCACAAAATTGAGTATATCAAATTATATTGATTTAGCATATTGAGTCTATTGAGTATATTGACACTCATTTATGTGAGTATGCTCATTGTCTGTTAGAGTATCTTAGCTGTACTAGACTTTTCTTCCGACAAGATGTTCTATGAACATCAAAGAAACTACCTGACATGATCATCTAATTCCAATCCCCAATAAACTCCCCAATCCTAAACGTTTTATTATTTGTTTTTGTGACTATTATTTCAAGCTAAACGATATTTGTGCAATATTACTATAATAACTGTATTATGCTTATATTTTTTGATTGTTATAGGTGTTACCAAATATTTTTTATATATAAAAAGGAAATGAAAAAAGTGTTTATCTTGTTTCATGCATTTATTTGTTGCATACTTGATGTTATTTTGCTAAAGATATTATTTTTTGGACGAGCATAGCAAAAAAAACTTTTTTTTTTGTTCTTATAAAGCTATAAAAAATATAACCTGACAAACCCAAAAGCTACATATTGTACAAGAATTACTAAAAAAAAGTACTATAAAAAATGACAAGAATTTGAAAAAATAAATGTATTAGGAATAAAAAACAAAAAAAAATGAGCTAAAAAAAAATTGGATTTACGATGTTTATATCAGTAACCTGATGAATGGATGAATAATAAAGCAGTTAATAAAATTTAAGAATAATGAATTGATTCAAAGACTAAAATAAATTATTTCTTCTTTTCTTAGCTTAGCCACATGATTACGACCATCGTGACCTTAAATTGACGCAGTCGATTGTCACTCCAACCGGCGAATGATTCATGCTAAATGAATGAATTTCTCACGTGTTTTTATTCAAACTCACGCCCAGCTACAAAAAAAGAATATTCAAACTTGTTTCGTTATTTTCTCTAATACAAAAACTTGACATAGGTCATGGATGAAAGATGAAGATCGATATCACATGGCGCTCGTGAGAGATAAAGTCATTAACATTTATTTAAATTGCTTCTCATTTTTGGACATTAAACGAGAGAATTTTGCACACTTATTTTAAGAAAAGATACACGGAAATTCCGAGAAGTAATATCGGCCAATTCGCAAGTCACTATAATTATGCAAAGACTGTTTACGCTAAACGGATTTTCCGGGATTTCATTTTCGGAAATAGTAATTTTAAAATAAATATCAAAATTAGCACAATAAGTCGATCATTCGTCATTAGATTAGAACATTGGAATTCACACTTATAGGACTCATTTAGGAATTACCTGCGAATGTTGTAGTGATTTATAGAATATTGACGGCATCATAGGAATTTTGTGATTTTCCTGCTGACCATTGCGTTTTTAAGGAAACCGTTATTCATACCTCTTGAATCTTCAACCCCGTCAGAGATGCGTTGATTCATTTTATTAATCATTTAATTCTTACTAATTTCTTTTCTCTTTATACTTGGCATTCGGGATCGTGACATCAGATCAAATTTCGACAACGTCAATAAAAAGCTTTAGAAATATGCAATGATGTAGTAATTGATAAGGATTTGCGTTTCATATCTTGATTAGAATTATGATGTTGAATTCCTGGCTGTTTTTATGAGTAAGTAGGAAATTAATCAAAATATTTAAATAGCTTCTGTCTAGGTCCCTTAAAATTGAACTGTTTTTCATGAAATACAGAAATAAATTATTACGTTTTCTTTTCACCAAAAAAGAACGTCACTAAGCCAGAGTTGCACATCGATCAACCATTTTTTAAAATATTCAGGAAGAGTTAATATTCTGCTTGGGACAGTTCACTTATTACGTTACAGACTAACGAACTTTTCTAAAAACTGAATTCTCGTAATTTCTTCTGTTTAAGTTGCATTTCGACCCTTCTTACCCCTCTCCCATCTCCCTCCCATGCGGAGGTCCTTGAACCTAATTTATGAACAACCCATTTATAAATTTTAATATTTTTGTTGTTCTGCAAAGTCATCATGATTATAGTGGGGTTTTGACTTAATTCCGTCAGTAATTTAATTAGATTAATTAATGTTTTCAAAATCAGAAAGTCGATGAATACGTCATTAAGAGAGATATGGGAAGCTCCGAGAGAAGAATGCAGTACTCTTACAAAGATTGTGACGTAAAAAGATCGGAAAAGCGTCATAAAATCTCATGGTAAATTATCACTAACGCAGTTGCCATTAATCAATTTGTTACTAATAATATACGTGTAAATCTGTAAAAATTCTATATGGAAATCTGATATTGAATAATGATTCATGCTCAGATGCTCGAAGAGCTTGTTAAATCACGTTATATATTTTAGTGAGATTTTTTTTAAACCCGCTCACATGCTCAACAGCTGATTTTCTTTTTTCTCTCTCAAACTACAAAGCCGGCTAGAAAATCATTCGATTCTCTGTTGCTGTTTTCTTCTTTCGTTTGAGCGAATGCTTGCCGCCAAAAATGTATATGAACGACAAGCCTCCGAGTGAGCGAAAAGAAGAAAAACAAAAAGCTCAAAAAGCACTCTGACTCCTAACGATGGTCGATGGTTGTTGTACAATATATAAACTATGGTGTTTCTTAAGCTTAGCTTCAGTTTCATCTAGCAATTCACGCAGTTAAAACACAAAAATATTTTCAAAAAATCTATCTAAAAATATTAAAATTATTAATATTGTGGATATAATAAAATAATATAGTGAGTATCACGTAGATCAAATTACCTCGAGTTTAGTCAAATTTAATGTGCATTACGTATATAGAAATAAGCAAGTGAAGTCACGTAAATTAACCGAAAGTGAAATTAAAGTGATGTAAATTGGGTGAAAAAATTTGTTCGATATTAAAATGTGACTTTAATTTTAATTATTTATGATAAGAAGACATGCAATAAATTTGATTGTGGATTTTTTTGCGTAATTTTGTGATTCCAAGAAATTTTATGTGGATGTAATAATTTGTGAATCAATTACAAAGTTTTGATCAATAATTCTAGATCAAGGATTGGCTTTTCATTTTTGACTAGAAACACAGAATCCTTTTGGATCCTTAGGTAGTTTGGAGCTTACTAAAGACATTGCGTTTGTCACATCAAGGATGTGATAGGTATGATTATTTGGTTTTTCAGGATTTTTACAAATCCCAAATTTCAACACTTGGAAAAAGGATTCAAAGTCCTTGAATAAAGCCCAAGTACTTGTAGTACCCCAAATACTTTGTACTCGACAACCCTAGTCACATCTAGCAATGGATCTTACATTTTAACTAAACTTTTTCAAAATTTAATGAGAAGATTAAAGATTTTGAACAGATCTAGGATGTCTACTAAGGATATTGCTAAGTATGAGTAACAAAAGTGGTATTTAGTCGTACGATGTTTAGTCATATGCAATGACTCAAACAGACTAAGAATATTCTTATGCACAGAGTTGATATCTTTGAATTCAAATTCAATTTTTATTTTAAGATCTAAAACTTTAAGTTTAGGAATGAGGGCTAATGCTTGTATATCATATGCAATGCCCGAACAGACAATGAGCTAATGATTATACTCACAAATTGATCATGCTCAATTAAATTGATTAAGAATACTCATAAGCGAACTCATTTAGGTGAGTATGTTCATTGTCTGTTAGAGATGACTGAAAATTTGATGCATCTCCATATTCAAATTCAGAATTTCACCATATTCAAAATTTGAGACTATTAATATCTCAGACTTTATCAAAGATCGTGCTTTTTGTTGATTAGAGTATATAAATCACTAAGTTTAAATCAATTCAAATTTTCTGATAACAAGTTCAGCTATGACGTCTTTCAGCCGTTATCTTAAATATATATCTCCAAAAATAAATATTTATAAATATCCAATAAATCTCATCAGTTATTGACGTCATTAGCAGATGATTACGAAAACTTTCTCCTCAATTCTAGTTTCGTTGCTAATTTTAAACCTGACTAGTCTTGACTAAATTTGTACCAATTTTTGGGAGTTTCCCAAGAAACTCCAATCGAAGAGTTTGATGATGCTTTAAAAAGTAATATTGCTCAGCTACTGCCTGGAAATTCACACTTTAAAGAATTAATGAAAAAAACCATGAAATAAATCCAATATTGAGGGAATTCCTAACAAAACTTATTAATCCAAGATAATTTCACACTTTAATTAAAGCTAGTCTACAGGCACAAAAATCACCACACAAAATTATTCATGCAAAACAAATACACACAAATTGTGCACAATTCTTATTAAAAATTCACATAATTAATTTTATCGCCAACATCTGAAGCTGCTCATGTTAAAAGTCAGTACAAATCGGATGCATAGAAGCGAACAAAAACAAAAGAGTTGAATGAAAGTGAACGAAGCTTATTAACAGCAACATGCAATAATGAATGTTAATGATTTTTTTCTAATATTTCTTGGCAGTTGGAACTATAAACAAATGGAGATCATGAAAATTTTGCAAGTTGCTGTTTTATTGGTGAGAATTTCCGTATTTACTGCTTTTACTTTCAATCTTATTCATTGCCGTCTCTCCTTCCTGCAGTTAATGTGCATTGATGAATTTTCAATTGCATCACCACCATGCGGAGGGTATGGACAAGAGCCGTGTATGTATTTACCAGCAAAACCTGGTGATACACCAGCTTGTGCAACTAAAGGATCAACATTCTGTGAACATATTGATGGATATCCAGAGTAAGTAGCTTTACTGACATTTTATGGATATCAAGGTTGTGGAATTAATTATACTAGCACAAAACATGCACACTTACACACAATATTAAGTATCAGTGGAATGAAATCGAAATTTGCTTTTGGGTTTGTGCCAAAAATTTGTTATTTGGTAGGCAAATATATTAAGCACCAATTATGGTAGAATGAAGATATGATTTAATGGCACTTTATCAAGTTTAAATTGATTTAATGGCACTTTATCAAGTATTTGGTACCGTAGCACTATTACTGTACCATTAAAGCATGCTCTTTGTCTGTTATAATATGCATCTGGACATGCTGAAAATAAATTGAGCATCAATTATGATAGAATAAAGATATGATGATGTTTCTAGTGACCAGATCATTCTCCAATTTGTAGCTATCCCCAACAGACAACAGATTTTTAGGTACCGAAATGGTATCACGATGCTCTTTGTCTGCTACGATATGCATCTTCTGTCAATCAATTCAATCACATATAAGTGCCTTCGATGATTTTTGACACATTTTAGACACTGCATAAATTGCCAAAATAGCTTAATTCAATTCAGTTGGTCAGTCGGCTGTTTATGACCACCCACATAGCCTCACTTACTCATTACAAAATCTCTTTGCAAACTATTGACTTCTTAGAAATGCAAGAAATTTCCGGTGTAGCGCAATGCCGGCTGAATACCGTAATGTGTGAATGTCAATTTTTTTTATACATTTTATTTCAATATCGCGAATTACGATCGCTGTATTTAACACGATACAATTGCGTAATGTATACAAACAGTCTGAGAGCAAATGAATTGAATAAAAAAATAATATTATTATGGTTTTATTTCTTCTTGTTTCGTGCTACAAATTACTCATTCAGCCAATTGTTTAAAATGAACATGAAAATTTCATTCGCAAGCCGACTCTTTTTATGCCTTAGTAACTAGATGATGTGTCATTTTAAAGTTTTTAGAATTTACAGGCTTTTATGCTTGATTTAGATCTTAATTATGACATAAAATATTTTTGAATATCCTGGTTTCAATTATTAACGGAATTAGTACCATTAAAGGCCAAAATTATATTTGCGTAGCGACACGGAACTACTTAGAAGAAGAGCAGAGAGAATTAATGATTATTAAGCTATGAAAATTAATATAGATCAGAATTATTAAAGGTTTTATGGATATTACCTTATGGTTAAGGAATTATGCTTTAACACAAGGAAGCAGCCATTCAATCTTGGTTGCGTTGATCGTATATCCATTAACATATCCCTAAGAATGTGACACAAAAACTTGAAATGCATATCAGCTTTTCAGACAGTCCACAAATAAAAAACTTGACAAATTTGTGAAAAATATTCCCAAGATCAACGAGTTCTGCAAGATTTCATTCCACATATCCAAAGTTCATTATAGATCTAAATCATATACGTAAAACTTTTAAGAAAGTAATTGAATAAATTAAGAAATTTTAATAAAAATGCTACAAGTTCCCTCAAGGTCGGTTATCCATGAATCACGTAAGAGCCACACGAGCGATTTTCAAATTTGTAAGAGTCATACGTCAGCTTTATATATTCTCTTTCTTCCATTCATTCTTGAAGAATAATCCTTGACATCTTTGTTCCTTTAGTTCTATTAATAGCTCCGGTTCATTCAAAAATCTGTCAATCAATTTATTGAACCTGATTCCCTTTTTCTCACCTTTTGAAATACTTGACACTTGAATCATGAGTTTTAATTTCTTGGCGTATGCATGATTCATGGAATGTTTATATACAACTATGTAATACTCAATAAAAATGAGTACTCACGTGAGTGAAAAGCAGTAAGAAGCGCGTGATGAGTAAGAGAAATTTTATGACAATTTTTATCGATAGCAACCAACCAGTCAAGCTACATAAATGTAAATGTTACTCTTGAGACAAAAAATGTGTGCGACTGTAAATGACGCAGGACAGTCAGTCAAACGTCATACGCTTCTAACGGTCTTCTAGCTTTTTTTTTACGGCCGTCATTAAAATATCAAAATTTAAATAATTTTGCATCAAATCATTTAATAAAACTAATATTGACATCATTTATCATCAGGAAATTAAAGTCGTAGTTAGAAAGATTAATAAAAAAAATATTTTTGGGGAACCACCAGTGTCGCTGTCTTCCTATGTGAATAAATCAAAAGCTCATTTGCTTAGAACGTTGATAAGCATGTTCATTAGTGAACAAATCATGTATATCATTGGATAAACGGGATGCCTTGAAAATAATGAAAAAGGTCAGAGTTATGGGTAGATAAATAATCTATAACTTAATGTCTAATTTGAATAAATATTGCAAATGCTTCAATGAATGCAAAAGATAAATATTCAATATTATGCATGATTGTGGAAATTTAGTCACGAGGATTTTAAAAGGATCTCTAAATCTCGAATTTTATTGGAAGTCTAGACAACTTTAGTCAGCTTTTAAATTCAAAATGATAGTCAAATTAAGAATCTGCTAGATAAATATCTTGATAAGACCAAAACATCTTAGAATGAGACATCAACTGGACATTAGCTAGTTATTACGTATTTTGGTCCAATCGGGATATCAGTCTCCTAACAGACAGCGAGCATACTCATCAAATGATCATGCTCATGAGAATATCCAATCAGTATAATTGACTATACTCAATTCAAGACTATATCTCATAGCCTTGAACATACTTAATGTCTGTTCGGGATCAGGATACTAAAATGTTGGTCCATAATCTCAGTTGCGAGAGAGTTTTCAAACCCGATATTGAATTTCATGAAATTTCGAAATTAATTCAGCAATCCAGCACATTTTGTATTAAGGATTGAATACTCTGGTTGCATGAAACCCACAGCAAGTCGTATGACCAAAAGTTAAGTCAAATTCCAAAAAGTTTCCAGTTTCTAAATTAGAAATTCTGTCAATAAAAATTAATATTTTGGAAATATCCAGCAATTACAATCAAATCACGAGGTTTTTTTACTGCCTGCTTAATCTGACCATTATTCTCAAGATCATTCTCCATCTCCAAAAAAATCCATACAAAAAAATAGAGGTGTGAGTTTTGGAAACCATAATCATCAAATACATAAATATCATTGGAAGACAGTCGATCGCAAAACAAATTATATTCAACACCAGCACAAACACAGTTTAAAGTAGATTTAATTTTTTTTCTTCTTTTTATTTCTTCTAAATCAAATTTTCTCCTTTGTGTTCTTTTTCTCTCTGAAAAAAATCAAATAAAAAAAAAATCAATTTTATGAAACCCCCCTTCCGATCTTAACATTCAATCTAAGAGTAGGAACTTGATAAAGAAGCTGTTGAAGCAACATGCAATCAAAGATATATTGGCTGATGAGACGAAGATTGACTTTAATGCTAAGAAGGAGTCGTTCTCAAAATCAAAATACAACATTCCATCTTATGAGCATGAAAATGGACACGCCTATGGACCTCCGAGCAATGGACCATTCGATAATTATCCGAATTTATATGACAATCAGTAAGAATTTTATCATACAAATTATTACATGCTACACATTTATCATATTATGATGACCGATGCTATTATTAATAAATTCAGACATTTATATACATTTTTATAATATACAGCATATTTTAATTCTTTTTTTCTCTCTTTAAAGGATTCGTTCACAAATGACGTTGATTAGAATTTCACTTGTGTCACGTCATTTGTGAACGATCCCCAAATCAGTTTCTCTTCCATTTTTATTATTGCCTGAAAAATTAACAAAAATGGCAACCTTAATCATCTTTATTTTGTTTTAACTAATCAATTGCCTTAATATACAGTCATGATTATAATAATTACAAAAATCATCATGGATATCGTGGTGGATATAAGGACGGAAATGGATACCATTATCCAAGACCTGCTCATTCATCCTCAACATTCTTTCAAATTAAACCATCAATATCATATAGCTTTAGCCAACCTCAATACTATCAAAGGTTCTTGACCATTTACTATTGCTTTTCATAGTCTAGAATGTAGAATAGAAATTGTATATCTAAAATTATTAGTGTCCATAAATATCATAATTCAAAAATCGTTTACAGACCACCGCGTCAAGTACGTTCAATATTAAATGAAACAGCTTCAGAAGCCAAACAACTGTCATTCAATCGATTCCTCAATGTAGTTCAATCAGTCAAAAGAAGTAAGCGACAAACTAGTCCAAATCGTGAGGATCTCTGCCAAGTCAAATCAAAGTACGTCACTCCACAAGCAGCAGTTAATGTAAGAACTAATTCATGGATGTACATTGTAAACCTTGCTGATGATACTCAATTAGTCCGAACGGAAACTTGTCTGTAAGTTTTGCAACTTGTTGATACTATTTCTGTGATAATTCATGTCTTCCTTCTCATTCAGATCTGATAAATGCTCAAACTTATGTCAATTACCCAATGGATATAACTCAAAATGTGAACAAAGGTATGCTCAAAAGCGCTTAGTGACTTTGGATCCGCAAGGTGAAAAATTGTATACGGATATATTTTGGTTCCCGTCGTGCTGTGTCTGTACCTTATCAAATACCTCAGATTAGAAATTATTAGAATTTGAAATTTTTAGTTGTTGAATCTCATTAAATGCTCTCTGATTTCATTCATTACATTCCATTATTAGAATTTAATTTATTAATGCATTTATTCTCATTTTACATTATACTTTTGTTAATTAATTATGTTGCTATGGACTTAGAACAATTTAGAATATGTAAATTAAGTTGAGTGATGATTTTTGTACTTAATGATAGCACCTTTATGCAATAATTAGTTTTAAGATGTTACGTTCATATTTTTTTGTAGATCAATAAAATGTACACACATAGAAATCTAGTTGTCTTACCTGTTTTGATGCTTTATTGAGTTCTAGGATAGCGACTCTAGTGGACTAAAATACGTTATAAGGAGTTGATGGCAAGTTAATGCCCAGCTAATGACTGCTATTTTAGTTCACTTGGCGATAGTCAATGCCGAAACAATCTAAAGCAGTGATGAGAAATCTGTGTGCCGTGAACTCTAGTTTAGCGGTTTAGTCGCGACTTACTACCAAAATAAAAATGTTACTAACCACTGGTTTAGCTATTTCCTCTTGAATTCTATAGTCATTTGGTATTGGTAATTGACCGACGGAAGCCAATGATAGAGCCAGCTTTAGGTGTGATCCAAGGATTGGCAATTGATCACAATTGATCTGTACGACCAGTGTAGATTAGCCAATTCTTCTTAAGGTTGACAATAATCAATAAACAGCTTTTACAACTTCAGTGTGTATTTCAATACCAAATCTAGAAGTCAACTAAGATTCTGTGGGAACTAGTCAACTAAAATCAAAAAAGACAGCTTGAGATGTCATTTAGGTTAGGCCATGGATCATAATTGATCTGTATGGTCACCGAATTAAGTAAAGTCAAAATCAAGTCGATCTCTAGTTCCAGTTTGAACTCCTTCAACTCAAATGTTAAATCCTTCCTTTCCACATACTCTCAAATTGATTGCAGCTGATGCTACTAAGAAATAATCAAACAGCATCTTAGATCCAAGAATCCATTAAGGAACAACAACTTCAAGTATTTATTATCTTAAAAATGTCTTCTTCTTACACAAAACATGCTAGGATCCACATCCACAACTACTCATTCATGTGTTTTCCCAAACAAAAATATTTATAATTGCTCCTACATCATAAATAAGTAGTAACGAGCATAAATGACTCATAACTTTCCTAGAACAAAAAAAAAACTTTCCAAATAATTGCAATTGCCGACAAATAATTTTAATGACGACGAAGGCAATGGCAAAGAAGGCAATTTCGAAAATTAAGAGCATAAAATTATCCAAAAAGGAATCTTGTGAAAATTGTAAATTTCAAGATGCTCATAACTTTAACGAGAGTGTGCAATATTTAACATATAATATGCCTTTTAAGTAATTAACATCATAAATTTCATGTTTTTTTTGTGTGTATATTTACGCAAAAATAAAGCGAAGAGGAACAACCCAACACATGTGTCCCGGTGTTGCTTGAAAAGTTATGATGATTGTTTTCGTTTGCGATGTTTTTCAGTTACTTTTTTTGTTCTGTTATTTTTTATAAATAATATTTTTTTAAACTTCATTCTCACACACAGATGTAAAGTAAGGCAAAGAAAAAAGGAAGAAAAAATTATTAACAGCAACAGATATTGGAAAGAAAAATACAAAAAATAGGAAAACACAAATGGTGGTAAGATTTATTAAGCACATTGCACCAGGTTCGTTAAGAATCGAATGAAAAAAGGAAGCACACTTTTATGTTGCTTACATCTTGCTTGTATTCTCTTTGAGAGGATATATTTTAGGGGTTCTGGTATACTTGTTGATATATATGTTGTGAATAGGTGAAGTATCTACCTGATTTGGTTTGCTTTGTTAGGTTTTGTGCAACAATTGCAATTATTATCAATGCAACGGTTGCGCGCCAAAAAATTACCTATGCAACAGTTGTGTGCCATAAAATATCTTTGTAACATTTCTTTAACAATTGTACGTTATATAAGCTTATTTTAAATGCAACAGTTGCGTGCCATAAAATTTCTCTGTGCAACAGTTGCGTGCCATACATTTTCTTTGTACAACTATTGCATGCCATAAAATTTCTCTGTACAACAGTTGCGCGTAATTTGAACTATTATCTGTGCAACAATTGCACAACATTAAAATTTCTCTGTGCAACAATTGAATGCCATATTATGTTGTCTGTGCAACAGTTGTATGCCATAAAAATCATTGTACAACAGTTGCGCGCCATATCAACTTGTTATCTGAAAACAATTGATTGCTTTATAAAACTGCTTTCTGCAACAGTTCCATGCAATTGCTGATCACCTTATACATTTTATCAACGCTTCATTAGAAATGCACAAAAAAATAACAAAATAACTACCTAAAATCAGATACCCCAAATTACACTGTGCACACATTCACATACACTGTTCTTAAATACTTTATTTACTTTTTTGTTCGTTCTTTTGCGCCAAGAAATTCCTTAAGAAATCAATTACATTTATGTAGGAGTCTTGTAATAATAATACACAAAAGATTTTTTAAAATGAAACATATGTCTCGATATGGCACGAGGATAATTTAATTTCTCTTCCTTTTCATTCCTTTTTTGTGTCAGCTATAGCAACAGCAGCATACGCTCATCTCAAATACACACATTTGATTTTTTTCATGTAAAAAATCTGTTTTTTGTGATTTTTTATTTCTGAGGATTCGAAAATAAGCAGATTGAATGAATAGATGCTGTGCAGAACAGCAACAGTAAAGAAGAAATTGAAAAGAAATAAAAGAAACACCTTTCGTTGATCTCGGTTCCTTTTTTTGTCAACTGCAATTTCTTACAGTTTTTTTAAACATGCTTTCCTTTTAAGTTAATTAAAGTGCATCCAATGGACTTTAAAAAATCTTTTTTTGGATCCTTTGTCGTCCATTTAAAGACGACAATCTTTAAGAAATTTGCTTTGGTTTGTTTCGTATAATTTTTCATCTATTCATAAATCCCTCGACAGATTTTTTCATTATGTAACTTTTTGGACTGTCTCAAAACTCAGCACACATCCACTAAATTCTCATACTTGCAACATTTTTTTATTCTTTGTGCCACTTTGCTGCTTCACTGCTATTACGAATGATATCATATGCTCACAAAACAGAATATAAAAAGTGCACTATTCGAACATATGTTGCTGCCTGTCTGGAACTTGAAATATATGTGTGTATATAAAAAAAGTCCATTAAAATGATTGCAATTTGACTTGACGGAAACATTTTGATGCAATTGACATGCAAATTAAATTTAATGATATAAATTCATGAGTATTTTACTAAAAATATTGACTGAAAGCTGCATCTACATCCAAAGTTTAATTATTTTAATATTTATTTTAATTATAGACATTTGCAACGGTCAGAAGATTAATGCAAAAGTTTGAGGAATCGACAGATATTTTTTAATGTGCAAATATTTCCGTTTTTCTATGGAAATTAGTGAACGGGAAGTTATGTCTATAAAAGTCGGTTATGAAGAAAGAAGTAGAGTAGATTCTTGGAAATTAGCCTTGAATATTTCACATTCCGGTACAAAAGTTATTTTTGCAGGTTGTACATCTGGATATTTTTCACTAGGACATGATTAAATTGTTGAATTAATTCATAAATGAATTGGATTTAACAATGTTAATGACCTTTTTCTTAAGGCTTGGTGGAAGCTGCATTTGTAAATTTATATAGCAGATGGTAGACAATTATAGTCTGCCTTTGTAAGCAACTGCATGTAGTCATTTAAATAGGACAAAAAACCTTTTATTGATCTCACAATTTTTGTATTTAGTCTTCGACTGATCAAGGTTGAAAAACAATACAAATGCCAAGTTTATTACAAAATTTACTGAGAAATCAATAAGTAGTCAGCACGTTTATGATGTTTGAGGATCAAGCAACAAATGTTATTACGATTTGAATTCTTCAATTATTGGTTCTTGAAATTTGACAAGTTTTTGTAAATTAATTTGAACTGTTAAAATAATATTTTGAAATTAGTCTATTAGCTCTCATAACCGATAAAATTTGAAATTCAGGTTCAATTTTTGAACTTTACATTTGTAAACAATTTAAAAGAAAACAAAGTAAGTGTTGAAAGAAATAATTAATTAACAAAATAATGTGTTAAAAAATGATAAGCACTAAGTTTTAAAGTGATTGTCCGGTTTAAATACCGAAGAATAAGTGAATTGAGTTATATGCAGTGATTACGAAGAAAATTGTTATCGGCTGGTTATCGGTAAGTAATTATTCTTTAAGATCCAGTAAAAAGGATTTCACAGATATGATAGCTTTGTCAGTTTGTAACACTTAAGTTGCGAATAACGTGATCACTTACCATTCAATTAACATAAAATACATTACATCTACAAAATTGACTATCAATAAATTTAAAATTGACATCTTTTGTTATTATTTACATCAAGACATTTCCGAATAAATTCTTTATTAACTTTATACCACTCTAATTCACACGATCAGTGTAACATCTTCAATTCACGCCATTTAATCCTAATATTAAGCACTCTTCCCTCACGTAATTTACTTCTTAATATTTAAAAGATTACAAAATTGCTAAAAAATCACAAAATCTGCTTGCAACAACTAGAGACTTAACAAAACACTGACAGATTGATCAAATCTTCATATTGACAAAAATTCGCAACCGGTTTTTTTGGAAATAACTCACTGGTTGCATGATCGCAGTGGGAAAAATCCGCGATCTAACCCGTCGGCTAGTTAAAAAATAAAAAAAATAAATCAAAAAAGAATTTTGAAATCTCAACTGATTGGAATATCCTAATTATAATGCATATATGACAGGCACACAAAGAGCAAAAAAAGAGAGAGAAATTTATTAAACCATCAGTCGTGTATATCCATAAAATAAATAATTTTTTTTGGTGAATATGCATGCATAAATACATCATTCATCAGATAGAAATTGGGAAATAAAATGAGAGCATGCACAAAGTAAAAGTAAAGTATATCAAAACAGCAGATGGGTTTTTATAAATATATACATAAAATACATTTTAAAAATTACAAATTTCATTTCGTCTCATGGCACATATATAAACATTATTTGTGTTGCTGTGCATGCCGAAAAAGAGGCAACAACTGAGCTGTGCATTTCATGCATGTGTTGATGCACTCAGACTCTGTGACTATTATTTTTCTTTTGGTTTGCCTGTTCATCAATCAATATTGATCCATATCCTTTTGCTAAAAATATCTAAGCGACTTTAAGTCCAAACTCAATGTCAAAACATTGCCTGAATTTAGAAAATGATGCAAAATGTTCTGTTCCTTTTTTATCGATTTTTATTTAGCTATCCTCACTAGGAGTAGAGTTATAGACACATACAATAATAAACTTGTGTGACTGCTCATGTATGTGTGTTGAATTTTCTACGTCGCCATCGTCTAGTGCAGTGTATTTTAATTAAAACATATGTGTACATTTCCCATTATATTTATTCATTCCGAATGGAAATAGCTCATTGTATCCTTATTATAGGAGAGATTCGACTCGAGGATCATTTAACCATTTATCATTCCTGTAATTAAAGATTTTTACTTTTTTGATGTTTCTCATGCTGTATGATTAAATATTAACAATGAATTTTTGTGCACGTGATGCTCACTTTTCTCTTTTTTGGCATGGAAAATCGATAAAAATTTATTTCATTAAAGTTCCTTCGATAGATGCTCGCGTATAATGAAATGTTTGAGAATGAATTTTTAATTTGTGAACATTACAATGTATGTTCATTTTATCCACTCATTTCGGGATCGACTTTACACTGGGAGAGTTTTTTTTTTTTTTTGGGGATCTGGTGGAAGTTGATGATTATATTTTAGATGGCATTGAACTTGGTATTGGTGATTTGAAGAAGTCGAAGAATTTTGGATGGAAAAGTCAATTTGAGTTCTGTCCCTTACGGCTTCGTCAAAGAGCTTTAAAGACTCTGATCCATCTCTTTTATCTATATTAAATAGAAACTGCCTCCATGTGCCATTCAAATGACTTACTCGGCATATTATAGAGACTATAAAACTCGGGTCGATTAAGCTATAATCAGCGATCAGGATCCATCTAAGAAAATTTTCGAAAAAATCAATCATTTTATTAAAAAAAAAAAAAAATCCTATTCGCATCAACATTTTATTGACTAATTTAAGGGACTCGAACCCATCATTATCAAAACTCATTTAAAATATTGTGTATTCAATGATTAGGGTAAAAAATGTAATTTTTGGTCACTTTTTTTTTGGTCATTTTTGAAAAAGGTATTTCCAAGCATTTTCAGACCATGGTTTGTAAAGAAGAGTTGTAAAAGATCAAAAAATAAGAACTTCTGCATTAAAACTTTTGACTATTGGTCTTCCTGTAGTTTAAAATTTCCAAAAGAAAAAATTGGAAAAATGATCAAAATTTGGCCATTTTTTGTTACAGCCGCTTGCGCTAAAGGACTTGTTTTTCATAAACTAATAAGTACCCAAAAAGTTGCCTTTTACACCTCTCTATCATTCCTCATATTAATCTTTTCAAATGAATGAAGCACTTCCTCAGTATTCTTCATACAAAATGACCCATTTTCAAATGTAATTTTTGGTCAAAAAAAATGTAATTTTTGGTCACTTTATTTTCGCAGGATGCATTGAAAATTTGTATGGAAGGAAAAAAAATGTAATTTTTGGTCACTTTTTACAAAAGTAAGCTATGAAAATTTGTGAATTTTTTTTCCCCTTAATCTTAACTTTTTTGATGCAAATTTAAAGATTTAGGTCTAAATAAAGTGTGATTCAAATTTTATGGATGTAGCTGCAGTGGAAAGGCATTAAATCATTCATTAAACTTTTCCAAAAATTCCTTCCATACAAACTTTTCAATGCATCCTGCGAAAAAAATGTGACCAAAAATTACATTTTTTTTGACCAAAAATTACATTTTTTTGACCAAAAATTACATTTGACTTTAAAGTTGGTATATCTCGGATATGACAAGTCCAAATATTCTGAATTTTTTTATGGTGAAAATATTTACAATATATGATAGTTTAAACCACTTTCAAATAATTTTAGACAAAACAGCGAAGAGAAATATGCATTTAAAGTGTCCAAAAATGAAAAATGACCAAAAATTACATTTTTTACCCTAATTTACTTTTATAAATTTTGATAATTTTTAACTATATTTATTTGAGGTTTTTTAGTGACAATTATGGTTTCAATCCCGGAATCTCAAAATTTGTTACGGTTTTCAATCTAAATTTATGTCTCAAAATAATATTCCAAAATTACATACTTCACAAGAGATTAAATCTACCTGATTATTAGTTCCATTCCATACCAAAAATCATTAACAGCCTCATTAGTGCAATGTCCTGTTGACCCATTACTTATAAAATTAACTTCCAAAATTACCTTATTTCCATGTGGTTAATTCCTCTTCTGAGTGCATATGTGCCTTGATCCATTCCATGTTAATGCAATTGCCATTTTTTTATTATTCATTATATGATATAATTAATGCATTGTTGCAAGTTGCTATGTCATAAAAATGTTATAATTAAAATTCAACGAATAACAAGCGAGTACAGCAACAACAAACAGTAAATAAAGTAGCAACAGCAGCAGCGGTAAAGGAAGAGAAAGAGAGCACATAAATGATATGCACATGGAGTATATTTTTTATGCACCAAATTCACTTCCTTTTTCATGTCCGCGCGCTCATTTAACTATGTATGACTATAAAATGTTGAGATATATGCAAAGTGAGTGAAAAGCGACAATAAAAAGCGGCAACAATGCACTTACGCATTTTTATGTACATATCTCCTTAACAGTCATCGACATCGTCATCATCATCATCATTTTTATATTTCGGAAATGCAAAAAAAGAAATAAGAACTTCATTCACTAACACACACAAAAGAAACGCAATGCACACATACACAATTGTATTTTAATGAGGAAAAAAAATCGATTTTTTAAATTGAATAATGGCATAGTATTAGTGGTGAATGCGAAAGGAATGAATATAATCATCATAAGGAATTGGATGAATCATCATCTGAATTGATGGACGAAATGATGAACGCAATTTTCCATAAAATGAATTACTTCATGATTCATGAAAATTATCAGGCTTTAAAAAATTATTTTGATTCCTTTTTCGGCAGTTCTGTTTCATCAACATGATCAAGTACTGCATAAAATCAACATTAAACTTATTTGCACAAATACAATCAAAATTTTGTGTACATAACAGTCGGTAAGGACTAAACACACAAATACAGTCAAATGTTAGTTTTTATTTTGCTTAGCAACCGCCACGCTTTATGGACTCTCGTTCTAATCAAGTAAATTGTTGTATTTTTATTTCTCTTTTTGCTTTATGTCAAATATTTATTTCTCTACAGGATTTCGGGATTTTTTGTTTCTTTTGCTTTACTCTCTCTTTGTAGTCTTTATTGATGCATGCAAAACCTTTTATTCCTTTTTTTTTGTAATTATTAATGTTTATCGATTTAACAAGGAAATGGAAGTGAAGAATGCGGAGAAATAATTTCTTTCCGTAATCAATTCCTGGTAATAAAAATGTTAATTTTATAAACCATTTTGAAGATGGCAAAAAAAAAAATCAATAGCTCAGCAGACAGTATCAAGGATTTAATATTATAATAAATAAATGCTGTGCTGTACACTTTTTGAAATTTAATTTTTTTTGGAACTGTAATGAAGAATTGAATATTTTTTCGAGTTTTCGGATTATTGCGTGATTTTTAAGGTTTTGGAACTTAAAGTTAAGTGACCGGTAAGAGAACAAGGTGGGTTGACAGAACATTAATCTTGGTACCTTCTTTGATAAATTCAGTACAGAATCAGTTAGAAGCAAGAATTCAAGCCTTGTGTCGTCCAGGAATGGTTGAAGAATGGTGACATACATTACATTTTTAAATTGCACTAAAACAGCTATTAGAGCTATAGCGTGATATTGAACTGTCTAATGACTGCTATCCCGAGCGACACTCCATGACGTATTCAAATAGTTTGGCTGTTCTATGCTAGAGGAAGGATAGTTTACATAGATCGCATGGATTTAAATTTGCGAGAATACCTTGCAAGTTAAAGATTTTTTCTAAAAATGGATAAGCCACCAATACAGCCCTTCTTGAATACACCCCTGATGCGAGATCAAGATACACTTGGAGTTCTTTGTAACCTTTGATTCTAAACTTCCTATAGAGCATCGAAACAAAAGACCAAAATGTATTCGAGTTTTAAATTTGAAAATTATATTATTGATCCTTTCGAGTGAATTCAAACAAGAATTGCATATGGTCGAATAAACATCCATAAAGTATCAGTGGGTCAGAATTTAGAGTCATTCACTCTATTGAACCAAATTAGATTCGTGAAAATTTTAATTATGTTAAAATTAAAAATTCAAATTGGTTATAAAGGATCACTCTCGATTAGTACAAGTTTTTCATAGCAGCCAGGTAAATATAACAAGAAGATTGCCACTAGGACGCTATATGACAGTCAACTAGATCCCATGCAAAACGTGTGTCGATTGGAATTATTAAAATCGAATCCATTGTACCTTAAGTCCGCAAAATTATATTAGCAACTGTCATTTCACCATTGTGTCTATCAAGACAGTAACGATGTAAGGATTCTCAACCAACGGCACAGCAGTCTGTCTAATTAAATACCTTAAATTTCAAGAAATATCGTCGACACACAAAAAAAAAGAATCCACCAAGGGTATAAGAATCAAATTGATATCACAATAAATTGCAAGATTTCTGCGGCTTCAGTTAATTTAAAAATGGTTTTTACGCTCGACTGCTGATTGAGATAGAAATGGAAAGAAGAATTCGTTGCTTTCTTTTTTTCATCATTTCTGTTTGCAATTTCTGCTGCTTCACGGTGCTTCTGTGTCTCTTCCTAGAATTTTTGTGTGGAAAGTTCTTGTACTTCAATAATGATTTTACGCTTACATGACGCAATTTTCACATCTCTTTCCCATTCCCATTCGCTTACCTAGTAAATTTAGTTAGCGAAACATAAAACGGCATTGCTCGTAACATAAATTTATTTTTAAATTGGCAAGCGGCAAAAGCAAAAAAAAAGGAGGAAGGAGAGTCATGAAAATTGGAAAAATTTCTTCCTTTTCACATTTGCAACAGTAAGGAACAAGAAGAAGGAATCTTTCTTTTATCGCTAAATCTCAAAGCTTGTGAGTTAGTAGAGTTGGAAATCCTGTAAAATACAACCAATTTTAGATTCACACAATAAAGTTATTAACTTAAAATGGATGGATATAATTTCAAGCATTTCATAATTCTCTGGGACATTTGAGAATGGCAGGAATAAAATCATTCTGGGAAGATGTAAAATTCTCGCAACAATTTTTTTGTGTTTCTTCTTTTTTCACGTAATAATTTAAATGATTTTATGAGCGCAATAGAGAATGAAGTGGTGTTAAGAAGGAGGAAAAGCATAAGCAATGAGATCGGGTTGGGGAAATGCTTTGGTGATAAGAGTTTTTGATGGCGCTTTTGGTTCTGCTTCAATTTCATTGCTAAATTAGAGCAGAGACTTGGCAAAGACGTATGTGACTAAACAGCGATACAAACCTGTGACTTGAGTGATACAATGCGGCAAACCATGTTTCTGGCCATACAAATGATTCCAAATCCGTCTTTACGATGCCTTCAGAGCAACTTCGAGTCTTATCGCTAATTCGGTGACGTAGTGGATCTTTAGTTAATATTGCGTGCTGCTTGGAAGAGTGTGAAGTATAGCCAAAGTGAATTTATTGTGGTATCTACTCAGATTTAACCATAAATGGAGCTACGAGTTTGATGGCTATTCAAGTTAAAGTTCATTCCGAACAGATCAATTATCATCCATTGATTTCCTCAGATGGTGTCTGAAACTGGCTTTATTACTGACTTCAGTTTGCGAATTTCTAATAACGGACTATCATCATCCCAAAGGCTTTGATATAGATGCAATAAAATGCTTGGCATGCAACTAAAACGTCTTAGTCAGCTACACAATTCTAAAAATTGTAACATTCTTGATCTAACTGTATATTAATACAGAAACATGATCCGAAATCCCAAAATTCATGATTTTTGTTGCAAAAGGTTTCAAAACACAGCAGACAAAACGACTTCCTCTAAACCTAAATCCCCAAAATACCTGAATTTGTTAACAAAAAGTTGACAGGGAGAGGAAAGAAAATTTAATTTTATAAAAAAAATTGTCGAAATCTAAATCTAAATAAAAAATCGTATCCTATTGAATTGGAGGGGATTACATTTTTTTTTCGCGAGCTAAAGCACAGCCAATATCTTTTCAAGATTCTCTTCTTCTTCTTTTCACAATTTTCGTAGGCAGGTAGTCAAAAGAAGCTGATCTCTATCCTTTATTTATATTTATCCTTTCGTCACATCTATTTCCTTGTGAAAGGAACCGACAAAAAAAGGCTTCTCTTTAAAGAGTTTACTGACCCTTTCTGTCGCTTCTTTTTCTTTTCATTTTCGTTGATTACCTTTCATATTGCACTTCATTCCTTATTCTTTAAAGTAACTAATATAGAAATTAGATGTTCTTAGGAATTTCCTATCCATACTTACTTCCTCATTTCGATGGAGGGAATTCCCTAACATAGAATTTTTAGTTCAAGGGGTTCTCATCGTCCACACTGTATGACACACAAAAAAAAGGTGCTAAAATACTTTTCTCCTCTATTTGTTGCTTCCACACTTTACACTGCATTCATAAAAATTATTGGGGGATTTCGTATATACATATTTTGAAGTTAAAGCCGATCAACATGATGATATTACAATAATGGCATGCAGTAAAGGGAAAGAAAAACAAAAGTGAGGAGGTCATAAATTCAAGTGCGAAGGCGTCAAGTGATAAAATCCTTTTATGAAAGCATAATTGATCATAAAAATTTTGTGTTTTTGTCGGTTATGTAAAATAAATACTGAGAAATTTGTCAAATTTTGTGAGGGAGACGGATTGGGTGAGGGAAACAGAATGAGATTTGATGAGATTGAGATGAAGGGAACTTACTTGTCAAATGAAATGAGATAAAACAGGGAAAAATATAAACGTGAGATAATCGTGGGGAGATGAAATAGAGGTTACGGTGTCCCGAGAGGAACATTCTGGAGGAATTTGGGATTTTTCAAGGTTAAGTCTTATTATTTAATTGCTTAGTTCGCTGGCCGTATTGATCCATGGACTTAATCAGATGTCGTTTAAAGCTGAATTCCGTCTGCAAATTACCAATACCAAGTGCAATACTGTCTCTATCGACAGCTTCTTTCCAAGAGTTCTTTGAAGTTAAAAATCTAGTAACCTTTGAAATTTTTGAAATAAAATTGTCAAAAAATCAGTAAAAATCGCCAAATTGAAGTTAAAAGTTTAATTCTTCCGTGCGGACCAAGAATTTGTGTAAACTAGGAGACAGACCCAGCAACAGAGCAGATTGAAAAGCAGCCTAAGCTCCACATTGAAGCAAAGTTACAGCAGAGTTCGAAGTCAAATAAGATTTTGTATGGAAATGCCGACTCAAATCGACTCAACTTCATTTAAAATAGAAGACGAATTCGAGCTCTGAATTACAGCAAGATACTTCAGTTCCTCTAATTTAAACCTGCTAATCGCTACTCTTTCCTTTAAGAAGATTCACTCAAACATAATACTTTTGTCAAAATACAGAAGTCAAGTGGGAAAATAATGTGAGTAAAAGTCTCATTGTCTAATTTAAATGCGGCATTTTTTATGACTTTACCCTTGATTCAGAGATTTTTCCCCCCAAATATATATATATTTACAAACGAGAGCATTATCGTGTCCCTTACGTCACTACTTCATTCAGTATTCCCTTTTTATGTGTTTTTCCACGCTCTCCTCTTATGAGTACCAGAAGCTATCATGGTAAACATTTTCCCGCAAAAATAAAACACATTGTTCTCACTGACCTAGTGCAATGTTGTGAAGCTGATGATAATAGCTGTTGGGGTTTCCTTTATTTTCCATTCGCACTTATAAAGAGGCTCCTTTAAATATCAATGTGATTATGTCCTGTGATCATATTTTTTGAAAAATGATACAAAAATCTGTCATGAATTTAATTCAGTATTTAAAAAAAATGTTTTGTTGTCTAAAAAGATGTGAGTCAATAAAAAGCCATAGAACTTGTACATGTACATTCATGTAGAGAATGTGAAAATAAAAAAAGTTGTATATAGTCGGCAGCTGTCGTTGCTGAGAGGATCCTTTTTCGTATTGTGTATATTTGTATGTATTTTTAATGGTTTTTATCATCATCAAGCACAGTAATTTAATACAAGCTTAAATGTATATATATTATATGTATAGATGTGAAACTAGTTTTTCAGGATTCAGGACAAAAGTTCAATTCTATAGATGATGAATTTAATTCGCCATGTGATGTGAGAAAGTCCTCGATTTTTAAACATAGATAAAAATGGAATGAATTGCGTACATGTTGAGAGTTTCATCATTTTCATGCCATTTAAAGTGAATGTAAGTGCTGTAAATACGTATATACTTTTGAGCACATATGAGAGAGAAAATAGCAGCATAAATTTTTAATCCAACATACATAAAAATGCTCTTATTTTTTTCCTTAACATAAGCAATAACATAATTTTGCTGTTTTGCTTCTTATTTCGCTTGCTTGAGAAATAAAACACCGGCAAAAATTATATGAAAACGTATGTCTATGTACACGACACTTCTCTTTATTTCCATCCAAAAATTATTTTATTATTCGAGCATAAAATTTCTTAGCAAAATTTCGAAAAAAATGAGATTTTTAATTCAATTTGATCTTAGTTGGCTGGGTGTGATGTGAGATCTCGACAACCAGAGATCGTTGATAGCTCTAGTTTGCAGCATTAGGTCTGTGCCATCGATTTAATTCAGTTTTGTTTGTTTCTAAGCTTAAAACGATCTACTAACTTGTTAATTAATGATTTTAAATTAAATATGCAAAAACACGTGCTTTTAAAGTTCAAATTTTGAACTTCAATAAAAAAGGCTGAAAATTTGAATTTTAAAAAACCGGTAAATGATAAAATTGGATATAATGACTGAAATGCGCCAAAATCACCCGACAATGTTGAGTCCATGCTTTGTCTCACTGGCGCGAGTTTTACTTTGCCAAAAAAATAAGAATTCTTCATTTTATTCATTTCATTTGTTCTTTTTTTCAAACATTTCTGGACGGATGTTTTGAGCATAAAATTAGTTTTCTTTTTTCTGCATAATTTTCTTTGTTTGTTGAAATTTAAATAAGCATAATTCATATATTTTTTGGATGGAATTTAGAAAAAAAGAGAGAAAAAGGAAAATGATAATTAAAAAAAAATAATTTCAATGAATTTTTATGAAGAAAGGAATTTTGTGCCTTCATAGAATCCGTGAATCATATAATTTTTTTGTACACTCTGTTTATGCTTTGATGTTTTAATATCAAATTATGTTAGATTTTTAATCCAGATATCACGTTTTCTCATCTTTAATTTTGCATGCAATGGTCTAAGTTTGGCTTATAAAATGAGCAGTAATTTGGCAGAAACTTAATTGCTTTTTAATATCAAGCAGAAATAATTGAGGAAACCTGCAAGTATTTAGGGCATTTGATATGGATATTGGATGTGAAAATTGCATTCTTATTTCAACAGCTTTGAGTAATTTTAGGTCTTGAATATTTCAAGGTAGGAACACGAAATTCTGAATTTATGCTAGAATTGCAATATGCCAAACCAGAATTGATACTTTATTCATACTCAATATCTAAAAATAAAGACAATAGCAAGCATGTCTCAACAAAAATTTCCATCCTCATACGACTTCCTCCCAAAAAATCTCATGATTACACAAAATTCCCCATTAGTAACTAAAAATTGCGTAATACACAGTCATAATAACAAAAGGACTAAGCAGCATTGAAAATTCAAAATAAATTGAGGATTAACATTGACTCATCTCCATCTCACGCATAAGTCCTTAGTTTTTTTAAATCGCCTTTAAATTACATTATTAACAAAAATAATCAATCGTGTTTAAACAGATAGGAGACGTGAAGTATCAAATTTACCGAGGGGTCTTTTTAGTCCATAAAATGCTTCAAAAGGATTTCCCATTATGTCCAATATTTCTAATGCATTTTTCATCTTGTACAATGTTAGTTGAATGTCCCGAGTGGTGCAGTGCAGGGAATTGCATTGTTTGATGATAAAATGGACATTACAGTATCAGTAGTTACCCTACTACGAGTACCGTTAATTAGAGCTCGATGCTGACTTGGTTTGAGTCGAGTTGAGAGACAACATCAATTTCTACCGTCAATAGTGCGACCTTACGTGTTTACTCACTTATTTGGCTATACAGACCAATTGGGATCCATTGTCGCCCATAGATATTGCCTAAAACTAGCTTTATTGCTGGCTGTCGCTTGTCAATTCCCAAATCTAAGTGCAATACTGTCTCGATCGGCACCATCCTTCCACGAGTTCCTACTGAGTCAATCCTGCAACGTAGCGACGCAACAGCGACCTAACGAACACGTTGCATGCTGTTCGGGACAATTTCATTGACATTCAATTAAATATTGATCGATTGAAAAAAATATTCTTTGATTTTGACTCTCCCAAGACTCACAACTTTCATTTCATACACAAATATCTCATTTATGTACACAATCAATACTGCATCTTCATATGTCTTGTAATTGTTATATAAATAGAACATTCAACTGAAAAACAAATGTCCTTAAAGAAGAAGAAGTGACTGCGAGCAAGAGAGAAAGAGTAAGCGGAAAAAAGAAAGAACAACAACGACAGCACATAAGCGAAGCTGAAGCACAAAAACAGTTTTTTTTTTCTTCTTTTCTTTCAAAAAAAAAAGCATAATAAATACACATTGCTGGCAACATAAAACAAAAAAAAAAAATTCACAGCTGTCTCTTTTCGATTTGTAGCACACATTTATGCATTAATATGTCCGTATATACAGGAATATATTTACTTACTCACATATATACGCATATATATGTATGGACTAAGTGTGACATACACGCATATAGTACATTGAACGGGATTACGAAAAATATAAGTTTCCTGTACTACTTTAGCAAAAATTGAGTCTTTTACGTTATTAATTTTATATATATGCACAGCATAAAAGGCTGTTTATGCTCATAATGCAATCTCAGCGATGCATGAAAATGAAGAGAAAATGTTGTGTGATAAGAAAAAGAAAAACACACGAATCGAAGTCTTCTTTAATGGATATGAAAAAAGGAAGAGAAGCATCAACAATTTTCCATCATACAGCACAGCACAGCACAAGCTACATAAATGTTTTTTTTTTTGTTCTATGATGATGATGCGTTTATTTGTATGCGTTAGCAAATCGACTTACACAATCGTAATCGTGTGTACGGAACGGAATGAAGAGAACTCCGATTTCCTACCTATGTATTTGTAGAGGATGATGATGATTCAACGAAGAAAAACAGTTTTTTTTTTTTTGGAAACATAGAGAAATAATACATAATTCCCTCTGTCAGCAGTTCAGTTGCTTACCATGTTTCCGTGAGTTCGCATGTATTTTTTTCATACTCGGCTCAAATCCAAAATAAACAAAATAAAAAGCATAAAGGAACAAAACATTTTTTTTATATTAATTTTAATAATTTTTGTGTTAAGTGAAATTTAAATTATTTAAATTAAGGATTAACAATTAGGAGCTAATTACGTACTAATTTAAGGATTTCATTTCTCATAACATATTAAGTTATAAGTGAAGACATCAATTGATTCCGGTGAAGCAAAATATTGTGTTTATATTTGGATCAATAAGAAATGAAATGAGAATATAATAACAAGAGTTCCGCTATATATAAAAAAAAGGAAAAAAAAGGAAAGCAGGAAACTAATTAGTGAAACAATTTCAGTTTTAGATGCTATAAGTGTTTATTGAACAGAACCAGTAACTAATTTTAAGTTCAATTTTAGTTCCAATTTATTTATTTTAAATTCCAAAAAAAGTAATATTTTTTGTGTAAACGAAAAAAAAAAAAAAGTTAAGAAAGTGCTGCTAGTTCTTTATTTATTTTATATTTATATCCATATAAGCTCCTTACGTACATTCTAATTAATTTAAGTGTGAGAAGAATAGTCAATACCTTTAAAGACACAACTCACAGGTAAAGAAAAAAAATGACAATAAAATGTGAATTTTGATATTAGGTTCTTTTTGGCGCAAAACGATGTGAGAGGAAATTGGGATCTTCAGGAAGTTCTCAAATATACAACAATAAAGGCAGATAAATTTTTATTGTTATTATTATTATTTTTTGGCACTGTTGCCCAATTTCCTCTATCATTCAAAAAAATTATTCAGATTCCTCAATCAACATTTGGGATTGTTCATAAGTGACGTGTGTTAAAAGTTGGATATTTTGGACCTAATCTGCAGTTATGCTCAATATGAATCTATGTGTGACACAAGGCTCTGTTTAGAAGGATTTGACCTGAATTTTATATGAACAGGTTTGCAGTTTTGGACAGCATCTTATAGTCCTTTCAAGGATACATGACTGTATTTCCTGCATTTAAGCAGATCTACAGTTTACGGTTGTGACTTATAGTTTGCCCAAGGCTAAAGACCTGTAGATTTGAATCGAACCCTATTAAAAAATCACATGGAGTTCTGAATCCATTTGGTCCATCCCAGTGAGTGTCCTACGAAAAAGTGTCAAACATGTAGATTCAGACCTGATTATGGTCCGTCACTTAAAAACAATCCCAATATGTACGTACGAAAATAATTTCATTTAAATGGATTTGTTAGGCATCATTTTGCTTATGAGATTGAATTGTGTATATAATATAAAGCATAAATGTGGCTCAATTCATCGTCAACAAACGAAAACAAAAAACAAGCAAGCAAGCAAGCCATCAAGCAAAGTTGTGAATGCATTTTTATTAAATAATTGGATGTGTGATATGAATATGATTGAAAATGTCTACTACTGTTCTGGATATGGAAATAAATTTCTCTCGGGAACAACAAAAAGTATGAAAAAAAAGCAGTATCGACTTTTGTTTCCTGTAACTATAGAAAATAATCAAAAGTCCGTAATTTCCATGACAATTTTCACAATAAAAATAATAATTTTTTTTACAAATTTTCAAAAAAACTGTGCAACGTTCGCTTGATTAATGGCCTATGTCCCGAATATAATATTATTTGTATCCAGACAACACCACTGTATTTGCCGATCGTTCTTGTAAACAATCTTGCCATACATTGTTGTATTTTGATATTTTTTTCCATAAAACTCATTATAAGTTCATTGTAAATTACACAGCAACATGCAATAAGGAATTTATTTCGGCTTTGTTTCTTTATGGCTCGATTAAAAATTATTTTTTTTTGTTTTGCGTTATTTGAGAATTTTTTCTTTTATGAATGATCTCATTTACCTCGTACATGAATCTACTTCTTATTTTTTTTGGAATATTTCATTTCATTATTTAAAAATTTCTTTGATAAACTTTTTTTTTGGGAATTAGCATTGAACATGTGAGGCTTTTGAATATTGTGTATTTTGGGATGGATTTCTATGTCCCTGACAGACAATGAACATGTTTGCTCACCTAAATGAGCGAATGAGTATAGTCAATGAATATAATTGAGGATTCTCAATTTTGAGAGGATATACCCAATATTGTTGAAATATGAGTTCGAACTAAGCAATACTAAGTTGTTGCCGTTTACCAAAATGTTCTAAGGTGACAAGACATATGTAAGCAATTCTGTCAAGTCATGGGGAAATTTGAAACTTGAAAAGGGAATTTAGCTGTCGAACAAGCTATTTGATACCTTTTTCATGAAGATGTTGGTTCGATTCCTGTGAATAACTAGATATTTAGCTCCTACAAACCCGAACAGCACAACGTGTTCATTAGAGCATTGCTTTAATTGTAAGACACTATGTTGTCTTCAAAGAACCATGACGGCTGATTCTGACCCATTTTCACGGCTCGTCGCATTATGTCACTAGGGTTGAATGCTTCCTGTGGCTTACGTGATAATGACTTCAATTCTAATCAGCAAAATCCACACTTTTCTGTTACTAAACTGCCACATCATTTTCTGTTACTAAACTGTCACTATTGCCTAACTGATCACTAAACTTGTCAGTCTAATACATTCATGTAAATTGAAGATTACAATAATACAATAACATACAGCAGATTATGACTCACAAGAACTAAAATAAATTAAATTAAACTAAAATCAATAACAATCCATTCCGATAACTGCCTAACGACATTAGAATAACATTAGTTATGATATCAGACATGCAATCTATAAATAAAAATTCAATTTAATATTTTAAATTTTTTTATGGCCCGCTAAAAATTCAATAGTGAGCTCCGTCACGAAATTAATTCAATTTTGCAATTTTAATGCCAGCTGTTTGAGGTTCCTCATATTTTATTTTATTTTTGTTTGATGTAAATTAAATTAATTTTTATTTAAGCAACGGAGTGCATTAAAAATATTTGCAAGTCTGCGTCGTGTAGGTTTTTGCTTTTATTTGAATGTGGCAGTTGTGGGCAACCTGTGTGGTGTGGTACACACCTTGGTGGTTAGCCTCGAGCATAAACTGCACACAACATAAGGGTTTCATGGTGTTTTGTGACACTAGTGTGTCGCGACACACAGGTTGTCCACCCCTGAAATATTCTGTCAGTAAACGGAAATTAAGATTTCTTTGACTTCTTCCATCTCGAATTTTGTAAGCAACAAGAACAAGAATAAATAAAAATTCTATTCAGCTAATATTTTTTTCTGCTGTTGAATGCAATTTTTCCTTTATTTAATCATTTTTCCCAAAAAAAAGCAGAAAAAAGAAAATGAAAGAAATCTTCTCGGCATTGCCATTGAATGTAATTTCATTGTTAGATCCCTCGATAGTAATAAAAGTTTGAAGATAAATTTCTGGATCAGAAAATTTGCTCAATTAAATTGAATTCGCATTTCATTTCTGCAACAATAGAGCATGTACATATATATGTAGACGTAGTAATAGATGTAACGGCAGTATGTGTGAGACACAAAATAATTCCCTGCCCTCTTCCTTCAATGTAGACGTTTGCTGTGTGAAATAAATGGACAATAACATAAAAGACAATTCCTCATTTCGTTCTTATTGCAATTCAGCTTTTGAAATTTTGCATTGAACCATAAATTAAGAAGAGTTTTTGATGATCAGCTCGTGATGGGCCTACAGAACTTCTTTCATTCTTTTCATCTTCATTTTCATTCTTTAATTAAACAGACAACAAGAATAAGAAAAAAAGTTTCTCTTTAGCGCGCGCTATTTGCTTTCAATAGGAATAAGATGCCTTGTTGTCATCATCAACATCATCATCATCAATTCTGTCGTCTTCCTCGACATTCGACGCTTCATTCACTCTTTATAATTAGACAACGATGATGATAAAAAAGAGAAATAATGAATCGTATAGTCAATTCTGTTCATCTCACTGACTTCTTTTCCTTTTGTTTTTTTTTGTTCATATCCAATGCCCCCTTAATGAGAAAATTTCAAGTCGACATTTTGTTGGACATAAAATTAAATAATGAAAATCGCCATTCTTCGACATTCGCTTTTATGTACACAAAAGAAGTAAGAAGGAAGAGGGATGAGAGAGTGAATAGGAAAGAAAACTTTTCATGTTTTTCTTCACTTTTACTAGGAACAGCAAGAACGAAAGTTGCTGGTTGTTGATTATTTGATTGGATTAGATGAGCGCATTTTTGTGGACATTATTTTGATATTGATGGTGATGCTTATGGATATTGGTGAGATGTTAGTGGTGTTTTGTGGTGGAAGGATGCTCTGATTTGGGGTATCTTGTGATCTTTTGGTGGTTTGATATGGATGTACTCGAATAATTCATTTTTCAAGCGTCGTAGTCAGAACAAACATTGTATTGATCTAAATAGACAACAAGTTGATTCTGTTGTCATATTAGCTTGGCAAGCATTTCAAGATACAGATTCAGTTAACAATGTCAAGAATCTGGACTTTGTTATCAATTCAGCTTCTTAAAACCATTAAGAGATCCTTTAGTGACCTGATCCTTTGCTCAGAGCATCCTGAGTAGCAATTTAACTCTCCTTCCATTGCTACACGTCTGACATCCTCAAATTCTTCTCACATCTTCAAGTTTCTTATTCAAAGAAACTAAAAGACACCCTTCCAATCCGATTCAATGCCCACCTTTATGTCTGCAATTTTTTTGTGCTAAAAGAATCTCTTTTTTTTTTGAGCAGCCAAGAAAAGAAATCTTAAGAAAAAGTTTCAAGCAAAACAATTGATATTTTTCCTGTAACATACAAGGAAGCGAGAGATTTTTTTTCTTCTTTCATTCTTCCTTTATTTAACAAAGTAAAATGGAAAAGAAGGAGGAAAAAAAATTCATTTCAAGTGCTGACAAATAAGAGCAAAAAAAAAAGAATGATGAGATTTTTAATTAAAAAATTTCTAAAGACTCGTCGTTTATCTGAGTTAGTTTGGAAACATACGAGGGCATTGCTTTGAAAGTTATGTCACTTGATAAAGGTTAATTCAATTTTATTCCTCATCTGTGCAGCATAGCCGAAGAAAGAAATTCCTTAAAGTATAATTTAATCTCGTGTAATTTAATGGCATCATCGTCATCATCATCATCATCATCATTGAATTAATCCAGTGGTGGGCAACCTGTGTGTCATGACACACCTTGGTAGTTTATCCTTGACTGAACTCACACACGACATCCGGTTCATGGCATTTTCAAGAATTTCGCTGACTAATTGCCGCGAACCAATAAGTTGCCCACCACATCACACAGGTTGCCCACCACTGCCTTAATCCTAAAAACACACTCTGTTAAGACAGCATAAAAGAACTGAAAATCTCTTTCTCAAAAAATTGAATAGAATAAATGAAGTTCTAAGGTTTCTTCATTATTATGATTATTATGTTGCTGTAATTTCATCATTTTCCATCTTCAAGTACGCAAGCATCAACGTACATACACATCAATTAATTATCATGAGAATAAAAAGAATTCTTATAATCGAGATATTAATTTTATACATTTTCATCCTCATCACCTTCTCATGGCTGGAATTATTCTATAAAGGAACATGCAGCAACAAAAAAAAAACTTTCTTGGCAACGTCTCGACTTTTTTTTTCGTATCTCATCATAATTAAATTCCTTTTTTATTATCAAGCAAAGTCTTGGTTAATGTAGGAGATCTAAGAATACATTTTTCGGCACATTTGCCAGAATCTTGCGAATTTTTAATAAGCTTTAAAAGCGTAAGAATAAGTTTGAGGATGGTTAAGGATGGAAAGTGTCTGAAGAGCATTTTTGAGCTTTCGAAGGCAGAATTCCAAGCTGACAAGAGCATGCTTTAATAATACAGCAATATCACTACGGTACCTAACTGTCTGTTTGAGAATCCTCAAGCTAGCTGCTGACTTTCCAGTCAATTCAACCCCAAACAGTCAATTAACACTAAAGACACCCCAAAACTGCCACAACAAGCCCAAATCCACGTGTTTATTATCTAAATCCAATCAATAAACGCGAAAATGCGGAACACGAGCCCAAACTACTTCCATCCGGCTTCACAACAACAATTTATCGCCTCAATAATGCGTAAATTTTGAGTCTAGCTTTCCTCCTTTTATCGATTCTTGTGCTATTGAATATTTAAAGGAAATTATGACAATTTTTAAAGAAAACTTCCTTTTTGCCAATAAAACGTGATTCCTATCCATAAATTCATCCACAACATCTTCAATGAATTATGGGCGCGTGTAAATTTTTGTATTTCACTGTCATGTGCAGCATGCTACTTGAATTTTCTTTTTATAGAATTCAGCATAATCTTTACACATTCTCCTTATGTATTTGGTTCCTTATTTTTTTTTAAATAAAAAGCCCCTCAGAGCAATGAACGAATGTACATTTATCCAATGTAGAGTTCAAGTTCATGTTCTCCATTCTCTAATAAATATGTGTGTATTTTCCTCCTTCATTCTTATTTTTCTTACCCACTATACACAGCAACATAAGAATGAAAGTATTCATGTGTTCGGTCATTCACAAAAAAGCAGCAAGCAGAGAGAATTGCTTCCACCCACACCCCATGCTGTCATTCGTATTGCAATAAATACACAACACATATACTTAAGGGCATTTCCATTTTTTTTGCTGTTGTTGTACACAATTTTCCGTGTGTCTTCTGCACGCCATGCTTCTTATTGTTATTCTTCTCATTAGTCATCGAGAGTTGCACGAGGAAAAGTTTTATACACAAAAGGAAGGAAAAATCTTCGATTTCTGGATGGTCGGTGGTATGGGGGGTAAAGTCATTGTTGCCAGTTTTCTTGCGAAATAAGGAAAAGTAAATTGCTCGTGTGTCTTTAAAACAAACAGCAAAAACTGCTTACTGTAGATCATTTAATGATGATAAGACGCGATATGATTGTATTGTGCATGTTTGTTCCTTTATAAATAATATTTTCATTTCCATTCCTGTATATCCGATAATGAGGCACAAAAAGAAACTTTACAAGTGATTGTTAAGAAAGTACAGGCAGCATATTTATTTATGAACACGAAGTAAATTGTATGTATGAAGGCAGAGAGAGCATACACAAGAAAAAAAGCACGTGATTTATGAGTTGTTTGCTTATTTGCCGCTTCTGCTACGAAAATGTTGAAAAACAAAAAAATTTTTTGTTGATATTTTCATTCTGTTCGGTTGAGGCTTCCTTCGAGACTCATTCGCATTTATCGGAGATTTTCATTTAAAAAACATCAACAAAAGAGCCGAAAATGTGCAATGAGTAATAGGATGGATGCGTGCGCATCCATTGAAGCACAAATACAATCACAATAAAGTGCCCGAATATTTGTGGATTGATATAAAACAATCAGGATGGTTGTGTACGACTCATATCGACAAAAAGTGATCCAAATGTAAACAAACAAGTATGCGGCATTATTTTTTTGGGAAATTATTGATTTTTTGTGCTGTATCAAATGAAGAAAAAAATAAATTTATGTTGCCTGTTAGTCATTCTGCCTCCTCCTGTGTCTTTTCCTGGAAAAAGTCAAGAAATGGATTTTTATTTTTTGCTGTTGCTGATGACGAAAATCATTTTATTTCCATTTTAATGCTCACCCCTTTTATTTTTATTCGCATAGATCTGATTTTGACGTAAAGAATTTTACAGCCACCGGTGTATTGAAGTCATCAACAGCAATGTACCTTTTTTTCTTGCCTTGATAACGTCTTCAACAATTATTATTAATATATCGCGATGAATTGATGTCATGTGTAGCTTGTAGATGATGATGATTCAATTTACACGCGCATGAAAGCAAAAGGAATCTAATTTTATTCCTTCTATGAATTGCATGAAGGATTGAATAAATCTTGAGAATGTTTTTCTAAAGCAAATGACATTTTTACTCATAATTTCATAAAAAAATCACACACATATGCCATCACATAAGTGCTGATTGGTGGGTGGGTGCGTGTATCGTGCTTGTGGAATGAGGACATGATGACGATGATGATGAAAATTCAAGTTCCAATGAACTGCGAAAATGTTTTCTCTCGTCATACAGAAAAAAAAGAAAGTGAAATAAATTGATACAAATTTTGTTCCTGATATAAGGCGACACGTGCTAAAATGTTTATCATTCAGTCAGTTCTTCTTAGTCTTCCAACATTCTATGAAAATAACATATTTTTTTCTTTCTTATGCCGTGTGTAAGATTTGCTGAATATAATAACGTCAATGTTTGAAAAGTCATAAGCATTTCTTCTTCATGTACACAATTTTTTCTCCTTTTTTGAGTATGTTAAGCTGTCATCGTAATACGAACAGTCACATATATTCAATCTACAAGAGGTGAAAGATTATTGTGATTGAATTATTTTCTTCAATTTTCAATTGAAACATCTGCTTATGTTACTTTATTCTTCATCGACTAGGTCTGTTTTAGTGACAATTGAGATGGATTTTTTTTGGGTTGTCCATAGACTTGCTTTTTGTATGTCGATAGACTTGCTTTTTGTGTGTCGAGATTTGTTGAATGGAATGAAATTTTAGGTAGATTTATTCATGATTTTCTGGGGCTATCTGAAGGACTAAGTGGGCAGATGCAAGGTATTTATGACTATAGTAACGTATTTATCCAAATTGAGCTCTTAGTTGCTATAAAATTATGAATATTGCCACCTGTTCTTGAGATTTCGAGGTCATTCACTTAAACTGTTGTCAAGAGCTGAATGAAGGGTTGGACAGAGACAAGCTAGATGACACAATTTTAGACTGAATGCTATGAAATAATTCAATAATTCTAGTATTTTCAAGCATGAATATGGATAGAGAAGCTTTAATAGCGAGTGGACAAAAATACAGTTTATCTAGTTGATGTCCAGTTGATGACTAATTCTAACGGATTACTGTCCTAACGAGACACCTTAATTTGTAATTGAAAGACTACAATGTCCAAATCCTTCAAATTCATCAATAATTGTTGATCTGTCAGAAAAATTATGAATCCAAATAACAGATCCGAAGTGGGACTCGAACCCACGCCCTACGATTTCTAGCCACATGCTCCTACCATTGAGCTATCAAGGGTTACTCGACAAAATGGCAAAATGTCATAGATGAATTATAATGATGAAAGATCATTACAGTCATCCAATTCCAACAATGATCCCAGCATACCTCACAACTTAGTCACCCAAAAAACTTACATACCCACTCCAAAATCCCAACAAAAACTTCCTCCATCGATACCCAAAGACGATTTTCTTTCATTAAAATTTATCATCATTCCTATCATTGTTCCTCCAAACAACCGGCGATATTCTCGCTCAGCTTTTTTTACTCTAAAGTCAATAAATTTTCGAAAAAAAGAGTCTTGCTAGAAGCTAAACAGCGAATGGCGTCTTCAAACTTTTCTTACCGAACAAAAGAAAAGAAATTTTTTGTTACAAGAAAAAAAAAAGTTTTTTGCCTCCTTCAATAATTTTCTTCTTTCATTCAACTGCTGCTGCTGTTTTTTTCTGATTATTCTGCAAAAAAAAATAAAAAAATAATAATAATGTGTATCGACAAAAGATACTTTACTTATACTTACTTCTCTAGTTTTGTTCCTTTATTTAGACACGAGGAATAAGAATAATAATATCTCAAGTAGCACAGGATGAAGGACGACGGAAGAGAGAGAGGGAGTGAGACAGAAAAAATGGCGAATTCAAACGACCATAACGAATTAAAAGAAGAGAAGGAACAAAAAAAGAATTTTTATATTCATTTATTCCGCGAAGTTTTTTCAGTCCTTAATTTTTTAATCTTATTTCTGTTATTGTTATTATTTTTCCTTCATACTAATGAATGCTGTCTTGTTGGAAAGTCTCTCTCTCTTCTTTCTTGCTGCTTTGCAGTGGTGTAGTAAGGATTTTTCGAGTTCTAATCCAGTTTGAGATTCACATCCTTATGGATACAAATGTAGCATTTATAAGGACGACCAGGTCAGGGTGATTAAAATGAGCCAAAGTGGCTTGGTGGCTCAGTGGGTTCAGTGTTGGGTAATTAATTTTGAAACACACCGATCCAGTGATCATGGGTTCGAAACTCGGCAGGAGACAAATGATCCTTTTTCGGATCATATACCACATTTCGTAATCTTACAGACAGTGAAGTACTCCAAATCCCAATTTGAACTGTGGGTCTAGGTCAGAGTACAGATCCAGTTCTGACGAAACCTATCTAAGAGACAAAGTCGACGAATCGCATTTTCCGCCCCAAAAATGAGTCAAAATAAGACATTACGGTGACATCCCCTAGCTACCCTACACCTTCCAATCCACAAATTGTGTATATATCCTAGTCTGCAAAGACTGCTTGCTGCCGTACAGCTTTTCTTTGCTCAACTCGAGAGATCAAGATATACGGTATCGAGGTAAAGTGTCAGGGCTTTCAAGCACAAATATCACAATTTAAGTAGATGAATGTCCATAAATTTCTTGCCCAACAGCCCGTGCAAGATCGCACAAAAATGAAATGAGAGAAAAAGGAGCAAAAAAGAAAAGTTTTTCGTTATATTTTTACTTCTGCTTCTTTTCATCCTTGTTTGTGGAAGTTAAAAACAACGAGAAGTACGATGGTTGAGATGGAATCAGAACGTCTTATGGCATCTCTCTTGGAAAAAAATAAACAAAGGAGATTCTGACTGAATGAAATCTTATGAAAAAACTTTAAATGAACTAAGAAGAAATTGCTTTTTTTTTTAATATTAAAAAAGTCTCCTGAAAGATTTTTTGTGCTGCTATTCAACAGGAAAAAGTTTTGACGTTTTATGCTTTTCATGACGATTTTTGCTCATACTTTTGTGTCCTTACCTTATTCCATAGCTTGTTTTCGTGATGATTTCATACCGATAAAATTTATTTTCTTGCTTGATAAATTTTATTTCTGTTTTTTTGCTGGTGCAATGAGATTTATTCAATCAATTGGGTTTGATTTAGTCAGATTTCTGATGGTTGAGGGACTTTTTGATGTTCAATTAGTTATGGGCTGTGCTTTTTTGGTTGATTTTTGTTGATCCAGTGATGATTCTGGATGTTAATTCTGTTTAACTGGATCTTTTTGAATTGTTCAATTACTTTTGATTGTTAATGTTGATTTTCCTTTACTGGATCTTTATAAAATGACTAATTGCAGTCTATAGAACAGAACTACAGTCAACAAAGCAGATCCAGTGATCTGCAGCTTACTCTAAATTGAATAACTAACAAGATTCAACAAAATCAATTCAAAACTTTCAATTTCCACCAAATTCTTTAAATTCAGACATTCAAATCCAAGCCATAACAATTAAACCTTCAAATTTATTGCACCAAAACCACCTGGCACTGACTGCCTCCCCCACAAAGAAACAAAAGATTTGATTTTCTTATTAAACTTTTTAATACAAAATTTTCAATTTTTTTTTTCCAAATTCCATTTTAAAAAAAGAATCCAAAAAGAAAAGGATTTGGTAAATCGCAGCTTAAATTTTTCGTCGAAAGAGGAAAAACGAAGAAAATTGAAGAAAATCTCTTCACATACAATACAGGAAAAAAGGAATAAAAAAAAAGTGAAAGCGAAGAAGTTATTAAAATATGTCAAGTAGACAATTTCCATCTCGTTTCGTTTTTCGTAACTTTTCACCATGATTTTCCATTCAATTTACATATATGTGAATTCGCGAAATTTTCCTTATTTTTTCCATTTTCATGAAAATTTATTTTTCTTTTCTTCTTCCATCAACATTGAAACGGTAGGAGATGAACATGAACGAATAAAAGAAAAGGCAAATCTCTTGTCAAGGCTTATATTCAGTTCCTTGTTGCTGTATGTTGGCTGAAGAATGAGGTAAAAAAAGGAAAGGGATAAGAAAGTCATTATATTTCCTTTTATTTTCACTTCTTTTTTTTTAAGTGAAAAAATATAAATTTTCAATGCGTTGGCTTTGTGTGCGGATGCTATCCTTAGTTCTGCAAGAAAGAATCTCATAGAATGCTGGCTTTAGAACAGATAGAAATTATGTCAAATCTTCACATTCAAATACTTTATCTTGCGTGCTTATTGTTCAATATATCCTCCCTCCTGTACCTTACCCCCAGTACGCATTATGTGATGGAATGAATAGAGAAGTATGAAAATTACTGGCAATTCAGAGCAATTGCTTTTCACTTCTGGTTGTAAAGCACTTAAAAAGCATTCGTTGTACGTAATGCATAATGATGTCGTCGAATATATGTAGATGAGAATGTTGTGTATGCTTGAGATTTTCTATTGCACGAACGTGAATGGCAAGAAACAAACGCAATTTTAACGACAATGACAATCTTTCATATCCTATATTCCGTGACACTACTCTACATTTTCATCATCATCATCATCATCATCAAGAGCATCCTCACGCATCCACGCATAGTTTCGTTACGGTACCTTTTGTCTTCAATTCCTTGTGTGTGCTTCAACGATGTTGATGACTATTATGAAGAACGTTAGAATTGAGTTCAATGGGCTACATAGCTACATATTACTTCCTCATCTCCTATTTTGTTGAATAAAAAACTTTTCATAGCTTTAGAAATCTACGCATCTTTTGTAAAAAAAATGAAAAGTTTTTCCTTCACTCTATAGCTTCAAATGATAATTGAAAACGAAGAGTTTGCAGCATATGAGCACATTGAATAAACTGTCGATGTTGACATTTTTCTCTTTTCTTTTGTTAAATAAACAGCATTTCATGCATTCTTAAATAAGTTTACATTAGCAACAGCATGAAGTATATAAAATCATCATTTCTACTTACTTATTGAATATTATTGTGTCAGAAAGTTTTATGCATATAGGATGTAAAATACGACTTTTGTTTGCTGTTTATTTCCTAGTGTGTAGGGGTTCTCTTTGTTAATTTGGAGTGATATATGCTGAATTTATGGAAATTACTAGTTAGGGTTATGTGGAAGGGTTTAGGGTGTAAAACTGGGAAGCACATGGTGAAGAAATGACGGGAAATCCGGTGCTAGGCCTGCATGACACTAGACTAGATTCTAATTCGGCTAAATCTATTTTCTGCCAAGATTTATGCTAACCAAAGGACAATTTTCGTCTTTTTTAGTTCGTGTGCCTTCTGGGACTAACATAAGCATGACATTGAAGTATAGTAGGGTTTGGGAGAATCTATGGTAGTCTGGGATAATGAGCTTTATATAGTCGAGTTTGTCAGTGCAACAATAAGGCGTCATAGGCCAAGAAGTTAGGAATCAGATCAAAACTTGATAATTTCATATATTCTAAGGACGTGAGTTCGATTCCCATTAGAATTTAACATGATCTTCCTTGAAAATCTCAGCTTCATCCCTTAAACTAAAATCTTCTTAAGTCCCTTTACCACATTAACCAGATTCATCCCAGATTCCAGACTTAAGTCCCCCAAAAGAACCTTTGATAAGACAATTGCACGACTAAGAATGAAATGATTTATATCCAAAAAAATGAATTTTCCATGCTGTTTTCACTTGTTTTTCACTTCCTACGAAAAGGGGTTTGTTGTACCTTTTCGCTGAGCAAATCTTCTAAGATATGATATGTTATGTAGATTTATGACAATTCTTCTTACTTTCCTTGTGCTCTTTTTCAGTGGATGAATAAATATGAGAAATAATGATGATGCCTTTATCCTTTCTAAATTTATAGGCTAGGTGACTTAAGAAGATTTTAAAAAAAAAGTCTTTATAAGATGCTTCCTTTTATTGATTTCACTCAGCATCATCATTTCAATCTCCTTTATGTTGATAAATCTGCTGAAAATCTAAATCTCAATTTCATTTGCTTACCAAATCATTTTTTTCCAATTTTCTCTGTGCTGCTCACTTTTTTTTTTCGCGCGTTTAGCATCTTGTCAGTAAGAAAGAAGCACGCGAGTACGTAAGATGAAGGAAGAGATATTGTTGTTGGGTTTTGGAAATGAAGAAAGATGAGGCTAAAGTCGAAAAAATGAAAGAAATACAATTACAAAGTCAATGGCAGTGAGGAAATATGAAGAATTTTTTTTTTTAATATTCTGTCTAAACTGAATGAATAAAAGAAGTAGAATGAGGAACAGAAAGTTTTTCATAAGATGAGAAGATGATGGCACCAAAAAAAAAATTTATTCACGACACGAATTTCGTTTGCGAATTTTCACTTTTTTTCTGCCTTTATCATCATCGCTTAGAAAATTGTGTGTAATGTGACAATCTCATTGTTGTCGTGTAAAAAGTGAAAATTGAAGCTGCTCAACGACTGAAATCACAACGATGAAATCAAATTTTCTTACTACTGCTCCCATGTACGAATTCACTCCTCATCGTCATCACTTTTTTTTCTTGCCTGTGCCTTTCAATTCATAGAAAATTCTCTGTCGCAGCTCAAGAAAATCGTTTAACGCAACAGAAATAGATGGAGATGAGGAAGCATAAAGGAGAAGATGAGTTGGAATTTGGTGTGGGACTTTTGGTTGAGCGCATTGTAGTTTTGCTGGATCTTTTACTGGATGTTGTTGAATTTGAGTTTAAACATTCAAAAACAGCCAATTCTTATGTAGTTCCTTTACTGCTTACATCTAAATTCACTTCATTTCTGAATTTTACAAACCAGGAACTGACAAATTTTGAAGTTCTTTCACTGGATCTTCCTAAATTCACTTTATTTTTGCTTGAGCTTGCAATTTCTGTAGTTATTTTACTGGATCTTTCTACTGGATGTTCTAAAATTAATTATATTCTTGTAAAATCCAACAGAACTGACAATTTCTGAAGTTCTGGATCTTTCTACTGGATGTTTCTATAAATTCACTATTGATCAACAATCTTCTGGATCTTTCCTACTGGATCTTGTTAAAAATTCACTTAATCCTCAATTCCCAAGATCCAAAAATCAACCAATTTTCCAATTCCAGCCAGTCAAATTGCCAATCACTTCCCCCTCCACCATCCATACAGTAAACTAAAAAATATTTAGATTTTTCACATTATGTACGAAGAAAAAAAAAGTATATGTACGATGAAATGGAAAAAAATGGATTTACCTCAACTCTAAAAGTGTATTTTTTCCCATGCAAATATTCAATTTTGGCGTGAAGACAAGTGTGAAGGCAAAAGGAGTAATTCACTAGTAATTTCACTTTCGAGAAAAATTATAATATTTTTTTTGGCGTATTCGCTATGCTGCCTCTGTCTCTTATTTTCTATTACATACGTTCATTCGCACATAATATACATAAGTGGAAGAAGAGAGATTTGCTATGTGTGGAATTTGCATAAAAATTGAAAATGGTTTGTTAGAATTTTTTTTATTTTTGAGTTAGGGAAGAGCTGCTGATGTTGTTGAGGGTAAATCGTTTATATTCCTCGACAATATATATGCCTACATACATACATTGCCGTGTCATAACTTTAAATGTTAATGCATTTTTCAGTTTTCACTTGACGAAAATTAAATTTTAGGAGGAGAGTGAGATGGATATAAGGCATGAGGAGATGACTCATGGCATTGAGTTGACTGAAAATTGAATTAAAAAAAAATTCTTTCGCTTTTAATGAAACCATAGACATGTAAAAAATGTAAATTTTGTTCTTGTTCCTTATGCAAAAAAATATCTAGCAGTTGTCTTTCGGCTTGGGTGCTTCTTCTTGCTTGCTTGGGGTTTGTTCTGTTATTAGGTATCATTGTTAAGATAGGGATGAGGAGATGAGTGTTACGTCTTCAATAGTGAAATCTGTTGAATGTTGATTTGTGAGTCTAAGTGGCTCGGTGGCTGAATGGTTTAGTACTTCGGTACCTAATGATTGCAACACCGAGACCCAGTGATCAAGGGTTCGAGACTCAGCACGAGAAACTGTTTAATTGTCCTTTTTCGAATCATTTGATTCAAACGCGACTCACAGCCTTCCTTTGTTGGTTCTAGACAGTAATGTCCGCAAAGGAGTGGTTCTGATTCCAATATTGACTACTGAGTGCAGAGGTCTGATGCACCCTCAATCTCGCTAGACGAATAGTCTCCTAGTTTAGCTCTGGATGATCAGGTTCTAGGGAAAAGATCTTCAAAATGTTAATTTTTCGCATTCCTTACATAACTAGTGGACGTCCCCACGACAGAAAGACACAAAAAGTAAAAATTCGTTATCGATGCCATAAAAATCCATTTAAAGCTGAATTTTTAATCAACATAGAAAAAAAAAAAAATGTATTCATGAATGTTTATTGTGCTACCACAACAACCACATAATATGAAGCCATTTTAAGCGCTTGGATTTCAAGCAGATGCTAATTTATCTATTCATGTAGTTAGTTTTTGTAGACATTAAAAATTTACGTTTATTTTCTTTCTTCTTCTTCTCATTTCAGATTTGTTCATTTATTGTTTGATTCTAACTTCGTAACTATAACCAAAGTCTAATTTTTGAAGGATATCCTTAATAAGGATAAACGAGTGAAATCTAGTAATAATTAATTTATTTCGCATCTAATTTATTTAATTTATTTAAAAATTAACGGTCTAGTTTCTAAAAATTCATCCCCAAAAATAAAAAGTTGTGTAAAGTACAAAAAAAAGTCTGAAGCGTACCAAAATTGTAAGCAGTGAGAGTACTAAAAAGCAAATTATACCAAAAAAAAATTTAAAGTAAATTTCGGAAGCACTACAAGCAACAAAAAAAACGCAATCAATCAGCATAAACCAAAAAAAGAAGTGACCGACAAAAAAATAATAAAAAAAGTACAAATTATTCTATTTAAATCACAAATTTCAATCAACAACCGTACCGTGCCCATCGAGATATTTCTTCAGTTATATATTTTAATCTGCAACAAGACATAAAACTTTATTTCGTGTATGGAAGTTACCAAAAAAATAAAAAAAAAAGTTGAAACAGATTTGAATATTTTTAATAATAAAAGTACGAAAGTGGAAGCAAAAAAAAACTTTGTTCTTGTGAATTTTAAGGAAGCCAGATTGTATACCAAAAAGAAATTTGTATATTTTATGCTAAAAAACGTGAAAATTTTTATCAGGAGACAAATTTTAATATATTTCAAATAAAAAAAAATGTTCAAATTTTAACTGTAGTGAAACGAGAGCTGACAACATTTAACGAATATTTTTGCTACCTCAAAAAAAAAAAGACAAAAAAAGAGTCAAAATATTTATCAGAAAATTTTTATCGCGCAATAACTGTTGAAACTGAAACATAAAAGCATTTTTTATGGTAATTAAAACATGTAGCATATTTTGGATAGAATATAATTCATAAAAGACAAAATATTAACAAGAAATACAAAGGAAGAGAATAGAATTAAGCAACTCAAAAATGATGAGTGCTGCCGCACCGCAGACGGCATCCACTACATCGGATGATCCGTCAGAAAGCGGTTTACCTCAATTTACAACATTTCAATCAGCGGATTTGGAAGCAACATGGGAATATTATGATAGATCAGTTGTAGCACATCCAGTTAATGATTTATCATCATCATCAAATAGTTATACAAGGCCATGGGAAATGGAGAGTAAGGAACATCAACAACAACAGCAACAAGCACAAATTCATCAACGTGGATTTGAGCCATTTCCAAAACTGCCTTCATTCCAAAGTCAATTTCATTCATTTGCTGATAATGCATTAGTACCGGAACCAAGTTTACCTGCTCAAGTTACAGCTGTACCCGTTCCAATCTCTCCATCATCTGCATCACCATCAAATGGAGCATTGACACAATTAACACAGTTAACGTCTACCCCGCTCACACCTTTACAAGCGCCATTGGCAGCATTACCACATACAAATTTTCATCATACGTTGACAGCTGTTAATGTAAATACACCACGTGGTTATCCATTAGTTCCTGCACCAATTCAAGCACGCGACATTCCAACAATTCAACAACAATATATTGATGAGCGTCACATACAATTATATCAGCCGATAACGACAACAGCAACATTCCATCATCCGGCACCACCACAACCATTACAATCTGGTGTCGTAACAGTATTGAAAAATGAATCTGTCAATTATGATCTCAAAAATGGACTTCATCATCACAATTCGTCATTCCAAAATGCAACATTAATGGATACAAGTAATAATAGTTATATGGATACAAGCAATGTTATTGGAACGCCAAAGACAAGCAATAAAATTAATATGAATGGAAATACGCCTCATGCAAAAGAGACGCGGAAGAAAGAGAGACGAAAAATACGGGCGGGATCGTTAGAGTCAAGCACTGAGTCGGATGCAAGCAGTGCAATGGATATTGATGGTGCAAATGGTAATCCACAAGTTGCTGCCGTCTCTAGTACAGACAATTTTAAATCGCCAATGCATCCAGGCATGGATAATAGCAACGATCATATGAGCACTGGAGAGAAACAGGTAAGATTGATGATCAAAGGAACCTTTGGAAATATTCTAAAAATATTCTCAAATTCACAGAAACAAAAGAAGCGAAAGCGTTGCGGCGAGTGCGTCGGATGTCAAAAGAAGGACAATTGTGGAGATTGTGCTCCATGTCGTAACGACAAAAGTCACCAAATTTGCAAGCTGCGTCGCTGTGAGAAGTTAACAGAGAAGAAGGTGAGTTTACCCTTTATTTCCCTAAAATGTCGTCTATACCACGCGCTATTCCGATAAAGCATATTTGCAATCAAAAAAATTCTCTTCCGTATGAGGACATAAATTGTATATCGCATGAAATGCGGAAGCGAAAGAGGCAGAAAATTCTTCAAGGTGTCACGAACACCTTTCGTATGTAAACAAAAGCGCAAAAAAAAAAATTGAGAATAACTGATAAGCAAGCACATCGCAAAACACATTATTTAACATAACAAACAATTTTCATATTCATTCATGAAAATGAGGAAGAAGAAGAAGAAGATAAGACGAAACTTTGATTCGATTGTTTGCATCACAATGTTTCATTTTCGTACACGATAGTTCAACCCCATCCAATTCCTTCTTACTTCCATATATTTATGCATACAGTACACAGTTAGTATAGTTATTGACACAATTGACAGGTTGCTGCCACAAACATTGAGACGATGAAACGCACGTAGTGCAAATAAGTGAAAAAAAGGGGAAGGAATCACACTTTTTTGCCATTTCCTATTGCTAAAAAAAATTTCAATTTCTTTTCGTCTATTATTATTTTTTTTGCGTTTCTTTCTTCTTGTTTAGTAAGTAATCAAAGGTTTGAAGGGAGAATAAACATGATAGTGGATGTAGCATACACAATGAACTATCGATTGGGATGTAGTCGGGTTTTTGGGGGATTTGGGGTCTTCTGTTCGTTGCATAAAGTGTCTTTTTGAGTGTTCTTAGCTTCAGGGTTTAGTGCTGCTTAAGCTATGGTCCTTGACTCACTAGTTTGTTTCTAAAACCCTTAGATATATCGCATAAAATAGCCCGACTCACAATATTTTCACTAGATATGCAGTTTTCTGTACCGTACCCAAATTAGACTGCATACGGTACATTAGTGCACCTCAGCACATATCTTGCCCACCCCTGAGCTAGAGAAACACTGACATCGTCCCCAAGAACACATTATAGTACCCTTCAAACCATTCTCAACTCCATCCCTGACTACCATTAAAGAGATGAGACAGATGAAACACATTTCGCGATTCCCATTTCAAGCAGATCTCCAAAAAAAAAGAAACAAATCTCATATCAAGATTCATTTTTAATGAATTCCAGCATTTAATGAGAACGCGCGCTTCCAATATGTCATGTATACAGAGATAACACAGCGTCAGATGTATTTCATTTCTTTTCGAGTGTGCATGCTACGGATCAATTCCATTTCTCTCATTTAAAGTCCTTTTCTGATTTTCGAAACAGTTGTAATGCATTTTTTGGTTCCATCGTCATAATCGTCTTTCATCTTCACAGTCGATGTGTAACAAACTCACATATGAGGCATGGTAGGCAAATGCAATGCTCATTTTTTTTTTGTTGTTACGTTACAATACTATTAAAGACATTGGAAATATGGCGGGTTGTCTGTTATGCTATGTGGATGGCTGGCAGTATTAAAGAACAGATGTGAATTGTGGAACATAACTTATATATATATTTTTTTTGTGTATGCCTTAATGTTTTCACTTTTATTTTTTTTTTGTTCCTTTTCAATTCGACTAGATGTGTATATAATGACTTTTGGGTATAAGAAGATGAAGAACATTGACGAGAAAATACTTTGAATTCTTTATGTGTCTAGCAGACATGATCGATCAAGTTATTTGGGAATATTAAGGATATATCCACACTAATTGCTTGTTTATATGGAAATATGTAGATTTCCGAGTATCTATTGATATCATATGGCATAAGACACTTCATAACAGTCTCAAGTTGAGTAATAATTTTTTTTAACTTCAGATTTTGAACATCTTGTGTGATGATGATGATATCGAAAACTTTTCTTCATCTTATTCTGTTGTTATTTTCTTTACTGTGCAGCACATGGTGTCGATTAAAGAAGTTGGGAATTTTTTTTATGAACTGCAACAGCGGGATTATCAAACAAATAAGGATATGAGTTTTATTTCCTGATTTCATTTTTAGAAGCGATTAAAATTTTAATTTTTGTTATTATTCAGTTCCAACAACTGACTTCCATGCCTTGCTATGTCTATTTTGTAGTTAATTAATTATTTTCTCAAGCCTCAACCTTTCTGAACTTTTAATCCATCCAACAAAATTGCAATGATTATTTATTTTGACCATAAATCACTGTGCATGCACAACTGCTGCATATTTCCTTCAGATGCATCACAAAGAATCCTTAAAAATTTATATTTTCTTACCTTCATTGTGTCTCAAACAATAGCTGTAAAGGAACCATCTCTTTCCTTTTTAATTTCTTACTTCTTACATAATTCGTCTATAACAATGCATGCAGCAGTCACCAAAAAAAGAAATAGTAAAATCGAAGATTTTGCTTTTTGTGTAAATATCAACAAATTACTAACAATCGTAAGGGGAAGTCGAAAAATTGAATTCAATAGTTAAAATTGGTATTGTTTGTAATATTTAACACCTTGTCATTGTTGCAACAGCTCGACGACGACGACGATAGGCATAAAAGTTATCATGAACTGATTTGATAGTTCTGATTAAAATAATTTAATATTCGAAATGTGTATGTGAGGTAACAAAGAGATTATTTTTAGCTGATATTATCAGGAACGGAATTCAGAGTTGTTACCTGAGTTTGGGATCAGCTGTTGATGAATTGGAGCATGTAGGCAGCTGCAAATTTTGAGTACTTGTTTATTTGTGGATATTTTGTTGAATTTTGCAAGAATTTTGTTGAATTTTGAGTATAGTCAGACAAAATATTTTGTTCCTTCCATGTCTTGGAGATGATCTAGGAGTTAGGGCTTCTCTAGACCTAGACCAAGCCTTCATTGTCTAGAAACTTCAAAGAATCCTCATTTAGTCTGAATATCGACAAATTTCGAGACGTTTAGTTAGAAATTCCTAGCAAATTCTACCCTGCATTGTATTAAGCCTACAGCTCCACCAGCACCAACCCTGCAAATGACAGTTAAAAGCGTGTTTTATCGAAATCGACATTAGCTTTTAGATATTTTTTTATTTTTATACAACTTCTTTCATTTCTGTGGAAATTACATTCACCACCTTGTCGAATGTCAATTGAATTGCTATGGCACATAAAAACATCTGTTTCATATACTCAACAAAGTATATGCTTACATACTCAATACAGCAAGAGAAATTGCAGCTAAGAAAAGTCAGCGAAGGGAAACGACAAAAAAAGGAAGGAAAAAGAAGAAAAATTTCCAAGAAAAATAATTTTCACTAAAAAATGTGTTCAATGCCTTAACTTTAAGTGGTTTTCAAGTGCCAAAGAACTTCCTCACTTCCTTAGCACGTGAAAATAAGAAGAAGAAATTAAAAAATTACCTTTGCGTGAAACGACCTGCAAATAGTAATCTAATAAATCTCTAAAAGAAAGTCAAAAATTAAGGAATGAGAAAAAAAAAATGGAACTGCTAACTAGAAAAGTAAAGTCAAGTAATTTCCATCATCTCTGTACTCATGAGGGTGAGAAAAATTCACAAGAAAAATAAGAAAAAAATCCCATTTCAAATATCACTCATGCGATTAACTGATTTTAGACCAAGCATGACAATCGAGTTTTGAGCTTGCACATCTCTTTAAATTGGGATATAAATTGTGCGTCAGGCAATTCTTATTTTTTTTTCTTCGAACTCACGATTTACTCCACGACTGAGAGAGAAAGTGAAATTGCTTCGAGGAACTACCCGAGCAGCACAATTGAAGGATGTTCTGGCACGGGGCTCTAAAAGGAGCTCCTGGTCTGCAGTCTCATGATGAGATTAAGCTCAAATGAGTCTTATGGACGCTGGAAACTGCAGGCAGTCATATGAGACTCGACGAGAGCCATATGACAACCAAACAGAAACAAGTTGAGCCTCTAAAGCTCCCCGACCAAGTCTTCCCCACCTGTGTCACTCGGTTACACTTCTCATTCCGTTACAAATTTACGCGAATTTCCTTAATTAAGAAAATTTATTATTACAAAAGGTGAAATGAAATAAAGTAGGCAGAAAAGTAAGTCGCGAACTTTTTTACTCTCGTGTAGGAACAAAAAAATTCAAATAAAAAGAGACGTGAAAATTTTCATTCTGGTTGAGCAGAAAAAAATAAATTTTTGTGAAAGACAAGCAAGTAAATGGAAAGGAAGTAAAAATAATGAAAAATCAGCATTCAACCATTTTTTATTTGCTGTGAAAATGATTTTTTGGATGGGAGAACGGGAGAGGCGCTTTTAATGGACTTTCATTTTTCTATCTCATTCTTCTCGTTTTTTTGTTTTAAAAAATTCTTGATTTAAGACGGCAGTGATAGCAAAAAAGTGAGAACAAATTGTAATTGAGGTGATACTTTGTTGTGTGTCAGGGGTTGGATGAGTGGCGGGTAAGGTGTCTGACTATGGGTGGGATTGTGATTTTTGGGGATGTACACTTGAATTGTTATGCTTGGAAGTTGATTATGTTGGGAAATTTAAGGAACTTGTTGAAGGAGCTGCAACAGATCATCTTAGTCGACCCGATCAGCACACACATGCAACCAAAGCAGTGAGAAACCACCAAATAGGGACAAATGCCTGGCGTTGGTAAAAAACCTAGTTTTACTAAATTGACTGACACTTGCCACTGAGTTGACTGCCGACTCGGCACTTATGTGACCATATTTGAATTGTATGCTGATCGGGTCAGCAAATCATTTAACTCAATTGAAAGTCATCAAATTCACCTCCATTAACCAAAAATGCTCCATATCCATCAACCATCCACAGATCTCATCCAACTCATCCAGTTCCACAAACTCAAATTGAGCTAAACATTCGAGTCAGTCAAAGAAAAAAAAAAAGTTTTTCATTCTCTAAACTAATATTTGGACTGAAATGTCATTAAATCTTATGTTGATTGTTGGAAGTCAAATTAGGTTCGTTCGACATTGAACGACGACCCAAATAGCAACATTTTCTTTTCCAAAGAAGCAAATGAGAAATGAAACGAAATGATTATCCCAACAATGAATGTCATTAAAAGATCGCAATAAAAGTTCTTCCATCCAACAAACACTGAATGTAATTAATTTTTTTTTCTCATCCTCCGACTTGTGCCTTTCTTCTTCTTATTATTTTCATTTCACTTTTATACAATTTATCTTATCAACTACGTACGGATACGACAACGTACACACTTACTTACTTTTTTTTTTTGCTTCCTTTTCATTTTGCAAGGAATAAGAAGAAGTTGTGAAGCGATGGAAAATTAATAGCTAGAAAAATGTGATTATGAAAACGAAATTAAATTTTTTTTTACTTACTTGTGATGCTTCCTTCGCATCCTCATTGCGATGCTGAAAATAAGTGCGAAATTAAAAATGAAGCACCATGAATATTCAAAGAAATTTCTCACACTCTTGTGTATGTGTCCACCATTATTAAGACGGACATAGCCAATGTTGATGACAAATCTAAGTTGATTAAAATAGATACTTGCTGTAAACGATCAACAAATAGAGTAACAGTCTCATTTTGATTGAAAAAAATAATGTTAAATGAATTTGTTTGCTGTCGCTTATCAATCTACACATTCATGACATTAAATAAGTTTATTTAAGGCAATTTTATCATTTATTTTCATTTATTGTGCTTAATGTGATGAAGCTTTTTGATTATTGAGATGTTTTTATGATCTGAATGGATGATTTTGCTTTTGTATGATGAATGTTTGAAGTTATTTTGATGAAATCAGTGCTGGAAGTAGTTTTTATTGGTGATTTCTGAAGAGTTAACACTTTGGAACTGGATGTCAAGTTCAATTTTCAATTAAAAAGCCAATAACAACGATATTTATTCTTCAGAGAACAAAAACAGACTAAATGTTTATATGAAGGGGATTAACAACTTTAAAAGGGGAAATTAGACAATTTCAGTTGCAAATATAATTTGAAAATCAAACGACAGTTGACAAATTCTCAACAGTTTACAAGAATAGTTCATTGAACTCTTGTACTTTTGACTTTATGTTCATGTCCATATCTCTTAAGGCTTCAATTCAATAGTTCAAATCATTTCCCAAGGATATGAGCCATATAAACTATGATAAATCATCAAAATATTCAACAGATGCACATTCAAGCATCTTGAAACCCAAGAAAAAGAATCTCATACCTCATTACAATCCATTCATCATCTTTTTTTGTCGCTTTAGACATCATTTTTATTTCAAAAAAAAAAATCTGTAACATAATCATAGTCGTGATCATCATTAATATTGAAACGTATTCATTACAAGAAGTGCATCACATTTAATAAACGGAAGTAAAAAATCTGTCAGCACACACATTTGGATTATAGATTTTCATTTGATCATATATGTCATCTGTTGGCATTAAATCCAAATTTTGTAGTTTTCGGATTGGAAAGGAAGAGACTTTTTAATTTATGAGCATATCCTTCACAGCAAGGATCATAAAAAAATGTTAAAAAATCTTTTTGAGCAGCATCAATTGATTCTATGAGTCAGGGTTGCTCAAACTGTGTGCCGCGGCACATTAGGATGTCGCTGTATCTTTTTTGGAAGTTCCCTTTGTGTCTGTGTGTCTTTGAATCGCATTCTGTGTCCGATTTCGATCGAGACTCACCATCAAGGTGTGCCATGGCGCAAACAAGTTTGTACAGCACTGCAATACATGACAACAATAAAAAACAAGACACAAACTGAAATTACAGTCATAATTTTATACATATGTGCAATTTCCATCCATCCGATCCTGTATTTCTTGAATTTTATTCACAAACAATTGTTTCATGTCGTCATTAAATTTTATGTTCAGTTCCAGTACATGAGAATATTAATAACAATTCCCAATAGGAACATCCATTACAATCGTAAAGCATTTATCTTTGTCTAATTCCAAAAAAAAAGAATTAAGATCCACGCATACAAATGTGAATGAGCAAGTACAAAGGATGCATGGAAATATCATTATTTTTAGTTACGGACATTGCATCTCTCATACATTTAACTGTGCCTAGTAATGTCAACTACTAATACAATTTTATTAAATTAATTCCGAAAAAAAAAGAAATGATTTTTATGCATGCCATGGTGCTGTGTTGCCAGATGATATAAAAATGCAAAATATCAATATAAAAAGGATAAAGCGCCTCAGCTGTGGCAAGCATACAACATACGAAAAAAAACATAAATAACACGCAGAATGAGTAGAGAGCAATGATGGTGAAAAAAAAAATACTATAAGCACTAATACATCCATAAAATGCACATCTGTCGAAAAAAAGTATAATTTGCTCTTTCACTCACTCACTTACTATTGAATTGGGGTCTCCTGTACATATATATAGACACAGTAAAATGTGTGTTGCTGTGTACAAAAAAATTCTCAGCTATAGATGTTAAAATTACATACATTGCATTTGATCAACGTTACTGATATTAAAGCATGAAAATTAAATTAAAAAGAAACATGTACACACATACATAGGCAGACACAAGTTGCAGGCATAATTTTTTTTAACGATTTCTAGCGTTCCTGTAAAAGAAATAAAATTTATTAAGGCTTCCAGTTCAAAAAAGGTCTTCTTCTCTTCCTTTTTTTTTGCGGAATCGAAGGTGAATAAACTCAAAGAAATTCCCGACAGTCCCAAGTTGCTTCTTCTTATTCCTTTTGATGATGTTAGACATAATTTAAAATTCAAGAAGAATTGGATATTACCAAAAAGGGTTTCTTGAAGGATTTCATTTAAATTTTTTTCAATCTTCTGTTTATTTTTTGTTCCTTCATATTTATCGCGATTGAATGAATGAATGTGGAAGGTTCAATTTTTTATTTCGGCATCAGCAGCAACAACAAAAAAAAGGCAACGAAATGATGAGAAAGAAAATGAAATTAATTCAATTGTTATTTGACTTAATCATCGATGCGAAAGGCAAACTTGAATCTTTCCATCTTAATACAAATTGCGATTGATGAAATGAAATGAAATAAAATTTATTTATGTTGCTGCTGCTGCTGCTGTCTTCATGATCAAGACAATTGCGTTAATTTAATTCCGTCATTTTTTTTGTCTTAAATTTTCTCATTCTTAAAAATTATTTATTGTGTTTAAGTCACATGCTGGGTAAATTTCGATTTCTTTGGGTGAAGGATGCAGGAGGAAGTGATTAACACATGTCACGTAGTTAGTGAATGATGCTCGTTAATGAATAACTGCAGCTTTGATGATTAATGTTGTGATTTTATTTGAGACTGTCAAAAATTTAGTCAATTTTGTGAATAATTTCATTCCGAGCAGCATACATGCTTACTTGCTTATTTCGGTGGCTTTACAGTTCAATTGTGATCCATGGCTTCTCTTAGATGTTGCCTAAAGTATGCTCAAACAGCATAAGATGCACAAATGACCGAAAACCTGGATCAGGTCGACTGACTCTGTCGCGAGGTCAGATTTCAGAGAATTTGTTCCAGGGCAAGAGGCATGCTAGCTTAGAACCGGATTTCATCTGGTTTGGAATAAGAGCAACTCTAGCTTGGGTAACTCAACCTCGAACCTGGTCTGGAGCCAAAGAAACGCTAATTTAAAGCTAAATGTGCCCCGGGACAAAATCTACATGTGCCATTCGACTACAACATGCAGTCAGAATATTCAATGCAATTCACATCCCATCCAAATCATGTGACAGCATTATCTAATTAAAATCATATTCATTTCAAAAAAAAGTATATTCGAACTTCCCATACAATGCCCATTAATTATCAATCAAACAAAATTTTTTCTGCAATGCTTGCGATTCCTTTGTGAATATAAAAATACTATGCCTTAATAACGTATCATTATGTCGTCTAATAAAGAGAAATTCAGGAATAACAAAAAAAAAGGATATTTCACAAGCTATAAAGAGAGTAAAATTAAGGCAACCAGAAACACGTGTCATTCACATTCATTTAAATTGCGTTTGGAAGTCGTGACAGTTTGAGAATTTTTTGTTTCTTTCCTGTACTGAAAAACAGGCATTGACAAAAAACATATTACAATGTGTGCGCTTCCATGATTTGCTATCAAATTACAAACCATTGACTGTTGTGTGTTATGTGCCTGACTATATATATATATGTACGAGAATCATTGAATGAATGATGAAAATATTAAACGTAAATGTGACTAAAATTACAGTAATCATAAAATGTGTTGGAAGCATGTAGTTGATGACAAAAATGGCACATAATTTTGTGTTGCTATTCGCATCTGTCGACATTGTCGTTGCAGTTACCTTAAGATATTATGCGTGTAGATGACATGACAATGATAATCGTTAGAGGACATTGCCATCGATTGATGTTTGATGGACTTTATGTTTACATTTCCCATCAAGTCATTGAAGCAAAAGACACACACAGGATACATCCTGAATATTTTAGAGACCAATTGTTTAAATATAACAGCATCCGCGGTACAGGAATTGAGAAAATATCCAATATCACTCTTGCTGTTAAATACACACAGTAAGAATAATCAAAAGACGAAAAAACCTTAAATAATTGAATCACCGCCCGGCCACAGAATCAACAATCAATCAATGTATATCCAATCGTATTGTACGACGGCGATGGCTGTATTTCCACCCTCTAATGATCGATTATCTGCATGGGTTTACTTCTTTTTTTTTTCATTCTGCCATTTACGCCTCAGTGACTTCACAATGGGCAATAAAATATAAAAAAAAGGAATTGAAAACAAGTTTTGTTGGGCAAAAAAATGGCGTCCATTTTTGGCAATAAAAAATCCAAACTAGTTGTAAATTTTTTTATGATTTTTAATGCTCGCCGGTTTTTTTCTGGCTATAATTTAATATTAGTGCCTCTTTTATGGCAATCATCATCACCATCACCATCATCATCGTGCAATAATCAAATTATCTTCTCGTCTTTGCTTCTTCTTTTTGCAATATCCTTAAAAATAAATTTATTTAATGGTTCTATGGTTATGTTGGCTCTGCTGCTTAAAAATTACTTTATAGTATACTCCACACAATAATAATAATAAAATATTTCTGAGATCCTCAACTATTTAATGCTATTAAAGTATCAGATGAGGATGGAGATGCCGAGCGGCAGATGGGGAATGAATTTGACACAGTTTTCATCCTTTAGGGTGTCGTTTGCATGCTGTATTGATTGTGCAACAGTGCTGTTAATGCTCTGAATAGTCAAAATTTAAATATTTATATTGATTGAAAATTAAATTTGAAAAAATTGGCAATTTTGATAGGAAATCAGTGCTTTTGTGTAGCTTGGGGGATGTAGAGTGATTGAATATTGATGTTTTGATGCTTTGAAAGCATTGGCTGATGTAAATTGATTCCAAAATTGTGAAATTGTGCGTTTGTTTACAAAATATTTGGTTGACTATCCCCTGAAATTTTAGGGGAATAATTTGAACAAAAATATTCAAAAATTTCAAAAAAATAACGAACTTTTTTACAAACTGCGTAGTTTGTAGCTCGGAAAAATCATAAAAATTCACAGCCTGAATTCTTTCTGGATAAAGGAACAAACTTTAATCCTCGAAAAAATTAAAATGAATCGAAAAGGATTTTTTTTAAATTTTTATCACATTAGATTTGGTTCTTTATCAATGCCATATAACCCTTCAATAAATTCTAAACACAACTCTGTTCCTTGCTGTTATTTAATGGAAAATTGGAATGAGGCACACAGCAAAAAAAGAAGTGTCGGGGAAAATTATGTGTCACACTTTCATGAATTTCTTTCTTTTTTCTTTCGTTTATTTCTTTCGAGTACAGCACAAAAAAAAGGAAAATTATGAAATTTATGTAAGCGAAATTTTCATCTGTCTCGAGACTCGTTTCACGTTTTTCTTCTTCATCTTCCAATTTTTACTTTTTTTTTGTGCTGCGATTTAGATGTGCGTGGTGTGAGTGGCAAAAAACTTGGTTGTATGAAGCGGAAAATTGTGTGCATGTAGCTGCTTATTTTATTATATTATTGTGTAGATCGTGTGAAGAAGAGGTATAAGTGGATGTTAACAATAAGTTAGAGAAAATATATAATTTTCCAGGATTCATTCTCGTACCAAATTCAACAAGGAACAGCATTCAGCGAAGAAGTTTTATGGCAATTTATGTTGCGACATTTCCATACCAAAAAAAATAAGAAGAAGAATCTGACATTTTTACTCACGCAAGAAAATTATTTTTTTCAATTTTTTACCGCCTTCCTATTCAGCATGGCAATATAAAAAAGTTAATCTGAATTTTTTTTTTCGCAATATATACGCTGAATAGAGCAGAAGAAATTTTTTGTATTTTTTTTTAAATCCAATTTCCTTGATTGCATTTTCATCGTAAATTTTCACCAACTAAACAGCAACACTCGAGTTCAGTGTGGTTGAGGGAATTTCTACGTATCATTGTGTAACCGAGTAGCACAGGGTAGTTGTCATGGGAGTCGGGTGTACTCGGGTCGATTCGGGTGTACTCGGGTCGATTCGGGTGTATTCGGGTTGATTCGGGTGTACTCGGGTTGATTCGGGTGTACTCGGGTTGATTCGGATGTACTCGGGTCGATTCGGGTTTACTCGGAACGATTCGGGTGTAGTCGAGTCGATTCGAGTGTACTCGGATCAGGTGTACACTCCTGGATACGACAATACCTTAAGCTGCCCTCTCAAACAACACTAACCATAATGTACTTCCCGGTTCTCAAAATTCACTTCTTCTACTAGACTAGATGTATGATCGTCGTATGATGACAATCAAGAAAGTTCCTATATCGATTATATATTCTAGCCATTTTGTTCGGCAGTGAAAGTAATGGATTTATTTCCACATTTAATTAAAATCTCATGACTCTCACTCACTTACCCGACAAATGCCAACAACAAAAGTAAAGTAACCGTAGCTTAGTTCCAAAAAAAAAAAATCCTTGAAATGCATTTTAATGACGAAATATATTTATTCAATGCCACACACAAGCATGCACAGACACAAAATAAAAAGTACATTTAATGAGTGAAACGTTACTAGAATATCATAATAAGAATGAATGAATGCGCAACTCCTCTGTGTGTGACGATAAAATAGATTTATCAAATCGGCTTCCACCCCTCATTGCTAACAAATGCAGTACGATAAACGTGTGCACGCGCTACGTCCATGGCATAGAGAAACGCATTCCAATTTTCTATGTATTTGGTTTGTTATCCTTCGTTCGAGTTAGGAACTCGTGTGCTTGGAATTATTTGTGTGCTAGGAATAAATGAGCATTACATTGAGATGCATAAATTAACATAAAATTTATGGCTATTTATGTATGCAATTTGCTAATGTAATTTATATCGCATTAGAATATTTTGTTGGTGGCGGTGCTGACTGGTTTAAAGAATTCTTTCCATTTTGTTGCTTTTTTATGATAATAAAGATGATGATTTTTTTTTGTGTGAGTGTTTGTAAATTAAGAATGTTTAATGAGTGGAACACTGAATCTTGTCATGTATGACAAAAAGATTAAGGCTTGATTTATTTGACTTTAAAGTTGTGCAATGGAAAGGATTGAGGGCGGTGCACTAGAAATTGGATTAGAATCTATAGAATCTAGAAGCTTAGCTGATGTCGATAAGATGGAGGCACTGCGATCCTGATTGACGATGGAATCTATGTCCTAGTGCCTTAATTAGACACAAATCGGAAATACACACGACAACGACAATGTTCAAAGAAAAATCTTGTCCATAAGATTTATTATCATTAAAAAAGTGATAAGCCAGAGTCAATAAGTGCTGTCCAAACTCATTTGTGTCTTGGTGATGAGCCACGACTGTTTTTTGAGCCTAATTCTTCGAATTCAACTTCCATTCTCAAGTAAATCTAGCTTTACACAACATTTGCCCATGTTCTACGTCGTATGCCTTCCAGGTATGAAGCCACCACTCATCCATTCTCAATCTACCAACCTTCAACCCAAAATAGCTGAAAAAACTACCCCAAAGACATTCCAAACCCCAAACTTCTTTAAGAATTTCTGTTAAAACTAGTAAAAATTTATTCGATTTTGATAATTTAAAGCAGTGCTTCGGAACAACCCGTGCCACAAAATATTGCTCATTAAAATGCTTTAGCAAATATCTTCTTTAGAAAAATAAGAGGAATAAGTGAAGATATAAAGAATAAATGAATAAGAATGGATGAATGAATGAAGCAAGATAATCATGCTATTAAAAGTAATAAAATACTGTATATCTTTTTATAATAATTTCTCTCTCATACTTTTTTTTTCTATACAATTTAACTTAAGAGGCGCTAGGCGATGGAGGAGGGGTGGGGAACCTGTGTGTCGCGGTACATGCTGGTTGTAAGCGTCGTACGAAATTAAACATGAGTTTATGGTTCATGGCATTTTGGAGAATTGTTGGTGACATACTAGCGTGCCGCGGCACGCAGGATACCTGTCAGAGCAGTGGTGAACAACCTGTGTGCCGTGACACAATAGTGTAATTCTTGAAAAAATGCCATTAACCATACGTCGTAGTCGGTTTTGGTTGAGGCTTCAAACATAAAGATGTGCCGCAACACACAGGTTGTCCACCCCTGCCATAGAGTATGAGGAAGCATAAGAAAGTTTAAAAATTTAAGTCATAAATTTTTTTCACATTAAAATGGAAGGTTATTATCAGTAAACATGACGCATCTTACACATGAATAATGAAAAACTTTTTTTTTCTCTCCTTTTTATCTTGCCATGCTGAAAGGCAAAGAGAGCATATATTCAGTATTGTGTAAAAAGTATGAATGCCATACAGAAAAGAGTCTTTTTTTCAAAAGACGGCAAGAAAAAAAGTTAATGAAAAAAATGGCAAACGATGAACACAAAATTAAAAGGTAAATGGGCTGGAAAAAGAGAAAAACGTGAAAATTGTGCGTGTGAGTGTGAGGTTAGTAGCCGTAAATTCTACTTCCATAAAAATCCTGCTTTTATTGATTTTTTTTTCCTCTTCTTCTTCTTCTTCCTCCTGCTTTTGACTTTTTTTTTAATCTCGCATGAAACAAAAATGTTATTTTTTTTGCTCGCCTCTTCCTCACACCATCACTACCACTACTGCCACTCGTTGCTGCTCTTTACATTATATTTAGTTAGTAACTGTACAATTAATATATATCACATAGCATCGGCATATAAAAATGGCGGATTTTTAATTAAAAACATTTTTTTTTTCTTTTGTGTTCAATTTTTTTTTATGGTTTTTTATTGCCTGCTTGACTGCTACGACTTATTACTGCTCTCCCGAAAAGGACGATGTTAAAAAAATTAATAAAATTGGATTTTTTTTTGCGAACCTTCGTCTTTTTGCTGTCGACACTAAATTTTTTAACAAGAATAAGAACTTCTTGGACTCGATTCCTTTTTTATGTCCCTGTCATCATCATCATGATTTAATTTCAAATGCTTTACGATTTTCATGTTCTTTTTATGGATATTCAGTGGTGTTGAAGCTTTGGATTTTGATGTGAAGCATTTGTTATGAGTCTTGAAGGGATATGGCATAGAAAAGGCAGAAAATGCTGTTTTTGTGTTGATTTGGCTTTGGCTTGAAGTTGGATCCAAGAACTCCAGGCCTGCACTTTCTGTGTTTTGAATGCACAGTCCTTCAGATTCCGGCTGTACCTTAAAGTTCGTCCAAGGTTGCAGGCCTGGAAATTTTGACAATTTTTGGTCATACTGATCTAAATTCGATTCCATGGATCAAGCCTGGTTCGAATTTTACTAAGTAACTCCATGGTAACGCCATGCCTGTCTAAAGACACCATCCTTGTCCACCGTTTCATGCCTTTTCGACGACTTGTCACTTCCTAGATCCACACAACATGCCGTGACACACCACTGCATCAATTCATTACAAATAAGAATCATTTTATGGCTGAAATAAAATAAATGTGCGATTAAAGGAACTGAAATATTAATCAACTTTTCGTCTTCTTCCTCCAAAATTTTTATTCATTTTTTTCCGTGCTGTATAAAACTGGAATGAATTTAAATCCCAAAAATATTCTCTGCTTGCATTTTTTCTCACACAAATTTCTAAGAGTCTAGAATCATATCCAACATCTGTCGATGTTCACGCATAATTTATGACAAGGTTCCTTCCCTTCCTCGGTTACTTTTAATGTTAATTAATATTTTTTTGTTGGATTATCGAATGGAATTAAGAAGAATTTGGAAGTTTTTGAGTTTATAATTGTTGGATATTCGTTCAAGCACCAAACAGATGGTCAGACTGACCTTAATCTAATTTATAGATCCATAATCCACGACAATTGCGAATTTACAGTAGTCCATATACAGCAATAAATCAATTGACTAATTTTCATTGCTGTTACGCAAGTGTGGATCATAAAAGTCAAGCAAATAACAGCCTTAAACCTTAAATATCAAGTCATGACGTTCAAACAATTTTATTACAGTAGCACACAAATCTTTGTTCCATTAAACTCAATTCCACTTCTTATTCTGAATTGTAATTTCCTCACACTCCTCAAAAAGTCGTTCCTCATTAAAGCCTCAAAAAGGGAAATTATGAGAATTATGCAAATTTTCCATCTTATCATTCAACAATCTCTTTCTATAAAGGATGTCATGAATTGCCTCTTAAAGTTCACAAGAGTTCAATGTGCTTGCCTAATTAAAATTAATATCATCCATCCACATACTTGAACGATTAAATGGGGATAGATATTAATGGATCTAACACAAGTGGCTGTTCTTCAATACAATACAACATGCAAGGTTCAACATCCTTCAATATGCATCCAGCAGTTACAACATTCAAATCCGCTAATTATTCCCCATTCATTGAAGAGTATTAAGTCATTCATAACATGGATATGGCATATAAAATTTGTTGGGGAGAACGGAAGAGGCAAAGAATAATAATAAAAACATCAAAAGCAGGAAAAGCTGAATGGGAAAATTTCGTAAAATTGAGGGAGCAACAGAAGTGAATAAAGCTTTAATTCCTCTCCTCGTTTTTTACCCACAAAGCCATATACACAAAAATAAAAGCACTTTCATTTCAAGTCACACAAAAAAAAGTGTGAGCCTTTGCCTACCCCAATATTTTATTTATTATGAATTAAGAGGTGATGACAGAACGGAGAAGTGAAAGCGACAAGCAGCTCCAAAATAATACAAAACATTTGGGGAAAACATTATTGTGTGTGCCTTAAAAATACATTCTTTCGTCTTGTGGGTGGGAAAATTCCTTTCGTACACGCAAATTAATCAGCAGTAGATATACATAGAATGAGTAATAGGTTCCTCATCAACTCCGCTCGAGGGTATGTGCGTGTGGCTCCCCAAAAAAATTACTTCCTTTCGTCTGCTTACATTTTGTTGTTGTTGTAACGGGGTGAATATCCTTACAAGCCTCCTTTTGTCTTCAGACGCGTCTTCATCATCATCGTCATCGTCAGTACTTAATGGAAAATTCATTATTTTTCCTCGTGCCACGCACAGACGAAAATTGGATCTATATATAAAGTTGGGGCTGATAATATCAGTATTGAAATGTCTGAAGGCTTTTATATCGTCTACAAATATAAAGATAAAATCCAATTACTGCCACTCGACTATATGTGTGTATGTCCAACATGTGGGACTCGTTTGTATACATTACCGAATATGCAAACATGTATATGATTATTGTTCTTTGGGGGATAAAAATGGAAATTTTTTCTCTTCTGCCTGTGTATGTATGCCTTTTTTTGGGGCAGGTTAGTTTTGTTTACAATAATATGGATATAGTGAAGTTAAAAAGGTACGGAAAGGATATAACTTTTTTATGTGTCACATTTGAGTTCATTGACTTCTCTTGTTATCAATGTATGGCTATAAATCTCCCCAAATATTCAGCTATCGACAGCATATCATCACAAATAAAAAAAAGGCATATCCACATCCACAAATATTCTCTCAAGTGGAAAATACTTAAGATGATTTCCATTTCCAAGAGACAACAACATAAGCCCTTACCAAACAAAAATAAAGCACTGATTCATATCCGCACAACAATAAATAAAAATGCCGTAAATTGTGGAATGATAAAGAAGAACAAAAAGTGTCTGTGGATGGGGTTGTAATTTTATTACGATTTATGTCTTCTATATGTGCTTTGCGGCAACAAAATCATGGAGCCGGGTTTGTTGGCTATATAAGACACCAAGACGTTCACATGTACAATCATGATTCATGAATGAGATATATATTTATGTATTTAGCGTATCGTCTCGTAAAATGCTAAATATAAAATAAAAGGAGGAAATAGAATGAAGAAAACAGTCTTTATGCCGTTAGGGATCGCTGATAAAAATCCATCAACAAGAAAGCCTCCCCCATAAAAAATAAAGTAAAGAGAAAAGGAAGAAAAATGAGCAGCAAAAGAACGTCTCAGACGGTTTATACATTCTGTGTATAAAAGGAGACGAGAAAGCACATGGCATAAAGACTGAAGGAAAGCTTTATGTGTAAAAAAAAAAAATTACCGCACGCCATAACATTGGCAGCAAGGCATTCCTTTTTATTTCAATTTCGTCTTCGATGATGTTGATGGAATGAGGACGGTTGTGACTTACTATGCTGATAACATGTATACATAATAATAATATAAACAGTGTTAAGGGATGGATCGACACCAGACAGCACATGACAACAGTAGACGGGATTTCTTTTGACTTTTTATCAGTCAGTCAAGTGATATTCACACAAAAGGGCAGGACGAAAAGGTTTACAATAACATTCTATGTCTGTGACCCAAAAATACATTTTATAGCACTCGAAAAAGTGGAGAGGAGATGGAAAAAGGTTGTTTGGGTTGTACACAATACAGTAAATACGATAAAAATGTTTCTTGGTCGTTTTTATGTCTTTTTTATGGCTTTTCTTCCTCCTTATGTCGTACACATCGTCTACATTACCAAAATATGTATGAAGCTTAAAGCTTTTTGCCTTTTTATTTCGTCTCAAGTGCAATAAAAATGGTTAAAACGTGAGTCGTTCCCTTTTGCCTTGGCATACATAACATACTTTTTTAGGGGATTTTCCTTCAACGTCCTTGAACTTGACTGGTTGTGGAAAATTCACCTGATTATTGCTGTTTATAATGCTGATGGGGTGTGAACCCCTTTTTTAATTACATTCAGACATTCCCTCATCATCTTTCCACTTCCCCTACTGTCTAATTGACTTGACATTGAAGACTGTCGATTCCCCAAAAATAATAAATTCATGCCACATACTCTCGAAAATTCACCTGACAAGCCAGCGACATGACTTCTAATTCAAGTCCGGGGAACATTAAGAAGGGGTCCCGACTGTGCTGTATGTGTGTCATTGTCAAAGCAATTAGAATACTACTGCCTATCCCTCTACATGCACTTAAAGTTTTGACCGCTTTGCCTATACATTTCCATATATACTATTTGAGGGATGGCACTGCACTGTATAGTAAAAATGAATATAAAGCAAGGGGATGCAAAGTAAGTTGACTGTGGTTTGTCTCCCCTACACAAATATACTGTTTTTTGCGAAAAAAGCAGCAAGTGATCAAGGAAGGGAGAAATTACCCTAATATACAGTCATACAACGTGACGTACCCCTTCGATATTGATTCATTTCATATAAATATCGTATATATTGGTGTCAACCCTTCCCCCTTTCATGCCATATTTGATTCCAGATATTTCTATGCTGGTTCCTTCTTCTTATTCTGAGCATTTTTTTACACAAAAAAATACACTCAGTAAATTGTCGAGGGGGCTAATTGTCTATAGGCAAGTGCTTAACAAGGGAATTTCCTGTATTATCAAAACAAGGAACACAGCCAAGGGGTGCAAGGGAATGTCAAACAATTAAAAATTCCATCAAAGTACTCAAATATGTGGAAGAGATTTATTTACTTCTGTTCTGCCAAAAAATATCAATTTATGCTTCATTAACAACTGCCGGTTCTGTGACATGAGAAACTGGTGAGGTAGGTCGAACAGTTTCAACGGCAACAGCTACTTCCTTAGGCTTTTTGAGTATTTTCTTTATTTCCTCTTTTTCCTTTTTCTTCTCATCGTCTTTGCCCATAAATTTAAAGGCAACAGGCTTCTCATCATCCGTATATAAACGATCTGAGAAATAAATATTCCTTAAACGGCAATTGGCATGAACTGTGATGCGAACTGTTTCCATATAATTTGTTCCATAAGCGCGATGTGTAAAGTCGACAAGATTCATTTGTATTTGATTCCATCCACAATTTAATGCTAATGGCATGTTTGTTGTGAAATTTGAGACTCGTGTCTTTTTTTGATAATTTGAGAATCTAAAGCGTCGGAGCTGATCACGATCATCCAAAATTTGTACTTCAAATGAAAATTGCTTCTTTAAATTTTTCACAATGATTGTCAAAAATGGAAGCTTAACTCCGAGACATGTGCATGGATCGGCTGGTGCTGTGATGTAGCAATTTACGACATTTACTCCACGAATGTCTAAAGCTAATGATTTTGAATCTTCGTCGGTAATTCTCTTGATATGTCCATGTGATACTTTTGTGTCCCAAATTAACAATGGCTTGCTGCCGATGCTGTAGAAAACTGACAGGAAGCCTTTTTGAAATGTGTTGCGGAACATTTTTTTTTGTGAAGTAGAAAATGAAGTTTGGATAAAAAATTTCAAAGCTTACTTTAACGGAAAAATAAAATTTGAAATAAAAGAAAATTTGAAAACCTCTCAAATGTTTCAACTGAAAACATTTGAATTGTCTTGAAGGAATTTCTTCAATTTGACACGCCATCTATGAACGGATGGAAGTACGAATATTGAGAATTTATCCATATTGAATTTTTAAAGCACAATTCAAACAAAAATAAATTTAAATAAAGAGAAAAAAAAAATTAATGGAATAAATTAAAATGCAAAGAATTCCATTAAGTATAAATTAAAATAAACTGGCACACGACTTTAAATTTATAATTCTATGCCATATTTAACAAACTTCACCTTCTTCCGCTTTGTTATCGGTTCCTTTCCTATTATTGCGTATTATTTTTTATTCCTCAATGATAAAACTTTATCCCATAATGCCTCATTTTTCTAAATAAAGCTTTATCCCTCGGAAAGACACTTTTCTTATGCTTTAAACCTAACTTTATTCTGTCTGTTTTTCGTCACTTCTCTTACACACGAATATATTTTTTTTAATACATTTCTTTTTATCATCTTTTCTTCCAGATAATTTATTCCGCTGATGGCACCATTTTGCGAGGTGAATCCCGTCGAGGTCGTGGAAAAGGAAGAGGTGGCGGGGTAAGTACAGAAAGAAAATCTTTCTTTGACACTTTATGTTTATGATATATAGAAGAAAAAAAAAATTATTTTTTGAGAAAAGAAACTAAAGTTCTTTTTGGGTGAATTTCGTCGGAATTTTGGGTTTCTTTGGGAATATACTTGGTATGGGCTTGCTGATGGATGTGTCTACAGAATTTTTATATCAATTTTTAACTCAATTTTGAAGTGAATCTCAAAGTTTGGAGCGCAAATTAACTATAGTGTAGAGAATATTCGCTAGGGTACCAATGAGTCACTGAGTAGACGGACATGCTTGTATACGACGAATTCTGGAACAATGATTGGTTTTGCCATACATAAATGTAATATTCTGCATGATTATTTTAAGACAAAGATGAAAGGATGTCTAAAAATTCTGTAAATCACGTTTTTCAACTTCCGCGTGTAACATGGAAGGTACCTATGTCAAACTTTAGCTCTTTTTCGTCAAGAAGATCACATTTTCAACTTCCGAGTGTAACAAGGAAGACACGTTTGTCAAATTTTAGCATTTTGATCACAATTTCAACTTTCGCGTGGAACAAGGAAGGCTATTTTGTCAAATTTCAGCCTTTTTCGTCAAGTAGGGCACCGTGTTGATTCTGAGTCTAGTTATAATGCAGCTAATTGTATGAAATTCGAACCAACTTCGAGCTCTGGAGCAAAATAATTGCACTATTCCAAATTTCGTCTCCATTAAACTTCCCTTACAAAGAAGATCCCTTTCAAGCAACATGAAAATCTCCCAAATGTCGCTCCAAGGGTAAAGTAACTGAAAATGCATAATGTAACGTTGAGCTGTGAGCGAACTTTAATAGAAAGAAGCCTTTAAGTCTTTAATGTCCATCTAAGTTTTTTTTTTTGATGTAGAAGGGCGAGAACGAGAGAAGCATAACGAAAAATACTGGGGTGGCTTGCTTGAAGAAAATGTTTTATTATTCAACTACTGAAAAGAAATAATTTTTTCATATTATCAGGCAAAAAACACACTTCGCTAATATAAATTTTCTCTCCTGAAAGGAGAGCAGCACTGAAGAAAATTAAATTTTTGTCACGTAATTTCATGTTCTTTTCTTACATACATAACTTTTTTTGCTCCTTCCTCGTGCACAGTGTGATGATGCTCTATAGCTCTATAGCTATATATCGTCAAGTTATTGCTTTTGCCAGAAAAATTTTCGCCTTCATTCTTTATTCGTAATTTACTTCATAATGTAAATTAAAAAAATTGGCAAAAAAAAATACTGTACATGTGGCTGAGAAATGAGAGCTCACGAAAAAATGAGATTAAAAGGCTGAGTCGTGAAGAAATGCTGGCTGGAAAGTTGAATTATGAAGCAATTTTCAACGCCCTCGTTAAATATTTTTTTTTCTCTTATTTTTTTTGTGTACATAAACACATAAAAATTACTATAAATTCAGATAATTAAAGCACCAAGCAAGACACGTCAATAAATTATGTTGAAGTTTTTATCGGCCTTGTTACCAAGAAATTAAATTTATATTTATATTATGTAAATTATTTGCAAGTTACGAGCACTTTTTTTTGTTGTCCATGTCCGGTGAGAGACCTTTAAGTCGGAATTTTTGATAAAGAATTTCTTTTAATTCTCAAAAGATCCTTAAAGCTTTCTAATTAAAAATTTTCATGCAACAATAACCCGTAAACCTTCATATTAATTAACTTTTTATGAACCGCAAACAATCAATTATTCCAAGCCATGTTAAATGAACCTTTCCTGTACCTTTTAAAGAACTTCTTATTGGGGTTTGTTTGTTAATGATGTGATCTCCTTATTTAAAAATTCAAATTTTTAACGGCTCAAAAAAATTCAAATTTCAACGATTTTCAAAAATTCAAATTAAACGCTTTTGAAAGATTCAAATTTCAACAATTTTGAAAGAATCAAATTTTGACAATTTTGAAGGATTCAAATTTTAACGGTTTTCAAAAATGTAAAATTTAACGATTTTGAAAAATTCAAATTTTAACGGTTTTCAAAAATTCAAACTCCACAAAATGTAAATTTCCGAGATTTTTCATCAGAATATAAATTTATCTGACTAATCCTTATTATGGCTAGTCCTTATGTGATGGCCATCACTTATGAATGCTCCCTTTCTTCTCATTTTCTGTTTAATTTAATTTAATTTTATTGATGGTAGAAAATTTTCCATTCGATTCTATTAAGCAACCTCCTCATTAATCATACTTAATGCTCTTAATGGACATCCAACGAAAACATAGAAAAAAAAATTCTTTCAATTTCAATTTTTCACTACATACAATATATTGAGGGGTACAAAGGGGGAGGGGGAAGTGGAACCAAAATGAAGGTCAAATAATTTGCATAACCAATTTAACAGTATTACGATGTTAAGGTTACATTTTCACAATAGCAAAAGAAAATAAATGACATTTAACCCAATAAAAGGGATCGAAAGGGTCAATGAAAGTTTAAGTATGAACCAAAAAAAAAAAAAGAAAATTGCCTCCATTCAGTCAGGAAAAGAAAATTCACTTTCTGTTTTTCTTTTTTCCACTTCTTCTTTATGTCCTGTGTTCTAAACATGTGAATGTATAAAAAAGGGATGCATAAAAGCCAATTGGCAGTGGAATCAAGAGCTGAACAACATACACAAAAAAAAGAGGGAAAGAAAAACCTCTCAATGCCGTAAAAAAAATAAGCCACTTGAGGAAAAACCACTTGAATGAGTTGAGTTAGAGCAAGTGCTGCCTGCTTTTGCCGACAAAGCTCATTCTTGTATGAATGGAATAGAATAAGAGGCAGATATGCAAACACAGGATGCGGAAATGTCGAAAATTTTCAAAGTTTCATTTTCAAAAAATAAATGACCGTTAAATTTTAAATTTTTAATGACCGTTGAATCTTAAATTCTAAAAAATCGTTACTTTTGAATTTTTAATGACCGTTAATTTTTGAATTTTGAAAACCGTTGATTTTTGTATTCTAAAAGATCGTTAATTTTTGAATTCTAAATGGCAGTTAATTTTTGAATTTTGAACAGTCGTTAAATTTTAAATTCTGAAACACCGTTATGAGTTAGAAATTCAGATTCCCGTACCCTGAGCACACATGAAAGAAAGAATAACGAGTGTGGATAGATGATGATGGTAAAGTAGTAGGGAAATAAACAGAGACAGAGGAATCAAGTGAGGCAACAAAATAAAAGAGAAAAAAAGCATGGCAATGCTAGAAGATCCGAAATAAATAAAAATTTAATCAGACAATGACTAGACGGTATCCTCCATCTCTGTCTACTTTCTACTTTCTATTCTGTTGTTGCTATTATCAGTATGAAGTGAATTGCGGTACACTTGGATATGATGAAGGCAGAAGGAAAATCACACCAAGAAGAAGGGAAATAGGCAAAATAAGAATGGTAAAAAGGATAAAGTTCAACTTACTCCGTTCGAAATGTATATAAATATACACTTATTTGGGGCACAACCGACAAAAGAAACTCGACACAATTTTCATTGTTGGAAGCGAGTACGATGAAGAGAAGCAAACAAAAACCATCATCCATAGGCATACATAGAACTCGTAAGACGGAAGAAGGAAAAAAGAATCACACAAAAAACGTAAATTTTTTTCTCATTGATGATGATGCTTTGCTTTCTCGCAATTGTGCCTTAAATGTTTATATACACAGACATACAATTTCTTGTTGCCTAAGAATTTTTATGTTCATTCATTTCAATGCCTTTTGCTGCCAATGTACTTTATGTTTTTGTGTGTGGGTGAAAAAGAAAAGAAATAAGGCACGAGTGAGGATGTCTGGCTGTTAAAAAGGAAAATTGATATAAATTATATTATTGTTGTATTCTCGGTGGAGGTGGTGATGGAAATGATTTTCTGTTAGACATAAAAAAGGGGTTGTTTTTGTCCTTGAAGCATTCTTCTTGATTACATCTTCTTACCTTCATGCCTTTGAGACGAAAATTGTCAATCAACAGCTTTTCACACTTTATGTCTGTTCAAATACTTGCTTTTAATTTAGATTCGAGTACAACAATCTCTTCCTTGTTGCTGTCATAAATCTATCGATAATTGAAAAGCAGTTGCAATTACATGCTTATTTTCAATTGCTTACATTGTAATCATCCTTCAAATCCTATTTAATTATTGTGCAGTCTGTGAGATGTTTAGCTTGATTTTTTGGATGGGATGTTGATTGTCTTGGGATTGACTGAAGGTTTGAAGGGTTTTTGGCTGGATTTTTATGTTCTGTACTGTTCTGTATGATTCTTTCTTACTCACCCTAACTGACAATGAGGGTAATCAACTCACCTCTTGTCTGTTCAGGTCACATAGTCTTATAGTCCCTGGCAGCTGATTCAGATAAGCTTTCTTAGGCTAAGGACTGTCTATCTATGTTAAAACTGACTCTGAATGATAGTCTGAGCGGTATCGACTCAACTGTGGCTTTCTAATGACTTTTTTAGTGACTGCTAGTTGGTTCTGATTGAATTGTTCTTTTGGCTTTCGTGTGGACAACATTTCTAGTATCGCGGACAATGCTGGTGTGAATCTGGTCGTAATTGTATGATTTTGAGATCTTAGTAGACGTCCGCAACTGTTTAATCACTTTTAGATCAACTTAGATCATTTTCGATGACTTTCATCAGTTCCACAACCAGTTGCTACAGTCAAAAACCATAAAATTGACAATTTTCAAGAAATCATCCACAATTCTCAATAAATCATCCACAATAAAAACTGCGTCATCATTCCATTTACAAATCTATTACTTCTACAAAGTAGTTCATCCACAACATCTCAAGACTCATGTTTAAGACATCCAATTATCGAAGATGAAGCATAAAAAAATAATAATTTCATCATAACGATTATCAATTCTTGCTGATGATAAATCGTAAGGAAGGAAATTGATTTATCATTGATAAACATTTCTATTTATATTATGACCCAATTCCTCATTCTCATTCTCAATATCCAACATTTTCTCATCATAAACAGAAAGAACCTTTTTTTCTTTTGAATTATTTTCATTCTTTTACTACACGCCATATTCATCCCTCCCTCAATTCCGAAACAAATTTTCATTCATTCATTCCATTCACTTCATTCATACCCAGCCATATCCTTACGCTCACTCACTTTACTTTTATTTCACTTCACTTTGTGTATATATACAATCCATCCATCCAAACCAACAAAACACGAAGGAGGAAAAAGAAAACGTCTTTTTGATGATGACGACTGTTGCTTTTTTCTGTCTGCTGATGCTTGTAGATATATATAAAAAGGAGGAAGGAGATGAAAACACATTATGATATCGTATTTCAGAATGATTCGATTGTAAATCGTCTGTCGTAACAGTGAGAATGGAAAGAATGAAGGAAGTAGATTCGAGCATTACCAAGCCAACCTTTCTTCTTTTGTGCGATTTTCAAGGATAAGGATTTTTTCAACTTTTTTTTGCATAGATGCTTAAAAGGAAAAACTTTTTATGCTCCGTCCGCAATGAAGTGGTCTGAAAGGAACGCAGTCTGCCCGGCATCAAGCCACCCCCATCATCAGATGATTTCAATTTTCTTAAAAAGAGAGCAAAACAAGAACAAAAGTAGAAGAGGAGATTCCTTTTTGAGGAAGTAAAAGTTTCATTTTCATTGTACACAAAAAAAAGAAGCAAGCATGGATAGAAAGAAGCAATGAGCAATGGTGATGATATCATCCGGCATGCTTTCATCGAACTTTCTATTTCGAAATGAGTAGCAAGAATGAAGAAGTAAGAGAAGAAGGAGATTTGCCTTTTTGTGTGTATATATATAGCAGAAAGCAACAGAAGTAGCAGCACGCTTACGATATGAATGGGAAAAAGATTTTTCACAAGCAATAAAAAGAAGAAGGGAAAAAAAGGCAGCCAAAAGAATCTTTTTCAAGTTCATACTTTTGTTGCTGATATCGCTATACAGCTATTATGGCTGAGGGTTTTCCCCATTCACAAAAAAATTTGTTTGGTGATACATTCCATGACCTAAGATAAATTTTCATGCATATATATAAAAATACAGCATTTAACTCGTTCTGTGATTTTTCGGCGAGTAGCTGCACACAAAAAAAGCCACACAGAGCTTGATAAACTTGTTGCTGTTCTTCCTTCTTTTTTTTGGATTCTGAAATCATGAATATGCTATTTCAATTCAACTGGATATGCTCAAAAAAAATTTTTGCTGTAGATGCGCCAAAATGCCGACGGTAAAAAAGCACATAGTACAGCCACAACAGCATGCGAATAAAAAAAAGAGAGATGGGAACGTGCGATGTATATATGGCCAATAATATAATATCATGTGGTGGATAGTGTCTTAAATTGTGTGCTAAGTGGCTACTAATGGGGGACTTCATGCTGTGCACAAGTATATGATATTGAGCATGATTATGAAAGACATGTGAATTTTCTTATTTAACATTCACACATGTACTTAAAAAGATGAGTTTTAAGCTTCTTATGGATGAGAAATTTATTCATGTACAAAATAGGATTGAAAATTTCTTTTCATACACATTTTTTCTTGGTAATTACATTCGTCTGTGAATAAGTGTGCTTTATGTAAGTAAGAATCATAAAGCTGACTTTTGAGATGTCTGAAAATGTTGAGGATGATGAACTGGTTCTTTTGTGTGTGATTTTTTTAAGAAATCCTTAATTTTCAATCAAATTTGTGAATTGCACCAGGATTGGATGGAACCTCATGGATGGGCTTAGTCCTATTTTGGGGTGAATTGACTGCCAGACCAGAACTAAGTAAGCCTTACGTTAGGGACGCATTCTGCGTACGTCTCAAGTATGACAAGATATATCTGCATCTAAATTTCAGGAAATGAAGATTTAAGCATCTAAAACGCAGATTATGCAGACCTGGAGACCCTCTTCAGGCTACGGTCGTGCTTTAGCTACAAGTCAAGTTATGAAGAACCAAACTGGATCTGATCAGTTGTATGTCTAATTCTAATGTCGATCGATGTCTTCATGATATCCATCATTACAAATAGAAACACATGTCTAGTCCAGTCTAGTCAGTCAAAGTCCAGCCTTATTAGACTCAATATGCACTATTAGAACAATATTAAAGCTAGTGATGTTAATCAGGAATATCCCTAATAATGTAAGAATTCCTTGCAACAAATTAACATCACGTGAGCATAATTTCCTTCCCAGAAGTTCCATTCCATGCCAGTTGCTTGTACAATTGAATTAAAATTCTCACAATATTTATATTCCTTTTTTGTACCTCCATAAATACCTCATATTAAATTATAATTAAATTATAAACTTTTTTTTCATCATTATCATCATCATCATCCACTTATTTATTCATTTAATGAAAGCAGAACCGAAAAAAAAGTGAAATTATCATACAGCGTGAATTGGTTTGTAAAATGCAGCCACAGAAACCACATAATAATAAACATAACATTGATACCGCAACATGAATACATATAATATGTGGGGATATAATGCGAGATAGGAATGAATAAAAAAAAATAAGAAGGAAAAGACAGGAAAATAAAGAGAAGGAAAACATCAAAGGGAAGTCTCGCATATGACGATACAAAAAGATACATGATGTATGCATCAAGATACGACTGTTTTGTTCTTCTTTCAATTAACACTTGTAGGGTTGAATGCAAAGTGTGATACAACTTAATTAGTGGATATACTTATGTTGTATGTTGGTCTGAGCGGCACGGTTGGGCTATTCCTATTTTATGTCTGTCAGGGAGCTTCCAGATCAATTTGAATCATGCAAAGTGCCGTAAGCTAAGAGCATCGCTCACAAGCTAGTATATTTAAGATGAGCAAGCTTAAGAGGTCCTATTAGGGTATAGCGACTTAAAGGTACCCTAGTGGCTGCCTAGTATCACTCAGGCTCCTCACTATCACAGCAACAACTCAAACAGCATCCAAAAAATATCAAATTTCATTAACTTCATATCCCGAATTGAATTATTGACAGCGCAGACAGCAAAAGCGTTAATTCTGTAACCTCAGAACTGCAGTTTTTTTTTCAACAAGAATCCCAAAAGTTCTGAATGTAAACAGAAATGAATATGAATCATTAAATTAATTTGCACAAAAAAAAAATACCCGACTCGACTGTTGCTCGAAGCATTTTCATTCATTTTTCTACTGTATACTTTTGTTTCTGCTTTATTCATCTGCTAGCGCTTGTTATTTTTTTTTCGGCATTGCTTTTATTTTCATTCAATTCAAAAAAAAAAAAAATAAAAAATGCTCGTCGCTGCTATATATGCATTCAGTAGGAAGAGTTTATTTTTAAAATTAAATCTGAATCCCAGTCAGAATGAGTATATACAACCACTACGGCTGATGCTCTTTTGCTCATTTTACCGTTGTCCAGGCTGAACAAGCAGCAACAAAAAAAAAGAGAAAGTTCAAATATAAAAAAAAAAGTTTTTTTAGGATGAATTCAACAATGAACAGCAGTAGCAACAACAACAAAAAAAAAGTTGGAAATGCACATTTGTGTGCGGTGCAATGCACATTTAAATCTCGCTTTCCTCTATGTACATCTCTATAGTATATGACTTTTTAATTCATTGTTGTTCCTCGTTTTTTTTTTGTGGGGAAATTGTAAAAAAAGCTCTATTTTTTTGTGCCATTCCTACTAGCCTCATATACGCTAGACATTCTCATTCATGTATACATATGATTTTATGATTCACTCTCGATTTTATTTGTGCAACTTTTTTATTATTTTTTCGTGTGGCATGCAGTGACTGCCATTGCACGTCGTTTTTATGCTCATGATGATGATCATCATATGAATGCACAACAGCAAAAAAACTGTGTCGAATTAATATATAGGTCGGACTGATGCACATTCACATGCATACCCCGTTCAAATTACGCAATCAATTCAATCACAATGATACAGACATAAAAAAAGCGCGTGCCACAATTCCAATCATAATTGACATGTGAATCGACGATTGTCGGTACGACATTGTTGTGTGCCAATTTCATACCATATCGTCTCAATTCGTGCTTATATATATATTGTAAGGCAAAGGAATGATGATTCATTCGTAACTTTTCATAATCCTCGTTCTCGTCTCGAAAAGTGTTGTTTGTCTTCCTCTTAGCACAAGCATGGCAAAAGTAAGTAGCATAAAAAAGAGCGAAGAAAACAGCAGTAGAACACAGAATGCGGCATTAAAAATGCGACTTTTTATGGAGCAGACAGAATAAAAGAAATGAAATGAAAGGAATGGAATGGAAGTAAGAGTGGGAATGGAAAAGAATATAATAAAAACATTTATGTGGCATTGAAAAATAAAAACAGCAAGTAAGGCAAAAGCACAGTGTGTATATATAAACATAGACAGTGCAAAATACAAAACGATGAGCCAAATATACACAAAAAAAAAAAAAAGATGAAGCATGGAGCTATGATATCAACAAATGTACATGTATCGTATATATAATAATGTAGCAGCATTATAGGAAGAGGAATATACAACAAATAATAAAATATAATACATGACATTGGAATGAAATGGATGAGAGATTCCTTCCTTTTTTTTATGAATGAAAACGTAAAAATTGGAATTCCATTTTTTTATATCCCTCAACTCACATCACATTAATGTCGCATATCGCAAATTGATGATAGAATAAAAGGCATGGCAATGACTGAATGACTTTTGATAAGACGATCGATTTTTTGATTCTTGACATTCAAGAAATATTTTAGGCACTGACCTTCAATTTCAATTCTTTGGAATTTCTTCATCCTGCAATATTTATTGAGATTTATTCGAGACTGTGGGCGCTCATTATTAACTGCTTTAATTAGATTTCTTGGTATTGGATTTAATTGAGTCATAAAATTTTTATTAAGGATTTTAAACAGAACTGCTGGATGTGAAATTTAATATTTAAAACTATAAAAATTTATGTCCGAAAAAGTCTCTCAAGTTGTGATTAATTTATAATTTTGTTTGGGAATTGGATTATTGTTATGGACGGGATGTGGAAGTTTAGGCATTTATATGGATTATTATAGTGTGTGGGATGTTTGTAGGATGATTATATGCTTGATATGCTCATAGATAATTTATTTGAATTACGTAAAGACTTTAGTTCATAATTTGAGTTAGTTTTCTTCTGTTGCTGGCTGTATGTTTAGTCAGTTGATGAATTTTGTGTCTGTCAATAGCTTATTGATCAGTTGTGACCTATGGCTCACTCCCCACCTTCCTCAGATGGCGCTTAAAGCTGACTCTTTCGCTCCATTCCGTCTATCAATTTCTAATGCTAAGATCAACACTGTCTCAATCCACAGTTTCCTTAAAATAGCCACAACCTATAATTCCTTGATTTTCTGTAATTTTATGACTAGTACAACTGAATATTGAGCCATTTATGACTTCAAAAGCACCCACACCCCCAAAAAATTCAATCAACCGAAATAAATTGAAACTCAACCAGCTTAAAATTTACAAGCAACTGCTGGCTTTTAGAGCTCAAATAATATTAAAAAATATATTTTTAAGCAAACTCATGAAACATGAAAAGCTTTTTGTTGAAACTTTTTTCATTTACAATTTTTTTCATTAAAACCGACACACAAAAAAAGCTCTGTTTTTCCTCATTTCACGATCAATTCATCATTAAATGTAATTTCCATCCTTAAAGTGAATGTAATAAAGCAAGTGAATCGTTCATTTTGTGCATCTGGTTATGTAGAACAAAAGACTAACTTTAAGTCATGAAGCATAAAACATAAAAACTCATTACATGGGGAGGAAAAAAAATGTTTTAATTAAATTTAATAAAGGATGATAAATTGTCAGTTAAGACTGCAAGGCTTCTCATAATTTACACTTGCGTTCACTTCTTATTCTCTCTTTTTTTTTTTGGCAGGAGATGAAAAAGTTTTTCACATTAATTTTCATGCAAGTTTTCTTTCATTTTTATCCTGGCTTTGAAAATGGCAATACATCACATCAGACTCGGAGAAGTTCTTCCTACCATGAATTCTCTCCCAAAAAAACGGCGGAAGTTGCAGTAGCTTTTCCTTTGCAAAGTTATGGAAAATTAAGTTTTATTATTTTACAATTTTTATACACAACTTCCTGTCCATGGGTAGCTCAAAGGATGTGAATTGCTAGCCACGATGGCATTTTTTTTTATTATATTTCTAGTCCAATGTATGGAAAAAAAACTTTTATAGTTCCGTAGATTTATTTAATACACATGGAAGGGATTTTTTTTCGATATTATGCGATTATGGGTTCTCTCTCCGTACCCAAAAAAAAACTGCCCATAAATAATATTAAACGACTTCCGAAAGAAATTTTTTTCCTTTTTCCTGCGATAGATTTAAAAGTTTTATTCTTATGTACTTTTTAATGCGCCCTATGGCTGGAAAAATTACGATAAAGTAAAGATTCTTGTGCAACACAACCATAATTACTAAATATATTTTTCATTTGAGGATATACTCGCGTAAGGAATTGAAATTTATATAGCGAAAACTAGCGCCTTAAGGCACATTAATATTCAATTAAATCAGAATAGAAAATGAAGCTTCAGGGAGATTTGAATGTAAAGAGATGTGGCGGCTAGGGGTTCCTATGTCTTGTGCATATTAACCCGAGTAACAGTAATTGGTTAGTCGATCCAAAATCCAGCACCTGACGGGTAATGACTCTGATTTGGTGCTGAATTCAGTTTAAATCCAGCAACATGCAAGATGTAAGTCGACTTGATGCCGGATTTTGGATCCATTAACCCGATTTGTGCTAATTCGGGTAAGAGTCTTGGTGTAAGGACTGTCCAGTACAGTTAGAACTTGACTTTAGATCAAAAAAACAGAAAAATGTAAATTTTACAACATTTTTAGCCGATTGGGAATCGAACCCATGTCTTTTGGTATTGTCAGTCGCATGCTGATACCACTGAGCTACCGTACACTTCTTAGAATCCTTGAAATAATGCATACTTAAACTATTAACTTAGGTCTTATCAGAATCCTCAGTATTTCCAACACTACAGCTTCAATTAAGAACCTCCAAACCAAGCAGCAGATGAAAAATTTCATCATTTTTTTTACGGTCTCATGAGAAGATGAAATTTGCTTTTTTTTATTCCTTTAATAACTATCCTGCGAGGGATGAGCAAGAGAATGAATTACGCAAAATAATAATAAAATAATAATTCCATCCATCCGCTATATGCTACTCACTTCGGGCAATAAAAAGCATTCGCGCCGCGTTTTTCTTTAATTTCCACGAGCACTTCTTTCAGCCAACAAACATCATCAGTGAGTGAGCATCAGCAGCGAGATGGAAAGTAGAAATTATCTTGAACCTTAATTTAACCTCAAAAAATATATAAAAAAAGCAAGCCAAAATAACAAAATTTCATGAAAACAATTGAAGGATGAAATGTATTTAGCTGGAAGGGATGGAGAGAAAATTACATCGCGAGGGGGGAAAATTTCAAAAAAAATCACAATTTTCATTATTTTGACATGAATCGACATTAAAAATTGAGGCACGATGGCGTAAAAAAACACACCATACACATCCATGTCATGTCCCTCGCAGCTACAATGCTGTATATTCCCCATTCACCCTCACTGGCTCAAAGTGTATATATATACATATATATGCTGTATATGTAATAATAAGAAGAAGAATGTGCTGGAGAGACAGAGTGGATGTGAGTGAGAGAGAAAAAAAGCTGAAATTTTCATTCCTTTTTTTTCACATAATTTTTCCTAATTTTTCTTTCATGAAAATGTGCAAAAAAAGTGAGGCAATGCGGGGGTTATCGTCGCTCATTCGGTCGCTCTTCGCATGGAGTGGTATGAGGATGATATGAAATTATATTGTGGGACGTCAAGCCAAACGGAGTAAGGAAGGAAGAGTCACACAAAAGTCGATATCGTATGGAATGAGATGAGAGAGAGGTTGGTGGGGTGGAAGAACAAGAAGAAGGGAGAAAAAAAAATTTAATAACACAGCGAAGCAAGTGTGCTCTGTGTGGAGAATGTAGAAAATTTATGTATGTGGAAAAGTAGCCTCAGAAAAAAAAACCTTTTATTGATTTTCTGCGCAATGGTTTTTCGCGCGCGTTTTTTCCTCACATCTTTCGAGACGAGGCAAAAATATAGATGATGCTGCTGCTACTGGTATATTCTCGGGAAGCCAAAAAAAAAAGGCGAAGGGAAAAAAAAGAAAAATTTCTGCAGTAGTGTGTTGCAGAAAAATAAAAATGTACAGCATATAGTGTATCATGTTAGAAAGCGCACACACATTTTCATGAAAAAAAGGAACTTATATGGGAATAGTAGCAGCAGCAATAGCAATTCTTGCACACAAACAGTGCGGTAGATATATACACTGAGTTGCATGAACTATACGAAATATTTTTAAGGAACGCGGAAGCAACAGAGCAAGTCTTTAACTTTTTCTTCCTTTCTGTGCTTGCTGCTACATTAAAAGAATTTAATATTGATTAATTAGAGACAATTATTATAGAATTATTAGCCTATTAATGAAAAACATTTTCCCTTCCATTTTTTTCTTGAGTCATTTCTGTGCTTAATAAGAATCATAAAAAATTATTTGCATCATTTATTCACAACAAGTTTCTTATATATATTATTTTTTTAAAAAAATAAGGCAGGCAGAGTCTCGTAAATTGCTTACTTAGTGAAAATAATAATGATTTCTCTGCTCCTGCTGCTGCTACTGCTGCTTCTTTTGCTGCTGCCATTTAAGGCATTATAATGAAAATATTGTAGCACATGTGTAACGTTCATCATACTTAAGAATATTTTCTTATTTCATCTATAAATAAATTCTTTTATGTGTCGCTTTTTTTTTGAGAAGGGTTTGTTCTATTTTGGGGTGGATTGGTTGATGATGTCCTTAAAGAATTTTCGTAGCTTAAGACTGCTCCCTTCTTCGTATTTTCTTCTCACATTGCCACGTGCTTTTGTAATATGATGTAGATTTATATAAATTGATTATGGGCTGGCTGACCGCTATCTGACCTACTACTCTTGAGCATCAAAAAGGAACTGATTCCTATTGATGATATTTTATGCATTTTTGATTATTTTCGGTCATCTTTGGTCATTCTTAGTCATTTTTGCCAATCTTAGGTCATTGTGGGCCATTTTAAGTCATTGTTGTCAATTTTTGGACATTTGTAGTCCATTTTAGTCATACTCGGGTCTTTTAAACCTGAATAACACAAACGAAGAAGACTCTAGTCCAGATTTTAGGCAGCTTCCATTTGTGACGCTGGGAAAAATCATTTGAAGTCATTTTTGACCATTTCTAATAACTTTGGATCATTTTGGACAGCTTTGACACAATTTAGGACAATTTCGCTCAATACCACGACCTTTACTTACCCAAATTAGACATCATTAACAATCAATCCCCAAAGGTCGTTGAATTCGAGCACAAACTTTGCATTAATTATGACGAGCATCCCAACTACCAAAACTTTTCTTGATAAACTTTATGTCTGAAACTACTAAAGTATCTCTAAGATTATTTAAATGTTGATGGAATGTCTTAACAAAAATATTTTTGAATCTGTCCATTTCGTTAACAATATTCATCACCTGAACCCCAGACATTGTAGAGAATGCTCGATAAGGATTTCTATCTGTCTCTTTAAAAGGAATAAGCTACAATAAATGTGAAAGAGGACAGTCAGCTTTAATCCCCAGCTTTCAGTCTTCTTATTAATGATCTAGATTCTCATACTGTGTGTCTAACTCTTTTTTTTTCGTACCTATATATGTATGTAGTTGCTGTACACATAATTTTTCATTTAGATGCGAAGGATTTTCTAAAACAAATTTCATGTGCTTTACAGCCATCGTTTCTTCTCATTTTTCAACTATTCTTGTTCATCCTTTCCAGGACTGAAAATATAAAAGGAATTGTAGAGCCATTGTAGAGTTATGTACGCAATAACAACAAGCAACACAATGTGGGGTTGGAGTAAAGTTTTTGTTTTCAATTAATTACTGCGAAAAATTGAATGTATTGGCTGCATTGAGCTAAAAAGATGTGTATAGCATCATAAAATAGCATTCGGTAGTAATTCAATATATGTATAAATTGAATGAATGAGACAATTTCTCTCTCCTTAGCATACGTGCCAGACTGACGCACGAAAAATATCATTAATATTATTATTATTGCTATTGCCCCGCTACGGTATCTCGCCTTTAGTTGAATTTGCTGGAACTCACAGAATTTTAATTAATTTCTCTCCTTTTATTTTACGTACATGCTCGACATTACCTCCCAAAAAAAAAACTGATCGACAATATTTTTTATATAATATATTATTAGAATTTAATTTTAGAAAATTCCATTGCTGATGTTGCCAGCCAGCATGAAAATAGCATGAAAATTTATGAAAGTATCATTGAGTTTTTCTCGAGTCGAGAGAAAATTGTACAGCACAAAATAAACCCTACAATTACTGCTCATTCCAACATTTTTCACATGTATGGAGATTTATGTTATACGTACGTACAAGTTCATGCATATGTACGTCATGTACACACATAATTTCTATTCAGAATACGAAAAATAAATAATTTTTTTTTCTGCTCTAAAAAGGCGGAACTGAAAGCAATATAAGTATATTGTAAGTTTTCCTGTCTATCATACAATAATCATAGTTAATTTTCAATGCATTGAATGGAGAAAATTTTCATGAATAGAAAATTTTTGCCTTCCTCCTTTTTATCATCTATTAAAAATTTAATTTAAAATCAGGAAAATTGGATGAAGAAATAGAATAAAAAAAAGAGAACTTGCTGAATAATGCAAAGCTTGAGGTAAAATTGGAATTATTATTTCAAGCTGTGGTCATTTATGGGACTGTGGTGATAAGGACAATTTTTTTTGTGGGGATTGCTGACCTGACCATACTTTACATGATTGCTGTAAGTTCTTATGGATGTGGAGGAGAATTTTGAATTTTGGAATGTCATGTGACTAGGATTCGTATCTCTTTGTCGTATATAATGAAATGTGGAATTTGAGCTTCTGATGAGGTTCGAACCCATCCAATTGCAAGGATTCGTACCTTTACCGCATTTGATAGAATTGTATTGGCATCTGATGAGATTCGAACCCGCGTAAAATTGACAATCTTTGGGTTTATCAATGGAATGATTGAAGATTGTCTTCTATTGAGATTCGAACCAACATCCTCAATATAATATTGACAATTTATCTGTCTCTCAACCTCTTCGACCACAGTGGTCTTTGTCTACAACTGACAAATTCACCTATAAAACCCATAAACAATACAAAATCTATAGCTCTACTCTGCCCTACCTCAACGTTTTCTTTTGACAATAAGGAACAAATTTATTTAAAAAATTCCCCAAAACAACCTCAAATCCCCCCAAAAATTTCCTTAATATTTTCATCAAAAGAGCACAAAATCCCTTCCCAAAGATTCCTCAAACTAATAAAAACAGCACAAAATTTTCCAAGATTAATCATCAAACATCAGAGAAAACCGCATAGTCATCTACCTATTAGAGCGTAAAAAGAAATAATTCACATATTTCGTAGATGCATCGTATGCAGATTTTTTTTTATGTTCATGTTCATGAAAAGCTCTTTTCATTTTCAATCTTTTCCTCATATTATATATATTTATAGTTGTTGGCTTGAATATTCTCATGTGAGATCATATACATGCATGAAAAATATACACGAAAAGTTGTTAAAAAGATGAAAACAGCAACGGTCTACCCAGGAATAAAAAAATTTTTTTTTGTTCTTCCTTTTTTTCATATTGAAAAGCTGACTTTTTTTTTCGTCGCACAAAAAATTTCTTTCCTCATATTTTATATGAAAAATGCCTGTAAATGTTTCGTCTATTTCTTTCTCCAACTCTATCGTTTTTAAACAGATGAACGATTTTGTCCGAGGTGCACATGATGCTTGAAGGGTTGGATGTTGAGATTAAGTCGATTCTCAACTATAGGTAGCGCCTAGGGATGCAATTGAGGTTGCTAGGGTGACATAGAGGGTCTCTTTAGGTACCAATTTAGTTTTCAGTTAAAGGCAATGCCCAGAGGTGCAATTGAGGTTGAAGGGGTGGTTTCTGGGTGGCATAGGATCTCTCTTTGGATACCAAATGAGCTCAGGACTCTACATGGATTCCTCATCATACTTAGTATCTTATGAAATCAAGTCGAAGACAACAACATCCTAAAGGTGTCCTAATACCTTAAAACACGATCGACATGCAAAATCCCATCCAAAAATCCATCAAAATTCCCAATTTCCCCATCAAACCCCAACATGGGAGTGCATGTCCATCTCGGGTCCAATTTTTGCAATGCGAAAAACTTAATAACATTCATCGTCCTCCCATTTTACTTTCACAGTAAAAAATCTCTCTCTCTCTCTTTCCATTTCTTTTTCTCATTTTCATTTTCATTTTCTGGCTCTTTTCTCTTGGCTCTGAGGATATACACATATATGTGATCATATATGCACAATGTCTACTTCATACGCATTAGAAAATTTTCCAATTTTCCCGCATGTTCGTATAAATTTTTTTTTCTCTTCTTTATGTATTTATGTACATACTCACTTCCTATAAAACCAGCCATCCAAGCCGAAGCCATCACATACAAAAGGAAAAGGAATAATGAATGCTTTTTGAAAAAAAGTACATGAAGTGAGTATTTTGGGGGAGGGTTATGGTGTAGGGTTCATATGAAGGTAGACAGTTAGTTAGTGGCATGATTGTATATGAAGGCTCATATGCCCTTTTTCAATTTATTTTCCAAAGCTTATTCTATTGCTCTTAGTATACTTTTTCGGTGCATATATCTATGTACATACATAATATTGGCTCACAATGCATGGAGATGGGGATATACATACTACACACTATGACTAGTGTGTAGAGATAGGATGGAGGGAGGATTTTAATTAAATTTTCGGAAAATTTTGTTCCCTGTGAAAAAGAGGAAAATTTTTTTATTTCCCTCACATCTACACAAACTACTTTTAGTTGTTGCTAATGCTTGTTAGAAAACTATTTATGCTGAAGGCATGGAGACGCAAAAGCGCAGCCTAATTGATGATGGATTTATTGGTTTTTCCAGGTGAATTGATGCTTTTGCATATATTTCGAATAGATAATTAGAAAATTTTTGCATGTTGCCTCATGCCTTTCAATTTTTCCTGCTGTTGCTACTCGAAATATATAACAAAAAAAAAAGAAATTAATGAGAAAAACTCTTGAAATTCATTTCGAATGTTATTCATGTGGTTATTCCTGTTTTATTACATTTCTCATATTCCGCATTCTCTTGATTCTCTTTATCGCCACATATTGAGTGGGAATGTTTAGATGTTATGGAGCATTGTTTGATTTATGTACTGTTTAACAATTGATTAAGTTCAGATTGAGTACTTGGAAGGCAGATGAGTGAGGAATGATGGAAAATTCAGATCCAGGCACTGACATGGGATCAGAATTGATGGAAATCGACCTCATTCCAGTCGTGTTCCTACTATTCAAACCTTAAGATCCAAATATGTGCGTCATTTGCTTCTATACGGTAATCCTCACTCATTGGCTCCTTTAGACAGCCAGTTGAATTCCAACTCTACAGCAGCAATTCCTTCCCCTTCAAAATATCAATCTTCAGCATTCCCTAACATCCACACGACCCCATAATTGCATTAAAGACACAAACTTTAAAAAAACTTTTGATTTCATTAAATTCATTGCATGTGCAGCTTGAAATGAAGGAACTTAGGATCTAATTACTAACCACAAAGTCCCCCTTTACATTCCAATCAAATATTGATCATTAATAAGTTATAACTTTATATTAGCAACATTGTATTGTTCCATTGCGTCGAACGACTGTACGTGATTTTTGTATATCCACAAGATTCCGACAGAATTTGTATTTTTAGAGACATTTAATTAATGTTAAGGAGGAGGAGGACGAAGACGAAAAGATTTTAAAGGCTTGGAGACTTTTGTCGTCATTCCCATATGGGCGCGTACACAGAAAAGAGTTTCCAATTCTCCCAAGACACGAATACATGATTATGGTCAAGAAAATTGCCAGGCACAACAACAAAAATATGCATTTAATGTGTCTTACAATTTTTTTTAATAATTTAATGATTGTAATAATAAGAGTAATGATAATGATTGCTGTTCTGTGTTGTTTTTCCATCATATTTTATGACATAGTTTATGTACGAAGCACAACAACAACAAAAAAAGAAGAAAGACTGAACATAATTTTCAATGATTGAATGCTCAATTCTGCCTTTTAACTCATTCTTTTCTTGATGACTTTGTCTGGGATGTTTGCATGAAAAAACTTAAAGGAGGAACTAATAGGGGCTCTTAATTTTTTATAATTGAATAGATATACCCGATGAGATCTGTGCTGGCGGAACTGATCTAGCATTTGCGATAGTTTTTTTTTTGTGCTGTGTCAATTATCTTTGTTCTGTGAAGAATTAATCTGGGACTTTTTTTTAGAGCATTTCTAATTGAGCATCTGAATGTCTTTGGGATTGATTGCAATTTTCTGTTTTGTGATTTTGCTTTGGATTGAGGAATTGCTGGTGATGAAGTGATAGGATTTTGGTATTTGAGATGGGAGTTTAGTGATTGAGTCTTGATGCCTCTGTTTGTACTCTTGTCAAGTGTTTCTTGTTGCATCATGTAGTGTCCGGTCATATAATCTTATACAGCTCATGAACCTTGAGTTATGATAACTTTAAACTTGAATTCCGAACAGTAATTCGTGTTTGCTAGGGCTGCGCTAAGCTATAATGTCAATTGTAAGCTTAAAAGCTGCCCTGGGGCTGGTTTACTCCTACATTAACTACACTAAGGTATACCCTAGAGTATGCACCAAGAGTAGGTATATGGGTAGGTGTATACCCAGAAACCGGTCCCTGATGGCGCATTTCGACCCATTTTACATCGAAAAATGCGATTTCCCTCATTGTGCCACTCAGGAATAATATGAAACCTGTCATAAGAATCATAAAACAGATCAAGAATATCAAATCAACCTCAGAGCTCTTTGACATTGTCTAGTCTTACTTCTCCTCTCCACTACATAGTCCCTCAATCAAAATAGACTCCCCAAAGCATACCTCAGATATCTGAAAAATTCCCGCAACTTCAAGTCCCCAAACGTGACATTTTGTAACCTCTGATAATGATAATGTGGGATAATGCAGAGAAAAAAGAAGAAAAAATCTCTGTGTGTATTGGACAATAATTTATGAAGAATGAAAATATAAAAAAATTATGTGCGAGCATTTAAGCTTTAAATCTACTTTAGGCAATTTCCATTATTATGATTAAATAAGAGAGCAACTTTCCATGTCCTACACTAAATCATATTTTTTATGCGGCACAAGAAATATAATCATAATAAAATAATTTAAATACAGCGATTGAGTGAATGAAAAAGGGAGACTTAAAATGTGGGTGGACTCATGCAACAACATAAAAAAGTATTAAAACATAATTTTGTGGCTGAAACTGCAACAAAAAAATATTGAGCAAAGAAGAAAAATACATAAAGTATGATTATTATTTTTTCCTTCCTTTTTTTACATGCATTTTGCGTTTAATCTTCCAAAAAAATAAAAAAAAAAATTGTCTGGCTGGATGAATCAAAGCATTCTGCCGACGCCAATAAAACAGCGCGACTGAGGAACAGAAATTACTTTTGAATTATCGCATTTTAATAACAGGTTATTACTATCTGTGCATTGTAAAGTAATTAAAATATCTCCGCCTTAAAAATATTTTTTTCATTTAACATCATGTGTGTCTCAGTACCAGCATGGATTGTTATCATGCACAACAACAACTTTTGAGCTTTGATTTCAGTTAATGGAATATTAATCGATATTTTTTACTAATAATAACTCATGTGAGGATGAAGTAAAAAATTTTAATTAAAAATTATTTTCTAAAAAAGTATGCAGCATCAGCATGAGCTCACTTCCATTCTTCAGTGTCGCATTAATAAAGAACAGCATTTTTTTGCTTGTAAGGAGTACAAAAAATGAAAGCAATTAATAACAATTATGATGTGTGATAAGAATTAATGTATAGATATATACAGGCACACATACAGTTGTGAGCATAAAAAATTGCAAAAAGTTTTACAATATGCATGTGGAATGAAATATTTTTGAAAGTCCTCGAACTTATCTGGCGACTTCAGCGCACTTTTTAGTGAATTCTATCAAAAAACGGTTTTTTATAATTTAAAATTTCTAACGGTTACAAAGAATTTGAATTTATTGAACGCACGCTTTAAACACGTTTTTTTCTTTTGCATATTTAATGAAAAATCATTAATTAATGTCCATAGAAATGAATTTACGCTTCCAAACTAATCGATTCCGGAATAAAATGATGGCACAGAGCTAATGCTTCAAACTAGAACTTTCTACGAGGTTTAATTATTGAGATTTTGTTCCTTATTAAGCTAGTCATTTAAATATCCAATCAAAGTGAAATAATAAGCGTCAACTTCTAAAAAAATGCGCTAAATAGAGAGGAAAAAGAGTTATTACATCGACCTGACATTTTGTCACACTAATGAATGTGTGTATTCAGATCCACGAACCCTCCTTCTATTCAGAATGAAAAGTTATTGAACACTATTCAAAATGCCCTCTCATTTAATTTATTTATTACAAAAAAGCACGACAACGAACATAATAATTATGAGGTAGACAAGAAAGAAAGATTCTTGAAGGTTTGTCGTATGGATTGAGTTAAAAACAAAGTAACAGAATTTATGTTTGGGCTTTCCATTAATTACACCCTTTTTCTTCTTGCTATACTTAAATATATACAATTTTTATGTACACAAAATGAAAGAGATAAATAGTGTATACACATAATTTTGTGATAATACCAGACAATAAGTACAGAAATGAATGGCTTTTAGTGGAATTTTTCTTATTCTTGATAGCAAAACATAGTAATTATATTCATGTCCTTGTTTCCATATTTAGCCAATATCCACCTCTGTGTAAAGAACGACATTAAAGGGAAATGAAGAATTGTGATGAAAGTTTGAACCTGCCAATGGATTATGAAGGATTATGGAGCATTTCTGAAGTAATCACGATTGTTGGATTTTTGGTTGTTGCCAAAACTTTGTTTGTTGCGAAAAAGTTTGTTTGGAAAAGTCTGCTGGCAAGGTGCGGCTACTGCCTATTTTGAGACATAATTGAATATTTTATGGATCTGGTCAACTTGCCATCCCTAAAAAATTGTTCAAATTCCAGTCACACACCTCACAGTCCATACCAAAAGCTCGTCAATAATTTAGGTCGACACAGACAAACCAAACCTGAATATTCGATACTTTAAACATAAATGTACAGTACAGCAAGAGTGTTTAATCATTTACATGAGTCATCTGTGTACATACATATATGTATGTATATGACACAACGATATCCTTCAGCATATCAAGTAGATGAGAGGAGAAGGAAAAAAAAGTTTCTCTAGAATGGAACTTCCAATTCTCTATCCATATATAAAATACATACATAAATGATAAATTGGGTTGTCTTAAAATGTATAATCTATAAAATGGCATCGTCACATGCATATGAAATTAATCATGGGAGAGGTGATGAATGTCATGCCGTAGCTTTACGGATAAATTATTTGATTCCTCATCTCCCAAGACATTCATCCCCCACCATCATCATCAAAAGCAATCATGTTCTTCAGCTTTAAAGTTTACTTGTGAGATCAGAAAATTCTACTTAAAAAATGGATGGAATAAAAGAGAGAGAATTGATCCATTTGCATAAGAACTGGTCGAGGAAAGAAATCGAAAGTAATTTTACGAAAACGTGTTTTTATCGACAAAAATCCGATTTTTTTACTTCTTGCTGTTCCTTCATCTCTCTGTTTTTTTCTTTCATGGGCAAGAAAATGATGTTCAATTCTTTGTGTGCATTGCTGGTGGTTTGGCACGGTAAAGATAAAATTTGGCAACATTGTTCTTATTACACACTTAACTGGATGGCTGGCTTCATATATGATTCAAGGTTTATTTTTGGAATTAATTCTTTTCTTCATTCTCAGAATAAAGAATGAGTATCAAATAAAAAAAGTTTTTGTGTTTAGGGATTACTGCAGTTCTTGTTTTACTTTCGTCTCTTCATGTACGATGGATGATTATTCAATGAGTGTAGTGACTCGATAAACTCATTACACAAATACAACAATTTAAGTATTTATTTATTCAAAGAATTTTACACATCATGGAATAAGATTGAGTTGTGCAAATAATGGGGTGTGTTCGTAAATGATGTATACATACTTTAGTTCCGGGTATACAAGCCAGAGAGCATGGCTTGATGTCCCTTAAATTCTAGAGTCCAACTTGACCAAATGCCCATCACATTCTTCAAAACCCCAATCTAGACATCACTGCCGAACGTCCCCACAACACAAGAATTCGTCGAACGATCATTTTTGAACTTTCAGCCTTGAAACTCATGAACAAAAGAAACAGTTGAAGGCTTTTTTAGTGCTCGGCGTCTCATTAATTCATCTACATACTACCGATTGTTGTTTCTCTCTCTTCCTCATGTTGTGCTGTATAAACAGGCATAACTTTCAAATAAATGTTTACAATATATGCCGCGATTATTCTTGGGTGATGAAATAAAAAAAGAATTTAAAAAAAAAAATTCTCATTTTGTGGTCTTTGACACTTAATTAAGAATAACAGTTTAAATAAGAAGCTTGACTATGGCTTTTGTATCAATTGTTGTATTGTTCCGCTGAGAGAGAGAAAAGGTTTAGCAGTAAATTTTTTTAAGGGCCCTGAGTTTTATGGCTCTTATGATTTATAGCTGTTAAGTTTCATAAAAATATTGGCTTTACGAGGAAGCGAGAAATTTTTTTTTATAGATTGGAAATTTTTACTGCAATGGATTATGACTTGATTATTTTATATATTTTTGAGGCACAAGGGGGGACTTTGGGGCATATGATTGGAGAAATTTCATGATTTAGGACAGTTTTGGGCAACCTGTGTGGCGCGGTATACTAGGACAGTGGTGTGCAACCATAAAGTTTCCACACTAGGGTGCCGCGGCCCAAAGGTTGTCCAACACTGCATTATTTTATGATGAACCGTATGCCATGTGTGGTTTCGGTTCAGGCTTACGATCAAGCTGTGCCCAGAAACCGAAAGGTTGTGCAACACTGTCTAGTAGCCCTAAATCCTCCATCATAAGTGAACAATCCACTCAAATTGCATCTCCAACCATAATTTTAATAACATTTCGTTAATCTTCAAACAGCTACAAAGTAGAAAAAAAATTTCGTTAATTCATCAAAGGAAGTGGAACCTTTTGAGGACTTTGAGACATTAAATTATTCAATTTATTATTTTTCACCTTTCTTTCTACCTCCAACACAAGCTCCGGGTCTCATAAATATGTAACATAATAATTTTCATACATTTTCTCATCTCCTTTATTCTTGCACTTACCTTTTCATGTCTTTTTATGAGGCTTACTTGATGTAAAAAAAAAACATCAAAGGAATTTATGACATTAATGTCATCATTAAATCTTGCCATTACAAGGTCATGGCTTTGAGAGGCATAGTAAAATGTATTATGAGACATATTGAATTGAGAAGATTTCTCATCCTATCCACCTACCTAACTTCTATAGCGAAATGACTGTCCCCGGCTAGCTAAAGATATTAACATCATAAAAAGAAAAATGTTGCAAAAATTGCAATTTATGATCATGGATGGCATGGTCTTAATCTCCATTACTGCAAAAAAAATATATATTAACGGGACAACAACACCTGGAAAGCAGCATCAGGAGCATCATAGCGTTTGAGCAATTATTTTTCATAAAAAAAATTGTTGGCATTTTCCTCTCCTTCCTCGTTTATGTCGTCGTATATCTGTATATGTCGTATATTTTCTTGCTGTTTTTTTTTCCTTCTTCCCTTCGTTCCTCCTCGGTGTGCTAAGGGTATAATTTTCAATCAGTCTTAATGGAAAAAATGCCAGAGCATTAATGCTCCATGGATGTCCTTCTGCCTTTATGGAACACGACTTCAATTCTCATCCTTCGTCTACATCATCATTTTCATGTTATAGTCTTCTCATATATCTAGCTGGGATATACAAACTCCAAAAAAACAGCAATGGACGAATAAAAATGTATAATTGACTTTGAGTCATTCCTCAACACACATCCCCAACAACACTTTCCGCGTGCTTTTGTTTTACGTGAGATGTACACACTCTTGGTTTATGTTGTGATGCTCAACCATTTATTCTTTCTTTTTTTTCATTTTGTTGTTGCTGCTGCTGGATGTATGGAATGAGGTGGAAAATATATTTGCATATTTTTCGTGGCTGTTGTTTGCGAAATAAAATAAAGTAAAAAAAAAGAAATCGCTGTTTACCAATAAATTTGAATGAAATGGGGGGGTCGAGAAATTTATTTTGACATTTTTAGTCATTTATTCTCGGGAAAAGGAAGAACGGCAGCATGGCCCGGGCTGTAGAAATGAGAAAGTGTCCGTCAAGACTCAACTAATGATCTGTCATTGATACATTCATAGAGAGCTTCAATTTTGGTCATTTGACAGTCATGCTTACTTCACTGGCCATACAGATCAATTGTCGTTGCCTAAGACTAGCTCTCCTGCTGGCTGCTGCTTGCAAATTCGCCATTGGTCGTCATTATTTGTTCAAGTCCAACTTTGACGTCTTGAGTTTGAGGTTGGGGCAACGCACTCTGGCTGTCATACGGATCAGCTTAATGTGTTCATGACGATGCCTCAACATAGCCTCACTTCCATTCCTCGGGAAAAGCACGAAAACAATCAAAAAATGACAAAAATTCTGGACAAAAACACACTAAGGTTTATATTCATTTGAGAGTACTTTATGAAATTCTTTCGATGAACAATGCAAAGCATACACAAAAAAAAAGAGAATTTTCAAGTCCAGCATCAAAGGACATACAACAAAAGCGACAAGAGTCACTTAAAGCATTTCATACACATCGAAAAAAAAAAATTGTTTTTTGATCATCTAAAAAATTTATTGCAACATTCATACACGATGTGTGTGCATATATATTGTTCACCTCCCTCTTGATTCTTGTTCGGTGGAGTCAAGTGCAAACAGCGACTGGAAATCGAGGAATATACTTTTTCATCTCAAAAGAGTATACACACATGGCAGAAGGCAATAATAATAATTTCGAGGAAAAATTGCAATAAACTTCCTCACGATATCATGATGCATATATACAGTTCGAGGTAGCCCCAGTCTGAGCTACATGTATAGACACAAAATATGTCCTGCCATATATTATAATTCTTGTTTTTTTTTTTGAGAATATTTTTCAGTTTTCGTAGGGAAATATTTTCTCCCCTATATGTACATTTTTAGTCATGTGTGTGTGTGTATGTATGCTTCTCCAGCTTCAGAGATGGCGAGCTTTTCCTCTAAAAAAAAAAACTTATTTCTCTAGTACATCATATACATGAAAAATAAGTGGATGTGTGCACTTGTGTGTGTATATACGAGATATTTGAGTTTGTAAAATTTTTAGTTAGAAGCAATTTTATAACAGTAGAACAGCATCAGCAGCAGTACAGCATGAACAAAAAATAAAAAAAGGAATTGAAAGAAAGGAATTTTTGGTGTGTGTAGATGTGTGTATATGTGCAATAGAAGGGAAAAATAAATGAGAAAAGAGCTATGTACATCACATAACAAAATCAATACTTTCTCAGACATCATGTTCATGTATGTTTTAAATATTTTTACTCCCTCAACAACATTTTTGGGTTTTTCGAATATACCGAACTGGTGATGGTGGCTTTTTCAAAAAATATAAGTCCTCATGCTACTACCTTTAAGTTTATTCTCTTCTCCATCCTGCTGTCTCTCTTACTCAATGCCTTTCTCTCACTCTATCTTATGTATTAAGCAAATAGTCCTTCTCTCCATCTCCACATTCCACTGTTCCTTCCTTTATTTGTGAATCTTCACCAGCATGCATCCATGCTCAGTCTCATCAACAGTAGATCGAGGTTCTGAGAATCTTTGGTTCTTATAAGAATTCTAAGCCTCAACCAAGTCATGATCATGCATGTGCCACGATACATTGGGATAGGAAATTAAATTGGCAGGTTTGGGGTGGTAGATTGATTATTTTTAAAGCATCGAGTGCTACTCATGATACAATCTTATGGATGTAGTGGTAGTGTGGATTATAAAAACTTTTTTCTAAACAATTTTCTTGGATGCAATGAGGATATAAAGGAAGATTAATTTGATAAAGTTTTTTTGCAAACACAGGAAACTGTAATTTAGAAATATGTGAGCATGTATGTGTGGATGTGCATTGTTGAGGGAGGTTGAAATTTATTTATTAATTAAAATTTTTTAAACTCAACTTAAATTAAAAGTTTTGCAATGCATTTCTCGGTTCCATCTACTATAGTATTAATTATGATAGATGCTCTTGTGACTGAAATTGATTAATTGAATGTTTGGGAAGATTGATGATTGTTATGGACAGAGTTGGTATAACAGGTGCATGTGACTAAGTCCAGGGATCAGATCTGTCATGGTTGTTGCCTGTGAATAGGCATTGACTGTTCGCAGGCTCTCAGGTTCCCAGGCAACTCACAAATCACAACTCTGGTCATGACATTGCCAATATATTTTTATAAAGCACAATTCAAAAATAATTTAACCGTTGGCAGTAAAAAAGCAGTCAATCTGCAGCTAATTAATTATTCCGTAATCAAATCCAATAAGCTTCACGATAATAATGATGTTCATCCTCTCATTACAACAATTTCACAACATTATCATATCATTTTACACGTACAATATGATAAAGTGAAGCCTTAAGTATCGCACAAACTGCAAAAGTGAGGAATTTAATCTCATTATAGTCTATAACATTTACGAACGTAGCTTTTTTTTTATATGCACTCTCGATTATTAAAATTTACTAGAATAAAGTACTACAATTATCATCTTACTTGATAAACTTGCTAGTTATTGCTTACGTACATGCAATTTAATTCTACAACAACAACAACATCATCTCCAATTTCATGGTGATGTTTAAAGTGCAGCTAATTGACTATATCTCCCCCCTTCCTGATACGACTATGCACAACACTATCCTTGGAAAGATTAAATTATACTTATCAGCTTTCGCCTTCCTTTATTCCTCTCGCATTCGATGCACACCTCATTACTGTACGCTTGTTTGTTACATGATCGCCATCCTCTCCTGCTTGCAATTAGCTGTATTTTTCTTAATGTTAAAAAAAGAAGTGACATGCCAGGCTTTATTATCATTATCATTATCTTCACGATTGAATGATAGTCCGTGACTTGAAAAAGCAGCAGTAAAGAACATTGCTGATTATAAATATTTTAATTAAAAAATTATGGATATGCTGTATTCAAGCTTAGAACAATATTCACCAAAAAAAAAAGGCACATGATTGGCCCTATTGGAAGGAAAGTTTAGTAAACATTAGAGCCATATCTGCATATTCATATTTAAACCTTAATTTTCGGGTTATGTGTACGAAACAAGATATGGTATGAAGTAGGTAGAGGCATAATAAATTTAAAATTTATGTATGATAAACTACAACCGGATATGTGTGCCTATATGCTACACATGTATAAATACTGCTGCTTATCCTGTTTTATTGTGGTCTTTTCGGCCTTTTTTGCCTCTCCGTCCCACACACACACACAATATCTATCTATGTGTCTCTGCATAATGCAAAAGCAGTAATTAATTTGCCTTTATTTTCACCATAGAAGCCTACAATTTTGATCTACACACATTCACCTCTTTTATCCCTGATACACACATTTGCATATGTAGGAAAAAGGAAGAAAAAGATGGAAGTTAGAAGGGGGGTTGTTTGGGGGTACAATTTTGTCAAATATTTTATTATTAGCATAATTGCATGCATATGCAGATGTGTGTTGCAAAATTTAAAATTTCAAATTTTCTTAATCATCGTCATCATCAGGCATGCCATTGTTCTTTATAATATGTGCAAATATTATTATTTCTATGTTGTATGCTTTTGGGGAGTGTGTAGCATAAGTTTTTGAAGAGACATGAACAAGAAAAGTATGATCAGCATTAAGTGCATCTTGTTGATAAGGATTTAATAACAAACCCATCCAATATGAGAGCTTTTTTTGCCTTTTAATTACATGCTGATAATGATATTTGAGACACATGCAGTTATCACTCATCCACACACACACACATTTTCAATAATTTATTCTTTCATGCTGTTTCTATCATTATAATCATCGTCACATGATTATTAAAGCCAAAAGGAAGGATAAGATGAGATGAAAAAGCATCTTCTTACTCATGAGGAAAGAATAAGCAAACATCAGGACAGAAAATAATTATAAATCATAAATCAAATTACTCTCATATACATACAGACTTACACACATGTGTATTGTACATAAAATTTATGTATTTTTAGCATCATCAGTAGGAAGAAGAATGTTTTTTAAGGTTGAGTGTGAGTGATTTATAGGGTAGTGCCAACATCCGTGATACTTTCATAGTTTCTCGATCGATCAATAGAATCTGACCGAGTCACAGCACAGCATAAACCTCTAATTCATATACTTTACATTATATTACATAGTGTATGTACTCTATGGTGTTGTTATCGGAGTGAAGGAGGTTTTTGAAAAAAAAAAAAAAACTTTTAGTTGCTGCAATAATTAATAATATACATTCATTCTATTCCCCAATACACATCCATTCTGTATGAGAGACTTGTGTTACTGCAAGTTGTTAGAAGGGAAAAGTTTTGTGTATATATACATCTACATATGGATGAACAAGCACGACGTAATAAAGAAATTTTGTGTTATGTATATTCTACATGTGTACACTTGCTTGACGTCGAGAATGTAAATTGATAATTAATTGATTTCTTTTCTTGGTCCGCAAAAGGTCCTTCCCTCACTCATATGAGTGTGTGCCTTAACATTCCATCCGTTGTAAATATTTCACACACAATCTTCATTGTGTGTATATGACCCCAACCATCTCTCATCTAATAACATCCGCAAAAAAATACCATAAATACTCCACCATAGTCGACCCATTCCTATACCATCCAGCCAGATGGTGTATATTTGAAAATTTATTATCTGCGGGCGGGATGGAAAAATATAAAAAAAGTGGGTGGTTAAAAAGCTGCTATATATATATGTATAGCTTCACTCGCAAGGCATATTATGTGTATATAGATTTTTTTTTGTAGAAAATAGAAGGAAGAAGAAGAAAAAAAGCCAATAGATTGAGGAATTGAGGCACCTCTCGGTACTCGGAGTGTACATGTATGTATACATGCTCTCGGTGATGATGTGGTACGGCTTTCAATATATCGTATGCTGCTATTGTTGTTGTTGTTGTTTTAGCTGCCCCTTTTTTTTCACCATTCTCTCGCTCAATATACATACCAATTTTTCCTTTTTACCTCTGTGTGTTATATTTTGGAATAGCTTGAAAAATGTAAAATTTTAATGAAGCTTTTCTCTTCCATTCCACCTTTCGTGGTATTTTTTTCATTAAAATACCATATTTAGATGGCGGATGCTATATTATTATATGGTGAATAATATACAGAGGGGTGAAATGGAGGAAGTACACAACAACAAAAAAAATTTAAACCTTAATTACACTTATTTATTTATTTTTTTAAAAATATGATGCTTGCTGGCTCCTCTGCTAGAAAATTTGCTACTCTATGATGATTATTAATGAAAATTTTATCGATTTTTTGCTACCTCCTGATGGTATTTTTATTGCTATTTTTTTGCTCTTCTCATAATAGGCACCTTTCTTATATCCTCCGACTCGTGTCTGACTTTATTGAAAACGTGAGAAATTCCTTTAAATAATTCTTCTGCTTTCTTTTCGACAGAAAATGTAATTCTGAATAATACAAAACTGAGTGTAAATATAATTTCGTACTAAATAATGCAATCTTTCGAAGAATGCGCGATGAGAAGCTTGTGACTTTGTATGAAAATCGACCCCGAGCTGCACAATGCTTCAAATTTCATTTCTGTAACCTCAAAAACCACTTTCTTTCCTTTAAAATACTCTATGACAGTCACTATGACATCATGTCACTCACACGTCACCGCCACAATGTCTCAACAACCACACTGCATTACTCGGGCTTAAAACAATCTTTTGTGTCGCGTGATTCAATTTTTTGAGTAAATTCAATTTTTCTTAAATATAATGAGATTTTTAACTGACTGAATTTCGATAGGTGGGGGAGGATTCCTTGATATTTCCAGCACAACTTTAAACACACGACACAATGATTTTAATATTCATAGTTTAGCACTAAAAAAAGTTCAAACTACCGCAATAAATTCTAAACAGCACTAAAAAATGAATTCAACTAATAATATCCATAATTGAGGTGCTAATGGGAGCCATGCTAGTTTTTTTATAACTCATAAAAAACTACTTGAAGCGACATAAAAATGAAACTTCTGTTTTGTTACTTGATAGATAAACTGCAGAGACTGCTGAATCATTTGAATTGTTGTTTGTCAGATGACTGCATAGCAGGAATTTACAACCAATTTTTTGATTGACATTGCCTTTATACCTGGAAGTTGTTAACAATTGCGTTTGAAAATTGAATTTTATAGCTTGGTTAACCAAAAGAATGTCAAGCTGTAAACATCTGCAAATTTGCTCATAGATAAATTCAGCAACCAAAAAAAGCAACGAAAAAGTTTTGCATAAAAACAGGTGTTCTTGTTAATAAAGCATAATGCACTTCCGAAAAACAAAAATGTTTATAACAGAAACAGAAAATGCACTCAACGATTGAGTTGTTCATTGCTTCCCGTGCGACACATGGAGCTTTATACACTTGAGAGTCTCATAGGATGCATATATCATTCAGTGTCTATTTGGCATGCAGTTTAGGGTCTATTTGGCAGTCATTTGAGAGTCCTAAGAAACTTGAAGTCCAGTTAGCAGCTAATTGGAATTCATTTGAAGTTTAGAATCTATTTAACATTCAATTGGAAGATTCAATTGGTACGGAGTCAATTTTACATTCATATGAACCCCATATTCAATTCTCATGGACTCAACATTCAATTCTGTGTCACTCGGGCCTAAAGCCTGATTTAAATAACTCTGATAAGTCCAAAATTTATGAGCTGTAAGGTCATAAAATAATATTTACATTTCATCAAAGATTTTCTGATCCTAATTAGCAAATATCAATCACAGTCATATCAATTTTATTCAATCTAATGACCAAAAGTCTCGCAACGAGTAATAAAAAACAAAAAAAAATATTTATTACATTTGCAGGCAATGAATTCGAGAGAGAATTTAATGAATGTTGCTATTTTTAACACTTTCAAGGTCAACAAAAAAAAAATCCATTCTCAAACAAGAAACGTGAACAGAACAATTCTTATAGCTAATACACGAAAAGTATGTCTATTTTATATAATAATAAAAAAACTATGTACATACATAGAAGTACTTCATTGTTATTTCACATAATGTTATTGAAATAACACAAATATAGATTTTTTTGAGAGAGTTAAGGAAGGAATCATGACTAGCACCACATAAAAACGAAGAAGAAGAAGAAGTTTAGTACACAAAGAGATGAAACTGGTTTAAAAAAATGCATACACGAGGTACTATCTGTGCTGTGCAAGCATATAGCAAGTGGAAACTATGGCACACAAAAAAAAGGTGGAAAATGAGAAAAACGTGAAGAAATGTTCTGTTTTGCTTGTATAAACAAGTAAGAAGCAAGCATGATGATGATGATGAAAAGTAAACTTTAAGACATGATGCATTTCAAATATTGAAACGCACGAAAATCACATTGGATGTATTATTGATGAAAAAAAATGAGCAGTTCATGGGACGATGAAGAAGAAGTGATGGAATTTCAAATTACATGTAGCATGTATACACACATTTTTTTATACAGCAATCTCATGATGTTGTACTACCATCCATCCCGTATGATGAAGGGTGCCCCATGAGAAAAATCTCATTTCTTCAATTTCTTTCTTTTTTCGTGTGTATGGCGATACAGCAACAATAATAAGAGGAGCAAGCAGCATGGGTGGTATGGGGATAAAATGAAGTGTCTCATGCTCTACTGCCTTTTCTCAATATTTTCAATTTTTTTTTCTTCTATTTTTACATCTCTCTTATTCACTTACTCATCTATCTCTTTCTCTCTCTCTCTCTATTCTCCATTTTTAGATGATGAAAAATTTACCACCAACAATGCGGGAAGGAAAAAAAGCTAAGGTAAGAGAATTATTATGGACTGAGTAGGTAGACGATGGCAAAAAAAAAAATTTTGAAAAGGCCATAGCAGATGAGACGAGGAGATGAAAATTGTGTGTATAATCCACCTCTCTCTTTCCGCATACCACAATTCAAAAATCCTCCCTCTCAATATCATCATACCCTCTTACTCTGTGATCTGTCAAAACCCCCTCAACATCGCCCAAACTCAATTCTTCTCATTTTCCCAATTTTACTCTGAAAATGTGTGTACACATACATGACGAGATGAGATGCAAATAATGGAAATTAAAAATAAATAGAAAAATTTTTCCTCAACGAGAAAATTTTCCGTTGTTGGTTTTTCTTCACTCAACTCACACACACACACACACACATAAGATTATTTACATATACATACATACGCAATGGAAAATTTGTAAGTTTTTTCTCTTCATCATGCTGTATGTCGATGTATAGTTTTTTTTTCTTTCTTGTGGTGCTTTGCCTTGTGCCTTGTGCTTGGTCGGTCTCCCGAAGAGACATCAATGCACACATATCAAAGACACACACATATAAACATTTTGTGGATGGGAAAAACTTTCCCTTTAATGAACGTAATTCTTTCCCTTATTCTCCACACGACTTATGTAGACTTATGTACATGATGCAAGTGAGCCTATTGTTATTACCGCCAACTCTCTCTCACTATGCTCTCCACATGCTGCCTCTCTCAATTTTCCTCTCTGTTATTTTCTGTTACTCGATAATAAAAAAAGAAATGCTGTATACACATTTAGGTATATATATTTAAAATATAATGGGAAAAGCGTCATCCTCGAGAGTCGTGCATACGGAAAAGTTATTTTCTTTTTTTTTTGTCATGAGTACAGAAAATAGCGCGACGATGAGCATGTGTTGGAGAGTGTCGGAGCGAAACAACAATAACAACAACAATACAAAAAAAAGTTATCATCGTCTGTAGACGATGCGATGCATGGAAAGGAAAGGAAAGAGGTGCTGCTGCTGAATGTACTTTTTCGGAGAAGAATTATTTTTTTTTTGTGAACGTCGTTGCCATTCTCCAATACTACGAAAAGCGCCACATAGCACATAAGAGAGAGAAAAAAAAAATCCCGACATTCGGTCTGTAAAATAATATTTTTCCTTTCCATTCTTAATACCGCTTCAGTCTTGTAAGAAAGTTTGAACGATTCGGTCGCGCAAAATTTCGATAAGTCGGGGGATAAAAATCTTATCAGGAACACACAAAAAATAAGAATATAATAAAATTATACAAAAAAAAGTTTTTCAGTTTTTTAAAATATTTAAAAGATTCAGTTCCGTTCACGATAATCAAGTATTGTGTGATGAAAGTCATTTTTTAGTGTGTGCAAGTCACTTTGTGGAAAGGAAGTAAAGAAAAAAAATCAATTTGCCGAGGCATTGATGTGAAAAATTAATTGAAAAATTATCTAAGTAGCTAGAAGGAGTCATCGAGTTTTTGAACAAGGATCAAGTGAATTTTTGGTCTCTAAAAAAAGTGCCGCGTGAGGAGCTTTCCGTGCTTTACACAATTCTCAGTTGAATGATACAAAATATACACAAAGAATATATATATATTTTGTGTTATTCTCATTCCGAGTCGAGTAAATGAAATGAAAATGTGAATCAGATAAACAGTCACAGCGTACATACGGCGAGAAAAAAAAATATTTTATTTGTTTTGATTGTGGTTTTTACTCATTCACGAGTAAAAAAAGAAATAATATAAAAACATACAATAATAAAAAAAAAAGTTTTTGTGCTCGGCGAGCTTTTTTTTGTTTTGAAAACAAAAATAGAAAAGCGTGAAAAAGGAAAAGGAACAATTTTCCACAAAGTTTTTTGAAGAAATATCTTTGTCAAAAGGTAAATTTATCATTTCGCATGCTTTGATAATGATTGACAATCTACAATTAAATTGTAATTTTTTTACACTACGAGTGGAAGTGGAACTAGGGAGAAAAATATTGAAATGACTTAACATTAATTAATGACTTTTTAATATTCTACGAGACAATTTGAAATTGTTTCTCATTCTACTGCTCATTCTGCTTGCTGCTCGTGTTCCTGAATACTGCTATAAATTGCCATTCTCTTGAGGATTTTTGAATGAATTTTCATTGATTTTTTAAATTTCAAAATTTCAAATTTCAATTTTCAAAACTTCAATTTTTAAATTTCAATTTTCAAAATTTTAAATTTCAAATTTCAATTTTCCAAAATTCAATTTTCAAATTTCAATTATCCAAATTTCAAATTTCAATTTTCCAAATTTCAAATTTCAATTTTCCAAATTTCAAATTTCAAAATTTCAACTTTCAAAATTTCAAAATTCAATTTTAAGAACTCAAAAATTTAAGAACATTTTGATTCCATTTCGCAAATTCATCAATAAAAATCTCCCAACCCAGTCTGCAAATTCCACAAAACCAATCCTCGAAAATCCCACAAAATAAAATCGATTCTCAATAAAATTCCATCCAAGTGTAGTTCTTTTAATTAAATAATGCCTCAACTATAATTTCAAGACAAAAAATCAACACAATATATTTTTTTAGATGTTCGACAGCACAAGTGAGTGAGTGAGTGAATGAGAGATATGAAAAAAGTAATTAAGAAATTCTTCAATTTTGTTAAATTGCGGCGAAAAAAAATAAATAAAAGTTATGCTTGTATATCCCATCTATATATAAGAAATTAACTGCCAAGGCAATAAATCATTAATTTAAATTAAAAAACGAGTAGAATGAAGACAGAATGAGAGAACCATAAACTGTTGTTTGAGTATGATCTTGCCGTCCGTCCTCCCATCGTCTTCTTCTTTCCGTCTCCCTCTTTTATGCTGCAGTTTTATGATAAAAGATTTTGGTGCTTGGTTGGGACTAGGAATGGTTATTGTTAAAGACTTAAGAGAGTTAATTAAAAAGTATGAAAAATGTGAAAATTTGAAAATTCATCAATTTCATTTTTATTTTCAACTTTTAAAACTTTTAAATTTATTCAAAATTTTAAAATTTTTCTAATTTTTCAAATTCAAAATTTTCAAATTTAAAAAATTCAATTTCTGAGAGTTTCAAACTTTAAACATTTTGTAAAGATAGATATTTGAACTTTTAAAACTTTTTGTATTGTTTTAAACTTTAAAAAATTTCAAATCTTAAAAAATGAATTTTCAGAAAGAATTTAGATTTTTGAAAGCTAAGATTCTTTATCAATCTTATAATGAATTTTGAAAATTTTCATTTTCTAAATTCTGAAGTATTTAAAATGTAAAACTTTTGATTTTTTTAGTTTTGAAATCTTTAAAATTATTTAGAAATTTAAGAATTTTTCAGTTTTTAAAATTTTAGAATTTTTAAAATTTTAGAACTTTTTAAATTGTTTCAAACTTTTGAAATTTAATTTTAAAATTTTTGAATATAAGTAATATTCTTTGAAAAGCTTCAAATTTTCAATTCAAATTAAATTTTTGCTTTTGAACTCTAAAAATTTAAGAATTTAATAAATTTTAAGTAAAAGTTTCAAATTCTAATTTACAAAATAAAATCTTGCAAATATTCCAAAAAATTTTAAGTTTAAATTTCAAATAATTGTAGTCAAATTAGTAAAATACTTCAAAAACTTTTAAAAATTCATAATCTTTACAACAAGAAAGAAGTTATCAAAATCCAAATTAAAACTACAATGTTGCATAAAAAGTTTGAATAATTTCCATTAAATTCCCAAACACAATGCTGATAAGCAAAAATGACTAACAAAGAAACTTAAAAAATTGCATAAAAAAAAGTCCACATGGAGAAGTAAAGTAAAAAAATTGATAGTTCTCAACGTGCTGATGCTGTCCTTTTTTGTGTGCATCAAAAAAACAAAAAATCGCAATTAAAAACAATTGAATATAATTATCATAAAAAAATTGTTGTACAATCTGTACATGAAAAATTTGTAATTTAACATTTATCCATACACTCTCCCGTACCCAAAAAAATAAAAGAACTTATTATGCACAAAAGCGTTTCCCACGTTTTCACCTTTAAATCCCTCTCCTTTAACTCAAACCAGCAACAATAACAACAACGGAAAAATAAATTCTTTATCTCTCTTTTCTCATATTCTCCTTTAATTTATCTCATCTCCACCTCCTTTTTTTTCTTGTGCTGTGCAAAAATTTCATTTATTTCGTCTTTTTTTTAGAATTCTCTTCAAACCACGTTCGATTCTTTATGTTGATGTATAAAAAAAAATAAAGTTAGTTAAGTAATGAAGAAAACAAAGCAAGCACACGAGAGGGAGATGAATAATATAAAAAACATAAAATAAAGTTTAAAGAATGTCCAGACATTTTAATTAAATGGGATTTTAATTAAATCGTGATCATAATAAATTCTCTTTTCTGCTTTTTTTATGGCATTTTTCTCTCTCTTCCTCTGATTCTTCATGCACTTCCCATTATTATTATCAATTTTAATCATTTTTTCGTGTGTAATGAAAGTGCATTATGGTTATTAAAATATGCTTATGGCAACTAGACACAATAGCTTTCTTGCTTAATATGGCTTTAGTTCTCATATCTAAGCAGCTGTGAAGGAGAAAAAAAAATGTTGGGTTTTTTTATGAAGACTTGCAAATTATTATACTTATAGTTTTCAATATTCATGGATGAAGTTGCTTGCTGGAATTGTTGATGCATAGTTGAGTGAACTTTGGGTTATAACAGGGTTGTCCAGGCATTTTTTGGTACAGCAAAGTGTCGTGACACACAGGAAAAGGTTGTAATGATGAAAATCTTAAGGCACAGCTGGTTTTATAAGAGTTAACTTGATTTTTATCGATGCTGCCTGTTTTCTAAGTTTCTTGAGAAGTTTTCTCAACTTTTGTCTAGTCTTCGACGGTTTTGGTTAATTATCAGGCATGGTACGAACAGTCAGGAATTTAATATGGTCAATCAATCAGCCTTTAGTACCAGTAACTCATATTGCATACTCTAAGCATTCATAAATTAGCGCAAGTCAGTAGAAATTCAATGCAGTCAAAACATTCTCAGAAATTTCAATTTATAACCGATTTTCTGTTTATTCCGCGAACGAATTCCCTTCTAGCTACACTTTCTCGGTATAAAGCAATTTGCATAAATCCTTCGTCTATTTTCGTCTTAAATTCATTCAAAATAAAACATAACGAGACAGTCAATAAAGTCGATTTTCCAGATAGGCGTCTTTGCCCACTCTTATTTGTGAATTGGAACTGAATTTCATTAACAAACTTTCTTTTAAAAAAGTTAGAATTTTCTTCTGAATTGTCTTTAAGAATTCATGAAATTTTGAAGCATTTCCTGAAAAATCTTAAAGCACATTCCTCAAAAGAATCTAATCTTTAAGCTATATCCCCTAAATATTCAACTAAAACACCATTAAATTTAAATAAAACAACAGCAAAATCCTTAATGGTTCTGAAAATTTTTACATCAAACACAGCTGTTGTGGATATAATTCTTAAAATCGCATGAGACATGAAGATCCCACATAATTTATAGACAAAAAATTCCAGTATATCCAGTAGAAAAATTTACCTCCTAAAAAATACGTTATCGATTTCCATCTGACCATCCATAGTTGACGCAAATGACTTCCAGTATAGTCTCATACTCATATATATAGCAGCGAGTAAGATGGAAAAGCCATAACGAGGGGAGTAAAAAGAAATTTATTTTCATTCATTTATGCAAATCAACGCTAATTGATTGTTGATGTTATTTTAATCTCACATTAATGATGATGATAAGGCAAATGTAATTGCACAATTGAGAATGTTTTTTTCATTCGTTCACTTCTGCCTTTTTAGTATTGATAAGTTGAAGTGAGATGGAACGAAACCGAGAGCAATTGTGCAGAAATTATTTCAAGACTAGCAAGACAGAGGAGATATATCCACAATAATAAAATAACAATAGCACAAATAATGAGTAACAAAACACAAAACTGGTTTATCAAGTCTTTTTTCGAGCAGCAAAAAAGCGCGCGGCAGACAACAGCCACAAGAAAAGAAAAAAAAATACTGAACTGAGACTCTTAAAGATTCTGATACAACAACAACAATAATGGTTGTTCCTTCTTTTATTATAAACTTCTTCTTTGTTTCGCTTCACAATTTTGTGCTGCTTTTTTTTTGTGTGTTGGGAAGAACAAACGTGGTTCAGGGTCGTTGCGATTTTTTTTTTATCTCTCTTATTCACTCACTCCATCGTCTCTATCCATTCTTTACGAAACTTAAATCTTTTTTCAAAGCATTTGCATCATTTACGAAGCATTTTTTTTTAAATTGGATGTTTGGGGAGTGGATTGTAAGTGATGTCATTATTTAGACTTACTACCTTGCAATTAGAGCTTGTAGTTGACTCAGGAATGTCAATTCCACTTCATACATACCTTGAGTCGACTTGGAATACTCAAATACCACAATTGTCCATTCCATCGCGTGTTACACAACTTCAGACCATCCACACACCTCCTTAATTGAATATCCTCAATTATGCATGACTCCCATGAAGAAGAAGGCAAGCAAAATGCAATTGTTTACCGAAGAGATTGAGTTGTGAGATCGATGAATGCGAAAATTGTGTCTCAAGCAACTGTAAAAATCCCTGTAAGCTCTTTGCAGACTGTAAGCAAAAAAAAAGTGCATTTTTTACATTTCATTCTCTTCCAATATGAATCTGTGTTATCGTTCAATTACAATTCGAACATCAACTTGTTTTCATTCCTTATTTCCGTAGTCTCATTTCTTCTTCCTTTCTTTTTTTTATTTCATTGAATTGGAAGTTAAGGAAAGGAGAATAAATATTTTTACTCTTCAACGGCTGCCAAGAACGTGATTGATTCATACAAAGGAATGCTGGTTCTTATTCTTTTTTTTTTATTCATCTTACACATCATCATCATATATATACTTCACTTATGTGGTGTATTATTGTAAGAGCATCTGTATCGATTGGAATGAACGGAATGTTTTATTGTGCAATTTCAATCCGGCAAAAAAACATATGATTTTTATGAATTTTCTCATGCTGTATGTTATGCTGAAAATGTTTTTATTGTGTCTTTCATGAACACAAAAAACATTCATCGACAGTGACTTGATATGTGGCACTGAACATTATGAATTATTTAAGATTTCTTGTTAAAATTGAATCTTTTTCTCATCGTTTTTTTTTGTTTTGTAAGAATGTGGATGTCCACTGGGAATTGAATGTTTATGTATGAGGAAATTCATGAAATTCTTGATTTCTTTTGGTGCTGTGATGAAAAGCAGCAGTGACGTGGTTGTCGACGAAGAAATTGTAATGATTCTGGTTCGATTCTTCGAAATGTCAAGTTTGAGTCAAGTCCAATTTTGAGTGCTTTTTAACCTGTTTAAAGCATACCAACTTGGTGATTCATATGACATTGATATGCCATGAGTCACACAATTGTTCAGAGTTGAGAATCTATCGATTAATCCACTCTAACTTAATCCGGATTCGATTAACCAACTTGCGACATTCAAATTACATTTAAGTCTCTCTTAATATTGTTAATCATGCAAAAAATTCAGGATTTTTAAGCACTTAACTCGCAAGTCAATTAAAAACTTGATTTCCATACTAAATGCCATTCGTAACGACTTTATGTCTACTGTTTTATATCCTAAAACTGGATCATTTCTTCTTATTCAATTTCAATTGGAATTTCAAGTCAGATCTCCACTAAGATCATTATCGATTAGAACTCATTCCTAAAAATTCCACAAAAAAAAAAAAATCCGTTAAATCTAGAATATTAAATGAGACAATCCATTCACAAAAAAAATGTTAAAGCCGTAGATATTTGCATAACTTAATTAAGAAAGAAATTCTAATTTATGGATGTTGTTGCTGCAAAAAAAAAAGGTATTAATAAATTTTTATAATACCATAAAAAATTTTTCATGTTGAAAACTTTAAGGCACAAAAAAAGAGAGAGAAAAAAAAGGCAGACAATGTATGAGCAAAGAGATTAAAATTTGTGTGAGTCTTAAACTTTATGACTCTCGATGGACGAAATAAATCTATCAGATATAAAAATATCTTTGTTCCTTTAGAATGCTCACAGGAGCTTAGTGTTGGATAAATTCATACATACGTGAAAAAATAAAGGAAGCAAAAGAAGCTTATTATCTATCGTGCATGAAATTTAATGTGAATCAATATTTTTCAGTATATATGTGTGTCTATATATAAAGGAACAAGCTACGCTTATCGTGAAAATTTATAGTTTTCGAAGCTTTCTTCCTTCTCCTTCCTATCTGCATTTATTACGAACAGAAAAAAAAGTTAAATTTACAACCTTGTCTAGATTAGAAAGTTTTATATTTCCATAAGACTGGCCTCAAAATGCACTTTTTTTCGTACATTTTCTTAATAAAAATTATAAGAGTTGATAAGAGTGAGTGGGACCGAGCGACACAGGCTGTCTCTTTTTTTTGGGTCATTTGGGGTGCTAAGTGGAAGCGGCTTCAAGTTGTTATCAATAAAAGAGGTTTTGAGGATCCTCAACATCTCCTTGACAAAGCCTTCTTCAATTGTGTCGCTCGGGAAGCAAGAGAAAACCTGCATAAAGGCGATAACCTCAAGTGAATGTCGGCGGAATGGAATTGGAAATGAAATAAAAGAAAAAGAAATATTGTGGAATTCCCATATGACTTCACTTCAGACTATCACAACACAATATTTCATTTCGCTCCCATTTTTTGTTATGTATGTGCTATTAGATATCTTCTCATGCCTGTAACAGAAATTCCACTATTGCCACTTTTTCGCCTTCTTCTCATATCTTTTTTTTATATTTTCTATTTCCATTTCTATCTTTCCCCCTTTTTTACGTCGATAGATTTTCTTCAACCCCACACCATAGTCACCACCATCGTCGATACCTTTTCTCCAGCTCACAAGAGAGTTGATGGTGGCAATTTATTTTTATGCTTTTCCCAGACTTTATTTTCTTTCACTATGTTTTATGTTTGATTCTTCTTATTCTTATTTTTTTTGCACTTCTTGTTGTTCATTTCATGTATGTACATGTGTTCATACATAAAAGGAATTCTCCCGAGAGGAAGCGTAGTTTCGTATCATTTACCATTGGAAGAATAACAGAAAAATATAATTTAGTGCCTGATATGTTGAACTAAAACAAAAAATTTTTCATTACCGCTAACCCGAAAGGTACATAAATTTTTAGATGCACAAGCTGAATATAAACAAAGTGGATAGACAATATTTTAATAATAATGAAAATTGATCAATAAGCGTATTGTAATTAAACAATAACAACATTGTCATAAACAATAGAAAGCTCTAAATAACTCTTTTTTTTTAAATCAACATCCTCCCAGTGACAACAAAACTACAATCGCATTATTTTTCATCCCTGCACTCATACATACGTGTTGCCATTTTCAATTTATATTGCTAAAATTATATTTTTGCTGGTGAAAATTCAATTTGCATAAATTTCCCAAAAAATAAACATTTTTCCCTTCTATTACTCCTCCTTGCTATCAGTTTTATTGTGTCGTTGAGTCCTCAACCCGAGTGACACAAATGACGAAGGAGCCGCAACGGAACTCTACAATTCACAAAAATACGTCATAATTATTTGATGGCAAGTTAATGTCCAGTTGATGACTAGTTCTAACGTTTTATTGTCCATTCGGGGTTTTTAGTGCTCCTTTAAGCTTCTCGTACTCTCCATAAACTGGAAGCCGCCTCTGTTTTACGTCCATATGACTGCTTCTTTCTAACATGCTCTCGAGAGCTTGATAACCTTCAATGTAGTAGATGAGCATGCTCATGAGCGTTGCTCTTAGCTTACTACGCTCATTGCTTGTTAGGATCCAGTTTCCATCGCCCATATGGCTCAAATAAGCAAAGAACATGCTTTCATGGTACAAAATGTCTATTACGGCACCTTAAAGCAGTCCCTTTTCCTGTTAGAGTGTCTCACTCGGGCTCAATCTCATTAATAACACTGCAGATGTAGAGCTTCTTAGAAGGCATTTTTAGGTCCAAAAAATTATATATTTAATTTCAACATAAAGACCTAACACAACATGTATAAAACAGTATTATTTGAATAATAATGGCTCTAAACACCAGCAGTGTGGCTGCATCAGCATCAGTGATATTATTCATACACAAATTAAACAATAATAATAATAATAGCTTGTTGTAGTGTATACGTTTATTTATAAATTTTAACATTTCTCTGCATCGGCGATAAATTTTATGGCGTTGATGGCTTTTCATGCAATTAAGAACTTTTATGACGGCTCATGGGAGGAGTTGAGCTGAAAATTTTTTCAACTCTCTACTTTTGACTCCTCTTAATAAATAAATATATATATTTTTGGAGCAGCATGTACATACAGTACACATCACCATCATCATCATCATCATCAAGCAGCAGTTCCATCCCTGTGTGGGTTGTAAAAAGGAAATTATGGAAATTTTTAGTTTCTTTCTCTCCAATTTTCCATCTCCAGCTCCCCATTCTCATTCCTTCATCTCCGTGATTTATTGCAAAACACCCCGAGAGTGTAATTGAAATTTTTGAGTGCCTTGAGCGTCGCTGTTATTTTTGCAATTTGCATTAATTGCATAAATTTTTCTTTATTCCTTTCCATTTTTTTTTCTTCTCTGTGTTGTGTGTGAGTTATGTATGCTGAGTAATAATTTTTATTCCTTTAATGCCGAAAAAAAATCTCCATAAAGGCATTTTTAAGCAACAGCAAGCAAGATATAAAAATGGGAGAATTCTAAGAGAATTAATCAAAGAAATTGCACAGCATTAATTTCGTTTATGAAAACCATGAAGCCATTATTCAAATTATAAATTTTCTTAATATCCTTTACTTCCTTCAATCATTCTTATTCTTTTTTTGATTCATTCCTCTAAATTATTGTCTTATTCGCCAACATAAATTTAAGAGAGAATCCGAAAATTAAATTTTTATGTGCTCATATTTTAGAATTTTTTATGACTTAAAGGAATCGTTTACATTCCATTCGTTAATTATCACGTAGGGATAATCATTACGTTCGATGTTTATGTTCCTTCCAAATTGCTATGTGAAAGGATTTACAGAATAAAAAAAATGTTATTGGTTGCTTATTAAATATCAAATTGTCAGGTAGAGAGCAATAATTATTATGGATATGTATTGACAAATAGCTATTTTCGAAATTGGAGGTGTTCATCGAGACCAAAAAAAAAAAACGGAACTGAAGGAGGTTTATCGGGTTGATAAATATTTCAAATTGATTGTTTTGAAGGTTCAGGGGTTGTCGGAGTTAGGGATGGATTTTAGGGGACTTTAGGGGCTTTTAGCTACGGTATCCAACAAGACTGGCATCATCCTCCTGGTATGAATGGTATGACCTTCTTCCTGGTATAATCAATTGACTCAGTACTCTTGCTGAGCATATTTTGCATCCAAAAATTGAATTTTCATCTACAAACCGCTTGAGAATGGCGTCTTAAGCTGACTCTATCGTTTGCTTCCATCTACCAATTTCCAATACCAAGTTCATTACTGTCTCTATCGACAGCTTCTTTCCAAGACTTCTTTTGTCGTCCACATAAGAACATCTAAGTTTAAACCCTAAAAAATCCCAAAAACTTCTGTCAATTAACCACTTTCTCACCTTGCAATTTTCAATAATCCAAATCCTTATCTCCAAAAAAGTATCAGAAAGTAAAGGCATAAATTCACTTCCACACAGAACCATTAAATTTCTATTTCACGATACAAAAATATCTTAAAGACATTACTTGAGAAAGTTGAACTACATTATATAAGAAAGTTTACGTGAGTTTCAGTTCCAACTGCAATACCAATGACTGTTCGGAACATGACTTAAAGAATCTGAACTTTATTTACTTGAAAACATAATTTTAAAATCTAAATGTCAGGAAAATTCAATTTGATTAAGTCGAGAAGAAGAAAATTGAAAAAAAAAAACTAAGGATTGGAAAATAGTAAAAGAAGGAAAAGAAGCATGCAAGGTTACAAATGCGAGCTACAAAATACATCTACAAAGCATAATAAATTTTGCGCTCTAAAATAATAAAAATGAGAACACATACACACATAAATTATAATTTATATCCAGCCATAAATTTTCATTTCTACTTCTTTATTTTTATTTTATTTTATTTTTTGTTCCTTTCCTCTTTCTGTTTTGTTGTTGTTCTCACCTTTGACACCCTCTATAATGTCCATAACATCCTCGCCCGGTAACTTAAAATGGAGCAATTAGATTTCTTTTCCATGTTTACGAAGAAAAATGATTTTATATTTTTTCTTCCGCTTCTTTCACCTTTTTTTCTGGCGTTCATGTATTGAGCTTTAAGAAGAAAGAAAGGTGGAAGTGAGAGAAGAATTATGGGAATATAATACAATACATATCATGAACATAAGTTTTGTGAAAGGAAGAAAATTGAGAAAAAATCTTAACAATTGAAATGGTTTTCTGATTTTGAAATTTAATTTTGATCTCATTTTCAACTTTTTTGATTTCCGATGAATGCTTGTTGTGCTCATTTGGGGAGGATCCGAAAGGGTTGAGACTTGTTTTGATGATCATAGTCTGAGTTTGAATTCTATTTGAATTCTTTGTTGTGTCAAGTCAACTTTTCCATGCAAAATTCAATTTAACTTCAAATTCTGATCAAAGTAAACTAAGATTTCAATTAATTTCTTCAAAATTTCACCAAAATTCAAATTTTCAACTCAAATTTCTTTCAATTCTCAAAACCAAAGCCAAATCAAGTTCCAACTTGAAATCCTCAGTTGACAATCCATTCACTGGCACACCCCTTTGTGTACTTTCTTAGTACTCAGTATGTAGAAAAATGAAAAATACAAAAACTTGATGTTTACATACACGAAAAAAAATATAAATAGAAGCGCAAAAACATGTTTGACGATGATGATGATGATGACGACGATGTCGACGACAAGAAAGAAAATTTTCCCATTCTCTTATGGACTTTATTTTCATTAAAAAAAAAACTGAATAAATTTATGGTTGAAAAAAGATGATTAATTACATATTAGTTGAGGATTTTTCGACCCTGAATGTATTATATTTTTTTTATATATGTATGTATATCTCCTTCCTATTCTACCTACAGTGATTATGATTAATTATCAGGCTGCTACTTTGCTTTCTACCTGTCCAACGTATTTTGCTCTCCTTCTGCTCTGTCTCCTCTCTCCTTGTACATTCGCTCGCATCGGCTATAATTATGCATTAGGCGACATTAATTCTCATTTTTTTTACAGTATGAAATATTTCATACACATTCTTTTTAATTACTTTGGCAGTATCAATTAATTTTAATTTCATGTAATTTTACCATTTTTCAACATTTTTTTTAATCATTTTTTATTCCTTCTTACTGACTCATTACAGACAAGTGGTCGAGGTCGAAAGGCATTGAATTTAGGCGGTGTTGTATCGCCACGTAACTCTGTTAAAAATCAACAACAAGCATCGTCAAGTCCAGCACCGGCAGCTGTACCACAACCCTCACCAAATCAGGGAAGTGCCAATCAAAATACGCAGACAATTCAGCACCAAACAAATTTGATTGGCGTTACAGCAACACAAATAACCGCACAACAACCGCATCAGCAGCAACAGCAAGCAAATATTCAACAAATTCCGTCATCAACTGCTCAAACCATGAAGGAACAACCACAGCAACCAATGGTAAGTGCCTTTTCTATTGTTATTCACTTACAGAAATAGATTCCTATCCGACTTCATCTTCTATATGTTCATTGAATTCAGTCAGCAACTGTATATTAGCAGCATAAAGTATTTTTAGACAAGACAATTTTGAACATGTTCAGATTACTTGCTCTAAAAAATAAAAAAAAGAATGAAAAATGCATGAAAATAAATTGAAATTGCGCAAATGTGAAGTCTCTAAAACATAAATTTAAATAATTGAATTTTTTTTTTGTGCAAGTCACTGAGCTATCAATATTATTTTTCTTCTCATGAACATGTATCTGTGTGTATGTTAAGTCTACACACATAAATTGCAAGGAAAAAGTTCCTTGAAGCATGAAAAAGTTGAGTCAGCTTCATGAAATACTAAAACTATTACTTAGTGATGTAAAGGTCATCATTGGCTGTGTGCCATGATATGGATTCCTTATTTAGAGAATTTTGAGGTCGATTAAAATGAGAAATTTGATAATTTTTAGAGATGTTCCTTAAAATAGTTAATAAATCATCCTTAATGATGGATATTCAGGATTTAAATTTGATGGATTGTCTTTTTGAGTATGTTAAGTCTTAGAATGACATTTGGGAGGATCACTGTCCAGCTCGTCTTAGTTAAAGCTATCCAGAGTGACATCTACTGCTTCTACAAAGCTCAATGTCTAGGGTATTATCAGAAAACCAATTAAAGTGACTCATAGACCCTCCTAGTATCTAGTTAAAAATGAGCAAAGCTCAACATCCAATCAAAACTATCCATAGTTGTGCTATACAGCACCTTAATATCCTGCTCCACAAGAGCAAAGCTCATCATTCTGTAGATCATCAGATAACTACCCAAATTGACACATACAGTCCCTTAACATCCAGCTCAATAAGTAATAAGCTTACCATCCAGTAAATTATCCAAAAAACTACCAAAATTGAAGTTTACAGCACCTTAAGTTACCCAATTATATAGCTCCATAAGAACAAAGCACGACATTAAGTAAATCACAAGAAAAACATCAAGCGCGACATTTACAGCACTGCATAGCACCTTAATATCCTTAAATAATATTCAAATCCCAAATGAAAAACTTGCGTCACACCAGGAAAAAAATATAAAGCATAAAAATTGCCGGAAGTTTGTAAAATGCTGTAACATATTAGTTACATTAAATAACATTATTTTCTCTGTCTTATACATGAAAGCAATGTCTAATGGGGTGGAGGGTACAAATCGAATTAATTTTTTTTTTCCTCCATACATTCTCGATTGCTCTCAGTTTTTTCTTGTTCCTCTTACAACATTGATGGTGATGGATCATTAATTTGAAAGGAAAAATGCTGTAAAGCGTAAAAACATAAAAATCTAATTTTCCGCTCGTTTTTTTTTTCCTTCTCCTCTAATATTTTTTTATTTTATTATTTTTTTCCTCATTCCTTCCTTCCTTCATTCACTATAAAGCTTTTTAAAGCTTTTGAGCTTTAAAGTTTTTCATTCCTCCTCCTCCCTTTTTTTTCAAATTTAAATTAATTTTCCCCCCTCTTGTCCTCCTCAAAAATTCATTTTCTTTCTCTTTTTTTTGTGTTATGTTGTGTGCTTGGATGGAAAATGAAGGAACAATTTTTATTTTCAAAAGCACAAAATTGAATTTTTTTTAACTTTCAAGAAAAACTTGAGTTTTTTTTTTATTTTTTCATTAAAAAATCATCCAATTTTTTCTTCTGCTTGTGCTGTGTATGTATAATGAAAACTTACAACATGTATGTTGATGCATGTATGCTTTCTTATATCCTCTTGTGTACATACCTTATGTGCACTTTTTTTTCTATGTACTTTACATAAGTTACGAAAATAAAGGAAGAAAAATGAAGGAGAAAATAAAATAAAACAAACTGAAGTTTTTTAGTGCTTGAATTGAGAATAGGAAGTGCTGAATATTGAATGCACTTTGGGTTTTTGGTTGCTTTGTGCATTGGAGGGTTGATGGAGTTTTAAGGATGAGTAAGGATATTTTGTGACAATCTGCTGCTGGCGCTTCTTAATATCGTGATGTCATCATAGAATCATAAGCATGCTCATTCTTGAGGGATGCAAAGTAAAGGGAGGAGATCAAATGTACTCCGAGCTCTGTGTGACTTCTATTTGGTAGCTTAATTGAGTCTTAGGTCGATCAAGATTGGTTATTCGGGATATTGACTTAGTTCCTCATGATATTGTTAATTATCATCTTATTCAACCGAATTACAATTTGAGATTGATCAAGACATTCACCAGAATACCTGAAAAACCAGTTCCATCCACCCAGATAGCACATTAAACCAAAAGGTCGTCGTACCGAATTATTGCCAATTCCATGTCGAATCCTGTTCATACCAACATGACACCGGTCTAGTCCCGAGTCATACAATCCTAAAATGACCATTTTTTTTAAAAAAGGTTAAAGACTTAAAGCCAGTTTTGGGCAAACAGTAGATGAAGGATTCTTGTTTGTCAAAATGTTTGTTGTTTTCTTTGTGATCAACTATAATTTTCATAAGCATCTTGATCACTTCCCTTAAAAACATAGCTCGAAGTCGAATTGAATTTTATATGAAACAGCAGACTACACTTCATGTAAAATGTGAATCGACTTAAAGTTCCACTTAAAAATGCAACAATGAAAATGCGTCCAAACTCAACCCCAAATTCCCAACTTCTTTGTTCCTTGCATTTCCCCATATCGTGAACGAAAATTTATATAGAATATTTCCCATCCAAAAAAAAAGAAAGAAAGCAACAGCAATAAGAAAAAAACTTGATAAAGAAGAAACTTCCGTATAAGCACGAGAGAATTTATATTTAAAGTAAATTGTCGTATTTTTTAATGAATGAATGGAAGCTTTAAGAACTAAAAAAATTTCTAAGGAATAAGATAAAATGTGCAGCAAAAAAACTTTCATTTTATCGATAACTAAACAATAAGAAACTTTTCGTAGCGTACAGAAGTGAATATATAAATTTTTGTGCCGAAAACCCTGCACTTTTGTTGAATGTTTAAATTAAATTTTTGTTCCTTCTTCTTCTTTTATCAACTTCGTTGGCGTGCATAAATTTTCCTTTTTTTTCCTCTCTCTTCTCATGCATTTCATGCGCATATCAATTGCGCATTTTCGATCTTTTTTTTTTGTGTGTTTGCCTTCACTCCTTCTGGCTCACTCTCTTCTGACTCTGATGCTGGTGTGCTGGTGAGCGACGAAAAACTTATACTTTATTTTGAGGGAAGACGACGATGGGAATGAGTTTGTTCATAAAACATAACTAACATCCAACCATGCCATGCCTTTCATTTATATATATAGTCATACGTATGTGTATAGTTCCATTACTCACAAAATTTCACACAAATTGGATTTTTTTTTCTTGCATTTTATTTTTGTGTGCAAATTTGTTCTTCATATTTCAGTCACTGATATGTGCAGCCTCACTCAGTAATAACGTTAAAACTGCTGCAAAGATGAAGGCAAAAATTAATTAAATGCAAACAATTTTTTTTCCTTGCATCACCATCGATTGAAGTAACAGATTAATAATTGCTTTGAGCGATGCCGATCATTGATAAGACTTCCTCTTCTTTCATTTTTCTATGCATATTTAATGCAATTTTCTTGCATCTTCGTGTCACCATCAATCTTGAATATGATTGCAATCTTATTTGGGGTGGTGGCGTTTATAGTTTGTGTACATGATTCATCATCTTCTCCATTCTCATCACAAAAGTTTATTAGTTTGAGGAAAAATAATTTATAAACTAGAGAAATGGGCTCTTGCTGGATGTTGGGATTGTTTTTGGATGCCATGTTGGATTGTTGTGCTTGATTGTGGAATTGTTTAAGTTCTATCGAATATGCATTAGTTATTGCATTGATTTGATGAAAAGCAAACAAATTACGAATGAGCTAATATAAATAGCTGCAATTTGGGGTTTTGGTGTACCTCAGGCTTACCCTGAGAAGACACATGGCGTGAAAAAGGCAAAAAATGTGGTCCAGGCCAGGATAACTCTAGCATGGGGTCGAATTCGGTGAATTCCAGCAAATCGCCAAACTCTAACTGTCTTCTACCTCTTTTTTCATGTTCCTAATTAGGTATGAATTCCCATATGCTGCCCCATGATTCTACATACTCATAAATCCATTATAGCTCAGCATTTTGAGTTAGAAACAAGTCTACCTTAAACTATTAATTACAATCAGTTTTTAAACAAACTTTACGACATGAAATTTAATTTCTAGTTACATAAAAGTTCAAACTTTTTCCGTATCCACATCCACAACAGGATCGAAAATACCTTGAAAAATCTCAAATGAATTTTACAAAGTTGATAAAAAATTCATAAATTTTATTTTAAAACTCTGAGAAATTTCTGATGTAAGCACGTGTTTTTCAATTTTCAATAAACTTTTCATTTCCAATTGAAGGAACTGAAATTCCACTGATTTTGTCAATCCTCAATGGAAATTATTCACTTGAATTTGTAAATTTTTCATCAACAAAAAAGCCATAAAAAAGCACATCAGAGACAAACGCATGAACGAAACTATATATCGTGCATGCAGACATTGAGGTTGACGGGAATAAGAGACAAGAGGAGCAAAAGAGACAAAGGAAGGAAAAGTTGTTATCTGAAACTTAATTAAAATTAAACACATTTTATGTATATGAAATGAATGGGGAATTATTAATCGGATTTTAATTAAGATTTTTATCTTTTAATTAACAATTTTCAAGTCTTCTTCTTCCTTTAAACTTTTGCTTATTGATTTGGATAGTCCAAAACTAAAGTGATCTTCAATATGTCTATATAGCTGTTTATCGCAAACAAATACACAATTTACACTGACATCAATGAGAGCATCCGAGAGAGATGAATATGAGAATTGGATATGAAAATCGCTCCCACGAAAATAATAAACGAACATTTCTTTTTCCATATTATATACATTTGTAAATTTTTATGTTTTTTTATGTTCGCTGCACAAATTTCCACGTGCTTATTTATGAAACAACAGAGAGAATTGCTGCTGCTTTTTTCATTGCTCGTAAAAATTCGATTTATATCTTTTCATTCATTCATTTTTGGAGTCTCTCAATTTTTCCCCCGATTTATGTGATGAAAATAAAAACTATCGCGATATAATATCCATTCGCGGATGTCTTAAAGTCAAAAAAAAAATATATAAAATGTAAAGTCTGAAGGCAAAAATTAATAATAAAGAATGGAAAATTTATCGCATGAAAAAAATCTCATGAGCTCATTAATTTTCCTTATTTTGCAATTTCCATAAAATTCTAATAACGTGAAAAAAATACAGTAGCAAAAATTGCTTTTCATAAAATATTCAATTAAAGTTGGTGTGTGCCATCGTCTCATACTCATTCTCACTCGGTCTCTCCCCTCCTCATTTATTCGCCTGCTACTTTTTTCCCTTCCACATCATCCATATGAAATAAAAAAAGGAAGAAAAAGAAAATGAATATAAAGGTGGGATATAAATACATATACACGAATACATAAGCAAGTACATACATATTTTAGATCTATGTATAGAATGAATTTTTATTTTATTCTATTATTTCTGAGCATTAATATTTGCAAAAGATATTGGCAAGCTTTATAGTTTACAGTTTGGGTTGTTTCTAAATTGTCTGGGATTTGAATTTAGTTAATGTTGCCATTAGAGCAGCACAGTGCTGTCAATAGAACAGCAAAGTGCAATAATTAAAGCAGCATACTGTAGACACTAGGACACTGCTCCTGACAGGCATTGAGACAGCTTAGGTACCACAGTGGTATTTATGTACCATGGAAGCATGTCTGTTGACGGCAAGACGTAAAGGTATCCTGATTGCATCGTTATGTCTGGTTTTGCCTCATTTTTACTGCGATAAAGTCATGTGACTTCAAGATATTGAGCAGATCTTGTTACTAGAATATTTTTTGATTGATGAGGCAGTAATATTGTAGGATGATAAGGATCTGACAGGGTTGAAAGCTTTTCATAGTCATCTGATGCAATTCAGATGAGGGCAACTGATTGAGTAGCTAGAAACTTGCATAAAAAGTCCTTTAATAAATCTTTTTGATAGCCGTCATTTACATATGATCCTCGTAGTATTATTATTTAGTTTGAAACCTAGAGCAGTAAACCTTATAATTTCTTTTTGTTAATTTTATGTACCTAACTTTAATTTTTTTTAAATTGTAGAATAATTATCTGATGGTCAATTACGTTAAGGTAGGACATTTCCTTCAATTTTTTGTATAGTAGACCTTCAGTTACAATTTTAATCAATGCTCAATGACCCCCTTTTGAGAATCAATCCAATGATTTAATCAAAAATATCCCCTAAAAAATGCGCTTCATAAAATCCAATCAAAAAGTCAGCACGCGGTCTCTCCCTTACTAGTTTTTATTTTTCCTTTTTCCCATCCACAAGACATAATAGCATAAAGAAATATGGCAACACTGCCGAAAATGACACCACCCGTGTTTTTATGCATACTAAAACTTTAATCAACCTGGGATATTGCAAAATTATTTATTCATTTAATGCATGTTAAAAAGATGTTGCGCTAGAGGACGCGCGAGTGAGCTCCGCTCGCTCACACTAGGGAGTGATGCAAATAAAGTAAAATAAATTACGCCGCGGAGGGAAGGGAACAGCAGCACAAGCAGCCAAAAGAATATTTTCTGCGAGAAAGTTTAGTGAAAAATCAAATTTGTGTAAAAAAAATGGAAACTTTTTGGCAAAAATTCAAGAATAAAAAAAAGTGATTATGTTTATGATTAATAATAAATTTTCGCTTGTTTTTCTCATTTTTTGCCATTTTTTTATGTTTCAATTCTTTTGCGCCATGCTTGTTAATATGGCTTTATTCTTCACTCCCTCTATCTCCACACTCACATTCGCTATGCTTTGCCTTTTTTTTCCTCTTCCTTCCATAATTTTTTATGGTTATGAGATTTTTCTGTAACATACTCACAAAAATAAATTTTTAGAGATTTTTATTACATTTTTTTCTACTTATTTTCTGTTGGGGGTTGTCCACATATTACGTGTGATCCAAAAATTCTACATTCCTTTCTGCAGACCCCCCTCAGTACCAAAATCTCCATTATTGTCTTTGTCTCCATATTCACTTCCTTCTCCCTCTAAGACCATTACCTAACATCTGAACGACCCCTCTTCATACCGACGAGATGAATATATGAAGGCATTGAAAAATTGTATGAGGAACATCCATAAAGCTTTACATCTATATTATATCTATTCATCTTTCTCTAAGTTTTTATCACTTTGACAGTAAAAAAAAAGTTTTTTTTTGTTCTGTTCCTTATTTTCATTCTTATCGAGGCACAAGACCCGAATTTTCAATTTTCATGCACGAAAAAAAAGAAAGTTTTTCATGAAAATTTCTTTATTTTTTTTTAATTAAGAAATCCCTCTCGTGTCATTATCTCTAAAGACAAGACAAGTCCCGAGTCAAGTCAAGTCGAGAGAGATTGGAATTATTCATTGAAAAGTACAAAAGCTGCAGAATTCAATTTATTTTTAATTTACGACTTTTGACTGTCTTTAATTGTAATTTCCATATTTTCAACTAAAAACTTTATTTTATTTTTGTTCCTGTCATAATTTATTTATATTCTCTATCTTCTATATTTCTAGACACCAATGGCATTTTATCCAACATGGCAAACAGCAACTGCCGCAACAGCCACAACAGATCCATCACAGACGTGGCAAAATCAATTTATTCAACAAATACCATCACAGAATGGCGGCACAACAGCGTCTGTTGCTACTGCAATTGCGCCATTAAATTCACTCGACTTTCAGCCTCAGGTATTTGAAGACGAAGTTTACCATGTCCAATACCTGTATTTTTAATCAATTTATTATTTCTTTCTATTTATTATAATCCACAAAACTAACACACACAATCTAGGGCTATGCATACCCAAACGGTTATGTACAGACAACCGGTCTTCAGTTCGATCCAAACAGCCCGTATAGTCGTACCGCAACAACAGCCTATAGTTCACCAGCCATTCAACGTTATGAGTTTCAAGCACAACAAATCACACCAATAAATCAAGTGTCATTACAGAGTGTTAGTTTTGCGCCAAATGTCACAGCATATAGTCAAATCGCAAGTCCAACAGTACTGTTGAATCATCAACAACATCATTCACATTATGCCGCACATCAGCAACCGTCACATTTAGATCAATTGAATAATAAGCAAATGACAATGTCATTGACAACGTCGTCGGGAAACGAAATGCCTGGCTATCCTCGAGTGAACAGCGTTCCGCCGCGCTCACTCAACTGTAATGGATATCCAGGCTTGGGAGAATATGGCGGAAATTCCATTAATACAACAGCAAATAATCAATCAACAACAAACACATCGACAGCATCATCAAATAATCAGATGCAACCACCAGCATCTTCGAATGTGACACAATCGCCTAGTCGTCAACAACCATCGCGGCCAAATTCATCATCAAATCATTTATATCAACAGCAATCGCCAAGTCATTTTAATAATAATAATAATAATGGCATTCATATGAGTCCAACATCACAGGCACAATCGCCATCAAGTCATCATCATGGTGGATCGACAACGCCAAATAATAATCAACATTATCCAACAAGTGGCATGATAACGCCAACATCACATCATCAACAAATGCAAGATGGTGCACAAGATTGGAATCAAAATGCCTGGAATGGAAGTCAACATGGCGAAATGTTTAATCAATCTGATCGAATAAATTTAAATACGCGGTTAAAAACGATGATATTAAATAAAAATGACAAGGATCAGCAGCAGCAACAACAATCAACATCATCAACAAACTCGACCGGTCATTTTTTATCGTATAGCCACCAGCATCTCCAATCTTCTACTGAACAGCAGTCACAACAACAGCAGCAACTCAGTAGTGATAATTTGAGTAATAACAGCAGCAATAATAATAATTTACCATTAAGCAGTAATAACAATAACAATAATAATAATAGTATTGAGAGTAAGATTACTGACGCAGGAGATGATGGTGGCTTCAAGATGAATGATTCATGGAAATCATCGATAATAAAGCAAGAGCAGGAGCATAGTAAGCAACAACAACAACAACAACAACAGCAACAGCAGCAGGATTTTTTTGAGCATAAGCAGCAGTTAAATGAAAAAAATATTGGTATTGATCCGGGCGGTGGAGGCGGAGGTATACAAGAAGAGAGCTCAAAAGAACCTAAAGCCATTGACAATTATTCGAGTAATAACAATGGCAATAATAATGATAACAATCAACATACATATCCATCAGGCGGCGGCAGTGAGGATTTCTCAGCCACGTTGCCAAAAATCGAAAAAATATCCTCACATGAGAATAATAATGAGCATGAGAAGCACAGTTATGCATATAATTCGGCACATGAGTATCAGCAGCATCAGAATATGGTGAATAATATTAAGAAGGAAATTGGCGATGAGACAACGCCAAATATCAAGTTTGATGGTTATGAAAAAAACTATCAGAATTTTATACGCTATGCGGACTTTTGTGATGCCCAACAGCCAGGTCAATATCAAGACCATCAAAAGCAGCAATCACAATATCAACAAGATTATATACAACATCAATCTCAAGGATATAGTGCATATAATTATCCATATCAAAATTATCCACATCATCCGTCACAAAATTATCCACAACCGCATGCACAAAATGCGCATGCATACCAACCGTTTATGAGTCAACAAGCTGCATATCAACAACATGGACATCACCCGCATCATTCGACAAGTTTGACTAATTTTGAACAACAAATACCACTACATACATATCCAATACCAAAACACTCATCATCAACAACTCCAACGTCCATTCCATCATCGCCATCAATCTCATCATCTAAACATGGCGAATCAATTCATCCATCGGCGACACCAACTATCATTAAAACAGAACAATCCAATTCTTTACATCCGTATCCATTTTTGAGTGAGAATATGGCAGCAGCAGCGGCAGCTGCAGCATCATCTGGTATTAATAAGGATAATAGCGGTATTGGACAGCATTATTCATCTTCACGACCAATTAATCCAATTAATGAAGTACCTATTGAGAACTCTTGTAACACAACACCGACTAAAGAACAAGTAAGTTTATCTTTCTACTTTTATTATCTTTTAAGACTCCGCAGAGTTGGTAATTCTAATTGCTGATTTTGATTTTTCTCAAATGAATCTTTTTGCATCTTTTGATGCAAAGATGCAAACATTTTTAACGATTTTTTCAAAATCAAAATATTTGAATTTAGAGATGCAAAAGAAATGATGCAAAAAATAGACAATAAATAAGATTAATTAATAATTCCATAAATTACCAACTCTGTTTAGAAAATCCGTACACAAGAAAGTTGGTCAACGACTTTCCACACTTCTTCGTCTTATTCTTGTGTTATTATGTTCTGACTGTCTCTGAATGAAATGAAAAAAGAAAGAAAGTTACTTATAGAAAGTTTTCAATTTTAAACCAGCAGAGCATAAAAGAGGAAGTTACGGAAGAAGAGACAACACCAGTGTCTGAAGTGAAGATTGCAACAGCACAAAAGTCAACGTCATCCTCGACATCAAGTCGTAGTAAGAAACAAGCTGTAAGGGATATGTATAATGAGAGAAATAATAAGCCCGAAGTACCTGAATGTGATTGCTTTTCTTCGGATAAGAAACCACCAGAACCGGGAAGCTATTATACACATTTAGGTATGTATGAACAAAATCATTGAGATGATTCTTATGCTAATCATGACATTCTTATCTTAATTCTCTCAGGTTGTGCATCAACAGTTGCTGAACTTCGTAAAGAAATTGAGCAACGTGCTGGATTGACTGGAAAACAGTTGAGAATCGAAAAGGTTCTTTATACTGGCAAAGAAGGAAAATCAACACAAGGATGTCCCACAGCAAAATGGGTCATTCGTCGTGTCGATCCAGAGGAAAAAGCTTTATTCATTGTTAAAAGACGCCAAGGCCACCGGTAAGCAAGTGATGGTCGGCTGTCATCAAAAAAACACTTTTTCTCTCTGTCTATCCTTCCTCTATTCTGTTGTCTATTACTTAATTTATTAACTTAAATCATGATTTAATAAGACACACACACACACACACACACATACACAACATTTATGCATCAAAACTACGTACGAGTCGAGTCTACATTTATGATTTTGTCATCATCATCAAAAAAAACTTTTATTTCTTCGCGCTTATTAAATATTTATGCTTTATTCATATGCTTGGTTGAGGCTTCTTTTATGTTGGCATTTTTATTAACACACAAAAAAACATAAAAATTTCCTTTTCTGGTAATTATTTTTTTTTTGCCTACCTTTTTTGTATCTATACTCATTTTTTGCTTCCTTTTCTATTACTCCCACAATAATAAATTCTGTCACTTTTTAATTCTCGTTAATGAGAAGCTTAAGCTGTGTACAGATATTTCCATTCACAAAAAAAGTTTCCATTTCTTCATATTCTTAACGCATTTTTTTTTGTTGTTGTTATTTCTCTCTGTGTAGATGTAGGGCTGCATTTATCGTGATATCCATTGTGGTTTGGGATGCTCTGCCATTAATTGAAGCTGATAACATGTATAAGCTTTTGGTTCATAAGGTAAATTTTTTGGATAAAACCAAAAATGACGCAATTTAAGGCTTATTAATTTTTTGTGCATTTACAGTTGAATAAGTTTGGCTTACCCACAACGAGACGTTGTGCTACAAATGAGAATAGAACTTGTGCTTGCCAAGGTAAGAATTTTATCCTAACGGAAAATTAAAATTCAAATTATTATTTTAAAAAAGGGTGCGAAACTACATAAAATTTACCACAAAGTTCCACACCCCTTTTTCCAAATTTCAACCACAAAAATCCATCTCAAATAACATAAAAAATTTATTTCATTCCATTTCGTCAACAGGACTTGATCCGGAAACATGTGGTGCTTCATATTCATTTGGTTGTTCATGGTCGATGTATTATAATGGCTGTAAATACGCACGTTCAAAGACAGTACGAAAATTTCGTTTATCGGTAAAGAGTGAGGAAGCGGAGATTGAGGAACGTATGAATATTTTAGCAACCATTCTAAGTCCATTATATAAGACGATAGCACCGAAAGCATATGATAATCAAGTGCAATATGAAGTTGAAGCTCCTGATTGTCGATTAGGATTAAAGACGGGCAAGCCATTTTCTGGTGTTACGTGTTGTGTCGATTTTTGTGCACATACACATCGTGATTTGCATAATATGCAGGATGGATGTACGGTACAAGCGACACTATTGAAACCGAGACCATATGGAATGCCACCAGATGATGAACAACTTCATGTTCTTCCGTTATACACAATGGACGGTACTGATGAGTTTGATAGTGAGGAAGGACAAAAGAAGAAACATGAAACCGGTGCAGTTCAAGTTCTTGAGAAGTGAGTCCTGTAAAATTTTCGATCCATTATATTTATTTTTGTTATTTGCTACTGCTGATGGTATATGCTTTAAGAATATTTGACTAATCTCATTTTATGTTATAATTTATGCAAATAGATATCCAACAGAAGTTCGTGTCCGTTCGACACCATTACAACCATGTCGACGTCATGGCAAGAAACGTGGTAATGAAAAGGATCCAGAGGGTAGTGAAACGCCGCAGATTTCTCAACCACTTACGCCCGTTCCCGTACCGCAGCCAATCATTCAAACGCCACCTCCAATGCCACCGACATCAAAAGATTCAAAATCTAAATCACGAAGTCGAAAATCAAGCACGTCTCGTTCACAAACACCTGTCAATCAAACCCAATTGACTCCACAAACGCCAACAATACCGTCACAGAACAATCAAGGCCAGAGCGCATTTTCAACTCCTACTCATCCACAGCAGGCTGTTAATAATCAACAACAACAACAGCAACAGCAAACACAATTACCTGGAAATGGCAGTAATACAAGTACGTTATTGGATATGGCATCAATGATTGATAATTTCACTGATGCTCAGCTTCAATCGAATCAAATATCTAGTACTGTTTTAGATTCACCATATTCTTATGATTATCAAACCGGTCAATATATTGATAATCGACAATATCATTATCAATGGCAACAAGACTATAATAAATTGCGTGGTGAGGAGATATCACCGGATACAACAACGAGGCCCGGTAGCAGTAACAGTAGCACAAATAGTAGTTCAGCATTTAGTCCAAATATACAACAGCAAAGTCAAGGATTATATGAGTCGAACAATAATAGTCTTACGAATGGTTTAATTAAGGATGAATATGCGAAAGGTCAGCAATATCATCAATTAGAGACGGCATTTGTAAAGCCAAAGGCGCCTGAATATAATCCACAAGGTTATGCAAATTATACACCTCATCAGCCTGTACCTCAACATCCAAATAATTATATTGGATATTCAGCATATCCCTACGATCCATATGCATATAATAGTTATAGTAATTACTCATCAAATTATCCATCATATAATATGGGATATGGACAGCCAACAGCTCAATCAAATTGGGGATTATATCCACAAACATCACCAATGGGACCTACAGCAACGCCCGTAATTCCAGCACATTTTCCACCACAATCAGCACTCGGTCCACCAACAACAATGAATCCACCGCCACAAAAAATAACAGAAGTAATTGGCGAAGTAACTGAAATTAATGACAATCTCGAGTGCTTCCAAGACAAACAAATGGGAGGTGTAGCCGTTGCATTACCTCATGGCAGTGTTGTCATTGAGTGTGCCAAATTAGAAATGCACTCAACGACTGCATTAAAGAAGCCAAATCGATTGAATCCAAATAGAATATCATTGATTTTCTATCAGCATAGAAATCTCAATCGACCGAAGCATGGAACTTGTGAATGGGCTGAGAAAATGAGATTAAAGAAATTAGGAATAACAACGCCTGAAAATGATCCCGATTTGAGAGAGCTGTTAGAGGAAGATGATATGAAGCAAGAATTTATGGATGAAGAAGAGGATTTGCCACCAGTTATGCCAGTAAAGCCAGCCAAAAGGTCACGATCAAGAAAAGACAAACATTCGACACATAATAGTGAGGATAAAATAATATCAAGTACATATTCGCCAAAAACAAAAGCTGATTCAAAAGGCAAATCACATTCACATAATAAAGCGAATACATTGACAACAACAAGTTGGACAACATTATTCCCAATGCATCCATGGTAAGCATAGATATAAATTTACGCAATTTCATCTCGTCTTCTATTTAATTCTATAAAAAGATTCTTTCACAGTGTCGTTACTGGTCCATATCATGAGAATTCGCCTACACAGCAATTGATAAGTCCATCGACAACAAATCCATCGTCGCCAAGCTGTGATGCCGTACAAGATCCATTAGCATTGTCCACTAGTCCGCCAGAGCATCACAACACCAGCACTTGATTATTATCATTAAAAGTCTATTAAGAAGTATGATGGAGATTTGGGGATGACAGTACAAAAACACACACATGATGATGATGATGGTACTCAATATGTAATATGTAAAATTTGTGAAAAAAAGCTCAAAAAATTGCTTTGAAAACTTCTTTTTTAAGCTTTCTTCTTTTAAAGCTCCGCGAACAGAAACAAGAAAAATTTTGTAAAAGAAAGCAAATCAATACCTCTAATTTTTTCAATTAATCTGCTGCTTAAGTCTGAAAGAATTTTATAAAAAATGACATCTACAAAAGTATTTAATGCTCTATGCTCTTTAGAAATTGGTTGAAAGAAATACCAAAAAAAAAAAAATTATTTTTACATTTTTTAAGATTTAAAAATTGAAAGTGAAAAATTCTATATTTAAAAATTGTTTAATGAGATTTCATTACTTTTAAAAAAAATTTAAAGTTTAAGTAACCTTTTTTTCCTCTTCTCTTTATCTTCTTAAGCTTCTCTCTATCTCATTTGTACATAAATATTTTTCAACATTATTTTTTTTAACAAAATATATACATAATATTATAAAAAAAAGAATGCAAAAATGTCTTATTGATTTTTCTTCGCGTCGTCGTCGTCGTAGTTCGTTATTGCTGTACATGCACGTATATAACACAGAATTAATAAGACATTGTTGCATAATTTATTCACTATCATGATAATTGTTTGAACAAATTCTTTTTTCATGCTCGAAAAAAAGAGAACCGCAGAGAGAAATTCATTTTTTTGTACACGTTTTGGATGAAAAAATGATCCGTATCTATAAATTATTAACATTATTATTATTTCGTTTCGGATTCATTAATTTAAATTATTTTTTGACACGATTTTTACTTTTTCCCTTTATTAACATTTGGATATTGAGGTTGTTGGGATTTTTGGAATTGAAAGACTTACTTTTTTGCTGACTTTTTGAGATTAAACTTAATGTACACATTATTACAAAGGTCACAGTGATCATGTGTACATTCATTATGTATCTTTTGTTAAAAATACATTTTGATGTGTACGTAAAATATTATTTTCTTACGTAGAACCTTTACGTACGTAAAACACAATATTTTTCATGAAAAAAGCCAAAATTTTTGAATACAAATGCACTTTTGTGTATTTCTTACTCATATTTACATCGGTCACTGTAAATTTAAGTAACTTTTCTTACATTTTTGGTTAAAAATGCAAAATTTATTATTTTATTACTTTACACATGCTGATGTGTAAAAAATTACGTACGTATTTGTTGATATGTATAATTTTACGTATACGTTTTTCGTATGTAAAAACTAAAATTTGTCAAATTTGATGTGTAAAATATTACATACACAAATATTTTAATGTGTAAAAGTTAATTTATGTTAAAATTGATGTGTAACAATGCTTTTGATATGTAAAAACTCAAATTTTGACACATTTTTAAAAACTAAAGTTTAAAAAATACGTAAGCAATTAAAAAATCAGTTAACAACATTATTATTTCACTTAACAAAAGACACAAAGTTCTCAATTAAGTCAACATCAAATGTAAAGATTATTTCAGGCAATTATTCTCAACAAACTTCAATTTCCATCCTGTATTATTATTTACTATTATTTATGATAATTTATTACAAGTATTTAAAAAAAAAAAGATGAAAAAAGAAGAAGAAAGAGAAACTTTTTATTATTATTTTTGTTTTCATGGAAGTAAAAAAAAAATTGCTTTGGCCATAAATAAATAAATAAATAAAGAAGTATTTGTAACAATGCCATAAATCAGAATTGAAAATTTTTAATACTCAACATATGAAATGAGGAAAAATGCATGCGGGAAGAACGAAAAATAAGCAAAATAAGTATGCATTTCTTGTAAATAATCTGCTGACTTCATCATCGATTGCAAAAAATAAGAGACGCAAATCCGAAAATCTTTAATGAAAGAAGGCTAATGTAACATTCCTTGCTAAATAATTCGAGAAATACACACACAAAAGTTCAATCAAATGCATTCTCCACACACAAAAAAATAAGGATTAAATATTTTTTAACATTCCAGCCAATGTTCTGCGTTTTATGTTTTTCTTGTTGTTGCCTCCTTTTAATAAATATTATAGTAAAAATAACTTGTACTCAAAATTCCATTTCTCAAGACTGACGTTATTATAACAATGTGAATAAAATATTAAAAATAAATTCCTCTTCTTATTCGTTTTATGTCGTCATTTTTTTATAAGAAGAGCATAAGAATTATTTTATATTCTGAGAAACATATCGAGGGACATTTCTTATTATTTTCAAAATCAAAATTACATAAAAAATTACAAAATGTGGAAGCTTGAAGCAGGGAATTGTGTTTGCAGAACTTTTCGCAGTTAAGCATGTTCTTGATTTTCAAATTATTTTTGATTTTTAATGGAGAAAAAGTTTTCATTTAGGTCATGAAAATAGTTTACAGTCAAAAATAGCTCAGAGGAAGTTGTTCTGGGAATTTTCAATCCGATCGATACTGCAATTTTGAAGTTCAATAGTTAATACTGTTGCCTGCTGTTGTTGAATAGTTCAAAGAAAATGAACTAAATTGTTGAACAACATTTTCCTGGAAGTTCTAATTTTGAAATTTCCTGAATAAGTTGATGCAACAAAACATGAGAATTGATGCAGAAACTCTAACGGATATTTTAAATTTGAATATTTTTGCCACTCAAATTCAAAGAATCTTAAAAGATGCAAAAATTAATTCGAATTTGAATGTTGTAAAGAAAGATCTAAAAGATGCAAAAAATCTAACGGACATTCAATTTGAATTTTGTCAACTGAATTTGAAATTTTAAAATTAGTTAAAAAGATGCAAAAACTTTTAACGAAATTTTAACATTTAAATTCATTCAAAAAAGATGCAAATGGTGAAGCAGAAATAAACGAATGTTTAATTTTTAAATTCACTTGAAGAGATGCTAAGATTTATGCAGAAATTTTAACGACAAAAATTAAAATTCCAATGGAAATTCATAACAAAATTTCAAATTCCAATGAGAAAGATGCGAAATTTTAAACTTCTAAAATCCGTTATTGAAAGCTTCACATAAATTCTCAAGAAATGCATTTAAAAAATAACAAAATTACCATAATTTTACAAATATAATGAACTCGAATTTTGAAAATAATTGAAAATTCTCAAAAAAGCAGAAACTTTCTGAAAATTCTGTCTAAAAATATCTAAAAAAATAACAAGCAGCACAAAACTCTGGAGAGTAAAAAAAGTATTTTTTCAATAAATTTTGATTGAAAAATTTTTTTTTATCCCCTCAAATTGCAAACTGTCTCAAGTTTCTCATTCTGTCATTTCTGATATTAAAAAAAATTCCATCATTACATAACATTAAAGTAATGTTCACATACATGCCATGATTTTGCTAAAAAAAAAATAAAAGTTTTATATAAATGCATACATTCTCAGCCTTAATATTCCAGCCATAAACTTTTTTCATTAAAGATTTTTCTCATGTGAAATGATAAAAAAATATAAAAGAAGTGAGTGATATGATGAATAAAATAAGAAAAAGAAGGATGGAAAGGAAACATTTTTAACTATTTAAGACAAAGAAGGAAGGATGAATTAATGATAAATTATAAGAGAAAGACACACATATACACACACATGTGTGTGCTGTAATGAAAAGTTTGCTTTTCTGCTCCAAAAATAAAGACAAACTTTCTTCCTTAAATGCTGCATTTTTATTTGATGAAGGAAAAATAAGGACATAAAGTTGATGAGATTTGTCACATATATTATACATAAAAATGATTAGAAATAGTCAAACATGTTTTTTTTATTAGAAATGAGGAAAATTAAAAAAAAAAAAATTGTGAAAAACTTTTTTCTCACAAATACACACACAAAAGACAGATTTTTTCACACACATACACACACAAAAAACTATATACAAGTTAAAATACAATTTTATTAATAATAATTATTGAAAATTATGACGTAAAAAAATGATGATATATATATTTTTTGAAAAAGGATGAAAAAAAACATAAAGTGGACGATGAAGATGAAATAATGGAAATAATCGATGAAGTTTATAGTCATTTTAAAAATTAGTGAAATTTTTATTCTTAATAAGGAGCTGAATATTATTGCTCTTTCTATTTATTTAATTATAGGTTCAATAAGAATTACGTAACGTATTATATGATAAGGGAAATAATGATTGGATAATCAAAAAAATATGAAAAAAAAAAATTATTGAAGAATATTGCCATAATAACTAAAAACTAATATCTAATAAATATTAATAATGATAATGACCTGTTTCATGATATAAGAAAAAAAAATTATATCCCTTCATTATTTTCATCTCTATATACATTCATTTTTCATTATCATTCATCTTAATTCAGGTGTTGAAGTTGCTTGAAAAGAATTCGGACAAATTTTTAACGGAAGAAATTTTAACGAACTTTTTTTGAATTTTATGTTTGAAATCCCTACAAATTCTTTGCATTTGTGAGGTTTTTCAAAACATTTGTATTGTTCTACGATCTACATTTGTATGAATTTGAAAATTTTGAACTTCAAGGCTTTCCAATTTCAAAAATAATTTGTAAGGTTTTAAATAATTTGAACTTCAAAACTCTTCAATTTCAAAAGAATTTGTAAGGTTCTCATCAAAAAATTCAAAAAATAACAATTTTCAAGCAATTTTTAAATCCTGTGTAGGACTAAAAGTTTCAACTTATAGTTTTTTGTAAAAAGAAGAATCTAAGATTACTGTAAACGCATTATTAAGCATTTTAAACAATAAATGAAGAAAAAATAAAAAATTTCAAGAAAGAAATGATGCCAAAAATGTAGGAAAAGATTTTTTTTTTCGATGTTCCAGAGAAAATAAAAAAAAAAGAAATTTAAAGCAATTTGCAAAAAGAAACTTTTTAGAAGACATGAAATTGGTGAATATAAAACTTTTAATAGAATAAAAATTCTTTTTTAAATGAAAATAAAACTATTAAGATGAAAACAATCATTTCCGAAAAAAATATGCAAAAAAAGAGGATAAGCTGTTAGTAATATATTACTATATAGACGTAATATTAATTTACACACACAGAAAAAAATCTAATGGAAGTGAAAATGCTTAAATATTAAATTTAAACATCAATGAAGAAATAAATAAAAAAAAATTGAACATAAAGTTTTTGCTCATATTTTTATTATGTTTTGTATCTACAATTTTATTATTTCTAACATTTTTATAGTCTTTCAGAGGCCAATTTGATATTCTATTAATTCCTTTTGTATTTCAGCTCCTGAGTAGCAATTTTTGGAAGCAGGCAGAATTAGTTAGTGATGAGTTATTTAATTTGCTATTTTGTTACCCTAACAGACAAAGAAGCATGCTCTGAGCTCACTCACTATTCCTAGCATACTCAATAACACTAACAAGGTATGCTTCTGTGTACACACTTTAGTATAAGCATGCTCATTGAATGTTAGGGTTATGCACTTAAGTTTACTGTTTCTAACGTTTATGTCGAATCCAACCTTGCAATTAAGTGTCGATTCGACTCCAATCTGGTTTACCTCGAAATATCTGATTCTATTCTATGCAACTCTCTGTAATTATTACGTAATATCTGTTCCATGTGATATCTGACCACTTCCAAAAATATTCCTCCTTCTGCTCAAGATAGACATGATGCTTATTCAAATACTGAATAAATTTAAAATCCAATTATTAAAAATTTGACTAACTAAAGTGATATTTAATTTGCTTATTGTTTTTCATTCTAAAGGATGAGATGACAGCTAAGATTCATTTATATAATATGTGTGTATGTTGGTGGTATGGAGTCGTATATCAATTAATTTGAACACTAATGGGGTTTTGGTTTGTGACCGTCTACATAGAAGTTCCTAGTAGCTTTCGGCAATTCAAGTCTCATTCCTTCAAGCTCTTTTGTAAGTATTATTTGACAACCTAAGCGTGAATTTTCCTTTAAGAACGGTGCCATATCCAAGAGATCTTCTTCCTTCTCATCAGCCAGCGGAAGTTTATCGAAATAATCATCCAGAATATAGCAATGACATGTTGTACATGCTAGAGAAGCCTCACACGCTCCTTCCATCTCAATATCGAATTTATGAGCTAAATACAGTGCATTGTCTCCTACTTTACCTCGAACGTCTATTGATCTCCCTGATTTATCAATGAAAGTCACATTCACACTGCAATAAAATGAGTCATGACATTGTAATTAATTAAATCGATTGTATAATACACTTACACTTCCTCCTCACTCTTTGGATCTTGCATTTCATATTCTCCAGACAATTTACCTGAAAATTTCAAGTGGTTTGAGCAATAAATTTGGTAATTAGGCTAATTAACTCATTGATACTTACTTAATGATACATGAAAATTTCTCTTATGTGTTAAATAATTAATATCACTCTTGATTGTTCTATGAAAATTGTTAATACTTCTATAACTAAATAAAATTTTCCGAAACATTGTTTTCCTGTGTTTTGATTCTTACAAAGCTGTCTTCAATCGAGTTATCATTGAGTATTTTTTACGTGGAATTTTGGAAAATTCAAGTCAGTGAGGAAAAGTTGATGTAAATAATAAAAAAAATTTAGTGAATATTTGTTTTTAATTAAATCCATTAAATATGGCATTAAACTAATGCAAAAATGGCAAGCAAATTGTCAACTGAACTCGATTTATCAGTTAGGAATAAGGTATCGTGGCAACTGCTGCCAATTCATCTAAAACAGGTAAAATGTTGTGAAAATTTTATTTGACTCGTAAATCCAATGGAATTTATACGTATGAATCATTGATTAATACCTGATAAAATTAATGAACTTGCTATAAACATGGATTTATTGATTCAGTGCGTCTATAAGTGTGAATCTTTAAATTATTTAAGAAAACAAAAATATATGACGTGAAATGTTTTTGTTGTTGTAATTTTTTAGATACAGAACTTACTTCCGTACTGTATTTGATCAATTTGATAGTTGTAAATTTAATTAACATTCTTATAATATTTCAGATTCTCAACAATTCACAAAAAGATTATGAAAAATATGTATTTAATTATTCGCTGAAAAATCAATTGCGTTATCGTGGAAATCTTGGTAAGGAATACATGATTACATTAATCGCTCAAATATAATACATCGTCTAGTCTCATATTCACAGCATTATATAAACTGATAAGAATGATGACTAAAAAATATTGATAAAAATGATAAATAAACTTTCATTTCACTTTTTATATTGTAGTTCACAAAATATTTCGCAATGAAGAAAAGTACTATGAGCTGCTCATTGATAAAAGTATCGGAACATACAACTTGTTCCCTTATCATCTGTCGGATGTTGTTACAAAAGGTTTACGAATAACCCCATTTAATTTCTATGTTGAAGTTCTGGCACATCTACTAAAATTAGATAAAAGCTACGATACCTTACCAAATTTTACTGCTGCTGACATTTTAAGAGTACTTGGAATTGGCCGTAATGAATATTTATTCATACTTAGTGAGATGAAGACGAAGAATACGTCCAAGTTGTTTAGAAAGCCAAATCCTTATCAATTCCTGCCTAAGTTTCCATCCAAAATCACCATTGATGAATGGTGGCGCGTTGAAGTTGGTCTTGTTTTAGAAATTGATATCAAATATGTGAACGACAAGGAACGAGCTGTGATCGACGATTTAATTGACTTTGGGTCACAAACTGCTGGCACGATTGACTACAATGTCGTGCATAGCTTGTATAGAAAAGGTCTTATTTACTTAGATGTTCCGATTAGCGGTAAGCGATTGCAAATTATTCAATGTATATTTATATTCAATGTTTCTTTCGAGAGTGTATTGTGAGCCAATGGACAATATCAACTGACTGCATGTTTTGCTTTGAAAGTTAGCGTTAAAAGCAAATTTAAAGTGTAACGATCGAAAAATATTTCAAAATTCAAAATTCAAATTTTGAACCACTTTCAATATTTGAATTTGAATAATACGTTAAAACAATAAGTATCCATTGACTCACAATTAACCCTTAATTGAAGCTTAATATTCCATAAAATAGCAATTAACTAATTCTTTGCAAATTACTTACAAAAAACTTATTTAGGTGAAGATTTTATCAGCATTCCGCCACTAAAAAATTTCATAATGAATCGTGTGACTGGCGATTACTTTGAAAGTCTTTGCTACAAAATTTTCATGACTGCAGATGAACACATGAAAATATCTGAGTTAGCTCACCTCAATCAAATTGATTTAGACACGGTAAAGCATGTAATTTCACTATTTGTACGTTTGGGATTTGCCAGAGTGAAAAATACAAAAGAAGTTCAAAATGTACACGAATCGTGGCGAAATAGGACATTGGAGGATGTTGAAAGACTTCAAATCACGCCATTAAATTATCATGCACTGTTATTGGATAAAGACAATGAAGGTTTTATAAATCCTGACTTTACCGCAAGTATTAGTAATCAGAAAAGTACAAATAAGACACCAAATAGTGATGGTGGAACGTCGTCTGATGGAAATACTAGCGACTTTTCGTTTCTTAACAATCGAAAGAGCTCACCCGATAGTTCAAATGAAATCAGCTCAGAGATTGAGGATTTGAGTGAGAAGCCATTTGAAAGATCACCACAAATGCATGAAAAGCGAATTGGATTCCTTTTTGACTCGACTTTAACAGCCTTTTTGATGATGGGTAATTTAAGTCCAGGTCTTAAAAATCATGCAGTCACAATGTTTGAAGTTGGAAAGTTGTGTGAGGAGAGCATGGATACATTCTTAACGGAATTAGAAAAAGTGTCCTTATTGGATGCAGAAGGTGAAGGAGAAGTATCAAGATACTTTGCACATGCTGTCATATTAAGATCAACAATAATTGCACTACGAAAGCGATTCTCAACGATGGACTTAATTAGAGTTGAATGTCTTGAAAATTTAGACCAAAAAACACGCGATAGAATGCTGGAAAAGAAGTACAAGTTTATCATTGCTGCTGCACCACTAACGATAACAAATTCATTGAATGAAATGTTTTCAATTCCATTTTATGGTCAATTTTATAGAAGTTCTGAACATTCTCATTTTTGGTCAAGACTTTTCTACTATCATATCTCAGGATTTGGACCGCCAACTTTACTCCTTGTCAAAGGAACCGTCCTTAAAAATTTGCCACGTTTATTTTTGGGCTATGGCAAGCTGCTCATCACAATTGTTCAATCTGATTCTTATGTTATTAATTCGGAGAATTTTAAATCCCTAAATGATCAATTAAGGCAGAATCATGTTCTTGTGCAAGGCTATGGCATTCGTCAACCAGGAGAAACTTGTTATGAAGCATTTCCAATTGATAAGACATCGCCGAGTCGAGGACAGAAGGAGAAATCGAAGAATCAAAAAGCTATTGATAAATTAATGGATGTACTTAATCTTAAAGATGTTTGTGGATATATAACATTCTTAAAAACCGGCGTGCCAGATCTCGGATGTGAAGAATTTGACATTGATGTTTGCCTGCAAAGGCCAAAAGCTAAAAAGCCAGGAAAGGTTGTTGCCGTTGAATCAACTCGGCCCAATACATTACCAACAATTTCAAAAGATATCTCATTACAAGATTTCCAATCGCCATTAGACAGTACGGACATTATTATGCAATTAAGCAGTAAGACAATTATTGATGGATCATTGTCGACACTCAAATCGCCAGTTGAGAATCATTTTGCCTCAACGCCTAAAAATACATCACCATCAAATGTTTATCGTAGTGCTGACTGTAATGAGGTATTGAGACGTGAACTAGATGAATTAAATAAGAGTGATAATAAAAAATTAGATGACGACGAAAAATTCATTCCAAAACATATGGTTTCGCAGAGTTCTATTGAAATTGAACTAGTTGATGATGATAGTCGTGAGAAATTGGACGATGTAAAGGAGACAAGTGAATATTTGGGAGAGGTAAGCTTTCGTTAAATTTTAACGGATTTTTTCAGTTTAAATTTTTGAACTTGAAAACTTCGTTTAAATTTCGAATTTTAAAAGTTCGTTATTATTTGAATTTTGAGTAACCGTTATTTTTTTACTATTTTCAGGAATGGACAGTTCTTGATATTAACTTTGGTATTCCATTATTTGACGTTGATGTCAATACGAACATTTGTCAATATTTTGTCAAACATCTGGCAACAGACGATAAGTAAGTGACCTTTATGCTTGACTTAGAACATTAGCTGATTACTAAAAATTAATTAATTTCCTTCTATTTTTAAACTTCCTTAGTCTTTCAAAAGTTCAACATATTAATGCGGACATGAATGATAAATTTATGAAATTCATCACTCAATGCATGGTAATTAGCAATTAATATTCATATTGTTCATTAATTTATGGCTTTTCATTCTTGACTTTTTCTATATCCATACAGTACTTTGACGATGAGAATGTGCGAAATATAAGAATTAGCAAATTAATTCCGGCACCAAGAATTAATTTAGCTTTTGAGAACGGAAAAATTGTCTACTGGAATGGAAAATAAATTTTTCACGATATGAGAGACGATGATGACTCGATGAGCATAAAAGAGTTTCTTTTATTTTTTGTTTCTTTTATTATTTTGTGTAGTCATTAAACAATATTAATTATGATTTATGTTAAATTTAACAAAAAATATAAATATACTTTTTAGAAGATTGATGCCCTTATAAATCATACAATTAATACTTAACACACATGATGAGGATGATTTGATGAAAAAGTCAATGAATAAAAACTTTCAAATTTAAGAAAATGCAAAAAATTTTAGCATTTGAGAAAAAAGATCTTAAAATTTATTCTTTATTTAATTAAAGTTTGTTTTCAGGAGATTTTTGGTCAGTTTTTGAAAGCTTTTAATAGAATTATAACGGAAAAATTCAAATTTTAGAACCCTATAAAGTCCAGATTTTTGTGTGCATTTGTACAGTTTTCGTTTAAAAATTCAAAAATTTATCCGTTAAAAATTATTAAAAGCTCTCAAAAATCACATAAAGCTCATGTCACTTAATAAAATAGAACTGTGGATTTATAATATAATCAACTTTGAAACTCATAAAATATATTTATGTATATAAACAGATGCTTAATTGAATTTAATTAAATGTATTATAAAGATTTGTTTTAATTTTTTTAAATATAGAATTCGTAATGCAATGTTAGTAATTTAAGGTAGGTATTAAATGAAAGCTCGTAAAATGGGATTTTAGAGGATTTCCTCACCAACATTTTCATTTATAATATCACATAATGTCTTTTTGTTGAATGGTGTTAGAAGCAAAGCTCAATGTTTTTATTTCTCTGTCTCATTTCCATGCTTTACATTTTTGGTCTCAGAATGTACCAAATTAATTAATTTATTTTTATCTTCTAGACTTCTTGACTTTATTTCTTTTACCTAGATCTATCCTAAAATCAATTGCTTTTCCTAACGACTTTTTATTTGAATGCTTTAAAACCTTACAAATTTTCAAATAAATGTTAATATTTTAGCTGTCTAAGTAATTGGTTCAATTAAACTCATAACAGGTACTTGACTTGATGTTAATGCAATTTGTAGTTGAAAATTTAAACCTTTCAACTGATTTTTGAAATTCAAAACTATAAGAGATGCGGAAAAGAAGCAAAAAATCGTAACGTGTTTTTAAAATTCAAATTTTTTGCATCAATATATCGCATCTTTTCATATCAACACAGTTTGCTCAACATCTCAAGAAGTTAAAATTAAAAAAATTTAATCAAATTGGAATACGTGGGTAAGTATTCTTAAACTATTGTGAACACAACATTCATTTGAAAATTTGTAAAGCCTTAAAGCATTCGATTCCTCTTTACATTTCAATTTAAACTTACTAAAATGCGTAATTTTTAAATCTTTATTTCAATTAATTTAACAATATTTATAAATTTTTTAAATCTTTAATTAACTTTTCTCATAAGGCATGAACTTGATTCTCATTATTAAAGTTGCACTTAGTATAATTAATTTAAATTTTTTGTTGTTCTTGAAATTAGAAGGCAAATTCGGAATATATCTAATATCATTATTAATGATTACCTTTTTAATGTATATAATATAATTCCTCTCTTATGTATTTTTCATGTTAAAAGTAAATATAATTAATGACTAGATTCGTTTTAAAAATAGCTGTTTTAATTACTCAACTACTCAACTTTTTTCGCGATTCATTAAGGTATAGAACCCAGTAGATTATTGTGAATAAAAGGAAACTTAGTGGAAAAAGTACGAGTGATATTTGGTCCAACTTTCCTCGTTGTGATCCTGCGTAAAGGAGTGCCACGTCGGCAACGTTTCGAAAGCTGCAAATGACATAAGTTATTTACTTAAATCTCACTGAATCATCCCAAGTTCCTCACCGTTTTCTTCCCATTATCGATGAGACTTTCTCAGCCGTATGTAAACTCTCAGATGTCGATGCAGCTAGATCTCGTGCACTACGATTATCTTCAGGATTTATTCGATTTGCCTGAAACATTCGTGATGCGTTCTCTAATCCATTTTTCCTTTGTTGCTGCAAAGACGTCATCTATCAAAATGAACGCGTTAATGAAAAGGAAGTAAGAAATAAAAACAAAAAAATACGAAAAAAAACGGAAGCGAAATGTAAATTATCCGACAATTGATCCGTAGCTTGTGTGAGCAATTTGAACTTACATTGAATAATTTACATTTCTAAGGATAAAAAAAGTACACGGAAAAAAATATTTAGCTAAGCAGGAAACGCAAATTGCAATGAAAAATCTTGATAAAAAATACATAGGAAAAAAAATTCTTTCAGCAAAGAGTAAAAAAAATTGAATTTGAATAATAAAAAGTACTTGTTGCATGAGCAGTCCTTTCAATACTTCAATCAAAAACCAGTTTTTTTGCATGAAAACCAAATAATAAATTTTTTTGACACAATAATTGTGAAATATTCACAAAAAAAAATATAGAAAACAAAACTGATTTTCAAATTACTTTGTGTGTACATTTGTTGTGTGGGGATGTCAGGGATTGAGTTTTGGTATTAGATTTAGTTGTCAAAATAGAGTTGTTAGTTTGTGCTTTTGATTGGGGTTTGAAAGAGATTAGAGATTTTGTTATAACGTTCATTTAAAATTTGATTAATATTTATGGTACATAGTTGAAAACCCTTTTTCATACAAAAGTTCAGTCTGTTTTTGAACTCTGAAGAATAAACATCTCATTTATTTATAAATACGTAAGGAAGTCGTTTTAATCAAACTACATTTACCACAATTTTGAGACAAAATCTCATCTGAATCTCGAAAATTTGTTAAAGTCAAAGCATCGAGGATGCCTAAATCTTACTTTAAAAGCACACATCGTGGAAAAAGCAAAACGAAATGTCTTTAAGCTAGTGTGGAGAAGGATTCATTTAAAGCCTTAAATATAAGGAGCAAAAGATGGGAAAAGGAATTATAAGGAAAGAGAGTGAAGTTAGTGGTCAATGATCCAGTTTCGACAGAATATTTCTTCGAATTGGTATGATCTTTTCAGAATTGTTACTTCAATTTCTAATCTAAATCATCATCAATCCCTGACCATTGCATTTTCACTCAAAATTCAGTGTTATGTAGGTATATATGCTTTGTGTATGTAATAATGTTATATATAATGAGCATACGATGAGGAAAACTTTTTTCAAGGTAAATTGCAAGCTTTTTTGGTCAATCACAAAAGAGTGAATTTCAGTTTATAAACAAAATATTTGTGAAAGGAGGCAATTTCACTTTTTTAAAATATTGTTTAAATTAACCTCAATAATAACATCCTCATTTTTTGTATCCGTTAATAACTGAAAGTATATAGAGAAAAAGTTGTCTGATAACAAAATTATGAGTTGTAAATAAGAAAATAAAATTTCTTAAATAATAATATTAAAATGTACAAAATAATAAATAATCCAAAATTAATTTGCCAATTTTTAAAAATTTAATAAATTTTTATCTTAATTTTTCAATACTAAATTTAAATTTTTACCGGCGTTTCAACATTCGGAAGATTCGGGATGCTCGATTGATTTGGAATTTGTAGATTTTGACTTGATATATTAATTCTAGCTGGCGATGGCTGTGGATGTAAACCGGACGCGGCATGAGCATGAGCGACAAACTTCTGTCTTCGCCAATGTGAATCATATCGAATGCCAAACAGCACAATAAAATACTCCATTAGCGCAAGAAAGACGAAGAATGTACAACATAACAGCCAGACCTTGAATGATTATAAGAAAAGAAATTTTACATGAGAATTTTATTAAAATTTAACGGAAAAATTAATTTTGAATTTTAACGGAAACTGTAGATTTGAATTTCACCAAAGTGTAAGTTGTTATTCCCCTGATTAACTAAAAGCTTTACTCACTTCAATCGATTTCAATTCCAAGGCGTCTGGCGAATTATTTCTCACCGTATCAAACATAGTGACAAGTGACAACAATGTTGTTACCAGTAATACCATTCTACCTGCATTAAGATAGCATTTAGACATTGAGAATTGTCATGAAAAGGAATCAGGAAATGAATTCTAAAATGTAACATACCTGGAACGATTGTTGGTATAATGAGAAATGAACCCCACGATATTACTGTAAAGAGTGTAGATGGTAGATAATTTTCAAGCAAGTAGCTTTTCACTTCCCGTGACAATGTTATTTCAAGACGCGCCGAAATCCGATCAGCTTAATGTTTGGAAGGAAGACAAGAAGAAGGTAGAAATATTTTTTTTTGTTTATACTAAAGCAAAGCATGTATTCCGTTATCTGATTATTGACGTTATTTACATTCAATGACTTGAAAATATTTGCCAAGTTGTAAAAGAACAAAAATTATGCGTATTTGATACAAAACACGTAAGCAGGCACATTCAATCAATTTGGCGTGTTGTGATAGCGTAAGAAGTAAAGCTCGTGCTAATGGCATTTGACGTATCGATAAAGTCAATAAGCCAAAATCATTAACGTAAACATAAAATGAGCTTTCAAATTTCATTGCATTAGCATATTTTTGTGCTTAAATTTAACGGACATTTCATATTCAAAAATCAAAATTTTACAACAATTATTAAAAAATATTTCAAAATTTTGAATTTTGTTACTAAAAAAGCACAAACAAATAAAAAGCCTAAATGTCTAATTAAAATACTCCCATCGACTACTAACAACCATAAAATAGTGCTGAGTTATCATTATTACCGTCACCATCAAAGTTGACTGGATACGGTTCTTCCCTTGGGTCAAAAGATACCTATTACAATAAATTAATCTCTCATTAGTATTATAACATAGACTAAAGCTTATCACGTAATAATTTTTACCACATATTTAGGAAGTCGAAAACCATTTTCACCGAAATCATTGGGGAATGTTAGGGGATTATCCTTACGCCAATGGAAAGCCATTTCATTAACTGTATATTTATCTGGATATATGTCAAAGGTTAGAGATTTTATTGGATATTCCATTAATGACTTAACTTACAACTACTGAAATCGACAGGACACTTTTGGACGTCTAATGGATATCTAAATATAGGAATTCATGGATTAATTAATTAAATGCATTTGTCAAGGCTTTCTGCACTGCTACATAATCCTTAATTTGAAGGCTTTTTTACAAAAATCACAGAACTTACAAAACAAAATCCATATCACATTTTATGATAATTGTTGCTCCTATACTCAAACTTATTGTACTATTTTCATATATGCGAAGACTAGAGATTTCCTCAAAGAGCTTTAATATTTTCATTTCACGTAGCTGCCGTATGTAGAGCTGGATAAGGAAGATAAGGAATTAAATGAGAATTAGTTTACATAAATGAAATTGAGGATATGATTAATGGTGATGATAAAGATGAGGATTAAAATTAGATGAGGAATCATTTAAAGATGACCCGAGTGGAACAGGATGTGGTTAGTCGATCCTACGTCTAGTAATAAATTTGTCTGCGAGTTCCACGAATGTCAAGCATATTTTACTCAGGTGGCATTCAATGTTGGAGAAGAAATGATCTGGGACTTTAAGAGACTCTCGAGCTGTGTTGAGGCTCTAAATGACTCGATATTGTTCGGTCCCTAAACATAAGTCGGTCATCAATTCCAAGATGGTCTAATAATTCGTTTTATTAGCAACTCCTCACAAGATTTAAGAACAACTTAATTTTCCCTTGGGTCTGCAAAGCTAATGTTTATTATTTTTATTTTAATTTTCCCTTACATAAATTTAAGGTATAAATTCATTCAGATCAAGACATTACCCCGACTAACCCTCAGATTACCTCATAATAAATTGAAGCATTAGAAAGCTTTTTCGCCTTGATAATTGAAACCAGCAAGGCAATTAACTTTAATGTGATGCAATTATTTAATTAAGAAAAATCAATAATGAATAGAACTAAAATGAACAGACTTGATTCCCAACAGACAAATAAATAGCATTACAGCTTGACTTTTGATCTTGAAATGTGATAATAATAGACAATGGAAAGGTTCATTGAACTTACATCTGGTGTCCATATTTGGTTCCTTTGTTCTATCGTTAATTCTATGTATCCTTTCTCTCCCAGTTCTGTGTTCGGCTTTATCCTCGGTTCTACCCAAACGACTTGAAGGAAAACGTCAAATGATATTTCCTAAAAAGGCACGGAATGAGGAACTTTAATTAATGATTATCTCAACAAAATTTTAATTAACCTCTTTATTCTCATCCACTGCTGATATCCTATTTATATATAATGATATGGAAACGTTTGTTAAGTCACCTGCAACGATAGTAGGAATAGTGGATATAAACATTTATAATTGATATGCATTTCTTTTTTTAATTCAAATAATATTTTAAGTCATTAAAAAATAAAAGTATAAATTCACGCTATCTATCAATAGAGACAATGAATGTATAGTTCAAAAACGTGATAGTGCTTTGCATGGCTTTAATTAGACAGCTTATCATTTATTTGGATTGGGTGGAATGAGAATGAAATATTTTGCATTACATAGTTGAAGTTCAACATGAATGGGGCGCATTATAGAAATAAACTACATTATGTACACAAAACAATAAAATCGACTGCGTATTATGTAATAGTAAACATGATCAAAGTGCGTACTATACAAATGAAATCAATATTGTGTATTCTTTGAATAAATTAAAGTCACGTGGAATTCAAAAACTCATTTAAAAGTTACGTTTTATGTACGATACGATGCTATGAAACATTGATAATGATAATTAAGAATAAAGTTGTAACACATTGTGAATTTCCCACACGAATGATTAAAATATTGGGGAAGACTTGTGTCCTCATTTTTTAGCTTTATATTCCTGTGAAATGATTATGATAGTTGTGCTTCCCATTCCTATAAAGTGTGCGTGCTTATTTATTACAATATATAAGCATAAGCAAGTATATAAGGAACTTCATTCATGCTTCTTTGTGCTGTGTACAATAAAAAAAATATATTTTTTTCCTTCCTTTTTATTAAGAATTCTTTAAACAATTTCTTAGCCTGCTTATTTTTGATAATTTCAAGTTTCGTGGCATTGTACTACATAAATTGTACATTAAGGTGAAAAAGTTTTGCGATACACAACGTAATAGAATCAATGGAAGAGCGATGAATGAAATTTCTTGTTATTTTCGTGCTGTCTATGAGGAAATTTAATAGAATTTGAATGAAAATTGGAATCATTTAGTGTATCTCGTCTAATGATCTAATCAAGAAATGGAGGAAATTTGATCAGGAAATGTTTAAGGATGTTTATTGTTGATTTTTGAATGTGCTTTAGTGAAATAATTTGATGTATGAATTGTTCGAGAATTCATTCCGAGCGATACAATTGAAGAAGGCTCCGACAAGGAACTTTAAAGGCATTTGGTCCATATGGTTGTAATATAGTGCTTGTGGTCGATCCCAAAGCTTCAAACAATGGCTTTGACTCATCTTGAGTCGACTTTTCTATACAAAATTCGAGTCGATTTCGAGCTTCGTTAAAGTTCCATGACGGAGCCTTGTTCGTTCATGTAGCTCGGGAACTAAGAATGCTCAGTAGCAATCCTAAGCCATAACATGAAACAATTTTCAAACTTAATGCTAAATAATTTTTCAAATCTGCTCAAACATCCGAAAAGGTAAAAAGTTGTTGGAATCAACATGCTACAAGTAGCTTTTCTATCAATATCTTGGCACGTGTAAGTTTATGGCTACGTTAAAATATGATCAAGGCAAAGTTTTTTCGGCTAAAAGACTTATTCTTTTGTTAATGCTTAACAGAATGGAAGGGAAAAATTCATTTAATAAGCCTCACGGTCGTGTATTACAGTAATCAAAGAAAAAACTACCAAAAATTGAGCTTTTTCCAAAACAGAAATTTTCTGTTCTTGGAACTTGTTCCTTTTCATATTTTTTTCACGAATTTCACTTCCATCAAGTTAGGTCTTGACGTGAAATGTATTTTTAGATATCGCATTATTCACACACATATGCTGACGATTTATGGTTAATGATAGCTGTCATAATATGAATATTGATGTTGAACTGTAATCAATAACTTTTTTCAGCATGTCAATGCATGACGAATTTAGTCCTCTTGCCAAACTATTACCACAGACATGTAATTTGTATTTACATTGAGTACGTTAATTTCTTATTTGTAGTCAGACATGTCACAATTTTGGTATATTCCATGACATTATTCTGAATAGTCATAATTTATCGCCTTTATTGCTGGAATGGCGTAATTAAATAAAAAGCAATAAAATTTTTATAAGTTATCACACATCATTCACTTTAAAGGAAATAAACTTCCACTTCTTTTTATTATTGCTAATATATAGTCAGGCACATTTTATTTTCCTGCTTCTTTTGCGCATTAAGTTGGAATAATCCTTTTAATGGGATTAAAAATGAGCTTGTGATATTCTTTAATGGTTGGGACAAGCTTTGGTACTGGAATTGCTGATAGGATACAGGTCAAGTGAACTTTAAAGCTGAATGGATGTAGAAGAAACGAATATATATATATCAGTTATTTTGGGAACTTGATATTGTGAGATCAATCAAGAAGAACATGCTCCGGTGAGCAAGACTTGTAGCTAGCAGACTTGTTTAAGCTCCACTAAATAAGGTCTTTAAGTCAAAATTTATTGATGACGCGAAGATAAAAGAAAGAACGCAAGGAAGACCCAAAAACTCATAGAGAGAAGCTGTCGAGTGAGATATCATAGAATTTGGAGAATCGGTAATTTGCAGCTCGAGGCCAGCAGTAGAATTAGCTCTAGGAGACTTCTAAGATAGGCAATAGATTGCAATTGATCTGTACGACCAGCGAAGTAAGTAAGTAAGTAAGTAAACTTTAAAGCTGGATCAACAAAAGATCATTCATATATATTCATAGCTAACTCTTTTGAGGAATTCAGTAGGCCAATCTAAGGATGTAAACAATATTAAGTTCCAAAACACATAATTTATCAAAGACCTTAATCATGCTAAGCAATTTCAGCTCAAACTTCGATACCTTGAACCATTTTAACATCCCATAATTACCATAATTTCCATTAACTTTGACTCACAAACTTAATTCTTTCAATTTTCTTCTACTTCCCCTGTCTGTCTAAGTTTATTTCATTTACAATTTTCTATATCATCATCATTATTTGCATTATTATCTACGAAGAATGTTAGTGACGTAGCATTACTGTAATGACGTTACGGAAAAAGAACAAAAAATCGCAAAATATAAACACGACTTTCATGAAGGCAAAGAAGAACTTGAATGTCATTTACAAGTCGGCATTCTTTTGACCTCGTGTGCCTTTTTATGCTACCGACACTAGCATATCTACACTATATATTTATATATTCACATGATTTGCCATATTACAATTGATTTGACCGTGAATATTTCACTTTTGTGCCACTGCTTTTTAATGTAACTGGAAGGATCTATTTTTATCGTCCCTTTCTTTTGATATGCAAAATGTAAGATGAATGGATTGGCACGTAGCGTAATGTAAATTAGGCATAAAGAAAGAAAGAAGCATGTCATAGGCAAGTGAGGAAAAAAAGCCTTTATCGCTGCTTGAAAGGTATTTCCTGTTAAAATCGCATTGATCGAGATAATCCAAACATATATTGCATATATACAAGAATAGACAGACATGTATATGACAGCTAATTGATTGTTAGGTGCGACAGACTATGGCTCCCATGTGAATATGTTACTTACTGCATTTATAAGTGTTGGTGAAGCAAAAATCTATTTGGCATATAAAGTTCTATAGCTGATTATAAAGCACTTATACATATTTATGGTTATGGTTATTTTAGTGAAAAAATAGCATGGAAACATATTCTATTTATAGAACAATTTATGGATGATCGCTATTGTAGTAATATTACCCCTTAAGGTACATCAACTTTATACATTAGTATACGCTATTTTTTCGGTATGATTATGCTTCTGTTTCTAGTTTTGAGTAGTTGTAGTGAAAGTGTATATTAAAGTTTTGGCACGAAGGGTGTCAAGAAGAAGGAATTGTAGGAAAAGTTTTGTTTTTAAAGAAATTTATTTATAGAAAGAAGCTTTTACTTTTAGGAATTACATTGAATTGATCAGGATGTAAAGTTCCTATGAAAAAGGCAATTTCATCGCTTAGGATGGTGTGAAACTGATCAAGAACGAAGCTTGAGAGGATTCTCAAGTCAAGAGCGATTCGTGGCTGATGATGGTTTGACAAGCAAGATTCAGACTCCAACTTAGACATATGGAATTCTATAATTGTAGATTGTAAACTGAAAAAAAAAAAAAAAAAAAAAAAAACTGCGTTTCCAGGATATGAAATCCAAAAAAGATCACTGAAAATTCATTGCTTTGTTCCTTAATCATCGTTTACTCCTCAATGAACTAGCTCGAGTAGTACAATGCAGCGAACTGCACTTTCCCACTTAAAAATGAGTCAAAATCGTCCCTCACAGGCCGTCAAGGTTAATTTGAGCATCTTCAATATGGCGACGTATTAATTCTCTAGCAAACATTTTGTGCTGTTCGGGTAAATCCTTTTCAGATGATTAACACGTAAAGCAAAACCTCAACATTGCTTTCAACACTTTATCCCCACAACAAAAGGACTTCTAGCCACCCATTGATTCATTTCAAAAGCAAATAATTCAGCCTCACATGCGGTATGAATATCTTAACCAATAGCAAGTAATTCATTCGTTCCTTACTTATTTATTTATGTATTAAATTAATGGAACCTTGAACTCAATTTAACAGCATTCTTAACCATAATTAAAAAGGACTGGTATTTCCTTCATTCATACTTGCTAAAATGTAGCGGTAATTATAAGTGTATAGCTTATGAAATGAAAGGAAATGCCACTTCATTTCATCCATTACAGCGAATGTCAGCTAATAGAGCGAAAAAAATAATGAAAATTACACTGGAAATGATGTTGACGAAAAGGAAAATTTTTTATGGCTTGTAAAGAGTCCAGATTTTCAATGTTATGGCTGTGGCTATTTTTAAAAAAATTTTACACTAATGTAAGTATTATGTTGACTTTCCTGTTGAAAAAAGGTAAACGGTCATAACTGCTTATTATCAAGAAATGTATACATACATGGAAGGAGCCATAAACACTAAAAAAATTGATATGTCATTGTGCAAAATGAGTGCGAAGAGGAGAATGAATTTTATTAATGACCAACGTTGTACCTATCAGCCTTTTTCTACATTCCCTTGATTAACTGCTTGTTCAGCAGTGCTTAAATCGTGTAGATGAATTATTTTTATGATTTTATAAAAATAGAGCAGCTTTTGGGGCGTCGCAATTGTTGACTCATTTTTAAATGGACGATTTTGATTCTTTTTATGTTTTGTGGCTATAAAGAACCCTCAAAATTGTTGTTTTTCTTTTATAGACATGAGAGGAAATCCAAATAGCTTTCAAAGGAAATTAAAAGAAACTTTGGTATAGTTTTTAAGGCAGTTAAGGATATTTAAATGCTTTCTATGAATTTTTAAGGGGTGGACATCAAATGTTGATGTTTCTTTAATTGACGGATAGCCATTAATTAATGATTCATTAAGGACTTGATTTTTAAATGACTTAAAGTTTCAGACACGTGCTGAGAAATTAAGTGATTAAAAAATAGCCGTTGGTTCTGTTTGTTTAGATGTTACTAGTTTTAGACGACATCTATGGGATGCCATGGATCACAATTGAACTGTACATCCAGCAAAGTATGCAAATAAGTAAGGAGATACTTCAGATGTTGGATTCCAACAAGCCAATGACATTTACGATTAATTTCTACCCATATTTTTACTATTTTTGAAACTATATGACGTACTTGCTTTTACTATTAAATACACTAAATTACAAACTCTCGTCACCAAGAGGAAGTATTAACCTTAAAACTTTTAATAATCTCAAACAATTAAGACACCTCCAAATATCTAATTTTAAATCTAAAAGCGTCAATCAACTGTATAAATAGAAAATGATTACAATTTTCATTAGACTCTCAGTAAATATTCAATTACATTTAAAGCTATCAATGAAGTCCACAACAATCAATAATTATCTATTTCCGAGAAATTGGCTTGAATGAATGATTATGGTGATATTGACATTGAAAAGGCTTGAATGAGAAAATGGTTAGGGTGTAATTTTCAGAAATGATTTGAGCTTATTTACCTCTTGTTGTGAAGTATGTTTTGGGGATTGAATGGCAATGGAAATGTTATCAATTGATTTATACATCTTATTGTAGGTGTACTCTAAATTTGAGTAATAATTATGATTGAAAATGTCAATTCATTTATATTAATTTTGATGATTAAGGAGGAAAATCTAGAGCTACTGCAGAGAAACTGCAGAGTTAAGAAACCTGAGAGTATTCTTTAACGAACAATGGAAATCAACTGGACTTTAAGGCTGTATCGCGATTACTACATCAAATTAGTACTAGTCAATTCATTGATTTGTCGCAGTCTGATCCATTCGTGATAAGATTTCCTATATATTATCCTTTAAACATGCAACTTGAATGTGGGAAGCACCTTCACAGCAGAAGTCTAAATTTTCAGTTGATTTCAATCATCTTAAAGAAAAAACTGCCTTAAAGCCTTACAATTTTGAATCTAAAACCATAGCAATTCACCCAATGATCCTCACAATACCGAAGCATATCCTTAAGTAGCTCAAGAGTACAACTTATTGCAAGCAAATGGTAATCCTTCCCTTAAATAGCTCCTTCTCAAGCATTCCCATTTCACCATCACATTTTCCAGCAATAAAGAACAATAAAATGGCAATAAAGTAATAAAAAATGTTATTTTTAACAAAAGGAAATAAGGAAGAAATATTCTTCTTGACTTGAATATGAAGCATGACAAATAAAGCGACTGACACGTAGAACAAATACATTTACTAAATGTCATAAAATGTTCATGCAATAAAAGAAAATCATATTCAGCTAATAATAATCAAATAAAAGCATCGAGAGAATAAAAATAGATGAAAAATGGGAATTATGTCTATAAATAATTAATTCTATGAATTGATATAAAGATTCATACTTACTAGGTCGATTATTTTTATCGTAACTTTCGCTCATGTTGTAATGATTTGATATGTTTGATGCAAGTAAAACAAATTTCATTCTCACCAGTATTATTGCACTGTAATTAACAATTTCAATTTTTTTTTTGTTGGGAAATGGTAAGTCACTTAATTTATTTACGGTATATTCATGAATATTTATTTCAACAATTATTTCTGATGTTTTTACAACCTTTATTTTATGTCAGTGGTGGACAACCTTTTGTATTTCGCGACACACCTTGGTTTTAAGCCTCAGCCAAAGCTGCAGATGACGTACGGTTCAATTTGTCAAGTGTGCCGCGACACACATGTTGTCCACCACTGCTTTATTTGGAAATGAAAATTCATAATCTACGACAGCATAAAATTATATTAATATCAAGCAATGAAATAAAGAAGTACCTAATTTAATGAAATTGTTTAAACGGACGACGCAATATTCAAAGAATAAAGTAGGAAATAATTCATTTGTACCGCATGAGGACTTCCCATTCATTTACATGAAAAATTGTAAACAACAAGTAATTTAATCGTAACCTTCATGCATGGATGTTAACAAGACTTGACCGGGAAAATTTTTGCCTTTTTTCCATTCAATGAGTCATAAGACGCATTAATATCCGATGACCTGATTTTGATAAAGAAAAAGCAAAATATTATGCTTATAACTGGTTGTCGCAATTTGCACGCAAAAGCACTAAACTTGAGCTTTTTATTGGAATTCGAAATGAATCAAAATGAACGTGCGAGTTGTGAAAGTGAATGGGATTGCAATTTTCTGCTGTTTGTGCGTTCAACATGAAATTTGTAGTCGACGCAATATAATTATGATTTCAAGAGGGTAACAAGGAATTAAATTTACACTTACATCATTAAACTTATTTAAATTCATAAAATGCAAATTAGAGACGCAGTCAGAAATGAAGGCGGAGGAGATGGATTTGAGATATTTGCAAAAGTTCAATCAATTGAAGAGATAAATTAGGAGGAGATGGGTTGGATCACCATCCATATTCCCGTTTTGACACACAAACATATGTACCTAAGCTACCCAAAGTGAACAGCTACTTGCCAACTCCTTAAAAGTCAAACGGTTATCGATGAAGTTGGTTCGGATCCTTTCTCATTTATGTCGCTCAGGACGTCCCTAACAATACAAAGTTGGATCATCAAAAGAAGATGGAATGACTGGCGGATCAATAATATTAACAGAGTGCATACATGTTCCTAATGGAATCGGACAAAGACATTAGCATAATCGTCATGGAAATAAAGCATTTAGAAGTCGTAGATGAATTAAAAAGGAAGAATTTGATGCATTCTTGAACCTCAACTCAGCATTAAGCATCAATTCAAAAGAATGTAAAACTCAAGACACTTCAGTAAGTCAATCAGTTCTTGACTCATCCAATCCCTCTTGTTCACTTGTTCAAATTTATCAAAATATTTGACATAAATCCATGTAAACAAGAACTTATCTGTGTACACAAGTCACTCGAGACTTGGAAATGATATAAAAATGCTTTTTTAAGAATGATCATGAAATATTTTTCATTCTTTGACAAATTGGAGACACGCAAGAGACATTCTACAGGAAGAAGTCTTGTTTATTTTTGGGATTGAAGCTATGCAAATATCCAAAAATATTTTGAATGACAATGGTTCATTCACCGTTAACGATTTTGGTTAGTTCTATCGTACTTAGATCAATATACATAATTGACATAGTTTCAGTTCCTCTGTTTTTCTATATGACTTAACGCACGAACAAGTGGGAAAAATTGAATGCATAATAGCAACGATTTCTAGCTTAATATACCTGTCGATGCATTTTCACGATTCAAAGCGGCTATAAGGAGGTTCATTTTCTAGTGATGTTAAGTATCGGAAGTAAGGATTATTGATATTGGCCAGAAAGGATAAATGGAATCAAACCTTGTGAATCATGGCCTGGCTAAGATTCCTAATACATCTGCCTCTATTGCTTGCAGCCGCTCATCAATTATTTGAACCGTCTTTTTCAAATAGTTTGAGTTTTATCAAGAAATCAATCACAAGTCCTTAAAAAGACTTGAGGAAGAAAATGTTAATCCAAATCTTCAGGTCTGCAGCCTAAGACGAACTATAGACGCAGGACTGTGATATTTGACCGAACCCTAAAGTGAGAATTACATATAGGTAGTCTTAATCTTGACTTTACACCTTCCTTCCTATCATTGCACTCTCTGACATGTGACTTGATAATCCAGATCCTACTCTACTATTAAATGACATAAGCTAGAAAGAAGTTCCTGGAGCTCCAAAAGCAACATGACGTAGGACGGTTTTAAAAGAATGTCAGTTAGATGCAAAGATGGAAAATTTGTAAAAACTTTGTGATAAGGCCAGCAACAGAGTCGGATGGAAGGCCTTTTGTAGAAACCTAGGCTCCACATCGGAGCATGGTTCCAGTAAGTAAGTAAGCTAGAAAGAAGTGACATGCAAGTACTTATGAAGTACATAGAAATTGAGAACATGACAATACAAGCTGCAAGACAGCCAGGAAGTTGAAAAATTAAAATTCTAATTGAACGTTATTTGTAAATTGACCCCCTCCGTAGAAATAATGAAATATTACAATGAAAATGAAAAGTTTATGGAGAAACGAACGTTTCATTATGTGGCTCCAATTCTCATATTTTTTTCAACAATAATACCCACAATACTTTAATAATATAAAGTATTAGTAAGAACAAAATAATAAAGCGAAACTTTTTTTTTCCTTCTTTTTCTCTAAGTATGCAAATTTTCTTTATTATTATTTTAAATATTGATTTACACGATAGAACTTTTTTTTATGCTTTAAGCATAGCTATAGTTGCTGTCACGAAGCTTTTTTTTATCGCTAAATGAGCGAAAGTTATAGCAGCAGCAAAAAAAGAAGCAAACTTTTATTTTTTATTTTGAATTTTAATTCTATACAACTTGTGGAAATACAGCATGGATTATGTTTACGATTTTATGTAGGCATTTAAATCCATTCGCTGATTTTTCATTTCATTTGCCAGGCAATTAAATCAGTAATAAACGAAACAGATTAAGATAAGTTGTGGATATAATTTTTTGAGGATTTACAATTGCCATTAGAAAGTTTATTGGCTTAATACACAAAAGCTGTTACGCAAAATGACCTAATAAGTAGCTCAAGTTTAACAATGGTCCCTTTCATAACCTTGGTCAGTCATAATAAATTATTTGCACAGGCATGATTACTATGTTTACGATGTTGATAATGTTCATTCACAATAGACCAGCGATTTATGATATGGTTAAGGCTGTAGGCTTGGATTCTAAATTGTTTTGGTTGTGGAAATGATGGGGAAGTTTCCTGCTTTTTGAATTTTCAGGATTACTTAAAACATTAGTTCCACTTTCTTATTACATTATGTTATGAGTAAAATCAATTTACTATACTTGATTAAAACATTAGTTCCCAGTGTGTGTCTTATTGACGTTGATTTACCTCCCATTTAATTGATTATCAATTCTTTTGGATTATTTAGGAACTTTGTATTTTCCCATGTCCATCAATGTCATGGAATTTAATAAAGATATCTGAGAAATTAACAATCATAGTAGTCTGTGTAAATTGTAATCTGAGTCAAAGATGCTCGAATTGAAGTTAAACGATGGATCCTGCTTCGGATGTCATTTAAGGGATCAGAGATTACAATTGATCTATACGGATAACAATGTAAGTAAGTAAGAATCATGAACAATTTTATTTGATATTTCCACAAAGCTATCAATTAAAAGACATTCGTAGCAAATGCTACATGCAGCAAAGCTCCCAAAATCCTTGACTACTAACAAAAGCATATCACATTTTCCCTTAATTATCTGAATAAGCTTTGAAATTCTAATTCAAACCAAGATAAAAGCTCATTTTAACAATCTCAAAACCAATCCCAGCCTCAAAACTTGATAACTTTTATCAACGTTGATTCTGCTATATCTGACCTTTACCTTCGCTGATGTAACAAAAAAATACTTTTAATGGCAGAACATGACGGACACAATATAATAAAATGGAGAGAGGAAATGAGAGGCAATAAATGGTAAAAATGTGTTACTTTATATTTAAATTATAGATTATTTCCTTTAAGAAATGAAATGGGTCAACTGAAATTAATGTTTTACAAAGGAATTTCACGAAATATATTTTATTTGTTGAAGGTTGAAATTGAAGGCTGAATGTTAGTGCTGGATTTTATCTGATTTTTGGAAACTGATCATATGGGAATTTTCCGAAGGGGGAAATGAATATGTAGAAAATATGGAGGAAACCTTCACTTTGCTGAGTTCCGAATCAATGAACCTAGCCACACTAGCTTAAGGAGCGGTTTCTCGGCAAAGATCTTTTCTTGGCATACTTTAAGCTGTACCTTAGGACAAGGGTAAATGTAGTTGCATATTTTGAGTAGGGATAGTTTCTGTAGCTCAAGGTACTGTAGCTTTATAGCTCAAAAGTGGAAAATTTAATTCCAATAGAATTTGACTTGGGTGTGACCTTAAAAACCCTTTAGCGTCATCTGCCTGCCTCGGTATGTTAACAATGTAGTCATGTCCTGTACCATGATTCCTCTACGACATTAAAGCCACTTCAGTATTCCCCATCCTAATTACTTAAGCTTCAAAAAATTCAAATATTCATAGTTTGATCACTCAAATTAACATTTCAACAAAAAGGACATAAATAAGGATTGAATCTAACAATAGAAAACAATCCAAACATTTATGTGACATTCTGACAACAGAAAAATCGCACCTTATGACTAGCCTCTCATGACATTCAAAACAATAATAGAAAAGTTGAATGAATCAAGTTTTATATTTGTTTAGTGACCAGACATAAAATAAAACAAGTCCACAAAAGTTCCCAAAGTTGAATTAATGAAGGTAAAAATAGTAAAACGCACATTCATCAGCATGCATTCATTATACAAACTTGTCGTGTATTGCCTCAATTCATTTGTGTGAAATTTGAATGAATTTCCTATCAAATCTTCTTCTTTAAGTTATAGCACTCAAAGTGAGTGTATTGTTATGAGATATAGCGACTGCTTGATGGAGTACGAAAACGACTACCTCAATAAAGGCCTAGCTATGTATTGAATAAATTTATTCCTTGGAATAAAAGTGAACAAAACACTTGAGTAGCGAAAATTAATTAATCAAGTTATAATTAACATGGAAGGATACACAAATGGAAGGATATTAAAATGCCAAACTGATAAATTATGTTATGAAATGTTGCAGCTACTTTTCTTTAATAGCTACTTTCACTATAAATAGATGTCTATTTTTTGTTCCCCTTCAAAAATGAATATTTACCAAGAATTGTTTTAGTGCTTATACTTTTTTCACGGAATTTGAATACAATATTGTACAGTAGCGTCCAAAAGTTTAGAAACAGCAACAATTTTCCAGAATTTTGTCAAAAAATCATACTTAAACTTAATCAAATGAGCTGAAATTTTCACCAACTATACGGTTTTTCATACATTTTCATTTTATGAAACCCGATTTATACTATAATTAAGGATTTTAAAATAACCGTTAAAATTCAAAATGGCTGCCGTCCAAAAGTTTGGAAACGATTCTTTATTATTTTTTTTTTCAATGTTAATACATAATTTATGCACAAATAATGTCTTAAAACATAAACTTTGTACATTATGCTTTATGTTAATGCAAGATAGTGCCCATATCAATGTTGATTTCATGCTTTATTTTCAATTTCAAAATGGCTGACATTTTCGATCAATTTTAACGAAAAATTTTAGTTTATCTTAATTAATTGCTCATGTTTTAATGTTAATTACATCTTATTTTAAAGTATCTTTCATATAATGTATGGTTTACTATATTTAAAATAGATTTAACAGTAAAAAACTTAGAAAATTGTTTTCTTTGGGAGAAAATTTTAGTACTTCAGAAGGTTTTAGTTAGTTAAATTAACTAAATGCATACAAACTACTGGATATTTTGGTGTCAATTTCTTGCATTTTGTTTCTCCTTTATGTAATAATATGATTTTCCTTATGCAACTAACTGTCCAGAGATATATAAGTGGTTCTTTAAGAAGCAAAAATTGTACTTCAATAAGCAAAAATTTGAAAATCAAAAAATTTCTGATTCACTCATTTAATCTAAATAATTAACTTTAATTCATCATTTTAACTCGTTTTTATCAATCATAAGTCACTTTGCCATTGAGTTTAAATAGATTTCATTAAAATTTTAACTAAATTTTTTTTTCCCCTATTGAAGTACAATTTTTGCTTCTTAAAGAACCACTTATATATCTCTGGACAGTTAGTTGCATAAGAAAAATCATACCATTACATAAAGCAGAAATAAAATGCAAAAAATTAAAACCAAAATATCCAGTAGTTTGTATGCATTTAGTTAATTTAACTAGCTAAAACCTTATGAAGTACTAAAATTTTCTCCCGAAGAAAACAATTTTCTAAGTTTTTTACTGTTAAATCTATTTTAAATATAGTAAACCATACATTATATGAAAGATACTTTAAAATAAGATGTAATTAACATTAAAACATGAGCAATTAATTTAGTTAAACTAAATTATTTCGTTAAAATTGATCGAAAATGTCAGCCATTTTGAAATTGAAAATAAAGCATGAAAACAACATTGATATGGGAACTATCTTGCATTAACATAAAGCATAATGTACAAAGTTTATGTTTTAAGACATTATTTGTGCATAAATTATGTATTAACATTGAAAAAAAATTAATAAAGAATCGTTTCCAAACTTTTGGACGGCAGCCATTTTGAATTTTAACGGTTATTTTAAAATCCTTAATTATAGTATAAATCGGGTTTCATAAAATGAAAATATATGAAAAACTGTATAGTTGGTGAAAATTTCAGCTCATTTGGTTAAGTTTAAGTATGATTTTTTGACAAAATTCTGGAAAATTGTTGCTGTTTCTAAACTTTTGGACGCTACTGTAGATCGGAATGCAGTAAAAATAGGAATAGAATTTTCATGGGAAATTCTGACTAAAGACAACAATCTTCGTACTTAACAGTCAAGAATGATTAAATTTAAGTGTTCTAAATCAATTTTTGTTAAATTGAACCAAATTCTATGAATAAGCATGTTTATGAACAATTTCCTTCTACTAGCACCTACTCTACCTCCCCGTGGAGCATTATGACTGTGCCAAACTATCCAAACGGTGTGGTTCTAACGAAGAAGGGGTTAATTGTGAGTGTGAGGCCTCGAGAGCCCTCCTTCGTTAAAAAATTATCAACCACGAAACGCAATATGAACAACTAGATGTTATAAATTGAGGAGCGCTGATACACAATCAAAACAGGAAGTTAAGGCTTAGACAATCAATTTTTTAAAGGGAATAGAAAGGGCTAAGATTGAAGGACTTGAAGAATCGAAGGATTTTCTGGAGGAGGAAGAAGGAGGATGTGGGACTCCTGATAAGTTTAAGTCTCTCATGTTAGTCGTCGCTAGTCCTTTATTTTTTAATTCCATTCAGTAGCTAAATTGAATAGAAAAGTTGAAAAAATATATAATCTAAAAAATTCACAAGCTGAAATCTACAATTATGTAATCACGAAAACTTAGATATAAACTCACGACTGACCCTTACGATTTGTATGATAAACTTTATACATGTCGTGACTTTGATTTTTTATTTCATTTATTTCTTTCGCTCTTAGATTTTTACATCATACAGTTTTTGATATGAAAAGTTAGGGATTTGTTTACATAAAATCAAAAGGTTTTTGAATGTTTTGTAGACTTGACATATATTCAATAAATTGAATTTTGGATTTTAAATCAATTTATGAGCTGAAGTGTAGTTTTGATGTTTGTAGAATTTTTTGAAGAAAATGAAGAATTGTAGACGAAACTTTAGAGGATCCACAAAATTTCCAATCACAATAATAACACTTTTGACTTCTTTTTATTCACTGTTGTTAACTATTCATGTGTGTCTCACACCACTCTCGTTATCCAGTCAATGGAAAATTCAATTCATGTCACAAAAATATATAAAAATAATTGAAACGTTACTCCTTGAATTAAAGCATCCACTCAGGTGATATGATGTACTTATGACAATTACTAACTTTCAAATGATAACGCAAAGAAATAGCTAGATGATTTGTTAAGGTAGATTTCAAAATAGGATACTTCGAAAAAGTCAAGCGAATTGAAGAGTTCAGTCCAAATAGAGTGACGGACCTAAATGGAAATCAACTTGGTGGGCAATTTTTTAAACGATCATTGAGTAAAAACTTTTATTTTATGTAGAACTAGAGCTTTAAGTCGACTCGACTCAACAAACCTATTCTTAATAATTTTTATTTAATTTTTATTTTTAAAACGTCCATTAAACTTAATTAATATCCAATCTTTATGACGATCTTTAGCATTTCGAACAAAACTATTTGCTTTTTAGTTCCCATTATTAAAAACACATAAGCGAAATGAGTAGTAAAACTTGAATTGTGTTCTCAAGGTGAAAGAATTGCAGTTGAAGTTCAAAAGACTATAAAAATAAAATTCTTAATAGTTTTAACTTTGAATGGCACATTTTTGAATTTATTAAAATCTACAAAGATTTTAACGCATTTTAACTTAACAAAAAATCATGAAATTCGGTCAATTTTCAATAAAACATTTGATAAATTCTCACACAAATAAAACTTTTAAACATTTTCCCTTAAAAAATTTAATCTACTTTGCATTTTACTTTGAAACTTTTATTTCAAACTTTTGTTTCCATTTTTTCTCATGCCTCAAGAACTTTACTATATTATTATTATTGTTATAACATTCCCACAATTCATGTCGTCATCATTTTTTGAGGAAAATACAATAAAAAACTTTTACTCAACAGAGGATTTTTTTAAAAATAAATTCAAAAAGTGAATGAGCCTCAAAAAGCATGACGAGGAATGCAAAACAGAACGAAAAAAAAAAGTTAAAACCGCAAAAAGCTCATTACAATTTTCAAGCATTTCGTCTTGTTTGATCGATTCCGTGGAGAAAATAAAAAAAAAGGAAAAAAAGAAGAAGAATAGCTGATTATGAATTTTCATTTCCTTTATCAATGAAAACAAATCAGAAATTGACTTTTTTGGAGGTAAAATGAGCAAAATTTATGTCTTACCAAATTAATGTGATTGATTTCATAATATCCAAAATATTATTTTTTATCGTGATTATTTTCTTTAATTATTTTAATTTATTTCACCTTAAAATTTCATATTTTATTTATTATTATTTTGGGGGGTATCACAGAGTAGCTTTTGCAAAGCTTTTATTCATTTTTTTAACTCCTTAATTAGCTTAATTAATCAAGCAATTATGCAGAATATTTACAAAAAATTTCAATGAAACTTGAAGGTTTTTTAAGCTTTTTTTGAATCCAGCAAGTTTCAACCATTTTCAATTATTTTCGCCATTTAAGCTGCCTTCCTTGGTTAAATTCATTTCACAATTTAATTTTTTCATTTTTTTATTAATTTATTTAACTAATTTATGTAAAATTAAAGGCAATTTTGAAAGCACTTTTAATCCTTAATATCACAATATATTTATCTCATGACTCATGACTTATTCGCGCTCCTTTCTTTTTTTCTAGTCCATCCAATTGACTCGAACGCTGACAATGAACTGAAAAAGGAAAGCTGAATGAGCGAATTTTCGTGAGCTACGCGAGTTTCCTTTTTTTACTGTTGCGAGAAGAATGAAATTGAAATTTTTTTTGTTGTGTTTTCCTTTCCTTTCTCTTGTATGATTCATGCATATCGTTCATTTCCCAGAAACACGTTATTATTTTCATATTTTTTTCTCTCTCTCTTTTACTCGCTTACTCGCTCACTTACCTCTAGAGTTCGGTTATCAACTTTGTAAAGCTTTTTAGATTTTTTTAAGTTGCTTATTTTGTATATTACGCGACATTATTTCATAATCGTTCCTTATTGTGTATACAATGTTATAGAAAAATCTGTTATTGAGAGACAGAGAGGGAGAATGTTCAACAGAAGTCAACATGCGATGTTGTAATAAATTTACGCGCGCACTATGCGAATGAAAATTTTCATATTGGCTTATCAACAATAATTTGTTGAGAAAACAGGTGAGCTTTCGATACGCACTATCTGAAAGAAATGTGAAAGCTTCTTTAAAAGCTTTTTAAAGAACATGTGCTTATGTTTACGAATAAATATGTTGATAACTTTGATGAGGAATTGATCTTTTGTGAATCGTAATGCGTTCATAAAGCTTTAAATGCCTGAAAATGAGTAAAAAATCCTGAAATTAATTTGAAAAATTAAAAAACTTTTTTGAAATTTCTTTTTTTATATTAAAAAGTCTTTTATTTGTTTTTATCGTTTCTCTTTCACAAATTTACTTTTTTTTTGGATGAAAACAAAGATTTTACGATTTTTTTTTTTAATTTTTAAGCTTGGCTTTTTAATGTTCACAAAAAAATTTTGTGTGCTTTTTTTTTGTCAAAAAACTCGATATATTTATTTATTTTTAAGTTCCTTATACTTGTTGCATTGTTTTCTTATTTCTTCTCTTCAGTGTTTTCAAAATCAACTCAAAAGCATCAATTTATTTATTTTTTTAAGTTCAATTAATGTAAACAGAGAGAGAAAAAGTGTTTTTAATTGAATTAATTATTGTATTTCTCTTAAATATTCTTTTTTTCGAAGCATTTTTTTAAATAATAAATTAATAACAACGTCTTTTATTTCACTTTAGTAGAATTTGGACTGGGTGATGTGATTGGGGTGTTGCATCTAGTCTTGTCTACATGAGCAGCAAAGCTAGAAACATAACCTCAAAGCACATCCTCCAGGTGAATTTTCATCATCAACAATGAGCATATGATTCTTCATTTTTAATTATTCATTATTCTCTTTGATATTATCTCAATAATTAACATTACAAGACTTGAAAACGTATGCTTGTATCATCATGTGTGTCAATTTGTGTATGTATGTGTGTAATTGTGTACTTATGTGTATATTTATGTATTTTTTTACTCATTCTCATTATAGTTTTTGTCATTGAAGCAATTTTTTTATCGAAAACTTTTTTTAAGCATTTTTTTTACATAATTTACTTTTTCGTGTCTGTGTATGTGTCTTATAGCAGAAGTTAGTTTATATAGAAAAAAGTTTTTATTCATTTTTTTTTTCATTTATGGAAACATCTTAGAGATAATGTGTAGATTCATCATTCAGTTTAACTTTTTTTATGTATAAGATTTTCTTCATTTTTTTTTAGTTAAAAATCTTATAATTATGCTTCATTTGTTCAGGCATGAATGCAATAAATTAATAACAAGTACTTAACGAGAGCTTCTATAGTTTTCTAGTTTTTTTTCTTAATTCAGTTATTCTTCATTCTTTTTGTGTCGGGTTTAATACAACTTTTTACTTGTCTTTTTAATGAGTGGGTGGGTGAGTCGATGGATAGCTGATTGGAAAAGCTACTGCTGATCATTGGAATATAATGACCCGGGAAGCTCCTCTCGGGAGATAAATCTGGGGTACAGAGCCATTTATAGGCGAATTTGCGATTACGGGACTATAGCCTCTGTGGTCAAGTGGTTAGCTATCTAACCGGAAATTTGAATCTCCTTTTCGTGAGGGCGTGAATTCGATTCTCACTAGAGACCGATCTCTCAATCATTATATTGAGTGCTTTCAACAATGTTCCATTACGATATTATAAAACTTAGTTGAAAAAGTAGATCTGCTAAGCAAATTGTTACTAAAGGTGAATTGAACCTGAATCTGAAGGTTTCGAATCATACGATCTTGTCACCAAACTATCAATATTAAAAAAGAAATAAACTATTTGAAAGAATCTTAAGTCAAGATCCAATTAGAATTTTAAAATCAGCAGTTATCCTAAAAAAACCACCATCAACCCAAAAAATATTCGTGATATTATTGACTTATCCAAACTTCGTGAGCTTAATATTCATTTATTATAAATCAAACGTAACAAAATTAAATTTTCATTTTTCATTGATTAATCTTCATTTGCCTTCCTTGATAGATGCAAAGAATCGTAAAAGTGTGATTTTTAATTGATATAGGTTCAGCTAGTTAAAGCATATTTGTTGAATGATAATTAAAGCATTTTTAATATCAACCAATTGGGATATTTAGCATACTTGTTGAGTCTAAATTTATGAAAGAAATTCTACTAAAATTTAAAAAATGGTGAAAATTTTTCTTTGTGAAATTTTGACAAATTTGTGAAAATTAAATTATTTTTAAATACAAAGTTGATAATTTAAAGCTTTTAAAATGTAGCCTCAAGATGATAAATACTCAAGTTTTCCTGATAATGTTTTTAACAATATAATTCAGAATTTAATAGTCGTCAAGTTGAAATCTGTTGATCTGTTGATGGTGTTAAGCAGTAGAATCAATAATGATCTAGCTTAGTATCCATAACATCCTCAAATTATTCAAATTTACAACAATCTGCTGCTGAATTAATAAATTAATTGCATACAAAAATGTGAAAATAACGGTAAACATTTTTAAAATTAATTGATTTGAAAATAATTAAATTTGAATTTGAAATAACCGTTAAATTTCAAATAACTTGAAAATCAATTTTGTTTGCCGTGACACAAATGTGCGTAAAGAATTTTAATCATTAAATGATTTATTTTCTATGAAAATTTGAAGACTTGATTGAAAAAAAGTTCTACTTTTGAAAAATTTAGCGCATCTAATTAATATCATTTTGAAGAATGAAAAGCATCCTTACTATTTAACTTCGATCCCATTTTCCTTGACATCACCAAAATTTATTTTATAGGAAACAAAAATATGGGAAATTTAAAAAAGATTTTTTGCTACTTTTTAAGTATTATTATCGCATTCTAATCTACAATTGATTTCCTTCCTCGTCCATGATCCAATCGTTCCTAAAAGAGCTTTAATTTTTGTTTCTTGTGTAAAGTTCTTACAAAAGATGAAAGAAAAAAAATCATTGAAATCATTTTTTTGTTGCTTATTCATTCATTTTTGTCCTCATTTCAAATTGATATGGAATAGTTTCAATGCAGATTTCTCAATTTCTCTAGCTAGGCAATTTTTATTTTTTTGTTGCTTAATTTGAATTTTTTTTCCTTAACTTAAGTTTTTTTTTCCCATTTTTGGTGAAGTAAAGACAACTTTTTGCTTCGATTTCCATCACTAAAATAATTTTGCTGATTTAAGCATGATTTGAGAGTATGATTGTGTATGTTGTTGATGCATTCATGTCTAGGATGTTTAGTTTTATTGTTTAAATTGAATACAGTACTGATATTCGAGAATGTATTCAATTAAGTAGAGCTAGAAATCCATTCGAATAATATATGGAGTTATGTCGAGTTGAGTCGACTTTTCCACACAAAATCCGAATCGACTTCGAGCTTTGTTGTTAAGTTTTGACAAACAAACTATTAATGAAGTCCAAAAATTCAATTTTGAGTCAATGGACATCATTATCGTAATAAATAAATGACTTGAAGATATCACTTTTGAATGATAGACTGTCTCATGCCTCATTTAAAAGTCAGACTGTTATTTTGAGTTTTTCATCTTAATAAATTGAAATTTTCATATTCACATTAGCACATTGCGACATATGTTGCACCGACTTGTCTAAATTGTTATATTAGTATCCGGATAAGTCTTAATCATAATGTCAATGTGACATTAAAGCCTAAGAGAAAGATTAAAGAGTTTAATTTAGATCCTTTTCTGAAGAAATGACATATTCAAAGGTTGAATCTTCAAGATATGAATATCAAATTTATTTTATGTTCATTTTGTCAAATTTAAGAAAATTTAACTCGATAAATCATTTGAATTTAGATTCTATCCTTAGCTAAATTTGAGAAAAGTTTCCTAGCAGCATATCAGAGCTTTTAAGCCAATATTAGGTAAATTCAAGATGTTAAACTCTTAAGTGACAAAAATTATTGATCTATTCATGAAACTTTCTCGGAAGAAATGCAAATCGACACAGCCCAATTTATCTCAAATAACCTATAAAATATCATGAACCTTTTTCTTAAGTAGCTCCATTCTCAATCTCCATAAAAGGTTGAGTTACTCGAGAGATGTGAATATACCCGCATCTGTAAATAAGAGATCATCTTCATCCCTTCAAAAAAAATGAGTGATGAATCATTGAAAAGGTGTAAGGATTCAACGAACTTTCATCATATCTTCGTGATAAATTCAAGTCATTCATCCACATCCCATGACATTATAGTCTTCTTACATCAAAATAAAGTTTATTATATAAGCAAAAGTTCTTATGTATTTCGTTAAGGAAGAAAGTAAAGCATCATGATTTTTTAAGGGCATTTTTCATTCATTAATTTTTAATGTGTTTTTGACATTTTTTTTTGTTTGTTTCAACTTCTTTTATCAAAAATTTTTTCTTTTAAACGAGTGATTTATTCTCTAAAAGGCCTCTTACTGAATATTTTTTTTTCACCTTTTCACCATTGTGTATATAGTCAGATGATTCCTTAATCTTTTTTTTTTTTTTTGAGATTTTTTATCGCGGCTTGATGACTTAATTATTAAATTTTATTTAATTAAATATTATTTGATTTTCATTTTTTACTTATAAAGAAAAAAAAAACTTTTTTTAATGCTTAACGCGCTTTAGCTATAAATGCCAGTTCATGTCATGTCAGTTTCTTTTTTTAGCGCAAAAAGCATGCATTGCTTACTTTTATATATGCATTATAATATCTAAGGTAATATTATCAATAATTTTATTAGATTCTCTTATTAAATGAATGCCTTGATTCTTGATTTATTTTATCTATTCACGTATAAACTTTTTAATTAAATTTTCTTTTTTTTGTTTTTTTTTGTCTTCCGAATTTGCATTTTTTGTTGTTGAAAAATTAGTTAATTGAACTCATCATTGCATCATCTACTGTAATTAATTATTTTGCATTTTTTAAACTTTAAATTTAATTTCTTAAATATTGTCGTGGAAACGATGATTATAACTAATTTGCGCATGAATAAATTTGTTAATAACTAAGTTTTACAATTTATAAATTGAGTGGCCCCCAAAAAATTGATATTCACTTACAATAGATTTAAAATTTAAACTCTTTTTTTTTTGCTGTTTTTAATAAGCTTGACTTGGATCTATTGTTGGTGGGTGTTGAGGGTAATTTGGAACTTTAACACTTCATCTGAAGACTTGTTGTGACTAATTAATTTTCTAAGATATCTTAAGTGCCATTAAATTGTAAGTACAATTGATATCTAGGAGCTTTTTAACACTTTTGTTAAAATCTTTGATTCAAAAACTCTATACAATGTTGAATATGAATAGAGAAACTTATATGAACTCTTAAAATTGTTCATAATCTCGAATGAGATTTTAAATTTAAATTTATTAAAATTTAAGTTGATTTAATGTTGAAAATTGTATTTAAACTTTTTAAAAGCTCAAAATCAACTCAAATTTTAAATTAAGTCAATTCTACTTTTCCATTTCGAGGCTTAGTTGGTATTAAGGTTTGATTTGGACATGGTCAGGACGAGGGAGGGGACTTTTAAGAGTTTGGACCTAAAAATCAGCCTTCACCTTATCACCCTTAACTAACTTAACTTTCATTTATTTAATTTGATTTTGCAAGAAATTTCAAGTTAAGCCTCAAAATATTCTTTGGTTTTTGTCAATTTTATTGAAATTTAAGTTCGAATTTAAGAACTCAAAATTGGTGTCAACTCTCAAATAGTCTGTCAAACACTCAAAAAGCCCGCTAAACACCCTCAAATCCCATCAACAAAAAAATCCGTCATTTAAAGTTTCATAATTCAGTTTCTAGTCATTATACAGCAAAGCAAAACTTAAAAAATGTTAAACTAAAAATGAAATTTATTTCACTTTATTTAAGATTTTATTTCTTTTTCATATTTGGCAATGTAGTTTTTCCTTAATAGAAAAAAAAGTTGTTATAGCAAATCGTTTATTCAGGATATTTGCTTTCTTTTTTTTGATATTATCGCAATAAAATGTATTTTTTTCATCGTTTAACAATACTCAATGACAGAATATCATCAATAATTCTATTATTATATATTATTAATGTAATTAAATCAATAAATAAGTTAATAACAACAAGGAATAATAACGGACGTCTTTTTTCATAAAAATTCTCATTATTTTAATTCATTTAACTCTCTTTTTTTTGTGCTACATCAGGAACATAAAGGGGATTAATAAAACAAACTCTCAATAAAGAAAATTCAACTTATTCTTGCTCAGGAGTTTCTGTTTCGGAATGTTTGTTTTCCTGTTGAAAAAAGAAAGAACAAAGAATAAAAGAAAAAAATATTTTTTTGCAATGAAAATAGGAAGGAAAACTTAAAAATTAGAGGAAGGAGGTAAGAAGTCAATTAAATAAATTAAGGTGCGCTTAACTAAATTATTTGCTAATACTAAATTAGTTGCTAATGAGTAAATTAAAGTTTAAAATTTGCTAAAACAAAATATTTACAAATTATTTTGCTGTCGTTGACTTAAATAAGAAGCAGCAAAATAGAAAATTGTTCATAAACTTTTGAATTAATTCAGTCATTGTCAACTTCATATTAAGTTATGTACTGCACATCTAAGTTCATCTCAAAATAAGCTTTTTGGCTAAATTGATCATAATTTGAATTTCAATCTATTGCATCCTCAAAGGAGTCAATATTCTTGATTTTAATCATGTGTCTGATTATGTCAAATCACTTCAAAGAGGTTGTCTTAACGACAAACATATTAAATTAGTTTAGTATAATTGTCAATTTGTTTACTAATTATTGACTGTTTGTAGCTAAAAGGGATGTATCCAGAAAGGTTTTGGAGCCAACCTCCGTCATTTTTGGAAAAAGTTTCTTCAATTTTCAAGGAATTTTAGAGATAAAAATCCAATGCAAATCAAACTTAATTTATAATTATGATGCAACTTTCTTAGCTTCCAAACTAATTGAAAACTCAATATTAACATCCTAAATTCAGTCATTAATTTTGTCTACAAGATATGTTGCAAAAAGCACATCAAAAGTTTATGAAATGTTTTTTTACATAATTTAAGAGCAAATATTACAAAATAAATTTTTAAAATTAAACAAAATATCAAAAATCGAGAGATCAGCAAAAAGATTCTTCAAGCAAGCTTAATTACAAACTTAATTAAAAGGAAAATGTTGAAAACTTTCTTCGAGTATTTACAGTTTACAATCTGAGTTCAAGTTGAGAAATTTATCTTGATTGATGATTTATTAACAATTTGAAGATTAATTTACATCAGTTTGATGTTTTAGAGTTTAATGTAAACAGAAGTATCGAAGCATGTTTAGACATATCTGCTAGTGCGAAAGTAAGGCCTCTGTTATAGAGTGGCTAGACAAAAGACTCGCAAACTCTTTTGTGAGTACGTTGCTTCGATTCCTCACCAGAGGCTATGCTGTTAATCATTACATAGAATTCTGTCGATATAAAAAAGATTCGAACAATCCTCACGACTCTTACACTGCTCTATGAATTCTTAAAATGAATTCTCAAAACTTCGGTACTGATTAGGATATTCAATACAGGTATAAAAATTTAAGAAGTATCGGTATCAGCTACTGGTATTCTATACAAATTAGATGGATAATTGAAATTGACACTTTAAATTTCAAAGTCCAATTTTATCTAATATCCTAACTTTTACAATTAAATTAAAAGTTTCCGATACATGACAAATAAAGTTCTAATTTTTGTTAACTTTCTCATCAGGATACCCAATACCTCCCTTGACTTTTTGGAATCGATACATGTAAAATTTCATTTCAAATTACTTGAATTCTGTAGAATTCATAAATATTGACATTGCGTATTTAAATCATCAATCAAGTGATATTCTCAAACTATTTGGATATAAATCAAATTTATATTACAGATCTATTTGTATATTGCGATTGAAATGCTCAGTTATAGCTCAGTAAATCAGAATCAGAACTCAACCGCTTCTCCCGTTCATTCAATAATAACAAAAAATGTCATAAATATTGGTTTTCCTTTAATGAAAGCTCTTTGGATGAAAAATGTTGAGCAAAAATTTTACCACTTTTTTTTTAATAGCTAGCTACACTTATTGATATATTTTTAAAAAAAATGACAAGATTATTTATATAGCACTTAAATGTTTTGTCATACAAATTAATGTGATTGATAAAAATTTGATGATATTTTTTCAGTTGTGATAAAAACTTTTCAGCCACCATAAAGAGAAAAAAAAATTAATTAAATATTTTTGTCAATGCAGCACGAATTTGACATCAAACGCGTGTATGGCAAAAAAAGGTTTTCATCACATCGAACTATATTATTTTTTTTTAATTGAAAAAGTTCTAATACTAGTGAAAAAAAAGGATGTCAAATGAAAATAAATCTAATAAAGTAAAAGTTATGTTGAGTCATTCTTTACAGTTTAATGCATAACTTTCAATAGGTATATTCTTAGTATTTTTGTGAATATCTAAGAAGTGCTCATTAGTATTAAAGTTAATTAATTAGTCGAAATATTATTAAAAAAAAGAGAGGACTTCATTTCAGTTTTATAAAGTTTATCATACTTGATCAATTTCGTCGAGTGATTCAAGTTTGGCGATGGGTGCGAAAATATTCCAATTCTCATTTGTATCATCCATTGGCTGGTTGAATGATGAAAATTTCGAACATCTAAAAAAAAGGAACAACAAGAAAAAGTTTTCAATCAATATTTGATCTCAAAGCATTAACATTCCCGAGTGGACTGAAGTGGAAAAAAAATTTCCCAAACTCACTTGAATAAGCTCTTTTCATTGGCGCATTCCGGTTGTGAAACAGATCTTTGCACATTCCTTGACGGTTGGGACTGGTGTGGTTGTGGCGGCGGTAGAGATTGAGGCTGTTTTGACTGTACATTGTTATCTGTTGTTGTACTTAAATTATCAAAAGAAAAATCGCTGCGTTCGGACGGCTGATATGATGCTGCTGGTCTGTAAGATTCGTTAGTGCTAACAAAAGTTACGTATGTTCAAAGGAAGAAGAAAAAGAAACAAAAAAAGGCAACAACAACACACACGAAAAACAGAAAAAAAAGATGATGCATGAATGAGAAGATAAAATGAAAATTCTCGAATTAAAAACTGTGAGTCCAATGGAGATTCTTGAAGGTTTTAGAAGATAAGGAATTTCATTTCGGTTTAAATGTTTCTTGATGTTTATGTTTGATCCATGGATTATGGTATGAAATATCTTGAAAATTTGCATTTGAAAGTGCAACGGCGTATTCACTTGGATCTTTGATTCCCTACAAAATACGCTTCAAAGACTGTGCTTTAGTGCTTTTACATTCATCAAAGAACATCTTAGACATCAAGTCAGACACATATTGCAATATCCTTAATAATTAAAACTATTTTCAATAATTTTAAATGAGAATTTAATGAGAAAAGCAATTCATCCTTAAATAGTCTATAATCAATTGAAAAGCAAATAACCAATAACAATCACTCTTGATTAAATGCGACATAGATCCTTCATATAATTTTCAAGTACAATAATTGACATAAATATCGATTCTGAAAATCCCCAATAGCATCAATTAACAAATCAAGAAAATGTTATTTAAATATATTTATATCTTAAGTCTTATTGTATAAGTGCTCCCAAGCTTTATAATCCATAGATAATGTAGTTCAATGTTAAATTAAGCTCTTTTTAATCGGAAATTTGATTCTTTTCAAATCATTTACCTTCCAGATATATGAGTCTGCGATTGAGCTTGCTGTTGTAGTTGCTGATGATGCATTTGTAATTGTATTTGTTGTTGTTGATGCAACAGATCGAGTATCGAATGGATATCCTTACGAAGACTAGTTTCTAAGTTGTCTATTCGCAACACCATTTCAGCAAGTTGATTTTTTATTAGACTGGATATAAAGAAAATTGAAATTGCTTAATCTTAGATAATTTTTTTGGATTATATCCAAAACTTACTCTTTGTCACTCGCCCTACAGCACGATGTTGGAGCATGCTGAAAAACATCTTCCTCAGGACTACTCGTGCTCTTTATACTTCCTTCTTTGAGTTTTCCTTTAGCACCACAATTACATATTTGATTACTCACAGCACTTAATGTTACCGTTTCACGCGGTTGCTGGTCTTCTGAGATACTTCGTTTATATGAGCCCTTTGGACTTCCCGTTGGCGTGACTAAACAGATGAAAATAAGAAGAAGGAGAAAAAAACAATTTCCAATGAAAATTATGTCTTTAAACTTTTTTTTTTCTTTCGTCGTGTGACATTTGTTGCTTCATTGAGTTGCTAGGAAACATAAAAATCTTTACAGTTCAATTAGTAAACAAAGAAGGAAAAAAAGATAGATAGAAAGATAGAAGGAAATTGTGCAATAAATAAACATAAAAGCGTTGAAAATTGAGAATTTTTTATGTAGGATGTAATCAAGAAAAACAAATCAGCATGACAATTACATAACACATTGACAGATTCTTTTTTGCTTTCATTCTATATTATATGAACAAATTCAAAGTAGTTAAATCTATTATAAAGGAAACAAATGATGTAAAGGAACATTCAATATAGAAAGCTTGCAGCAATAAAAACATTCAATGCGTTGTTATCGCTACAAGATTTTCCCCTTATTTCTTTCACGACATTTTTCCATTATGTTCGTCTCTATGAGGTGATAGAGGTTCCAATTGTGACAGATTTCTTATGAAAATTTGTATTTGACATTTGTGATGGAAGCATTTAAACTTTATAGACGCATTGGACTAAAGTTTCCATGAACTTTTAACATTAAGCTTAACAAGATCAAAACAGTCTAACCTCAAAAAATTAAAAAGTTTATCTACAGCATCATGAACAATATTTTGCTATGGAATTCTGGAATGTTAGATTATTATGAATTGTGGGAAAGCACAGACGCTTGAATAATGACACGGTTAAATAGTTTAATAACAATTTAATGTTGGTCAACATGAACTTTTTTGTGGAAATATTCAAGCTTTTCATTTATATCTGTAGGAAAATATTTTGGTTTTCATCATTCAGCGAATAACTCGATGGGAATTGTTTACACAGAATTTTTTGGATGTTATCAAAATTTTCTCGAGAACGGAGAAGTTCTGGTTTGGATTGAATTCCCATTTCTATCTAGATAAACACGAATTTAATTGTATTGAGGTTAACTTCATACCGAAATAGCAAATTTCGGTTAATAAATCCAAAATTCAACACCATGCCAAAGTCATTCCGTCCTGATGCCGAGTTAAACCCGATTCCAGCATTAAGTCAATCTCAAGCAGGTTTGGGATTAGATTCTTGATTGATTAACCGACTTATGCTTTTAGGGATATTCCCATAAAGATGATTAATGAGTTTAAATCGAGAGTACTCAATCTTATTAAAAGTCATCCTGGTTAACTCATTTGAGATAACATTAAATCTTAAATGCTACAATGGATAGTCAGTCCATCGTTCAGTTTAGATGGTAAACCACAATTGAAACCGCACATGACATGCGGTTTGTGGCATTTCCAAATAAAAAATTGGCTGCATGCGATTATGTGCCAAAATGTCACTTTCTAACTTGAACTTAATATATCAGCCAAAATTAAAACCCAAAAAATATTGGAACCTCTACAAAATCAAACTGAACAAAAGGAACAACAGCGGCAACAGCAGAACGGCAGAGCAAGTGTAAATTGAGTAAAAGAATTTATATATATTTTTGTGTATAAAAGGAAAAGCAAGGAAGGGAAGCCAAATCGAAATCATTTTCCATCCTTACCATTGCAATTCTCAAGTGGCTGATGCTTTATTGATCTCAAATCTGGTATGCTTCTCTTGATACTTGATACAAATCCTTATATAAGTGTGTTTTGTGTGTTTATTCAATTTTTATTTCCGTTTAACGGAATAAAGAAAAATTTTCATCAAATTTTCCCCAATCATAATCATATTTCGTGTATTTTTGTGAGTATGAGCGGTAGTAACAATAGTGATTATCAATACCGACAGTGATGATGATCATGGAAGGTGTTATGTGAAGTGTATTAGGCATTGTGAGTCGTGTTGTTATTGTGAAAAAATTACAATTTTTATAAGTGAATAATTGAATGAGAAAGACAGTAGATTACAAAAGAAAGAAGAACGGAAGGAGGAGGAAAAGAAAGAAAGAAAAAAAAGAAAAATTGTGAAAAATTCAAAATAGATTCTTTTGATTCTTCTCTAAGCACTATTAATAGAATTTTATATATAAATAAAGCTCCCTTTACATCGAACCTTTTGCTTCAAATTTCTCTACTTCTTATTCATAAAATTGCTTCGTCCCTTTTCATATTCAGACATACAGCAACATTTTCAATATGTTTGTTAGAGCTTAGAAATTATTTCACAAAAAATAAAAGCTTTAACACAATAAGGAACAAGAAGAAGAGAAGTGCAAAAGGAAAAAGTCGAGTGTTACGGAAAGAAATAAAAGTTTTTTTTGTGTTAAAGTGCAAAGTAGTAAGAATTAGACATTATATTATAACGAGATGAAGGAAGGAGTTAAATCTTTAGTACTACATACCGGATATTGAATATTTCCTATCGTTATCGTATTCCATATTCTCACTTATTTGTCCCACTGAGTGTCGATCATGGGTGGCATCGTGCTTATTCACACTTTGCGAATGATGTGAATGTGGCCGATGATAATGATGTACGGGTGGAGGATGAAAACTGGTTCTGTGAAATATTAGATTTTGATCATTATAATATATTATGGATTAGTGGATTAGAAGAGATTTGGAAATAGGGGTGGCAATTTAACCTTGAACTGTTCACATAGGCGTTATATATAGCTTTTATTATAGCAGTTTTAGCAATTGTGGATCTTTTTCTCTCTTCATCTACTGAGAAGCGTACCCAAGAAGCATATTGAAGATTCTAGGACATCGCAACATGGTCATGCTAATGATGAGACATGAAAATGTCCTAACTGCACTGTAATGGATGTTTTTGATTTCAAAAAAGTGAAATTTGCGTGTCTGAACTGAACAGACAAGGACAATACACCAAAAATAATAAAGTATACTCAAGAACACGTTCATTTAAGTGAGTATACTCATTGTCCGTAAAGATTTCATAACTATAGAACTAAAGTATCCAAATCAGCATCATTTCATGCTTTCATAGATACTTATAGCTTCCTTTTGATACAAAAATTCAAAATTTCAAAGTCAAATTGCTTGTCACCCCCGGAATTTCCACATCTTCAACCGAAACTGTTAAATTTCTTACAGAAGTTTAGTATTAAATGTCAGTAGTTACAGCAATCTTTCTATAATACCACTATAAGCAGCTTAATTGTCAAAAAATTAAAGAGAATCCCATCAAACACTTTCAATAATGTGCTTTATAAAAATTCCAAAATTTTCATTCCGAAAGAATCTCGTGAAAGCTCATTAAGCATAAAACTTTAAGTATCATTTAATACTAAACCCCAAAAAATAATATCCTATTAATAGAAACTTTTCATATTTTTGCCTAAAAATTTTGAAAGCTCTTTTATTCTATAATTAAAAACTTTCTCTATGCCTATCTATGAATCAATTCTAATGAAAATAATTATCTATTTAATTAGATTAATTATCAAAAAATTTTGAATTTTAAATTCAATTAAATTTACCCTCAAAAATATGAATTAATAAAATAGGAAAGGCAATTAAAATGTCAAAATACTCACGTTGGACCTTTGATGGACCTAGTATCACTATTTCGATCTTGTGAATTTGATCTCATCATATTGAAAAATCTATGTCTTATTTCTACACCGGCTTGCTCATCCTTTAAAAATTATAATATTGAAACTTTATACATTATCTAAATTCTATGACTTCTTTTAAACTAATCTCTGATACAGGAATAGTCTAATAATGAAACACACACAAAATTCACATCAATTAAGCATAAAATAAGGAACTTACGTCACGCATATTAAATGTAATTTCCAAACTATTGCAAAAACTATCATAGAATTCGGGAAATAAATCTAAAACGTCTAATAGATCATCTCTGGATATTTTATGTAGATCACAATACGTCAGAGCTCTAACATTGCTATTTGATTTACCGAGTGTCGTATAAATGCACGGATTCTCACCAAAGATGTCGTCTTTTCCTGTATTCAAAGACAGAATTATTCTAGGATTGTTCATTTAACAGGTTGTATCTATAGCTACCTAAAATTGCCATCACAACATCATCTTTAAGTATCTCTATCGATCCACGTGCTATAAAATATAAATGAGTAAGAACATCTCCTTTATGAACTAAAGTATCTCCTGGCGGTGCGTGTGTAGTTTTAAATTTTAACGAAAGCGCTCGTAAACAACCGGGTGAGGCGCCATCAAATGCTGAACAATTACTTAGTAAATTACGATTTAAATGTAGACAAATGTCAGCTTGTAGACATTCGGGAAATCCCTTTAGCACGGAATTCATATCAATGCCATTCGTGTATGTCCATGCATGTTGAAAATACTCCTCTAATCGTTGTCTTAGTGGATTTGGTATCTAGATAGAGATAGTGGATATGGAGAGATAGTAAATTTAATTCTACTAACATGTCTCTTGCATATAAAAAATGGTCAGGGTTGATGGATAGGTGTAGTTGGATGTGGTTACGGTGGTTCTAAATGTGTTTTAACTGTTTGTCGTGAACATTGACTCATTCAAAGTAATCTTCTTATTCAGTGTTGTCCAAACTGTTTGGAACCACAGCTCACCTTGATGGTAAGCCATCAGGGAAACCGCAGATGACATACGGTTCGGTGACACATTGAACTCAATTTGGACAACACTATTCTCAAGGAGCTTGGCTTCTCCTCAGTTTGAGTTAACCTTATTTTGAATAAACTTAGTGTTTGTCCTGTACTTGACAGCTGATATTTATAACCACAAACAACAACCTTTCCCACACACCAACACTAATGAATTACACTAGATGTTTACTTTACGTCTGACTAACAAAAGCATATTTTTGTGCACATCGTATACATACCTGATGAAATCTAATGAACTCGCGTACTCTTAGCATTTGTGTATGATATCGTGCTGTGCCAGAGTAAAGTCGTTGAATAATCGCCGATACATTACCGAAGATACTGGCATACATGAGAGCTTTAATATGAAAAATGAAATCGTTGCTTTAGGATCCATTTTATTAAATTTGTATCTTGTTTATACTCACATCCGACTAACATAACACAAATGGTGAAAATTTTCTCAGCATCTGTATTTGGTGCAACATTACCAAATCCGACTGACGTTAACGATGTAAATGTGAAATAAAGGGCTGTTACATAACGTGACTGTAACGAAAAAAATCCAATGTTTGAGATATATGTGGAAGGGATGAAAAGGAAGTAATGTTTTTAAGGTAAATAAATTATGACTTTTTTTGTGCTTTATATGTAAGGGAAAAAAGAAAGTTTTTCATCCATTCAAGACATATGACACTAATGAAATGCAATTTTATGTTCTTTAGCTACTTTACTTCCATTCACACTATGGAATATGATGAAAAATTCTCAACAAAATGCTTTTGTATAATTTGTTGTATTATTTGATATCTCTGGATAAATATGAGATGAAATGTAAGGCTTTTTATTAATTTGTTATTGCATTTTCATCTGCTAGTTCCTATTATCATCAGTTTGTGGAGATGAAAGAGATGTCATTTGACTCAGATTATAATGAAAAAATTCTCAACTGTATACCTAATAAATTCATCTTCTTTTCTTTTAAAGTCATAAGCATAATGCACATAACTCTTCATTTTTTTGTAATATAATAAATTGCAATTTACTTTAGAATGTATCTTGCATGACTAGCTATGAATGATGTTCATGACATTAATTTAAATAATTTATAACTTCCAATGTCGAAGTTTTTGGATGTGATCTGATATGACATGTCAATTATCAAAGGCACTTGCAATTTTATTATTAATATAAAGTTTGATTAGCATAGCTTTTAGTTTTTTTGGAGTTGACATCTTCAGAAATGCTTAATAATTTTTCATTAAGCTATTAAAATTTGAAAGACTTTTTAAAACTTGCCATTGAAACTCATTTTCAAACAAATTTTGAAAATTAAAAAAGTTTAATATTTCTATGACACATTTTAATTAAAATATAAGAAGCGACTATAGGAAGTAGCAATCGATAAAGTTTTCTTTTTGGTGAAATTATTTTTAATTGGCTGCAATTTAATTTAAATTCGTGTCACATAATGTTAGTGATGGAACTTTTTGATTCTTTTGAAGCTTTCAAGAATATTCTGTCGCAAGAGCTTTTAAGGCTCCGACAAAGCTCTTATATTTGCACCAACTGGAAGCTGTCACTATTTGGCATTCATGTAACATCCAAACAAAGACAGCTATAGTAAAAGGAAGCTTTCATTTGGTTTTGATTAGTCCGTCCAAAATTGCAGGCATGTCAATAACACACGAAGGTCTGCAGCCTTGGACGAACTATAGGGCACAGCTTAAAACTGCAGGGCTGCGATTCTAAAATGCATGAAATTCAGGTTCATGGACGAGCCCTAATGTTAAGTAAAGAACCATTTACAATTGGATCACTCGAGAACTACTGTACATGTCATCAAAAGTCACTTTAAGTGTCTTAAACATCAATATTATTTAGAACATCCAGAACTATCTTGAATATTCAATGCAACAACAAATCTGACGATGCTTTAATTCAAATGACAACCTTAAAGCATTCCCGTGAGGCTATCGTAACATTCATTTTAGTTCATCATCGTTGATAAAAAAGACATGCTTCCCTGCATGCTTCACACATGAGAAATTCATTTGAGTTCACGGCTTCTTTGAGTTACTATGTGCGATATTTTTATACAAAAGCTTAAATGCTTGAAGAAAATTTCACTACATATTTTTATTTATAGTTTTTATTGAAAAGAGCTTGGACTGGACGTCTTTAAAATGATATTATGGAGAACAAGCTGGTATGAATTCCATTTAAGTCTCTGTGGTGGTGTAAGCTCGTATTTATTTTTAATAATACTTTGAAAGGAATAAAAACTCCTTTGATTTAAAATGAATTAAATTGAAGAGCTTTTAGGGGTCATTTAGGTGTTTTGTACATGGCAGTTTTGTCATTTCTGCAACAGAAATTGCATCAAACTTTGAGTTAAGTTTGCAGTCGAAAAATATTAGCCTGAGCATCTAGAATGCAAGAATACAGACTCTTGCGAGTCTAGAATGCAGGAAATGCAAGTCTGCAGTTCTTAGCAGAACTTCAAATTTCCTCTTTATGTCACCTAATTTACTAAATGACCCCATAGTCTATGAGAATCTCAAAGAAGAAATTCTATACTGAAATTGAATAGAATTTATAAAGAAATTTCATTAAAGTAGAATTTACGATAAAAACTGCAACAGCTTTCAACATCTTAGCCATTTCTCAATTTGACTGTACTGACACAGTTTCACTTTGAATCTCTTATAATTTATAGAATCGAATTCAATACCTAATAATAAATTACAATTTCTCACAGTTATTCTGTTTACGGTAGGATTAAAATAAAATCCATCGCACTTTTCAGTCATGAACACCCCGTATCTCGTGACAAAATAGACTCTCAGATATCAGAAAGAAAGTTAAGTAGCACAACCATTGAATTAATTTTCATTCCTTCAATGTCACCACACCCCACGACAACAAAAAAAGGTGCTGAACAAAAAGAAAAACTTTTTTTTCGTTCCTTCACAACTGAATGAGTAAATCGATAAAAAATCTCACCTTTATACTCGGTCCACCGCCTGTATTATTTGGATAATATGGTTGATGTGTAGCCTCAGCTAATGCATCAAGCCAACCATATTTTGGTTCCATCATTGGACGTTCTGCATTGCCGATTGCATACCTTCATTAATAATAATTAAAAAAAGAGAGAAAGGGAAGGGAGACAGAAAGAAAGAAATATAAATGAGCAACATATGTGTTATATACAGATGAGCATATGAAAGAACTCAAGCACGACTCTTTTTTTTTTGTTGGCAAAAGGAAGTGCTGACGATAATGATGTTGATGATGATGATAATAAATTATTATGAAAAAATATTATGATTAATTTGAAAAGGGAAGAAGCAGTTCTTTTATTCCATCTTTTGTTCTTCACTTTTCGTTCACGAAATTCTTTCTGTTGTTTTGTTTCCAGTTACGTACCAAATACAAGCGAGCCAATGAGCAATAAGGGCAAATGTTGCCATCAAAAGCACCAGTACGGCAGCTCCATATTCTGAATATCTGTCAATTTTCCTAGCAACTCTTACGAGTCGAAGTAAACGTGCCGTTTTCAACAATCCGATCAGAGTTGTAGTCTAAAATTTATGTAGATATTAGAATTGTTTATGTCTCAATGTTTATAGCCAAATTTGTTTTTTTATGTAAAAAAAGTTTATTAAAAATTTGTGATCATTTTTGTGTGAAATTCAATAAAATTTTTTCTTGTTATTTATTAGTGCCGTTGCTGGTCAACTTTGAATTTTTAAGTTTCTCTTATTTTTTCTTTCAAAAGTTAACATCATTGTACATCCAGTGTCAATGTACGAGATCATTTAATTATTCATATAAAAGGACATTACAGGAAAGGATGAAAAAAAGGTCTAGAAGTCTACAAGGAAATATGAAAATGTGAATGTGAGAGGTTCTGAAGTTGATGTCGTAAGTTTTTTTTATAAGCACATTTGTTCCAATTTAACTTTATTACTATGAAGCATGAGAAACAAAAAATATTGAATGAGCAGTGACTAAATTGGATTTTAACACACTTTTTCATCGGAAGCGATATTTTTGCTGAATTTTGTTATGTTGAGAGGAATAAACAAGATTTTATATTGGATATAAGCCAAAATAACACTTAAATAAATTTGTAAGACTCTCTACGAATAATTTATGTCTATATAAGGGTGATACGGCAGTAAATTTGTTATCGAATCATGTAATTTTTTTGTGTAAAATCATCTGTATGGCACCACTAAGGCTGATGAAATGCTAATGATGTGTGTCATTGGATTTTAATAAAGGAAATTAAGCTCCTCAATCCGGTCTTCATCCATGAAAAATAACATCTGTATAGAAACTTGTGACAGTGAAATATAGTAAGTTAAAACCTTTCCAGGCGATTTCACTGCTGGATATTATCATTAATTTTGGACTATGTAATTCAGTCTTCTAAGAATTTATCGATGTTTTTAGGACTATTAATAATATACTCTGGTTCACGAAGTACGTTCGCTGTTTAGAAGGAGGGATAATTCGCTGTTTAGAGGGGGATAAATGAATAGTCTTAATGTGACCTTGGTGGATTGTTCTTTTCGCTAAATTTTGATTTACTTAAGATTCTTGGAGCTCTAATCTATTTATTAATCTAAAATCTCTGATATCAACTGTTAAGGGCGAAGGATTGAGTCTCTTGACCTGGATATTAGAATTAAATTGAAATTTTTCATTGCTGGATCAGAGCATATCCAAAGAATAGAGTTCAAAGGCGTAGCCAGAATTTTTTGAGTGGGGAGAGGAAGATCTTGGTTGAGATTTGTTATTTGGATCATTTGGTGGGATTGGTAAGGATAAATTATAGAATTTACCCCCAAACTTCTCTCTGAATACGCCCCTGAGAGAGTCCACAGAAATCAAAACTTTGATCCGGAAATTGAATCATGTATGCAAAAGTCCATGAACTATATCCCATCCTACTCATTACTATTCCTCCATTCAGCACAACAAACTCTCTTTTCCATCAGAAAATATGCGTTGAAAATCCAAAAACACTACGAAAAGTCAAAGCAATTTTCCAAAAGCCTTGTCAAGCCATTTTATATTAATAGCCATGAGAAAAAGTTTAATTTGAACATTTTCACGCTTTTCAATCAACTTCAAGACACGAGTAAAACAAATGGAAAAACGAAAGAAAATTCTTCATGAAGAGAAAATTTTTATATCCAAAAAATAAAAAGTTGTCCAACGTTTGAAATGTGTGTGAATTATAAATTTGTTAATATTATATTATTTATCATTTTTTTAGTCACATTACAAATTAAGTTAAAAGTGCACTAAACTATAAATTTGAGAATAAAAGAAAATAAAGAAAGAAGAAAAAAATGTTTCAGTTGACAAACAGAAGAGAAGTAGAAGAAGTAAAAAAAAAATGAAAAAAATGATGATAAATGGGAGAAAAAATTTGTAGCGGTGCCTCAGTCGTTTCTATATCAATGTTCTCTTTTGTTTATCTTTTTAATAAGAAATTGTCCTCATTATTATTTTCATTTCTAGCAAAATTTTAAGACGCTTGTCAATTTAAAATGCAATAGCTTTTCATTTTTATTGTTCTTTAGCTTGTTAGCGGGGATGCAACGAGTCGGAAGCAGATATTTTAAGCTAGGATAATTTGTATTTCATAAAGTCTTATGAATCATGATGTGACATAAAAATGGAAATAAATTAAAGAAGCCAAAATATCATTCAATATACATTACATCCAAAAAATAGTTATTAATTATTAGAGAAGTTTCATTCTAGTCTAACTATCTAGTCTAATTCTAAAAGGTTGATTAAATGTTTTAACGAGGACTGAACAATGAGCTTTGATAAATATCAACTGACATATGTCCATGCGGTGTTCAAGTGGCAATTTTCACGTAAATTGTCACAAAAATTGCAACTTGGTCATCACTTGGCTGCCATGTGGCCACCATCTGACATGGACAACTTGTGCTGATCGGTAACTTGTCGGTTACCTCACTCAAATATATGATTTACAATATTCAATCTCAGATTTATATTAGTTCAAGAATCAACAGTAAATGAGGAAAAGTTGTCCATTAAAACCAGAAAATATCAATCCATTGTGAAATTGAGTATTGCAACAATAGGAAAATTTGGTCTCTTTCATCAATGTTTGTTAACCATTTCAATCAAACTCTTTGAAGGCTGAAGGTCGTTCACTTTGTTTAACTTTGTTTCGAATTGAATGTTCAGCAATGTTGAAATCGGATGCATAAAAATCAAGTTTTGCAGCTTTTATCTTTAATGGTTTTTACTTTATTTCCAGCATGAATATTTATTGAAAAATGTGTTTGACCTTTGGTCGATGTTGAGGCTGTTCATATGCGATGCATCAAAGGAATGAGGGAATATTCCGAACTTACATAAAGCTTCAGGATCGGGGATGGGTTGCCTGGGTTACAATTTTGGTAGGAAGTCAAATTTTGGGTTATGATTTTGGTACAAAAAGTAATTGTTGGGAGTAGGAGGTCTGAAATTGCAATTTTTTGCGTTATATCCTAGCACATCAAAGCTGTCTGAACTAGTGAGCAATTCTATAAACAGAAAGCTTCTAAATACTTTTGTAAAATGTAGGAATTGTCAGCCTTTATAGTCATCGTTTGAGATACTCTAATGATTTCAAAAGAACGTCCATCTTTCTTCAATCTCATTATTTTTAATGATTCAAAATTGAATATTAAAAGCTTTTTTTCGTATGAATTTTTGTAAACTTTAATTAAGCATTTTAACATCCACACAGAAAAAGACCAAAGAATTTCCCTCATTATTTCTTTAATTGAATTTTTTATCATCTCACTCAATTTCCAGTCCTCGTGTAAATTAATTTATTTAAGAATTTATATTTTCACTATCCAATCTATATGAATCTTTGGCTGCTGTATTTATCCGCATTCCTTCCGCTTATCACTTTTCATACGAGCAATTTTAATATTCGCTTGTGGCAAATTAATTGAATTTTTTTAAAATATTTGCAGTTCCGCTTTTTTTGATCTCAAACAAATTTTTGTGTAACAATAAACAAAAAAGTAGTTTTCTTGCTACCGCTATGGATAGATGCATTAAACGTTCATATATGTATAATAAATAAAATGAGATTTTATAGATATACTTCAACAATACAGTAAAGTTTCAACAATTATATCAAAAAAATAGTGCAATATATTTTTAATTATAAAGAGAGGAAGTAAGAGAAAAACAAATAAAGAATCAAAGTCTATAGGGTCGTACTACAAATAACATAAAGGTTCACAAATTCGTTTTCAGGGAGGAACAAGGAATAGAAAATCTAACAAACAAATTTAAGGGGTAAAGGTACATCATAAACCAGGATTTAAATTTAATTTTTTATTTTTTATTAATTTTGTCATGTTTTGTTTTTACATTTGAGGATTTCTTCCAACTTACCTCTTCCATTTCCTTCATTCATTTTTATTAATTTCAAAAAAAGTTTCGAAATTTTTTTAAAAAAATTTTCAATTTTTTTTTCGGGTTTGAAGAAGAAAAAGAAAAAATGCAAAAACAAATTTTATTTCTACTTGAAAAATTACAGTGGACACAAAACATTATTTTTAGGTTAGAAAAATAAATTTTGTATTTTTCCGCGATTTTTTTTTTTTGCCAATATCAATTTTACCCCGAAGACAGAGAAATGACAGTTATAATAGGGTCTAACATTCAGTTTTAGATCATAACGAGAGATGTGTCTGTCCTCGTTGTTCATCAGTCTCACAAAAATAAATGTTAAAAAAGAAGTCATTTCATAAAAAAACATAAAAAAATACACAAAAAAGAAGAAACAACAAAAAAAAAGTTTCTATTTTCATTAACTTTTTTGTTTAAATAAAAACAGATAGAAGAAGTAGAAGTAAAAACTATAGTCGCGAAAAAAATGTTTTTCTCTGGATGTTATATAAAAGCTCAATATCTTTACAAATAAACCTACTACATATATGTATAATATTCAGACATAAAAGCTTACTTATGCGATATAATCCTCCATATACAAAAATGAATGAAACTTTTTTTTGCTTACATATATCCACCCCAACTTCCGCAACATTCACAAAACAAAACTCATCTGAGATACACAGCATATTTATAATGTATATTGAATATCTTCTTTACATACATTTGTATATATTAAATAGCATGAATATAAGAGGCCAGAAAGACCAATATAAGAATATAATAAAGCCAATAAAATAGCAATGAAGCATCGCATAAAAAAGCTTTTTTTTGTTCATACTTCTCTACGATACAATAATAATGATGATGTTTGTCCTACAAATTTGTTGAGTATTGTTAAGATTCTAACTAAGTTGAAAATGATGTAACGAAAAGCACACAAAAGGAAAAGTTTTTTGAATAGAATTTTGTCGTTCATTAAGGCTGTTGAAAGAGGTTTCATTAGATTTTTGATTTGTCAAAGGATGTATAGGTTTGGAATTGAGTTAATTAAAGTAATGGATCTCTAGTGACACGAGAGAAGAAGGCTCTGTAATGGAGCTTTAAAAGCTTGATTAAAGCTCTTTTATTGAGACCAGTCAACTGGATGTCAAATGAATCCTTTTTTTGTTAATATCCAAACGACAGAATTGAAGAATGTTCAGCCTTTTGAAGGCTCCGCTAAAGTTCTTGTACTAACACTCCTAAACCAAATGTAGAACCGCCTCTGTGTTGTATCCATATCGCTACCAAATAGAGACAGCCTTCATTTGGGGATAAAATAGCTTTAGCCGAGCCTTAGAAGCTACAAGACGGAGCCTTTTTCATTTGTGTCGCTCGGGACAAGAGCTTTATTGGAGCTTTTAAAGCTTCTCGGTGAATTTTTCTGAATTGGTCACGAACAGACTCCTAGTATCTCTCAAAATTGAGCATTCTCAATTATATTGATTGTGTCAGAATTATATTGAGGAAATAGGCAAATGGTAGCCAACGATAGAGCTGGTTTTAGGCGAAATCTGAGGGAGGTCATGGATCACAACTGATCCAGTAAAGTAAGAAAGGAAGTATTAAGATGAACATGCTGAAATAGGTAATTATACTCATTGTCTGTTAAGGAATTGTCCACCTCAAGAATATAAATTGCAAGTTAAACTATGTATAACAATGCAACAATGCAATTATTTGAACCCATAAAATCAAATACAATGCAAATGCTCTCTAAGGATCATCAATAGCAACATCACACTGAAACAACAAATTTGATGACAATTGCATAGTTGAAAGTTCTCTTAATTAGCTTAAAAGTTTTAATCCAATAAAACCTGATTTGTGTGCTTTTCGTTAGCCAATTACATTAACAAGCCTCAACAACAAGGCTCTTAATAAAGCTTTTATGAATCTTTATTTTCTGTGTTGAATAATTCGCATAAAAATATATTGAATAACTATTAATCCTTAGTTACTTTCTACGAATATTATTTACAAATACGTTACATTATCATAATGATTATTGCAGAATTTAATTTTTGTGTATTTTAATATTTTTAATTAAGGTTTTTGCTACATTTTGTTTGTTTGTTAATTTGCCACAATTGTTTTAATTAATTTTAGTCATTTATTTTATTTTTATTTTTTCGCTATTTTTAATATCTTTTATGAGATTAATTCGCAAAAAGGAAAAAATATGAACATCAATATGGAAAAGTATTTATATTTACAGCATTAATGATGATAGCCCACACCTTATTTTTTTGATAAAGTATTTATGGAGGCTTTTTATGGGCTACGAAATATGTTATTTAATTTTCTACACTCATGGGAAAATTTTACAGGTTATATGAGACTACGTTCGGGATTTTTTTCATGTAAATTTTCGTGTAAATTGAGAATTTTTGGTTTTTATTTGGGAATTCTGAATACTTTATGGAAATTCAAGGGTAATGAGCCAGAGTCAAGTATAATGTGTGCTTTTTGAGCATCTGGCTTATTATACAATGCTTTTTGAGCAAATTATACACTATATTGTACTATACTGTACTATACTGTTCTTTACTAGACTATACTGTCGTTTACTATACTATACTATACGATATGTAATGAGATTTAAACGATTAAGCTTTAATTCCTAATTTTAGATCAGAGTTAGCAAGATTTTGGGATTCCGGACTCTAATGAAAGTGCTCTTATATTAGAGTCCTGAGTCCTCTCATTTAGATCATTAGATGATCGAAGATATTAAGCTCAAAATCACCAAAATTCTACAAAATATTTAAGAACTCGAATTTGACTCGCATCTTATATGAAAATGTCTACTTTAATACATAATTTGACTCAATTCTGAGCTCTAAAGCTCAAAAATATGAAATGTCTAATAAAATTAAATAAAATGTCCCTAATTGTTCCTAGTCTTTAACCTTATTTACAAAATTTCTAGTAAAATTCTCCCATTGAATGTAAGAAAGTGAAGAAAGATTATGATGATCAAAAGAGATAGATACAGATACAGAAGTCAAGAAGTAAAGCGAAGAAAATGACAGTCAAGAAGAGGAAAGAGACAGAACAGAAAACGATAACAAAAATAAAGGGAATGTAAAACAAATTAAATTAAACAAACAGAAGAATAATGAAATGAAAACAAAAAAAAAAGGAACGAGATTCTCGTATTTAATGAAAATTGTACAAAGGGAATAAAGAACTTTTAGATTCTATAATTAAAGCCTGCTCTAAACTAAAAGTGACATGAAATAGCTTTTAAATTGTATGCTGTGCTTTGTTTTTAAAACACATCTTTTTTGTCTTGAAAATGAGACTTTTTGGTCTATTTTCATTCAGAAAATAGTAAGAAATTGTTTGCATTACAACACAAAATTGAAATTGTGGTGAACACGAATATATAAAAAATGTTAGCGATATAACTAAATTAGGATGGTCTTTGTACTAGTTTTTGGCTCATCAATAATATAATTATTAAAGTTTTGTACAGCAAGAAATGCGAAATTATATAAGAAGCTTATAAAAGCTCTTGTGTGTAGACTTTACAAAATATGAGGATGTAAATGTACATTTTTATTATTGATACTTATTGAATATTTTAGCAAAAGGTATGTAAAATAAATAAAAATAAAAAAACATAATGTTCACCAAAAAAGTAACGGAAGGTTTAAAAAGAGTGAGTGAGAAATATATAATATATAAATTTTGATTTATTTTTATGTAAAAAGGTGTTATTTATAAATATATAATAGGCACTTTGAAATATTTTTTAATAATTTTTGCTTGTTCGTATTATTTCATTTAAATATAAATTTAAAATCATGAAATACCTCGTCCTTGCTCAGGCCTAGCTGTAATTAAATAAACGAAGATTTAATAACGATTTTTTTTAAAAAATCTAACGTGAGCTTTTAAGTTTTATTATTTTGTAAAAAGCTTGAAAATTTTGACTGTATTTAAGTTTCTAATTTGCAAAATAATTTGGATACAAATCAATAAATTACTGGTTTGCAATTACAAAAATTGTATTTTCATCATTAAAATAAGTGTAAATTGCATAGTGCCGACATTTGATTAAATTTGCATCAAATTTCTTATTTATTTTGTGTTGTCACAGCCATTTAATTCTGTCATTATTGATTATAATAATTAACTGTCGTATTAAATCTGATCTAAATGTTTCACTTGTGCATAAATTTACGCCCGTTGGTTTTGTTTAATAATCATAATTATTAATTTTTTTTTTTGTTTCAAAAATAACTCATAATTAATCAAATACATTAAATTTACAACAAAATAATAATAAAATAAAGACACACAAGTCAAACAAATATGAAAAATGAGTAGGTAAATGGGTAAATACACATAAATATATTATTATTATTTTTTTGAGTGGTGAATTATAGTGAGAAAATATTTTCATTATAAAAGTATTTTTAAAAAGTTATTAGTAGTAGTATTTTTGAGTTATTAAGGTTTATCTAGAGAAAAACATGAATGTATTCCGTATTTATATCTTGTATCTCATATATTTTTAACTACACAACAAATAAAATTACACACATTAATCATAAACATTTTGGATAGATCACTCATTTCCTTTTTTTTTGGCTGTTTTATGCTCATTTCGATACTTAATAGCTTGTAGTTTATTAGGACATAAAGTTGTGGGCATGAACTTTATTCATGCGATTTTTAATGTGTCTGTAATTAATTTTAATGAACTTTTGTTACTGGCTGAATAATTTTGAAGGATTATGTTACAGACAGTGAAATCTTTCGAGTCAACAGTCTGTTTACCCAGCTCAACAGCTATGCAATTTTGATTTGATCAAGCTCATTTCCACACAAACCCTCTTTTCAAGTTTCACTTAAAGCAGCAACATTGAAATACTTCATTAAAAATTTACAAACTACACAAAATATATATGAATACATGTGCATGTATGGAAGTTATGAAACATCTGGAAAAACCCTTTTTGTGGATGATAAAATTATGGTTCATAATTTTGAACGTACAGCAATGCAAAATAATGAGCATTGGGATAAGCATGTAGACAAATCAGGTTAATGATAATGTAATCTGGACTAACTCAGGATTTATGACTTTTTTGGTCATCTGCTTTTCGTTAGCTATGAAGCTTAATGGCTTCTTTTGTTGTGTCTATCAAATTATAGACTGCAATATGTTTTTGAATCGTGATATGAATTTGAAAATGTTCGAAAATTGACCTGATTTTTTGTGATAATCTATTCAAGCAGATAAGGTCCTTTCTTATGTGTAGGCTCGCATAATCGAGGATGCTCGATTATTTTGTTTGAATGGACTCATGGGGACGCTCATTTGGGTGAGTATACTCAATATTGAAGTAGATGCTCTCTGATCTCAGAGTCCTGTAGCAATTGCAGGAATTTTGGCTCTGAAATTTAGCTTAATTTAGCCTTATACCCTTTAGTGCCCTCTACAGCTTGAAACTTCAAGCTGACACATGAAAACCCATCGAAATCACAAGATCATAAGCATTAAACACCAAAGAAATCTATCCAAAAAAGTGTCGATTTTGTATCTACGTATTAACTGTTAATTACTAAAGTTAATCAACTTAAAATACAATATAAAATCAAAAAAGATATAAAAAATGTTCAGGGAAACACCGTATGGTTAAATTTGTTACTATATCATATTATGCTTTGTATTAGTCGTGAGAATAACTAAATGTACACAACATAAAATAACTCAAAATATAAGAAAGTAAAAAATTAAAAATTAAATAGAAATATTAGACATAGGAAATTTGTTAATTTTCATCTATTTTTCTGTTCTCAAAAGTCATGATGGCATAAATCATTCGGTTTTTAATTTTTTTTCATTTCGTCCATAAAATATTATTTTTAAGGCAATCGCAAAAAGCGAATATTATAATAAATAAATTTACCTCATCAGTGTCACTTCCAACAAGTAATAAATCAAATGGAATAGCAGCAACTAAGTCTATGAGAAACCATCCGGTAAGATAATGTATCGCTATTCGACCAGGATGTGAAACTACTTCGTCTTGACCATTCACAAACGTTGTACGAAAATTTATAAGAATATCTATCACAAACGTTACATCAACTGAAAATTGGAAATGAGAAAAAAATGGATTAGAATCGGATTAAATGCATATTCAGCTAGGCTGCAATCTCCGACGACCCTAAATCAAATGAATAAATCACTAATATTGATTTATGTTTTAAAACGCAATAAAAAATTGAATAGCCATTCATATCAACATACCTATCAAGTCCACTATCACAATTGGGTCATCAGCATACGACGCTTTTCGTTTACGTGTACTATCGAGATTGGGCTCATTTAAAAGAAATGCAGCCACATATGGCGTAAAAATTGCAGTGTACATCACAAGTATTAGTATGATCCAATCCCAAACAGCCTTGAATGGCGAATAATGTAGAATGGTCCATTTGTGGACCATAGGACTTTGTAATTTATATTCTGGTAATACATCAGCTCCTAATGATAGCACCTGTGACACACATATATACATAATAAATCATTTAAATTTGATGAATTGAAAATTTTGAAAAAAAAAAATAAATTTAACGAGTTACAGAACAAAAAAGTTAGAACAAAAAATGTTAAGGACATGAAAAACCATCACAAAAACACAAAATAAAGAGATTAAAATATGAATTTTTGGGGTTTTAGGGGTGGAGGAGGAATTAAAAAATATTTAGTTTGATGGTTAAAAACTTTAAGGAATAAAAAAAAATTTTTGTTAATGGCTCATGGCATATAACTTGTTGATTATTTGCTTTCTTGCCTTCTTATGCTGAAGAGCAATAAAAACTTGATTTTTTGTCTTTATTAAATCACATAATAACAAAATTTTATCATCATCATCATCTTCTTCTCATTCATTCTTGTGGAACAAAAAAAAAGTCTTTTCATTCATACAGCAAACATTATTTATTTAATGTATATCCAAATTGAGATTGAATCGAGGGAAATAAAAATGAAAATTTTTCATCAGACAAAAATATATTCAATTCTCTAATTATATTTTCTTATGTTATAGTTTCATGTCTTCTTTATTTTTTCGCATAATGCTCAGCTAGAGGTTCCAATTGTGAAGATTTAAACTGATATTTGTTCATTTAAATGATCTTTTATGCTGAAAAATTTGATGAGTTTTTCATAACATTAAGTTCAAGTTTAATGAAAAATTATTTTTAAGTAGTTGAAATTTAATGAAATTCTGTGGCTCAGAAGCTGGAATATTGAGGTGTGGATTTCAAAGATGTAAATAATATTGAAGAATGTTTATTAAAAACTTGTTAAAAACAGGAAGTTTTTAAAATTTTTGAGAATTCTTAGAGTTTAATCTCAAGTTTTACTAAGAGAACTTTTAAACCTTAAGAGTTTTCAGTAAGGTTGTGCATGGATGTAGCCAGAATCCACAAACTCCTGCTCATGAATACGTCCCAGAGGTTATGGATTTGATACAGAACATCGGAAGCAACCAATATTAAACGATAGCTTATTTTGGATAATTTTTCGGGTGAATTGAAATCTGAGATCAAAACTGCTTAAAGCAGCATTAAAGTTTGATTCAATATATCTAGGAAGTATCATATGATCTCTAAACTATAATATTTAAGATTCTGGATTTGGCTAACCGCCTTTTCGTCATAAAAATTGTGTTCGAAACAGCCATCCTCAGGGCAACTTCGCATCTTATTGACAACAAGGATTAGCGGATGCTAGGTTTCTTAGCGGTGTCCTAGAAAACACGCTGCACTGTTCGGGTTCTCTCAAACACTCAAACAAATTCCCACAAAACACTCTTCAGTCAGCATATAAATGACAAAATTCAATTTTCACCCAAATATCAATTGGAACCTCTAAATGAAACATTATATTAAATATAAGATAGAAAGCAAAAGCACACAACAATAACAAAAATGTTTTGCAATTTATGTTTTTTTATGATGACATAAAACATAAAAAACATAAACTTGAATAGATATACATCCTTTCGATTCAGTTTGGGGATATATTACGGAAACAATATTCATGGAAAAAAATACACATTCGCCTTGAGCCTTAGCCAAGCACATTTACCGCAATCTCATATTAATACACTATCCACCAATGTCTACCGATATATATTATTATATTCTTCTACCATTGCTTATAGCTTCATTAAAAATCGATGAATGATAATATAAATTTTGTACATTCATAGACCACATAGTAGAGTACAAAAAAATGCGCGGCTTTTTTTATTTTATTTTTTTCAATTTTTCATTATCGTATTTGCGATTTATTTTGTGTCTTACGACCTTTTTTTTGCCAAAAAGTAAAAATAATAAAATATATAAAAAAAATAGAGAAAATTGTTTAATCGATGAGAGGGAGTATGGGGTTGTGCAATTTGAATAATTTATAAATACTTCTTGTATTTCACTGCTTAATGCAATATATTTAATCATAGTGAAATGTATAATAAATATAATGATAACCTTTTTATTGATTTAACTCACTGCTCTTAATTACTATTGTCGATATGATTGTAATTGTTCATGAAAATTATCGATGAATATTTTAAAAGCTTTCTTACTTTGTCGATTTGTCTGTACTGCTTTATACATCTACTTTTTAAAGTGAAAAACTTATTCAATTTTAATAACAGCACAGGTCATTTGAGAGTTGAAAGTTTAATGCACTTATATTCATGTTAAATGATAATCAAGATATGAAAAAGCAGTGCTTAACTTATGTAGTTATTATTTGTATGAAAATTGTCTGTGCTGTTGCTGAAAATTCAGTAAAATTTTATGTACTTTTTAGCTTTCTGATTTATATGAAATTTTGAAATTTTTTGATGTAATTTTGACGGAATAACAGCCGATTTGATAGTTTTGAATCCAATTGACAGTGTTCAATGAACTTAATTTACTGAATTTTATTTAGTTTGATTTGAAGAGAAGTTTAGGACAATTTGGGCCAATTGATTTAGTAGCTGATAATATTTTGATGATCAATTGTAAAGATTAAAGGAAGTAAGTCCTTAAACCAGTTGATAGCAACCATTTTCACTGCCTTAGCTTTGAGTTGACACTAATTTTATGCAAAGTTTAGTTTCTTTAGATTAAATCATAAAATTTCTAGACTTTAGAAACGTTTCTAAATTTGAAATTTCTTTTGAAATCCAGAAAATCTCAACAAATCCTCAAAATTTCAAAAAGCATCAAAAAATCCTTTTGAACCTTAATTGATCTTCACAATCATTCCTCAAAATTTACCAAAACCAGAAATACTAAATCCAAAAACTCCAAATAATCCTAAACTTCTTAAAAAGGTCCAATCCCATCTTATAAATTACTTAAACAAAAAAATGCGTCACAGTTAGTCACAGTTGATTAACAACACTACATCATAAACTTAATTATGGAAAATCATTACCATTATTATTATTACAATAATTTCTTTTACTGTCAATGGATATGCATAAAATGTCAAAAAAAGAATATTTTTTATATATAATTCGATTGTGATGATTGATATGAGTCAATGCCAATGAAAAAAGAAGTTAGAAGGAGGAGAGAGAGATAGAGAGAGGAGGAAATGAAATTGTCAATAAACCTTTTTGTATTTTTCATCATCAGAATTCACAGAGCATTTCCCATCGTTCTGTAAGAATAAAATCAAAAGAAAATAAAAATTTTGCAAGTATGAATAAAGAGAAGAATAAGAATATTTATCCGTGGAAGGAGAAAGAGAAAGAAAAAATGAGAGAAACGTGAAAAACCGTTAGAAGAATTTTTTCAATTTTTCAAGTTTGAAAAAATAAAAAAAAAAAATAAAAATGAAAAAAGTTTTTTTTTGTTGAAGTTGTATAAAGGCATAGAAGAAAATAAAATTAATATGGAAGTAAAAAAGTGGGGGGACGGGGAGGCAAGTTAAAGTTAAAGAAGAAGAAAAAGCTATAATGAGAATGCAATGATAGATAAAATTATGTAAATGATAAGAAAAAAGAAAAGCGGAAATTTATAATAATTTTTTTAATTAATACAGGATGTCCAGTAGAATATTGAATGCTTTGGTTTTTAATTCTGTTTTTACATTCTTTTTCTTACGAAGCTATATGCTGTCAAAACTTTGTCATTCTTTTAAAATGAAAAGTTTCTCAATTAATGACATTGAATGAGTTGTGGAAACCTCAATTGAATTATTCAGATGCAGGAACTGTAGAAGCAATTTTTAGGGTTTCAAATGAAAGGAACAAGTAAAAGGGGGAAGCGTGTAAAGCTGGAAATTTAGCTAGCTGTGATAAATGTTTTAAAGTATCAGAATTGTTTGATGTTTTGTAGATTTAATTGATGTTAGGGATAATAACCCATGACTCATCAGAAATCAGATTGAGCCTCTAGAAGGCTATTTTCCTGAAGATACATGAACTAATAAAGGCGGAAATCTGTCACCTAACCGGCGATAGTCTAGTTTAAGGCCTTCGAATCGAATGTTTCTTCAGGCTAGAGATACGTAGACTTGGTTTTGGGTTTTGTTGCCATTCCAGCTTCAGGTTCTTTATCCTTAACATGAACAATATTAAATGCAGTAAACCTAGCAATCAAACCTATTGCCAATTCCTGGTATTTTTTAATTTTTAAATTCAATTCCACAGTCAGGATTATCTATTTTCCTAAACTTACAAGATTAAGAGGACATAGATAATACTAAGAAATCTCAATCCTATCATGGGGCCACTTTGCATTAGAAATGGTTCAATCGAGATCATGCTACGACAAACTGATTCTTGAAACACAACCTAAGTAATTGAACTGACAAATCAAGAATCTGATCCAAATCATAAGTTATGACATAATAAAATGGTTCAATAATTTTGAATTTTCATAGGAATTTATTGAATCCTTACTTTCCATACAATAGAATTGTCCCCTTTGTTAATTTTCATTTTACTAACTTTTTTTTGTTTAAAAATATTTCAAAAACAATTTCAATTTCGTAAACTATTTTTCTGCATGCTTCTGGACATCCCTTAATGAAAGCATTTCAAAAAGTTCAACAACGTAGATCGAGTAGGGAGGTAGAAATGTAAAGAAATTACTCTCTGGAGCTTATCAATCAGTGAATGAGAAAATGTTTCTATGGATATAAAAACAAACTTCATATTTTTTTGCCTCAATTGCTTAATTAAAATCAGGTAAATTCAGAAATTTAATAAGTTATCAAACTTGGAAGCTTCTCTTCTCATAATGATTGTGTTTAAATATAATCAGCTTGATAATCCGTCAATAATTGATTAATTAAAAATGTTAAATACCCGTATAAAATTTTCCTCAATTTCCATCGGCTGAACTTTGTATTTTGAATTGTTCTGTAAGATATATTATTAGATTCTGTGCTTTATTTATTACACATATTAATTTTCATTCTCATCGGTGGGGGAAGAACATGGGAGATTCATTCACTCATTAAAGATTCGCCGAATTTCAACGGAAGTTCAAAAAAAAAAAGGTTTAAATAAATTAAGATAATGTTAATTTTGACTATGCACTCTACTACTGATATATTTAATGTAATTTTGCATAAATTATCATGCAATAAAAAATTGATAACTAATCATAATCGTGCAATGATGATGAATTATTTTTTAAAAAATTGATGGATGCGGTTTAATGTGGCTAATTTGAATGTATGCGTAAAATGAATACAAATCACCATTGAGTAAGAATATTATTCAATATTAGGAGCACTTCAATCCATAAAAATAAAATCATCAAAAACAATTAATTCAAGTTAGTACGAATGTTTAAGTTTACCTCCTTTCCAATTCCTTTATGAAGTTTAAGCGCTGCATCGGTATCTGATACTAATCCATTCAAATTTAAATTTGAATGTATCGAAATATGATTTTCAACTTTTATAGAGTTTTTCTTTTCGGTTATTCGTACACTGGACCATTTCTCTTGACCCTTCAATAATTCATAGTAAATATATATATTTTTAGGTATAAATTTGTTAATATTCAATGTGTTAATTGAAAAAAAGGAGAGATAAAAAAGAGGAGGAGAGAACGAGACAACAAGGCAAAATAAATTGTTAAACACTGTCCTGTATTCAATTCAGAATAAATTTTCTACACTCAATTTTTCTCAATTTGAACTACAATGATTGTGAATATGGCAGAGATGTAACTAGGAGTGTCGAAATTTTTGCACATATTTTGTAAGTTGAAGTGTTCTTCGAGACATAATCATTGCACACAGACTCTGCGACCATGGTTTCGAGACTCGGCATGAGAAATTCCCTCATGTCATTTTTCGAATCATATGTCCTTGAAAAGCAGCTCACAACCACCTCTCTTTGTAGGTTTCTGACAGTAGTGTCATCAAACAAGTGATTCAGATCCCAAAATAAACTGTAAGTCTAGGTTTGTGTGAGAAATTTGACAAATCCTTACTTGTTGCACTATCAATAACCAAAAAACGCATATAGCGGTCAGCTGTGAATCTTAGAGGTCTGAACAGCTAAAGTTTATTATTTTAGTCACTTTGAACGCGGCTAACTACCTGTCTTTGTAGACTACAGCCAAGAATGTCGTCAAAATAATGATTCAGATCCCCATCCTTACTCTTTAGACTGTCATTAGCTGATAACCCTTATTTATTAACTTGAACAGCCACTACAGTGACAACACGGCATTTTCATTCCATTTTGCCATTAACTATGGCTGTGCATAGATTCCTAAGGATCATTGAAGTTCATAACGAATAGTTCAAATTGAATGAAACTTAAAAATACCCCCTTAATGTGGAAAAAGTATACAAAAACGTGAGATTCTCGCAATTTTGCCATTTATTTGCATAAAAATTCATATTTTGTTCTTTCAATTTATCCATAAAAGCAAGACTTATATTTTTTCATCCGATACCAGACCTTTTTTGGTAAAGTGAAAGAAGAACACAACAAACGCGAATGGAAGGACAGAGAAAAGCTCTCTCTCATATTCCAGTCGATGCCAAATATTGGAATATCGGTAAACAAGTTGTTTTATAGTAAAACTTTCTGACAACGTAGTAAAATCATATGAATCTTATTTTCTTTTTCCTTTTTTTTCAACCTTCCTCGCACTGTAGAGCATAATAAATTTTCATTCCAATATTTTTCTGTGTACTTCTCAGTTAGAATTTTTTTCTTCTTTTCCTTCTCAAAATGAACAGAAAAAAGTCGCGCACGCGCTTAACTATGAATGCTTCTTGCTCCTTTCCATTATGATTCTTTTTTTGTGTGAATTTTTTTCCTCAATTTAAGGGATTTTTAATGAATTTTTATTGCAAAAGATATCCGAAAAAAGTATCTTCCGATAAATCCACTTCATATAATACCCAAATCCACTTAACATTTCATGAAATTTTAATCTTTTTCCTGATTGTCGACAAATGAAATGAGAAAAGTGCCGATAATTATGTAAACTAAGGTCAATCAGTAGATTTTTATGAATTTGATTACGCGTCCTTATCAACTATAAATCTTTACATATATGTACTGACACGCAACCTTTCGTGATGGCTAGCAATTGATTGATAATATGTCCCCATATACATAAATGTCTCCTTCACAATTTTTTATATCCTGAATGGCTTTTAAACGCAAAAAATATTCCATATTTTATCATGTGGTATGCAATAACAGAAAATCATATTCAGAAACAACAAGGAGCTAAATGAGGGGTGGTTAGCTTACAGGTTGGTTAAAAAATCAGCAGCAGCACTTTCGAGAAGAAGAAGAAGAAGAAGAATGAAAAAAATAATAATTGGATCATTGCCAACTTTTTGTATAAACCGCACACATATTTTTCTAACTTTTTCTTTACATTTTCTCGAGTTTCTAGCTTTCATTACTTTACCACAACACATACAAAATCATTACTTTGTATGAAAGTTGGAACTATTTACATAAAAAAGCCTTTTTCATCTTCAAACACGGTTTCCTGTCAAATCAAATGAATGTCACAAACAATGTCACGAAAGGCTTTAACTCGTTGCTTTTGATTCATGCATGAAAACTGGTGTGGCAGTAAATTTAATTGTTGAAAATTTTCACATTACAATTCGAATCAGAGTCTATCCGTCAGGCATATTCCCCTTTTGTGTTATTGTTATGCAACAACTTGAGGCATGGTTAACGGAAAAAATGATTTGATTGACGGCTTCTTGGAATTGAAATCTTGTTATTTTGTGGTATTTCGATACCTAACCGAGTTTTGCACTTGTTTGAAATTTCCAAGAAATTCTCAAATGACATTTTTTGTATATTTTTCAATCCCCGCTTCATGTTTTACGCTTTTAAAAATCCTCAACATTAAATAAAAAATTCATTTTAATCTCCAATTGATCCACAAACATGAAAATCTCATATAAATGATTTATCAGTACTTCCATTGAACCCTACAAAATGCATTCATTCATGCCACTTTTTAATTGTTTTTGTAAATATTTTATAAATAGATATCCTATTGATTTTTGAACTTATCTATCTGATCATTATTAATCAATGAGTTTAAATATTAATTATTTACTAGTTTGTGAGGATTCAATGAACTCTCCCATGTGTGTGTGTACTACTTTGTACATACAAATAAATTATGGTTAATTATTTTTCTTCATTTTTATCAATATTTGACGATGATGATGATGTGTGTATCATTATGAAGTAATATGTTTGATGTTGGATATGCCTGTTGAAAAACAAAATTTAATCTGTTTTCTGAGATTAAAGAGGAAATGTTAAAGAGAAATAAAAAATCACATCCTTATCGAATTTCTTATGAAAATTATCCCAAGGGGTTTCCCATCCAGCACAACATTGAAAATCTTGATTATAAACATTTATTACGAGATTATTCAGAAGGTTATTATTTCTGTTAATTTCATTTTTGGATATGATTAGGCCAGTTGTGGACAATCTTATGTTTTTAGCGGCATGCCTCGACCAAAACCATACATTTTATACAGTTTCAAATCTCTTTGGCGCCTTATTAATGTTCCGCGATCCACAGATTGTCCACAACTGCTTTATAAGGATCTAATTTACACGTAAGCAGCCTTTCAATCGATTTTTTTTATACCTCTTTTTCACATCATTCACTTATTGCTATGGGTTTGCTGCCTCTGATGTATTTATATTTTTTTCAGTCAGCTACATATTTTGCACACAAATGAGCCACTTTTTAGATCTGCTTTGACTCTATAATTAGGCAGTCGATGTGAATACACAAAAAAGGAGGGCGTTTTTGTGAAAAATGGAAGAAGCTGAACTTTTTTATTAAGTGAGTATAAATGTGAATAAATAGGAATTTCCGATATATCCCACGGTATGATTAAGCCACACTGACATATCGCATTTTCCTTTGTTTTGACACATTCCTAATCGAAAATAAAATACACACACAAAGCTACTGATTAGTCACAATGTTTTTCTTCTTCTTCTCAAAGTCATTCGTGTTTCTGCTTATGAAAGCACTAAGGAACAAGATTACAGGAAAGGAGCTTTAAAATATTTAATGAACATGTGGTTAAGGTTGATGGAAATTAGTTTACTCATACAAATCCGCATATGTTTACTTTTGTACTTTTTTCTTCTGTTCTGACTGGTTCTGACTACTTCCTACTGTTGTCTCAGCCTTTCTACACGTATGTGTATGCCATAAAATATAATGGTAAATACCTTTACTTTCTACAATTGTTCAGCGCGCAAACAGAATGAATGTACTTCGTACAGAGTCAAAAGCAGAGACAGTAAAAAGGAAAAAATACTTTTGTCTGTTGTGTTCTGCTTTTTTCCCATGGTCTGCGTAAATTATGCAAATAAATGATAATTCTCTTCTTTTTAGGTATGAGAACTCTAATGTATGATACAGTTCAACATTGCAGTTGAACGATTTTCAAATGTTGGATATTAATTGTATTCGTACTCATCGCTTATGGTCGTTGAGAGTCATAAAAGGATGGAACCATTGAGTGTGTGTGAAAACCTCTCCTTCTCCCTTTATTATCATTAATCCCACGAAATACAATATACATAAAAAATTGTGAACCACGCAATACCTGCAAATTATGTGGTACAGATTTATTACGATGAGTTTCACTGTTCAGTTTCGGTTGTCGTACGAAACTACGACATGATTTAGCTTTATATGAATCAAGACTGGTGCCAGTCGATGAGCGCGCTGTGCCACCTTCATTTGTGGTGACGATCAACGGGATGTTAGTTTGGTCTTGCAAAGAATTTCTACTCATTTTTATGAGACTTAAGTATGGCATATATTCCGGTTTTTTATTGCTTATATTATCGCAACTGCTCGAAAAGAGTAAGAGGATTTACGTTTTTTTTTGTTGTTGCTCTTCTTGCCTGATTTACTTATTATAGATTCACTTTAAAACAAAACTGTACGTCAGCTTTGGCATTAATGTTCAGATGCTCTCTTAATATCAAGTCATTCACTTGAATTCCCTGCACGCGTTCCGTTTACATCATGTCGATGGCAAAAACGGATTTCTTTCTCGATTATCTTTGAAATTGATTGATTTGCAGGGATGAAAAAAATACTTTACTTCTATCACTTTTTTTTATTCCTCCCGCAATCTTCTTCTTAATGATGATAAAAAGAAGCTACTTTAGCTTCACATGCGAAAAAGGCAAAGAAGGAAAATAATATTTTTTGTGTACGAGTTGGAAATAGATTTTTTTTTTTATTTCGTGAAATTTCCATCCATGTTGTTTATGCTGTTTTTTGCTTCATGTCTTTTACTTCCAATTTCGGAATATTATTATTTTATTGAATATATGTCTGTATATTGAACTACAAGGTGGATTTAACACAGCTAAAAATTATATTTTTTTGGATATTCTACTCCTTCACTGTTTATGGTGTGTATACTGTGCAACCACACATTTCCTTATTATTTGTCTGTATTTATTTATATTCAACATTTATTGATTCACTAACAATTGTCTGATTAACAATTTTTGGTGGATATATCCAATATCCAATAATCAAATGTTCATAAAAACAGCTTGTAAATATCTAGCAAAGCTCCAATTTTATAGCATGATGATGACGAATGGAATAAGCTTTTTTAAAAAATAATTCACTTTATAGTTAGTTCTATACATTCACAGTAGCAATTACCACAAATTTATGCTTAATGCGCTTTCATCAATGTTTCTTCTTTTTTTATATTTTCAAATAAAAATTTCACTTCCAACCACAAACGCAAGTCTCCATTGTGTCTGGGTTGTGTTGAAAGGAATTTCTTCTTCCTTAATTTTGCCTTTTTTTTCTTCCTTAACTAAGCACAACACACAAAAAATTGTATCTGTTCCTTATTTCAGGCAAGATGTTACAAAGAGTAAAGTGGGTTAGGCATTCTTAAAGTCTTTATCTCCCCATGTAGCTTTATCCATCCACAATTACAAAGTATTTAGGTTGAAAGAAAAAGTTTCCCTTTTTTTTGTTTTGTGCACCAGGAATCTTTTTCAGTTTCTTTCTTTTTGTGTATATTTATCGCTTAAAAATGAGATGCTTCCCTTTTATCCTTCATGGAACATCTATTTTTAGATATTTGTTGTTCACAAAGAAAAAGCTTTGTAAAATTTGTGGTCAAAAAATGTTTTTCTCTGGGAAAATTTTTTGTTCAGTTTTCCTCATACGAAAATTGTTCACAATGCTACTCCATTTTTGTGTTACTGTTAAAACTGCGAAGAAAAAAAAAAAACTTTTTCTTCATCTTCACTTGGAGGAAAAATTGTTTTTCCTTTTCACAATAAAATTTTTAGATTTTCCCACAATTTTCTTCACAATTTTTCTGATTTTAAACTAGTCAGGTATGAAGTCTACACATGAATGATGTTGTTTATTGATAACAAATGATTTGAAAATGAAATATTTTCAGTAAAAAAGCTAAATTTTTTCACTAGACTTCATAAACTTTTACATTTTCGTCTTCTATAGCTAAAAATCGACTGAGAAAAATTTGTTTTTTCTCGTATGGGAAAATTATATTTTTTTTTCTCATTTTTCCGATCCGACAATGGAAGGATTTTTTTTTTCTACCGATTCTTCTTTTTATTCTTCCTGATTTTGTATTCTCTACGTGTAGAAAAACCTTCTTATCTGATATTCTTTATATCGGCAAAATGAATCTCAATTCCAATGACTGAATAATTTTATATGAGTTTAGTGTTTATGGAACAAAAAGCACAGGACGAATTGTTCTGGAACTTTCCCTGCTCTCTTGGAATAACCAACTGGATGCTGGAAAGTCTCTACTTCCAGACTCTCTATTTTTCTGTTTTGTGAGAGGAAATAACTTCATTTATGTACAAATATATTTATGTACATCATACATTATGAATTATAATAGTTCTGGTAATACGAATGTGGCATAGCCTTTTAAAACTAATTTAGTACACGAAACGTTATGAAATTATGAATGTTTAATGTCATAAATGTCTCTCATAATGATTTATAATTTTCCTCATAATTATACAATGAATTTTTACCTAAAAGTTAAGGAAAAAAAGAACTTTCGTCTTCCAAACGACAACATTAATTCCAGTTCCGAGTAAATAGAAAGTGAGACACAAAAAAAGCTTCAAATAAATGAAAAATGACTGGAAGTTGTGTTTATGATATCTCTATGATGATGATGATGATTCACATATACACGAAGTATAAAAATGAATACATAGTAAGTGCCGCTTATATACACAACAAAGCTTGTATATATAATGAAAAAAAAAAGAAATTCAAATGGGACATTTTTATTTTTCTATGATTCAATGGGCGCCAGTGAAACTTATTTTTTTATCCTCTTTACGAATGAGGCAAAAGTGGTTGTTGATAGGCAAATGGTAATAAAAAACTAGTTTTATAAGTTGGAACTTGTAAGTTGCTTGATTAAAACGCTCTTACAACCTGATCGATCATAAAATTGATTGAGTAATTTTAAGACCGAGCGACAAAAACTCTAGCAGGGCAAGAGTATGTCACCTTTAACAAACTAGATGAGCATGCTGGTGAGCGTTACTCTCAGGTTTCTCTGCTCTTGAGAGCACGATCTTTGCCTGTTAGGGAACTGAAGAAGACTTTGCTAAACCTCATTTATTAACACTAGCCTGATTTCGGACACCTTTTGGATGTCAAATTGAGAGAAGAGCTTTAGTGGAGCCTTTAAAGCTCCCTGGCAGCTATATGGACGCCAAACTTATGCAACTTCCATTTGGTACTATTAAATGAAATTTAGCGAATTTCAATAGCTCCTCAGCGAAGCCTTCTTCATTTCTGTCACTCGGGATCTATTCTGAATTTCAAATGATCCACAAATCAGGAAATTGAATGTCAACTTGAAAATCCGCAGGCACTAAAATTTTCATTTAATTTCCACAATGTGAAAGTAATTAAAGAACTTCATTTAGTCCACCCAAAACTTAAGCGAACATTAAAGCGAATTGTTCAAAATGGAAATGAGCTGAGAAAGCTATAAGCAGGAAATATGAAAGAAAAAAAGAACTAAAGCTATAGCATATAAATGGAGAGCTTAGAGAGCAAAAATATTCTTTTTTTTATATTCACTCATTCGCGTATAAAAAATTGTTTTTTATACATGTGGCGGCTTAGAACGTAAGGAAGACTATATTGTGTAGAAAAGGCAATCGTGTGCCCATCCCAAAAAAGAAGAAATAATATTATGTATGAATACATTCACATTAATGCCATTAGAGATTCTTTCTTTTTTTTCAAAAGGAAAACTTCTCGTTCCTAATATTTTTTGTTTTTAGTTATTTTTGACTTTTCTTCTTTATTGCTTGCTTTCCTTTCAGCCCCGCTAACTCGTCTATTTTATTCACCACCTATTGAAATATATACGAACCTATATATTGATATATGACTAGTGGATTGAAACTAGGAAAAAAAATCGATTAAGAGCTTTATTTGTCTGTCTTGAAAGGAAGAATTGAAAGTTGAGCTGATTATGTGGTGAATGAGTGACTTCAACGCTATTTTTGATGTGTTTTGTGAAGATTTTTTTCATTGACCTTGAAATTTGTTGGTCAATTAATTTGTTTTGTATGAATTTGATGTCACACGTGTCACAAAGACGGAAGTCAGCGATAAAGGTAGCTTTGAGAGAATTCTAAGGAAGGTCATGAATCGTAATTGATCTCTAAGACCAGCATAATAAGGAGTAAGTGAGGAAAGTCCCACAGAGAAGTATTTTATAAGTTATGTGACTTGTCTTTCTAGGATTCAAGTGAAGTATCAAAACAAGTCGTCTGCCTTTGAGCAGAGCTTAAAGTCGACTTGAGTTAGCTCAACATCATGTGAAATTTATGATATGTGCTATCTACAAGGCAGTTTGATTTATTTTTAGTTTAAAAGATTCAATAAATTAGGATTCTGCCGGGAGCATTTCCTGCGGTTTAGCTGAACAACCCTACAGTTTTCGGTTGTATAATAGAGCTCGTCCAAGATTGCAATCCTGTAATTTTAGACGAACTCTACAAAAAATAGACAATTTTTGAAAAGTGGCCTAATACACAACCATCGAATTACTATCGCATGAATTAAGCATCAAATTCCTTAACCACTACTCAATCAACCCAATTAATCTCACTAGAAACTTAATAAATAACGTCAACCCTCACAGTTATTTTCAAATTTAAAGTTCTTGAGGCTAACCAATGATCTAGAAAAAACAATGTCTAACCTCTAATTGCTTGAAAACAATCCAAAAACTATTATTCATGAATTTCCCACGCAACAAGCTGTTGAGAACTTTTTTTCAAAATAATAAAAAAAGAATGTTCCACTAAGCGAGAACCAGCACGTACATCCATTTCAATTAAAAATTTAAGAGCATCATTTAAATTTGAATTTTTCATCGTTCGTTTCCTCTCACATGGATATATATTTTTCGAGCAGGAGCATTCGATTGATCTAGATAAGCAATAAAACGTTGGCTTGCTTTTATTATTTATATGATTTATGTAACATACAAAATAGTCTCAGTGAAACTTTAAACAACAACAAATATCAGCTCATAAATTTCAGTTTGCATGCATTCTGATTTGACGTAAAAAATTTCACTTAATACATATTTTCGACAGTGAATCCATCATAGTTTCGTAATAAATCTGTCACCACAGTTATTTCGATGTTCTAAAAATAGAAACATTAAGTAAAAGCTTTTTTCCACTTAAAATTCGGTATCAAAGGTATCAATCCCAAAGGTAATTGCAGTTGTAGAAGCACAAATAATGCAATAGAGTAAATAAATTCTCAAATAGCCACTGAATGACGATAAATGTTTACTTAATTATTTCATCAACGCACATTGAATTAATTTTTTTATTTTGTTAAAAATAAATTACCATATCTAATAGATTATCTGCTTATGATATGGCTATGATTGATTATTTAATTGTCTTGTGGATTTTTTGCTAATTGGGAGTTTGTTTTTAACTTGTTTGGGTGAATTCTGTATTTTTAAACTTAGAATATTGCGTATTTAATGACATAGACAAGAGGATTCAATTAGATCTGCGATTTATCAGACGTAGAGTCTTGATTAAGAACATATCTCATTAGATGCCGTAACAAATGCAGGATTTGAGACTATTCGGACATCTGGTTGTAAAACTAGTAACAATCCTGACGAGAATATACAGTAGAAGTCTAATCCAGATAGCACAAATCGGGTAGTCGGCCAATAATCCTTCAAAAGTCCGGGTGACTGAATTGATGAAAGATTCGGCTTAAATCCAGTATCAAACCAGAGTCATGACGATCACTTTGCGGATTTTGGATTTATTAACCGACTTGTGTCTTTCGGATATACCAAATGACGACATATGTCTTTATCTAACTAAGCTCAGCTTTACTATCTGGTATTTGTTAGTTTAACTTGTTCAAATCAATCAAAAATGCATATTTTGAAGAGAAATTCTCATACTTTGATCATTCCTTTGAATTATCATTGCAGATTCTTAAAGTTCATGTCCGTGAAACTTGAATCCATACTTCAAAAATGCATTACAATAAATTAAGAAGCTCCAAAAAGATGTCAAAAGCCACTCTTGAGCCTGAATTCTAACACCATAACTATGCAGCCTATAAATACACACAGCTCATCAAACAAGGCTTCCAATGAATTTTCCCACGCGCATCATAAAAAGTATCATTCAAAAGACACACTCAATATAATGAAGTTCAAGATCCGAAAATATATCAAATATTCAACTTATTGCTACCAAAAAGGAAGAGTCAATGATTTCAAATTCAAATTAGACTTTGTTGCATGCTTCAAGACATGAATATTAAAATCGGAAGGACAAACTGAAATTAATTCACTATTATGTCCATGTGATATTTTCGTTAAATTACTATACTTTATATAGAATTGCCATTCTAACTCACTTCTATAAAAAGAAAAGAAGAAAATAAGCAATAACATAAAAAGTAAAATATAACAACAATAAAACACAAAAAAAGTAAGTAAGCAAGTGAGTTAAAGAAGGGATTATACTCGATGATCCAAATACCCATTCATAGATTTGCATATCATTTGAATTGTTGTTTTTTACATGAAAGTTCAAAATAAAACAAAAAATTTACATTCAAGTTCTTTTTGTTGCTGAAAAGCACTTGCTTGGTCTCGCTGAATACTTCAAATTGTTTATATTCTTATTCTATATTTTTTACACTTCAAAAACCAGTTCAACTTTACATATTTATTTATATTAGAGTATTTTCTAGTCAAATAGAAAGGAATTTATGATTTTATGTATATCCACCCCGCAACCACAATTGTGTGCATGTGGAAAATTAATAATATTTTTTTTCTAGGTATTTTAAGTAGAGGTAAATGCCAATGAAGATTCTTAAGTCGAAAAAAAAAGTTGTTTACACCAAAATATTCAAATAAAGCAGTAATAACATATAACATGGACTTACTAGGCACAGCAATGCTATTTCTTGTGAACCAAAAAAAGGTTATATTTTCAAGTACATATATTCGCATAGATATACATATATTAAAAATACCACACGCCGCATGTCAATGAATAAGAAGAGTCATACGGTACAGGAACAAAATTTATTTTTCATTTCATACTTGGCTCCTTCAAATGACATAAATTTTCAATAGTTGTTTAGAAGAAAAATAGAGTTATGGTATGGGAAACACAAAAAAAGAAAGATTTCCTAACTGCTACCCAGCAAAAAAAGCAAGCAAGAGAAATTTATTGAAATGACATTGTATTTTTGTCAGTTTGAGTAGGAAAAGAAAGGCACAACTTATTGATTATATATATTTTATGGTAAATGTATGAACATGTGTAGATATAAGACAATTTATCTACGTTCATTACATGAAAATTGTTTAAACATGCACTTATTAACGTTATGACAACAGTAAACATATATCTCTGCCTTTACATAGTCTTAAAGTGATTATTTTCTAATTATCGCATAATGAATAATGATAAAATATAGATTAAGGCTTTGCTTTGAACAGTTTATTGTATGTTTATAAGATGAATATTCATTTTCGTAAATCATTTAATGAGAGATTTACTGTTTTTAAGGATCAGATTCAATTTTGTTAATTTTGGGTTATTTTTAGGGGTTGGCTAACTCAAACGCCTATTTATGGCAATTTTGGATGGGGCATATATGGAAAGACGTTACTGAGCCATGAACAAATGACTCATGGTTTAGAATAGGCGAGAAATAGTGTCTACAGCAAGTCCACAGTCTGACGTGACTCAAGTATTGAGGTTGATTCGATAAAATCCAGAATCAAGCAGGTCAAAGAGCATTATTGTCTTAGCATACAAAGAGAGTGCTCTCATCTTACTTTGCTCTTGAGACTACACTTGCCAGTATGCTCAACTAGTATATTTAAGTAGAGTGAGCTCTTGAGTCATTGCATCACAGGGATTAATTGCCTTATCGTCGCCGTGTTTCTTTTAGGATGTCTACTTATTCAAAATAATATAATATTACAATATATCTCACAAATAAACAGACATATACCCAAAAAGCAGACTTTAAAATTCAAAATCTACATGAAATTCCCTAGCAGTGCCAATAACCCAATAATTCCCACCCCCTACAACATTATACAATTATTAATAAACAAAAAGAGTCCCTCCAACATGAATGAATATAAAAGTCAGTGAATGAATTTATGGATGTTCCATGTGTATGTGTCATATGGAGAGGATATGTAGACAATTTTTTTGTATATCCCATAGATGATAGAAGATAGAAAATTATATGGGAGGATCTAACTGAACAGGCTATAATCATTGTTATTTTGTACAATCTGTGTAAATGTTTATTCAATTTAAGTTGCGATAATATCTTTAATAGATTCATTCAACATTGGATATACAATCAAGTGGAAGAAAAAAATTCATGCCATTTTACTTATCCACAATTTACATCCACTTTAGCTTGTTAGTAAAGTATCATTACAATAACCGGCTGTGAAATGTCTATTGGAGCTCTTTTTGAATGTAGTAAAAAAAAGAGGGCAATAACAATCATCTCCGCCTTATACACTTAATCATCGGAAAGCATTCATTCAATTCTACATTTTAAGCTTTTCCCATTCCTTCTAAACACTTTTTACAACAACAACAATGCATGGGCTGTACGGAATGTTTAAATCTTATTTTAACACATCATTCAATCATAGTATATAGATAGATGGATATACATCACGCTGTGTTAATAGGTGCTCGTCATTTTTACTCTACACCCTTATACTCTCCTTACTCACTATATAGCATAAATGTATATGATTTCCTACATGCTGTGTTAAATTGAATTGAAAAGCGTGAACATTTTTATGGCTCTTTGGCCTTATTTCTCCTTCTTCTCATACTCGATGACTAACTACGACTCTCACTCTATTTATATTGAGTTCATTCAAATAGACATATATTTTTTTGGCTTTATGCTTATTGTAGACATTTTATTGAGTGAATGACTTAAATCATGTGAATTCTCATACATCCCATTATTTGTATCATTTAAATCATTGTCATTAATAACTACTATACTGTATGCATACATACGCTTTTATATACAGGCCTTAATGCCAATTGCTTGTCATTAATTATTTATTACACATCAAAATGTAGATGTATGTTCGCAGACAAATCGATTAACTTAAACGACAGCAACGCAGTTTTTCATTTCTTTTTCATTCGTCACTTTTGTTTCCGATTTTTCTCACTCGTTGTGTACATAAATATGAATTATTATATTAATTCATTCCTTCTGTTGATTCATTTATGACTGGAAATTCCCCCAAAAATTTAAATATCGATTTTAATATTGGATAAAGATTTTGAGGTTATAAGGGTTTGTGAGGGTGATTCAGTTCAGATATGATGGAGCGGTTATGGTGAAGTTCAACAGTTTTTTATGTCGATTTATCTGTTGCTTTTAAATATTTTTAAGTTTTGAATAATTTTGGTTAAGAATTGATTTAAATCAGTGTTGTCTAAACTGTAAGTACTCAAACATAAATGTGGATTCGAGTGGATTCCATTGCATTATGGAATTGCTACATGAACCACATGCTTTGTCTGGTTTTAATCGTGGATTACCACCAAGGTGTGCCGTTGCACAACACTGATTGAAATAATGCATAATTAAATGAATTAATATAGTCAATTTAATCAGATTATTTTGTAGTCGTATTCATGCATTGATCAGAATTATACAATATCAGTAGGTTCGAATCCTAAATAAACTTTTAAAATTTATTACGTATAGACTATTCCCGGAATTAATATTTTTTACTAAAAATTATTATTTTTTGACAAATTTTGACAGTAGTATCTACTAAAACTAGTATTTTGACTAGATAACGACCTAAAAAATCATTCAAAATTCAAAACCTCCCAGTAGAAGCCACGAAAAGCTTCCACTGAACCCACAAAATAACGCTGCATGTAAAATGTTAAGCACAAGCTACTAATCACGAATTTTCTATCATTGCATTTTACCCTCATTTTCATTTTAGTCGACAAAATTTTCTATTTATTATGTATACAAAAATATATTCAAGACTGACATTATAGTGGATTTGGTTTCATTAAAAGAAAATGCAAAAAAAATTATAATGAGAAAAAAATAAAAAAAAAAATTTCCTTTTATCACAGAAAGAAATAAATGAAAATATTGTGAAGTAATTGTAGATTATTTTTTTATTTCTACTGCTCATAACAATTCCTTTTTCTTTTTCTTGTGGCACTCTTTTCCCATTCATTCAGTCATCCAACCATACACAAGAAAGATATTGTATTATTAAAATAATATTATGAAAGGAGCATGAGGGGTAAAAAAAAGAAGCAGAAATAATCGATAAAAACAGCATTGCTTTAAAAAAATTAATTTGATTGCTCACTCATCGTTTTGTAAGGATGATGGGATTTCGTTAAAAAACATTCAACTTACATAATGTGCTATATAGACGGCGAACAAAAAAAAAGGCACACGAACGACGGGAAAAAAAATGTTCCTTTCTTGTTCAGTAAACGATAATATTGGCTGATATGATGATGATATTTCGGCAATATCTTACATGAGAGGAACATAATTTGGTTCAAGGATGGATTGATGAAAAAATATGTATATGCTATTTTTTGGGATTGAAGCAAAATTGCATTTTTTGTGGGGAACTTGTTGGCACAGAGTTGGTAAATTGGATGTCATGTTTGTGGTTTAATAGGATTTTTAATTAGGTTTTGGCTTAGAATCGCAGAGCTGTGTATTCTGCGTTTTAGATGCACAGACTTGCAATCTTTGGCTATATCTTATAGTTCGTGTAAAGCTGCAGACCTGCAATTTTAAATGAACCGTATTTTCGATTGATCATGACTAATGCAGTATTGGAATAGTGCGAAACCTTAGGAATGGAGTCAAATGTAGATGAATATGTCTCTATGACTGAGTGGATAGACAGCAGATCGAAGATCTTTAACCCTTTATCACCATTGTCAGAACGTGGGTTTGATTTCAATAGCAGAGTTTGAAGTCGATTAGGATTTTGCATGGAAAAGTCATATCAAGTCGATCCGACTCCATAAAAAATTCGAGTAAACTTCAAACTCTGCCAAATTGTCCCCAAGCAACTAACTAACCACAACCACCAAATATCGACAAAATCAAATATCCTCATGCTTATGATCACGCAATGATCCACATTTTTAACCAATCTTTCTAACCCCACCCATAACCTTCATATTCAAAAAAATATTTTCATCAGTCATAAGGCCAGCACGAATACATCAACCCCGATTGTCGATCAATAGAATCGAAATTTTTTTTTTATTTTTCAGCACAACAATTTGTAATCAATCATTATTATTTAGAATAACAAAAACATGGAATTGAATTTTGAATGAGTCTATTTTCATTTTTCTATATCACATGTGTACCAAAAAATAAAATTCAGTCGACGTCTAGATACACTTTATATTCTATAGAATTCGAAAAGGGTTTTTTAGAAAAAGGGATGAAACTTGGATGAAATAATAAATTGAAGATGATCGCACGTGATCAATATGCTTTTAACTTCGATACATCTGTACTGTATAGAAATAGATAATCTCAAGCAATTTAAATAAATGTTTTAACATCATCTGAATTCTTCGAAGGCTGTTTGGTAGTTTTCATAGTCTTCATTGTTTGATCCACGTGCCTTACTTGTGAGATACGAAATGTTTTCTTTAAAGCTTATCACCTATCCGCAAGAAAAGTTTACAGCAAGAGTCCTAAAATGACTATAAATCAAATGTCAACATTGGCGCCTCACATCTTCCTCCCCGAGCAGAAAAGTAAATTAGAAATAATCTATGATAGGATGTTGTTCACCTATGACGTCACTATGTAAGGAACAACACAATATATTATTCCTATGAGCATTTTATGACAGAAATGACAATCACGTAGACGTAATCATGTACAGCCCCCAAACTATAACCAAAAAATGTTGTTTTTCAACTCTTCGTCTATCAACACGGCTGGAAGCTTATCGACATTGAAAAAGCATTTTTTGGCTGCTTGACATACGAAAAAATAATAATAATTTAAACATCCTTTACTCATATCATATGTTCCTCAACGAAAAATAATCCATAAAAGCACACACAGATAAAAAAACATTAATAAAATTGGAGGAGGAACAGCTCATTCGCGCTTTATGGTTGGTAACCGAACGTAAAAGGAAGAGAAGTCACACAGGGAAATTATGAAATTTGATCGTTTACGCCAAAATATATAATGTCGTATCTAAATTACGTGCAAAATCCTCTTTCAAGTGGCAGCTTAAAAACAAGAATATATTTATAGCATTAAAAGTGATTTCCGCTTCCGTTAAAAATGTATTTTAAAAAAAGAGAAACAATTTTTTTAGGGAATGACCTTTGTCAATACAAAACGTCGCAAGGTAAGCCATATTGTCCATGCCAAGAAGAAGAAACAAAAAAAAAGTTTCTAATGTTCTGATTATTTTTTCGGTCACTTCGTTTTCCTTGATATTTGATGTTTATTTCACTTCTTCCGTTAACATGACTACTGCAGAAAAGGAAGGAAAGTGGCAAAGGAGATGACTTGGTAGAGGTCAAAGAGAAATTTAATGTTGTTCTTTGACAGGAGTGAATGAAAAGAAGTCACAACTATTAGATAGATATAAGGCAATTCATATTCCTTTCATCCTTTTTCTCTTGGCTTCGTCTCTCAATATTTTATTGATCGCACATGGAACTTCAAATAAATATCATATCATATACACAATGTACAAAGGATGAGGAGAGAAAAATTGATTTCTTTGAGAGAATATCAATGAAAAATTGATTTCAAGGGAGGAGAACATTGTGGGGGAATTTTTAAAAGCTATTTACTTTGATTATTGGTGTCTATTGATCTATAGAAGGTTTATGATGTGAGTATAGTGCCGCAAGAGTTAAAAAGTCATGACTCGGATGTATACACGTAAGGAACACGTTGAGCATTTGGTCTAACTATCTAGAATTTTGTTCAAACTACTCACAACACTCCATCACCTGGATGTCCTCTGGTTCTTCATAGCAACCTTGATAGTTAGCCCTGCAGCTAAGTACAGTTAACTATCAACTATTTTTTAACCAAATAATAGCAATTTTGCTTACTTGGGCTAACTAATTACAGATAACAAATCGGACAAAACTTTAAAATAAATACGCATGGCCAAAGCTGTCAAACTTAAATTCCTGCAGCTCAGTCAACTCTTAATCAAAGTTCATATCTATTCAAACCCTCAAAGCAATTCCACCTTGAATTAGAAATGAAAAATTGAAAACGGCATCGCTGAACATTCATAGATTCATAATCACAAGTATATACCCACTCACACACACAAAGAAATATTTCAAATAAAAGAAACACAAAAGGAAGGAAGTAAAACTTAACAGAAATAACAAAAAAAATGTTGAGAACAAAAAACAAAGAAAATTTCTTCAAAAGGCAACAACACGTGATACATACAGTCTCCACAGGCTCGGGTAATTTCTTTTCAATTGATTTTCCACGACTTCCACCCAGCAATGACTCTTTCGCGCCACCGGCACCATCTTCAAGCTCACTACTATTAAGACGTGACGTCAATTTTCGCGATATAAAGGAGGGTGAGAATTTTGAGCGCTTTGATTTTTGTGATTTTTGGCTTTGCGTTTCCGATTTTTCAGCGTCATGATGTAAACTTGTACTGGTACCGAGGCGTGGTGTTGCAGGCTGTGAATATGTTGAGGAGTTCATTGTCGATATTGGAATTATTTCAACTGACTGATTTATATTAATTACACGATTATCATTATTATTATTAGTTCCGTTACCACCGTAACTCTCGTCATCGTCAACAATTGTATTCTTTTGTTTCATTAGCCTATTGTACTTATTATTATTATTAAATGATGAAGACTTGTCGTCGCTTTTCTCCTTTTTACTAAGTAACGATTTTTTCGGCAATTTTATAGCTGGACTAGACTGAAGCAATGCTGATGCTGCTGCTAATGTTGATTTTGTCGAAGGTCGTTGTTTTGGAGTTAATTTTATATTCGATGCATTATTTTTAATATTATTATGACTTGGTATTGTCGATAAGGAGGTTTCACATATTGTTGCGCTATTTACACTTTTATAATCACGACATGAGCATTGTTTCCTTCGCTCTTTCGCTCCCTTACGATATTTTCTTTCACTGCTTATATTATTATTACTATTTTGAATGTGCTTTATATGCGGTGAATGATTTGGAGTACATCTTGAAGACGAGATCGTTGTCTCGTTGTTGCTACATACACATTTTACATAATCATCATCATGTGGAATATTAAGATCAATATAAGATGTTTGTATAGTTTTATCACAACAATTAATCGGTGAACGATGTATAAGAAGATTTGGATCAAAACATGCTAAAAGTTGTGGTGGCGTTGGTGTTGATGACGATAAATGATGATTTTTAATATCCACGTCACTTCCATCATCACCATCAACATCTATGATACAGTTTAGAGATGATGCTAGAATATTTACATCATTTATATCGCTATCCTTATCAATTGTATTATCATGTATGTCGGCATTTGAATCACAACAGTTTATCAACTCTCCATATGCGACACAGTCATCATGATTGTTGCCACGTTTTTCGTCAAGAAATTTAATAATTTTTGTATCACTCTCGCGTATGCCGAGAATTTTTTTATGTGCACGACGTCGTATCGAGTTCTTTGGTAGAATTTTATTAATGGCTGATGTTGACGCATATTTACGTCTATTTGTCTGACACAAATCATAATTGTATATGTCATCGTATAGTAATAAATTATCACAACTTATTGATTCACATTGATTTAAGAGGCTGTCTAATTTACGTATGTCGGCTAGTTCAATACATGAATTTGCTTTTAGATTGTCACACGACACACTTTTACCCAACGATTGTAGCTTATGATTAGTGTCATATTCACCATTCATACCCGAATTCATAATTTTCTTATTCCAATACGAGGCACAGAATCAAAAAAAACTAAAAACTAATTGTTTATATCGAGAAAATAGTGAGAGAAACTTGATAACGGAAGGAAAATTATAATTAAAATATTTTCAGTTCTGGCTGTTTCGTTGTCTTCCTTTTGTTTCAAATAATGACTTTTTTTTTCGGTAGCAAAATTTATTGCTTTTTTTTCGTCCTCTATGTATGGATGTCCTTACTCGTAATATCCCTGTCGGTTGATTTTTCTCTCTTTATAGCTTTTTATATAACTTAAGTGCCTACTCTCTCCAACATTAGAGACATTGAGCATACTGAAGTTTGTGCTTCATCCTTTTTTATCAAAAAAAAAGTTTTTTAATTTTTTATAAAGGCTTAAAAGCTCATGGGAAGCATTTATCCGTAAAAAAGAAGGAAAAATTATTTAAGATGTAGTCGATTTTAATTTAACACTCATAACTAAAACATTTATCATCTTCATCATCAGTGCTGTACACAGTGTGATCGTCATTACTATAATTCCATATATGTATATCCTCAATCTTCATTTTATTTCTTTGTTCATAATTCTTTTATTTTTTCACGTTAATTCTCAGCGTGATTCAGCGACTTATTCTTTATTAGTTTGTTTGTTTATTTGTCAAGTGTGAGAGAGAGAGAGATGGAGGTAAGAATATGTATATAGGTTTGTGGTTTATATGGGTTTTTGAGGCATTTACAAATCCTTTTCTCCTTTTAATACATTTTTCTTTACATTTACATTTTGAAACAACAAACGCAAACTTTAATAACACGACAACAGCAGCATATTATATTCAGTCTTCACACTCGAAGCTCTTACTTCATTTTTCGTCTTTAAATGTTACACAAAATACTTTATTATTTTTTTTATTCTTCTTCCTGCTGCTTATTATTATTGTTATTATTCATCCTCTTTCTCACTCTGTTAATGCTTAATAATCATAAGTTTAGTTTTATTCATGTCGTAATTTAGGACTTTTATTATTATTTCGGAAGGAATATCATTTTCTATTTTGTAATGTATATGCTGTACTCGATGTTGCACATATACACAATTATTATGGGCAAAACTGACTTTTTGTTAGACTAGAAAAAATAAATGATTTAATTTTCATATACATTGTGCCATTTCCATTCCTGCACACAAAAAAGCCTTTTAATTCATTTAATATGAAGGCATTTAAAGTTGTAAAAAAAGCACTAGTAAACGTATATTGGTGGCAGGAGGAAAATAAATATTCTAATTAATGTTCCTATTTTTCTGGATTACATTCATTCCCTACTTTGCAAGAACGCATTAATCGAGGCAAATGGCCTCGATTTTCTTCTCATTTTCGCTCGTAAAGCTGTTGTTTTTTAATTCAACATGAAGAAATTACAGACCAAAAGCGGAGAAGTGAATGAAAAGAAAAATTGAGTAAATTAATGTTCCTAAGTGAGTAATCATGGCGCACTTTTTATATCAACTGATAACAACAAAAGGTAAATAATGCATTTTGGATGTTTGTTAAGGAAGTATAATTTATTTCAGTAAATCTAATTTAAGGATTAATTTGTGGGTTGTTACAATTTCAGTAGTCAAAAGGACGTTCAATGTGATTTTGACATGGAAGTTTTTCGCGGTCTAACTAGACTTTTTCATAGATTGACTGTGGAAATGCAATAAAATTAGTTCATGCTTTTGGAACGTCTGCATAGATTAAATGAGGATATTAAGAAACATCCATCGGTGAGGAAAAGCTTATTATATCGGGAAGTCTAGATCTTAGTCTCTAAAGTCTATAATGACCTTCTGATCTGGAATGTTCAGGCTAACCATCTCATAAATTTTAGATTGATAGAATTTGAATTTTGTCCTCAGTTCATTTCAGAGTTTGAAGTCGGCTCAATTTGTATGGAAAAGTACAGACTCGACTCGACTCGACTTGACTTGACTTAAATCGACTCAACTCGACTCAATTTGACCCGACTAGACTCAATTTGACCCAACTAGACTCAATTCTATTCAACTCGACTCAACTCGACTCGACATCGACAACTACAACAAAATACAATAATTTAGCCACCCTAATAATAATAATAATCTTAATCATCTGTATCTTATTAGTCCCCTGAAGGTGAAAACACCAAAAAATTGGTTAGGTTGGGGTGAAACACCTTTAGAAAACCATAAAAGATTTCATGGATAAAGTTTAATCGCCGGAAGGGATCCTTAAATTACTAAGAATAAGAAGCGATGAGGTAGAGAGGTGGAAATGTTTCTAAACATGCTTATTCATCCCATAGTCAATCTATTGGAAGTAATTGGATATATATATGCTTTACATATATCGTCACAACAACAAGATCCAAAAATATTTGTCACAAAATACAAGAACAATGCAAGAAATGAATAAAAACTCCATGAGTCAAAAATGTATATCCATAAATAATCCAGCAACCCGGTCAAAGTAAGTCCATAAACATGTAGCACGATACAAAAAATAGCAGAAATTTTAATTCACTCATTACGTCACACAGAGTGCGTTTTATATTCAATTTTTTTTTCTAAGTATCCTGTATAAAATGTAGGCGAAGGTACACAACAGAATGTCGAATAGGAAAAATAGTTGGTAAAGTATTAAAAAATGAAGAATTTTTTACAAAAAGCTCGCGTTTTTACGGTATTTTATAGTTGCCCGCAACGAAACTATAAAACACCTTTTTTTTACATATAATAATACAAGAATAGGAAGGAATGAAAGAATAAAAATATATATTTTGTGTAGTCAGTGAAGCTATAGAAGAAATTTACATACACTTATTTTTGCAATATAAAATATTAACACACATATTAAGGAACGATAGAACATTCCGCTTTAAAGAATTTCGTTTTTGCGCTTCAATGACACTAGAATGACACTTATACGATGTGTACATAACTCAAGGTTCTCATATCTATTTATGAGGCTGAAAAAGAGGCATTTCTTAAGGGGAAGTACAGAGTACAGACGCAATATGAAAGATGAGGCTCCTAAATTCATGTTTTATTCATTTTTTAAACAATCATAGACTTTTTAATCCTTTTTAGCACCAATTTATGATGCTTTTGTCTTGTACCGCTGAAAATAGCTCCTTAATTAATTCTTTGTGGTGAAAATTTTAATTTTTTTTTGTCATACAATTTTTATTTTTATGAAAATGAAAATGAAGTCTTGCTACTTTCGACGACTATGAATATATATATTTTTATGTGAATTCTTTGCCATGCTATTTCTAATGCCATTTCTAGCATTTTTTAAGTGGTAAAAATCCATACTTTGTGTGTGAATTTCTATGGAGGAATTTCTTCTATTTTTTATTCCTTTTTCTTCATTTAATTTTACGTAAACATACATGCACACATGCCCTATATACTTCTTCTTTCATTCCTTCAATTCTCTTTCAATAAGAACGTGTACTGCACACAGCATGAGATCCTATTTTTGATATACTGCCACTACTTCCTACTTTCTTTTCTTCTTCAATTTTTTTTTCCTATTCCTGTGAATGAATAATTATTGTTTGCTAGTGCTTTTCATCTACTATATCATAGATATAATCTATCTCTCTCTATTCTTAGTACGTATATGAATTTACTATTGATTTCAATTTGGAATATTAAAACGTGAATCATTTAATGCCAATTTTTTGTGAGCTTACTCATTTTCTCTCTTTTGTATGCATTCAACATTCAAGAACTACAATGTGACTTTTTTCTATAATTTTTTTTTGACCCGAGCAATGGGATATTTATTGGATTTTGGTTAGGTGTTGATAAGAATTTTGTGGAATTTTTGCCTAAATTAAGCCCGAGCGACACAAAAATGCCTTTTCGATGCCGTCAGAGGCACTTCGCGTCTTGCCATTCATATGGCGCCATAGAGAACACCCTGCACTGTTCGGGTAGATTACTTTTCAACCAGCCCCATTTATTTAGGCAATAATGAATCAATTAAAGATCAAATCTGCCTAAATTAACGATTATTAGAGGTAATCTTTGCGCGCATTTGAATGAAAAATGAGATTTTCCATTTCTGATCCCTTAATTTTCCACTGAGTGTCTTTTGATGATGATTAATTTTACATCCATTGCACAAGAATAATTTATTTTATGTTTATTTACTTATCATATTCGTAACTGTCTTAATTTGACAATTTTTTTGTGAATTTTTAATGGAAACTATTTGCTTTTTTATAGGAATGGGGATTTTTTAGGTTTAATGGGGTTCTACACTTACTCCCTTAGTAGAAATCTCTGGCCGAACCTTAATTAGAAACGTAATGGTGTCGACTCCAGAATATAGAATATTCATTGAAAAACAAAGCCAAGTTGAGGAGGTATGACAAGTAAATACTATAAATAATTAATGAATTTACTCATAAGTAATTCCCCGTAATACCTAATAATATTTGAACAACAACAAAAAAATCGACTTGATTGGAAATTTAAATCGGATCATTACTTAATAAAGGACAGTAGACCTTTCCAAAAATAAATTGCAAACCCGCAGATTCAATTAAAAGTGGTTGTATTTTTAATGATTTATTAATATAATTTATATATAAATCCACAATTTTAAAATTAATTTAGATTAATTATCACTGACTAATACAGAATATTGGGAATATGAACTAATTTAAGATTTAAAAATATTTTTAAAGCTAGTAAAATTAAAGTTGAATTTTGAGTTAAAAATTCATGAAAATATTCAACTGGAGCTAATTGAATTTGCATAAGATTAAACAATTTAATTTCTTGAATAATTCCTGAATTAAAAGCAAATTCCCGAAAGGCACAAGACGTGGAAAATCTCAAAAAAAAGTGTCTGTAGGCCGACGTGACTGTGGGGTGGTATCGCATGGGGTTTAATCCGGTCATTAAAAAAACATTATTTTTTCCATTTTCTATGCCGAGTATATTGTCGTAAATTCCCCAAAAATGTTCAGATTTCATAAAAATTTCCATTCTAAATACACTCTTAAATATTACAAATCTTGTAAAAATTCCAAAACCTATTCGCACTGCTCGGGTTCAAAATCATTACGAAAAAACAAAAATATTATGCTGCTGTTGCACTACACAATGCAAATACATTTTATACCAGTAGTACTACCCATATTATTCCTATGTATACATGTATATACTTTCAGATTTTTTAATTATATTGCTTGTTATACCATTTTAAGCGAAACGTATAATAACAACAATAATTTTATATTAAAATGTTCTCTCTCGCAATGACTTTTTTACAATTTTTTAAATTTATTTTTAATTAAACCATGCCTGCAATTATCCACTTGCTTTTTATATTTTACAAATCATTTCACTTGTCACATTTTTTTTGTCATGTTTTTTTACTCATTTCCTAATACGGAAAAATATTTCACATTTATTCTTCATCAATCACTCAAAAATTTTATATTTTTCCATACTTTATGCTATTTATTCACAAAACGATATTTTTATTTCCAGCCGCTTCAAGCATAAAATTGACAGCAAATAAGATATAGAGAAAAAATTTCTTGTTCATGGAGCTTAGCACAAGATACTTTTATTATTTTATTTCTCTTTATTTTGTCTTCTTTTCATTCAAATTTTCACACTAACTGAGCTCGAGAGCCGACTTAACATTTATACACGAACGGAGAGGAAAAATATTTTTTTTTTTAAAAAAAAAAGACACAACAAAAATAAAATATTTTTTTTCCTTTTATTTGATTCGCGATTCGCATGAAAATTCCAAATCAGACTTTTCACATTGATAGTTCTATTTGCACTGATTTTCCCTTCTATGCTTTTTGCATTTCTTTTTCATTCTACACTTTTTTTGCCGTTTTTTTTTCCACCGACACCGATATGTATACAACAATCAGACAATGGTCTGACACGCAAACATTGACACATTTTTACTCCATACCGTATATAAAGGCACGAACTCTTTTCTTTCTTCTGTTTTGCTCTTCCACTCAACATTTATTTTTTTTTGTATTTTTTAGAAAAATGTGCTTTTTCAGCGTTGTATGTGTGGAGCATGAAAGCTTTCATGTTTACACCAATACAAAAGCACATGGAAAAAAAAACACTTCCTTACTCTCTCGACTCTTTTTTGCCACACTGTGCACGACATACAAAAACAAAAATTTCAAATACAATACATTATAAAAATTTTATAGTTGAAGCTTTCAACGAATTTTACCGAAGCAGCACACTCACAACGACAATGAGGATGAATACAAAATGTTCTCTTCCTCTATGCCTTATTTTTTGTTCTGTGTGCAAAAATATTTAAATGACGATAGGAAACGGTTTGGAAGTTTTTACATTTTTAACAAACTTTTTTTCATATTTTCGGATGGTTTAATTGTAAAGCCTCCGTGAGAAAGTACCAGAAACATATTCATGTACCTTTTTTTATGCTCGTGTACCGTTCAAGAGTAATTTCGGGAAATTTTTTAACCAAATAAAAAATCATTATTGTATAACAACAAACAGTCCAGATTTAAAGCGATGAATGGACAGCACAGTAACCCAAAAAAAAGGGAAATCTAATAAAGTTATTTACATTTGTTGTAATCAGTTAAATGGATATATGAAGGAGGGGAGAAGATATTCAATTTTCAATATCAACATTGTGGCTTACATAAATTTTATTTTTATACGTTTGTTTTTCACTCTGTCGCTCTGTGCTGCTCATTCGCTCCACATATTTTTATTCATCCTGTCTCTTCAAAGTTCCTTCTTATTTGTTTTTTAGATTTTTAATAACCTTCCACATTGGATTTACACTGATTGTGTAATAAATTATCCAACTCGGATCCGAATGTGGACAGTATTTACTGAAATGTTTTATGTCCTTATGCACAATTATAGAGAATTATTATTGAAACGATTAAGAATGACTGAAATTTAACTTCCATTCATTGAAATAATTTAATTAAATTTTAATTTCATTCCTTATTTATGAACTTGAGGCAACTAGTTGGAAAAATTATGTTTGTGCAAATTTCTGCTAGATAAAGCTGTAATTTAATAACAATGGCTTATGAACATTGTTTCTTTTTCTAAAACATTCGGAGCATAATTGAAGTAAGATCTTGAGAATATCTATGACTGCATACATTTCTCTTGAAGGCAAACAGATGTTTTGTATTATTGTTAATTAATAGTTCAAGTATTAGTTTGCAAGTGGCTTTGGCTTGAAGACAGTGGTGTAATATGTAAGTCTGAGTGGAATAGTTCAGGAAATTGACTATAATTTGCTGTTAGGGAACTGTAGAAAAGAAGCCTATTGATACTAGGATGTGAAAGTGCCCAGGACCATAGCCAATAGCGTAAACCTTAACTTTAGGAACAATTGGACTTTTTGAATCAAAAACCCCACAAAATTGAATGTTTTTTTGAATGGTAAGACTCTAACGTCAATATTCCGTGTATATCTCGCCATAAGGTCGCGTTTTGAGCAATAAAGAGTATTTCGCTGCAGGTAGCATTACAGAACGAATTTGCTTGTATAGGCCGGCACTTCCAGTCAATAGAAAATATATAAAATTACTTTGATAAACTTTAAAAGCTGTTCTTATGATAATAAATTTTCCAAAAACATATTGGGCATTTGGAAGTAAGCCACGGATATTAAGGTGAAGGCAAAATTGGAAATAAAATTGACTTTCTAAATAATCTTAGTGGGGCAGTAAAAATATGTCATTTGATGACTTTAGGATCAACAAAGAATTTAAAGAATTTAATTAAGTTGCCATTTTAATATCTTAACTGCTGTTACTAGTTACTAGATTAGTTTAAATCTGTCGACATCCAGAATGCCAATGCATGACTAAGCATGAATCTAAATTGACATAAATTCATAATTAAGCTGCAATAATCAAAAGCTATAAAATTCCAGACCATCCCTGGGAACATCCTCAACAATTTCACTGTCAGTCAATGACTTATTTCCCTTCCTTAGCAACACTTCAAATATAAAACTTAATAAAATATTAAAACACATGACAATCTACATTACAGACTATATAATTATTCGTAAGCTTCTCCTTATTTCCATAAGAACCACTTTGTATGGATTTCACACAATGAAAAATTAACCAAATTCACAGACAATTTATAAACTATTGAGAATTGAAGCAAGTCCACAAACAAGGCAAGTTTATCATCTTCAATAATTCAAGTCATTCGAGTCAATTATCAGATCCTTCACTTCATTGTCATTTTTTTTGCCATTTCCTTTCCTTTACAACTAAAGAAAATGAAGACGACGAAGAAATTTGTGGAATAGAATGTAAAATAAGGTCACACATTATGGTAAGTGTTATGCACAACACATATTATGTACATTAAGTGAATTCATTTATAGATTCATGCCATCCACAGTTGCACATTTGAATGCATGTGAAGGTTCAATAATAAACCAAAAGTGAGTGAAAAAAAGGAGTCACCAAAACATGTTGTATGTTGTAAATATTAAGCCACAATAGCATTAAGACATTTTTATTGGAACGCTCTAATGCGACGGTCTGCCTTTTGTGAAAGAATACACGACAGGCATAGAATGAGGAATAGGCTTGTGGTGAAAAAAAAAACACAAAAAACAATAGAGGAACCTTAAATGAATGTGAAAGAATAATCACGAATCGCGATATAATGATTATTGAATGATTGGTCTATGTCAGAGCGCGAAGTGGAACTAAAAAATAGATTTTTTGGCACAAATTTGTTTTGGAAAATTTTACATAAATCAATAATCACATAATATAATGATGATGCCAATGATTTAAGTAGCTATAATTTGTGGAAAATATTTTGCATACATACATCACCCTCTCCCCCAATTAGATACATGAAATTGCTATTTGATGTTATTGGATAAGCAAATAATTGACAAATTGTTATCGATCTGATCAGCTAATTTTTGATTGTTTTGAATGCTTATTAGCGGCATGGCCTGTTGCAGAAAATTGTGCTTATGACTGTGTTTTGTCGGTTTGGTATTGAATTTAGAACTTATAGTCGTTATTTAATGAAGAGCTTTGCTCAAAATGCATGATCAAGCCTAGTACCGGATTCGTTTGTGCTTTCCGAGACTGACAATGATAAAGGGCTAGAGTTAGGCTAAGGATCAAGAGTAAAATACCTGCGGAGAACAGGCAGCAATTTGGGCAGGAGCTCCAAAAGCCATTAGGTACAGAACAGTGCTAGATCACACAGAACATCAGCTTGTTCCACTCAGGATATACCAAGAATCCCCCAATAAAACAAAACCTATAAACCAGACTAAATTGACCGACCCTCAATTCCACTCTTAATTGAATCTACATCACCAACATTAAAAATGCGTTATTGCTTCCTACCTCTACACACATCACCTTTACTAATTCACTTTGCAAAAGCGCGCGAGGGGTGAAAAAATTCGATTTGTAATTATGATTGTCTATGTAATTACATTTTGCACAGACAGTACAAACAACAACGAGACATCAATTTTATAATTCATATGAGTAAAAATTGAAAAATTCAACCTACATGTTCATGTATGTCCATGTAGATGAAAAATTATTGTCATAATCGTCACACAAAAAAAGGGAAGCCATGAAAGCATCAAGCTTTGATGACCTACAAATTCGATAATTTCTCATGTCTAATTTTTCATCTACACAGAATGTAACGATGTTTCCAAAGATCATATAGCTACAGCATATAAACACGAAAGGGAGCATAAGTAAAATGAACATTTTCACATTTTCATGTCATGAGTAGTACAAGCATCAGACCAGTCAAACAAAGTGATGCGATTGATGTCTAACACCTTTCAATAATGTACTAAAAATCCCATGATACCACACAGTGACATGATGTAAGAACATTAATTAGATAAAGTTCATCTACAGCCTAACTTGAGTGTGACCAACTTTCACATAAACAATATATTCTTATTCCTCAAATGTCCAAGACATAACATGCATGATGCAGGAATAGACAACAATGCTCTCAAAAAGTCATTTCCACAAGAAAAGAATATTTTTCATGATATCTTTCATATTTTTTGTCATATATGAATGTGAGCATGAAAACGATATCAAAATTTAATCAACGCTTGTTATGATTCTGTCCTTCTTTCGTGCTGAATGTTTTTTTTTTCTTCCTTCCCGTATCATTGAGTCATTTTTCAATGTCCACTGCCTCTGTGTCTATTTTTTTTCCTCCTCAAACATTAGTCGAATTAAACATTTTTTTCTCTCTCTTGCTGCCTTGCTTTCTTAATGCTCAGAGGATATTCAATAAATAGATAGAAAGGAATTAAGGGTAACAGAAGAGAATGCCTTCTTGATTTGTCGTCATTAAGGAGGCCAAATAAGAACAAAAGAAAAATTCTTCAACCCAATTTAAGGATTTCATTACATTTCTGTATTAAAATTTAATCCTTTTTCTTAAGAGTTTTAAATGTTTTGGAAAGTTAATGAGATGACTGGGGTGACAATAGGGTTGTGATCGATATTTGAGAGGTTTTAGTGATTCATTTAGTGATGAATTGTTCGACTTAATTTAAAGATTTCAGAATGTAAACAAAGAATTTGAATTTTGGAACTTTTTTAAAAGCTCAGATAATGGACAAAATGAATTTTAAGCTTTTTGAAAGCTCTGTCAAATTGGACAATATTGGTCTCCAGACCCTAAGAGGCAAAGAACATGTTTTCGAGTGCTTGCTCACCTTAAAGCTATATTAGCATGCTCGTGAGCGTTTCTCTAAGTTTATTCTGCTCTCGAGAACATGTTCTTTGGTGAGAATTACTCTTCTTTAGTGAGGATTGTCCCTTTGAGATTTGTGTTACATTTGCCTTTTAAATATGATATTTTAAGACATTTGTAATATAAATTAGAGATTAAAGTAGAGATTAAACATCAATTTAAAATGAAATTTTGATTTTTATCCGATCGTCACAAGTTCTACATGGTGGCCAGATGACGGCCACATGACAACCAAATAGCAATTTTTATGTCATTTCACATGAAAGTTGCCACTTGGAGCTACATAGCAGCCAATTGTCTACCATTAATAAGTTGTGCCCTAGCATAAAAGCATATGCTCATTGAGCACCATATTGTACTACTGGTAGCATGCTCATTGATACCTTAATGTGCTCATTAAGCATATGCTTGTATGTAAGGGTTGCCGATTCAGCTAAATAACTCAAAAAGTTCAAATGAGCTTTATAAACAACAAATTATGTATGCAAGATGAGCATCTATTTAGATAATCGCAGATATTATAATTATGTTCTTTAAATGTATCGCAGTTCTATTCATAAATTCTTGGTGGAATTTCCAGTACAACGTCGTTATTGCAAATAATCAACTGTATAATACACATGAATAATGAGACAAATTTTGTTCATCGAATAAGTAAAGAGACTAAAGAATATTTGCAAGATTACACTAATCTATTTAATGTGAATATTCAACATAAAAAGAAAAGAATATATAGAGGAATAGATAATTTACCTGTGCTACTTTTTCACCCATATTGGTGCCTGTCCTAGTGCCCTGAAAGTATTTAGCTGAACCATTATCCTATAATAACCATCATGGGGATATACCCGCCATTTAACACAGAATACACATAGAAGTAGTGAATATACATCAAATTTATGTATTGTGGATAACAGAGAGACACACGCGATCAAGAATATATATAAAAAAAAGTATAAAAAGAGAAGAGAAAGAAGAAAAAAAAACAAAACAAACATTTTCATTGTAAAAAAGAACTGGAGAACAAGAAGAACTAGAAGGAGGATAGAAATCCACAAAATGTTGGGTATCATTTTCACTAAATATGCAGCTACTAAAATCTCAAGCCTTTTTGTCTTAGTGAGTGTGTTTGAAAGAAAAATATTTTGTATCTATGTATGTTCATCCTCAAAAAACTACATATTTTCTGTACATAATTTGTTAAGCGGATTGCAACATGTGGATGTCTGAAAGTTCATAATCGCATCGCTAAAACTACAGACTTTAGACTCTTTTATATTATTATTTTTGTGTGTATCCTTTTTGATGTGGGAATTCGCTAGTTTTTTTTGCATTCTTAACTTCTACAAAACACAACAACAACAAAAATAAAACAACATAAGTTCTCCATTGTATTCTCTTAGGCATTCAAGTAACTCTCTTTTTGCTCGGTGCATTTGCCTTTTTTTTACGAGAGAAACAAAAGAAGGAAGTCTGGTGTGTGCAAATAACATAATGTAAAATAATAGGTCATGCATGTAACAATTATATTGCCAATTGTGACTCTTTCTCATAATTGTGAATATGTTCATGTGAATAACTAATAGCACTTTTGGTGAAGGGGTCACTGTATGTGTGTTTGCGTGGCGGTAATCTTAGTATTATTAATATTATTATAAGTAGGTGTAATAGGTGTAGCTAGTGTGTCTTCTATAAAGAATTTTTTCAATTCATATTAAAGCATACAACAACAAAAAAATTGACGACAAATTTAAAATTAAGCAGCACAATTGTAACTCACCCTCGTCTTTGTGGAATCGGAAGGCACATTTGAGATGGATGAGCCAGTTCGTGTCTCATTGCTTGGATGCTTGTGAAATGATATCGCTCTATAACGTTGCAAATCACTCTCACTCGATACATATGGAAAATATTGTCGAACAGCTTTACCACTTGGACCTGCTTGAGAGTTGAAATAAACAGAGAGAAAAAAATTAAGTTTATTATGAGATTTTCAGTCATTTAAAACACTTTTGTATTGCAAAATATTCATCAAGTAGTATAAGTATATATCGTACAGCACTTGTATATATGCACCAAAAAAGGTAACACAAACCTACCTCATGACAATTAAAGCGAAATTATACAGATGATTAAAATAAAAAAAATATCCACTAAAAGCATAATTAAGTATGAATGCAAAAATTAACTCTTTGTTGTTCTGGATTCATACAAACAAACAGCAGAACAGCAACAAAAAACTACAGAGAAGAAATAAAGTTTCGAGAATTTCTGTGTTGACAAATTGATAGTTGTCGTAAACCATAAGTGGTGAACTATTTTTTACTTTTTTTAGCATGATGACATTTTTTTTTTTTTCAAGTAAAGTGAATATACACATTATGTGGCATTTCAAATTGAATTGCTTTAAACTATTTTATTTTGTTGCTGTACAGAAAGATTTTTAAAGAATTTTTTGTCATGGACTCGGTTTGGGATTTAAAAGAAATCGACTTTTTAAATCGAAAGTTGTTTGATATTGAAATTTGGTGAATGACTTGACTGATTGGCACAAATTAATCATGACAGTCAAATGGCTGCTATGTTGCGCATAAGTGGCAATTTTCATGCAAACTCTTATGAAAATTGTATCTTGGATACCATGCTGTCGCCAACTGACAGGCATGAAAAACTTGTGCCGATCTAGTTGAAAGTTAAAAGTGGAAAAATCTATCAAAAAACTTGTAATAAATCTGATAAAGATCACTATTATAAGTGTCTTACGTCTCTTGATTTTTCATCCCAATTAAGAATGGAGGTCTATGACTAAGCTGTCTTAAATAGCTTATACTAAAGAATTTTGGAACAAGAAGGGAGGAAGGCCTAAAAAATCGGTATTTTGCGGAACGTAATAAGTGTACAGTCCGCTTGATTTTTGGAATAAATATGCAAAACGACTAAAAATTATTTATGTACTTTACCGTGCATCACATAAAATCACAACAAACTTCTAAATAAAATGTTCAATAAGTCACTCAAAAAATTACAAAAAATCAACTGATTGTGCTACATGAGGTATGCAGACTACTATGTACAAACAACTCATTAATTAAATGTCTCTAAATCTACTGAACTAAACTAGTAAAAAAACATTAAGAGAAAAATTAATTAAAGTGATATTTTTTTTATTTTGCTTCCAAAGAGATTGAAAATATGGAGAGGGAGAAGCTTTATGAAAAATGCAATAAAATTGTAATTTTCGACAATTAAGGATTAGCTTTTATGAAGCTTAAATTTAAAGAATCTTGAAGCATAAATATGTAATAGGAACATGTCTATAATTGTCGATGATGAGCAAATCCATTGACATTTGATGAGCTAAAAGCTTTATTATCTGGAATGCCGGCTGTCAGGGGTGTATTCAATGGGTCAAACCCAACTAAATTTGACGCACTTAAATTAAACTAAACGCTTTAAGGTTCAGGATGAAGGAGGAAGGGAGAACGAACTGTGGAGCGAAGAGGAATCTGGAGGGGAGGGAACGGAGTGCGGTGCTTGGTACCTATTTAGTCAATAGAAATTCAGAGAAATCTATTGTTAATTCTGCTACTTGATAAATCAACAATCCCTAATAAATCTTCTCATTTTCACATCAATTCCAAGAAAAGCTTCCCCCACCAAAACACAAGAAAAAAGTCATCAACGATGAAGAAAACAAACATGTTACTTCAAATTGCAATGATCCGATTTCAAAGCGATGAGTAATGTTTTATAAATAGCCATAGCACTTGAACTTATTTGTCACAAGAATTGAAGGTAAAATGCGCTTTGTTCATCTACTCAAATCAGAAGTGACATCTGGTCTAGTCTCTTATGTGCTCACTCGACAATCTTAAATTACATTCTCTTCTTATTTATTTACTTCCTCATTTTAAAAGTAATTAAACTTTATAGTTGAGTTAATTTTATTATAAAAAAATAAATTCCATTCTCTGCTGATTAGCTTGCTTGCTGTGTATCTTAAATAACGTATAATAATCAATGATTATGGTAGGAAAGCTATACTTAACATTACAGCTATCATATTTACATAAGCTTAAGCAATCTACAATGTTCATCGTAGGCAACATCATAGTAAATGGCTTCTAATTTCCCCCAAAAAAATTCCTTTTCTTTTCTCTTCATTCAGCGTAAAGGAAGGAATTTGTGTATTTTTTTGACGTCATCGATTTCTTGGCTTTTTTTTATGTGTGTATTTTCATACTTAATAGTAATATAGAGGAACGAAAAAAAAAAATCTAGTGATTAATTGCGTGTTCATTTCCTTAACCCAATGTGCCCTTCACGGTGAGGGGTAAAATCCCCGAAAAATATTATTCCCACAGCCCAGCGGGATAAAAACCCCGAAAACCGCAAATTTTTATATGTTCCCTGCGGGATAATATTCCCACTTAGAAATGTACGTGGGATTATTATCCTGCCGGGAAAATATTAATCCCACATATATTTTCAAGTGGGATTTTTATCTTCCAGGAAGATAATATTTCCACTTACATTTCCAAGTGGGAATATTATCCTCGTGGACCACGATTAAAATCCTGGTTTAACTTAAATCCGGGAATTAAAAGAGTCCTTGTGGATAAAAATTCCACTTGTATTTTCAAGTGGGGTTTTTATCCTCAAAGATTTTCATGAAGATAAAAATTTCGCTAAAGTCGGTGGCTAAATGTTCGATTATTTTAGCAAATATTGTAGTATTGTAGAAGGTTTAATTCCAGATTTAGTTCTTGGAAGTGACTTGGACTCAACTGAATCTTGTGTTTATGGTCGAGGAAGAGACTAACACTCTACGCGGAAGAATTATGTCAACAATACTATTTGATTGATAGGTAAGATAAGAAAGAAGTCAGAAAGGATTGAGGGGAACACTTGGCTGGAAAAGCGCAAGCTTCTGATGACTGTGGTAATATTAGCGGCCACTATAATACTATTAAAGAGCTTGGTAGACATTCAGTAAGAAAACAGGCGCCAATAAAATCAAAAGAGGGAAAAGTCTTGTTCACTTTTGATGAGCAGACTGCTAGGTGGAGAGACCACTTTGAGGAAGGAACAAAGAGATGGAACAGTTGTTGAAACAATCGACAGTCCCGAAGCTTTTCCAATTAAGACGAAATCAGCAAGCATGAAAGAAATAGTTGAGGCAGTCAAGAAACTGAAAATGGTAGCAGATTGCGATGCTATTCCTTCTGAAATCCTTAAAGTGGATGCAAATGCCACGGGAAAGATGCTCAAGCCATTTTTTGATTAGATTTGGTCCCTAGAGTAGTACATAGAGGATTGGAAAGAGGGTCTCATCGTAACGCTTTCTAAGAAAGTGGCCCCTAATATTACCACAGTCAGCAGATTCGTCCTGAATAAGACACGCAATGTGAGCTTGCGCTTTTCCAGCCAAGTGTTCCCCTCAATCCTTTCTGACTTCCTTCTTATCTTACCTATCCATCAAATAGTATTGTTGACATAATTCTTCCGCGTAGAGTCTTAGTCTCTTCGACCATAAACATAAGATCCAGTTGAGTCCAAGTCACTTCCACGAACTAAATCTGGAATTAAACCTTCTACAATACTACAATATTCGCTAAAATAAGCGAACATTTAGCCACCGACTTTAGCGAAATTTTTATCTTCATGAAAATCTTTGAGGATAAAAACCCCACTTGAAAATACAAGTGGAATTTTTATCCACAAGGACTCTTTTAATTCCCGGATTTAAGTTAAACCAGGATTTTAATCGTGGTCCACGAGGATAATATTCCCACTTGGAAATGTAAGTGGAAATATTATCTTCCTGAAGATAAAAATCCCACTTGAAAATATATGTGGGATTAATATTTTCCGGCAGGATAATAATCCCACGTACATTTCTAAGTGGGAATATTATCCCGCAGGGAACATATAAAAATTTGCGGTTTTCGGGGTTTTTATCCCGCTGGGCTGTGGGAATAATATTTTTCGGGGATTTTACCCCTCACCCCCTTCACCCACAAAAAAAATAGCCAAACGTGGAAAAAAGGCACACGAGAAAAGGGGTTAGCTGTGCTCTTTTTTTACACACCACCAACGTCATGAATGCGAATTTCACTCGCTCCTTTTTTTCGATTTTTTTTTTCTTGACTTTCTATGTGTGTTCCTCTATACTTATTTATTATTCCTCACACAAATTACTTTTATTAAGTCAGTCGAGCTTATGGTTGAGCTTTTTTTTTTGGTGGACGGTTATGAAAATTAACAAACACAAGGCAAGAAAGTAAGAAGGAACTAAAATGTTAGTGAGAGAAAAAAAGGAAAAGAGAAATTAGTAAAGGTCGTCCTGAATAAACGAGTCGAGCGCATATCATTTTGATGTTTGACATACTTAAAGACTTGATTTAGGTATTTTTTTTGGACAGTGTTTTACTATGAAGGACGATGGTGAGAAACATTATTTTTAAGGACATTAAAGACTGTTTGAAAAATTGATTGCATTTAATGTAAAAGTTTAATGTAATTAAGATGTTTGTGTTAAAGGAAGACAAACAATGCATCACGATGTGATCAACTGGACTGTGATCTAAATATTGATTAAGCATTAGATAGTTTTAACGTATTTCTGTCCATTGTGCGTTGCATAACTCTTCTTTTACGTGCAATTCGCATACTGCAAGTTACGGCAGGTGTTGTCTGTTCCCTGAATCACACCTTCGTGATTCCCATACAAATAAGAACAAAATCGAGGACTGGTTCATACAAAAATGCGTATTATAGGGTGCTATAGATACTCATGCTTCTCCGCTACGTTAAGATTTAGAGACAAAGCCTTTAATGGTCGGCAGTCGTGATACCTTCCGTGCTTTCAAAAACTTCCACTTCGTCCACCTCTAATTGTGAGTATACTCGACGAAATTCACCAATTTATGCAGATATTATGTCTGGAAAATTGATATTATGTTTGTAATCCATGCTTTCGTATTTTTGCTGTCAATAAACTTTCCAGTCTACATGAGTGACATTTAATCAACCAAAGTGACTTGACAGCAATGAAACGATGATGTCAATGATATAGCAGACATGTGGACACATAAAAATTGACAGAACAGTACTTTTGTTCATTTAATACTTTTGTATGCTAATTTTCAATTTTCTGGACGTAGTCAAAGGCAAAAATAATTAAAATTAATGGTATGGAAAGTAACAATCACGAGGAATCGTGATTACTAAAGGTACGACTTACTTTTGACTAGCTATAGGCTAACTTTCCGAACAAATCAAGACTAAAGTGGCACACAGCCTCAAACTATCCCTAATATAGCCTTCCCCTTTAGTGTCGCTCGGGCTTTATCAGTTCAAAAGACGAAAATCTTTAAAAATTCAAAATCGATACCCTACTTGACATAAAAAGACATAACATCATTCAAATCATATCTTTTTGGCAGCAAAAATTGAAAAGCATTCATCCACTACTTTTTATAGCAATTACAAATAAAATAATGTGAATTTCTACATCAAAAAGAAACAGTTATTTATGAAATCAGCACTGCCAATAACCAAAAAGATAGTAAATAAATAAATATATGCATTAAGTAAGAATCACCACAACAAACAAACCAAAAAGAACTAAAATAGTTTGTAAGGAACTACATTTTCTCTTCTATTTTTTAATTACTCGAACGAGAAGTTTATGCAGATTATGTGAAAAAAAATTATAATTCTTGCATTTCTCAACCATCGTTGGCACTTAATGTTAAGCTTTTAATCCACTTTAAAGTTCTTCTCTCATTATTTTTATATTAAATATTATAATTCTTTCAATCCACATGAACTCAAGAATAACAAAAAGTAAGGAAAGTTTTTTGTTGAGGTTTTTGTGGGAAAACAAACCACGACTGAAGGGTTTGTAACTGGTGTGATCGAGGGGTCATTTGTGACTAACTGAAGCGCATTTTCCCAGTGTTGAGGACTGTTGAAGGCAGTTAAACTCTGGTTCCACTTTATAAATGAAGACTGCTTTCAAATTTGTTCTAATTTTCGTGTTTTAAGCAGCAACATTGCGTCTTACCGTCAATACGGCGATTGTACGTAGCGTTGCTCCAGTACGTTGTGCAGTTGGTGTTTAACCTGAGATATCGAGTAACATGCAGACAAATCTGCTAATAAAACAGCCGAATCCGAATCTGATTCAAATTTTCAATGGAATTAAATTTTTTCCATGGAAAATTCGAGTCAACTTTGAGTTCTGTGTAATATTTAGTAAAGTCTCTAGAGGCAAATGGTTATGCAACAGAATAAGATATCAAAATTTAAAGAAATTGACTAATAAACACACATCTAAAGCTTCAAAGAAAATGGAAAAATCTCATACTTACAGAACAGACAGACGGACAAACTGTATAAAATACCGACTCTTACCACTAGAAAAATGCGCCTTTAAAAGTTATTATGGATATCTACAATTATGATATGGCATTAAATGATGAAAATCTTTCTCATTCCATTTGTTCTGGTTCTTCACTAATAAGATTTATGTAATAATCTATGTATATACATGTGTATGTATCTTACAGTACTTATATTGGCATGGATATAGAGAGAACATGCAATTTTGAAAATGAATAAAAATTAAAGCGGAAAAAAGAAGAACTACACGCTAGTTTCATAATATACACACACAACTTCTTGTCTTGTATTTTTTTGGCATTTTTTTCTGTTGTTTTGTAACGAAAAAAAATCTTTTTGAGAGTGAAATGAAATGAACGTGAATTTATATATTTATAGTCTATGTAGAACTTGAGAAGGATGTCTTTCAATAGTGTGTCACATTTTTTTTTACATCAATTCTAACCTGTACGGACTCTTGTTTAAAATGATCAAATTAGGGTTTCCACTACCACTTATAAAAACTGTAAGATCTTTCCTAAGTGAAAGAACTTTCTCAGTTTTTATTAAAGGTCAGTTCTCAGAAACAAATGAAATCAAATTCGGAGTACCACAAGGAGCAGTGCTTTCACCAACTCTCTACAACATCTACACATATGATATTGTAAGAGAAACAACCAACAATATCGCACTCTTCGCAGATGATACTGCATTGTATCATTCTGCAGAAAACTCAGCCGATATTGTAACACATCTACAACACACTGGAAGAAAAGTACAACAATACATGAACAAATGGAAAATAAATCTCAACAAACAGAAGACTCAAGCCTTATTCATCACAAATAGGTACTCCAGGCAACTTCCAAGAGACAACATCAAATTCCTCAACGAAAACATCAAATGGGAAACCGAAGCTAAATATCTGGGAATGATAATCGACAAGAGAGTGACATTAAAGCAGCATGTAGAATATGTGACCAACAGAGCTCACACTGCACTAAGACTACTTTATCCCCTCATCAGCAGGAACTCACATCTCGACGTTCGAAACAAACTTCTCATCTACAAGCTAGCCGTGAGACCCATCTTCACATACGGCTGTCCAGCATTTGAACGGATGGCAAAAACACATCTACAAAAACTACAAGTACTACAAAACAAATTCTTGAGAATTGTTCTCAACAAAACAAGATATGAAAGGATATCGGATCTACATACTGAAGCAAAAATACCCTCTATTGAGGACTACGTCGGAAAGTTGCAAGCGAACTTCAACACTCGTCTTGCGTCGCGAAACACCGAATAAACCACAACATAAATTAAAGCAAAACAATTTCAAAATAAAATCAAAAACTAAGTGATGAAGGCGATAAGTCAGAATCCTTTAAAAATTTAAATACAAATAAAATGTATCCAAACTTTGTACATAATTAAGTTAAAAATTTAATGAATAAAAAGTTTATTTTAAAAAAAAAAAAAAAAAAAAAAAAAAAAAATTCTAACCTGTCATAAAATCATCGATTGTGTGAGCGCGCGTTTCCGTGAATACACTTCGCAATTGTTTGGTGAGAATGCGTTCATATGTTGGTAATAATAATTTGGCTTGTTCTGGATCTAAAAAAGCATATACGCACATTGATCAACAAACATCATAACAGTTAGTTTTTTGTTTCTTAATCCATTAATTTGGATGGTTATTGGGTTTAATTTTGAGAGGTTCCAAATCAAGAATACTTTTTGAGTAGCTACATACTTTTCCTGGAAGAATTGATCCTATTTTTGAGCAATAAACTACAAAATTTGATTAAAATTGACTTAAAAATGCTCATTAACATGTAACGTATTTTTCAAATTCAAATATTTTCTTCACAGCAAATTCAAAGTGAATTCGCCCCTAGAAAATTCGTAACCTCAAATATTCACAAACTTGGAACCTCTTAATGTCATAATTTATGATTTTCTTTTAAATAATTTCATTTTTAAAGCTCAAAGCTTTCACAATCATATATAAAGGTAAAGAATATACATCAATTATTAAAACATGTGATAAAATATATAATTTTAACACTTCGCACACAAATTAAATTATAAAACAAACAAACAAACATGAAATATTGAGAACAACATGAAGATAATAACAACAAATGTATAACAAAACAATTAGCAGAATAAAAAAAAAATCCAGTCAAGGAAGGATAGAGAACACAACAAAATAAGTCAAAAAAAATAGAAATTCTTACCTTTTGTTTCAAAATCTAAACTTTTGGTTTGCTGAAACTCAGGCTTGGTTGCATCAACTTGGGGATAAATCTGCAAATAAAACTGTTGCATGTTAATTACATTATGTTATAGAGTAAATTAGACATTATGACATGCCTTATTTGTACTAGTTTTGGTCTCATCAGTTCTTCGAATTATTGGTTCTTGTTTAACTTCTATGAAATCCTTAGTTTTAATTAAAGCTGGTGCCGAATTATTATCCCAGGGCGGTTCAACACGTAGAACCGTTGTCTGACTAATTTTGTCACTGGAATTTAAGAAAATTCTACTCATGTTTAAAGATGTCACGGCTATCATGATTATAATTTATGTACAATACCTATTTGTATCACAAGGAACAACAACAATTCGCTCCGAAGCAGTCTCCTCTTCTTCTTGCGTAACATCCGACGGTGGCGTTAAATAGCCAGCAAGTCGAGTGCCTCTATCTCTTAAACCCATATTTCCAAAGCGAAATGATTGTCGAAAGCTCGCCCGAGCTCTTCCAACTGTATCATGTTATGTATTAATTTTTATTTTTTCGGTAAATGCCATGAAGACGATATACATAATGATTACGATGAAAGAAGGAATTTATTATGTACATGGATGTTATTTAGTTAATCATGAAAGGAAGCAAGAAAAAGAAAAGCGATAAAAAAAATTGTCATCGAAAATTCATGAAAATTTGTTACATTTAGTAAGCTTCAACGGCTCATCTTCATCGGGTTGAGTTTCCGTCGGGGGATCTCCTGATAGATCTTCAAAATTAATTATAAATAATGAAATATCATCTGCTTCGGAACGTATGGGAGCTGATGAAAAATTAATAGGAAAATTTTTTATAATAGTATAAGACAAAGTTTTTACTATGGAATTTGCCTACCTATGACTTCTGAACATAAAAATTTTTCGCCTGAAAAGAGATTAAATTGTTGGAAAATAGTTAGAATCGATGGTTTTAGATCCAATTGTGTCATGTTTTGTGAAAACTTTCAATATTGAAAAAATTACAATTTAAACAGTTTGAAACATGACTGGATTTGTTGCGATGGTGTCTCGTCTGTATAGAGATTGCTCAGGAATATGTCTAGTTACTTATTTTAATCTATAAACCACTAAATAATTAAATTAATTTAAATTGACAATTCGGAAGAAAAAACTGCTGAATTACGCTGAATATATCAAATTCAAAATTTTAACGGTTTTTAACGGTCATTTTCGTCTGAAAGGAAATTTATGAACCTTTTAACCAATATATATATATGTGGTCATACAAAAAAGTGACCGTTAAATTTTTGAAAATTACCAACACTATTATGTGTATTTTACACGGAGAACAATGGAAAATTGTGATGGTGTTAGTTTTGTTTGGGGCGATTTTGGGGCGAAGTTTGTCTGTATGACCACATATATAAATATTGCTTTTAACCTCAGAAATGCGCTGAAATTAGACCAGTCTTTGAACTTTCAAGTGTTTCCCATCACCTCAACCTCCTGTTGTGAATACTTTTTTCCACCATAATAGTTGACGACATACTATAACTCCCAGTTTGAAAATAAATTTATTCCATTTATGCAGATGTGGGAAAGCATTGAATAAAAATGAAAGCTCTTCTATGTATATAGTCGTGATGTATGGAGCTTAAATCAAGCAGTATAGAAAATAAATGAAAAAAATATCCAAAATGCAAATTAATTCAATCGTGCTCTTACAAATTCTATTGCATTTTGCACATGATTCTTTTCATATCGTAAGCAAATTAAATTGAAAATTGTTGTAGTTCCATATCAGTTGAGGTTTGATATTCTGCATGAATTATGTAAAAATAAATTTTTTTTATCATATTTAAAGAATTTAATGATTTTTTTTTATTGAAATTATTTTTATTTAATTTTATTTATTTAAAGCTCTTTATATTCAATGGTTCACATTATATACTTTTTTTGATTTATTTTGATCATTTAATAATAGGTCATATCAACATGCCAAGAAATAAAATGATAGGAATAGATTAACCTGAAAAGTCTCGAGCTATTTAGATTGTTGTATTGCTAATATCAGTGTTTGAGATTTATATTTTCAAATATATCACATGTCGGATTACTGTTGCAAAAATAAGGAAGTGCAAATGTTCAACGGTCAATATATATTTGAAATAAGATTGACGTTAGTTCAAATTTTGAACTTCAAAACACTACAAATGTTTTGAATTTCAACCATTTGTAAAGTTTAACAGTCAAAATTATTTTAAATGTCAAAACAATACAAATTTTTGATTTCATAACATTTGTATGGTTTCTAAAATATACAAATCGCTTAAAATTTCACTTTTAAAACAATATAAATGCCGTACTTTTTCAACATTTGTAAGGTTCTCTTTCTAGTACATACAGAAGCATTTAAATCTAATCAAATGTCAAAAGTCGCATTCATGACACCATTTTTTATCTCCTTCATATATTCTCTATTTATGAATCATGTCATGAACTCAATAAGCATATGATGCACATGATTATTGCAAAAAAAGAGAATAAATTCCTTATCATGCAGAAAATTATCGAGACTTTTCAGACATTATCTCGCCTTAACAATCATCAAGCTAGAAAACCTTGAAACTTTCTAAATGAGAAAAGAAGTGACGTTGAGTAAATGATAAGATTTATTATTGTTCCTACTGTACATGTTTATATGGCTACTTTTTTTGCTTATTTTGGTAACTTCGTATCTTATCTAAACTTTTTTTGTGACTCATTATAATGAAAAATAGCAATTTTACAGCCCATGCAAATTTAACTTCCCTAGAAATTTACTTTGATTCACCTGATTAAACTATAATGTGCTAAATGTTTCTAAAAAAACTATAATTAATGTATTATTGTCTTTTCCGAATAGCTGTGTATTAAATTCCATCATCACAGTGTCAGCAAAAATGATTTATTTAGCATGCTAATGCAAAATTGGAGAGTACTTGACTCATTATCATTAAAGTTTTTGTTTTGCTTTCTAATATTTGTTCATTAATTTACACATTCCGGATTTTGTTTAATTAACTTTGCTTTTGAGGGTATTGGCTCAGTGGTGTATTTAGGAAAAGGCTAGGTTTGTTTTGAAACCGTACATAAGATTTGAATTTGTATGGTTTTGGAGTTTTTGAGTTCAAAACATACCAAATTATAAAAACATTTGTAGGATTTCAACACTTCAAATATTATAAATCCATACAAATTTCGAACATTTGAAGGGTTTTAGTCAAAATGTGTTTCAAAACAGTACAAATGTTTCAAATTAGCAGCTGTTGTATGGTTTCAAATGCATAATGCCTTTAAATACTTCTAATTACACCTCTGACATCCCTTTACATTCTTTTAAACAGAAACAAGTCACATCCAATCAAAAAGACAAATCAATATCACAAATAAACTCAAAAAAGAAGGCAGGAAAAATAAATGAATGAGTAATCATCTTAATTTAATTAATATATGTAAGTATCTATGAGCTACAGATAAACAAATATCCATAAAATGACATCATTTAACAAAAAATAATTAATAGAAAATCTGATAAAAATACAACAATAAGAACTTGTACTAAACAATATTTGGCTAGTAAATGTAAATTAGGAAGATTTTCTAGGGCTTTGGCGATAATGTTGTATATCCCGATGGTCCTGACTCATCCTCATATCGTCGCCTCCAAAAGCAACACATCCGCTTTAAACTTTCACCAATCGCTTCATCGTCATCGACTTCATCACGAAATACACCGGATGATAAGTCACTAACGTCTTTTTCACCCATAAATGCGCGCAAATCACTTTGAGGAAATCCATCGTTATAATATTTCTTGATAGTGTCATAAGCATCCATAATGACAGATATAAAGAGTGATAGAACGACGTAGATATACAAGCTTATGAATACATACAAGTAGATTCGACAGAACCACCATAGAGTAAGTGATTTATCCGACATAATGCTGAATGTTGCAAACATATCGTCACCATTAATTAATGCAAAAAGACATTCTGATGTTGTCGAGAGTGATCGGAACTTAATGTGATATGGACCGAGTATAAGCCACCCGCAGAATGTAAAGCCAGCATAAATGAGTAATGCACATAATAAAAATCGTCCGATATGTGGCAGTGCCTTTTGTAGTGTTAGAATAACGACATTATATGTACGAAAGAATCCAAGATAACGTAACACGCCGAACCAGACGAGTAAATTTCCAATACCCAGCAATAATGAACAATTGTTCCATTCATCGGCTTCAAAATGCTTCCTCTCAATTTCCTCCTTTATTGCTGATCCCGTAATTAATAGAACATCATTAATACAGATCGTTATGTACCACACATTCACAAATTCCCATCGTCCTTTACTGCTCAATTCATGTCCAAAAACTCTGAGGAAAAAGGCTTCTGTTTTCATTCTCAGCTGTTGTGCACGAAAGATGGCACGGCTACATAATGCAAGTGATATTGCACATATGATAATAACAAATACATTCAATATTGACCTTAATGCCTGATCAATTTTACTATTTGTAATAAATTGTGTATCACCTTTACACACTAAACGTTCAGGAACGGCATCAAGCTGCAATATCATTTGACCATCATGATCAGTATTATCAAGTGTTATTGTTACTTTAAAATTATAACAATCAGGAGCTGACATTGGTCCGCTTGCTTTTAAATTCACAGTCTTTATATCAAATTCGATTGTTGTCTTAACAAGTGCTGAAAATTGGATGAACATGTCGTGTGAATGAAGGAATTCTTGAGCGCTGCTATTTGTGTCATTTTTCGTATATATTAAGCATGTTGTATCGATTTCAGGGTTGAAAATGTAACTTTCATTAAATCCAAAAACTATACCTTCCCTGTATTGCATTAAACAGATGCTAACATCACCCATTGAATTATCATCTGTTGCGTACGAATATGGTCCGATTGCTCGACTCAAGTTAGCGAATCCATAGATTGCATAATCTAATGTTGAAAAATATTCATCGACTGTGTAGACAGATAATGGACCAACTTCTGGTGGATATGCGCTCACCTGAAACACATAAATGTACTTTATTATTAAAAAAGTTTCTGAATTTAATTAAAAAAAAAAGTTTTTTAATTTTACCTCCATTTCTGGTGTCCAATTTTCTAGGAAGAGATGTGAGAATGTCACTCGATTATCCCATGTATAATTCACATGAATATATCTCGAATGTGCAAATAAGCATAACTGAATTGTTACTAAAACAATTTTTATGAGTTGAACTACAAATTTGTATGGAAATCTGCAATGCGATAGAATTGATTATTATTAATATAGTTTTTCTTTGTTCATGTATAGCAGCAATTACCTGCGTTTAGCTTGCCATTTCTCTATAGGATTCATAAAATGAAATTGTAGTCGTCTTCTCATCTTATCTTGATTATAAATTGAGGCAGGAGATGACAACGGTGTTGATGAATTTATTTGTGGATCTTCAAAATTTAATTGTTGTGATTCAGTCTCATCATCATCTGTGGATTGTTGTTGCTGTTGATTTCTCATTTCTAATTCTTTTTTTCGCTTTCTATTCTTATATTTATTGATTTTTTCACGTCTTTCCGAGTCACTTTCACTTTCACAACAAGAATTTTCCTCTACTAAAACCTTAGAGGATAAATCACTCATTTCCAAATCACTATACACTTTAATGAAACTTAAAAACAAAGGAGGAGAAAATTAAAATACGTAATTACACAAAGACTTTTTCTTCAAGACTGACTTTTTTGTGAGAAAATCGTTTCGAGCAACTAAATAATCAACCTTGAAGTCGACTATGCAGTTGTGGACGGTCGACAAAAGCGCATCAACTACTTACTGTACTCTATACATGCTGGTTCTATTATTAATTTTCTCATTTAAGAATAGAAACATTTTTTCACAAAGTATACACTAACACAATTAAAGAAATTTTGCTTATTCAGCAACTATTCAGCTGTAAAAATGTAAACAAAAATTGTCTAAATTTTGATTTTTACACAAAATGTAGATTATTTTACATGATTTAACTAATTTTATTCAATATTACACTGACAAGTAGATTAATACGTTGTTGAATCGTCTTAAAATTCCTTATTCGAGGTTTAATTAGCAAAATAATTTCAAAACAAAAGATTTGTATGTGTTAGTGTTGTTTTTCATAACGCGGCTTATTTTAAGAAATTTATTATTACAAGCCTGTCTGTTTTTGAAACAATTAAGTAACGATCTTTCATAATATTTTGCTTTCTTGCGGAAGAATCAAATAATCTAGCTGATAAGCAATAAAATTGAATGTAAACATTAAATGCGAATGATGAACTTTGATTGACCTAAAGACAAACAGACAAAATGCCGACAAAACACTTCTTTCCATAAAATGAAGTTAACAAAACTGAGCAATTCGACATTCGACTGCGTTTCAAATTTTCGATGACCGTTAAAAAATGTTAGCAATTTGAATTTTTCTTCAACGTATTTCTGAGGTCATACTTTTCAACCTTAATTACGCTAAATGTATTTTAATTAATCTTACATTTGAAATTCGCAAATAAACAAACTCCAATCATTTAATTAGACAAATATAGACATTTTTTCAGAATCAAATTAAATTAAATAAATTCATCAGTTGTGATGTCATCCATCACGTGTTTATTTTTCATTTTTGAGCACATCATTGCGACATTTTCGCAACATGAAAATTCTGATGATGTCATAATTGGCGAATGAAAAATTAAATTTTTATTCTCACATTTTCACCATCGCAACATCAAATAGTTTAGGTAATAAATTATTGGAACAGAAACTCACCATTTTTCTTGTAGTATAATATTTCAAAATGCTTCTCTTGACCTGCCTTGAGAGCTTCATTGATATCATTGCATACTGTTTTTGACGTCAATTCCCTACACAATGAGAGAAAAAACAGGAAGGAGAAAGAAAAGGATTGAGTAAATACAGCCAAAAAAATGCTTATTTAATCTCAATGCACATAAAAAATTATCGTCGATCTTTATCGATGTGCCTTGCCGTAAAATTTAGGATAAAAATAAGGAGTTTACTTACCCATAGAGAAAATCTGTAACAGCATTGCGTTGCATAATCTGAAAAATTAGAAAATAAAGTTCAGCTGTTGTCTTGCTGCACAATAAAAATGTAATTCCTTTGAGACGACTTTTTTACCTCAGCTCGCGTGAAGCCCGTCATTTTGCAAAAGCCATCGGAACAAAAAATTATATGACATGAGTTTGGTTGATTGTTGGCGACAAGAAAGCTTCTGTCTGTAAACAAATGGAAAGAAAAGAATTACGTGTGGAGGAAAAAATATATTTTTTATAATTAATTTGAATTCAGAATTATTGAAAGAATTGCATGAATTCAAGCTAGTTGTTCAACATCAGTCAGTTTAGGGGTTTTTGAACGAATCTTTAAAAAATCCGTTGAGAAAATTTTCGAAAAATTCGTTAAGAAATATTTGAAATTTTAGAAGTTCAATTTTTGAACTTTATGCATTTCAAATTTGAAATGATCGTTATTTTACAGAATTTGAACAAAATTCTAGTTTTTGAACTTTATCAATTTCAAATTTCAAATTGCCGTTGTTTTCCAAAATTCTTTTTTTTTGAACTTTATTAATTTCAAATTCAAAATTGCCGTTATTTCCTAAAACTGATGCAAATTCTAATTTTCAAGCACTTTTGAATCTTAAATTAAGTTATAAGCTATTTCAAGCATTCTAAATTCAAATGTTAACACAAATTAAGACTTCATTCCCACACTTCCGAGTCCCCTATAACAGCTAACTCTTCCTACAAGCTTTTATTTTTATAACCACATCCATCCAATTCATACAGCGGAGCTGTGAAACTTAATTTAATTTTCTAGAATTTGTATGTGCTCGACAAACAATGTTAACACATAGTAGCAATTTTCCATCTTCTTTTCTCATCAACAGACACTTGCTGCTAAAAAAAATGGAAAGTCTACAACAGCATTTTTGGAAAACTCAATTAGTATATTTTATTGACCATCCGAGAATATTGCAATAGATAATAAAGCTATCGATGGATGGTGAAAGTTTTTGGCGAATTAAACTTTATGGCTAGCTCTGTGCTACATTCATTCATGGTATGATTTGAGAAATTACAAGAGTACTCAGTTCCTTCAACAACTAGGCCACAATTCTCCATTGTATTATTTTTCCATAATAGTTACAAGTGCCTCTCAGACGACCGCATTATGAGGAACTTGATTCATCGAATTTTTAAAATAAGTTTATGCTGCAAAGAATCATAAATTTTCGCAGGTTCCATTATCTATCGAGAATCAGTGGTTCGCAACCTTTCATTTTCCCCGGCACACCTTAGTGGTAAGTCTGGAACGAAATCACATACAGCATATGGTTCATTGTGTGCCGTCAGTGTTCAGGTTGCCCACCACTGTTTCCAGCATCATAAAACGAAGCACAGATGCCACACCAAAACCTCTAGAATATGATTGAAATGATTTACATTGATGCTCTAAAATTCGATACAATTTCTACCTCAATACAACAATATCCAACAAATAACTGAATATCATAACTATAAATGACAATGGATATGAATTATTCTTGCTGAGGATTGCACAATGATATTAATTTATGGATGTTGAATTGGATTGATTTGATTCTGGGTTGTGCTTCTCGATTTGATTGTTGTTTGGCTCTAACATGATTTTTTTTTTGGTGATGTTGTCCTTAATGATTCTATGGTATTGTCCGGATGTTTATGGTATTCATTTTTATGTACAGGATATGTTGACATAAAGTCTATGAGTAACAATTATGGATGATATTTTTTGTTGCTAAAGGCAGAATGTCGAAATGTCGAAGGATCTACAGGTTATTTTGTCACACAGTTTCGGACTTCCTCTAGTGGTCAAAGATTTTGTCACATAGCTTTAGACTTATCTAAGCAGTCAAAAAGCGTGCTTTTGAGAGGAGAGTAAGCTAGGAACAATGCTCATAAGCATGTCCAAAATCTGACACCAAGGCGGCGTGACTCTGGTATGGTATCGGATTTAAACCAAATCAGACTCCAAGCAGACCACAAAGTCAGAGTCACGCTACGATAAGGACGAATTTTAGATCGATTATTCCAGTGTAGTCCAAATGTTTCTGCATCACGGTACACTTTGGAAGTAAGTCACGACCGAAACCGCACACGGTATGAGGTTCTTGGACGAAACTGTTCCGATTTAAGACATTCGAGTAGTTTCTTCTATTTACTAGACTGGTCAAGTATTACTAAATTGATGATGAGACTAAAACTCAGGATTGTAAAATAAACATCAACTTTCATGATTCGCACCTTGCAAACTGAACTAGCATCACAATTCAGACATCATTTACAAATAAACCCCAGAATAAAATATTCATATAAAGGTCAGGATCCAATAGAATTTTATTATACAACATATAAATTTTAAATAAAACCAAACACCTTTCAAAAACTATCAAAAAATCTGTTAATGCCAATAAAAAAAACTCACAGCACAGTTAACCTTCATCTAGAATAGAGAAACACATTAACGAGAATATGAACAAAATTTCTGTCGAAGAACACTTAATGAGATGTAAGAACAAAAATAGAAAATAAACTGAAAATAAAAATTTTTTATTTTTGGAGATTTCTATCGAATTTCACAAAAAAAATGATGATTCAATAATATTTTAATGGAAACAGCAAGACTATCTATAGCTGTTGAGTGGGTCATAAAATACGATTTCTAATTTTTCTCCTTAAATGTTGATGGAAATCGATACTTTTGAGTGTTTATGGATATAATTTTCCTTTTTGTCTTAAGTTGCACCTGAAATGTTCTCTTTAGATTGAGGAAACTGCTTCAAATTAATTAAAAAGATAAAATTTTGAAGTTCAAAATTAACGAATTTTTCAAATTTGAATTGTAACTCAAAATTATTGAACTTGGAATTTTACTAAAAATTTAGTAATTTTCTCATGGATTTGCATCATTGACAAAGATTACTCAAGTTCAAAATCATAAAAATTAAAGTTTTCGTCAATTTAAGTGCAAAAAATCCAATTACAAATAGTTAAATACAGTAAATCATATCAAAAACCCACCCTGGATGTTATGCATTTCTCATCAACAAAATAAACAATGTGTAAAAGTTCAAGAATCACTCAAAGAATGCACTTTCCAACTGAATTGTTTATTTATGCAATGCGAATGAAACGTAAACTGATTGACGACGATATTTATGACTGAAATGAGGGATAAAAAAGTGAGAACTTGCCGACAGGGAAAGAAAGAAAGAAAAATTTTTTTCCTCTTTTGTTGGAAGTGAAAATAATGGAAATGAATAGTCACAATATTCTGCATGATGAAGGTACATGAACTCAAACATAAATTATGACAAATGGTCGATTCCTTTATGGTATACAGATTATTATTTTCAAAACAATTCATAAATTAGCAATGTGAATCTGTATCAAGTTTAATTTATGTCCATACATGTATGTAGTTTAAATAAATGGCAAAAGAAGAGGTTTACGCCAACGCATAATTTGTTGCTCGCCATAGAACTAAATTTAATATGGCAAGGAAAATACACACAAAAATTTTGGTAACGTTGAGGAATATCATTAAAGCTGTCATAATAATAATAAAGTTTTTAGGCACAAAATCATTTCACTGCCAAAAACATTTTTAAGATTTATTAGCGAAAGTTTGCTTTTATCAGCATAAAATCTGCATTAATACAACAAAATAAAAAAGAAAATAATGATATTAAAAGTATGTGCGGTCAGTGGATCGATTTCTCTCAGGTTTAATGCGAGTTTCGCCTGATTTCCTAAACGTCCCATCCCTGTAAGGAGTAATTTAAACAGCATGATAATTATTTCCGACACTATATTGCACTATATCTGTGGTGTGAATGCATTCACGATAAGGAATAAATATAAATTTACTAACCATACAACTGGTCGTATATCAGGCTCATTACAAAAGCCATAGAAATTCTGTACATTCGATGCATTACGGTTGGGTATGATGAATACATTATTTGGATCTGGTGGTGCAAATTTACCATCCTAAATACACGATACAGTTTAAAATGTCACAAAAATAGTTTAAGATAAAAATTTACAGCCATTTACCCAAGCAACTGGCTTTGTATCAACAACCCTCGAGTGTCCATAATAATTGGTCGCATTTGAATCTCCTTGTTTATATTTTAAATATTCTGCCTGTGTCATCATTTTACCATCAGATGAACCGTCTGTTTGTTGACTTTCGGATGGGCTTGATGATACATCGATTTGTATATTATAATTTTGCTGATCACGAGACATTTTTTCTTCTATGCCTTCTTTTTATCTCACATTCACTTTCCAGTATTTCTCTTTTACCCCTTATTTTTTTATTATTTCCCTTCTTTCACTTGTAACTTTTTCAAAAGCTCAATCACGACTAAATCTCAAACGTAAATTCATTTAACTTTATTTTGTCTTCGTCTCTCTACGTCTACACCCACAGCAAATTGTTGCTTCAACTTATCACCAAATATGGATAAAAGAATCATTGAAACTTGAAAAATAAAATATAAAGACTTGACGTGCGACTGTAGCGTGAGTTAGTCAATAGTCAGTAATAATATATACTGTAATATAAAGAAATAAAAACTGATGTTTTAACTTTGTGTGATTGTTGTTTTTCGTCATCGTATTGTAATAGTGATGACTTAGTCGCATTTCGCATGTATGCGTACGGAACGAAAAATATTATTAAGTATTGAATTTATATTCAAAACATTTTCGTGAATTTGAGTATATTTTTGCGCATTGATACATGATACAGATGTGGTTGGTTAGGTACAGGGAAGTTGACAGACTGGCCAGTTGGATGAGGTGGAATTGCGTCTTGGATACGTTAATTAGACTGCTATTTTGACGATTTTTCAGTAAAATCATTGAATTCTTGAGGGTTTTAGAGCCGTTAAAATTTTAAATTATAAAAGTTCGTTAAATTTTCAAATTCAAAAGGGCCGTTTAGATTTCGAATTTTTAAATTAACGTTAAGTTTTTAAATTCAATTCAATTCACAATTTTAAATTCCAAATGACCGTTGAAGTTTCAAATTTCTACAATTTGTTCTACAAAAATTTCTACAAAAGTGAATTCTTCAACAAAATTTTAAATTCAAAAAAGCCGGTAAATTTTTGAATTTTTAAAATACGTTAAGTCACAAGTTTATAAAACTTTAAACTTTTAATAATTATTTCAACACAATAAATCAATCACAATTCCATCACAACACCAACACATCTGTTTGAAATGCGCATCAATTGTCCTCTCAATAACGGCGACCAAAAGACTAGTTGTGCTCATTCAAGGGAATGAAAGAAATCTCATTTTTATTACTACAGTTGAACATGAGTATAAGTATGAGTAAATAAGCAATTTCTTTAAATGGATATTGGCAAAAAATATTCTAAACATAGTCTGTCTAAGTCTCCCCCCTATCGCCTATATCAACGGATACACTCTCGTCTGTTTATAGCTCAAAAATATGCTCTCGTTTGCCTTTATTTAACTTCCGAATGTCTATTTGCCATTTATGGTGATAATAAGGTCATCAATGTAACGTGATCACGATTTATTCATGAATCATTACAATGGATATAGATTGCAATGGATATTATTGTAATTGATGAAATGTCAATAAATGGAAGTTTTTAATTAACTTGTTTATCGGAACTTTAACACATTCCTTTACAACAAATAATCATTTACGTATTAATTGAGAATGGCAATTATTAGACATTGATAGGCCGCTGTTTAGCACAAAATTTCTTCTAGCATGTCGATAATAATTCGTCTATTCGGGTGTGGGATGGTGAAATGGACGAATATGATTTATAGTTCGAAGGTCATATAACCTGTTTTATTTATGGATGTATTGAATTTTTTTGTGGAATTTAAGCTTAATACTTCCATATTGAGAATTTACATTGGACTTAACCTCACGAGTGTAAGGTATCGATTAGTCAGATATGTTTGTTTACCGAAAAAGTGGCTTGGAATTCCTAATTGAGTTTAATTATATGGAATTTTGGTGGATTCTTGGAAATTTTCTACTGCCGCTATTCAAATCATAGAATCAGAATCGGAATATGAATGTTATTTGAAACATACATTAATGAGTAAGCTATAAATTTTATAGGTTATGTGTTGGATTTATGATGTGATCCAATACAACGATAAGAGATGAGTAATGAACACTGGATAGAGGAAGAAGGTTTAAATGTGCTTTGTGTCACGTTGCCTAACATCACCTTGTAGCTCAGTTGTAGAAGCATGTGACTCGAAGTTAAAGGACTTGGGGTTCGAGTCCCACTTGGGCTATGTTGTGGAGAACTGTACTTTTTCTCTCTAGAACCTTAGAAGTAGTAATGTTCTCAACAATGAACTGAGTCATAAATGATCGAACGAAACTCTCTGGATTCCAGAATACAGCTTGTCGCGTTATATATGAAGGATGTTTTCTTAGGACCTCATGGTACCGGTTTGTTTGACTAGTTGTTCACCTAGCTCGAAAAGCACAAATCGGTTAATCGATCCAAATCCCAGCACCAGAATGGCATGTGACTCTGAAATCTTACCGGATCAAAAGAAAATCCGGCATCAAGTCAAAGTTATGCCAGTCTGAGCCCTGATTTTTAATCGATTAAGTGAGTCTGAAGATTTAAGAGTTAAATAGTGAACGGAAAAGCAAGAAAATTATTAAATTTTCCATATTTTCTCAGTAACTCTACCAAATTTTCACACGACTGTGTGTGTAACCACTGGCCCATATAACAGAGTAACATCACATAAAAGGCTTCTAAACAAACAATCCTTGCGTCAACTTCCTCCCTTCCCCCCAAAAACTCCTTAAAAACTTTTCACATTATAAACTGCTACACGTGTATCCACAATCCAAACATTTGCGTAAATTAAATTTTTAGTCACGTAAAGGATGACATTTTAGCACATAAAAACTACATCGGTAAGTTAATACCGAAAATTTCTTATCAAAATAGTTCCATCGTTTCATCAAAAAACAATTAATCTTTTCCTTCCCAATTCCAACTTTTTTGTTTCTCAAGCCAATTTGACTAAATGCTTCAAATGCGCTGTCATATTTCATATTGTACCCGCTTGATATTTAACACTTTCTGACTAAATGTGACTCGGGTAATTAATATTAATAATAATGATGATTATTGTGTGCTGCATTCAATCAATCACTCGTCAATTAGTCAATCGAATTGCATTAATTATAGATCTATATTTAGACAATAGTTTAAAGCTTCAGATTTATTTAAAGCTCGATTTGTTTCGCATCGTAAACAGTGCAACAGTCTCAATAAAATGTAGGAACAGATTTTCCAGGTATAATTATATCAATTAATTTTAGACGCATTGAATCGTTAAAAAAAGCTGTATGCAGATATAGCAACGATAAAATTGAATGTTTTAATTTTAAATTCTGCGGCATGTAATTGCAAATGTCCAGATGTAGTTTATTCATGTTTCAATGAAATGGCACTCCTGCGTGTATAAATGAGAATGGTTGAACTGTAGAAATATAAAAATAAATCGAACTAATTGAGAATGTCAAGCTTATTGCAGGAAGGAAGCGCATTTTTCATGTCAGATGTTAAGGCACAATCAAATAAGCCAATTTTCAGCTCAAATAGCTGTTGCATAACATCCAAATTGTATGAAAATTGCTAAAGTGACTGATGAACATAAATTGGAAGGAAAGTGGCTATTTCCATTCAATGGACTTGATCTAGATATGGAAATTACCAATTTGTCAGTTGATTGGACATTCCTTGCAAGGCACAGTTCATGTTAGGAATGTAGAGCTCCTGTATCATACTGTCAACAGTCAATACAAAGACGAGGAACCGATCAAAAGTCATTTGATCGTTTTTGATAGATTTTTAACCTGATTAGATTATTTTGATCAGTTTTACATCCTTGGATCAACAACGGTAGTGCAGTGGAAACAGAAAATCGTGTATCTTATAAACGGCATTTGCCATATCATCAATTAACCTACAATAGCTTAACATTAGGAGCATTTGAAAGGAAATCAAAGGACACGGGTTCGATTCCCACTCAAAATCCTCATATCTTTGAATCTTTGATACTTTCAAGTCTGTCTGCTTCCAAATCTGGGAAAGTGCCTATCACAATATACTAATACAGACAATCTAGCTACAATACCACCATTCAACACTAACCCCACAAAAATCCACTAAAAAAAGACATATCGATATGAAAATATTTTTTCAGGATACACACATAATCTCTCTCTTTCGAAGTTGCATGCATGGTTGAATTTTCCGTATAAATATCCACAGAAAATTAATTGACAATAATTGATTGGGCTAGTAATCGTAGAGATAGAGTGACTGCATACGATTACGCAAAATGTGCATTCTCGAAGCACAGCATATTCTCAATGATAAATAAATAAATAAACAGAATAAAAAAGGGGAGAGGGTTGGGTCGATTTGAGGGTGGTTGGGATAAATGTCAATAGATTGCATGGTAAGGAGGTAGAGGAGTGAAAAAGAGGAGACTTGTAACAACAATTTGACTTGAATGAGCAATAAACACGCGATATAAGGACCGTTAGAGGAAGTAGGAAAATCAATGCGACAAAAATTGTAATTAATTATATTTTCAGGCTTTATATTTGGTGTGTATCAACATGAATGGTAAAACAGAAGTGGCAAATATTTTTGTGGGTTAGCAGAAAATTTCCTATTCATTTTGGGGACCTTTTTGTTCTTTCATTGACTTTTATTTTTTTTGCTGTTGCTAATTAGTTACTGATAGTCATGGGGCGGTGTTATTTTCAGTTTGGCTGACTGCTTATTATGGATTAGAATGTTCATTTTGTGGACTTTTTTTTGTGACTGGTCATTTGAAGTTGATGATAGGAAGTTACTAAATATTAGGGAGTTTGTGTTTATTTGTATATGGGTTGTGTATTGTTGAAATTGAGGTTGTAATCTTGACAGTCATGTTATTTTCAAATGATCGATCGATCACATGTTATAGTACAAGGTAGTATCTAATTCGATAGCTCATTCATAATTTTGCAAGATACAAGGAACTTTACATGCATTACACAATCCTAATGTTGTTGTCAAATTTAGTTTCAAACTCATACCAGTGCAGTAACAGCATATAAATAGGTTGTAATGGGATTGCTGTAATGACCTTTCAATGATATATCATTAGGAATGCAGTAGTAAGGGTGATACATTAAATGTATAATTTATATATGGAACTTTGTCATATACTCGAATAACCCATGATAGCTCAGTGGTAGGAGCATTTGACTAAAAATCTTATGTCATTGGTTCAAGTCCTACTATTATTTGGGAATCATACTTTTTCTGTTAGCTCAACAATACAGACTTAGAAGCGTAGACTAGAAGTTATTTAGGGTTCAAATTCTTTCAGGACTACAAATACAAGGATTCTGTTCCATCAGCAAGACTTACTATGTATTATCAATAAATCCATATCAATGTATTAACGTCTATACTTATTTTCAGCTTTTATCATTAAATAATGTCAAATTAAACCTTACAAATCCCAAATATAGAGCCACAGTGTCAACATCATAACAATTAACCTCAAAGTGACCAAACAACAGCTTCATCGAGCTTACATGAGTCAACAAAAACTTCAGAAAACTAACCAATGTGCCCCTCTTACTCAAACCTCAAACTATACATCGAAGTCATCCCAAAAAAAGTTCAATCCCGTTAACCAGAACATTTCACGCCTGTGGTATTTAATTTTCGTGGGAGCGCAATATATTCAATTAAATAGTAAAAATCAGAAGGTGGAAACAACTTTCGGAATTTGCCATTTCCTATGTATATACATATTATTTGGTTAGTGAGCATTATTTTTTTACCTATAAACATAAACATATCTCGATTTACACTCAATTCCACTTCTAAATTAATTGAGAAAGGCAGCAAGGGCGAGTAATAAAGAAGCAAAAATTTTAGCTAAACTGTTGGTAACATGCAATGCTGATTTGTATGATTCGATATCAATAATGATTTTTTATGCTGATCTCTTATCAGGCAAAAACATTCAATAAATGAATTGAGGAAATTCTCTCATTACTTTTATGATTAATTCAAAGCTATTTCCTCTAAAATTTCCTCCTCCTTTATTCAGTCATTCAATAGATTTTTATTTCTTTTTATTCCTTTGATATTGAAAATGACGAATATCCTCTTTTATTTATTTTCTTTTCCCCTTTTTTTCTTGAGCTGTGTGAATAAAATTATTGGTAAGAACAACTCACTTAGGTGACGGCGACGCATAATTTTAAGGCATTTCTAACTGTTCAAAATTCTAATTCTAGTCCCCTTTGGTACTAAATTATTTAAAGTCTAGTAATACTATTGTTGACTACATTATTGTGATTAATACAATCAAAAATCATGTCCGTGCCGGACAATAGTAATCATCAAGGCACATCTATGTCACGATATCATTGGCTAAACGTCGAATAGTTCATAATACCCGAGCGGCACTCTGTACCAAATTTAGATTGCATTAAAAACAGTCGTCAGGTTGCATCCATGTAATCATTGACATGCACATGAAGAATTCGTCAAATTGACAACGCATCTATGCTATGAACTCTTCCAACTATCTTATGTCGCTCGGGGTTGTCTGATGACATTTGCCGCAGTGTGCCATTCGTGATAGTCATAATAAATAAGTAAGAAGTTAGTTACTAAGGTTAACAATGGAAAATGTTAAAAGTAAATGAACTTTCCCTAGCATACAAAGAGAGCATGATAGTAATAATGAGAAAGTTTAGTTGACTATGCTTAGAGCATGCATGCTATTTGTCTGTTGGGATTTTGTTGTTTAGAGTTTGAAAATCAGTGCTGAGTGTTTAATATGCATTATGTAGCTTGGATTAGTTGAACGAAAGATGGAACAGCTCTCAAACTTAGTTCTTCAAATTATAGCTGGGATCTAAATTAGTACTCTAATATTGAGACTTTCTGAAGCAATAGATGGCAACCTGTGTTCCGCGGTACACTAATGTATCAGCTAAAATGTTTGAAAATGCCATGAATCCGATGCCAGAGCGAATTTGATCGAAACCTACCACCAAGATGTTCCGCAAAAATTAAAGGTTGCCCACCACTGCACTTAACCCTTCACAATACTGCAAACTTCATTTAGATTACATGATTGAAAAAAACAATCTTAAACTCCCCTAAACAATCTAAATCAGGCCACAGTATGTCAACAAGACAAATTACTGTCAATACACCCCCTCCATCACACAAATCAGCACCAATAAAGAAGAACGTATAGAAGGAAAAAGAAATGTTATCAATATGATAATTCAGGAGGCAAAAGGCAGAAGCTCCTTCTCATTAGAATGAATTCAAATGCTACATCTGTTACCAATAAAACGAGGAATCTAAGGAGAGATGAAGATGCTACTTTTTGGATTGCAATCAAATTTAAGTAAATTGGAAAACAATGAGACATAAGGAGATTTTCTGTCACTGGATCTACAATAACAACAATTGTTATTTAAAGCCTTGTTTTTGTACAACAAGCTGGCGCAAGTATTTTTCTGTTCGTTCCTTTCTATTTTTCAGTGAATGCATTTCTTGCAGTCAGTAAAATCAGACATTCAATCAAAAAAATAACATTTAAAGAACCGCACAAAATGAAATTTTTGTTCTGACACAAGAAATTGAAATAGAAAAAAAGGAACTTTAAAGTTCTGTTAAGCACGGAATGCATCTAAAAAAATCTTGAAAATGTAGCGAAGAATGGAAAAAGGAAAAATAAATTGCCACTTTTCAATGGAGCAAGTTAATTTTGTATGCAAGACACGATACTTTACGACGATGGAAAAGTTGATCAATACAGAAGTTGATGTGGAACTGCTGTGAAAGGTTCTTTCACTTCGAAGAAGTTGAAAAGTTCCTTTTTTTTGTTGTGGAATAAAATGGAAAGTTTTAGGCATTTTGTCTGTGATTTTTAAGCTGTCCACAAGTGGTGGTGATGTCACTTTTGTGTTTTGATCACTAACTAGTTGATTGGTGGATGGAATCTTGGAAACTATCAGTGTAAATTGTCTTGTTGTACTTTCTAAAGCAGAGCTACTCAATCTGTGCTCAGCGAGACTCTATGCAGCGTGACACAAGGCTTTATTTTAGATTTTAAGTCCATTAAGGCACCGCAATTCATATGGATTAGAATTTTGCAAACTCTTGCATCAACATTGTGTCGTTCGAAGGGTTCTGCCTGTCATGTTCAGCACAATGAAGTCGCTAGGGTCGCCACATTGACGGTAAGACGTGGAAGTACCCAGACAACACCATTGTGGCTCATTTCGGTCAATTCCTTCATCAAAAACTTAAATTCACTCAATTGTGCTGTTCTGATATTCCATAATAAATATGGCGACATACTACATGAGAAGTTAAGTGCCATGCAGTCTAAAAAGTTTAAGAAATTGTTCTATAAAGTTTCAAATTGTTTTGTAAAACAATTCACTATTCAGCAACATTTAAACTTCCCATTTTTCTTACTATATATCTAGTTCAAAGTTCAGTAATATTTATAGCCTAATTTCTACATCCAGCAAAGTGACAGATCGAAGATTTAAAGACCTTCCCAACTGCAACTCTGTATGCTTTAATTTACGACATCCTAGTCTTGATCTCCTTAGATCTTTAAACACTATAAGCGATAAAATGCAATAGACTCTCCCAGTTTCAAAGCTTTACGTGTTGGACATGACACAGAAACAACAAAGTATGCAGGAACAATAAGAAAATCAAGAATCTCGACGAAGAAGAGAAAGTGATTGGAAAGTCGCTGTAATAAAGTCATAAAAGTTTTGCGTCTTGAAGACATTTTATAATAGAAATTCACTGGAAGTTCCATACGAAAGGAAATGCGACAAACTAGTTAATGAAAAGCATTAAAATGCGTCTTATCCATTCCGTGCTAGAATTAGCTTTCTGTTATAACTAAAAACACAACAACAAAGCCACGACCCCAACACATATGAACATGCATGTCTCTATGTATCAATCCTTTTTCCTTTTTTTCGACTCGACTCCATCGTGTAAAAATGTGCTTTTTATTTATTGACGTAACGTTATTTACATTCGAATTATATAGGCTTTATGTTGTCATCAATAGCAATACAACACTTGACATTTATATCTCTTTATTTTATTTCGCCACTCAATATTCTATCTGATGTGCATACTGGGTTATATCTATAGAGGAAACGGAAGGATGACGATGTTGAAATACTTGTTTCCACAGACACATTAAAGGGAGGACAAGGAGAGACAGACAAAAAACAGAAGAGAATTTTTGAATAATTTATAAGGGAGTCGGTTAGAGATTAAGGGACATGAGGCATAGCAATTTGTGGTTAACTCCTTAACAAAATTTGCATGGAAAATTCAAAAAATTGCTGAATTCTTACTAATTTGATATTCAGTTAGAGTACAATCATCACATCCAAATACTACACGTCATTTATGGACAGTCCCCAAATAGTAATACAACTTTTTGACCTACATTGAAATAAAGTCTGATTGTATCACCGAGATTTACTTTCATGAAGTTTGTTCCTTTGTTCTTTTTTTCTTTTCAAAAGTTTCTTGTGCCTTCTGGATAAATGAGCATGGTTTTATGGAACTATTGTACCATAATTCCGATCTAATTAACAGATGCTTATCACATTACATCGTTATGACATTATCATAGTCCATTCAATTCTCCTTCATAATTGAGCAGTTTTCTTTTGAAAAATCAATCAACAAATTAATTAGGTAGCTTATTTTTCGCAAAAGCCCATCAAGGTTACTATGGTTTCATATTTGATCATTCGTGTCGTAATTGGATTGCGTTGTACTTCTGGAACATGACCTTTCACAACAAGATTCTAAATCTCTGATAATTAATAAACTCAAAAATACACGAAAACAAGCAAGTCTAAACAAAAAAAAACTTTTCCATTGCCAGATGGATGGAAGGAGAAAATTGTGAAAGTCTAGGTCTATTGATTAAACAGATTTTGGAATTTCCGGTTACATTTTACTTTGTAGTTTTTTTGGAAATTTTCTGTATTTTGATGTGGGAAAGTTTTGACATCAATTGGAGTTTAATGGTTGAGGCTAGACTGTATTTGAATAATTTGTGACATGGATGTGATCGGGACTTTACTTCTTCTAATGTTCTAAAGAGAAAGAAATGCACTTCTCTACAACATAGCTCGGAGTGGGACTCGAACCATTACCAGATTGTCGGAAGGAGAACTAAACAACATAGCCTGAGTGGGACTCGAACCCATGTCCTACTATATCCGGTTGCATGCTCCTACCACTGAGCTACCGGGAGGTTCTTCAGAATCATGGCTCAAAGCCAATTTAAACTTCTAAATCAGTACAATGCTTATTCTTATGCTTTCCCGATACCGGGACCGGGACCGGGAAATCCCGGGACTGTCCCGTCCCGGTCCCGTCCCGAGTCCCGTAAATCTTCCGGGACTGGTCCCGCGGGACCAGCTTTTAAAAATTTTCTTATAAACTCTTAACAAAATAAAAAAAAATAAAAATTAAAAATGTTTAATTTGTAATCAAAAATTTAAAATAAAATAAATTATTAAATTTTATCAAAAAGCATGAGAAATATGGAGCTATAAATTCGTATTTTGAATGTTTTTGAATTAAAAATTTAAAATTTATTTTGGTCTTCTGATATTTGTTCTGAATTGCAGTGGCTAATATTACAAACTCAAATCAAGCAAACCCTTTTAAATAAACTATCGAGACCTATCGATTTCTAGCTAATTTGAGGTTTTTCAAAAATTCAAAGTTTCAATGATTTTTTAATTGATTACATAAGCTAGAGATTATTCCTCATAACTAAGATTTGTTTCATCATAATCGTATAAACGGTGAATATGATAGTTAAATTCAGAATTTCTTTAGTGTTATTCTATTTTAAAATGATTTAAAACTAGTAAAGTTCAAGAGTTCTGATAATTTAAAACCATTATTAAATTTTTAAAATTACATATTAAGCTTTAAAACACTGAAAAAACATTAAAATATTGTACTTTTTAGCACAAATTTTGTTTCGGGAAATCCCGGGATTTCCCGGTCCCGTCCCGATTAATTTCGGGACCGGGATTTCGGGAAAGCATACTTATTCTCGACCAAACTGCACATTTGACTGACTTCACTTAATTCACTGTATACCTAAACATCCCTCATTCTATCTGTCAACTCTGGATTGAAGAATCCCACATCAATCAAGCATTAAATCACTTTTATTCAACCATAAATTGAACACAATCTTTAAGGCCAATTAAGCATGAACAAAGAAAGCATTCCAAGAGGATTATCAGACATAATTTGTGACAAAACATTAGGAATATTCTATCAAAATACAGCATAGACGAAAGAAAAATAAAAGATTTTCAAGATTAATTTCCACAACCTATAATACTTGTTGAGAACGGCAATTAGCAATGAAAGAGAAATGCACAAAAGTTGAAAATAAATCAAAAGCTTAAAAGGACATTTGTCTTTCATCTCCTTCCACCACATACATGCAAGTGTCTTTGTACTTTATTCCTTTCAAACATTGAGCTTTGAAAGCTCAGCAATAATTCATCATCTATTCTTCTATAACATTACACTTCATTAGTCTCAAGGAACACATTGAGTTGACACCTTTTTCCTAGACATTAATAATAAATTCGGCTTAACTTCATTGTCACATGTGATATTTCATGTAGTCATTCATTCATGCACCATGATTGATGCATTCATGTCTATTATTTTAATTACACGAAATTATTAAACTTCAATGGACTTTGTAATTCACATTTTACCGATTTTACATGCTGTAATTGCAATTTTGCATTTTTAACAACAAAATTTTCACAACGGGTAAGGAAAATTCCACACGAAATGCTAATCATCAAAGTGAACCAAAGAGGGGAAAGAATGTAATAAAAAGCATTGGATAGGTACAAAAAAAAGTTGCTTTCGTGTTTGCGTTTATGCAATCAGCAACAACATTCGCGGGTGAAAATTTACATCCAGGGGAACGTTATTTTTAACGACTAAATTTTAAATTTTGACCAGCACAAACAAACTCCATATTTCAATATTTTTTTGCAATTTATCTTTTGAATAATGCTTACTGCTTTGCCAAAAACATTCAATTATGGAATATAGAGCAGCATAAAGCAATTAATTATGTCTGGTGCTACAAATGAGGTCTATTTGTGAGCAAATTGTTGAAATTAATGAAATTATTTGATTGTATTAGTGAAATATAAATTCAAAATTTAACCGTTAAATCAGCAACCCTTGAATAATACATAAATAAAAAGTAAAAGAGGGAAAAAAAACCTTAATTATATGAAACTACTATGTAATATTGTTCCACGAAATCCTCGGCAAAAAGGAGCACATTTTTTTGTTGAATGAATCACAAAGTCACATGGCGAAGTAGGAAGAAGCAAAAAAAAAACACACTACAGAGGCATATGAATAACAAAGGAATAATAATAATATATAGAATAAAATAAAGAAAATAACACGCTGTATGAAAGAGAATGAGAGTAGTATAAGGAAGAAGTAGAAAATATATATATTCAAGAGCCGTGTATTTATACATTGCGACAAAATAATCAATAGCATAGCACAAAAAAAAATTTTTTTATTCTCTCCATGGACGAGTTTTTGGCATTTCCTTTTTCTACTATTTAGTTGTGCTTCTTTTCTTTTGTTTAGTTGCTGAAAAGGAGGACTTCGCCAATAAACAATATAGTTGTGCATTATATATATAATGTCCCATAGTCTTGATGACTCTCTTTTTAAGCTGACGAAAAAAAAGAATGTTGGAATTGCACACAACAACAACAACAACAACAGCAGCAGCAAAAAAAACTTTCCGTCCTACATGTTTACATCATAAACATGAAATGCAAAATATACATATTTGTGCTATTGAGCTGATAGAAAAAAAAAATCCTTTTTTTTTAATACGTGCAGCAGCATTTCTGTACGGAAAATTTGTCAGGATTTTTCATGGCCTCCCGTCAAATTCTGCGGTTGAGACTTTCAAGCATATTGAAACTTTTCGGCTAAATTTAGACCATATTGACTCACGAAAATAGCCGGTTTATAAATAAAATATGAAATTCAATGAAGAAGTTATTAACATGGGGCAAGTGAGAGTGAGCTTTATAGGTATAGCATTAAGTGCTTCAAGAATTCGTGCAAAAATGTGGGTGAGAATAACGAGAATTTACGTGAATATAAAAAAATCGAATCGGGTTCAATGAGATGATGATGATGTCCTCAAGCTTATTGCGTATTATCGTTGCGAACAGGTTAAAGAAGCTCTTAAATCTAACACGATAAATTCGAAAAGGTTTTTCATTGTTCTACACCTAACACAATTGTAACGGAAGAAAGATTTCGTTCTGCTTCTAAAAAAAATCTTTTTTATTCTTGGACAGAATGTTGCATTACTTGACCTAAATTTTATATGAGAATTTACGCAAGGTATACGCAAGATTGGAATTCTCAATGGAAATTTAGTGCGATAACTTCTTTTAAGGATATTTTTTTATTGCATCTAGGTCAAGTTAATATTATATTTTAGTGCTTAATAATCTGTATTTACCGGAGCTTGAAGAAGACTTGGATATTGTAAGGAAAAGCCGACTTGGATTTTGTATTGGGAAAATTCAATTCAAGTCGATTCGACTCCATATCATATTCACACCAAATTTTCAATTTGGGTGAATATTTTTAAGTTTCTGATCTTGCCTTAATTTTGTCTTCCAAAACATTCTTGCTGGACTAACTAGTTGATACTCGGTGCCAATGTGGCTTATTCAAATATGGACAGCATTCTGGTGGCTTAGAGCCAGACAGAAGAGTATTCCCGGGGAAACGTGGGTTCAGAGTCAAATTTTCTATGGGTTTAATCGTGAGATCAATACAAAAATCAACCCTCCTCCATCTCTACCTTCAAAAAATCTGGCAACGTCTCTGATTTCAGATCAGATGCTTTATTTTTACAACTTTTTTATGCTTTCCAGGATTATGCTTTACGTTATTTAACAGAAAAACGATGTTTTTGAAGATGAACTTGTTTATTGAAGGGGATTGAGACAGCGGAAGTGTGACTTCGAAGACAACAAAATGCCAGGTTCATATATAAGTTAAGGGGGCATCAAAATGTTTTTATGGATGTTATAGATGGCATAAAATCGCTTGGAAAGAGGCTGTTGATAGAGATATTGAAATATTTGTTGATTGACAAATGGCAGCCAGTCATAGAGTCAGCTTCAGACGGCAACTAAGAGAGCCCATGGATCACAGTTGATCCTTACGAACAGCGAATAGATCAAAATCAAAGAAAACCTCATATAAAATAACAAAGGTAAACAACAAAAGTCTTCAAAATTCCCTTGAATGTTCCCCTGACCTTCAACCATTAAACCATTCTAAAATAGCAAGCTTCTGTAATTCTGACTACTTTTTCCAATAATAAACATTTTCTCATGCATCTAAAAATACACTTTTGTTCTACAACTTGCACCACACCCCTTTTTTTTTACTACAACCATTACTGCTAATTTATTCTAGTCTGGTCTCAATGGTAAAATAAATATCAAAAAAAATCCAACAGCTAATCCAATAAAACTCATCATTCAAAATACTTGAATTTTAAACATTATGCCTCATGTATGCTGTCAAGTTCTAGATGCATAAAATTTTCTCACCCGCATTTGTGAAGACAAAGAACTTTATCATCCCAAAAACCCTGAACAAGCTTGCGAAATAAATAATAAATCCTTGGATAGACCAAGTTTTGGAATTGTGAATGGAAAACAATCCACAATAAACTTTTGACACTCAAAATAGAAATGTACAAAAGTTTATCCAAGGGACTCAAATCTGATGACGTTCTACTCTCTCACATCCCCCGAAATGCATTGTCTAGATCCAAATATGATGATAATAGATTTTTATGCTCATATAAAACCCAATAAATATGGAAAAAAATATAAAAAGATTGTTGTTGCCAATTTTCAACCTAAATGGAATTATTATGAGCATAAATAAATAAATTCATTCTGAAAGTTCAGCTCGACAAATTAAGTTTTTTTGATTGTTAGCTTATTGACAGCTTAATTGATAATTTTTTTTCGAAAAACACCAAAAAAAGCACTGATGAACAAGAGAGGTTGAATAAAGAGTTCAACAGGATGTAAAGCACCATGAAATGTGCGAGGTTTATAATTTGATTTTACCCCACTGCAATATTATGAACTTTATTGCATGTTCAATAAAACAGGGATAACTGACTGATGTTGAGTAGTTTTTAGTTGAGATGGGGATTGTTCATAAATTATGTCATATGTATATTTTAGAGAGGGATTGGGATTTAAGGATAATGGGTAAAGTTACGGCATATCTTAAACATTTTTGAAGGGTTTAATGTTTTGTATTACGGACACTGAAATTGCTTAGAGCTGCAATTTTATATCAAAATTCCTAATAAACGGCACAAATAAAAGAATTTCATCCGAATGTTAAGAAAGAGCTTAAACTCAAAAATACCCCATTTCTATTACTCTGGGGCAAGCTACTGATGTCTTGACTACGACAAACTCTCCATCGCGTCTATTAAAAGACTCATTAATTAAGGAGTATTCAGTAAGATTGGGATCAATATGAGAATTCATGGTGTAGTCAGAGATAGAAGGGGCTGAACTTCGTCCCTATTTTGACAAAATTCTTCAATTTATTAGGATTTTACGAAACAAAAATCTCAAAAGCCACAAAATCTGTAAAGTTTGAGTCATCCCAGTCAAGAGGGGTCCGTAAACCAGCTCAACCCTCAATCCCCTCAATTAGACATCATTTATGAACAACCCCTAATAATAAATAAAACAAAAAAAAGTTACTCACTATGTGTATCAAACTTGCGTATAATGGTTTCAATGATAGTTGTTTTCGGCGCCACATGTCCTCTCCTCACCGGCATGTTGGAGATTTCTCTTGGTGTTTTTTGTTGCTATTGCAGTTTTTTTTAAATAAAAAAAACGACGTCCTTCTGTTAAATCCTTAAAAGCGTTAAAGTTGAGATCATATGTATGTAGTGTATTGATTTTCCTTATTTTTCTCCTTTTTTATTCTCTTCACGTTTTTTTTCTTCCTAATATCACAATTGTATGGGTTTTAAACTTTTTATTTTATTATATATTTTTTCGTAAAGGCAGCTCTAATTCGTTCTCTTTAATCTATATTTTATACGTAATCAATTTAAAGCGCATTTATATGAAAAAAATTTCGCATTAATCATTATTGCGGTAGGTATATAAATGATGAATAGTCTATGCTGATAATCATTATAATTATTATTGTTGCTATTCTTATTCCTTTATAATTAAAAACGTATGAAAATTGTCGATATTGTGTTGCTTTATCATCGATGGCATAAATTTAATTTTTAATTTTTTTCTTGCTTCCTTTTGTCTGCGATGCGAAAAGAAGCAATTTTTATTCTAGAAATAAAAAAAAAAGAGAGCAAACATAAAGTTTCACATATTATTTATGAAAAATCTTGAGGTAAATCACATTAAAAATTTAATGGCAAAAATGCTTGGCTTCAGTCTTGAGTTATTTGTTTTGGGCGCTTTCACTCTATGAGAACGGAATTATTTTTCTTTTTTTTTGGTATGTTTACAGTTTATTTTCACTATGACTAAGATATTGCGATGCATGCTAAGAAAATTTGTAAGAGAGACTGCGCCTACTATGATGAGCAAAATTTTATTCATTAAATTTTTTAGAGTTTATTTTGTTTGTTATTAGTTTTTTTATCTTTAACACAAGTTATCCAGTTGGGAAATCAGTAAAGGGTCGTTCGCAAATTACGTCTGTTGTGGAATGAGAATTTTCACTTTAGAGCAGTGGTGGGCAATCTTTTATCATTCAATGCACACTATGGTGGTAAGCTTTGACCAAAACCGCATACAGCATACGATTTATGGAATTTCCAATAGTTTTGATGGCACACAGATTGCCTATCACTGCTTTAGAATGTTACGTTGCACAAAAAACCAGACATCATAAGTGAACGACCCCTAAACAGGCTTATTTCTTATTAGTTCCCGAATGGACCATTTTTTCAGTTTACTAAAACGTGCAAAACTTTAGTTCATTAAAAATTAAACTTAAGAGTTCATAAATTCATTTGTCATATCCGAACATCATATAGTATTTTCTAAGACACCGCTAAGTCACTGTATTACACTGATCAGACACGACATTGTAGTAGTGACACCGTAACAGTTGATTTCGATCCATTTTTACGATAAAACTGCGATTCGCCGCATTGTGCTTCTCGGGATATTCAATGGATGTGCACTTTGATCGGCTCATATTGAAAGGTTGCCTCCATGGCGACGAGTCAGCAGTATATTAAGAACCAATTAGCAGCCGTTGACAAATTTCGTTGTTTTTGATAAGTAATTGCCATTGGGTTCTAAGTATACTGCCGCTTCGACGACGTGGTGTCAATATTATACTTAGAACCAAGTGGCAGTCACTTTGCAAGTTTGATTGTTTTCGCTAAGTGTCTGCTACTTGATTCTAAGTAAACTGCCGACTTGTCGCTATGTTGGCAACGTGTCGATCAGAATTTACGTCAAAGAATGTGTTTTCCTCATTATGTTGCTCGGTATATCCACTATCTGTGTACAAGAGAACAAGTGACTATATCAAAGTTTGCAAGGATCCTCAAAATTCCAGGAATTCTCATAACAATCATCATAAAATAAAGTGAAATATTTTATATTCCTCATTTCACACCAATGGTGTCGAACGTGAGCATTATGCACGTTAGAATGAAAATTTTCACGATAATAATGAAAATTCTTCTACTTTACTGTTTAACTGACGTCTCAGATGAAAGGAGATGAAAAGAAAATGAAAGGAAAAAAATTTAATTTGCAATCAAATTGAGCTCGTAACGTAGAGTACAATAGAGCACGAAACCGCATATTTTGTATCTACATGTGAAATGAGACAAGCTCCAAAATGGAAATATTACAGTATAAGAACCACAAACTGTATAAACGACAAGAAAATGCATTATTTATTTAATACATACACAAGCATAGCGAAAAGGTTTAATACGTTAAAATTTGTGGCTTTACATCCCAAACCATAATCTTTAATCTTCATATTTTAGCTCACAATGATCTCATCATATTTTTTACATGAAAATATATATATCATCATGTGAGAGAGGCAGACATAAAAAATATCTGTCAAGTACGCAAAAACACATTTTCTTCCTGCCTTACTCAAGAGTAAGTGAGTGATTATCTGCGGATATTTATCATTTTGCACTGATTTTTCACATTTCGACAGTAAAAAAAAAATCTTCATCCCAAAACTTTTTTATAAATAGAAAATAATGAAACTTTCTTATTTTACTTTTGTGTGTGGACACTGGCGACTACTTGCGTTATTTTAATCAGGGTGAGCTACTTAGACACCTGATAATTTACTTGGTTGTGTCATTAGCACATGAAATTTGAAGAATTCTAGGAAATTGGAGATGATTTCATCGTTTCTTCCAATGTATGGAAGTACAGAAGCAGAAAGGAACTTGTGTAGTATCAAGGTATAAGTAGATACATCTGCCAATGCAGTGGTAAGGCCTCATTGGTCTGAATGGTTGTGTAATAATTCAGATATCTGCAACTGTATGTTGCAAAAAGGATTGTGAGTTCGATTCTCAATAAAAATCAATTAACCTCTATCTTATAGACATTCACATGAAGTTCACGACACTACCGATCGTCCTGTACCCAAAAGACAAGTTCTCTAAGTCAGTGACGCATTAGACTCATTTTTCTCCAAGATTCCCTCCAAATTCTTCATTTCATCTAACTTAACTACCAAAAAATCATTAGTGCCCACAAGAGCATTGCAGCGAATCCTACTACCAAACAGTTTTACTACCTCATATTCATCCGCAGTGTAGAACCACTACTGTGTGACCACAAACAAAAGAGTTAAAAGATTAGCATTTCACGTCAATATTTTTTATTTTCATTTTTTTTGTTTCCCTCTTCTTCGATCATTAAGTCTCGTAGACAAACAACACAACCGCCACCATGATTATAGTAGGTACAATACATAAGCACGAGGTATGCATGCACCACTATAATAATATTAATGAAAATTGAATTGCTTTAGCAATATGAAGTTGGGTTGAATGAGTAAGTGAAAAAGTCCCTAATAAACACACCTTCATATAACCTACATATATCCGCATCTGAAAGAGTAGATAGGCATACACAAACATTTAGCTAATTAACAAACATGAAGTGCTGATTTTCCTCTCACTCACTCATAATTCTTTACGTTACTCTTTACTTTACTTTTTTTATATTATTTTGCAAAGCACGTAAGAGCATAACAAAGTTTATTTGTTCTTCTTGTTCCTACTCACTCCCCCTCCACGCCAGTGTTTGTGTCAGAAGGAAGTTTATGTATATCATAATCAAGCGAGCTCACCAAAGCTCTTTTTTTTTGACTGTATGTGCACTTTTTTGAGTGGAACGAAATAGCTAACAAGTCTCTATGTCACGATTATGCCTCTCTTTATGCCTTTTTATCGACATACATTGCTTTGTGTTCATTTAGGCCACATGAGACGACTAAGAAGAAAAGAACAGTTAAGCAGATCAGATGAAACCCAAATCTAGAGATAATGTTGAGAGGATGCACAATTCATTCAATGTACTTTAAAATTCAGGTAAAATTCTGCGACTTTAATAGGCTCGTAATAAACGTGTATTTATGGAAGCACGTTCCACATTCATTTGTTATTATCAATGTTGTGCAGCAAGACGGAGAAGAAAATTTTCTCTCGTTAGGAAATAAAAAGAAGGAACTTTTAAGGTAAAAATGTAAGTGCTTTCATTCTCTTATCGTTCCTTCATACAACGATGTAAGATTTTTACATATAACAGTGTACAGTAAAAAAGCATCAGCAACAGCAATATCAGCATTTAAAGATGAAATCTGCTGTGTGTTCTTCTTTCGTCTGGTAAAAAAATTAAGGTATAAAATTTTCACCATTTGATCACAGAATGTGTGGCTTTTATCATACTATCATGGAAAGGAATCACATGGTAATGAAACTTTGGAGATTACTTCTGAAAACTTTTTGCTTTCTATTCTTTAATTTCGTAAAAAATTGTTAATATGCTTGAAAGTTTCCTTGTTTTTTGCTGCATATGACTTTATTTATCTTGTGGTTATAATAAAGTGCAAACATGTCTACCTGCAAATATTGCTGGCTTTTTTTTATTTATTTCATTAAATAACTTGATAAATATGAGTACGTGACATATGCTACATTTTATTATAAGGTCTATATTGCACGTTGTGACATGGCTGAACATCAACTTATCTTCATAAAGTAGGATTTGTATCAAATTTGCCGAAAATAAAGGCTATCGCTCAAAATTCATGACAAATGGTCTAAGGATTGTTCATTTGTTACCGATTAAAGGACGAAGAGGTGAATTCTAGGGTGTATATAGAGGGTTTTGTGAGTCAAAGCTCTTATCCATCCCTCCTTTATCTTGAAATTGATTATTTGAATTAATTTTCCAAAAAACTACAATTTTCCTCAACAAAATTACAAATATGGACATCCTAATTATGACATAAAAAGTTTACTATGATTTCCCAGTTGAGGAAATGGACATTAAAGTTTTTCATCAGGAAAATTTCTCGAGAAACTCAATGAAAAAAGAAAATAAATTAAATGAAGTTTTCAGCTTTTAATTATTCTTTGTTTGTAATCATAAAGTCGACAAAACTAATTGCATTTGTTTGTTTTTAGCTTTCATTTCCGAGTTCAAGGAAGATTGCCAGTTACGAAACAATAAGGAACTATCTTTAAGTTTAATTATTAAGTATGAAATGGAATCAAAGGAAAATTATTCCAATTTGAATGAATTTTTGATAGAAAATTGGCAGGCTTCGATTTGGAAGCGGTCTCTACGGAGAAAAGGAGGCCTTCCTGGTCGAAAAGGATCTCAATATGATGTTAATAAATACTTAAGTTGCAAACATTGATCTAACTGTTTGTTGTTTGGTCATGAAACTTCAATTAATTAAAGTTTGACAACAAATTTAGCTCTAGCTAATTATCTTGCACTATTGGAGTGTAAATCAACAATGCTTGTTTATTAATTAGTTTAATTAAAAACTGCTAACGGATCGAAAATAATAACAACGATGATTATTCTTCAGAAATCAAAAACAAACTAAATATTTATTTGAAGGGGACTAACAACTATAAAAATGGAAAAACAACTAATTATAGTTGCATACATTTTAAACATAAAATAGCCGTTGGTATATTCTCAACACACACAATTCAAGGCTCCATATTGGAAGTCACACAGGGTTCAGTGTACGTTTGGAATCTCACGATTAAGTTCAATAAGTATCAAAAAACAAATTTCAATAAATTCCTAAACTTTATCAAACATTTTTGCAAATTCAGCAACCTTTGATTGACAAACTACATCAATAAACTAATTTTCCTGTCATTTCAGTAAGCTCAACTATGAATAATTAATGGTAATTACCAAGCTGCAGTCGCAACCACATCAACAAGGTTTACATCAATATATTGATACCTAATTATGTAAATTGAATTCAATTGATTTTCACAACTTGCATGATGTTCACAATAATTTTAGTAATTATAAAGCTTTGAATTTAATTAATTGCAATTAAAATTAATTTGAAAAGCTTACTTTATATTCAAATTATTTTAAAATCCCAGGATTATATTATTTTAATTAGATCCAGATTTTTCCACATTAACAAATTTTGTTGCAAAATTCAATCTTCATACTTTAAATTATTACATCAGCAATATATTCAAAAGACTATCCAATTTTGTAATCCGACAAGCAATTTCAAACACGTCAAAGGTTATCTTTTCTCCGAATCTATTCAAACTCATTATGCAGTCTACCTTGGTAAAATATTCATTTTCTTTAAAGCATCCTAGATTGCTTTCTGAATAAAATTGGAGTGCCTGCCCTTTGATAAAAATTCAAATCCGAAAAGGAAATTTCTCTCTCTCACGGCATCATATTTTAATAGATATGCAACTATACTTGAAAATTTTCACGCCTTCACTCGCTTCGCTCCGTTCAACAACATTTGTGATTAAAGTTCCGAACTTTCGAACTACTTGAGTTCAATTCATCGAACAACTTCAATTCACGGCATCAATAAAATGTCTAGTGCTTGACAGTTCAAGTCGCAACCAATATGTGAGCTTTGCACGACCGATTGAATAGATTACGCTGACTTTTATAGAAGACTATACGAGCCGGGCTGAATATTCGCTCAGTCAGTTGGGCTAATTAACTTTTATAGAACACATAGACTTTTACAGCTCTCCCGGTTACAGTACTTTTTAAGATCACTATACGAGCCGGGCTGAGCTTCGCTCGCCACGACTTGGGCAGTCATTACAACATTTATAGATCACTATTCGAGCCGGGCTGAGCTTCGCTCGTTGGCTAGATTACAGTACTTTTATAGATCACTTTACGAGCCGGGCTGAGCTTCGTCGCCCGGAATAGCTTACAGTATTTGTATAGATCTATCGAAAATGAAAACAACGAGCCGGGCTGAGCTTCGCTTTTAGATTCAACTTTTAAAATTTACGAGCCGGGCTAAATTCAAACGCCGACTTGGAATTACAAGTGGCTTTTATTGAATCACTTTACGAGCCGGGCTGAGCTTCGCTCGCCCGATTCTTACAGTACTTTTATAGATCACTATACGAGCCGGGCTGAGCTTCGCTCGCCCGACTTGAGTAGCTTACAGTACTTTTATAAATCACTATTATAGTTCCAGTAGGATCCGTATAACTTCACAGATTCCCATTAGGAATTGAGAAGAGCATCTTCAACATACCTAGATCCAGTAATCCATAATAAAAACAAGGCATGTGAAACTTAATTAAAATGAGATCCAGTAGGATTCATAAAAGACACATAAAAACAAGATCCAGTAGTTATCCAGTTCACTTCTAGACATTAAAATAAGATCCAGTAGCGATCCATATAAATCGACACATAAAAATGAAGATCCAGTAGGATCCAGTTCACTTCTAGACCATTGTTATAACTCCCAGACACATAAAAACAAGATCACGTAGGAAGTTCACTTCTAGACCATTATGAGATTCGTAGGATCCATACAAGTTCCAGATGCTCAAAACAAGATCAAGTTAAGTTCATTCTAGACAATAGATTTGTAAGGATTTTAACGTCCCACACATGAAAAACAAATTAGGATCAGTATCAAGTCTTGTTAAAATGAGATCATATTCCAATCATATTTGCAAGATCCAGTAGGATCCAGTTCACTTCTAGACCATTAGAACGAGATTTTCAACATAAAAACAAGATCCAGTAGGATCCAGTACTTCTAGATAAAATAAGATCACAGTAGGATCCATGATAACTCCCAGACACATGAAAACAAGATCCAGCTGGATCCATAAATTTAATTCTCAATTCCAGACTTTACCAATTTTTTGTGTTCTCGATGCATGAAAACAAGACAAATTCAGTTCACTTCTAGACCATTAAAATGAGATCCAGTAGGATTGATTTTCAACACATAATCCAGTAGAGATCTAAATTAAAATGTTCCAGTAATAATAAACACGAGCCAATAAATAAAAAGGGGAAGCAATTAAATTAAAATAAAAAATACGACAATGCAGAATTAATAAAGATTGACTTCTCTAGCCTATCTATAGACTGAACCAAAAATATCATTCATAAAATTCATTTTTATATTTTTCATAAATTTGATTTAGGTGCTTTATTTGGCCGTATGCGGCTTACCACTGGATCATTGTTATAATAAGTTTATTTGGTGAGAATTTGACTGGAAATTTTGGAATTGTGGACAAATAATTAATATCGACAAATTTGGACGAAAAAAAGACAGTTTTTTAATCTTGTGCCTAATGGAAGCATCTTATGGCTCCAAAAACAATACAGTTCTTGCCTTCTAAGACCCGAAGTCTTAGTGGATTGAGTTTGAAGAGATATATCGTGCTGATTAACTAACTAACTAACTAACTAACTAACTAACTAAATAACAGAAAGTGTTTTTTTGCAATTTCTCTGCACTGGAAGCCAGCAATCAAGATGCCAATAACATCAGAGGAGTTCTTGATTAATTAGATTAAAAACGATTGCAATTATTTTTTTTGGTGTGATATGATTAATTTGAAAAGCTTACTTTATATTCAAATTATTTGAAAATATTGTAAAATCCCAGGATTATATTATTTTAATTAGATCCAGATTTTTCCACAAATTTTGTTGCAAAATTCAATCTTCATACTTCAAATTATTACATCAGCACATATATTTCAAAAGACTATCCAATTTTGTAATCCGACAAGCAATTTCAAAAACGTCAAAGGTTATCTTTTCTCCGAATCTATTCAAACTCATTTCTCTACCTTGGTAAAATATTCATTTTCTTTAAAGCATCCTAGATTGCTTTCTGATGTATAAAATTGGACTGCCCTTTGATAAAAATTCAAATTAAAATGGAAATTTTCTCTCGTTCAGACTTTTAAAACATACAGAACAGCCCTTAACAACATGCATTAAAGTTCATTCAACTCCTCATAAATCACAACAACTTCAATTTCATCAATAAAAGTCTAGTTGTTGACAGCACCAACCAATATACACGACGATCGAATATTCGCTGATTTTTATTCATGCTGAATATTTCAGTCGGTGGCTAAGAAACAAAGCCGTAGACTTTTACAGCTCTCGGTTAATTTTATTAGTGCCACAAGTCAATAAAACATTCATCACTAAGGACTATAGTGGCTTAATAAAAAGATCATAAAAGCAATTGTGTCGGAATCAGCTACGATTTGTTATTTCTAACGAAAATGAAAACAACGACGAGTTTTTGTCAACAAAATATAAATCAAACCCAGGAATCAAGTGGCCTATTGAATCTGTTGCTCATTCTTGAACTTGATAGTCACGAGTGCTTTATCTATTATCAGTTCCTGAGAGTACTCACGATTCCCATTAGGAATTGAGAAGAGCATCTTGTTTACATGACCTAGCGTGCAGCTAATAGGCATGTGAATCACTTAATGAAATGAAAGAAAAGTTCGAAGTTAGTTACTGAGACTTCTTGCGTGCGATTCAATTAATTTGACAATCAAGACAATGAAAATTAAGTTGACACGAAGAAGTTCCTGATGAGTTCGTAAAGTATATGGATAAATGCTCAAAAAAATCTTAAGATTCACAATAATTTGTCTAAGATTTTCGTGACTGAAATAAGAAATGAGTTCATATCAAGTCTTGACATATCCAATCAATTTGCTGCCTACCAATACTTTTCAACATGAACATCCATAAGTAAATAGATGAGACACGTAAGCTTGATATACTTTTCATGAACAATAGGATCATAAATTTAATTCTCAATTCCGATTTTATCAACTTTTTGTGTTCCTCTCGATGCTGATTTTTGAGACAAATTCATTTTTGATTTTCAACACATAAAGGAGAAAAATTGAAATGTTTAATAATAAACACGAGCCAATAAATAAAAAGGGGAAGCAATTAAAAAAATAAAAAATACGAAATGCAAATTAATAAAGTTGATTTCTAGCCTATCTATAGACTGAACTAAAAATATCATTCATAAAATTCATTTTTATATTATTCATAAATTTTATTTAGGTGCTTTTTTGGGGGAATTCGAATAATGTCATGAATCGCATGCCGTATGCGGCTTAACCACTGGATAATTGGTATAATAAGTTTATTTAGTGGGAATTTGACTGGAAATTTTGGAATTTTAAATGCGCAACTTGTCTTTGGAATCGAGCTCATAAGACTAAGAAATGTAGGAATGTAGCCTTCTAGACATTGTGGATGGTAAGAGACCTCAATTCATTTGGTATTAAAAATTGGCAATAGGAAGCCAGCAATAGGGCCAGTTTTAGGAGGCATCTGAGAGAGGCCATGGATCTCGAGGAAGAAATCAATGGAGAATACAAAGCATTCCTAAATTAGATGTGTCGAAAAGGAAGCTAAAATTCTTAACATTCCGAACTGAGAAACGTTCTCGAAGGCCGCCTTTAGACTTTCTCTCTGCGCGGCAATCTACTTACGTACGTCTCAGTAAAGGAAGTAAGTAAGTAACCTTCCTGATTGAAACAGGTTGCTATTAATCGAACATTTGTCAAGCTGTAAACTTGATACATAATTGCAAGTTACGCAAATTTATGGTTTATAATTAGACACATATTAGAAAGACTCCCTCTGGACGAATACCTAACATCATCAATCTAACATATGTCTTGTATAATTTGATTTAAATTAAAATGGAAGTTGGCTGAAAATGACCATCAATGCTCAATAAATGAAATTGTTAATCACAACTGTGTAATGGTGTTTAAAACATTTAACCATTTAGGATGATGACTATATATCAGCTATATACACACTCATGAAAGGAAGCTGTTAAACGAGACAGTATGGCACTTGTTCTAATTGCCATTGGCAAATGATAGCCAGTAATATTGCAGGCTTCAGTAGCCATTTAAGAGCATCCATGGATACCAACTGATCTGATCCAGCCAGTTAAATAAACTTTGATATTATTCATCCGGCTTATGGAGCTTAAAACTTATTCAAATAGTTAATCCAATATAAATTACAATTCAGAATATCCTGTTGCTATAATATAGAAGTGGATTTCATGATAAATCCTATCATATCAATTTTTCATAGCGGATTATGTTTCCACTTTACATTGACTGTCGATTCCACTCCAAAATCTCAATAAATGTAAAGTTTTGAAAGCTTTTAAATGAAAATTTTGCCTCCAGTAAATAAAATGTAATCCCAGTAAATAAACATAAAATTCATATTGAGCTCTATTAATCTAATGTACATCCGGTTCCATAATATTTCTTTTCCATGTAACTCTGATCCCATCCATTAACCTAAATATGAACAAAACTGCGCCAATATCATTTTAACTTGCAAATTTTATTCATTTTTGTCCCAATCATAATCAACATTTTTTCCATCCATTCACACATTTATGCATGTCACTTAATATCAATTTAATGCCCAACAATTTAAGGCAATTCACAATTTTTTTTTTTTTTTTTTGCTTAATGAAAATTAGATTAAATTTGATTTTCATGCTCATGCATAATTTTTGGGAAGAAGGAATTATTATATCTATTTATGTAGTTTTTCCTTATTGTCATCATCAGAGGCAGGGGTGGACAACCTTATATAATTTGCGGGACATCTTAGTGAGTCTCAACCGAAACTTGACATGATGTACGATTTACGGAATTTTCTGAAATTTTTGACATTGTACACTAATGTGCTGCACATTGGCGTGGGCCGCAGCACACAGGTTTCTTACTGGAACCAAGGTCCTTCCTCTATGGCTGGCCTTATCACAAAATTTTTACAAATTAATTTAAAATTAAAACCGTCCTACGCCATGGTCCTACGCACACAGGTTGCCCACCACTGGATCACAGCACAAGTGACGTGCAAAAATAAAACATACAACATATTTTTTTATCCAATTTCCACTCGACATCATGACAAATAACAATTTTTTTATCCAGGTTCATTGACCGTTCTCAGCAGTTAGTTGGACTACATATTCATTCATATCTGTCGACAATAAAGGAACAAACGAGAAAAATATCTCAATTGACTCTATTAATGAGGACAATTTTTCATTCCTTTCATCATCAACAAGGCACACAAAAAAAAAGTAAATGTCTGGTGAGTTGACACATGTTTTTGTACTTCAATATACAGACACACAGACTCACACACACACACAAATTGTACATAATTGTCGAAAATAAAATTAATTTGCATTTTATACTCGCTTTCCTTTCACACTTAACGTGCCATGTCTCCTCTTATTTTTCCATAAAACAAATAAAAAGTGAATTGAATGTGAGAAATGGTCACCGCATGATACTAGAAAATAAATGAAATGAAAATTAAAGGAAGGAATTTTCATTCTTTGTCGTCGTTGGTGTGAAAAAACACAAAATTGAGAGGCAAAAGAAAATATTTTTTCCGCAATGATCGTGAAAAATTCCGTACAGAATATTATGTTTCTGCTTATTTAAGAGAATGTTCTCATACGGATTGGAAATTTAAAACAAACAAAATTGAGTAAGAAAATTTTGTGTGTCGTTTTATGAGAGGAACGACATGATTTTTTCTTTCCTTCTTTTTGGTCGAATACGTATTCTGTACGTTGTCATCGGCTAGTCAAGCGAGAAGAAGAAAATTCACTAAAATGAAATGAGAATACATAAAAAAAGTAGGAAAATTATGTAGAGAGGAAATAAGTCACCGCAAATGGGTAGCACAAACTAATTTTTATCTTGCTTAATCAGCAAAAGACTTTTTTTCGGCTAGAAGAACCTAATTTAGTGTTAGAAACATAATTAACTAGTTTTCTGGATCTTCATTTGGGTTATTAATGTCATTCTCATTAAATCCTGAGCAGCACAATATCTAGTGGACAAAAAACGTTCAAGCTAGTTAATGTCCAGTCGATGACTGGCTCTAACGTATTTTTGTCCACTCAAGAATGCCATGAATCGCCGTAAATCAACCGTAATGGTGACGTCATGTCAACTGCGAGTCTTGCTGTGTTCGCGGAATCCTAACAAGTTATTTAGCTCAATTCTTGAAGTTGACGTCAATTATCTATCAAGTCATTCCACTAATGTCAACTATTCCATACAAAATTCGACATCAAACTCTTCTTTGTGCTGTTCAAGAATCATGTCAACAATTTAATCTCCCTGATTGTTCCAGAGAAAGAATTTTTCAGGTAAATGTCTTTATTTTTGTGCAATACATACGAGTGCATGTACATCTTTATTATTTCCTCTGCTCTCGGTCGATTACATTTGCAATAAATTTTTCTTTTTCTCTCCTCTGTAGAGTGACCTTTCCTTATTCCGTGGGAAAGCCTCAATGTCAGATGAAATTTGTATCAATTTTTCTCATTTTTTGTATGAAATTTTTTTTATTGGCTAGGTGGTTGAGAAGCACGTCACGGATCTGTTGGCTTATGAACTCAAGAAAAAATTGAAATTTTTGAAAAAAGCATCAATCATTCTTTCAAAGAGTTTAAGAGATTTAGATAGGAAAGATTGAAATTTCTAGGGACACATTGGTCCAATACAGTTTTGTCTATACTGTGTGCTGCCAAAATCTTTTGGAAATGGTTTAAACTGCATATTGTGTGCGACAACATTGGTCTAATGGATAGTCTTGCAGAGATTGTAGTTCATAGCTAACCAGAAACTGCTCTATATGATTTCAGATTAGAAAACCGACTTTTTGACATCCGTCCACCCTTGTCGCCCTCTCGTTACTCCCTAAGAGCATTACGTAATAACTGAATGACTCCTTAGTCACATGAGTCTTACTTAACTGTACATAATCATAAACAAGAATCAAAATCAAGAATGTTCAGTCAGTTTTCAATTATTTATGTCTGAAGCATGCGATTCATTCTATAGAGTCATTCAATAGAGTTTATGTAACCAAAACTCCACATAGGAACATGGAAGCAGTATGGCAGCCCTACAATATCTCACAACAAAAATACTTAGAATCAAAACAATTAAGATGCACTGCCAACTGCATTAGAAAATAGCAAATGTATATCCTTAAATATCCTCACCCCTTAGCAGGGCAAATGATAATTTTGACAAATATCCCAAATTTTTTCTAAACGTGATTGACATTTCTGCTGCATAAGACACTTAGGCATACTGCAAAATCCTGATAAAACCAAAATAATTGAATGTCAGAAATGCACAACATTGTATTTATAGCATGAAGCTTGAACATACATCGTTTAATTTGAACTTTTGTATTTAACTTCATTATTTAGAGGATCACATAAGCTTGAGCTGTCTAGTGCTAATAAAATTGTACATAAACACCGAAAACTCTACAGATAAATATTTTCTTCTTTAATTTATTGCTCAAAACAAAGGAAACAGCTACATTGTTTCAGATATAATCGTTAATAAATTGACGAAAATTTATATATAAAGTTTTAAATGCGTGTGAGGCTTAATAACAGTCTACAATAGTTGTTCCTGACATTATCTACATAATAAAGTAGCAACCATTGACATTCATGTGTGAGAATCCCTTTGGGGATGTGACAATCAAATGATATAGTTCATTGCCATTACATCATCGACTCAGTCAGTTCCCACAGAGATAAAAATCAAGATAAGTCAATAAACCCCCCGCACTAGAGTATTACTTCCAAATCATAAAATACCCGAGAATTTATTATCAATTCTTTTTTTTGCCATATTTTTAGAACTGTCCTTAATGAATCAGCCATGCACAAGTAAATACTCATTTAATCTGTCGTCATAAAGTCAATCAAATAAATTGTATGGAATAATATGCGTAAATATGACGAAAAAATAAAGTCTCTCTCTTAAATTCAATGGCTCGAAAATGCAGGAAAGAGGAATATTATTAATAGCCGTCGCGTTGTACAATCTGAAATGAGTAAGTGAGTGAGTCGACCTTTCTGCGCTTGAAAAACTGATGATGTCGATAACTGCGACAATTTTTTTTTTCTTCATTTTTTGAAAAATCTAAATGGTTTTATATTCATGCTCAATATCAAATCGTTTGTATAAGTAAGTAAGAGAAAAACTCATGTCTATTCCACGTATCACGGTCACATGTAATGTTTGTGTTCTCTCTTATTTTTTTCTACGTTTTTTTACTTTTTCATCACCGAATGAAAATTGATGATGTTCTTGAAAATAAACTTGTAGTGTCTCCGTCGTACATATTTTCATTAATTACAGGGGAAAATAAAAATTTTCTATTAGGAAAAATTCAGAAAATTTTATCTAGCTTGATTTAAATTCGTTCATTATTATTCGGGAAGCACATGGCGTAGGAATGGTGAAATATCTAGTAGTAGATTGTCATGTCTTTATAATCAGATAAAAAGCAGAAGTGATTTAGTGGCTAGAGTTTCGGCCTACATATCCAAATGTCTCGGTTTCAATCCCATGGAAAGTCTAGGTAAACTGAAGTGCCTCTGGTCTGGCCAGATTACCTGAAATCTAGGATTTCCCCGAAGACTTGATTTCGACAAATTTTGGAGACTGATATCTGATACAGATAAAAATCAATAGACTCCGATGAGCAGAGCACATTCTCAAAAGCCAAGTCAACCTCCCATTAAGAAAGACTTTAAGTCTGATTTTGTAGATGACAAAAGAGCACGAGGCCTGCCAAAGAACTATTAGAGAGGTGCTGTTGATAAAGACATTGTGGCATTTGGTATTGATAATTGGCAAAGGTCAGTCAGCGATACAGCCAGTTTTAGACGCCAAATGAGACAGGCTATGGATCACATATGATTTGTACGACCAGCTAATTAAGTAAGTAAGGTACGAGACCGATCCCTAGTACAAAACCGATACCTAGTGCGAGTTCGATGTCTGGTACTAGACCGATGCCTGGTACGAGACTGATACCTGATACAAGACATATACTACAAGCAAGGAAAATCTTCGAAGAATCAGTCTCTGTGACTTTGAAATATTAGTCTCAGTCCTGAGAACATTTACTGAAATCTGGGTTTCGAGAATCCTTATTGAAAGCCTACCTCAGCCTGATATCTGACTTCAAACCAGACTGTGAAATCTCATTCTGGATCTTAAGAATCCTTATTGAAATCCGGTCTCAAGCCTTGACTTTATTGTCCTTGTCTAACTCTCGAGAACTCTTACTGAAATTTGACATCAAGCCAGATTTACCACCAGCCTAGAGCCGAATTTCTCACCTTTTCTACGCCGTATACCTTCCGGGTATAATTGTAGTTAATTGCGTAATATTATTTCTTTACAACCAAACACCAAACTTAAAAAAAAGAAATATTATTACTAACATTGTCGTTGTTTGAGTCATTATGCAAATACGTAATGCCGCAAGAAGAACAGCTGATTTTCATAATTCTTATTTATTTTTCTTCATATTTCTTTCTTATTATTCTTCTCATGTTGTTTTATGCGAAATAAAGCATAAATTTCATGTGAAATAACTTTTCAGAAACAGAAGCAGAAACACGGACGAGAAATTCCTTTCCTCATAGCTATGTGGAGGCACAATTTTTTTCTACCCCATCCATTTCGTCCTCATTGATAACTACATATTGCTACTGCTGTTTTTCATTCCTATATATACAACAACCCATCGGTGTGTGTCATGATGTTGTGAATCTCGGAATTGAAAAAGAAGAAGGAAAAGGAACAAAAAAATATGGAAATGCCGGTTTTTGTGTGTATATTTTTTCTTTTTATTGGATGAGACCGTCATTGGCATGCACAAGGTATTCAAAAAATGAGGAGCTTTTTATGATGAGGATATGGCCAATGCATTGGTATGCAGATGTTAAGCAGCAGTTTGCGGTACATAACTCATCAAATTATGTTCCTTATTAAAAAAAATTATTCCATCAAATGTGGAATTGGAAGCAGTCTACATTTATGTAATCAGTCGATGGGCAATGAGGAAGTGACAGTATCATGAATAATAAAGGCATATTCATATGTATAGCTGTGGTAGGCAAGCCGGATAAGTGTTTTTTATATCCCTTCGAGATTTGTATGCTTTAAAGTCAATGCCAAAAATAATTTTTTTTATATCCGCTTCTCATGTTGTCTCCTTAACTTGCTGAGTGCAAAATGAAAGCAGCTATATCAAGCCATGGCAAAGAGGAATTTTTAGAACAGAAATATTTTTGTGTAAGGTTATGGAAGGAAAGTTGAAAATATATTTTTGTACAGATTCATTGATATCCAGAGACACTGGCTGTATTAAATTCCAAAACTCTATAAATTCATTTGATTATGGGGTGCTACATATTTTTGTAAAATTTATTTATATCCATACATGGGTATTTGTTTCAAATTATGAGCAGGATATGAGGAAATAGCTCGGAAGTTATGGAAATTGGAGGGAAAAATTTGAAATGCTTTTGTGTACTTTTTGGGTAATTGCATAATATGCTAGATCCTTGGAGTGTCGGTACATACTTATACAGGCAAATATGTCAGTATGAGAGTTAGGCTTTTGTGGTTGATTGAGTTAGGCATCTAGAGTGGCTTCTATCATGAATCCATGAAGCTGTGAGTTCGATCCTCATCAAGCTGCTCTTTTGATTCCTTAGCAGGCAAAAAACATGCTCTTAAGAGCCAGAGTAAGCTAAACAGCACTCTTGTGACCAAGTCCCTTAAATTCCTACCGGATGTTCCTTAATAATTCAACAAACTTCAAAAATTCCCCAATATTTCATGCCTTGCAATTTCAGTGCCAAGAACGTCCACAAACAATTACAGTAATGCGTCAGGAAAACAATAAAAAAAGCCAATGGCAATGGACATCCACATCTCATTAATTAAAGAGCAGTAGGAAGAAACTCACGTCTAGTCTAAAATTCAGCCCAAATAAAAAAAATATTTTTTGGCACCGCCATCAACTAACAAATTATAAGAAACAGTAAGTTCAAAGAACGGAATCACGAAGTTTTGGGAATTTATAGCCTAAAAAGTCCAAGTCATGAATATTGCGTACAAATGTCTGAGCTTAATGCAGTGTTAAGATAAATAATGTACAAGGAACCGTAGTAGATACGACAGCAAGAACGAAAAAAATGAAAAGTATTGCCAAAAAAATTCTTGAAAATTGATTTCTTGATAGTTTTTGTGAATATATCATAACGAGGAAAGGCTTTATGTTGTTCCTTTTTCTGTTTTATAATCGTTCATACATTCATATTTATTTATGTTTTCTGTATGAATATAAAATAACATTTTCTTCCGTGCATCAGCATTGTTGTATCCAAAAAAAAAAAGAAAATCCCAACCCCTCTTATGTCTCTCAACATCCACTGCATAACTTCCCCGCCAAAAAACCAGTCAGCAGAAAAGATATTCATTTTGATGTTGTTTTTAGCTTCTACTTAATTTAATAAGTTGGCACGCATTTTTAAGGCATTCGGTAAGTTTTTCATTTTTCGGCAATAATGTGGCCAAGTGTATATACACTGGATCAATAAACGGCACAGAAGAACGGATATCGCACCATTCTGTCTCTCACTCTCTCACTTTTCAAAAAATCATTTTCATTGAGCATTATGAAGTTAAAATGTGGGAAATAAACTCATTCCTTTGCAAGCTGAAATCGTTTTTAAATAAAAAAAAAAATTGTCGATGTCGACGGGGAAAATGAGGAACGGGAAGAGAAGGTTTCAGTAATTTTTTGGCAATGTGATATACAATTTAATCATGAGGAATGAAGAGAAAGAGAGAGAGTGAAAAAAAATGAAAGATTTTCTTTTTTGTATCGCTAATCGATTTAACATAGTCACTTAGTCGTTCTCCTTATACACATTCCTTTCAGCTTTGTCATAACGAAGATAGAATAATAAAAAAAAATTTTTGTTCATGGCAGAAGCAGCTCTGCAGGGTTGGTGTTTTTGTGGATTTGAGTCTACTATTATGCAGTTTTTCCTTACTAAATTCTATGGACTTGCTAACAATATGTGCATACTTGTCTGCAATTGTCGAACTCTACTAAATTCGATCCAATATTAGTCAACTGTGAATACTAGATTTGTGGAATTGAAAATCGAAGATGACTTGACTTTAGAGTTAGCAGGACTTCAATAGTCCGTACTTTATAAGACCAGCTAGTCGTTCCATAATGGACTACTTCTGCCAACTCTGATTGAAGCTCTGTATCTCAATCTAGACAAAATTCAAGTGATTTTAGGAATCTAACACGGAAAATCAGAAAACCGCAGTCTAACCACAGGTATGCATAGGAAAGGGGAAGACTAGAATGTATGCCAAATTCCAGTTCGAATTAGAATTCGTGGCATACTACTTGATTTTTATGAAACAAATATGATCAGTTGGTATCTACTACAAGAAATTACAATCAGATTAGTCGCTGTCAAATCAAGGTAATTTTTAGGTAAGGGATTAGTTCGATTCCTACTATATTCTGAATGACATAACACAGGAAATGTAGATTACCGTAGAATTGGTAGTGAGAAAGGACTTAGATTCCAAAATTTTGATAAGACATGTTTAGTAATTCAATCTCAAAATCCATAGAAAGACAAGATCCTGCGACTAAAAATTAGAACGGATGAAATGCAAATTTAACACTTCTGTGTGAGTCTATAACGAAGATGTATGAGGTCCTGCAAGTTTCCACGTTAATTGTCCTTGTGACTAGACAAAACCTGTCCACAGACACCTATTTACCAACCCTGCATCTCTGCTTATTGATACACATAGATTTTCTTGACTTGACACATGCGAAAAAAAATTTTTCCTCCTCTTTTTTTTTCGATTTTCACATTATAGCAAGTACACAAACACACAAATACACTTTTAGTTTGTAGATTACACATGTGATTATCATTATTATTATTTTTTATACGCGAATATTGTTATTATTGCTGTTGTTTTCTTTATTATTTGATCATGTAACACACACACGCACTTGGCATTTATCACGAAATCATTGTTCCTTTACATTGTCCTTTACATATATTTTTTTTTATATCTATTACGATATATTTCTTGCGCACTTTCTAAACAACAATGCGGTATGTTTGATGCACTTTATTCTCTGCCCTCCGTCTGACTGCAAACATGAAAGCATTTTTTTATGTTTTATATTTTATATAAATAAAGACCGAAGGAATATTCAAGGTTTTCATGAAAGTACTCACGTAATGTTTTCATTTTTTGGCTTTATTTTGAAGTGGGGGAGTTGAATGGAAAATGGGGCCTCTGAGGGCCAATTTTTATTCTTTTTTTGAGAATCGCATTGTCATTAATTGTAGTTTTTGATTTTCTTAGAACAATAGGAAGGAAAAATGGAAAATTTGCATACGAATAGTGAAAATTGTTCCAGATTGTTTTGGGATTTATTTAAAATGTCAAGAGTTTCATTTATAGAGGTTGAACTTTTGGATTTGGAACGGGTTTCTATTATCAAATAGCTGCAATTTTTGAAGGACTTTATGGAAACTTCTGGAATTGCTTGTTAGAAGTTGTTTCTTTTTGTTTATCTTGAATATAATGAGAATTGTTATCTAGTAGGCTTTGAAATTGGAAATAAAACTTTGAACTTATCAGAGTTCAAAGGTTTTGAAAGGATTTATTCAAGCATCAATAATGACGCATTGAATGATTTTGACGCAATGATAATTGCATCCAAAACTTAAATAATCGATAAAAAAAAGAATCAGAATTCAGAGAAATGCGGATTTTTCATTACTTTTACTTCCAAATTTGAAATCATTCAGAATGATGAAATTTCAACTTTGTTTACTAAAATTACAATATTTAGTAATTCCTTTCGAGCAAAACAAATGAAAAAGTTGCATCACGATTCCATTGGAGCTCAATCACGAGTCACGACTCGATTAACTTATCACAGACACGTTTAGTAACAACAAATTCTCCGTGTGGTAATAATTTGGAACTCAAAATGAGGCGTAATTCATGTGTCGGTAATGAATGCATTCCTGATAGAGCAACGGCTGGCAACCTATGTGCGCCAAGGCGCTTTTTGATAGCAAACCATAGCCGAAATCGGACATGACATGCGATTCATGACATTTGTGATAGAGCCTCAAAAGAGTCGTGATCATTTATATATGTCAGTAGGACCTCTAAGTTCCTTCAAAATCTAAAAATATTCAAAAGTCGGAGCTATAATTCATTTTAAATAGAAATTTGATACAGGGGCTTGGAACGGATGCAAATTTTAAAATTCATAGTATGACATCATCTTCGGAATGCACACTTCGAAGAAATGGCTGAAATACCGGCATCAGGCCAACTTGACTTTAGCTTTAGACCAGTTTTGATGAAATTCGATTCCAGGCTTACTTGACTCTGATCTGAGAGCGGATTTTATCGAAAATGATGTAAGACCTGCATCACGTTTGCCTATTGCCAGAATTTCATAATTATTATGTCATGTGCTCTCCGTGATCTGTATAAGACTTTATAATTAAGAGACATAGAACACATTGAAATCTAAAAAAATTGAAAACATTCTCACAACTCAACAACAAACTAGACCGCAGTGCCTCTAGCTAAATCACTAGGATTCCCCTACAAATGTCATTTATGTTTGTATTTATTATTAAGCAAGGATTCTCAAAAAAAAAAGAAATACTACAACGAAAGTATTTCAAGAAAACCTCAACACAAAATTTACCGCTTTGATGCCAATGAAAATGCGCAATAGTGATCCACACGTGTGACAAAAGACATTTTTGCACTTATAAATTTTTTCATTCCTTCTTCCTTAACATTCCTTTTAATTTCTTTTCTACGCGACTATTTTATGTGTAAACATTAAGTTTTATTAGTCCAATAATAACAACCGCCAAAAAAAAAAGGAATGATTTTTCCTTTCTCTCACTATTGTTTCTCTTCCGATCCGGAAAGCCTACAAAGCCCATCGCCGCAGAATATAAAAAAAATCAACAACACACAACTAATAGTTGGTGGAAATGCAATAAATGTATATACAAATTTACCACACAAATTGCTTATTGCATTTTTATGCCTGTTTGTGTCTCATTTCGGAATAATTTTTCAGTTCTTTACGTGTATTTAAAAAAACGGCATGCTATGTTGAATTAATCCAAAAATAATTGAAATTATAATACCAAAAAATAAATAAATTTTTATAGATTATTACATTTCTTTTTGCATGTATAACAATTATTACGGGTTGGATGATGATCAATACACAGGCGGATATTCACTAAAATAAGCCGAATTCTAAGGCATCACTAATAAATTTTTATCGATATTATTATTTTGTATGGCTTAAAAACTGGAGGAGGACTTTAATAACTTTTAAAAGCTTTTTTTATTTCCTTAAACTTTAATGAAAATAGCACTTTTTAACGAGCTTATATATATCATATGATACAAACATAACACATAAAATTCACACGAAAATTAAACTTTTTTTTTAACCAATATTTATAATAAAAATTGTTTAATCCTGCTTGTGCATGTTTATTTTTTTACAATTTATAATGTCCTTTAAAAACATAATGCAGTAAAATAGATTTACTGCAGTTCTTTATCTCTCATGGTCTATATTTTTCCTTATTTTTCTTTTTTTTTCTTTTCTTCTTTCTATTTTATTTTTTTATTATTTTTGTGTCTATTTTACTTTCATTCACACTCAACCGCTTGATGGCGAAAAGCAGACTGAAAGAAAATTTCATCGAAGCAGTGAAAATGTGGACGGAAAAATGATGGAAAATTTCTTGTTTATTTCAATATTACCGAATACAACTTGTATTATTCTCAATTTCTCAGTTGAAATTCTCTCTCAATTGCTCTTTTTATGCTCACTACTCGAGAGAGTTCTTTAATGTTTTTCTAACACTTTCTCTTTGCTCATTTTTTTTCATGTTCTTTCTTCTTTTATGTTGCTGTTGATTACTTTATGTGTTTGGATACAAATCTTTTATATTTTTCTTAGAGGAAAAAAATATTATTTCTGGTGTCGCTAACTGTGCATCATTATCATATTATGATGTCTTCTATGATCATTAATTATCACACATTTCATTAGTCTTTAATGAGGACTTTATGTCACTTAATTCCTTTAGAGCTGCAGTGGTGGACAAACTTTTTGTTTTTCATGGGACCTTGGTGGAAATCCGAGTGGCACGAATGAAGAAGGATCAGCTAAATCTCTTGTATTGACACCAAATTATAGCAGTTTATTTTTGGTAGCTATATGGACTCCAAACTGTAAAGAACTCTTAGAAGGAAACAGATGATAGAGACAGTATTCCATTTGAGATTGGCAATTGGCACCAAGACGAAAGCCAGCAATAAAGCCAGCTATAGACGTCATCTTAGAGTGATCTAGATAACAGTTGATCTGTATGTTCAGCAAAATAAGTAAGTGTTTAAGTATGGTCTGATTATACGGAGATGATTTCCCTTTAGTGTTAATAACAGAGTATCAATTGGCAGACGGAAACCAGCGATAGAGCCAGCTTTAGGCGTCATCTGCGAGAAGTCATGGATCACAGTTGATCTGTACGACCAGCGAAGTAAGTAAGTGAGTAAGTATGGACGTCAAATGGAAGCGGCTTCCATTTGGTGTTAATAAATGAGGTTTAGCGAAGCCTTCTTCATTTGTGTCGATCGGGCACCCTTCACCAAAACCAAAGCACAAGGTAAACGATTCATGACTTTTCCTAGCATTATTGACGACACACTAGTGTACCGCAACACACAGGTTGCCCATCACTGGTCTAAAATTGAGGAAGACAGTCTTTTTTTGTGTCACTGCACATTTCAGCACTAGAATTTTTTTCACATTACACCAGATCAAACAAAAATGTCCATAAAGCACATCAATGTAGTTTATCTATTCAATGATATGTATACCGTGGCTCACAAGTTGCCCAGCTTTTCTTTAGCGCCATTAAAAGATTAAAGAAAAATGCCATAAAATTCTATTGACTTAGAATATTCTTCATACCACATTAAACAGCATAAGTCATTCACACCAATGTTAAAAAAATTCACTTTCTTCCACAATTTCTATTAAAAAATTTTTTAATTTGCCGAAAAAAAAATTTACGGTACATCTGCAAAAATCAGATCCGATCGTCTTACGGTTCATACAGAAACTAAAAAAAAACTATTGCTGAACATAGTATGTACCCAGTGCTATCCATTCATCGACTCTCAGCTGTTATTATTTTCACGTTTCGTACATAAATAACATCACAGGAGGGACATGAGTGAGTAAGTAGAGAAAAAAGGGAGAGAAGAAGGAATGAAAAAAAATTTCATAAATTTATTGGCTCAGCTAGCCGCAAAACGTAGAAAAAATTGAAAAATTTCTCTGTTTCATCTCATTTCACCTTTAAAAATAATACTGTGATATATCTCTGATTCTCATTGAGATGCTTAATGCTCATAAATATAAAATAGTGACGCAATTTACTAACGAATTCTTTAAATTAGCTAATTTGTGTCGATTTTCTTCTTTTGTTTGTTGAAGTACTCACTCATGTGAATATGAGCTTCGGCTTTACTCTTTGCATGATCATGACCAATGACATTGAGATATGGAAATATTATGAAAATTAAAGTAATTAAAACATCTTTTTTTATCTTTTAAACTATTTTTATTGCATTGATTTCATCTTTTTTGCATTTAACAACATTTTTAAGGTTTTAAGTCTTTGATGTTGATTGAGATTAATTAGCTGTAAATTATAGTATGTAGATTGTTCCGGTTCTAGGTATTACAGGGCATGCTGATGCATACGTATGATTTTTGTTTTTAAAATAATTGCTACGGATTCTCCGTAAACTTTTCATATTTTTTTGGATCTTTTGACATACAAGCTTATTATTATGAAATAGGAGCATATAGGAGGGTTGTCTAACAACCCCTAAAATTTGAATATTCATTGAACATTTAACAACAAAAGACTGCAACAATAGAATCCCTAACAAACAAATAGAACGCTTTTAGGTACCGTAGTGGTAATTATGTAGCATATTCTTTGTCTGTTAGGGAATATTATTGGATATTTTTAGATATGGTTATGTTTAAGGGATAAGAGTGTGTTCGTCCAAAAATGCAGATCTGGGAGCAAAAAATGCAGGCATGCAGTCTTGAACGAATTGAAAGTCAAAAACTGCAGTTCTGCCTACCTTTCCAAATTCACAATTGTTGAGTGGTTTATTGTGTTACTCTAGTAAGTCAAGAAGCATAGTTTAATGAGCACTGATCTATCAAAATACAAACATCTTACTTTATGCTTGTTATTACTCACCCCAGAATAAACACGGAGTAGAAATGAATGAAAATCGGACCTTAAGCTGTCTGACACTGGTTTCAGGTATGAATCGATGAGATTCTACCTCAGGTCAGAGTCAAGTCAGTCTAGAGCCAGATTTTCGAACCATTCTATGCCGTGTGCTCTTCGGCCACATAAATTAAAAACAATTGACAAACAGCTGTCGAGATTTTCAATACTAATCTAGATTTCATCCAAAAGTATTAAAATCTTCATTAATTCCTATCTAATTACTTAGCTATTATCTCCGATTATTAAATGAAAATCTTTTAAAGCAATTAAATTATTTTTAAAATCTAAATCATGCAATTCGTGACAGTAAATCACAACATTTAATCTACAAATAGAACTTCGCAGTAATCAAAAGATTGATGGTCATTCGAGGCATAATTAATCAACATTTTTCTGTGCTCAATAAATTTTTTTTAATATTTCTAAAAGCTTATCTAATAGAGTTGATATTTAGCAGGCCATTTGTCATGTTCAACGGATATTTTACAGCTTCAAAATATTATAATAGGTAGGTATGCTTCATTTCCATCTAATTAACCTCAATCAAATCAACCCTTAAAAAGTATAAAAATATAATAAGTAGGATCATGGTGAGTTAATAATAAATAAAGATGACAAAATTAATCTTAAAAAGCTACTATCAATAATGTGCTCATAATTATGTTGCTTATTCATGCATATTTGTTTGTTAATAATGAACTTACTCCTGAAATCGTTAAATTCATTATCCGGGTTATCGTGTCCCGAGTGACATAAATTAAGAAGGATCCGCAATGGAGCTTTGTATGCTACATATTAGGCTTCCCGAGTATTTATCGAGACTCGAACTCAAGACTCGAACTCGAGACCAAGAAGTCGAAGAACTCGAACACGAACTGAACTCGAACTCGAACTCGAACTCAAGACTCGCCTGGAACTCAAGACTCCGAACTCAAGACTCGAACTCGTCTCGGTTTCAGTCCCAACATCGAGAACCCTTAGCAACACATGGCAGCTTCTATTTTATGCTAATAAAAGAAGCTCAACAGAGCCTCAAAAGCTCAATACCGGTTCCTTCTTCATTTGCATTACTCGGGTGTCAATATCATTAATTCATAAATATGAGCATGAATATTCAGTGTGTTTAATTCCTTTTGTAATAAAATATATTTTGTCATATCTTATGAATAACATAGTCAAAAAAAAAGAATTATAATTAAGGGAAGAACAATAAAAATTCCGGAATTAACATTCACAATGATTTTTGTTTCTCATTTGGGAATTTTCCAGCACATGTGCTAAATTTTATTTGTGGAAGAACGCATGTAATTGGCCTTAAGGTTAATGCCTTGCCAAATAATTTCTGCTTCACTGCCTTTAGTCTTCGACTGCATCTCCTCGATGGGTGTGATTTTCTCATAAATGAAATCTGTAATGATGAGATAATGAGAATTAAATGTTTGGCCTAATAGAATCACGTAAAAGTCGATAATAATAATCTCTTAATGGCACTTTGCAGGTTAATTTTATTTTCGTCTCTGTCGCATAATGAGTAGAGGTAGAAAATGTAAATCATGCATGAAAAAATCGCTAGAAAGCAATTTAAATTAATAATTTTTCAACTGTATAGAAAATGAGGCATTTACACACGATGTCAAGTTTTAATACTTGGAAAACTTTAATTTTTATAATGAAACACATTATAAATGTTCTCTGCAGAATTATTTTTGCATAAATTTAGTGCTAAGCTTTACATTTGCTGACTTTTTAAATTGAGTATTTATTTAAATTTATCTGCAAGTCGTGTGCAAAAAATTAAATTTTTTCGCAATATTTTCATTACTTTAAATCGCAGTGAACTTTTGATTCTTTCTTTTCACTTTCTAAAGCTTTTATATTGGTAATAAAAAGGCATGGAACTAATTTTTGTTATTTGATTTCTGGCACGTAGGCTAATTATTTCGAATTTATTAAATTATTGTTAGACATTGTTGTTGTAACGTTCGTTTGTAATTCAAATTTTATATCTATTTTACATAGTTGAAAACCCCTTGACTCATAATTTTCAGTGTTTACTTAAAATCCGAAGAATAAACATCTAATATTATTTATATCCGAATTGAAGCTTTAAAAATAACTTCGTGTGCATTTGTGTTAACTAAATTGAAGATTCGTGAACTTTGATAGAAGATTTATAAATCCTTTATCTCATTTCTAAATGAAATATTATTTATTTTCAAATTTTACCCAAAAACTACCACAAATAAAGCAATCAGCAAGCCATGAGTTCACCTCATGTTCCCCAATTTGTAGAAACCATAAATTAATTCAAATTAAATCAAATTCATGTGGAGAAAATTCGACAAAACAAATAAAAATTTGCAATTAAACGCATTTCACTCGTATAAATGAATTTCAATTTCAGCAGTCATTATCCCCAAGTAATCTTCTTACCTCACCGTATTATGTTTAGGTTAAAATGTATTCAGATAGTCGACGAGTGAGGAAAAAGCGATAGTTTTTTTTTGTAAATTTACATGTAAAAAATAAATGTTAAGGCATTGAATAAAATTTCCATTTCTTATGGTTTTTTACCCAATTTCAAACGACACCTTTCCTAATTCTTTACACAATGGATAGAAACAGGGACAACAATTCATATTTACTGTTAATTCTTTTGCTGCATAGTAATTTCCTTTCATGTTTTACCTGTATTGTATTCAACGAACTTATGAGTGTTAAGTCGAAAGAGCTTTCACGAAAAAAAAAATCTATAGTAGCATGGAATAATATTTTAATTAATTAAAATATAATTATTCAGTATACTGTCGTAGTGCTCGTTCATTTTTTAATATTTCTCTTCCATTCTTCTTCTTTCCCTTTTCATTTTTGAGTTAAGCTTTTAGTTTAATACCAAATATATAAAACAAAAATTTCATAGATCACGTAAAATTGTTGTGTATAAAGGCATTATTCAAATTAACAAGCCCCTCCAAATGTATTTGAATTCTCATTCATTAAAACCCAAATTTAGTTATTAATCCATATAGAAAAAATAAAAAAAAAATTGAGGACATTCTTGCTTGTGTGTGGATTAAAAGTAAAGTATGATGTACGTTTGATGTTTTTATGAGTGTTTGCTTAGCATTTAAATATGATTCAATCGCAGTAATTAAACAGCATGATTCTAATCTAACTATTAAAACTTCGACTCCACTACGCAATGACCTAGTCTCTCCACAACTCTTTTTCTAAGGAATCTACATAATGTATTGTGTTTCTTTAAAACTGCTGAATCTTTGAAACAGCTTAGAACATCGACATATTGACCCATAATGACGTGATTATGTTAAAGCAAATGATTACAACATCATGGCAGTCTATAGCAGTGGTGGGCAATCTGTGTGTCGCGACACACTAGTGTACCTTTCATGTTAACTCTTAGCAAGCTTTAAGCAAGCCAGATGCTTAATCACACTCAGAAACCACGGGTTTCCCGATGACGAAGCCTTAACCTTAACTCAAACCTAACCAAAGATCGCTCACCAACAGATCAATACAACCAGCAATTGGCTTCCAAACCAAACCTGACTAGAGATCGAACTAAACTACAATGCCATTTCACAAAATTGGACTAGATGACAACCTATATGCAAAAGAAACTTACCTTTATTATAAAATAAGCTATAGCTGCAACGCACACGAACATGAATAGAATTCCTAATTTTAATGTCGATAGGCTGGCGAGATAAACGAGTAATGAGAGTTGAGCATAAATGTAAACGATGCTTGCATATGAAGCGGCTTTTAAAAATCTATCAGTCTTTCTATCTGTTATCTCCTCCTCGTTGCAGTCATAAAATATCTCATCATCATCATTCCTCCCAATAATATTTGAAGGAGTTGTCTCTGTCGTTAATTCAACCTTATCAGTCTCTGTATTCTCTGTCTGTCTTTCGACTTTGTACGAATTACGTTGGCGCATTGCCTTCAATTGATTAAATTCAATGATAAATTTGTCCAATTTCTGAAATGTCGAAATAAACAAGAAAGAAGAAAAGAAAAAGTTATTATTCAGTTCAAAAATTGGAACATTATCGCATCCAATAAAATGTTTGTTTACCTCAAACGACAATCCCACGACAAACTTTTGATTTCTTATCAAATTTATTAAAATTGACATAGCAACACAGAATATTTGAATTGATGGTACTATAATTATATTAACAGGCTTCTGGATGAGTTCCTTTGATGAGTTCATTGTGTCCTCTAATATATTTATGAGTACGACTTTCTTCGCGAACATGGACTCTGTAAATAAGATTGTATTGATTATCAGTTCTTAAAAAATTTTTTGTCAGTACATTCATCCTCGGCAAAATAAATTGAATCACAAGTCACGGTTATCAACATTAATCATCTTAAAAATGTAAACATTGCAATCATCATCCAGATTAAACTGATCATCTTCCTTTCAATTTCAATTATTGTAAATGATTACTTCAATTACACAGAAACATCCAGAAGATTATCAATTCTCGCTAAAGTGTGATAAACTTTGATATCAACGGATTCTGGTGATGCTGATGAACTTTTTCAATGCTTGCATTTTTTATTAATATTGACTTTCTTCTTAAATAATCGAAAAGCTGTCGATCAGCGGTTTAATCTTACTTAATCAATTTATTGCTTGGTAATTACTTATTTTGTTTTGCTTAATAAAGGATTATTGAAAAGGGATGCATCTGGTTTTGAGAACTGGATTTTTTCAAGCTTTTCAATTCCGGAAAAAGTCATTTAAGTAAGCAGTTTTCCCTTTTTATCAAGGATTTTTCAGATTTGCACTTGGAAATTGGTTTTGATTCTGTGTATGGCAATGTGTAGCTAACTGGCAAAGAGCATACTATCTTCTTTGCATCTCTGTCTGATTGGATATGTTCATCAGATTCTTATCTTTTTCATTAGTCTTACTTTCTTCCAGAACTCGAATTTTATTTAAATTTTTTATGAAATTTAATCAACTTTTCCGTACAAAAACCGAGTCGACTTTTAGAAAAGTTGCAAAATTGTACAATTTCCAGTTTTCATCAGTTGAATAATTTGTGAAAATCTGTTAAAATTGAACAATTTTCATATGAATGTCTTTAATACATCCTGTAGCTGAATTGTAAATTCCCAAGTAAGAAGCTTCAATTCTACACAATAATTTAACTTAATCTCTTTATTTTCTTGAAATTCCAAAACCAATAAAGATTTGGGGGCGTTAATTTATTACGTAACGCTAAAAATCAATTTTCTTCTTTCCCTTAGCAATAGTCGTTCTAGGAATCAAAAAATTACAATTTTAAGGAGCACACGCCTACACCTTCATTTCATTCTTTACATCTCCATTCTAAGAGTGTTACGTAATACGTGAACGACCCCCAATAGGAAAAATTCATTTTTTTAACCGGAACTAAAACAATAAAATATGTATCACATAAATGTTCCTACTAGACATATTATGAAACACAGAAATTATCAGAATCTTACATAGTTTACGTACAGTTATAACGTTCATAAAGTACTTAAAAGTATTGAATTTTTAGAAAGTATCAGCAAGTGATCTTGAGCTCAAAGTCGACTCTGATTTTGTTATTTAGAGTCTAGAATAATAAAAAATTTGATCCGATTACTGTCTTTAAATAGCCTAATTTTTCTAATTGACACGATTTCAAAGCCTGCTTCAAATATTTAAATTGAAATTCCTTTGAAAAACTTGAACTTGAAAATAAAACCCAACGACAAGATTGCAAATTAATTTGTCCAACAATCCATTTATTCTCCATTTATCCACTTACCTAACGTTGAATATGCACAGCATTTAATCTTGTCCAATGACCCATGTCTAACTAAAATATTCTTAAATGCAATTTTGTTGCTTTTTTCCTGCACTGAACTCATTTTTTTGTATAATTTTTTTATAAATTAGCACTTAATTGAATTAATTTGTTTTCTTTAAAGTCACTGAACAGTAAAAAGAAAGTAAATATTATCACATATAAAAAGAAGCAACTGATCCACCGGTATAATCCAGGGGAAATAAATCAGAAGTTTTTTGTATTTACGGTGCAACGAGTGAATATGAAATGAGATGAAGTAACAACATCTAAGTGATTTATAAGTAAAGCTTTCTCTGGACTGTACTGAGAATAAAAAAATGAGAATTGAGTGATGAGAATAGGAACTTTGTTGATCATTTCTTGCATACATGTCAAGCATCAATTTCTCATCCTACAATGTATGATTGCAGACGTCCAAAGTTTTTCCACACTTAATTCCGTGATCAAAGTCAATCCGAAACCTAAATTGATAATTGTTTGACATTTAATGCTTCTTATTCTCTCGTCTATCGAAAAAAGCTAAACATTAATTACTCAACTATCGAAAAATGAGTCAGTTATGCTGTGGAAAGTTTGTGATGATGAGAAGATGAAAACATCGTGTTGGCTAGTAACCGCACGTACTATGTATTTATAGAAAACATTTAAAAATTAATCACTAAATGATTAAAGTCCATAAGAAGAAGACGTGAAGAGAACGTGCTCTAAAAACGTGATACAATATTTTCGGAATGTTGCTTCATTCTTCCTGTAAAATATATTAAAAAAGTTATGATGACTTGATTTAAATATTATGGAAAAAAAAATGCAAACCTGTGCAGGATATTGTAGATGAAATGTTCATATTCACGAGATTACTACTGCCTTGAACTCGTCGACAACGAATGATTGACTTGCAATATTTAGTTGCTCTTTCACTTATTACAGAAATTTTCATTTGCATGCACTGTTCGCGTGAATTTGTAGACTAACGTCATGTTAAAAGTGAAATCTATCAACTGTTAATTTCCATTAAGTTATTAGGTAACTTATAATTGGATAATAAGATGGAATTAATTAATTATTCCTAGAATATTCGCTTTGAATATTGTCTGGAATGATGCAATTATATGTCAACTTTACTGGATGCTAAATGGTTAACCGGAATTACATTGTTGCAATTTGAATAATTGAGTTGATAATTCTATTTTAAGACTTACTTTATTTTTGATTAAAGGCACATTAAATTAAAATTTTATTTGTTTTGACTATGGTAACCTGAATATTATCATGAACAAGCACGGTATAACTATGTAGTTGATGGCAAATGAATGTCCAGTTGATGACTGAATTTAACTTATTTTTGTCCATTCAGGGAAGAAGTATTTCAATCAATGGTTCCCCACTTTATTCTTTTTGAACAACTCTATGATGTCGGTCGACACGAAGAGGACTCCATTTGGAAGCCACGTAGAGTTTGCAGTCAGTTTGGTGTATACATATATGAATCTACTCATACCCCAATGGATACATATTAATGTCTAGTTAATAATTAGATCCACGGTCAGCCTATGACATTTTCGTTCCGTAAAATTCGATATTACTCAGCTGTAGGTCTAGTTATTCACAAGACAATAAAGTCTCCCAATAGCACAAATCAGTTAATCGATACAAAAATCAGCACCATGTTAGCTACATGACATTAACATTGAGGTGAGAACTTGATTCTGCTTCAAGTCAGAGGTAAATCGTCCAAAGAACCGGATTTTTTTATCAATTAAACGACTTGTGATTTTCAGGTTAGGTGTACATTAGGAATCCTTTTCCTTCGTGTCACTCAAGGATATTATCCATCAAAATAGAAACACAATCAAGGATATCCATAACAGGCAAAGAGAATGCTCTCTTTGCTTACTCTGCTCTTTGCCTGATAGAGGATGCATGCATCGCATAGTATTTTCATTAAATTTTATTCTTTTATTCCTAAATTTGAGCATTGAAGATAAAATTTCAAATTAACCGTTTCCATTCTCGAACACTTTGAATATCCAATTTCCAACAAACAACAGTGACAAAAACATTAAATTTCTCAATTTCAAAAGTCGAATATTTTTCATCTTATCAAAATTGAACTGTCTGGTAGCATTGACTATGTTGCCTTCATTATAATCTTATTTATGAATTATAATATTTCTTCTCATTCTCAATTCACAAAAGTTCAAGAGTCATCAATATCATTTATTTACTTCATGATCCCATTTAAGTGACCATTTTACAGTATGGAAGGTCTTGTTTTTTTGCATATTTTGTATGGTAAAGTCCAGAAATTTATTTACTTATTGAATATACAGAAGTGTGCTTAATGCCAACAATATTTTATATCAACTCTTCATATTCCGTCCCAGGAGTAATAAAAATAAAATTTTTGTGCTGCATAATCGAAAAATTAGCCTTACTCATGGAACCTTCATTGTTTTTATCAATGTTGCTGCTTTGTTTGAGTTCAATGAATTTTTGTAAACATAAATGTGACATAGACACAACAAAATATTGATGTAGATTATTTGCAAATAAACCCGATCGGCACAAATTGAAATGTTGCCACCACGGCGACGACTCGGTCGTATACTTAAAGCCAAGTGGCTGCCACTTGGCGAAAACAACCGAATTTGCCAAGTGGCAGCCACTTGGCTTTAAGTATACGACCGAGTCGTCGCCGTGGTGGCAACATTTCAATTTGTGCCGATAAATGTGGTCAAATTGTCTGACTTTATAGCATCAATAAAAAAGTTTTGTAGTGGTTCCATAAAGTCGATTAGAATCACACGTAAAATGAGCAGTCACTGAGTAAATCTACAAGATATTATTTATCTTGAGAACGTGTATCAACAGCAATATCAGCAACATTAAAAGTGTCTCAACTTGATAAAGACTTATCACTTAACTGCTTCATTTAGTGACGAATAAATCATCGAATTCTTAATTTTGTTGCTGTCATAAACTTTCTTTTTAATAAAAATATGTTTTTGTTTTTTGGCAATCAATTGATCCTTAAAATTCAATCAACCTTGACAATTTAAATTCAAAATATTTTCAAAAAGGTTGGGAAGCAGAGGTTAACGAATAAAGTCCAAACGAGAGAGTTATAGACAGACAAACAACTTCTTGTATTTGTTCATAAGTTACGTCTTGGATTGGAATTTACTGTTTAATGTCTTAAAATCAGAAAAATTTGAAACTTTAGAGAAGTTCTTTCAAAATTTTCTTGAGCCAAGGCACACTTTGATGGTAAGCCATGACCAAAACCACACTCGACAAGCGGTTCAATACTGCTCTAGGGGGTTAATAGAAGTAAGTGAATGTAAGCAGCATTCAAATATGGAAATCAACTTAGCGCTTAATCATTGATACTACAGACAGAATTATCAAAGAAGGTGTGTCGCGGAAGCAGAGTAAAAACGAGGTATTAAGTCATATGTCGGTGAATTTGTCACTTCGAGAGTAAGAACTTTGTGACCGTGTGGCAAGCCAACTCTCTCGATGTGAAGACATGGGTTCGATTCCCACTAAAGGCCGAATCTCTCAATCATTCTTCAATTATTCAGAATCTATCAGGATTTATCCAAAAAACACTTAAGAAGATGCTTCTGATACTTAGAGACAGTGTTTCATTTGATATTTCTAATTGGCAAAGGGCACAACCAGCGAAAAAGCCAGCTTAAGACATCAATTAATAAATCCCTCGGAACGTAATTGATCGAGTTCAGGCAGCAATGTAAGTATAGTAAGTATGCTCTAAAGAGTCAAATGCAATAAACTGACGAAGCTAATTAGCTTCTAGAGGACTAAGCACAGATATTAAACTCTAAATTTTAAAAAGCATCATAAAATATTCGAGATATATTTGCATAGCTTTTAAAGCGAGTCAAAAACAATTCGCACTGGAAATGATAAATTTGTCTACTGCCAAGTCTGCGCGAAAATAGTACAAAATAAACAAAGTCTATGGCAAATAAATTTAAATGAAGCTAATTTTGCGTAACTTAATAAGCAAATAACTCCTTGGAGGCATATTAAAAAATCATCGGTCACATAATCCACACGAGTATCACAACAGAGGATTGACAAACAAAATTTCTGGAGGCTTGTTTGTGTAAATCATCAAAGTTTACAGTCTGTTTGCGACTATATGCATGACTGATTACTGATAACCGAATGTCGTTATGCAAAGAAAGAAGAAATTTTTGTTTTTTTTAGCTGATTTAATTGATTTTTCATTTTTATTAATTTAATTAAACTAAGTAAATAAAAATTTTGTAAAATAAAAAAAAGGATATGATTTAAAATCAATTTAAATACATAATTCCATAATAATCTAGTTAAATACAAATTACATTAAATACATACATACTAAAAGAACAAATGGTGTGAATGTAGGACATAAGTTTTTTGATATAAATATGACTGACTTGATATAATTGCCAATCTATGTTAAAGTAGATTAAATCAATTAATTTTTAATTCTTTTTTCGATTATGTAAGAATGGCTAATTATTGTGAGGAACAAAGTCATCTGACAATAACAAATGGCAAAATTACTTAACAATTTTTTGCTTTAATTTTGTCTTTCTTTTTTTCTATAAAAATAAACTTCGAATGTTTTTTAAAATCTTTTTAACTTTTTTGAATTTTGGGGTTAAAATTTCTATGAAAACCGTATAAATTCCTTTTTATTCCCCAAAAAACCGTACAATTTTTAGACATTCAGACATTTTATGATACAAATATGTGAAATTGAATGGTTTTCGCAGTGCTAATTTGATTTGTACGGTTCTAAAGCATTTAAATGTTGATTGAGGACGGTCAATTGGAATTTAAGTTAACTAAAGGGCGGTTCACTTATTATTGCAACGCAAAAATTGACCTTTTCAACCCCAACCCATAACAAAATCATGACCTTCCCCCAAGAGCGTTACGTAATAAGTGAACGACCCCTAACTTTGAATGGAACTATACATGTATAGTCCAATTCAAAATATAAAGCAGCTATAAATACTATAAAAAATTCAATTCCAATCAACCATCCTCAATTTTTCAATGTTTTTCTGAAATTTTTCCTAACAGACAAAGATGCCGCTTTTAGGTACCGTAGCGTACCAGAGCTGTAGAACAGGCACCTGTCGCAGACAAAAGCCCTACAATTTTTTGATAATTTGTATGGTTTTGTAAGAAAAACAATACAAATTATTAAGAATTTGTACGGTTTTTGTCTATGACAGATGGCTATCTGCAACTCTGTTCTGTACCATAAAAGCATGCTCTTTGCCTATTAAGGTTTTAGATTAAAATAGTTACCTAAGTACATACAAATTGTTTTTTTTTTTTCAATGAGGTCTCTATGTAGATCGTCGAAAAAATAGAGTGTCATAAATATCAAAAAAGTGAAGTAATCGTTCATAAAGCTCTTAGCCTAGTCCGACGTCTAAGCACATCATAACTATAAAGCCAGCCTGTGTAAGATAAGGATTTATAATTACTATACATGAATAATTATTGGTATGAGAATTTAAAACTTACTATACAGCCCCAAGTTGCAAGCATTCCATTACCACTATCAAGTCAAGATATGAGATTTTATAGCTTATTATTACATAAATTAATGATAATTAAATAATTTTACCTCGAATGAGCTTCTGGTAGGATATCATCAGCAACAATGAATATCATAGCGCCTGCTGCAAATGCCAATCCAATTGGTAAAATTTTAGCAGCAAAACTGACAGCAACAGCACCTGTTTATCAGAAATATAGCATGTACGGTGAAAAGGAACAAGAAGAAAAAAAGGTGTCAAGCTCTTTCTATTATTTCCATGATTAATTGCTTTTCATAACACATTATGAATAATGAAATGAATAAGAAGCAAAGTTGCTCCTGTCATACTGACCTAAAACTCCAAATATTGGCTCGACCATTCCACTTAATTGACCATACCAAAAACTTTTAAGCATTGAAAATCCACTCGCATGTAGTGGCAAGCTGACGGCTAAACCTTCGGGAAAATTTTGAATTCCAATTCCGATGGCTAAATTTCTTGCTGCCTCAAATGTTGCTTTTGATGATGATCCAATTGCTCCGAATGATACACCGACGGCAAGTCCCTCTGTATGAATTATAAATGCACAGTAATAATTAGCACAATTAGAGGCACATTTAGGTTATTCACTAATGATGTCCATCATGCAGGACATGTGCTGATTGAAATGCAGCAGCAATCGTACTACTTGATGGACGTCATTGAAGATTAACCCCACTGCAGTAGTAACAGTAATGTAATATTTACCCGGTATATTATGAATAGTAACTGCAGTAATAAGAAGAATAATCCTCTTCCAATGAGTCACACGATTTTGCAGATCAGCCTGTGAGCTTGTCTCATATGTTTCTTGATCACGCATGTGACTATCCTTCTTTCGGCGCTTCCTTGTCTGTCCACTGTGTTGATTGTTAAGACAGTCAGCAAAGCTGTCCATTCCAATTGTTGTACTATGTTCATTAAGTTCACCAACTGTAATCATAGGCTTTCCATGTTCTAATGCACATTCGTCCATAGCTATATCAGCTTTATCTTTATTTGATTGTGTCAACTGTATCATCATTGAGGCTGAATTAATTCCTAAATAAGTAATTATCTGCAAGAACAAATCACATTAGCACTAAGGAACACACAAAGGAAGTTTCACTTGATATCACATACACGATCTGTTGCGTACACAAAAACTGCACCAAGAAGGAATCCACCAGCAACAGGAACAAATGCAAAACGACCATCCGATCCATAATATCCACTACTTTCAGCTAATTCAATGGCTGGTGCAAGTAAACTCCAAAAGCTGGCAGCAATCATAACACCAGCACTAAATCCCAACGAGACATCCAACGTTTTGCGCTAAAAAAATACAAAAATAATTGATAAGGAATTGTCATTTAAATATTTTGTAGATCAAGGCTGACCGTGACCTAAATAATTATACTTACATGATTTCCACGTAGAAAAATAACAAGTCCAGCACCAGCAGCCGTTAGTCCCCATGTTAATAGAGTACCTAACAAGGCCTGCGTCACAGCATTATATCCCTCTATCATTTTTGCAGTCTAAATCTCGTCTAAGCTTATTTTCCTTTTATATTTATGTATTTAAATGGAGAACAGAACGAGTGATTAGCAACATCAATTAAAATATCAGCTTATTGCTTATTATTTTGATGAAAAAATGTTAATTCTTCACAATTTTATAAGAGAGTGAGGAACAGCTGACTCAGCGTTACTTTAAGAATGAATTAAAAACGCGAAAATGTACTTAGTTTTAACCATTTCTCATGTAGCGTATGATAATTAAAATGAGCAATAAAAATCCTACTATAAGTAAATACTCGGTTGAGACGTATATTTGATCTAAGACAGATTCATTTCTTTATCTAAAGACACGATATATGGATGCGCGACATTTTTTTTTTCTTCTTTCATTTCTTCATGACGATATGAGGAATGGCAATTATGAGAGAATCTCTTATTTTCAATAAATTATATCTACGTGATGTGATGGTTAAAGCTCGCGCGTTAGACAAATACAAGAGAATATCAATTATATGCTGTGTAAAGCATCCAAGGTGATTTTTACGCAGATTTGAGTACGGAGTATATTAAATGGCTTATATGATTTGATAACTCGAGCAAATTGTGTATTTTAAAGGTCAATTACAACAAAATAGCTGAACATTAAGGCACTTGAGTTGTGTGCACGACGAACAATATAAATCGGCAGCCTTATCTTCAACAGAAAGAGGAATTATATTTTTGCCACATATTATTTATTATATCGTGTAATATTTAATATGATGACGTATCAAATTTCTATTATTAGCGACAAAACAATCCTTTTAAGCCAATCAATCGACATTCATGCGTTCAATTAAATTTAATCAATTTAACAAGTTCTCTTCTTATTGCTCTAAAAGAAATGTTTCAAAACAAATTCATGTTAATACGAAATTTCTTTAAATTACCTATTAAATTATTTGTGCAAGACAGTCACAATAGTATCGATACTGATGTGCTTTAAAACAGTCCTTAAGTTGTGATATTTGTCATTTTAACAAGCTTTAAATGTCCTAAAATTATTAATTTAAAAAATACACAATTTTCTTCCGCTTTTCTGTGACAAAACAAGATGGGAAGAGACCAAGCATGCTATGACATATTCACACCCTGATGTATGCTCTCATTGAATTTTAATGTTCTAACTCTACTGGATTTATTTTCATATTGGACCTTTTTATGAATAGTTCATTAAAATCCATCGCAGTGATCTTTAGCTATCATGTCGTCAATTTTGAAGAAGTCAATCAAGTCACCAGTTGATCAAATGAAACATGACTACATTCAGGCATCAAATCAGATCCTTAAGATACTAGATTCATGAGGAGATGATCCAGCGATCAAACATACCAAAACATTTGCAATTTCGATTGCAATTTCATATCCAAAAGCCACAATAACATGATTATCCACAAGAAATGACATCATACCACCAACATTGATCATAAATCATACATCCAACATGGTGTGAACATAAACATTGCATTGACTAAACAATTCGTTGATGCTAAAAGTGCATTTTTGTTTTTTATCGCATAATCTTGATTATTTTCACAGCTGAATGTCAAGGATGATGATTATTATGAAATATATTATCATCAGCTAAGTAAATTAAGTAATCTAATCAGAAATAAAGCAGAAAAATTGTCAACAAAATGAGTGCTAAGCTTTTTAGTACAAAGTGAGCTTTGGGATGAATTCAAAAATTTCGTCTAACTGTCAAAAAGCTCAAAAATTCAAAATCAATATTTTTGAACAAATCAAAAATAATTAAGAACTTTAAATAGACAGAATATGAAGCAAATTGGCATGTGACGTAACTGACGTAGGATCTCAATCAGCTGTTTCAACAAGCTGAGCAGTTGTGTATGTGTTGGAAATAAATTTTTTCATTGATCATCGTTTCGTCGATTAAAAAAATCATTGAGAGAGTGAAAAATCGTCAAATTAATTGAAATTTATTAAAAATCATTCAGAATATAATACAATGTAAGTAAAAAAAGCAATCCAGGAGGTCTAATCTAGTGAATAATAATGAAATTGTGTTATTTATTAATGTGTGTGTATGAAAAAATTAGAAAAATAAGAAGAACAAAAAAATAACAAAATCTACTTTGCATAATTTCTGGCTTATAAGCTAGTCTATAAGCTTTAAAAGAGAGAATTAAAAATTAAATTGAGAACAATAGACATTTATTCGCCATATATTTCCATCATGTCGTGTCATTGACAACCAGTTCATATTGCTTAAAATAGACAAAAATCGAGAAGTCATTCTAAAAATTGCGTAGAATTATGGATTCATAGCAGGAGTTTTTCAGTAAAATAAGACTTAAAAAATTTTCTTTCTTCTCTTCCTCAATCGAATATAATAAAGAGAAGAGTTGATGGAATCAGGCAAAAGTCATTGAAACCTTGATTTCATTCACTGGATCTAGTGACTTTTTCCTTTACACAAATTGGAAGTATTATGTTTTTCAGCATAAAAACCTTTAACTGTAGTGGTGTGTGTTTATTTATCTAATGTTATGCTCAATGTAAAATATCTTTCAACGTACTATATAAAATATATGTCAATATACAAGTTATATACTGGAAGTACATAGCGAGCAGTGCAAAGAAAAAGAAGAAAAAAATCATAATAATTATTTTACTGTGAAGTAAGTTAGAGTTAAAACTGATTTACAAGTCAAATTAATTGATAATTAATCATACAAATAGCATTCATCTATGGAAAATTTTACATGAAATCACTGCTGACAAAACAAAAATCAAAAAAATTATTATTATGCGTAGATTAAGCACCTTTATTATGTTCATAGGCTACATATGTGTTTGGTGTATTTACGCACTAGAGGAAGTACGAAAACACCAAAGTGAAGAAATATGCTTAGAAAATAATATATAAATTAATGTGGAACGAAAACGAAAATTTTCCTTTCAAAATGATGAAATAAACTTGTTTCAAGTTTCTTACTTCTCTCTTTCCACAAAGTGAGCGAAAAATATGGCAAGTTGGATATTAGCCATGAATAGCTATAAATCTCTGCTTCAACAATACAGTTGAACTTGGAAATTTTTCAATTCGTTTTAATTCGTCTCGTAGTGAATTTTTCATGAAAAATTATAAATGTGAGCGTGAAAAAAGTATTTTTAATGATTTTTCAGTGAAAATGTTTTAAAACCTTACAACAGCTGAAATTTAGATTGCTTAAAAATCATTTGCAGTGTTTTTAACTCTGAATATTCAGGAATCTAAAACCTTACAATAGTTAATTAAAACATTTGTACGGTTTTCTGTTTGAATTTTAAAAATTATTCGTTAAGTTCAAAAAATTTGAAAATTAAAAAACCGTTAAAAATATTTTCAAAGTTCAAAAATAAATTTCAAATCAAAAATGACAGTTGAAAAGAAAATTCATGACAAAATGAAAAGACCAAAAAGCATTCAATGCCCAAAACATGCTAAAGCTTAAAGCTACCATAGTGAAACATACACAAAAAAATTAAGTAATATCTTCTATTTTGCTTTCATGTAAAAGAAAAAGTAGTTTTTCGTTTCATTTAATAGTGTGATATAGAGAGTGAAAAGAGGCTAGTTTAATACGTACGATGGCAATTAAACCAATCTGCTGTTGTTGCACATGATCATCAGCGAGGGCTCGTCACTCACCAAAAGAAAAAAACAAACAAAAACATAGATTCTCTTTGTTTTCAACATTAAAAGTTAATAGTTTTGTGTGTATGTATTAGTGAACATATGTGAGATCTTTATGTACTTTGTACTTGATAGGAACAGATGAAAATTATATTTTTTTGTGATTTCGTGTGTGCAAATTGTATTGATTTGCTGTGTGTCAATAAGAGAGTAAAGTGACTTCGCATTGTCCACATGCATACACTCCATACAGATGTTCAAGGCATTGCAGTACATTTATTATTTACACAATTTACGTTTGTGAATTAATTGTAAATATCATTTCATTATGAAACAAAGAAAAGCTGAAAAACTTTGATTTTTTTTTATTTCTTCTTCTTTATTACTTAAAATTCCCCCTTCATCGTTGCGCTGTGTGCTGTGCTGTTTTAAAAATAATTTTTATTTTTTTGCTTCGTTTCATCTACAGAACTTATTCCAATTGAAAGCGCCTAGAACATGAGTAGTCCAGTTCAGGGAAAACGACGTATTGACACGGACTTGATAAAGCTCATTGAATCGAAACATGAGGTAATAAAAATATATACTTTATATTCATGCTAAAGGGCATCGCAATAACTGCAATTATTATTATTTTTCATTAATATAGGTCACAATACTCGGTGGCCTCAACGAATTTTGTGTCAAATTTTATGGACCTAAAAATACGCCATATGAAAATGGCGTATGGAAAATTCGAGTTCATTTGCCAGAACATTATCCTTTTAAATCGCCATCAATTGGATTTATGAATAAGGTTTATCATCCAAACATCGATGAAGTATCGGGAACAGTTTGTCTTGATGTGATTAATCAGTCTTGGACTGCTTTGTATGACCTTTCAAATATCTTCGAATCATTTTTACCACAATTATTAACGTACCCAAATCCTGTTGGTGAGTAGCATGTTTGGTACAGTCATTAATTCTTAGATTATGTGAATCTCAATTCACATCCAAAATACTGGATATAAGAAGCAATTACATAATTTACGAACGACGTCTTAATTCAATGCTAATGTTAAGCAATTTATTAATTCAACTTTTGTATCTTTTTCTTTTGTTTTCATTGCGGATATCCATAGATCCACTCAATGGAGATGCAGCGTCATTATATTTGCATAAGCCAGAAGAATACAAAAAGAAAGTAGCAGGTAAATAAAAATTATACATGTTTATGCAAAGTTAACATGTTAACCCATTTTTAATAATGCTTAGAAGGTAGTTGATGCACTTTGGATTGAGTTTTGTGAATTTATTGGCTCAAAATTTGCATACTAAAAATTTAACGAACTTTTAAAATTAAAAAAAATAACGATCAAAAATCATTTGAATTTTTGAACACTGGAAAGTTCAAATTTTCAAAATTAATTTCGTCGTTAATTTTTGAATTTTGAAATTCCGTTGTAATAAAATTTGTTGATAATCCCAAAATGATGTCAGTAATTTAAATTTAATTACTTTGACCTACAAGATGCGTCAACAATCATCCCATATGAAGACAAGTCAAACTTGATGTCTTCTTTCTCTCCATTTTTGGTCTAAAATTTAATTTTTAATTATTTTGTTGTTTCTCTTTCTTTTCTTTACAATCCATGACTATGCAGATTACGTACGTCGATTCGCCACTGAGGAAGCACTACGTGAGACCGAAAGTAAAGAGGATAGTTCCGACTCAGAAGTATCAGATTTTAGTGATGAAGATGAAGCTAAAGACATGGAGCTATGATTGATCTCAAAATCAGCAAATGTAGTTTGCGCGTAAACAATTTTTTTTTATTATTATTTTAAATTAATTCACAAGAAGAAATAAGCGAATTGCGATATTTTTTTCGTTCCACAAACTTCTTTTATGGAAATGAAAAAAACTTTAATTTTTTTTTTTTCTTAAATTATTATCAAAATTAACGGTCTATTTCTGTGACTCAATTTAATGGAAAGTTTATATATGTCTGTCTTTCTCACTCTATCAATCATTTTAAATCGACCTACATTAATCATGATCAAGGAATGAAAAAGTTTTATCAATATTTTAATTTTAAAATATTTCAAATTTTTAGAGGAATGATAAATTTAATAATAACTCTTTTTTTCGGATAAGTAGTTTCGCGAAAAGTTTTAAAAATGCTTAATAAGAAAGTTTACTATATTAGAATTGGCAGGTGTAATAAGTATCAAAATCGTGGATTTAAAATTGAACTAAGAAGTAGATGTGTTGATGATGATAACAGTGAAATGAATTCAATATAGAGCTATCGATGTAAGAGAGATTTAAGCTATTAATTATTAACAATGTGAAAGATTTTTTTTTTCAATTTTAACTAGTAAGAAAGAACGATTTCTTGATTTGATTAACAATTATTAGTTCATTTGTCTTCATTTCTTAATTTAATTTATAAGATTACATGCCATTTTACGCAAAAAATCATGTTTTTTTATTTCTATGTATGTTACCACAGAGAAACACACACACACGTTTAATAAACATTGAAAGGATAGAATTTTGGAGTGTTGCGAGTGCTTTTTTGGAGCAAAAGGGGTGTCACTAGAATAGGTCGATTTAACGGCTATTTGAAATTCAAAAATTACTTTACTTTTTGAACTTTAGTAATTTAACGAATTTCTGAAATTCAAAAAATAACGGTCAAAAATATTTCAAATTATTTTGAACCTCCTAAAGTTCAAAAATCTACATCGTCATTTTTGAATTTTAAATAACCGTTAATAATTTTATGACAAAAAATTCAATAGCTTTACATCCTTCCTTCAATTAAAATTAAGCAATAGTCATTCTCAATATTCATTAAGCATTCAATGCTATAAGCACAGTGTGAAACAAACATGATAATCTACTCTAATTTTGTTATCTGAAACGAATGTCATTAACTTTTTTTTTTGTCAAGAACATATTCTTGTGTCACCTCTCTGTTGCCTCAAAAACGATAAAAATTACAATTATCTCATTCAGAACCAAATATATTATTTTTTGTAGAAGAAAAAAACATGAAAACAGATTTAAAAAAATATTTTCTAAAGTGAAACTTTGAGAAGTAAAACAAGAAAAAATTTAAAAGAACTAAAAGAAGTAAATAAATATTTTTCCACACTCATACACACATAATAAAAAAAACCAACAACAATAATAAGAAAACATAATAAAAAAGTTAAGTAACAAACGTTCGTAGTTCCACATTAAAGTAGCAATTTGATGATGATTGTTATACAGTTACAGAATTGATGAATAAATAAAAAAAATAATAATAAACACATAATAACGATAATGAAAGGAGAAAAAAAATGTCCAATGTTATTATATTTAAGGCAGAAAAAAAAGTAAAATTTAATGAAATTTAATATAACAATTTAAAATGATTTAATTGTAAGTGAGAAAATAATAAACATAAAAAAAATTAATCTAGTAATAAAATTGATGTAAGCGTCAAATTTAAAAAAATTCTCTTTTTGGATGAATAATAAAGCAGAAAAATTTACAAAAATGAAAAATTCATGTCGGAATTAAATTATTGAATATTCCAAGTATTTCAGATCTTCTTGATATTTCTTCTTGCTAACGTTTGATGGAATTTCCACTACATAAACTTTGTAAGCCACTGGGGAAACACTTCTTCTTCCTGGAATTATGGAAATGATGAAATTCAATTTGGTGTGATTTTTATTTGTGAAATCAATTAAGAATTTGTTTTTTAACGGATTTTTGAAATTTAAATTCTTTAAAACAATTTAAACTGAGTTTGACTTTTGTAGTTCAAAACCGTATAAATGTTTATAGTTTGTTCTGAATTATCCAAAACCTCTTAAATGTTTTATTTTCAGTTCAAATCCATTCAAATGTATTATTTTTCAAAGCAAAACCATATAACAGCTAAACATTCAGATTCAAAACATCACAAATTATGTAAACTTTCTAAAACCATACAAATGTTTTAAAATCTCAAATGTTTCAGATTCATTTTAAAACCCTACACATTCGCTTGTGTTTCAAAACCCTACAAATGTTTTCTTTCTCCTTCCTTATCTTCATTAAAGTTCACTATTTTAAATACAATTTTTCACCCCTCCAAATGTTCATCAAATATTAATTAAAATTAAATATTCATCAAACTAATTTACTATGACATATAAAAGAGTTCAAGGCACAATTATTGTTGCGTTTTTCAATTTCATGAAGCAACATCATGTTTAAAATGTATTTCACTTAAGCTCTGGAATTTTTCAAACCATTTTTTACCAAGCACTTATGGTCGGAATTTCCAACTATTGTGTGTTTAAGGTCGAAAACAAATTGAAATCTTAAATTGGTATAGTCTGTAAATTAAGTTAAATGCCCCCGTACATCTAATAAGAAGTAATTGATTCTTGCTGTAGACATGAATGAACCTGTTACCGGACAAGATTCATCAATATTTGATGATGAATGCTTGAATAATTTTATAAATAAATAAGGCTACTCACGTCTTTTGAAGTCAACATTTTTAGGCTTAAAGTAAATATCATTTGGACTTCTTACAATTCTCAGCCAGCACGTACAGCAAAACATCTGAAAAGTTTCAACTTTTTTTAGTCACTTCTTTGCTTAAAACCTTTTTTTGCGATGCCTTACAAGTAGTAAAATTGTCACAAAAACTGTCAGCATCGCCATCAAGTCAATTATATTAGAATAATGCATTTTGACAGCTTAATAAAGTCTAAATAGCTTGTTGTTCTTCTATCGTCTAACTAATAATATTATGTATCATGCCTTACAAATTTGAGAACTGAGAATAATCTTTGAATAAAAAATAAAAATCTTTCGGGAGTCAAAAGTCAGCTTCATTCTCGCTATGATAATGCCGATAATAGTTGTGTGTTTCTCATCATGATGAGAGCAATTTGTTTATTTCTTCTTAATCTTTACTGAGTATGAAGATGAGGCATGCAATGGAATTGATTGGATTGTTGATATTTTGATGCTAAGTTCTTTGAAGGCACAGTTTTTAGGGGATTTTGAGGTTAGAAATTGTCGATTCTGAATAGTGAAAATCAATTAATCGATCCAAAATTTGACCATAAGCAGGCAAGACAAGTTTGTAACGGGTTTAAAAAATTCAAACTTTTGCATCTCTTCGAATGAAATTCAAGTCAAATTCAGGGTCAAATTTTTGTGTATTTTTGCTTCTGAATATTCAATTTTTGAATCTTTTTGATAGATTTTTCTCATCGTTCAAGTTTATACTCAGTCCTTTGCATCTAACTAAAAGTTTAAAATTCAAACTTTTGCATTTGCTTCGAATTTTTGAATTTTTAAGTTCAATTGTCGCATTCTAAAGTTCAAAATTTGGTCTTAATTCAATTTTTGCATCTTTTGAGTTCAATTTTTCAGTCTTAAAAGTGAAACTTCTGTTTTTGCTTCAATTTTTTTGCATCTTTGAGTTTCATTTTCGCGTCCTAAAGTTTTAACAATAATCCTGAAAAATCAGACAAAATGAAGCTTTTCTGCATCTGAAATCTTCATAACCTGAAACATTTTAAACAAAATTATCAAAATTCGGCCTGAAATTTAAATAAGAGCATCAATGTAATGCCATAAAGTGTACTAAATAAGCACCAAACGTGCTCATGATTCAAAAGTGATAAAAACAAAATATTTTTTTGATATTTTTTCTACTCTTTAATTTTAATCATTTTATTTTGTTTTCCAATTTTTTGCCACTTTTTCAATATTTTTCGTTTTATCAATTTAATTATGTACACGATTTTTGCCTTTAAACTACTCATTACTCATTATTGATCTTTTTTTTGAATTTTTTTGCTTCTTTTTTTTTTGTTATTTAATATTTTTTATGTAAGAGGAATGAAAGGATTAATGGAATGTGTATAATATTATATTTTTTTGACAAAAAAGGGAGGAAAAATACTTTTTTTTATTTTCTTTATAATATTATACATTTATTAATATTTCTTGTAATATATGATAACAATTAAATGCAATGGAAATGAAATTTTTTTCGTCTTCCGTTCCTTTTTTTTGTATTTTTATGAGGTTTCATAATAATTTAGTAAGTATCTTCATAAATCTTTTTTAAATATTTAAATATAATTCTTTTTTTTTGATATTCTTTTTCTGTTTTTTGCTTCTGAAGTAAAGACAATAAAAAACATACATCCGAGAGTTATCACAAGAAAAGGAAATGCTTTTGGTTGATGTCGTCTGGGAAAGCTTCATTTTATGGATTTATTGAATATTGAGTTGACTGTGATTTATGGTTAGTTAGAGCAAATCGTTGTTGAGCTTGGATTTGTATTAAAATTGACTTTGAATTTTAATATTTTGTCAATTTCAAATTGAGGTTATAATTGGAACTGGATCTAAACCGTCAACTCAGAGACATTGTAGTGCTTTAGTGATTTTGTTGAGCTACACGGATTATACAACTAAATTAATCCTGAAGGATATTTTCGACCAAATTTAATAACATTTTGAATTCTAATCTCACTTTTTGAGCAGAAAATTGATTTTGAGTACAGAATTCTAAGTTTATTCTCTATTATCCAACCAATAAAGCTCCCCAAACCAGACACCAACCCAAACCTGGATGTGATTTATTGATTATTATTTTTTAAAAGGTTTAATTAATGAAATGAAATGCAAAAATAGATATTATTTAAGTTTTTTACTTTTAACGTCTTCTTTGAATAGGTTTTGAAGATGGAGACACAGCCTTAAATATTCAAAAAATCTTTATTATTTATTAGTTTATTCATATTTTTGGGGTGTCAGTTGCTAGTTACAAAAATATTAAGTTTTAAAATCGATAATAAATGAGGAACTAAATGAGAATGCTAATGAACATTTGTACATTTCGTCGATACTTGATTTAGAGATGAAAATTTTGGCAATTATTCAAAATAAATTGACTTGTTTGACACTTGCTGTTTTTCTGATTTGAATTTTAAGAAGGAAAGATGAGAATTGAACTTGGGATTAAGATTAAATCGTTGGTTCAAATTTTGAACTTAAATTTTGTTTTTGATTCAAATTTCAATTTAAATTCAAGAATCAATTCTAAGTTTAAATTAAAATATTTGGATTCATTTTAAATCTAATAATTCAGTTTGATACCAAATTCAAAATCAATTTTGAATCTGAAGTTCAAATTTCAATTCTTTGATTAAATTCGAATTCAATGTTCAAATTTAAAATTCTTGAATTGATTTCAAAGTTCAATTTTGAATTTCTTAAATTTATTCAAATTTAATCTCAATCTAAAACAAGAATAGGAACACAGTAAACTAGCAACAATCCCCAAAGATACATTTTTTTGTAATTTTTTCTTGAATTGAAAGTTTATCGAAAGTATTAATCCACGATTATTTTACATTATTGACGCAAAATGTATAGAGTTTTTCAATGTTTTTAATCCACTCAAATCAAAAGCTCATTATTATTTTTTATTATTTTTTTTTTCTTTTGCTTAATAAACATTTAAACGTTTCTTATTAATGTCATACTAATGATTAGGCCTTTTTTAAATTTTTTTAATAATTCATTAATACTTATTAATTTCCTTGTTTTTTTTTTTTAAATAATTTGCAATTTGCTTTCATCTCAAAAATGTCAGATTTATCCATTCTTTCCATAATCCTTCAATTCTGTTTTATTTCATCAAATTTATGATAGCAAACAATAACACAACATTTGTAGAGAAGTTCTTGATGCTTTCGGATTGATTTTTGTTGGAATTTGAATTTTATGAGGTTGAAATTTATTGATTAACCATTGATATGTTTAAAGGATAGATGGAAATGTGGTTAAATTGGCTAGGGATGTGTTTTTATCACCTCAGGTCAAGGTCATTTACTTCTAAGTAAAGAATTAGGTTAGTCGATTTTTAAGGAATGCAAAGCTTGACAAACTAGAACAAAATATTGTTTTGTAAGACATTAAGGACCAGAATCGATCTGGAAGTTCTGTCTAGCATTTTGTCAAGTTCATTAAAAATCATTTGAACGAAAAATCGGCTAAAAAAGTTCAAATTTAATGAAATTCTAACCTAAAAATTAAATTCAAACCGAAAATTTATCAAATTCCAACAAGAATCCCATCCTAATCATCTTCAGCTATTCCATCACATACCGACTACTTTATAAACTTTTTATATCAATCTAACATCATCAACTATTGTGTGGAAGGGAAAAATATTTATGGGAGCAGCTAAGATTTATATTTTTTTCACAATTTTATTACTTTCAGTTTTCTATTCTCCATTTTATTAGTTTATAAAAAATAGTGTAGATATTTTCTGATTCTATGATTTTTTTTACTTCTTTGACCAGCAACAGAATTTCTCAAAAATTCATCATTTTAACATTGTTATTTCTATTTATTAAGTATTTAATTCTCTTTTTAAGTTTCACAATACAACAACCATTTAAATTTTTTTTTATATCTTTCTCATTGAATTCACTGAAATTGTTTATTGTTCTATGGAGCTATGTGCTTGTTTAGAATAGTGTTTATGTTTCTAGTTCTCTCAACTGATGAAATGTAATGAAATTTATATAAATTCTTAAAATGCTTTGTTGTAACTAGAATGACACAAAGTTTTGTCATTAACCTTGGGGATCTTGACATGTTACTGCTGATATGTTTGCCTGACTGATTTGCTTTTAGATTTGTGTAATTTTTAAATTTTGAGTTCAATTTTGAAATTTTCCTGGATCTGGATTTAGTTTATTCATAACCTTTTAAAAGTGAATTGTTTACTTTTGTATAAATTTCATTTTATTTGTAATAGAAGCTAATCGATCCAGTAGCAAACTATAGAAAAGTCATCAGTAAAGTCAGTCAAATAGTAACAGCATGGAGTAAACTAAAAAACTCAAAGAATCCATTCAAAATTCAAAGAAAAGGTCAAAAAAGTGAAAATTTTGAATTTTCGAAACAAAAACTTCAGAAAAATGTTTAATTAAGTTTAATTACTATTCAATTTACTTGTTAAGTATTGAGAATTCGATTATTTTGCTGAATCTTGAGCAATATTCAAGAATTTGAAGGAAAAATCTTACTGGATCTTTAAAAACATCTCTGAAATCCAACTGGATCTTTCGTACAAATCAATACTCAACAAAACTTTGTGTCACAATAATTAATATACCACTTGAAGCTGATTTAATAGATTATGTATCTTCGTCCTACAATCACAAACTGTTTCATTCATTTTCACTACAATAAATCTGTCCTCAATCAATTCAACTACAAACTTTGTTACTAAGACTCTTACTAAGTCGAGCAAAAGGGGGTTAATAATTTTATTTATTGAAAATATTTGTCATTTGAGATTTATAGCTGCTCGATTATAATTGTATAGAGGATATTAAAAAAGAATGAACTTTTTTACATTTAAAATGCTAATCAGAAGTTTTGATAATAGTGATTGCCATAACATTTCATTTTGAAAATTCTTTATATTTCTTCATTTTTTTTTGTGTGTGTCGTCAATTCTTAATTATAGTAATTATTTCATTCACGAAAAGAATAAAGTAATAATTAATAAGTTCTTTTCAGTACAATGAATAACTGAGCAGTTTTTTTTACATACTAGACTTTTTTCTGATATAATTTATGATGCTCAGCTCATTAATGCACTTTATCAACATTGATATTTACATGCTAACGAGTTTTTAACAATTTTTTTTTATTCAGTTTAAATGCATAGAGAAATGTTATCCTAACTGCTAATATTCCTCAAAATGCAGCATATATTATTAATTAATCTTTCTTATTTCATCATAATGTAATGTTTTTACCATAATGCTTTCATGTTTCTCATCCTATTATGTTTGTATATTATTCTCTTCATAGAAATCCTTTGCCATTTATTTGATCTTTTTTTTACTATATAATTAATTGTATTGTCCCAAGAATATTTAGTGAAAAAATTGAACGAATTTCCATTAACAAACTTTTACATTAATACTTTTTTGTTTGCATATTTGCAAAGGGTTTTTATTCTTCTTTTTTTTTGTTACTAGCTTAAAGAAAATTAATAAATAAATAGGAATTTTTTAACAATTTTTGGATCTTTTTTTAATATTTTCTAATGAAAAATAATTATTTTTTGTAAAGTTTTTTATTGATAAAAAAGTCAGGAAATTTGCTAGAAGCAAACATATTGTTTAGAATTCCAAAAAGGAAGAAATATTTTTTGATCAGAGGATTATTGATTAATGATGGAAAAAAATTTTACCGGTTTTTGAAATTTTGAACTGAATTATTAAATTTTTGACTTGAATTTTCCAAGTAAACATTGCTGAATTCCAATATTTTCTTACAATGTATTGGAATTATAGCTGAAATTTGTTGGTATTATTAGTCCGCAGAGTGACACAAATTCTCTATTTGACATCCATATAGAATATCGACCTAAAGAGATATACATGACTTTTATATGGATTGCAAATGAGACCTTTGAGCCACTCAGAATTTCATTTACCGAAATTAGTTCCAAATATTCCAGTAAACTAATGAAAGTATCAATTTTTATATTGAATATTCCCATTTTTCCAGTAAATTATTGGAAATTTTCCAGTAAAAGTAATGAATAAATCAATGTTCTATTGGAATACTTCCAATATTTCCATCAATTTTCTATTTGAAGTTCATTATTCATATTTTGAACTTATTTGAAATATTTCCGTTAGAAATCTTTCCAGAGATGCTTCCAATGACTTCCATTACTTTGTTCAAATCTCAATGGAAACAAAAAGCTTGAATCTAAATTTTGAGCTTTTCAGACTTCAAAAAAATTTCAAAAATTTATAAAAATCCCTTAGTCCATCAATCAACATCCCTCTAATCTTTTAACAAAAAAAGTCATTTGCTTAATACAACATCTTCAATATATGTATAATTAAATCACGATATGAAAAATTATTCACGAAAAATATTATATTCTCTTATTTTTGTTTTGCATGTATTGTCAATAAATTTGATAAGAAATTGAGGAGAAAAAGGTATGAGCAAGTTGATATTAACAAATACTTGAATTAACACATTCGTCTATGTCATGTCTTAAAACTATCAACTTAGGGGAAACACATTGACCAAATTTTGTGTGTATGTGATAAGGATCTGCTACATTTCAAATTCATCTTACTATTTTTGCTTGTGTTATTTTTTAATAATTATATTAAGTACAATTAATCACAAATAACATATATGAAGAACATTTACTTCACATTTTTTATACTTTTCATCAATAAGACTAAGAACAAAATTAAGTGTGTCGATTCTTATAAAATAAATTAAGTTCAATGTTAGGTGTGAATTAATAAAAATTAAAAGCATAGCTCATAAAATAATTAAATAAAGTAAATTGAAAATTATTTCAAATATTTGACCCGATATACTTCATCCTTACTTCTATTCGGCACATGAAAGGAGCCAAAAAGAGAACTAAAGATGCGCATTTCTCATATTAATTGAGAAAAGAGATAATTTTAGCAGCAGCAGCAGTAAAAATTTTAAATTTCAACCTCTTTGGGTTTATATCAGAAATAAATAACTTCCTCTTCCTTATTCTGCTCTTTTAAATCATTACCATTAGAATTAGTCTTGTTGTTATTATTTATATTGCTATTATTAGATGATAAATGATTGTTTGGTGAAACCTTAGTGAGCAATGGTGCTGTGGCTGATCCATGTAATGAGACACTTCGTGTTTTTTGTGGTGTTTCGACTGTTTGCTCTGTTGGCGCTGCGTCAGAGCTTCTTAAACGATATCGTTCTGGTGCTTGCGATTTAGGATATGTGTTAGTTCTGAATAGAAAAGGATTAAAACTCAATAAAGCAGATTCATGGACAAATAATGAGATTCTCACCTTGTTGCTGGATTCCCTGTCTGCTGGAGATGTTGGGGTGGATTTTGATATTGAGGAGCTGGAATAGGCTGCTGAATAACAGCGGGACTCGAGCCTGTTCTCGAATGATTCGGCACTATTGCTGTTGGCTTTATTAAATAGGATAAACAGTCATTTAATTGGAACTTAAGGATATCATCAGCTACTACAAGTCGGACCTCGACTCGGTTAATGTCATTGTGTACAGTGCAATCAAAAATTTACCTTTTTATCGGCCAATTTCAATGGAAACATTTGAGTTACGCTTGCAGGCGATGTGAGAGTGTTAGTTGTCGGTTTTGTGCTGTAAAACATCACACGGAATGTCAAATTTTAATTGTTAGTGTCAATTTTTATGATGTGAATTTCACGCAAAAATTAAAAAATGAGAGTAAATGTGGAACTGGATATTGATGATAATTAAGATGAAGGAAATTGAAATTGATGGTACTCACTTTGAGAGCGTTGACAATTTAAGCGGTAATTGTTGCTTAACACTTGTTGGTATTTTTGGTGAATTTGTGGCGCTTGCTAAATTAGCTGTTGGTGGTTTAATTGCTGTAATAAAGCATTTTAAATGACGTCAATTGTGTCATTTGTTAATTAATTTATTTTTATCATCCTCACCTGGCATTGGCTTATTCCATCTATTGTCTTTACGAATGCTTGCATTGATTGCTGCTATAATTCCGCCGCCGTCTGTATGATGCTCATCTACACCGGAAATTGATTGAGTATCTTCATTATTCACGTTTACAGGTTGATTAACTGGAATTGCTACATTTGGCGATATTAATAGTCCCTGACTCGAAAGTATTTCCATCTTTCTGTACAACTGCTCACGTTGCTCTTGAATGTCTTGTTGTTCCTTCTTAATTTGCTCTTTTAGAGCTTTTTGCTTCTTCTTCTCTTCATCAAGTTCGCGCTCTTGCAGTTCCTTTTGTTTTGTCCATGCCGTCTTCTCTTCTTGTAGGCGATCTTGAAGATTTCTTAATTCCTCTAATTGATCATTGTGACGATACATATTCTTGGGGTTCTCACGATAATTATTAAGTTGACTTTGCAAGCTCTGTATTGTTGTCATTTGTTGGGATATGATACACAAAAGTGTATGTAAATTATGGGAAACTTGGAGTGCTGCATAGTTATTATCCTTCAACATTTCCGTTGTCACATGTTCCGTATCTGTCATATTTGACATGGAATCTAAATCAGATGTTGTTGATTCGCGTTTCTCATGATCACGATTTGAGAAATAACCAGGTGATAATGTTGGTAGGCCAGCATCTCTTGCTAATTGTATATATGACTGCTTATTACTTCTACGTTCATCAAAGCCTCCAAATGTTTCTGCACGCTTTGGTAATGTTGGGGAAATGTAAACATCACTTTGTCGTTCACCGACGGAACTAAATGATCGAGATAAAGGCAAACCCGTAGCTGCTGTATAAAGTGATGATGCTAATTGACTAATATCTTGAACAGCAATTAAAGTACGTTTCCATATTTCAATTGGATCACAATCATCAACAACTAAATCACGATAGCTTCCAAAGCTTGAAATGAATGTATTGACACCAGGACTTAATTGTTCTGCTGCATTCGGTGCAAATGTTCCTTGACGATTTAACAATAGCTCTAAATGTAATGCAATTTTTTCTTCTAATGCCATTGCTTGCTCAAAGTCCTTTTGACGCATTTTACCTGTATATTGGAAATGATGGAAAATATTAATTGACTATTCTTATTGATTCCACAAATAAAGCTTTCATGAAAAGCTAAACTACGAGTCTACAATTCTATGTCTATAGATTACATCAACTAAGATAGAATGTCCGCTTAAAGACATGGCACAAAAACGCATTTTAAAATTGTTATTTAAAAAGTTCAAAAACAACGGTCAAAAATTATTTGAAATTTGTTTGAAAATTTTCAAACTTTTTAAATAACGGTAAATTGGCACATGAAGAGGAAGATAAGGAGGAAAATAGGCTAACTAATAAACAAATAATTTCTACGTCATACTGCAACATAAAAGAAAATTTTCTTTTACCTTCAAGCCCACTTCCCACTTTTTTTTTATCACAATGCATTTTGATATGATACAATATTTATCATAGCATTAACAATTTATAGTCAATGGCAGATAGGGGGAATAAATGAAAATGGATTTTCTTGTTAGTTATTTACAATTTTTATGTGAGAAATATGAATTAAAGCAATAAATGACATTTTTTTTACATAAATATTCAAGCATAAGTTAATTAACTTACATATGAGATCTCGGATATAGGCTTGCTTTTCATCAATATGTCGCTGTTTCTGATCGGCCGTCAATGTGTCCTCATTTCTTGTATCATCGGCGGGACAATCGAGTACAGCAGCACGTATTGATTGAATCCATACATTTTTATCTTTTGGATTTTGTACTTTCAATTCATACATTTCAGGATTTGCGGGGTTTGATGATATTATATAAATGCCACGTGAATCGGATGCTTTTTCTCTTATCAAGAGCTTTTGTAGGGTTACAACACCAGCCTGAAATTGGAAAGGATTATGAGTTTAATTTTTAGTAATCTTTTTAAATCTGATGGGATTAAATTAATCCTAGGATTTAATTTTTAATCCATTTCTAAAATTACCTTATTTTCTGGATTGAAGAATGTGTATTTATGAGAATTTTCTTGCAGAAAGAACAGACAGTCGGATAGAACGACAACTAATACTGTGAGCATTTTTGACCGACCCTGCATTAAAGTTGCTAAGCCTTCAAATCTATAATAACAAAAAAAGTAATTAATAAACAAAAAATGTTAATTCATAATTAAGTTCAGAACTCACTTCAATTTACGATTTGATGACATAATATCTGACTTCTTAAATTTCATTTCTTTGATTTTTATTTCTTTGTAATCAGATCTTTCGTCAATCAATTTAAGAATTGCATGCGATTTGGCATCAATTCTTTTGAAAATTTCCAACTGCCGATCTTCCTTATCCTTATCAGCAACACGCGAATCAACATCAATCAAAATCTCTCTTACTAATCTCATTGCCTTCATGAGCTTTTCTTGTTCAATTTTGTCTTCGCCAGAACTCTTTAGTAACGGCTGAATTAAGAGAGGATATTTCGTTAGGCGTTGAGTGACAAACAAGATGCACTCAGGAATTCCTTTCTTCTTCAGCAATGGATTGTGTAGACAGTGCTTATACCATTCAGCGAATGTCTGATCTTCAGTCATGTAATACTTAAATGTATCAAGTGCTGAGCGATGATTCGAACAAAATTCACCTGTGGAAATTGAGATAAAATTTAACGGTCATTTGAGATTTAAAATATCTTCGTTAAAAATAAGATTCAATTGTCAAAAGTTCGTTATTTTGAACCGATTCGAAAGAATTTTGAATAAAAATATCAAGAAAATTTACACAAAAATGAATTCATTATAGCAGTCACGTATGTGTCTTATCGAACGGAAATTCACAGCAAAACTAATGAATTGAAATTAATTTGAGGTGGATGTCCGAATTATAAAAATATAATACAATCCAACTTACCGTAAGCACTTTTCAATTTTTGCGCTGATAAGGCAGAAAAGAAGTCGAGCAGAATATCAGCGATACTGTCAACAATATGATGTTCACGTTGTTTTAAACGTAATTTTTTAAGAAACCTGTAAAGTTATGTAAAGTCAATATTAAGCACATAATTAATTAATGTATGGGACATACAATATGTGAAGTTCAGTTAAATCTTGAAGGCGTGGGAACATTCTCTCTAAATTAAGATGACTGAAATGACGCTGTAAACTGTCTACAAATACTTTCTGCATTACTAATAGCGTCTGGCAGTGATGTTTCTCTGTCATTATAAATTCATAAATATGCTCTTGTCGTTTAACTAGCTTATCTTTTAATGACTTGACAACTTCTTTTGGTACACTTGGCGACCATGAATCAGGCTCGTCTATTGCAACGCCTAATATTGACTCAGCACCTAAATCGTGAGGTCCAATTTGTGCCTCATTTAAAAATTCATCGCGTATCAATGGCGTGTCGTCCGAATAGCTTAACAAATGAGAAAGAGAATTAATAAATAAAGTTAATACAGGCATGAATTGTGTGTGTAATTATTGTTAAACAAAAATGTGCATGATAAATCAAAAAGTTAATGCTTGAAAATGAATAAAAAGCAACAAATTCAAAAATATATGAATTATTGAAAATGTTATCTTAATAATTGTTAATAATATCAATTTCAATTGACTTTTGTATCATCTTTTATACTCACTTGGCATGATCATTTGAATGTCCATCGTAATAATCTCGACTATCATGATGTGAATTGTGGCTAATTATTATTTTTTTTTTTTTTGTATGTTTTTTTTTATGCAAGCAGAAGTTAAAATTTTTATTTGAAACAAAAAAAAAAAAGAAATGAAAAAAATAAATCAAAAACTGAACACGAAAAGAATATGTCTAGGTAAATTTTAAAATAGGAAATTGTATATATTATGAGATAGATAAAATAGAGTAAATTTCATTTGCAGATGCTACATAGTTAACTCATGAGTTTTTATTGCACAAATGAGAATGCTAAGAATAGTGAGAGAAAAATGTTCTTTAACAATATGAAAATGAATCAGTTACTAAACAGACATTTTGTGGTTGCAATGCTTTCTATTTTTGTTAGAGCTTTTCAATTTTTGCACTTAAAGTTTGTAACGGTTGGTTTCATTCTGAAAATTCTTCGTTAAAATGGAATTTAAATTTTAGAAATTCGTTAAATCTAGTCAATTTGAATTTCAAATGACCGTTATTTTAAACCGATTTGAATTCTAAATGGCCGTTATTCTTAATCAATTTGAATTCTAAATGACCGTTATTTTGAATCTATTTGGAAAAACCAATATATATATATGTGGTCATGCAGACAAACTTCGCCCCAAAATCGCCCCAAACAAAACTAACACCATCACATTTTTCCATTGTTCTCCGTGTAAAATACTAATGATGGTGTTAGTAAATTTCAAAAATTTAACGGTCACTTTTTCATATGACCACATATATACATATTGGGAAAAACTATTCGTTAAAAATTTAGAAATCCAATTCAAATTAAAATTTACGTTAAATTCAACGAAAAATTCAAATTTTATAGCGAAAAAATTCAAATTTAAAATTTACGTTAAATATAACGAAAGATTCAATTTTTATAAAGACAAAATTTAAATTTAAAATGTTAAAACTTAACGAAAGATTCAAATTTTATAAAATCGTTACTCATTAAAACATGAATTTGAAAGGATTGCGACCCAAATTATCTTCATAATAATTAAGAATATATTACAATGTTCATCAAGCTTCAATACAATAGTAAAGTACTTAAGAAGATAACGTAATGGTAAAATAGTTTTTGTATAATTTTACAGATAAATAGTAATAACAATCAACAGCATTTTACTTAATGAGAATAATGCAGAGAGTCGATGAGAATGATAATATTTGTACAAATAAATTCATATATAATGAATTATAGAGATGTATAGATATATATAAGAAAGCTTCGAGAGAAACACAATAGATCTATGATGAATATTTATATCTTTTTTCATGAAAAATAGAACTCTCAAAATAGAACCTACAGACTACATATATAACAATAATAATTATGGCAAAAATGTGAAATTTTTTTTTAAGTAACGAAAGCGAGATATAAGTTTTTATAAGGAAAAGAACTGAATATTAAACATTTTTTTAGATTCTTTTCTGTTCAGATTTTTTCATTCAGAGGAAATGAACCTATCTTACTGCTACTCAAGATTTGGAAAAGTAGTTTGGAAAATTAACACAAAATAATTATAACGTAACTAAGTAAAACGTTGAAATAATAAGGTTCAAACACGAAAGTCCAAAAGTGTCAGATCAACATAAAATTAAGGAAAATAAGTTGAGGATAGATCCATGGGAATGTAACTTTTAGATTCTTTGGGAATGTACTCTTAGCCATCCCACACAATACTCACTTCAACAGACAATTTGGTTTGATTTTCTAAGATTTTTGGAAGTTTAACCTAAAAATTGATTTTTTTTCCATACTGAGAAACTTTGAAATGTCTAAAATAAGTGTATAGCTATCCTATCTGCCTTTATCACTCGATAACCATAACTAAGTTATGAATTATTTATGACAGTAATCCAAAGATAAATTTCAAATGTACTGGATTAACCTCTTGACGAAGTCTTCTTAACCAGTAAGTTAAAGGATTTGGAAATTTAAATAGATCTTAAATCAATTTGAGCCATTCATGAGTAAGAATTTTAGGTTCTCTAAACCATTCCCACTATGTAAAGCTATCAATAAGCCCTAAAAGCTAAGAATACAATCAAAAAGTTCTCATTCCCTGGTCGAAAAATGCGATAGAAACAATTTTTGTGAAATATATAGAAGGAAAAAATGAAAACTTTTTTCACTCCAAACAATCAACATTTTGGTAAGAATAATTAGAAATGATCATCAAGAAACAAAAACATCTCATAACAGATAATGTATATATTGACATAAATGAACTCATATGTCACTCAGAAGAAATTATAAATAACGCATCTACTTGATTCATTTGTTCAGACCAAACTCAAAAAAATTCAATAAATTGGAAAGGTTTAAAATTTTGAAAAAATAATGTCAAATAAAACACAAGAAATTTGTTCATTTTAAGAAGAAATGAAACGACAAAAAGTTCTGTGTGTGATGGTCGGTTAAAAATTGTTTTTGTTACCTAGCGTGATGCGTCACCACGCCTAATTTATTTGCAACTATCTTCCAAGGTGAGTAGCATCCGATTTGTAACGATTGTTTTTTGCCGCTTTTATAATTAACATAGGAAAAACATAATACATATATTGTCATATCAATAATTTCTTTCCTGATTATTTTTCAATCTTTTTTTGCTAATTTTTTAATTATGTTAAATAAACGATAAAATTGTATATTTCATTCGTTTCAATAAAGTAATTCAGAAACGATAATTAGGAAGAAAAAGTTTGAGATTTGAAAGTGAAAATTTAGAGCGTGTCAATTGAAATTTTGGATACAAAAGCTTTCGCATCTTCTCATGATTGTCAGCTTTTGATGCAAAACTTTTCGCATCCTCTCTAATTTGCCTTTTTGATGCAAAACGTTTCGAATCTTGAAGCAATTCTCGTTTCTTGATCCAAAAATTTTGCATTTTTATATTTGAATTTTATCAATTTTTTGATGCCAAAAGCTTCGCATCTTAAAAATATCTTCGAATTTGAATGCAAGAATCTTTAAAATCCCTTCAATCTTGATATAAAATTATTTTGATCTTTTAATCTTAAATTTCTCTTAAAATCTTGAATTTGATGTAAAATCTTTTGCATCTTTTAGTTATCGATGCAAAACTTACTGTATCTTTAAATTTTTGATGCAAAACCTTTCGCATCTCTCAAATAATCATGACATCAATTGACACCCTCAAAGAGAAAAATGAGGCAAAATAGGAAAGAAATAGACAGAAGATATATGCAACTGATGCAAAGTAAATGAAGTATCAGAAAAAAGTTAATTTCTTCAGATCAATTTTATATCCTTTAATAGACATAATTAAATTATAATTCATGAATCTATTATTATTATATTATATGAAAAAAAAAAGAAAACAAAAAAAAAAATGTTATCGATTCCCCATCAGCATGATTTCATTCATTTTAAACTAATTTTGATGTATTTTTTATTATAGTTAAATTAAATAAGGAGCATTCGCAGACATATCACAGATAAGCATTAATTTGTTCAATCTATATTGTTCATAAATTTTAAGATTTTTTTGTTAATAGAATTATCATAGCTCTCGTTTTAAAGGAGTTCCGGACATTATTTTTGAATTTCTTTAGAGTTTGAAAAACTTTTAATAAATTTTTAAATTTTTTAAATTTGTAAATTCAATTTTAAAGATAGCAAGGACTAAGGTTTTCCCGGGATGGATGGTGTCAATCCTGGGATGGAATACCCTAGCAAGGACATAATCATGGATGCAGACTTCGAAGTCAACTCGAGTTTCATTAGGAAAACTTGGCTTTAGTCAATTCGACTCCATTTAAAATTTGAGTCAACTTCGAGTACTGGATCTGAACAAAACTAATCCTAATCACTTGAAACTTAAGAATTCCGAATTAGGAACCCCTCAAACGAGCCAACAGTTAAGTTGTGAACTTCTTTATTAATTTAATTTATATTATTTGTATTAAGATTGCTTAAGATACAGTAAAAAAATGCAAGGTGAGCTATCTAGTATAATTATTATATATTATCTAGTGAGATTCCTCTATGATTATACATTGCAAAAGCTCATGATAATTCATTTCAATAATGAAAAAAAATAACAAATTATAATAAATACGTATCATAACAAGAAGTGCTCAATATATATCGAGTATATAAAAAAAGTAGTAAAAAGAAAGCATTCCTTTGAATTACCTTGATTCATTAATCTTATTAATTCGTTATGTGAGTATATCATAATCATCTTAAATCTACAACCATTGTTAATTTTTATAAAAAATTATCTTTTGTTTCTCTTTACTCATGATAGGGAACTTGATTCTTATGATCTTGATATTTTATATTATATTATTATTTTTAATGTTATTATATCAAATAAAGCATAAGTGACTGACTTTAAAAATAAAAATTAAAAATTAAAGAAATTCTTCTTTTGTTAAATGTAGCATAATGAAAAAAAAAGAAAACTTATTGAAACAAAGCTTATGTAGTAATATTCATAAGAAGATGTGGAGGAAAAAATAAATGTAATAAGTAAATGAATGAAAATTACCTGCTTGTTGAGTTCTTCTTTCCACTTGATGATTTTAAATTCTGCGACTGTATCGATGATAGCGTTGCGGATTTGAAGGTAGATAGGCAGTTGAAAGGGAAGGAAGAAAAATAAGATAATGAATTCGATTAGTCGTGTTATGCTTGATAATCATTTATTATATAATTCGAGTTGGATGTTTGACAAAGTTTTGCTTCTGGATTTTAAAATTGCCCTAATTTAAATCCTTGGATTAAATTTTAAATCCTAGGATTTAAAGTTGAATCGGTTCACATAAATCTGAAGTTTTTAAATTTGAAAAAGCCGTTAAAAACTCGGTAATTTTCGAAAATCAATCAAATTTCAAATTTTAAAAAGCCGTTAATTTTTAAAATCCAAAAAACCGTTATCATAAAATCATAAATCAAAAAATTGACGAGCCATCTTAATAGCTCCTCCCAAAAATCTTAAAATTCATGTAATTTATCTCAAAGATATATCTAATTATAGAACACAAAAAATCCATAATAATCACAAGAAAGAATATAATCCAAATTTACCTTAGCTAATTTCATTTTACACTCTACTGCATGTTCTTTATACAAAGCGAGATTTATCGCCGCTCCACAAGCTAAAACGGTAGAATCATAGAAAAAAAAAATATTTTACATTTTAATTATGAGCTCATTTGGAAATACACGAGGAAATTGCGGAAAACATAAAGGAAAGAAGTTTATGACTCGATTAAAATATTCTCACTTCTTGTCAACCTTCAAAAATTCATGACAAACACGACCACAGCCTTTAATTCGTTCAATTGTTATTGGTGTAGGTCATGAAAGGAAATGAACATTTCATTCGAGTACAGCTTATAACATTAAAATTATCCGACAATTTCCACTGAGTTTTGTGAATTGGAAATAATAAAATGTGGCAATTACCATCACAGTTTGTCGATTGTCCTTTTGTTTTCATTTTATCCTTTTTCTTGCGTGAGAACAGTGAACCTCTCTTGCGTCGCTTCTCGGGACCAACAAACACCTCGCTGGATATTCAGGTATGGATGAAAATCAGTCAAATAAAAGATTAGTTAGTGACTTATAAGGATAGTGTTTAACTTTTAAGGGGGATTTAGGTATCCTCGATTTGCATATCTATTAAGCAAATTGAGGATATCCTTTAATTAATTAAAAATTAATGTATAATGATTAAAAAAAGCATGCAAACTATGTTAAACTAAAGCTATATCCAAAATGTTAATGTTTGACTATGATTGCATCACAAAATGTTATTTAAATGAAACTATTTTTAAAAAATAAAACTTAAATAAAATGAATATAAAGTTAAAGGTCTTAATGATTATGTCTCTAATTATTAACAATTTCAAGCTAGGTCTCTTAATTTATACTTAGCAACTTACATTTTGTCTCTGTCTCTAACACATAATAAGGATCTATCATCTTGATTTTCATCCTCACTATCTGATAATAGATGTCGTGATCTAATTTTTTCACAACATTTTTTCAGATTATTTTTTATGTTTTTTTCATATCATTTCATTCATTTTTATCAATCATAGATTTATTTATTTTTTTCATTTATTTTGTTGAAATTATAAAAACGAAACAGAGGCATAAAAACAAAGAAAAAAAAATTATTTACAAATTAGCTTTACAATTAAAAAAATTTTGCGATAATAGAAAAAGATGAATTATATTTTGACATTCTTTGAAGGTTCTTTCGATTTTTAACGAATTTTTACTTTTTGAATTGTTAACGGTTCAAAAATATTTAAATTTGAATTTTGAAAAAGTGGTTTTCACTTCGAAACCCTTACAAATGCTTGTCAAAACCCTACAAATTATTCATTTTCTCACTCAAAACTGTACAAATGTTTTAAAAGTCCTTCAAAATTGAACCAATTTGACTTTTGTATGGTTTTCAAAACCATACAAATTATTTCACAAAACCATTCAAATTCCTTAAAAATTTATATCATTTAAATTTCAAATTAACCGTTAATCATGATTGTCATTTCATAAAAATTAGCCAAATTAATCAAAATAAGCTTCAATGTCTGTCCGCATTATGTTGAGATGAAAAAAAATTTAAAGAAAATAGTCAGATTGAATTATTTTCATTTTGGGAAGTAAAAGTGGTGAAATAAGAAATTGTCATTGCTTAACATTTAGAAAAGAAGACATTTTAAAAAGTGAAAATTCACATCAAAAAGTATGACAAAAAAAAAATAAAAGTAAGTAAGGAGATAATAATCTCATTTCTTGTTGTTCGTGTCCGTTAGTCATTACAGATGAAAAAAAAACATTATTAGTTAATTCATATTTCATTGCTAATGCCTTATTCGTGCGGAAAGGTGTGATAATTAAATTAATTAAAATATGACGACATCATGCAAGATTATTTTTTGTTCTTTTCTTTTTTCGACAACTTGAGTGACTTGATAAGAAGAAAAAAAGTCTCAAGTCTCTGCACATTTATGATGTCTTTTCATCTTTTTTTGTTACATCCCAAGAGACAATTCATGGGAATGGCTGTCAAATGGAAGCTTTACCCGGGAGACACAATTGAGACTGTATGTGGTAGACATGTTGCTGTAGTTGTCTACACTGTGTTGCTCGGAAAATGACTGTCATTGTCATCCTGAGCGACACAGAGTAGCCATGTGGCTGTAGTGGCCTACTTTATGTTGCTTGGGAAATGACTGTCATCGTCATCTTAAGCGACACAAAGTAGCCATGTTGCTGTGGTTGACTACTTTGTGTTGCTCGGGAAATGACTGTGATGGCCTTCCTGAGCAAAACAAATTAGGCAATGACAGTCATACAACATTCGAGCGACATGCACCACATAGAGACACCTTGTGCCTCTCGGGCAGAGTGTGCTGCTCAAGCACAATATTAAAAAGTGAAGCATAATTCATTTTAAAAATATAATTATGATATAAACAAAATAGAGATTAAACTAAAGAATATTTTGTGTGTAGCTTAATGTTTATAATCATGTGTGCTGTCATTCTTATTTCTTAAAGTAAGCAAAAAAAGTGATTCACAATATAAATAAATAATAAAAAGTTTATAGTAAAAAAAAAAATTGAATTAAGGAACAGACTTTAGTGTATACACAACATAAATCAAAGGAAAAGTAATGATAGATGGAAAGACTTTAAAAGAAAAATATGAGAAAACAGACAGACGAGAAGAAGAAAAAAAAAGAATTTATTTCGTTAATTAGACTTACGGTACGGCATTCTCCTCTTTAACATTTTGAACGGGTGCTATTGATGGTGTAGAGACAGATTTTTGAAGCGGTATTCGACAAACGGCCGGTGCCAAATTTCTTTTGGCATTCAACTTTTCGAAATCTCTCTACAAATAGAATTGTGGATGGAAAATAAGAAAAAGAAGAAGAAGGAAGCATAAAATAAATTGTCATGTTTACTTTTTGAGATTTTTTAAATCAAAGATTTGATCTTTTTGAGTAAACTATATGAATAAATATTTACCGCCAATTCTGCTTCATTTAGAGAATGTGTGGATATGCCACCAGTGCTATTTCGATTCGTTCGATTATGTAATCTTTCATTGGTACGCAATGATTCCTGCTCCTCACTATCTAAGCTTGTTAAACTGACACTACTCTTGTGAGAGTTCTTCGTGCAGTCAGTTAAATCTTCTATAGCAGTCCATGATTTTCGGCGATTGTCATTTAGCGTATATGTCAAGGCGTTTTGCGCTGCCAACCATATTGCATTATATGTTGCATTTGTCGCACTGAGATTTGGTAATGATGGGCATGAATAGAAAACTTTTGATGATGCGAGCTATTGTTTCATTTCATTTGGAAAGGAATTGGAAATATGGAAAAAAGAGAAAAGAGTTGTAAATTAATTATTATTCAATGGTATACAGTGTAGCCTATACAGCAGTAATGATTAATATTTCCTATGCTTTCAATTATTGTCGGATATTTACCGTTGGATTAATAATTCCAATATTTCCGAAATTGGTGTTTTGAGCTGATGAATTTTTCATCTGAACAACGCTTTCGCGTATGCTCTGGAGATGATTTAGTGAGTCCTCTAAAATGCTGTTATATTTTGTTCCCGGACTATGGGGTGTCACGGAAATTATTGGAACCATATTGCAGTTATGATGATTATTTATGATGATATTATTATTATTATTATTATTATTGTAATTATTTGTCTGAGCAGATGGTGTAGTTATGGTGATTGTATTATTTCCAGCATTATTGAAATTATTGGAACTACTTCCATTGGTATACCCTAAATCGCTGCTAGACATTAAGCTTCCTTTATCTTTGATGTCAATTGTTGATACAAAATAGTTTTTTATATTTGTTGGTGTATGCGTAGGTGTATATAATTTTGCAGCAGATCTTGCTGTTGTTGTATTATTATTACTTATATTATTATTTAGTGTTGGTGCATCTAAATAGTCGGTTACCAGATCAGCATCACTGTCGTCGTCTATTATAATGAAAATAAAGTTAACATTAATGCAAATTAAATTAACAACGTAAAGCTAATGATATTAATGAAATGGATGTTCGTGCATTATGAGTTAGAGTTTGGGGATTTGAGTGCATTTTTCACATAACTATATTCTAGAATTTAAAATTGATTTTTGATTCTTTTTTAATTTTAACCTTAAAATTTAAATAAATCCCACTGGATTTAAATTAATCCAACTGGGTTTAAATGTGACATTAAATAAAACAACGAAACTGCATTGTTTATCTGCTCAGTTCAATGATACCCGGAAAAATTCTCTTGTGCCAAAATAGCACATCTGAAAAGCAGTTTTAAAACTAGGTCAAGAGCTTCAATTGAGGGAAACTGACATAATAAATTTTCTCTTAAAACTAGAGCAAACTTAAATTCGGGTTAAATTCACAGGTTGCTTCAATCAACTTTTTCACTTAACTAAGCAAATTTTCACACTAAATGATTTGCATAAAATTGAACTTTCATTCAGCATGGTAGCTAAGGTAACTCCATTCAATATAAAAACATTTAGTTTTCATGACCAACTAGCAGTTAAATCGAAGCAATCAAAAATCAATTTTATAGAACATTAATCTTGGAAAAGTGCAATAAAATAGACAATTTTCAAGTTTTGAGCTTTCCAAAAAGCTTTCGTTTCGCTCAAACGAAGATGCACAAAAGAGATGAATTAAATGAAGAGGATTAGCATATATCAACCACACAAAAAGCAACATAAAAGAGCATAATCACAAAGGAAAATACACAAAGGGGTCGTTTATAAATGATGTCTAATTTTGATGTTCTGGTTTTAAGCAACAAATTTATGTAGCTCAAACGTTACTCTAATGTATCGCGTCACAAACATTGAAAACAACTTATCTAAAACTGTTGCAATCAACCTGTGTGCCGCGGCACATTAGTGTCGAAGCAAAGAATGCTCAGATGTGTCGTAAAATTTGATCATCATTAAAATAGAGCAGTATTTTTCAAACTGTGGTCATCAACTTACTCTAAAGTATACAAGTATACGTTAGAATTAGATATCAATTGGACATTAGCTTGCCATCAACTAGTTATAACGTATTTTTGTCCATTCAGAACAACAGCAAGACTGTATCATATCACAATACGACACACTACAAAAACACTGTGTCATGTCGCAACACGACACACTGCAGTAAGACTAAATCATGTCGCAAGACGATTTCAGACTAATCGTGAATTAGTTTTAAATTAATAGTGTGTCACGTGCTGAGTAGTTTGTAGAATATTATTCTATAGCTATGTGATACTCGACAGTTAATTATTAAAGCTCACGCGACAATAATCTTCTAATATTAGGTTTAGGATTACAGTATTTCTGATATGAAGATTAGAATTTTTAAGCCTTATAATCTTTAACAATCTTCATACAAAGATTAACAAATTATAATCTACTTGATGGTAAGCCTCAGTCGAAATCGTACTTTTGGCAATTGGAATGTCGCGACACACATGTTGCACAACACTGATCTTTCAGATGATTACTAATAGTCCACATATTTAGCAGACATCACTTATAAAGAATCCCATTTCAACAAAATAAAATATTTCGTCATAATATCATGCACAAAAAAATATATGTAGCATAAAATAAAATAATATTGAATGAGAGGAATGAAAAAAGAAAAAACAACAAGCAACATAATAACATGAGCATGAAAACTTATAAAAATAATATTATTATTATTATTATTTTTGACTTTTTTTTTGTATGTACGTACGGTGGAAAATGCACAATAAATAAATTTATTTTTTTGTTTTTTTGAATCATCGATAAAGAGTAAAAAGAGAAGAGAGTCCAACATCAATGACTATATTATTATAACATATAACGACAACAACACAAAATAGCATAAAAGAATGAAAACAATCATATTCTATTTTGTGTGTGTCTCTCTATCAAAAAATCCAATGAGTTCATAGCGCGCGCCACATGTATATTTGTATGTATTTACGGTGTTGTATGCTTCTCTCGCTTATTGTTGTTATTCTTCTTTTTTCTTTTTCGAAAAATATAAAGGTTTGAACACTACGCTTATTTTTCATTAAAAAGCAGCAACAATATTCATTCTCAATAAAAAATGAGACATGACGCAACCGACGATGACTTCTTTTTTAGTTTTTCATGTGATTTCTTTTGCTTTGCTGATGAAGATGACGCTAAACTTAATCCATTTTCTTCTCAATTTACTTCTCTATGTAAATACGTGTGTTTGTATGAAAATATACAGTATGCAATTGTGACCTTTTCAGAATTGTGAACAGCAACAACAACAACAAAAAATAAAATGAAATAATTTGTATAAATAAATTCATTTCGTATTACGTAGGATGTAGAGTGTATGAAAAAAAAGGCATAAACAAAATGTGGCATTTTATGAAGGTATATAAATATGCTATAGATAACAAATTATCAATGCATAGTAAGTTGTTCCCTCACATTCTGTCAATTTTAGTTTTTAGCAGGTTTATTTTCGATGTGGCAAGTGCTACTCATATCATTTTGGGTGGGCTTTAATTTAATTAATCACTTTTTGTGGGATTTTGGACATGAATGGATATTTTTTTTTTTGGCACTTGTTCCTTGTTTCGTGAAATTGAATTGGCTAGGATTATTATATGCTTAAATTGCACCATGTTGCTCATTTTATATTGCATGTTGTTGTATAAGGATTATTCTAGGAAATGTCGCTTATACAAGACTTTCATTTCACCATCTGTTCTGTGCTTTATAAGGGCAACAGCCATCTATTTATAAGAGAAGCTTGAAAATTACACAAGTGAAGCTTTGTTTGAAATACCCGAGATGCACAATGTAATCGCTGTGGTTGCACTATGTCGATGTAAGGAGCTTATTCAGGGAGAATTTTGGGTGACCTTCTCCCCCAATTTCTGGCTACATCCAGTGTTAACAGTAAGACGAGAAAGTACCCTAACTTCATCTTGCCAACTGTTTTTTAAAATTGAAATCTTAAAGCAATGTGCGCTATGCTGCAATGATCCAAATGTTTAGTATTGTTGTATGTCTGGGCTAGTTAGATCCCTAGTCCAGTGGTTCTTATTCTATTTAGGAGGATAAAACACAGATGCACTGAATGAGGTTCTCATATGACTGAACCTAGTTAACATTTTGTCAATAATCATTTTGAATCTTTATAGGAATTTCCTTTAATTCTAAAAGATATTTACCATCTCTAGAATTTTGCCACTTATTCCTTGTCGAAATACTGCACATCTCTGTTTATTGTTACGTTTACGACTATCATGAATAAGCAATACTCAATGCAACACTTTAAAATCAAGCTGGTTCAAGGTTTACTGCATTTTAGATGCACAAGCCAGCCGTTTTCAGCTGTTCCTTAAAGTTCGTCCAAAACTCCAAGCCTGCAGTTTTGTCGTACCCAAGTTCAAGCATTTAAATCAGTTACTTTTTTAAGAATTGAGTGACACTTTACATTCTGAATATCCTTAGTCCCATTCCAAATTGCAGCCTAGTAGCCACTACCTTTCAGAAATGTATAACAGACACCATGCCATAACGAGTCGTGGTAGCCATCAAGCATCTTTGAGAAAAACGAACCAATTAGCAAAAAAATTATCAAATTTCATTCAATTGAAATTGGATCAAAATTCGTCTTGAAATAGCACAAAGCAGTTCACTTATCAAGTGCTGTTAAAATTGCCAGAAATAATTTCCCAAAAAATTCACTTCAATTTTCTCCTCACTTAGATTGTAAATGTTCTTTTCTCTTAAAAAATTGGGTCAATAAGAAGCTCAGTTCTTTAACCTTTCAAGTGCGCTATTGTCATGAGCCCTTAGATACGCCCAACTTGCACGATATCTTTTATTGTACTTTCAATAGAGGCGAAATAAAATAAGTAAGTGAGTTAAACAAAACAATAGCACTTAAAATATCAAACAAGTACAAGTAAAAGTGCTACTTTCTGCTATTATTTTTCATGCACAACACAGCAACCATATTTCGTAAAAATCATAATAACTAAACAGAAGTTCTCACTGACTTGACTTTTTTTACTTCAAAAACGTACTCAAGTTTTATAATCATTCGAGCTCTTCTTTCCTGCTGTCTTAATGGTTGAGAATTATGGAAAAAATCTTCAAAAAAATAGAACACAATGTACAAGTCTATCCCATTGTTTCAATTTGATTTGTATCTTAATAAATTTATTTCGTTCATCTATGAAGTTTTTCCTCTTGAATTATTCAAAAGTTCATCATTGTTATGATGAATGGCTATGCCACATTATGATTTTAATAATCATAAATCATATGATTGAATCATAAGCAAGTAAGAATGGGGAATTTAGATTAATTAATTATGAGAAACCTTTGCCATTTTTTTGCACTCAATTTACCGCATGCCATTTCAATTAAGTCACACATTTTATGACTGTAAATATGATTAAGTAATTAATTTTTTTACCGCACTTGGCCTTCTTTATCAGAACAAGCATAAAAAAATGTTATTGATAAGAGTCTCAAAAACTGTCAAAAAACAAAGTCGTAGATGAGTGATTTGTAGTCGAAGGACAGAACAAAAAACAAAGTAAATGTATGCGCTCATTTCCTTAAGCTATAGAAGATGAAAGTTTGTCCTTGTCATATCCGTCACACACATGTACGCGACTAGTGACTTAATGAATCATTTTATTATCTCAAGAATCCTCTCAAAATTGCTCTTGAATTCTCATCAACTTTTCATGGCAATAAGTAAGGCGGGCCGCAGTAAACACAGAGATGTCAGGGATATATTGAGGTATGGAGATGAATATAAATTGTAAGGGATGGTTAGACAGGTAGAACTTGGTGTTAGCAATTGACAGCCAACAATGGAGCCAGTTTTAGGGCATCATTTGAGAGGTGCCAAGTCAGGAAGTAAGTAAGCTTAGACAGAATCGAGTCTGAAGATATTTTGTGTCTTTTTAGAGTTTCAAACCAGGATTTTTCCTGTCATTCTCAGACAGCAGAAGCTTTAGAAGCCATACAATATCCAGAGTAACCGTAGATTCCCGTATTGTTATCCCCGTATTGCTTGCCATACTTTGAGTCACTCGGACATACAATAAGGATTAGTAAATAGTTACAAATTGCATATAAGAAGGTCATTGTCACTCATACTCCAACCAACGTGAAGATTTGAACTAGATAAAAGTATTACATCCTTAAATGACCTTCCTGTTCCATAAATACATCCCTGGCAAGCGAAAAAAAACATAACAAGAGATATTGCAGTGAAATGCCTTAATGGAAGCATTTATGCAATAATGAACGGATAAAGAGGAAGTAAGGCTGCACAAAGTACATTAATTGAAGTTGACGAGAGCACTTCTTTTTTTATAAAATTAGCACAATGTCAAGTGAAAAATGATTTTTTTTTGTGTCTCCCTTCATCTCCGTATGTGGAAGGAAATAAGAAAATTCAATAATAAAGAAAAAAAAGGCAACTCATATTGGCAGCCAATTGTTGCTTATTTCTTCCCTTTTTTCTCTCCTCTCATCTCATTCGGTGCATGTATTTTTAAGTATCAAGGTCGCAAGGTATGATGTGCTTTCTCATGTATATTTCGGAGTAATTTTTTTTTTGTCACAATCCATAACTTCCTATTATCTATTATTAACAGATTAGTGAAAATGGCATGGATTGTGGTTATATACTTCATATACTTTGTAGTCGTGTGCAGTAAATGTGATTACTTTTTTTGTTGTCATTTCACCTCTTCTCATAAAAATACTTAATTTCTAATGGTTATGTGTCTAAGCAAGCATTACCTGACGACTGTAAGAGACCTTCTGATGAAATGTCATTATCCATTTTTCGAGTTGTTGTCTTTATGTATTTATTTATTATGTTTATTGACAATTCTGGTTCCTGATACGTGTTAATATATATTTTTGAGTAAATTTTTTTCGTCTGTTTTTGTGACAATTGAGCACAATGAAAGGATTGGAATTAACACTTTTTTGTGAGCATATTAATATTTCATGCTTAAATCGTCATTTGATTAGGAACAGAAAATAATAATATAAAGATTTAGGTACGTCGACTCGACACACTTATAAAACCTTTTCTGGTTCTTCTTTTAATTTTTAATGCTCCAAAATCGCCTTTCTCTGCTGTTCTTCTTTCTTATTTATATTTATTTGTGTAGCTGCAATGTCTTCGTCTTCTCGTTTATCATCAAACATAGAGCACTTGTTATTATGGATATGCAACACATACACACACAGACACTAAGAAACATGCAAAAAAGGATGATTTCTAAATATAATAAAAATAAATAGCAACACATAGGACATGATATAAAATTTAATTAATGAAATAAGCACAAGACACAATAAAAAAAGTCTTTTTTTTGTTACTTTAAATTCAACAAATTATGCATGAAGTTATGAAAAATAGAAGAAAAAAAACTTCATATTCGTCGTCTCTTCTTTTCTGTACTTCCATTTCTGCAACGAAGAACATTACAATTTTTTTTTTCTCATCAAACTAAATAATTGTAGGCTAAATTTATTATGCTACAACATGCCTCAATAGTGAATAAAATGAAAAATTAAAATAAAGGTGAAATTTATATTAAATCCGGGTTTTAAAGAAAGAAAAGAAAGAAAAAAAAATTCATTTTAATTGTAGAATTTGTAGCAACAACAAAAAAGTACAGTTAATTAATGTTTTCTTTTTTTGGATGGAACTACAGTAATAATGTTTAGGAACTCATTTAACATTCCAATCCGATAAATTGGACATTACATAGAATGATAATATCAATGTTAATGACATAAATTGCATAAAAATTTCAACACAAATTCAAGTATTGAAAAAAAGAGACATCGAAGGATTAAATTTTTTTTTCTTCAGATTGATTTTTTTTTTCAACCTGTAGATGTTTTTGTGAATTTCACTTGTTATAATTTATCAGCATCACTTTTAAACACTTGAAAACTGTATTAGCTTAACTATATTGCAATAATTGATTGCACAATGACTGAATGGACCGATATTAATTCACATCTTTTAGAAAAATATCTTTACGACTTTACAGAAAAAAAAACTTTTTTTTTTCATTTCTTCTGACTAATAATATCCGAAAGATGTAAGTAAACTGAGGTGATTAATGTTGGAAGGAATTTATGCCACCTCAGAAATCGGAAGCGCTTTTTAAAGTTTGAAATTATAAAAACCGTTTGACTACTTTGGTTTTAAAATTGAAATTTTTAAATTTTATGAATGAATACTAGATTTTTGATGTTTTAACTTGATTATACAGACATTGAAGCTTTGATCCTGATAATGATTCTCAAATGACCATTTTCATGTTCCTTTATTTCGTAGAATGTTTTCATTAAAATTCTCGGGGGATTCCTTTTATTCCATTGAACTTTTTGTATTGTTTATGTTGTACATTCACGCCCTCAAAGCTCATTTGAAGCATATGCGGCAAAATTTGAAACTTGTTTATCATATTTTCTATCTAAATTGAAGATTTCAGCTTCAGATTCTTGTTTATTCTTTGAAATTTAAGGGATTTGATTATTGTGATTAGGTTTCTTTTCTATATCCCATTACTTCTCTCTTGTTGATGCAAACTTTTGACATTGAATTAAAGTAAATCAATTTAATTCCTATTTATTGATATTTACTGTTCTTATCAGTATGATTGTTCATTATTTATCAGGTATTTATTGATAACATTTAATTAAGTACTTCCTTTTAATTTTGATTTGATTTCCGCTGGATTAGTTTGTCAAGTATTAGTGTTATCTTGGTTTGTCTATTATATCAACAACATTAATTGAATTAGAGTTTAATGAACTTTTGCTTTTGAACTTTAGAATCAGTCTGGAGTTTTTCTAGAAGTTTTCATCCTTTGTTTGACAATTTTAGCGCCAAAATGTTTATTGAATTCTATCAAAATTGCATGCATCTTCGACGTACTGTCTGGAATCATTCACGTTTATGTATGATTACGCATATTAAACATAATTTTCAAATCAAGGTTCAGAATAAGCTGAAACTCTCGTTTCAATCTCCTGACGGGAAATAACATTAAGTTATACCGAAAATATTCAATTTATATCAATTCATATAACAAATCTAACTCATGTTATAGTCACGCATTTCGATTGTTTACGAAATCTGCTAATAAATTCTGCATTTTATCAGATTCACACATGTATTGTGTTGCTCATTAGACGCCGTACTCAAATAAATGTGCAAACATTTCAAGTCATCAAGTTCAATGTCATTAACTTTGCCTTGTGTAAAGCTTTTTTTTCTCTTTGTTGTCTGAGCTTTCGTTGTGTTGATAAATTTATTGTTTGAGAATTATTTGGAGCGAGGAAATGTCCTAGATATTTTTTTCATCGTTGACATCCTGGAAACTAGAGAACAAAAAGGTCATGGACGGAATGAAAAATTTTAAGGTTTTTAATTTTTTTTTAGATTTTTTTTATTGATTTTCAAAGAAAAAATCATACAAAAGTGATCGTATTATTTTTGTATTACACTTACTTCTTTTTTTTTGTTGTATATAAAAAAGTGGTGTCATTTCCAAAAATTTCCACGCATTCAGCATTATTTTTTTTATTAAAATGATAATTTTTTTGGTAATTTTCTTTTCAGACAATTTGAAAATTTCTATTGTAAGAAACTGAAAAATTTGTCAAAAATTTTAAGTGAAAAAAGAATTCTAAATGCAATAAAAAAATATGATGGAACTAAAGAATGTGAGGAAATTTTCGAAGAATGAATTTATTTTTTTATTTACATTTTTAGTTCCTTTTTTACTTGTAATTAAGTGTCCTGTAATTGATTTTTTTTTAGTTTCTGATGAATGATCTCTTTTCCATAAAAGCAATTTCAAAATTTTTGTTAAAAAGGAGTTTTTTTTATTGTTTCGTGATGTTACCAGACACTTATTATTATGATTTTCCATTAATTACTTTCCAGGCTGATTATTGTATGAATTTTTTAATAATTTTTTTTTCAAACATTCGCTACATGTTTTACTGCCTTTTTTTCAAACTTCTGTTTACTGTGAAAATGATCTATATTTTTAGCACATTCAAACATCATTTTATTATTTTTTAGTGAATGGCTGTTATTTTATGTTATTTTAGTTGAATTTTTTTTCAATCAAATCTTTGCTGTTTCACTCAAATACAATTATTAAATGAATTCAATTGTTTTTTTTTTCTTTAAAGATATAAGATTATTGTTATAATAGAAACCATTCAAAAAGAAATGACAACGAGAAACATTATCGAATTGTTAATTATGCAACTTCTGGTGGAAAGGATGGACGTTAAATATAATGTACCTTGTCTTGTCGCTTATTATTAATATCAATCATTTTTTGAATAGCGAATTTAAGAAAAGTTTTACTCAAATGACACAAGAATGAGCTTTTGACACAATGTGACATTAAAATGACAGTTGCATGTCATTTATTAGACGACACGTGTGACAGATGTCAAAGGATAAATGTCACATGTCGCGAGACAAGGTCTTAAGGATTCGTGTGACAAGCAACAGTTGCGTTGCATTTTTCACTTTGAATCCTTGTCACATGTTTCATTCTGTGTCGCAATGAGTGTACATCAATGAGTCACATCGTTTCCATCCATTTTTTTTCGTCATCGTATTTTTTGTTTATTCTTCAAAATTTTTTAATTCATCACTCATTTATTTTTACGCGCGACTTTATGTTTAGAGTTCCGTACTCGTTTTAAATTTCGTCATCTTTTTAAAAACGTTTTTTATGTCATTTCTTACTTTCAAACGCGAGTTAATTGGTTTATTGGAAAAACTCGTGTCATTTCCTTTTTGGTTCTGTTTTTTTCAAAAATGTTTTTCTCTTATGCTTGATTCTTTACTTTTTTTTTCCTTACATTTAATGTTTTCTTATTTCAATGCAACTTTTTTTTCATCTTTGTGAATTAAATTAACATTTAAAATTAAAAAAATGAGCAAGTATTAATTAAAAATTAATATAAAATTGGAGAAGCAACAGAAATTGAAATAAAAAAGTTATGTTGGGAGTTTCGGCATCGAAATAAAAAGGGGGTAAAGAACTAATCATCCCTAATATAGAAATTGGAGAGAAAAAATAAACAAAAACAAGTCAAAAGCCAAACTGTGTTGTGTAGAAAAACATTTATTTGTAAAAAAATCTAATATCCATCGCCAGCATATTCTCTACAGTAGTCAAATTAAAACAAATTTGAACATAAAATCTACTTTATCCGTTATCATTATTACTTTTTTTACCATCATTTACGGATTTTAATTATACATTTTTTCATATATTCTTCAACTTTAATTAGTCGTTATGAGAGACATTTCTTTTTTTTCGCGTATTTTTCATGCAGTTTTCAGAATAAAATAGATTTAAATGCTCGCATGGCGACGAAAAAGAAAAAAAATTTCAGGATATTAATTATTATTATCTGATGTTCAATTCATCATCCGAAATTAACTCAATTCAAATTAAATGAAAATTATTACAAAGAAAACTGATTTTTTTTTAAGTTATTATGATTTTTTAAGGTATAAATGATGTTACTGTTACACATTTCTTTCTTAATATTTTCTTTCTTATTATTCATTTCGTGTTTGATTTTCTGATTTTTTTTTTTATTTATTTTTTTATGTTATTTAATACATATTGATTCCATTTTTGATGTTATTAATTTCATCTCATAAATTTTTTTTTTGCTTGATATTAAATTGTTGACATTCTATGAAATTTGAGGGAGGATCTTTCTGGATCTTTTTTTAAAAATTGGAGGAGGTTTGGATATATTCTTTCTTTCTGGTTTTTTTAATTTGTCTATATTGTGTTTTCTGATATTATTCTTTTCTTTTTTTAAATTCTGAATTCACCCAAAAAACTGGCGTAATTTATGCAGTGCTTTCAGTTGTTGTATTTTGGACTGGTTGACCACCATCATTCTATATAGGAGAAAATCGAAGAGATTTAATTTTAGATTCTTGAGTTTTTACTTTCTTCAATGTTTTTTTGTCGGTTGTGAAGATTCAGCGGTTCTCAAAGATTTTTAGCTTACGGCACACTAACTAGGTTTTATAGAAAATTAGCGGCTCTACTGGATTTTGCTTAAGGCTTCAATAATTCAGTGATATCAAATTTACTTGCTCAGACGGTGTCAGAGTCAGTTCTGATTTAACACCACTGATTATCTATCAAAAATGCCGGTAATTTAAAGTTTAATTTCTAAGCTTATTTTAACTCCGGCATATCCCTTATTTTAGTACGTTTATATTTCCAGAGGTACATCCTTTTGGGTTCAAAAGTGGGAATTTCCGAGAATCTAAGCTCAAAACAGTTAAATTGTCTCAAATCTTGAGACTAATTTGCCTAACTTTAATTCCGCGACAAGCCTAAAATCCTGCTAAGCATAGCTCGAAGTCGCCTCAAAAATTCATATGGAATCAAGTCAATTTGAGTCAACTTTTCCAAATAAAAATTCGAATCGACTTCTAGAGCACACTAACATGTACCGCAGCACAAATTTTGAGAACCACTGTTGTAGATGAAAGAAAATATTTGTTAAATGGAGTGCACACATACTTATATAAAAATTTTAATTTTTTTTTTGGTATTATAGAATAGAAGCGATAATGAGAGACGACAAACTAATGCTTGACAATTTTTCATATCTTGTTTTTTTGCTTAATTTTGTCATATTAAAAAATTACACAAGACAACCCAACATAAATCAAAAAATAATTATTATTAAAAAAAAAATCATGATGCATATTAAAAAAAAAGTTTCTAGTGCAATAAGATTTATAGTTAGTCAATGATGATACAAAACAAACACAAAGTTCCCTTTAGCAAGTTTAGTTAGTTATAATGGTGCATGTGATTTTGGTTTTTTTTACGTAATTATTTTACACATCATAGAATAGAAAACTGTATATTTCATTACTCGGTTATTAGAGTATGTTATCTGAATAATTATTATTGATTCACATCTTATCATTTTTTTCGTTACTTTTTTTTGTCAACTCAGCTGTATCTTCCATTAAACTATTGTAAAGAGAGTTCATCTGTTCTCAAAAGAAAAAAAAACACACAGTTTCTATTTCATCTCAATGCCAAATAAACTTGTTTGATACATCTTCTTATGTTCTTAAAATTTAATGCAATTATTACGTTTCTACAGTCTTAACTTAAGCAAATTCATCATTTCTTCCTTACAAGCATTTCATATTCTTCAAATATAGTTTTTTTTAATCAAGTTAATTGTGCCTTCCATGAATATTGGAGCACGTCTCATTTTTGTTAAAACATTTTTTGTTTTTTTTTAATATTTTTTTCATTGGAAATTAAATTCATCTCGATAGAATTAAAAACACACAGATTTTCATATCCTGTTATCATTTGTGTATGGTATGTGAAGATTCTTTACATTTTTGCATTCTCATTAAATTCATTTTTTCGGCTTGGTTTTTTTTTTTTTTTTTGATGATGTTAGTATTAATATTTATATTCTTAAGAGAAAAAATTATTAATAAAAGAAGGGTTTTGGTGGTTGGTGATGGTGTGTGGTATGTGATAGAGGATTTTTTTTATGATATTAAAAGCTGTTGTTCGCATTCAAATTACTGATGAAAAATGGCAAATTTTTAAAAAAAGCAATATTGATATACACAAATTAGCTTCATTTAATACACAAATGTTAGTATTTTTTTTGTATTAATAATTTACCTTTTCTCCTCTATCTTGCTTATCGCTTGTACTGTTTCCTGGACGACGTGCACGTCTGAAACGTCTTCGGCCACGATCTTGTTGTGAGCCTGCATCTCCTCCTTCATGCATTTCACCATTTTGCATATTACCTAAATTAGTTAAGAAAGTTTGTCGATATAAGTGACTAAAAATATTTCTCATCTTCACATATAACATATCATATAGGTACGTATACATAAAGTATGAAAGTCATTCAGGGGGAGTTGGTAGAAAAAAACAAAACAATAAAAATAAAAAAAAGAGGTACCAAAACCGAAAATTTGAACATAAACAAAAAATAATCAAAAATGATAATGAATAAGAGCCGAATTAAAAGATAATGAACTTTTTTTTACACAAAAAAAATTTTTCGTTTAATATTTTCGAAAAAATAGAGTATTAGAAATGATTCATTTAATCTTGTATATTTGGATGATGATATATATTATGATGGAGTAATAAAAAATATGTCAATGAAATTTTGAATTTTTTTTTTCTTATTTTTTTGTTTGATAAAAAATTAATTAAATTTAATTTTTTTTTAAGATAATGAAGGTTGAGTGTGTATGTGTGTGGGTTGTGTGTTGTTTATTATTTTTTTTTTTCAATGAGAATTATTTCCAAATGTTTCATTTAAGACTCATTGTTGGAATAATTACCGCCTCGTGGACCGCCTGGTGGGCCGCCTGATCTTCTACCACCACGGAATCCACCACGACGTCTAAATGCGCCACCTCCACGACGATTGCGAGGACGTCCATCTCCACTGCCATTACGGACATGTCCTCCGGTACGTTCTCCTTCAGATTCGCCAGCTGTTCCGTCTCCTTCGGATGTTGCACCGTCACGTTTTGGTAAACGGCGTCTATATCCACCGTTGAAACCTCCACCGCCACCGCCATATCCGCTACCTCCACGACGTCCAAATCCACGTCTGAAACGTCTTTGTCTTGGCTTCTTATCATCACCATTACCTCCATCGCTTTGCTCTCCATTTTCACCATTTTCTTTGCCTTCTTTCTTGATACGAGTATCTCCCTTGGTTGATGATGTACGACGACGATTTCTTGACCAGTAACGTCCGCGTCTCTTATCGGCAGCATAAGGACTTCCCTTAACTGGCTCGCCTTCTGGACCGGTTACATTAGCAGCTTCACTGCCTTTTTCGCCGGCTACAACATCAAATTCAACAACCTCTCCATCTCCAACTGATCTTACGGCCTTTTTCGGATTATTCTTTATGATAGCGCTTTGATGTACAAAAATATCTTGCTTGTTGTCATTACGATTGATAAAACCATAACCGCTCTTAACGTTGAACCATTTAACAGTTCCAGTCACCTTAGTTGCTATTGTTTGATGTGATTATCGATGCATGATGAACAGACAAAGAAGAATAAGAAGAAGAAAAATGAGAAAGAGAAAAAAAATAACAAAAATGAGTGAGACAGAACGCAAACAAATCAAATGAGTAAATAACAAGAGTCAACGTATTTTTATTATTACTATATATGTGTATATTTTTTTTTTGCATGTTGTGTCTTTGTGTTAATCACTTTATCATATGACATTTCTTCCGTGTACAATTTCGCATACATATATGAAGGAAATGAGTTTATTTCTTTTCAGATTATTGAAAAAAATAAAGAATATAAAGAAATATTAAGGTTTGCGGAAGTAACAACGTACAAAATAACAAGATTATTGTACTCTTAAATAAAATGCACGAAGAAAACGAAGAAATTGAGAAAGAAGAAAAAAATACAATTTAGACTTGTATTGTATAGTAAGTTTGTAGCATAAATCTAATAATAAACGCTGAGCAAAATGTAAATGTATATATGCTCTATATTTCTTTATTATTTCCACACTACGTTCATTCAAAAAAGATGAGCGTGTGCCCCGCGCGTACACAAAGAAACTCTCATTTTCATTCTCGGCTATGAAAAAAACAACTTTTTTATTTTACTGGTTAAGTAAATAATAAAATTAAAGCCTTCAAAAATAATATTCAGCAGTAAATTAAAGATTTAAATGATATCATAAATATTTTGATATCCATGTGCGAATTGAGGCTTTAAAGACACGAAATGAAAAAGAGAAAAAAAAAATTGTTTTCAATGACTTAGCCTGCATATCGAGAGAATGAAGGAAAAAAAAAATTTTTGTAAATATGGCGGACCGAAACACAAAGATGAATGCCGGAAAAAATTTTTTTTGTTTTCATGAAAAATCACTTAGAATCTAGTAAATTTAAATCTTATCTAATGTAATTCAGTCTCATTTGTCAAGATTTACTCATTCAAAGTGTCTCAGTTAAATAAATTTGAATATTTTATGGATAAATTAAATTTTCATATGTGAGCACATTTTTTTTTTCTCGGAAGCATTTCATTTTTCAGGTTGGGTGTAAAATTTTTCCGAGAAACTTTTCAGCACTTTCTATAATTTTTCTAATAATATTTATGACACTAATTGATTGCAGGTAGATTAAATTTTAGTATAAATTGGACTTACCAATGATTTCTTTTTGCACGACTGGGGCAGCTGTTTTTTGTGGTTGGGCTTCTACGGCTGGTGCTAGAAATAGTAAAATTTTCGGTTATTGTCGTTTATTTGGCACAAATAAAGTGATTGTATGGTTGATGATAAGGAAAAATCTTTCTTTGTGCTGATAGGAAGCATAAGAAGAAAATAAATAAAGAGAGAGACAAATAAAAAAAAACTTTAGCGTACCTTCGGTGTCTGTCATTTTTTCCCCCGTTTTTCAAACACGAAATACAAATTACTGATGGTAAATTTGTCTCTAGATCTTCTTCAAGGTCTTAATTGTTTGTTATATTTGCTGTTATGATGGTCTTTATGAGTGACGAATTAGATGGTAAAGCACTCTAGATCTTTAACCTTTTTGTCTAAGATGTTACGTCTTGCTGATGTTAAACCTTTCTTACGACTGACTGATTTAAAAACCTTACAGCCTCCTCTTATGCGTCGTTTGCCTGCAATTGGACAGTTGAAGTGTTCCTGAGTATGTTCAATGTACAAAAAGTTTTTCATTTTAGCTTTGAATTTTAAAAATCCGTTAAAGTTAACTTCATGACTCAGTGACTTGATGCACAAAAATAACGACCATAATTTGAGTGACATGAATGAACTTCTAATGATATATCTCAAGTTATTAAGAATTATCGTAATTTTATCAATTACGAACGTGAATATTAAAAATAAACATAATTCTGTGACGTAGATTTAATTTAGATATGTCATAATGCTTCCATACACACAAAATATGTGCACAAGTGCTATGATAAAAATTTATTATCTTTATAAATTCTATTAATAAAAGAAGATTTTTTTCATACTATTTGATAGGGGTCATTTGTAAGTTATGTAGCTTACTAGGGGATTGTTCCTATAATTTATACAAATTATTGTCAAATGACGCACATACAAATGGAACCTCTGAGGTGTCAAAACCGTCAATTCTTAATACGTAACATTCAATCGCCCCTAATACGAAAGACTCATAAAGAACAAATTTAGGGGTCCATTTTTATTAATCTCGCATAATACCATCATAATATTTTTCATATCAACAACACGATTAACCTTTTAGCATAATTTTTATCTTGTGTTAAGTCTCATTTTCCTCTTTCTTCCGTCTCACACAAGGAAAAAAACTGAAAAATAACATGAATAAACTCATATTTATTTATTTAAATTTATATGGAAGGGGGAATGGGAAACGAAACAAAAAAGAATAAAAACTTTAACCAAAAGCATTTAAATTACCTTAAAAAGGACATTTGCATTACAACACGATATTCTTTAAAAATTTCAAATTCAACGACGTTGTCTGGTAATGAGAAAATACCAGGCATTATAGGATTTGATATGTAAAGGTTATATAAGCATATTTTCGTTAATTGTTAAAGGTATGTAGCTCATAATGAGGAAAATAATTCGCTGTTCCATTCAAATACAAATTAATTTTGTGATTATTAGACTCGAGACGTATTTAGGGATGGGAAAATGCTAGCATATTGTAGAAATGACTCATACATCTCTGACTATCATCCTAACTAAGAATTTTCATTTAAATTGAAGACGAAACTCATTAAATTTACTTTTTAACCCACAAATCAATCATAAAATGTTCCCCATATGACGTCGACATTTACTAATTTGACGCAACAGCGAGAAGAGAGAAGAAAAATTCTTACAACCCTAAAATATTTCTTATCAGTTGCTGAGCATTAATTGATGCATGTTTAGGACATTTAATTAAATCACGTATTTTGATTGATTATCAATAAGTGACAAATTTTGATTTGTAACGCAAAAAAATCAAACATTCGTGTTTAGTTGATAACAGAAATAGGTATATAGTAAAATTTATTAGCTTATATTTAGCAAATGAATGAAGCATACAACGTCGCATAATACTTTTATGATTTAAAATAAATCATGTCTTATTTATTTTGCTAATTATTGTTTGGATTTTTATAGCTTTTCTTATATTTTTTATGGGGTGGTAAGATTTCTAAAGCAAATAGATTTGTGGTTCAAGTTCCTTAGATCAAGGATATCTAAGCTCTTTGTAGCGCTATGTAAGGATGAACAAAATCTTATAAGATGACTCATATAAGGAGGTACCCTGTGAGGTAAAAAATCTTTTGTCGCGACTCTTTTTAGGTTTAACTTTTAGAGGCTTTTTACCTGCATTTACTCTCCTTAAACGATAAATGTAGTTAAACATACAATATACTACCCAACCCGCCCTGGCAAAGAGCATGCTTTCGAGAACTTGTTCATCTTAAATGTACTAGATGACTAAGGATGCTATTGAGCTTTGCTCCCAGATTACTCTCCATTTACGATCCACGCTCTTTGCCTGATAAGGTAATTAAGCAAAAAGCTCCATATGTATTACATGAACGTTCTTAAGGAATATCAATGCAGGTATTTTAAAGGATTTTCCTATTTTCATAAAGCTTTTCAAAACTGAAATCAATTAAATTGACTAGTTTTTGATTTGCTTGTTGAGCATGTAGTAGAAACAAACGTTAAAATTCTATGTCGATAATCATTAAATTTTCCAAAAGCAAATAAAGAATTTTAAGCTTAAAAGCTTTAATTTCGATTAATTATTTGATGCTGTTTACATATGATTATTGAATAATTTGCATTAATCTGCGTTTCTTCAAAGCAAACATTTCAATTTGCTTAAAATTAAATATTCTTTAAAACGTTTGATTCCAATTTTTATGAAAAATCTAAAGCAAAAAGGTAACTGATTGATTAAGAAATTTACGTCATAATCCGTTATAATTTGTACAATTGAACCAAAATCAACATGTCTATTAAACTAAATGCCACAACTTCCTGCTCGAACAAATAATAACTGCCCTTTTAACACACATTTTCCCAAAATAATTTTCAATTCCTTAAATATTGCCAATAATCTTCTTTGCACATAAAATATGATTCATGTTAATTTATTTTTCATTAAGAAATATTTTCATTGATACCATCAATAATCTCTTGATTTATCAATTACATTCATTCGCACTTATTGATAATCATAAGAAACTTATGATAAAATGTGTGGATTTTTCTACATAAACAAGCAAACAACATAAATCGTCGTTGTCGTCGTCATATCTCGTTGCTGTTTGTTGTTGATTCGGTAGATTGGAAAAGAAGGAACTAAATTTTTTTTTGTATGAGACGAGGAAAAAAAAAATTCGTTCTGTGTGGAGGCAGAAACGTCCGAGTTCTCAAGCTGTATAAAAGCACAAGTGAAATGGTAAAATGTGATCAGTTTCTCTAAAGAATCGAAGAAGTGAAAATATAGGAAGACAGTTAAATAAATTTTTAATTTATATTTCCGCAATTTACACCAAGTTACAGCTTTTAATTTTTTTTGGTGACTAAACAGAACCGAACGAAAAAATAATCAACAAGTGAGTGAATTTTTAACATTTTTTGTCACATAAATATTCAGGATATACATAGTGAGGATGAAACTACACTCTTGTCTACTATAAATAAATATTCATAAATGAGACTTCAAATTGAATTTCCGTTTTGAAAACTTTATCCTGCCATCAGTGATACTATTCCATCTTTTCCATATCTCTCAGTTAATGTGAATTTTTATCGAAATGGACATTCCTTTTTAAGGACCAAAAATACAGTTTCTAGAAAAAATTTATATATTTTTGTTATTAACTTTTCATCACTTATTAACATGACATGTTTATTCCAACATGTTAAACTTTTATAAGAAAAATTTGTGACAGTAGCAACAGCATAAAAAGTTTTTTAATTGCCAATATGTGCTGCTGCTTTAACCACAAGAGATTAATAATAACTTCAAAAAAAATAATAATGTGGTGCTTGTGAGTGGGCAATGTAATGAACCAAGTGATAATTGATAAAAGAAACATTCTCATTAGAATGTTTTATGTAACTCATAAAACAGGATATGAATATGCATCAATGAAGCTTTGACTAAAGCGCATTTAAGGGTGGTATAAGAGTTAGACAATTTAATTCATTTCATTCAAAATCTTAGATTAATGACCAGAATGCCAGTTTTAAGGTTTAATGAACTCAAACATTTGAATTTGATTCTGGCCAATTAATATCATACAAATATTATAAGGCTATACGGCGGAAGCTTTGCCGTGTCAATTATCAATTCATTTTCATATATCCTCAATTGATTCCTATCTTAAATACCAAGAACTTCTTTTCAAGTACCTTAATTTAATCATTAATTCACCTGCCCACACAAACAGTCAGACAAACTAAAATTAAGACATGCAAAACTTTTATTACTCAACGATTAACTCCCCAAAAAAGCTCTCTCTCTGCGTAGATTAATTCAATTTCCTTTATGATTCAAATTACGCCCTTTATCAAAATTTTGGTAATGAATTAAAATTTGAATAAAATAGTATAAAGGTGTTTTAATGTTTTAACATAAAAAGTAGACTATAATTAAATAAAATTCGCAATATTGTTTCATTGACTCTTGAGATGAACACCTTTGTTGTCACAAAACTGTTTAATTATATTGTCAATTTAGTAAGAATGAGTAATACCGTTGAGAGTCGTTAAGACAGTCCCAAATCACCGAGCAAGGTGTCTTTTCATTACATTCAGTCTCAATTCTCGCAAATTAAACAGATTGACTTAGATATTGGCGTTTGACTTGCGACTTGCGACAAAAAAAAAACGTAATTAAATCTCAGGATATTTTTCTTCTGTGGATGTTTGACATACATATATAAATATAAAATAACGGAAGCGGAAAATGTCCCTATTTTCCCTACACCTTCAATTTATTGAAGGAAGAAGTCATGAGAAATGGGAATTGATACCACAAAAGTGTATAGCTGTTCATAATTAAAACTATTTTCATATTGAACTTTAATTAGCTCATAATTGTCTTTATTAATATGCAGTAACAAATGCAGGAATTTCTTCGATTAATTTTGTGCAATACGATGCTTTTCGATAAATTAGTTTCTAATATAATTATGATTAAATAAATAGATTGTAACATTTCGAACTGAAATACAATATATGTATCGATATGCAGCACCTTTATTTGCTGATAATGAAAACATATGTGTGTATAATATACTTTATACCTCAAGAGGAATATCATCGATACATATGGAAAATAATAAAAAAGTGAATAGCTTTTAGTGATAATTAATTATTTAAGAACGAGAAACATTTTCCGTGGCTTAAGTGGCTCAAGAACTTTAGAGACTTTCTATTATAAATTATTTACATAGGATATAAATCCTTTAAGAATTTCATTATATTGTAAAATTATGTAAATATCTGATACCGGATGTACCCAAAAGAATCAATTGTTGATTTGTATAAATATTTTAACAGACTTTATTGAAGCAAGCATTTTAAAGCTATGTGCTTGAAGGTTTTCAATTTGTCCCGGAAGCAGCTCCTTGATTCGAGATCTCGATGTCAATGACCAACCTTATAACTTATGTAGCATCTTGAAAATGAATTCATTCAAGTAAATCTTGTCAATACTTGAGAACCGTACAAATGTTTTGATGTTTCTTCAATAATTTGTAAGGCTTTCAAATTTAAATTTCCCAAAACCGTTAATTAGCAAATCTCAAACAAATTCAATTAATGCGTCTAAGTCTAATGTCAACGTTAATAGTGGTTAATAGTAACTTCATAGAGCAAGCAGCCAGTTCATTGAAGAACAATATTTGCAAAAAAACGATTAAGTAAGATTATGAGGCATTTAAAAAGGGTTTCATACTCATTAATTACCATAAATATTCATGATACACAGCAATCTATCATCGAATTATTAGCATTAAATATACAAGAAAGGCGTAAAGTGATGAAAATTGCGCCTGAGGAAATTTCTATTTTTTGAAAATTGACGGAGGAAATTTGACCAATAAAAATATTTTTAAGACTTTTCTTTTCCTTTTTAATGCCCTTTTTCTGTAACAGATTATTTAATCAAACATCAATTCTATTTGATATTGCTCAAAGGCGGAAACGAGAGACAAAAGAAAATTTATTATTTTCAATTTCATCATAAATAATATTCAATTCATCATGACAACGATATCATCACATCTATTGTTACTCGCTGTTACTATTTTAGTTATTGGAGTGCTAACAGCGTCAGCAGAAAATGAAATATTTGAAAGTCGCGGTATCAAGAGTGTAAATGGAGGTGAACAATTAACGAATAAAGGAGGTATCAATTTTTTTATTGAATAATAACTAGAAATTGATAGCTTTCTTGATTCATATGATACCAATACATGTCACGTACTAAATTTATTATTGAAATTTCTATCCAATGTAAACAGACAAAAGACCATTCTTTGTGGGCAGTAGATATGGAAGGTCGCAATCCGATATATCAAATATGGACTCAAAAGCATCAATTGGACGAATGGTTCCCCGCAATGACAGATTCTTCTTTGGATCACGATACGGGAAACGATCTGTACCAATTCAAGGAGTCGATGAGGATAATAATCAGCCCATAACGTGCTTTTATACAGGAATTACAAATCTTTTTCGATGCGTAGAGTAAGTAGCTATTGTCTGAGAAGATGGTTACAGACGTACAATAGTTCATGGAACTGCTTTTCCTAATAATTGCTATGAAATGAAATGTATTAAATTATCCGTGAAGCATCCCACGATTCACACCCACACTAATTATGCTAAGAATTCTAAAAAAAATATTTTTTTGTCTTCCACAGAACCGTCGAGGATCAACAGAAATAAGAATGAAATCAACTTGATGTCAAAATGATGATTAAATAATAGAAAATTCTCCATCTTTTATGCAACATCTATAAACATCAAACAAACAAATATCCAACACAATTGCTTATTCACTCATTTAAAGTTCCATGAATATGGCTGGAAAAATTATTATGGAGCTTTTTGACTGAACAGCATGTGACGACGACAACAACAAAAAAATCTTTTATAAATGAATGAAAATATTTCTTTTACAATTTTCTTTCCTGTTCATTGAATTTAAGATATTTCGTTTTATAATCTTCGATTTATGTGATATTTTTAATTATACTAATATATATATATAAAATGATAAAAAGAGTCATGTATTTTTTGAGGAAAATGCTTGATTTGTGCGAAATGAGAGAAAACAGAAAAAATCAATTGAACAAATCGTTTTATCTATGGAACTGACGACGACACTAAATAAAGTCTTATTGGGAGAATAAATAATATAAAAAAATTTATTTATCTATTTACTTAATAATATTGGCTAGATGAAGATTTAATTATATTTGAATTATGAAAAAAATAAGATGCATTAAAAAATAAAAAACAAAAAAGGAAGCAAAAACACTGTCTATTCATTTCCTGTAATCTTTATCCATGTGTTCAACGAATTGAATAGAGGAATTAAGTTATGAAAATAGATTTATCCATAAAAGCCGTTCCTGATTATAGTGAGAAAAACCACAGGAATGAAAATTCTATGAATTTACGTAGTAAACATATTTAATCGAGTGTACTGAACCTTTTATATGTTCAATTGCACTATTCTGTCTACTTTGATGCGGTCTGATATAAGAACTGAATACTGAGTAAACTTCCAGGAAAAGACTCATGCAATCTAATTAATTTTTACTACATATTCCAGACTTCATACTTGAATCCCTATAAAAATTAGCACCCATTGTCTGTGTGACATGAAACATGCTTCAGCACCCAATAATAAGTGCTATTCCTAATTTTCTCAAGCATTTTTCATCTTAAATTCATAACCTTTTTTCAGACCGGACTTATGAATGACTTTTCACCTTAATCTATGTATAATTATTAAAATAACTCACCGATTATCTCCCACAATGATTTCTCACTTCTCAAGCATCAAGTCTTCTTTTTCAGTCTTAATTATGTTACAAATCCGATAATTTGAATTTTTCTAGTGAATTTAATCCTTTTTTGGTTCTGCCTTCGTTATTTTTCAGAAGAAATCGGTCACTTCTCCCCAAAATGTCGATTTTTACAATGTTAATAGTTATATAACTAACTAATTTAAATTTTTTCAATAATCTAAGAAACTCGTGGTTTTTTATCCTGAAAAATAGTTTCCTAGGGTCGGACAGTCAGACACTTTAAACCTAGTTATCTACCTTTTTCCCTTATTTGATCCAGTATGTGCAAAATATCCTTAAATCCACAGCTTCATCATATCCTGGAATTCACAATCTCATTAATTATATTAACTCTCAAATGCCGACTAAGTTTCTTTCATTAAAAATCTTCACATTTGCTCGCAAAAAATTAACGGTCGTTTTAAAATTCAAATTGCTTGCACAATGGAATACTGGAAGTAGACTGGAAATCATAACAAAAATCAGTCAAGTCATTGAAATTTCACAAAATATTATTAAAAAATTAAAATTGCAGCATAATTAAATAAGTTACTGATCAAAATGATGTCGAATAATGGAATTAACTTCACGCCATTATGGAATAACGGTCCAGCACCAGGAAGTTTCTACAATTTCCCTCAGAATCAAGTAAAATCTAATTCAATTGATGATTTCGGTGTCCAAAGAAATAGGTAAGATTGAGCAAAATAAATTTAATTGTTGGTTTGATGTATCGACAAAAGCATAATATATGATAATAATCTATAGATGTCTTCTAAAACTTGATAGAAACTATAGATATTTAATGATATTAATAACCTAAAATTTGTTGAGTCATTAAACAAGCTAATTGGATCATTTCCTTAATTCTAGTGGACCAATAACAACCGGAACATCGATCGTTGCTGTAAAATACGATAAAGGTGTGATTATTGCTGGAGATAAGCTCGTCTCGTATGGAAATCTAGCTCGCTATCATAATGTTGATCGTGTATTTAAAATTAATGAGAATATAATTCTCGGAATGAGCGGAGATTACGCAGATTTTCAATTTATTAAACAATACATCGATGAAAATATTCTCGCTGATTTTTCAATGGATGATAAAATTACATTAAAGCCAAAGGATCTATTTACATGGCTCACAAGAATCCTTTACAATCGTAGATCTCGTTTCAATCCATTGTGGCTCGACATGGTAGTCGGTGGAATGCAGACTGAATCTGAACCATTCTTAGGACATATTAATGTTAGAGGACGTGCATACACAAATGATGTCATTTCAACTGGATATGGTACTCATTTGGCACTTCCTTTGTTGAGAGAGTGTTCTGAAAAAGGACCACTCGATGAAGCAAAAGCACAGGAACTTGTAAAGACATGTATGGAAGTCCTGTACTATCGTGATTGTCGTGGATATCCAAAATATTCACAAGCTAATATCAATGATAAAGGATGTACTGTTACTGATGAATTAGTAAAAGAAAACTGGGATTTGGCATTAAGTATTAAGGGATATTAAAGGAAGTAATAAAGCATCTTGTGTATTTTTTGTGAAAAAATCCATCAATTTGGAATTTCTCTGATTTAATAAAATCCATTCTTTTTTTAAATTTTAACATTTTTTCAATTTTTTTTAAGTATCTTTTTAAAAGGAAGTGTCTTAATAGCTACGGACAGTATAAGATAAAATGTATAAGAGAAAAAATTTTGATTCCCTTGAAAATTTTAAGGACATAGAGGACATTTTTTTGTATCACATATAGGAAACTGGATAGGTTTTAAGTCACAAGAAAGTTCAATTTGTGTACTCAAGTTAAGTCACTTTAGGATTTGGATATAGATGTTGTGTTGGTACAAATAGTATAGACAGATAAACATGGAGATTGAGCATTTTTATAATTTTACATCATATGAGATTTTTTAAGATTTTTTAAATCAATTCGATATGTCTAAAAATGTATTTTTTAATTCTTTTTCGAAGACCTTGTTTGCCTTAATAACTACTTCATGAACTGCCGATGTGCCAATATTGTATTTGCGACACCTTTAAATGTTCGTTGAGGACTAATATTTTCCATAGATGCCATACGTTGTATCTCATTTTGTGAGAATCGATTCATAATAGCACGCACGATATCTGAAGGCGGTACATGAGGATTACCTAAATTGAAAAGGATACATAAAATTAATTAAACTCATTCACAGAAACACAAAATTAAACAAAACATCGAAAAATAATAAAAATATAAAAACACAGCAAGACTTTTGAGTATTATTAAGAAATTCACATAGAGTAAAAGAAGCGTCAATCGCAAAAATAAATTGAAAAATAAAACAGAATCGTAAAAAATCAATTCCAATACAAGCAATAGAAAAAATTTATGCTCAATCAAACAACAATTATAATTATTATGGGGAGACATTCAATTCTTACGGATTCGAAATTTTCTTTTGAACTAAATTATGATTACTAATTTCGTTCACTGATCGTGATGTAGATACGTGTGGATGGAATCTCCTTAAAATTTCCAACTTATCGTAATCTTTCGGATAGCAATTTGTACAAGTTTATTCCTTATTAATTAATTATTCTCATGATATTCAACTCATTGATATTCTTACCTAATAAGCCACGATATCCCAGAACTGAATTCTCGTGTATATTCATTGATAATTGCTGATTCTTCAAGAATGATTCCGTGTCGACCCCGCGAACTTGAGAAGGTTTTAAAAACCTTTTTGGAATTTTTGATAAAACATCATCGGAACCTTGAACGGGTCCGAAACCTAAATTAACTAATATCGCTTCCGCATCTGGCTTTCTAGCTTCCAGGAGACTTTCAACAGACGAACAGTGGCTTGAATCGGACTGAAAAATTGAGGATTAGGATTAAATCAAATCTTAGGATTAAAATCCATGAAACTCACTTGAAAAGAGCCATCTCTGAGCAATGGATTTTTGGGTACCACATGAGGGCTGCTATGACCTTCCGAAACTGTATGTTCTCTCAACGGTCGCATGTGACCCAACGAAGGTCTCAATAATGCTAAATTTTTATCTAATTGATTATTGCTATTTGTTTTATTGCTCAAAACACTCGGACTAGTATTAAATGATGGATTTACGATTGAAATGTCTTCATCATCGTAAATTAAATTGTCTGTTGAGTCAATTGGCAATTCACCATCATTAGCAACACTAAAGCTTCGACCAATATCTCTAAGTCTTCTAGTTCTTGGATTTGGATTTTCACTGGAACTTCTACCTAATACGCTTATATGACATCGTTGAGCTGTGAGTTTATTTGGTTCCGATTTATTTTCTTCTTCATTCGTTTCAACTTCCTCTGACTCGTCATTTGCCAGACCATCTTCATTATCACCTCTGTCATTAATATTAGATTCATTTTCTTTATTATTTACTGTATCATTAACGTCATCTTTTATTTGCTCTATTTCATTGTCACATTGTTTATTCCTCGTCTCATCATCATACATATTCTGTTGATTCTGATCCATATTGTGATGAGTTTTCTCTTCTTTTGATGATTCCCTCTTGATTTTTTGTGTTGTCTTGGATATGAGATTCTTTAATTCAATCTTTTTACTCTTTAACTTTTCATTCACGTTAAATTTATTGCATATCTCGGTTATTTTTCCTTTAACACTTGCTCCACTTCCACCACTTGTCGATGGTTCATTAATATTAAGCTCGTTACTATCACAATTGTTTTTTTCTTCTTCTGTTACTGAAATCCATTTTTGCACCGTAACATGTGACTTTTTTCGCATCTCATTTGTGATTCCACTCACCCAACTTCGAACGCGAAATTTAACTAAATTTAAGAGAGAAATGAGAGAATTAGTTCCTGTTATATGACGAAGATTTACAATTAGATAGTAATAAATGTGTTGAAAGAATGGAATTTAATTTTCTAATGAAAAAAATGCGTGAAACAATTAGTTATCGTAGAAGTACAATTATAAATGGGAAAAATCTAGTTACGATTGATTTTTACGTGTTAATTTCATCAGCGCATTTCCTATTATAGAAATATTGTTTTATCACGTGTTGTGGTTTACTAAAAATGTGTTAATTAGTATTGACCGTTATTTTTCAAATTTAAAGCTTTATAATTCTGGAAATTTCCAATAAAACTTCCAATATTCCAATTACAATACTTTTTGAATTTTAAAAAACCGTTAAATTTGGAAAAATAGAACTTTGCTTTCAAAACCTGGAAAAATTTCCAATAAAATTTCAACATATTATTTGAATTTAGAAAATACGTTATCTCATAAAATCTCAAATAATGAAGTTTTGGAAATTCCAAGCCTATTATTAATTCAAATTAACATTTTCATGCGTAAATCCCACAACTATTTTCAACAAGCACATTAAATCAAGATTTATCATAAAATATGACTAAAATCGAAATTATGAAAGAACGAACAGACACGTCCAGTCATAATGTAAACAAATTCCTTCCTTTTTCAGAAAATGCACTGCAAATTAATATGTAAATGTGAGCAATTTTTTCGTCACTAGACTAAATATAGTATCTAATGGATAAATAATCAAACAACCAGATGTATCTTATAAGCATTAGTCGTTGTCGTAAAACGATTTTTTCTCACTCCTTTAAGTATTGATTTATTATTGAGGAGCGTTACAAAACTATAATTTGACTTAATTTAATTAGATGTATTTCGTTAGCTTTGGAATTCAATTAGACGGATAGCTTTTGAGACGACTTCATGCCAATTATGGTGATTGTGATTTAATTGCACAATTAAATAAGTGGAACTATCAGACGTGTTCAAAAAGGGATAGCATGACAATTTCGTGTTGATACTTATTTGTTATTGCTTGCATATTAATGTCAATTTATTCGATAAACTAATAATAACATGCATGATGAGAGACATTCACATGCTCATAATATAATCAGATAATAATCACGATAATGACATGATGATAAAGTTTTATTATTTACACTTAGTTCTTTTGAGTCCATAAATAATAGTAATAAATGAGAAATGTTATCAGTTATTAAGAATCAACGGCGAGAGTAGAAAAAATTGTCATTGCGCAATAAATTTTCTGTATGTACTTTGAGATTCTTATTGTTATTTTATTTTTTTGGGCTTGTTATCATTTTTCTTCCTTTTACTGGAACTAACTAACTTATTTTTGCACTTATTATGAACGTGATAAGAAATATTTTCTTGTTTACAGGAATCGATTGATTCGAGACACTTACTTATTTATTACTACGGAACAAAAAAAAATAATAAATAAATAACAAATAAAATACGAGTAGTGTGGAAGGTGGACCGCACAACTGAGCACACAAACTTGAATGAAAAAATTTCCAATGAAAATTATTTTTTTATTTCGCTCAAATAACAGCACAAGTTTTTGTTTGATTATTGTATTACTAGCTTCTCTTGCCCGCTTAATTGTGCAACTAATGTCGATGTTGAGTGTGATGATGATTGGGAGTCAGGGATGTAGTCAGGAAGGGTTTTCTGTACTTGAACATTGTTCTGTCTTTAGACAATATCTTGGGCGTAGTCAGAGATTTTATGAGGGTGACTTTGGTGAGTAGACTAGGTTGTGGACCGGATTTGCGAACACAAGCCTCTACAGTCAATCAATCGTACGTCTACTTATAATTTTTTTAATTGTCAAAATGATGTTTATTCTTTGGAGTTCAAAAACAGAATGAACTTTTTATATTAAAAGGGGTAATCAACTATGTACAATAAATATTATTCAAATCTCAAATGAACGTTATAACATGGTAAATCAATGTAAAATGCCACCAAACCCCCTAAACTACATCCCTGACCATGTCTTAACTAAGATTATATTACAAAAACCTTTTGTTATTAGAAAAAGTTATAATTCATATAAAATAAATATCTAGCTGAGAAATATGAAATGACAACGAGATTTATTATATATACAAATATTTAATTATATTGGAGGAACTGATCTACACTTTTATGGGGAGCGAAAAAAGTTAATTGTGAGAGAACTTTTTCCCCGCCGTGTTTATTTTAACAGACGAGAAAGAATGCATTTTATCTTAAATTTTTATCACACCACGACTCATCTTCTATACGAAAATTTATGTCTGCTTCCATTTCCTCGGGATTCCAATCAACCGGATTTATGAATATTTTAATTAACACAATGCAAATTTTTTCGCTCTCGATTTTTTTTAACAATTATACAATGTGCGAGTAGTAAAGAGTAAGAAATAGAGTTTATTACAATTCAATGCCGATATACAAGGTGGAATTGGAAGTGAATGTATTATGAAGCATACAAATGATTATTGATGGATATATGTGATTAAATTGAATTTTTTATGTTAACATACCACCGTCACCAACATTATTTTCATCTTTATTGTTCTTATTTGATTCCTCACTCATTTGAGAAACTCAATTCTGCCAATTTCCAGTTTTAATAGAAAAGAAACTTGAATTAATATTTTTTTTGGTCTTGTAATTAACAGCTGTATTATCAAGAACATCGAGTTGTAACTTTATAGGGTTTATTTTTCCTTATACTTCATTTCTCAATGCTCAGAATCAATTTAAATATATAAATACAGGCTTTGATACGACGTTAATAAAGTATGAATATTAATAGCTCATTACTTTGAGGCCAATAATACGTTAATAACAGTACATGAGTAATAATCAACAATTTATACAGCAAAGCAATGACAAAAATCAGTTACTGAAGACTGAAGAAGATGATGATGAATTAAGTTAATAGTTATTATGTACAACAAAAAAGTTGAAAATGTCACAACATCAACTTCTGAATTATTAAATCAATACAGCTACACTGTTAATTGGCTCAATTGATATTCTTTCCGCATATGATTTAATTGAAGTAGATCATAATTTTTCTATTCCTTATAAATTTTCTTCTTGCTAAAATGTAACTTTGACCTTAAAAACAGATTTTTATGGATATATTACCTTGGATCTCGGGATATATTGAAAATTTTAACTTTTATGATTAACAGAAGATTGGAATGTCTAATTAGTATTAAGTTTATTGGATTTAAAATTAATAGATTAACAAATTAACAATTTTAAGTAACAAAACAACAAAAAACATTTTATGGGTTAGTTCACAAATGATGTCTATCCTGGAATGGGGTTTAAAGACCTGCCTCCCCCATTGTTACAAAATTTACAATGGTAACTTAAATTAATCTTTGTCATTAAATCCATATCCTGTATGTTCCTTTCAGAAAAGTCTTAAAAATTGCAAAACAATTGACGTCATTTATTAACGGTTCCCTTATTTTCAAACAGGTACAATCTCTGTCGCTCATGTAATTCATAAAATTTATTTTTTATTGATAACATTTTTAGTATCATGATGACTAAATCCAATAGTATTTGGTGAAATTTCTAAACTTTTAGTATTAAGCAATGAAATATGAAATTTTTTATTTACGGGTTCTGTTTATTATTTAATTAAAGTTTTGTAAATTTCTCAGCAACAAAGTTTTTTCATGGATAAACTTTTCCAACCTTCCAATGCGGTTATTGCGGGAAAATTTGAATTTAAACAATCAGTTAAAGAAAGTGTTAAAAAATCTTTGATAATTTAATTTATCTGGGATATTATAATTAAAATAAGAATTAGAATCATTGAATGGTCTTTTAATGATTAATTAAGCATATAAAATATCTGTAAATAATACTTTTGTACGTATTGGTAACAAACAGCTGTTTTGTTGAAACTTTCCAGTCATAGAAAGCTTTGAAGCAAATAATTTTTAACAATTTATTAATAAAACTTAGTTAGGAGTAATTAATCATAAACAAAGAAAAGTCAAAGTATAAAGGAATATGAGAGTTTCCAATAGAAAGTGAGAGAAATTGAGAAACATTAAGTAATAACCGATAAATCGTAAAAGATATAAGTAAACAAAGAAGCTAACTTCAAAGCTTAGGTAGTTTGAAAGTTTCGTCTTTATTTTTTAAGAGAAAAAAAAAGTTTTCATTGCTGAAACGCAAAATTTTTAAATAATTTAATTTTATGTCGAAAACGGAAGAGAACGATACAAATATTAGTGTTAAAATATAGCTAAACAAAAATGCTGTGGTTTAATTTAGGATTTAGTGATTTTATTAAGAAGAGAGTGTGTAAATTTTTATTAAATCGTTACTTGGGTCAATTTTTTCAAGAAAAATTAACAGTCGATCAGATTTGTCTCGATTTATACAACGGAAAAGGCTCTGTTAGTGATGTGAAATTATGTTGTGAGGTAAAAATTATTTTAAGATTTTATATTTTTTAACAATATTTATATGCTAAATCAAAACAAACGAAAATATCAGCTGAAAATTGGAAGTTTTACACACAAAGCAAAAAAGTAAAACAGATGATGGAGGAAATAGATGTAAATTTTTTTTTGTTAGTGTGAAAAATACACATTTTGTAGAAAAGTAAATATATGCGATACATGGAAGATAAGCATAAGATATAGAATTGTGAGTCATAGAAAACATAAAATTCAGTGAATGTGAAGGACTATAAAGACCTTAGAATAGTTCCTATAGCATACAAAAATCTAGTTTTTTTTTTCCTCATCACTCAATTCTGCCATTTCTACGCTCAACAAACAAAACTTGTTTTCTTTTGCGATTTCATATGTTTTTCATACCAATAATCAAGTGTCTGAAAATATGTGTGTGTATGTGCTATATATATATTTATTTTTCCGTATACTTGAGCGAAACAAAGAAACGGAGTGAGTGAGAGATGTTAGTCGATGGATGGAAATGACACAACTATAAGCGAATATGCAGCGAAGATAAAATTAGAACAAAGAAAAAAAAATTAATTTTGCAATATTTGCATACTCACACCTTTAAATTCATTTTCTAGTTGGCTCAGTCATGTCTGCTTGCGAAAAAAAATAATAAATAATAATAAAAGAAAATAACAACATTAAAAGAGATACTATAGCTGGCTGTTCATACTACATATATTGTTTTCCTTGCGATCAAGTTCATTGCTATTTTATGGCCTCGTCATCGTGTATGCAATATCAGCATATACTCACATATATATATGCATGTAAAAAAAAGCTTGTTTTGATTCTGCACAAGCATGTACAGTCATGTTTTCTTTCTTCATTACCAGCTGATTTCAACAACTGATCATACATTGATTTCTTTTGAACTTTTTATTTTCACACAAATATCACTTTGTGCTATATACATATGCGACAGACACTGATAACTCAGCTATTTACTTTATTTTTTTCGTTTCTTTGGAAATCAAATAAAAAAAATTAGCACAATGTTGTTGTGTCAGGAATCAGGAAATGAAAACGTGCATGGGATTTTTTTTCAAAAAATGTTCTACGAAAATTAACAAAAATGGAATTGCGACCTTGCTCAACATTTTATCAATTGATACAGCTGCATTAATTTTTATATCAAAAAAATTAAATTACACACATATTATATTGTCAATGATAATAGTATTAAATGGCACGAGATTCATAAGAATTGATGCCTTATTGAGCTCAGAAATAGCACAAATTTAAAACGTAATTTTTTTCCCCTTTTCTTATTATTACTTTCATTGATGTGATGATTTCTTGAACTTTGAGCGACATACATAAAAACTTGTATCGCCATGGTCAGTTGATGGATGATGAGAGCGCACATTTTAAGCATTGAATAAGTTTTTGACAATTTAACTGTTAAGAAAAATTCAAAGTTGATTAAGAATGTTTCGTTAAAAAATAACGGTTATTATAAATTTGAAAATTATGTTGTATTTTTTTTTTCAAATTTAAAAATAACGGTTATTTAATTTTATTTCTGAGTCGATAATTCAATATGAAATTCGAGTCAACTTCGAACTCTGGATCATCTATCCAGTTCAAACAAACGGACAAAGCAGCATCACAGTCATTTTATAAATTGTCCGTAAAAATGATGTTACATGCATTAATAAAATGTGTAGAAATTTATTTTTATTGAGTTAGTCTTAATAACTAAATTTACATATATTCCATACATACGACGGTTCTATATTTAAAACGCGTAAAGAATATATTCTACACATTACACGCGTCCTTGAGAATTAACTACTACGGAACAGCATTTTTCAGCTCGCTTTTGACTATTTGTTTATAATCTACATTTGAAAAAATTATGAAAGATTTAACTTCGTAGTATCAAAAAATATTTTGTTTATTTGCTGTTAAATTCTCGGAAGTATGGCTTCATATATTTAACAACGCAATTATCGATAAAAGTTTCAACAAGCACCTTCCATATTTTTTTACGCATCTCTTCACATCCAAGTATTAATGATAATAATTATTGTCTTTAAAATATAAACCACAGATGACAATGGAACCGGAATTCATTTTTTTGTCCATATTCTTATTCTTTTATAGACAATTAACGGCTTATTTGAAGCACAAGGATGGGATTTCGAAATAAAGAATGGAGAAATAGGATCGCTTGCTGTCGATGTGCCATGGAATTGTCTTATGTCGGAAGACTCTGTGGTTGAAGTTAGCAATTTGTATTTGTGTCTCCGACCACATTCACGGACTAAAGATGATGGTATGTATTTATAGACATATGATGATGCTTATTCTGTTTACCAACTGTTTACAAAAAAGGTTTATTTTTCGTATTTTTTATTATTATTTTTCTTCTAATAAAAATAAGAGATTCGCCAGATAGGCTTACATATTTGTGAAATAACGTCGTCAAAAAAAGAGGAAATGAGTAATCTGAATGGAAAAATAATAAGCTTTTAGAATTTTTTATTTTGTTTCTATTTGTTAAATAAAATAGCTAATTAATTCACTTGTCATGCTATTCATTACCTCACGTAATATTTTTGCAAAATTTTTTGCGTATAAAGACGAACATTCCGTCAATGACAGACAAATTACGTGGAAGCATGCTTTTCAGCTCTTCTTACAAACTATATCACTTGCTTTTTTTTTCCTTCCTCGTGAAACACGATATGCGATAATTAGAAGTAAATAGTATAAAATACTTTCAATGTATGTCTGGTTCTTTGTTGTGATTCATTTAATTTTTCGCCCACAAAAAAAGAAGCTAGAGACGAAATATTCTCAATGTGTCAAGGACTTTGGCTTTGAATGTTTAGCATAATCTTTTATATAAGTTAGTCTGGTCATCTGAATGGCTTTTTGGAGGACTGTAATCTACTTTGTTGAATCTTCATGACAGTCATCTTGCCAAATTGTCAATGTCATCGTTGTTTATGCCAAAAATGATTAAAATCATGAAATCTGTGTATTAAGCACTAATTTTGATCGTGACAAATCATGTCCTGAATTTGTCAGACAAGTTTTTAGCCAGCCTAGCTTATAAGCTCAAATTTTAAACAAAGAAAGAAAAGAATGTTAATTTTTGACATATATAACTTGTTATTATTATATATAGAACCTTCAACGAGTACATAAGTGTGATACACTATAAAACAGAAAAGAAAATGTGCTGTATTAGAGATCAACGATCTCTATTTCGTATGCCGTAAACGTTTATGACGACTTTTTGTTTTATCAGTAATTACTTGACTGACGGTAATTAATATTGACATCACATTTTTACAGGCACAACAATGCTCGAGTCTATGTGGAGCTCGATGAGTAGTTCAATGCAACTAGCCCAAGAATGTCTAGAAAAAAATGAGGATGCTGAATTTGAGATTCCATCAAATTCAAACTTGGAAGGATTGGAAAAATTTGCACAAACTATTGATAACAGTAAGTACATTTTAATGACGACACAATTTGCACATTGTTGCTATAAATAAGCTTTTAATGAATTACACGTGCTAATTTTATTCAATTTTGCAGTTTTGATTCGCGTTAAAGTGAAACTTGTGGATACAATGATAAGATTAGAATATCTTCCGACTGATTCAAATTCAGGGGTTGCAATAGTTATTAAAATTAAAAGGTTTGTTACTTAATATCATCTAAAATCTCCAAATATTAATTAAAATTCATTTAAATTCACAGTTTAGGCTATCAAAATGAAGCGACAAATGACGCACCAGAAAAGGAAGAAGGTGACAAAAGTGACCAAAAAACGATTGTCTTTTCCACACATGCATCACATTACCTTACATTAGAAGACATTTCATTTTATTCAGAAGAGTTTCGAATAGGAAAAAATAAGGATGAGAAGACAAATACAAAAAGTCGACAAAATTCCACAAAATCATCAGAAAATGATGAAAGTGACCACGATGATGAGGAAGAAGAATCGAGCTCATTAGATCCATTTGCAAGTGCTATATCGAGTTTTTCACCCGACAATGAAATGTTTTATAGTCAAAGTGCATTAAGTGATGGTGAATCGAATAATAAACAAAATAGGGAACTAGATGAGAGCGATGATGAGGAGGGCGAGGAAATTTATCGGTCAGAAATGATATTAATGGGAGTCGTAAATAATCGTCAGGAATTTAGAATAAATATGAAATTAGCAGAGAATATTGACGGACCTAAGGTATCATTGGAAGTAATGTTTGGTACATTTACACTATGTTTTACACCGCGCCAATTGCATATGTTGCTTTTACTCTGTGATATTTTGCTCAATGGTGAGGCATTAGCAAATAAAGATGATGATAATAAGAAATTTTTGAAAGAAAAGTTACGAATGAGGGAAGAGGAAATGAAGAAGCATATACCGTCATATGGTGGAAATTTATTGAATCATCCAACATGGTCGGGTCTTCAACCCGGCGATGATTATGACTGTGACTTGAAAGGAATGCAATATAATAATTTACGTCCTGTCAGTAGTGATTCATTCTTATCTTCAAGCAGTTCTATGTCTAGTTCTATGCAATCGTCAGCTAGTCAAACGACAACTCATTCGCATCGACACAAAAGGGCTATCGAAAGGGACCAGAATGCTGACATTTCACATTATAATATACGAATAGCTGGAATTTATGTTATTTTACTTCATGACGACATTTTAGTTCCTAATACTGATCCTAATATTATGTTTCCACTCAATGAATCATCTGTTGATAAATTAAGATCTAAATCTGAACACTTTTTCAACTATATATCTAATTTCATCAGTACATGTAGTACCAGTGATTTAGCGAAAGTCGGAGCAATTTTCAACAAAGCCTGTGATAGTAACCATTTGAGGTGAGTTAATCCATTCTCTTAAATCCTAGGATTTATTTTTAATCTAATCTTAAATCCGATAAATTACTTTAATGCAAACAATTTTCAATACTTTTATTTTCTCAAACATTGTAATTCGATAGACTAATTTACGAGCAGCAAGTAATTAAAATATTTTCATTAAATTCCATGCATTTTTTAATGTATTTATAGAATCATGTTAGCGCCTATTATAATAAGTGGTGAAGACAGACGAACTGAAAAAGGCAATCGCACAAAGCTCAATGTATCTATTTCAAGAGCTGAAATAAAGGAGATTCTCGATGGATTGACGTTGCCAATATTGGACTTTAGTCGTAAAGATTCCACGTCAGAAATATCTAAGCAGCCTGAAATATCAATAACAATTGAGAAAACATTTTACATAATGAGAAGTTCGTCGGGCAGACAGTACATTGCTCCCAGATTTAATATGGAGTAAGTTGGCAGCACATTTTACATGAAAATTTTATTCTATAAATGGCAAATAATTTTAATTTTGTTCTTTTTTTTCATCCTCAGAATTTCACTCGGAATTGAAACAGAAACGCAATTTGCTTTCGACATTTCTATTTTTGATCGCATTCATGCGTTGTTTTCGTCGCCATTTATTTATTCAGCCAACTCATCTAATGATCAGGATGTATTTAGTGAACTATCACCTAATTCTCAGCGAATTGTTCAATCAAAATCTGAAATTAAAGTGCTGGCTGAGAACCTGAAACTTATTTTAGTAAGACAATTCAGCAATTTCATCTTTTTTTGGATCTTATTAATGTATTTCCTTTCTAGTTCTTTCCTATAGTTGATTTGAGACCTCTTAATGATAAAGATCGATGTCCCTACTGGAAGAGAAATGTCCGACCCGATTATCTACAAATCAAATTCAAGGAATTCAAGATGAATTCAATATCCAGCATTTATGATATAATTGCGACTGAAATCGAATTCTATTACCATGAGTCAGAGAAACACAATCCAATATATTTTGGTAAAGCTAGCTGTTCCGAAAATACATTAAATAAACACTATCCGATGAAAGAATATCCACGCATAATCATCCAAATCCCATCTGACTCACAAATACAAGACATGAATGAAGAATTTATTCGAGAGCATCAGGAGAAGAAAGATGACTCGGATAGCAGCGATCCTACTTCCTATGAAAGTATCAAAATCAAAATGAATCTTGATACAGATTCAACTCCGTTTAGTAAGAAAAGAGTTTTAAGAGAAAGCGACACATCCCACAATCAAGGTAATGAAGGTAAGTTTTGCCTTTATATTTTCAATTTTATACCTTTATGCCTTGATATTAATCTAAATTTCTTTTTTTTATAGATGAATCGGAAATATTACTTATGCCTGGAGATAAAGATGAAATGAAACATTTCTGTGATAATGCATTCAAATTCTCAAAAATTCAAGTCAAAATGGATCTTCCTATAGTTGCGATGCAGTTGAAGTAAGTTAAGAATTTCATTACTCAAATAACGAATTTCTTGAATTCAAATTAAATTCTTCGTTAAGTTTTCCGTTAAGTTCATTCAAATTTTCAATAACCGTTAAAACTTTTTTATCTATTTCAGATCAAAACATTTTTTCGAAGTCTTTTACAATCGTATCATTTCGGATATATTAATGTGGGAATCAAGTGTTCCAAAGCCGGAACCACCGGAAGTAATAGTGCCACAGAAGAAGCAACCAGAATCACTAATGACTGCTGGAATGATGGATTCGATTTATGCACCGTTTACAATGTGTAAAAGTCAAATAAATTTTGAGTCCAGCTCTTCTGCCACTAATTCCGAGAGTGAAAGCGAGAATGATCCAGTTTTCTATTCGGTCTATGAAAGAAGTAGTAAACAAAAGAGCATATTGCAGGATATATATAAAACAGATTATAGCAATGCAATAGCTTTAGAATTAAATGTTGGTCAAGGAATAATCACGATGTATGGACCTGTTAGAGATACTCAAAATCACGTTATTCCTGGTCAGCTTGGGGAATTTGTATTGAAAACAAAATCTTCATCAATATTTTCGGTCAACAGTTATCATGGAAATCCAAATTTAGGATATTTTTGTATACAGTCAGGAAGTGTGGAGTTTTATCATTGTGGTTTACTTCCAGTGCCAATACAAAATCCACCATTAAGAGATTTAAGTTGTTCGCTTCCCGCTTGGCTTAATGCAACAATCTATCCAACACCTAGAAATCTATTTCCGAATGAAAATAAAGTTACATTTGATCGTGATATGCTCACCTTAGCTGTACAAATCAAATCAAATCCTGAACAGGGATTAAAGAGAATTAAATTATCAGTTGGAGTTCAGAATGGCTCATTAAGATATTTCTCATCATTAAACGAACACGTTTGGTTGACACAAATAATGGATTTCTTTGATGTTAAAGAAGAAATCGTTCAAGGATATACGCCTTATACAAATCTTACTGAACTTCATTTACATTTATGGAATACATGTATTGATTATAGACCAAAAAGATATCCATATAGGGCAGTTGTTAATATTGGAACATTAATGGTTAGTTCAAATTTAGCAACAGGAAGTTCAGGTTGTACTTTACGATTTGTAGCTGAAGATGCAATACTTGCAATGGCCCCACAAATTCTCGGAGAGCAACAAGATTGCAATAAAATTACTGCACCATCCCACACACCACTAGTATGTGTAGCAGATTTAGGATTATTTGAAATATCACTTAAAATTGGTGATAAAGTCACTCCACTTTCTCCGAAATTTGATTTTCGTTTCTCCTTTAAAGAATTTCATTTACGCACATGTGCAGACTCTGGAAAAGCATTATTAGAATTAATTAATTATTTGGCATCAGAAGGAGATTTATATGATGAGAATCAGTACGATGATGACCAAAGTGAAACTTCTAGTGTAATGCAGACAAATGATGATGAATTGTTACTTAAAGATTCAGAAAATGTGCCTGAAGTTACTGAAACTCAACAAAAGCACGTAAATACATTAATGGCTGATGCTATGGAAGAAAGTATATATATTCCAAGTCAATCAAATAATGAGTCTGATGAACCTGTTGATGCTGGTGCTGAAGTTTTCTTCTTTCCGGATGAAACAACCAAGAAAGATGCAAAGAATAGTAATCAAGCTGGTCCAAGTTATTATCGTAAAGCAGACAGTTATAAACGTCGATGTGCTAGTGAAGATTCAATAAGTATCGACTCTTCAAGTTATCGTGAAGATGAAGAAGTGTTTGTCAAGAGATATCAACCGAAAGATGAAGATTCAGGCAGTGTAAACACAGAAATGAGAGAATTATTAGATTTCGAAAAGTCTGTAATGATTGGAATGAAAGAACCTGAAGAAGAATTTGATCCATTGCCACAAGTTGAGATGGATTTGGGAGACATAAATAAATATGAACTACCAAAGGCACCAGAAACTGAAAATAAGAAAAAATATCCAGATTCTGATGACGATTTTTGCTTTATTTCGAACGAGGAAAGACCACAATATAGTGAAATTATTATTCCACAGACCGATGATCCTATTAGAATAGTTGATAATCACTTTAGTGCTCCAAATGGCAAACCCGACTTGTTAAAAGCTCCTTGTGACTTTCCGATGGCAGTATATAGATACACTTTATGTGAAATGACTTTAGTATGGCATATGTATGGAGGACATGACTTTGATGAAAATGATCAAAAGAAGGAACGCGAAGAGAGAGACGAATTGTAAGTTTTTATTACTTTTTGCATGCCAGGTACTGTTAAATTGTTGGATTTATATTTTAATCTCATGATTTAACTTAATCCTGCAATTGATATTCACTAACTAATGATTTTCTTTTATTATTTCTTCTTCTATTTAGGAACAAAAAAACTTTCACAAACTCCCCAATGTCAGAAGTGTATAAAATGGGAGTTTCTTATACAAAAGGCTCACCAAGCTTAAACCTTGGTGGAAACAGTCAAAATAAATTAAATTGGAAAACGCGTGGTGGATATGGAAGGAAACATGACGTTTTAATGGAAATTCATCTAAATAAAGTTCGATTCTCGCATGAAACGTATCCAACAACTACAGAACAAGCATCGAGACAAGTTTTATTAATAACAGAAATAGAAATACGTGATAAATTGGTTATATCCAATATCAATAAATTTCTATATCATCCAACTGTCGGTTTTCGAACGCGACAAGGCAATAATCATATGGTTGTTATCAAAGCATTACATTTAAGACCGGATAGAGCATTGAAGACACAAGAATGCTGTTTGAGGATTTCATTGCTACCAATAAGACTTAATATTGATCAAGATTCATTACTGTTCTTGATAAATTTCTTTAATGAATTAAGTGGAGGAAGTGATTTAAATGAAACAAAATCACCACAAGCTGTTGCTAAAGTTCATCAACCTCCTGTTATGATTGTTGAAATACCTGATGCAGCACAAGAATTGCAAGCACGAAAAATGGTTTCAGAAAATTTAAGTTTACTGTTAAATGATGAGAACAAGGCTCCAAAAGACACATCATCAGATACAACAAGTGAACAAGCACCCGCCGATTCATCACCAATATTCTTTAGACAAATTATATTCAGTCCTGATGTGCCGATTCGACTCGATTATCAAGGCAAACGAGTTGAATTATCTCATGGTCCATTAGCTGGTCTACTTATGGGCTTGGGTCAATTACAATGCTCAGAGATTTGTTTAAAGAAAATTTTCAATCGACAAGGTATTTTAGGTGTCGATCGCTTAATTAACTTTTTGATACAAGAATGGCTTCATGATATCAAAAAACGACAATTGCCTAAAATTCTTGGTGGCGTCGGACCGATGTATTCTCTCGTACAACTATGTAAGTAATGTTTATTATTTATACATTGTATTACTCAATGTATATATTCTGTTAACGCAAATGTTTGCATGATAATTAATTAACTTTTCCTTTATGTTTCTCTTTCTAGTTCAAGGCATATTCGATTTGTTTTATTTACCATTTGAGCAATACCAGAAAGATGGTAGAATTGTTAGAGGCATACAGCGTGGAGCTCAAAGCTTTACCGCAAGAACAGCACTTGCGGCTTTAGAAATTACTTCACGAATCATTTATTTGCTTCAAGTAAGTATAGCAACAATATTGCATATCTCATGTATTATTCATGTTCTTTTTACTGTTTAGTTAACTGCTGAAACTGCTTACGATATGGTTTCACCTGGACCTCCGGTTCGTCGACGTGTTTTGAGGAAAGGAAAACGAAAAAGAATCAATCCACCTCAGGTAAGCTGTTTAAAAATTTCAATCCTGAGAATTAGAATTAAAGTATTAACATATATTACAGGACATACGAGAAGGAATGACGAATGCATATTATATAGTCAAAGACGGATTTGGAGACACAGCTACAACAATATACCAAATGGCTGCATTAGAATGTGACCAGAAGGGATATGCCGGTGCTGTTGGTGCTGTAATGAGACAAATTCCGCCTTCAGTCGTTCGTCCTATTGTTCTAGCAACACAAGCATCAAATCAAGTACTTGGTGGACTTACAAGTCAATTGATTCCGGACGCTCGCATTGAAGCGAAAGAAAAATGGAAAGATGACAATGAAAATTAATAGCTTCATCTTTTAAACTATCTCAAATCACTTTTATGTTTAGCATTTTAAGTTTAACAAATTTAGAAATTTTTTTTAGAGAAAGGAATTCTCAATTGGGAATGAGAATAATGAAAATGTTAGGAAAACAGAATAGACAAGATTTTTTTATGGATGTAATAACAAAAATAAAGTTTGTTAGGAATCATTCAAGAATGGTATGTACATTGTATGTATGTAGACAGATTGAATGGAAAGGATTCATGACAAAAACAAAAAAAAAACTTCAAATCATGGTGACGGCAACTTAACTTTTTTTTTATTTAATTATAGTTTCTTTTCTGTTTTGTGATCCTCGATTTGATTTGACATAAATGTGCATTGTCTTTTGAATTTTTATTATTTTTTAAACAAAAGAGAACCTTTAGATTTATAATTTTTAGCGCATTTTCCATACTGGGAATGAGACTTGCTGTCTTAATTTTGTCCGTCGGTCTGTTCTTCACTTTGAACTTATTAAAAGTTCTACTCAGTTCTACTGACCGTTATTTTACAAATTTGAATTCAAATATTTTTTAACCGTTAAATTTCAAATATTTTTTAGCCGTTAAAACTTTTTTGGTTTAGAAAATATTTTAATGAAAATGCACAGAATCCCAAGCAGGAAAATGCGCTTTCCTCGGTCATAATTGACCACTTTTAAGCTAGTTTAATGTGAGTGCGATGAATGTTCTTAAGATTGACAGTAGAAAGAGCTGAATGAATGTATGTATCTTAAGTTTTTATGAGTTTCTTTTTCTTATGCATAGGCAATAAATTTTATGCTTTGAATACAATATAAAATAACAGAAAAAAAAGTCTATTCTAATCAGATTTAATTGGATATTCTTTTAATATTTCTAATACAAAACTTTTTTTTTGCCACTTAAAACTTATTTTTTTAGTACTAAGTACCTAAATCAAAATTTTTTTAAAAATGAGAAATGATAATAAATTAGTACATGATTTAAACATTTTTTTACTTCAACTAATAAAGAAATTTATTCTATCAAATTCATGAGAAAAAAATGTTTAATTAATTTAAGTTCCTGTACGGATTGTAGCAGCAACAATTTGTTATTAATTGATGTTCTTTACAGGTATTTGCATAAAGATAGGAACAGTCTGAATATCTACATTGTGGCTGATTTAATCCACAACAGCATGCATCATGGAATATCTTTTGATCACAATATGAGTAAACACTACTATCACAGGCCGGACATCCACCATCATATCCCAATTGCTTCTGTAAAATCTGATCATTATTTCGCAGTGATGATTTTAATGAATCAATTGCTTGAAATATATAATAAGAAGAGGAACAACGATAAATCAGAGTTCAAGTTGCTTAATGAGTTGCTATACTAGTTATTAAGACTTAGCGGAACTTGTCAATTATTGAAACACTTTTTTTGCGATTTTTAATAACCTGTAGATATATATTTTTTTTTGCACTGCAGCAACAACCGTTAACTCGTAGAATTTAATCCGATTTGCTAATTTAAATAGTAATAAAAATTCCTTTACCATCGATCTTTGGATTGAACTTCTCATTGGCATCACTATGATATAATGATAAGAGAATTATTACAATAATTGCGGCAATCGTTCTCATTTTTGAGTATTTTTGATGAGATTTTAAGTTCTACACAGAATATATACTTTTCACGTTTAATTGGCAAGACGAGAGAACAGAGACTAAAGCGTGAATCAGAAAATAAAGAAACAAAACTGCGAAAAAATAAAGAGTTCTTGACCACTCAGAGTTTATGGTCGGTTGTACAACATTAATTCGTGTTTAACTAGCATTCGGCTGTTTTTTTTTATTAGTCTAAAGCTTATGTTCTTATTCGTAATTCAAGAATTTTTCTTCTTCTGCTTCATCAACAGGTTATTTCTGTGAGCGTACAGCGGTGAGATTCTCTTGGAGAAATGAGAAGAAATTATGGCTTTTTTTGCATTATTTTTGCAAATGCTTCGGCGAGAAATTTCAATTGCGGTGAAGGCGGACGTTTTGGCATTGGCGGTAAAACTTCTTTTTTCTCGTCTTCCTTTACATCGTCGTTTGCTTGAATTTCAATATTTTCTTCTATAATACTTATATCTTCAACAGGTCGAGGCAGAGGTGCGGTAAAATGTTCATTCGGTAGGATTTGTCTTAATGCTTTTAACTGGAGTTCCCAGATTTCTTTGTCGCCGTATATTTTAAAGAGTTTCTGACTTAATGCTTCGTCGAGGGAAATTTCTTTGAGTGCAATTTGCAGGAGGATTTCATCTCTGATTCTTATATAGACGTCGGCATATATTGTTGTAATGAACTCTGTTGGTTCCAAGAATTGGAGACGTTCGAATAGCAAAACTGTAAAGGAAAGATGTTCATGCTTAAATTTAGAGTTCTCCAATAATCTCTGGCCTACTGCCTTAGACGAACTGTAAGGAACAGCCGAAAAATGCAGGCCTGTCCATCTAAACTGAAGGTAACAACTTAATCCTCAATTTTGGAAACCAAATAAGCCACACTGTATCTTTTAAAATTCTCAGCTTCAATACTCACCATACTGCTTGATACTTTTATCCTCACAAATAATGTCCAACTGTGTAATTCCATATTGTGAGTATCTGACGTGATGAATTAAAGGAATTTTCTCCTTTAAACGTTCAACAATTTCCTTTGATTTTGGTTCCATCCTAAATAAAATCTTATGTCTATTGCACTTTAATGCTGTCACTTAACTGATAAGGAACACTGACAATGAGCAAGTTAAAATAGTAAATTGATGCGTAAAATACTTTACGGAAGATCCTAAGTGCATGTAAAAATTAGTTTATTGACTTTACAAATATTGACAAGGAATCGTTTTCTAAAAGAAGCAAGTGAATCACGTTAAGACGCATGACATTTCTATTGACATAACTAATCCTCTTATCAGATATGAGAAAATGTATTTTTGGGACACATTTGCAATGACTAAGTCACAAAGTTCGAAGGAATTTTTAAAGGAGAATCAGCATAAGAGAGCATAATCACGTGACGATTGAGTGAGAAGGAATTAAGAATGAGAGAGAGCATAATCGTACCTGTGAATATCCAGGTCCTAAGTTTAGGATGTTTTATTATTATCGGGCTATGCTTTGAATGGGATTCGAATCCACGCAGTGCCTCCTTGATTCCATGCCAAATGCTAATTCTGTTACCTGTTGAGCTATGGGGGGCTGCTGGAAAGTGTGGCACAACGCCTACTTAAACATTCTTTCTATATACACAGCTCTTATCGTTGTATTGGACCAAGACACAAAATATGTCAACATACATGAATATTCAACACCTTTAAAACAACAAGCAATTACCGAGTATTACCAAAAATGATTTATTTGAGTCAGACATGTCACATTTTATAATTGATCATTAAGAATAATGAGTAATTCAAGATTTCCGTCAGCTGAAATTTTCTCTTCCTTCAATGCATCAACAGCGCTGGTTTTCTTTGCAACAATATCAGCCAATAAGTCATCCTCAAGTGTGATTGTGCATTCAGCATCATCATCTCCTTCGTAGAATTTAATGTTGACAGCATCGAGCATCATAACTTTGACAATTTCACCGCCATTTGTGATTCTGATCTTGAAAATGTGAGCAAGATCTTTGTTGCTTGTGTCAATTGCCTGCAATTTTTCACGGATGGTGTCAAAGGCTTCTGTTTCTGATCTCAAAGACATTTTTGCTGCAATTAAGTTATTAATTAGGAATTGACAATTTTTTGAAGTTTTATAGCCACAAACCTTAATTTTCTTCACTGTAACTCACGAAAAGAACTGAAACCTTTCTGCACTTTTCATATCAATTTATCCATTTCGTAATCGAATCGTTCTTAATCTTATCAGTTCCAATAATATTAAATTTACTTTTGTGGATGAATTGTGATTTTGATTTTTTCTCTAGAAAGTTAACAGTCATGAAAATGCAGCAGTGAGTTATAATGTCAATACTTTGGCAGAAGCCACGAATGAGGCACACGTTTCTTACATCGTCCTGATTGGAAAACAAAATACTAAAGACAAGCAAAGAGCATGCTTTCATGGTACATACATACCACTACGGTACCTAAAATCGGTCTATTTGACTATTACGGGATGTCCTACAACTCTAAAAGCTACAAGACGCAGAACAGTGATGAAAAAATGCCGGCTTAACGTTCGGAGAGTGAATTTGTACAAACTGGATGACAGAGCCTTACTGCACCGGTGTCTGCATCTAAAAGCACTCACAAGCGTCATAAATCTTTTGTGGATGAATTGTGATTTTGATTTTTTCTCTAGAAAGTTAACAGTCATGAAAATGCAGCAGTGAGTTCACGAGAAATGACAGAATGGTTTGTAGTCATGACTCTATATAATAAACTGTACAAAGAAAATTACAAAAGGATAATAGGACTTGGACAATGGAATATCAGGACACTCTTCCAGAAAGGCATGCTGGCACAGGTGAACAAAGAATCTTACATCGTCGGTACTCTACTGATTGGAAAGGCCGGAATACAAAAGACCCCTAACAGGCAAATAGCATGCATTCATGATGACGGTTAAGGAAGCTACATAAATACAAATATGGTACCTAAAAATGGATGTTGAGCATGTCATGGGCAAGCATGGACTAGGGGTGCGAAATGAGAATGGAGAGTTACTTATTGGACTATGTGGAAGTCACAACTATTGGTGGCACTCTGTTCCCTCATAAGAATTGCCACAAAGTAACATGGAAATCACCGAATCGACGCGACCAGAACCAGATTGATCACATCTGCATCAGCCGGAAATGGAGCAAAGCACTGCTGGATGTCCGCAATAAGCGTGGAGCCGATGTTGGATCCGATCACCATCTAATAATCGGGAAGCTTAGGTTCTATTTTAAGCGTGTAAAGAAGATCGCTCAGACAAGAAAGAAGTTTTGCCTCAGTCTACTGCAGCCAGATCCCGATTTGTCGCCAAAATGAAGGAAAGTATCTCGAATGGCGATAATAACTCTATCGACGGAAAATAGATCAGTGATGAAAGAATGCCGGCTTAACGTTCGGAAAGTGAATTTGTACAATACTCAGTGACAGAATAAGAGAGTCAAAAGGCAAATAAGAAACGACTGGAGGCGACATTTAAATGAACTTGCAGAAAGAGCACAAGCAGCTTCAGACTCTGGGAATATGAAGGACCTTTATTGCACCATATCAAGTACCAATCAAGTCAAAAGATAAAACCACTAATTTAAATGTGATGATGGCTAAGCGTCATAAATCTGACATTGACGTGTGCATGACTTTAATAATAAAGTTCAAATTTCATTCATTGAACCAATTTTCACAGAGCACTGCTTGCTTTGTTTTTATTTGATTTAGTCACGAACTTGATAAATAAACCTTTGGAATCAACGTGCGTCTAGTCATAATAAACATCAGTCGACACCTATGCTATCAATGCTTTTCACGCCCATTAATATAAATTAGTTGTAAGTATAAAAATAGATTAATACCTAAATGAGTTTGGTAAATAGATTGGCGCATATCAAGGTGTATGACTTTTTAATCCCGGAATTATGATAAGACACAAGTAACAAAGCAGGTGGCATGACTTGATTGAAACTTGTTACTAGTTTATGACTTCCTATTGCTTAGTAAGGAACAAACAAAAAATTCAAGTGTTCAATATAATTCATTTCAAATGAAAGTCAAGTGCACTTGACTAAACACTTGCAAGCATGTAAAAGCTCATGTTTGAAACTTAAAAGCTCTTTTTTAATTTTTTAAAAAAAATCTTACATAATTTTATTAATGAAAAATTAAATAAATACAAAAGTCTTATGATGGTGGTGGACCTGACAAGGCTTCCTTTAATTTCATCAATAATTCTACATTTCCTTCAACGACGAGTCTTCCGTCTTTCAATTCTTCCAAACCATCAGTACGTTTGAAAACAATATCATTGAGTAAAGCATCATCAAGAATCAATGTGCATTCAGCCTCCTCATCAGCTTCGTAGAACTTAATCTTAACCAAGTCCAACATCATTGTCTTGACAACAGCTCCATTTTCCTTGATTTTAAGTTTGAAGACATGAACGACTTTTTGGTTGGCTGGGTCAACTTTGTCCAAGCGAGCTTGGATTTTTGGGAATGCTTCGGCTTCTGAGATTAAACCCATGATAATGTCCTGGTAAGTTAAATTTAGGATTAAAGGTTAGTTGATTTATTTTAATGAAGCAGGCTATGGATCACAGTTGATCCGTACGGCCAGCGAAGTAAATAAATATGTAAGGAAGGTTGTGCCAAAAACCGCAGGCTTGTTTTTCGTGTGGTTTAACCTTACAGACCTGCAGTTTTTGGTTATAACTTATAGTTCGTTCAAGGCTGCAGGTTTACAATTTTTTGTTAGCAAGTCTGCAGTTTTGGAAGTTCCTCAATTTTAATATCACTAATATGTCGATTATGAATTTAAGCAGGTGCAATAATTGAAAGATCAAACTCTAATGGAAATCGAAAGTGCACTCAGGTTTATTGCCTGATAATGAAGTCATAAAAATCATTTATTGCACTAGATTTATCTTGACTTATCTTAAGAGTCTGAGTCTCACTTTGCCAAATCTTAAGATTGCCCGAGCAGCACAATATGGTTGCTAAGTCAGGACTAAGTCACCTTGTTAAAGACAAGACTTGGAGATGCCCTGATGCAAATAATTAATGGAATTTGCATACTGCGTGCTGTCCGGGTTAAATCAATTATTTTCTTTCTTCACTTTCCTCATGATTGTTTATTTTCTCAGAAAAAATAGCAATCAATGCACAAAATAAATTTAAGAATCCACATTAATCACTAAGGCAATTTTTCATTCGACATCTACATATATCTGAATGAGATATTGTCGTTGCCATGGACTGCTCAATAATTTCTCAGAATTCAGTTCCTTTTGATCCTTCAATTATTTCAGTGCTGTCCAAACTATTTTGCACCAAGACACAAATTGGTAGTAAGTCATGACTTAAACTGCACTAGGTACATGACATTTCTATGACTAGTGTGCCGCAGCACACAGTTTGGACAGCACTGAACCATTTTTCACATCACACAGCTTAAACCCTCTTATTAATGCACAAAGTATATTACTAACCTGACAGAATATTTTTAACAAACGAACTGACTTAATTGAACTGTTCTGTTGCTATATTTATACCATTTCATAAGCAATTAAGGCAATCAATTAACTATAAAAATTGCCAAACCCCTTCAATTTTTAATCTTATCATGTTTTTTTTTTGTTGATTCTAAAATAAAACAAAATAAAAAGTATCCAAAAATGGAACTATCGAGACTCAAAATTTGACATAATCCTGCCATTAGTTTGATAAGATTACATATATCCAATAATGTAGTTAATGTAACTAAAAATAAAACTATTGTTAAGCTCATAATTGACAGATAAATTGAGTCAGTTTTGTGGAACTGAGTAGGCTTGGAGTTTCCATTGTTTTTAATGCGCATACAGATTAGCAGGCTTTGTTGTAGTGTTTTGCATCTAACTAAACAGGCCTGGGCATCTAATTTTGGCAAACCCTAATTTAGTGGAACACTCGAACACTTGCTGGATGGATCAATAGTCAAGAATAATCGAATGTCTGATCGCATGACTAGATGCGCATCCAGATTCCCAGGCCTACTGCAGTTTTTTGCATAGATATGCAAACCTGTGGTTTTTTGCATCTATGCAGGCCTGTGCATCTTATTCCGACAAACCCTAGTTTTGTGGACACACTCGAGAACTTCCCGGATGGATCAACAGTCAAGAATAATCGAATGTCTGATCGCATGACTTCTGGAAAAATTAATTAAGCTATTGATAAGAAATTATTTAACAAACAACTGTGATAATGTGACTAAGCAGCATTATCTTATACTGCATAAAATTGACGAAAAAAAAACTTTGATCAAGTGTCTAGTTATCATGCTTAATTTATGACTGTGGAAAGCTCTTGTAAAATTGATAACAAAAAATCTAATTTTTTTAAACTTTTTTTTTATTAAAATTAAAAATCTCAAAAAATTTATGAACTTAAAGTTGCGCCCAAAAGTTTAGCAAGCTCAACATCACCATCAACTGCGACCTTTCCGGATGTAATGAGTCCTGTGGTTTCAGCCTTGTTTAAAACAACATCAGCAAGGATGTCATCTGGAATTGTCAATGTGCATTCAGCCTCATCATCTCCTTCATAGAACTTAATCTTAACCAAGTCCAAGATCATTGTCTTGACGACTTCTCCATTTTGAGAGATTTTAATTTTGAAGACGTGGACGACTTTTCTGTCTGGTTTGTTTGGATCAACTGTGTCCAATACAGCTTGAATCTTTGCAAAAACTTCGGCTTCTTGTGCAATACCCATTTTAATTTATTAATGCTGACTATCTAAAATATATTAAGGAACTGAAATATTTTTTCAAGATTCTCGATTTCTTTCCCACACAAACCTTTAAAATTTTTCACTCAAAATTGCAAGCTATACTGGTCGAGCAAATGTATTTTTGGCTCTTTTATACTTCATACGAAGTTTCTTATTGTTCCTTTATAAAAAAAAAATAGATAATGAATTTAAATTTGGAGTGTAATCTTATCAATAAATTTTATACATCGGTATCGGTTCCTATAAATCACATGAATGTTTGTACACAAACTTAGCTCTTAATTCTTTTATTTGTGCGTTGAACCTTATTTATGGATAGTTGAAAGAATAACTGTTCATTTAAGATCTGAAATAAAAATTCTGCGAATTTCCTACACCTGCTGCACATTCTCAATGTTATATAACATAAACAATTGACTCAACGCCGCATGGATTCAACCTCGACTCCAGTCAGTCGTTTTTTTACACGCTTTTTATTTTTAGGAAGGATGGATTTAGTTCAAAGATAAGAACATTTTCATTGGAACTAAAACTTGTGTGAAGATAATGCACATTGAAGATAATCGCACGATGATTTTGAAATTTTGATAATCCATCCAAAGTCAACGTGCAGTTTCAAGAGTTTGCTGCGTATTGCGTAACTGTCTGAGCCTTAACTGTTAATTTTAGCAGGTGTGCTGGATGTTCTGTTCAGAATTTAGGGCAAAAGATTTAATATCAATTTACTTATCAAGAGTCAAAGATCCAGAATGTCATTTTAAGCTATTCTTATCCATTTATTGCAACTTACAGCAATATCAAGGCTTACGTTCAAATCTCATATTCTTAAGATCTGTCTCTATCTTGAAACTTTATCAAGCCATAGAATTAGGAAGAAATTATACGTAAGATTCAAATATCTACACGTGATTTACTTCTTTAAATGGTGACGACGAGCCTTCTTCGTCTGTCTGCTTACGCGTGTACTTTCTTATCAAATTAAGTAATGCTTTGATTTACGTTTGTTGAATGGAAAACCCCAGAAGTCCTACAAAGTTCAATTAAGTAATGCTTTTTCTAAGAACTTGTGATAAGTAATTGAGAAGCTGGTGATGGAGATAATGTAGCACTTGGCTCTAATAGGAATAGAGTATGCTCTTGAGAGTTTGTTGTATTAATCTATTGTGTATTAATAGGCAATCAATGTTGGAAAAAGTTAATACAGTCAATGTACTACAAGTAATACAGTCAATGTAATATGTAAACATGAATTTAGATGTCAGGCTTACTTACTTACATCTTTGGCAAAAGCGCGCGAAGGCCCATTGTCGCATTTAGAGTTCGTCGTAAGCTGGATGTCTTTAGATTTGTTCGGTCAGTTACTAATTCCCAGCACTTTTGCATCATTGCTTCACAGAAAGTTTCAGGCTTGCTGTAATTAAATAATACAGTTCACAATGCTCATGAGTAATACTCGTATCTTGCTCTGCTTTTGAGTGTACTATCTTTTCCTGCTAGGATGCAGCTCTTTTCCTGCTCTTGGTGTTGAAAATAAGAAAACGGTAGTCACCTTTACAGTTATTTAAGCGCGATCTATGAGAAGTCATGGATACCAATTGTCCTTTGTGACCAGTGACGGAAGTAGCTAATTATTAGAGCAGCGATGCAAAAGAGTTGGACATTGCAAAATGATAAGAGATATCTAAAGATGGATCCAGTTTTCATCAATGGATCAATGGATCCACAAATCTGCTAACCTTCTTCAATGACAGCATATTGCTAAAATCCCAGCTAATGTCTGGAATCTCAATAATTCAATGTCAAAGCTACAAAATATCCATAATCAAAAAGCAGGTGCTGTCTAAAAGTTTTCTGGATATATTTTATCTTTTATTCCGTATTTTTAATGCTTTGGTTCTCTATATCTACACATATATATCTGTTTCTTGTAAATCTTAAAATAAGTATAAGCTTAAAATGTAAATAAAATAGTTTAAACTATATATACAGTACGTGAGATTTAATGTGGAATTGAAACATGCTCTCATCCACATGACTTTTTTTTGTGAAAATAAGTTGACAGGCACAATTGTTGAATCGATAAAGTAGGCACATAATTCTAGCTGCTGAATGTAGCAATTAGTACGACTAGCGGCAACATCCATAAGTATAACGTTAATTTAGTCATATTTGCATTTCCTAACACAGATCTCCCTAAAAAATAATGTACAAATTATTAAATATACATGATAAATACATAGCATATTGAGAAAGGTCTTATTAATTAGTTATGCTTAGTGGATTAAAACTTTACACATATTGAGGATCGTTTACATTAAAAACAACTTTGAAGGTTGGAGCTGCTTTTGCTATGAAAATTTGTCGACACGATTAAATGAAAATATTTGGACAAGATCATACATACATGCATGATTTTCTCGGATCAAAAGAATTTCCACACTTTTCCTTCTGGTTGCCTACATTTTCCCGAGACTGACTATGTAAACATATCAAGCATATTCAATTTAGAGTTGAAAGAAAATGATTGCAATTAAAGCTATAAAAATTTTAATTGGAATTAGAATTTCCAACTGTGATTTATTGGCTAATGGGATAGATCTTTAATTTACTTGATGTGCTGATAGAAAAGTCTCACATAAATCAATCATAAATAATATTTAAACAGCAATGCTGTGTGGGTGATCGTTAAAAAGGTGCGAATTTGTTCACTCTACGCGGTTTTAGATGGTTTATTTCTTATTGGGGGTGATTTATTGGTATCAAGGGATGGGTAGTGGGATATTTGAAAATCTCAGTATGACATGATGTAGTCTATAGAGGTGATTCAATGAATTTCATCCTAATCTATCCCAAGTGGGCAACAATACGATAGAATTAGTCATCAACTGGACATTAACTTGCCTTTAATTAGTTAAAACCTAATTTTGTCTACTAGGGTGTTGTTGAGTGCTAGGAATTTAATTATAAATTAAAACTGCACTTGAAATGATAACGAAAACCTTGAGTCCCTTGAGGAGTAATCGTTTAAAGCAGAGCTCGAAGTCGACTAACAAAATCCAAGTCAATTTTGAACTTTAGGTAAAAGTCTACTACAATCTTAACTGAGAGTCAATTGCATTTAGCCTTCAGCATGATTTGGATGATAATGAAAATTGAAAGCTTACTCATTTTACGCTATAGATAGGAGAAATCACCAATTTACCCTTGATCCGCTGCAGGGTTCGGAGTTTGCCTAACCTAAAAACATTTACTCCATGTTTCCAAGAACAGTTAGCAATTAATCCAAGAGAACTTTTTTTTTTGGAAAGGATAAGTATGTATGAAACTCAAAATTTTAAGGAATACTGGAAGCGGCACCAAAATTAGTGACATACTAGTGTGCCGCGACACACAGTTTGAGCAACACTGAAAAAGGGGATGGAGTCGTTACGTCCCAGATTGGCATGCAGCTTAAAATCTTTCCCAAACTTCCAATTCTCAGAAAATCACCATCCCTTGTCTATTTCTCCACATGACATTTATTTGATTTAGAAGAAAATTGAAAGGAAACAGAAATTGATCACAAATTATTTCACATGACTACCTCAATGAGTCAACCTCAAACACATTTTCACTGTATCGGTAAATATTAATAGATTGAAATGTTTAATCCTATGAGATTTGTTAATCATCGCAGCAAATAAAGTTTTATCAACTCGACGCTAATTGAAATATACGAAAAATATTATTCAGATCAGTCTTTCTTGTGCTGAATATGGACATGGAAATTGATTGCTTCAATACTATTTATTATTAGCTGCAGCTGAGTTAAAGGAAATTTAATGAGGTATGACAAATATGAAGTTCATATTTATGTTTACAATATTATCACATGTTCTCATTTGTTAATAGCTATAAAATACACAGGCACATTCCTGCTGTATTATACTTACAATGTTTTTTGAGTTGAGCATCACAGCAGCATGATCTAATGTTCATTACTTGCTAAATTATTACAACAAAAAATTGTGAGATTATTAAAATTGTATTGTAGACTGCAGACTGGCAGAGTTGGAATGCAGGCAACTGGCACAGGCTAAAACCGTACAATCTCTTGATAATTTGTATGGTTTTTGAATTCAGCTTCATTCAATTTCACAGAACCGTCCAATTTCTTAATAATTTGTATGATTTTTACAAAACCATACAAATTACCTAGAAATTGTAAGGTTTTTGCCATCCTGTTTTGCAACTCTGTCAGTAATAAAAACACAAGACTTCCAGCCTTGTCCATCAGAAAGCTAAAGACTTAAAAGTATTTTCACTTACCAAGCATGAACCTAACGATGGATAACATCGATCATAATTTATATAGCATTCATGTGGAATGAAATAGAGTTGTTCTGAAAGCAATGAAGTCAATTTGAATTAAATCGGAAATTGTTATTTGATCTTATTGCAATTTTGACATTCTCAGATTTATTTATCTGTTGTGGCTGGCTTAATAGGCGTGAAGGTTAAACAAAAACCACAAAAATCAATAATGTCGATGATAATTGCTGCATAAAAGAATAAATTTTCCTTAATTAAAGTCGAAAAATGATTCAGTTTGGAGATATTTTATGGAAAATATACAGTCAGTGTCATGGTCAGTAGTGGAAAATTTATTACAGATATTTTTGTGGCATTTTCAAGGCAGTTGGAATTAATTTTGCAACAGTTACAATTGTTTGAACCATGGTTGGGCAATCTGTGTGCTGTGGCACTCTAGTAAGCTTTGGAAATTCTCGGAACCATATACCGTGTATTGTTCAGGTCGAGGCTTATTACCAAAATGTCCCGCAGCACACAGATTGTCCACAACTGCTCTAAAGACAAAAGAAGCATTTTATACAGCAACTATCATTCAGAATTGATAACGTGCATTTGCATTTGCATGCATTAAATTGATTTTAATTAGATTTATGCTACTACCTTCATATTCCAAGCCAGTCAAACAATCGCAAATGCATTTAGGCAATAATTTTACTAAATTGAGTGAACAATTCTTTAATTCCTTTCATATTGTTCTTTTAATTGACTTGATTTAATCTGCGAACAATTGAAAGAAAGTTTTATGGAATCAAGAGTCTGTTCCATATAATTTAGAGTATGAACAAGACGGAACCAGAATAAATAAAAGCTAAATCAATCAGATAATGCAAATGATTATGCATAAAATTTCAAGCTTCAGTGTTCTTTCTAATGGATGTACATTTGAAAGATGTTAGTAAAGTGTAGGCGCGGCTGTTTTATCGATTTTTTACGGTATGCTTACCTTTCTGATGACTTTGATTACAGCAACAATGATCTTTAAGTAATTCACTACTGTAGCAATATCGATGATGTTCTTCTGTGCATGGCTTACAATGTGTTGGATTTTGGAAATCATCATTTGACATTCGACTCAAACTCTCGCGTGCCTGCCTCTCCGTTATCTCATGATCCTTATAATATTCAACAACAGAGGACTGAGACTTATCACTTTGAGAATTAATTGCACTAGCACTAAGTGCACAAGCTTGATCACATGTGAGTAACATAATAAATAAAACTAATATTCTGGTGACTATATTCAAATAACACATTTTCTTCAATATTGATGATTAGATTGGAAGTTTCTCTCTTTGGTCATGAAGATGGTTAAAACTTTTGGTAGATTTATAAGCAGCTACTGGCCACTTCTGAAGTATTTAGAAACTGAAAGATAAATGAATAATGTAGAATTAGTGATGGAAAATGCTAAGCATGGTCTAAACCAGTGGTGGACAACCTTTTCTGTGCGACGGCACACCTTGGTGGTAAGCTTTGAACGGAACCGCACTCGGCATGTAATTTATCGCATTTCAAAACAATTTTGACGACACATAGGTTGCCCACCATTGGTCTAAATGTTTTGTTGATAAATTGAAGGTTGCTTGTATAGCACAAGTCGCTTAATCGATCTGAAAAACGGTATCAGGCCAAAGTGACCCTTGAATGTGCAACTTGACATAAAGTCAAGTTATTTACTAAACCTGCGGTCGACTAAGAACATTTTCTCCGAAACTTTCCATAAAAGTTGTCATTTATCCTGTTATTAACTATACATTAAGCCAAGTTGTCAATTTGGGTCTGGTATGGTACCGGATTGAAAATAAACCGACAACAAGTCAGAGTCACCCAGGTCTGAGGTCGAATTTTTGATCGATTAATCTATTTATGCTATTCGAGCTACATTCATGGAACCAAAAGACTTAAGACCACAAGGCACTACATCAAATCACCCAAACAATTCCCCAAAGTCAGAATTTCCCATGAGTCACCTTTTCCCGCCAAAACTGATTGTAGAATTTTAAACAATTTTAAAACATTATCAAAAGTGCAAAAAAATGTTCATCAGACCCAGAAATAGAGGAAGGAAGATTTATGAACATGCTTATGGCATTGAGCACTCAAAATAATTCTCTAAACTTATTATTTACAAGACTCAATCAGCAAGTGCATAAAAAGATCTTGAAGTCTATTCTATTTTTAAAATAACAACTTTTTAGCACATATTCCTTAATTTATTTGAAAGTAAATCAAAATGTTTCGATTAATGGAATGTTTATTTTCCACTTTTCTCCATGGTTTTTTAAATATTGCACCTTTTTTTTCCAATACACAGCAGTGAGGCACATTTAAAGACTTAAATAAACATTCATACGAAAAGCAATTAATGAGTCATTTCAGAAAGTATGTATGGTATCTAATTGATTTTTGATTACATTCTTTTTTTTGCGAAATAGACGATAAGAATCTTAACTTATAAATTATATGCTGTTTTCATGGACGGTGTTAAAAAGTAACAAACGGTCAAATGCTTCTTATTCATCACTTCCTCGTGTTAAACACTAATTTTATATGCCATGCAAAATAAAGGCATAACATCCCCTTTATTAAACATTATGTTGAACTGGTTGTGTGACGCATAAAGCAGGGAAATTTTATGTGATTCAACTGTTATGTTATACGTCGTGTAGTCGTGGTGGCAATGTCCTTTCTTTACATGCTATTGCGTTTTGGATGTTAAAATATACGAAAATATTGATTTTCTATGTCTTCTCATGTTCCCGAAATACACAATCTTACACAATTATAACATGATTTTAACTGATAAACGCTTCCCATTGAGGCTAAACAACTGAATCAATATTTTGTCATGTATTTGATACCAAGCATGTTATCACATATGCGAAACCTAATTTTAGACAACAATGTGTGTCGATAAAGTCATCAGATAATGAGCTTTCTTTATATAGTCGTGCATTATGCTTGCTACGGAAATTTCTTAATGTTTGTTCCCCCAAAAATTTGCATAAGAATAAGGCATACAATTTTAACTAAGGCTGATCTTGATTAAAAATACACTTAACGGCTATAGCTTAATACTTATTCAATCACATTTAACGGTACGGACCTCATCAATGTAATATTACTAATTGCATTAGAGTACATCCAATAAATAAAAGTTTGCGATTGTGATAAGAATTCATTATTAATCGTCTTACGAACTCACACATCAATGCGCGATAATCGCGAATCAATCTAAGTAAACTTACTATTTAAAACGAATTTTAGACAACGACACATGACAACTTATCATTCAATTTCACATATAGGTAACTAAATGTTAATTACACTTTTTCACGAAAAAATAACTATTTTTAAGACATTCTGTTGTGAAAACAGAGCGCATGCAAATGTCTATGAGCGATGAAGGAGAAAACATGAATGAACGTAGAATCGTAAAAATAAAATTTTCTCTCTCATTTTGAGGGTTCGTTGTTGGTTGGCTGATTATTGAATAACAAATGAACGTTGGCATATCCATTATAGCTAAAAGTATTTGTTGTGGCTGAATATTGTGATTTTATCAATGATTACTGAGTTAAATTGATTTAAATATTTGAAAATATTGAAAATTTCACAATTTTATTCAAAAATTCAGTCAAATCCAAAAACAATCAAGTGCTCATTTAAGAGGAATTGAATTCTTAAAACCTTCGTACCCTCGATTTTTTGAAAAGAATTTTGTGAATGAAATTTCCACTTTTAAAGTGTTAAGAATGGATAAAACAAGTTAAAAATTAATTAAAGTTGTCCATAATGTCGATAAAAGTTGGATGTGCATCGTGTAATTGATTGTTTTTGTGAATTTATAAGCATAATTTTCAAATTATTACAAATTGCATAATTATTTTTTTTTACAAAACAATAAATCGAAGAAAAAGAGAAGGAGAGAGAAATAGTTGAGAAAGATTCACTTTTATTCCTAAGAAAAAGTTATAGTAATAATAAGAAAATCACTGTCATTACACGGAATCGAGAGTGTAATACAAACATAGAAAAGAATAATAAAGTTCCAAGTTAATATATTGCTGAAAATACAGAAAATATTCAAAGAAAGAGTGAAAAAGGAAATGATTTGATGAAGAAAATGTCTCGAATTAAGGTAATTACAGCATTTTTACATTAGTCTAATTGAACTAGACCTCCAATTTTTTTTTCATGTACACAATGTATGCATAGGCAAAATTAGTAGAGAAGAAAATTAAGTAAGTTCAAGGCTGTAGTTTTTTTCTACATGCAAAAATAAAATATCAAATTGCATTCTGTAAGCTATAAACTCGGAAATATAGCGATAATGTTCTTATCAGCAATAAAAAAAGGCAATGTCAATACAAAATTCTTGTATATTTTATATTTTTTGGTATAAAAATAGCTTTATTGCAATATGATCCCTTATGTTTATTTACTACTAACTCAAGATTTTGGAGAAATGTGAATTCTGTTCCTGAATATTTCATGTGTGTGCTAGAAACTCGCGAAAAGGGGCGTAGCGAGGGTCTAACACGCACAGAACAAAATGTCGATAAAGTGCTGCTGGAAGGCATATTTCCTTCATGTTTGTGTTAGGATCGGTGTTGTCCAAACTTGCTTGCGCCATGACACACCTTGGTGGTAATTCATTAATGTGTCGCAGCACACAGTTTGAACCAAACTGGATTAGACTATCCTTAACTCTTGTAAGTTCTAAATTAATAAACCGTAGTAAGATGCCAGAGTATAATTGAATCTAGAGTGTCGATTCATATGTAGACGAATCTGCCAGGTCGACAATTAGGGCACTTTGGTCGGGTTAGCATTCTTAATTAATACTCTGTAAGGATGTGGGTTCGATTCCCATCAGAAGCTGATCTATTAATCATTACATTAAAGAACAATTAGGGTCTCGACTAAAGCTCTTTTATTGACTTCAAATGGAGTTCACCTCTATTTGGCAGCCATGATGATATGCCACACAGGAAGCCTTAGAAACTACATGTGAGTCGCTCGGGAATACAATGTTGTCGATATAATAAAAATTCCTATAAAGCACACGACTTGAAACTTAGCAATCAACCCATTTGCAGGATATTCCAAACCCTTACTCCACCACTGTCAAAAACTGCAATTTTGTTGGATATGACTTAGCGCACGCGAAGAGATTTTTTCACCTCTCTCTCACCATGATATTAAATATTATTCATGGAAGTAAGAGTGCAATGTTTGCAATTTGTTCTAGAAAAAAAGAACTAAAGTTTTACTTATGAATTACACAATTTTGTGCTGCTTCCACTCCATCGTTCGTGCAATCAAATGAAAGAAAATTGCATAAATATTGTGCAATAAACCTGATTATATAAAAATATGTAATTCGAGTAGATTTATTGTATGTATTACCATCATTATCAGCATCTAGTTTTCATATTTTTTTTATAAAATTGATTTATATTATGAATGCACACAATGCGGACTATCAAGTTTCAATAAATAAATTGTTTAATTAAAATTTATTATCTTTTGAGTGTATGGGATGTAAAATGTCCCAGTTGATAATAATTCGCATGTACTTTAAGGCTTTTCATCTCCAAAAGGAGACTACTGTGTTTTTATTATTTAATAAATATTAACATTTAAGCACCAACAACAATGATCAGATTATATTTTATATTTATTAAGCACAAGAAAACAATAAGAGAGATTAAGAGCTCGTTCAGGTGTGTTTAGGTTGTTCTATCTTCTTTACTATATACATAGAATATACATTGCCGGTGTATTTATGCGAGTATATTCTTTACTCTCTTTCTCACCACCACCACACAAAGATAACAAGCCGTCAGTCAATATTGCTACACATTTATATACACATGCATGATTGTGGTGTGTAGAATCAATTGCTGACTATATTGCTTGATTCAAATTAACTGATCAGTTTGAGTATCCAAAAAAATCCTTTTATTCTTGTTCTGCATTACACGTTCGTCATCCCTGCTTCAATGATAATGGATCAGTCTCGTGGATGAGTGTGTGTGTGTGTGACTGTATATACTTGCATGATCAATTATTATAGTGAAAATGTAAAGTATATGTACAAGAAATAAGAGAATTATTTTTGCGAGTACAGAACACAGCACAGTTGTGTATAACATACAATCGAAATACACAGTCAGAGCCGGTCGAACGCGAATAAAAAAAAAGCTCTAGGAACGCTCGTTTTCATTTTCATTCTACAGTAATATTATTTCAAACCATCATCGTCGTCATATATATATAATATTTGTGTAATACATAAATTTGTGTGTCAGTTGGATTTTGAGTCTCATGCACGAAACACAGCTCGCAAAATTCGCAATTCGCGAAATAATAAAATAAAACTTTTTTTAGTATCTTTTTTTTTTAATTTTTTTAATTTTTTTTACTTCTGTTTGATGATCGACACAACAAAAAAGTAAAGGAAGAGACGCGAATTAATGAAAAAAGAAAGAGAAATTTTTTGTTTTGTTTATTTACAAAAATACCGCAAGACTGCTGCTGACTGCTGATGTTTAGGATATACAGTGATTAAATTAGAATTCTCTCGTGTGTGTGTGTGTCTGTGATCCTCAAAAAAAGTGTCGTTCCTAGTGGATATTGATAAAAAAATTAAAAATCAACGTCGCACCTTTAAAAATAAAGCAATTAAGTCCAAGTCATAAAACATAAGAGATTAAGTTATTGACACTCCGGTGAAGGTGTTGCACGCTTATTTTGTGGATCACAATCCTTTTATCGATACCCAAAAATTAACTTTTGACTGTCGACAAATGAAATCGTAAAAGTGATGATGATGTTTTAATTTAAACTTGATGTGCTTATTTTGTGTCTGTTTGAGGCAAAACGAATCTCCGGGTTTTTGCCAAGAAATAAAAAAAAAAATTAACAACCAGCAGGAATAATTATAAATAAAAAGGAGAGAAGCACAGGAACAATAATAATAAAAAAAGATTTCAATCATTTAACAATTGTTGTAATTAGTGGAAGCACTGGCAATAAAAATTTAACTAAAGAATTGCATTATTACTATAAAAAAAAGCCCCCAAGAAATATGATGGACTGCTGGATGCACGAAGTGGTACGTTTTATAACTTTTATATTCATTTTATGGATCCTTAAATCATTAAAATAATTACTGATCAATAAAATCGTGTTAATTGCAATTCTGTCGGCTTGAAATAAAATATTATCCAAGTTTTTAAGCAGCAGTCATGCACTGCAAAAAAAGGAGGAGATACAAAATGATGATGAGATCACATTAAGTGAAATATTTGAATATATACAGTATGAATAGCATTTGTGCATCATCTTTTGTTCAATTTTCTATCTGTTGTAAGCTTAATTGTGTTATGTAAGCGGAACTTGCGAAATAATCAAATACAAAAAAAAACTTCTTCGCAGTTTTATTCTAATTAGTGTGTGGCAAAAGGCAATTTTCGGATAGGGGCAGTTCAAAAGTGATGTCCAACAGGGGCGGAACTAGAAACTTTTTTATGTGGATCGCAAAAATTTAAGAGAAGCTTTGGGACTTTTTCTCAATACACCCTTTTTCCAATGATGGAAGTAGGGGTCTCAACCTGAATACGCTCCTGACATCCAGTATTGAACGGAAGGGAATCTTTAGTCTGATATTGTATTTAACAAGAGATCACAAAGGGGAAGCTGATGATAGAGACAAAATTAGACTTGTTATCAGAAATTGACAGTTGGTAGTTAGCTATAGGCTACGTCTGAAGGAGATAATGGATCATAATTGATCAATTTCAGTGTTACTCAAACTTCTTGTACTAAGGCACACCTTGGAGTAAGCCACGATTGAATCCTCACACGCAATGCAGTTCATCCCATTTTAGTGGACCGCGATATAGTTGAGACATCACTGACATATTTACTTCCCTGGCCGTACAGATCATTTGTGATACATGCACTCACATAGCTCAATGTTCTCCTTAAAGCTAGTTCTATCGCTGATTACCCCTTGTCAATTCCCAATTCCAAATGCAATCCTGTCTCGATGAACAGCTTTTTTTTTCAAGAATATTGAGCCAAAATTCTGAATAATATTCAAAATATTCAATGGACATAACTTATGATCAACTCCATAAAAAGCCATTTCATTAGTTATTGCTGTACAAACTCTTCAGGGAGTTAATATGAATAAGTCATGAAAAATTTTAGTGATGAATTTTTGTTATCAAATTACATCATTATTTATGAACTTGTATTTAACAGCCTGAACTAATCAGGAACTTTCTTTCGGCAGGCTAAAAAGAAATATTTTCAAGTTCAAGTTTGCATTTCTCTGTGAAATTGCAATTATTCATGCTGTGTTTTGGAAATGAAACTAATTTTCTTATCAACTATTTTGGAATTCTTGAGTTCAGAGTTGGAACTCTGTAATCAGTTGAAGTATTGTGTGTGACATGTGTAGTTCCAATACTCTACAGCCATAATTCCAGCCATTATTCTCGACATAAACGGAAATGTAATTTCATTATCAGTTCTTTTGTAAATTAATTGCATGCCTGTTAATCTATCATTTTACGCAGTTGATTTTAATCACAATTTAGACAATAGATTGCTTAGCTCTCAATCAACTAAGCGTTCTAAGCATATTTTGTTGTTCTGTGTATAATATTCTCATATATTTTTTTTGACTAATTATTCGTCGTTCTACCTTGTATTTATCTTCTCAAAACATACCTTAGCTTTTACGAAAAGTAAATAAATTGCGTTAATCATTCATTTCCCCCGCAAATATTCAATCGTTAGTCGCTCATTTAACTTACAAGAATTATTTCCTTAAGATAAATTCATTATTGAAAAATTTGAATTTTTATTATGAGAATAGATGAAATGTTAGCTTTTTTGAGGACTGTCCTTTAATTTGTGTTTGTCTGTTCTTTGATCGATCCTCGAGTGGGGAAGATATTCAGACGAAATCTATCCTAATGGATTCCAAACTCTTTGTGACTTCTAAATATTTACCAAATAGAGCATTTCATCTGGATTATTAGTAAATCACATCATGAAGACATCAGTTGTCCTTAGAAATGGACAAAAAAGTGATTCAATAAAAACTTGTTCTTTTGGAATTGATTCTATTGTTGGTCAATTTTAACTAGGGTTCGTCAATACTAATTGCTTGTAGGTAATAACAAAGACCTGAACCCTTGGACGAACTATAAGGTGCAGTCGAAAATTGTAGGCCTGTGAATCTAAATTGCGAAAAGTTCCAGGCGGTTCTAGGCCGAATCTAAGTTTTAACTCCTTTTTCTAACATTGATGAAACTTATCTATTCATTTGGACCTACATTTTACATCACTTTCCATAATCTCTAATCATAGAAATGTCTCTCAAGTCTGCGTAGCTCTTTGGTCAATTCAATATAGTCTTTGCGGATCTAAAACTGCATATGATCTAAGATTAGGTCGATTTTAGTCAATTTTCTATAAAAAATCAGTATCGGTTTCAAATTTTGAATCATATCAATCTCAAACGGTTTACTGTGTGTATATATCCACATATATAACCAAGTACAACATATACCAATGTACTTAGCAGAACTAAAATTCAATACATCCGGATAATTTTGATTGCATGACTGAAAATCATGACTTTTCCTTTCAAAACATGACATGTAATTCTTTAAACTGAAATTACTAAGAAAATGCGCTCACAGATCTTACCTGAATTGCTCTTCATACCCAATCTTTCGCGAATGAAAGAAATCATCAAGTGTACTTAAGAAAGGAACAAAAAATGAAATATTCATTTTTTAATTCTCTTGTTTCTAATCGTTTTTTTTGTTAATGATCTTTTGAAGAAAACTTTTGTAGCTTTTGTAAGCATGAAATATGTTTTTTCTTTATCTTTTATTCACTTAATGGAGATGTATGCACTTTTTGGATGTTCATCAAGTGCTAAATTAAGAAGAATTCTGCAACTCATAAGCATTTCCATTCAATTCAATTCAATTTTTGTGCTTATTACTTGTCAATGATTTTTGTTCTGTTCTGCTGTTCATGAAGTAAAGAATCGACAGAAGAGATCTCTCTTGCTATTCAAAATATCAAAAAGGCAAGAATATATAAAAAGAATCGCGAAAGCAAAAGTCAATCGTGTAAAAAAAAATATTTCTTCTGTCTCTCTACTCTTTTCTTGTTGTAAGGAACGACTTTAACAATAAATATGAAAAGAGTATACATACACTGGCACTGACTGATTTTTTTTCTGTTGCTTTGCTTGCTTTCAAGAGAGAGGAAAAAAGAATGAAATTTTCAATTTTTTTTTTTGTACTTTTGCGATGAGCGACAGGCGAAATGACATGTCATTATTGTTATATGTATACATATATACATAACAAATAATATTTTTTTTTCTTCATTTATTAAAAAATTATAATTCTCTTTTTCCATCGTCATCATCATCATCATAATCATTAGTATACATATGTATAAATTTGTCTTGAGCCAGTGAGTATCATTCATACATTAATATTTTAATTCCTTTCGATTTTACAACAAAATTTTCAATCAGCAAGTCATAAACAAACGTACAAATAGAAATGGGATTCAAGAGGTTTAGTGGGAGATTTGTTCATTTATGATGTCTAATACTTAGTTACTTAGTGCCAATAGGGTTGCGAGTCGTGTTTTCCTGAAGTCTCGGTCTCGACTAGTCTTCCAGACCGAGACAGCAGGGGAATTCTTTGAAGTCTCGGTCTCGACAAATCTCGAGACTGACCATACAGATCAATTGTGATTCATGACATCCCATAGATGTTCCCCGAAGCTGGTTCTATCGCTGGTCATCCCTTGTCAATCCCTGATTCCATTCTAAGAGGTCTTAGGTTGCTCAAATTCTCTCTTAAGAGACATTACCTTTCCAAAAGACACATTGCGTGAATGTAGTAGTATCATTAGGTTGGCGTGACTCTAGCATGGGACAGGATTTACCTCAATACGACTTGAAGCCAGAGTGGACAACATTTTCCGTTTTTATCATTTTGCAATCAAGCTTCTTAGTTAATGCCTTATTTCCTTCTTACTTTACCAAAGAACGCTGTAGTTCTTGTCCGATAACTTCTGCCAATTCGGGAGCCCTCTTAGTAAATAAATACAAGACCTCACCTACGATACATCCATTAGCCATCACCTCCAAATACTCCCTTAAGCTATTTACGACTTAAATGAAAGTGGTCATAGACTTCTAATTTGAATCAATATTAAGTACGATTCCTGCCTAAAGATAAATGAAAAATTGTAAACTGTTTTGAAATTTCAAGAACATGCCTAATTGCTGAATGTTAAAAAAGGTATGAGATCATACACAACTAATTATCGAGAAATTCCTTCAACGAGAGTTATTAAAAGAAATTCTTTGACTTATTGACTTTAAGTATAATATTGTTGTATAATGTCTAGATTAAATTTCGGAATTTTCCAATGGAATATACAATGTAGACGTGAATCACTAAAATATTCTGTTCCATGAACATATTTATTGTCTAATATCGCACACGATTGAAATTAGATAGCGAAATTTATAATTATGTTAAACGTGAACTATCTATCATAAAAGCATTAAGTGTGAGACCCCCGTCAAGTCGTGATTTCCATAATAATTTCTTTCTATAATTGTATGTGTATGCGACATTAATATTTCACATTACCCGTACCTATATAATGAATGTATAATACCCAAAAAAAAAAATCGACATTATAATATTCTTAACATGAGATTTCGTTCCTTAGTAGCTATGGAAAATCATTAATAATCGTTAAAAATGATCGTTGTTTTGGTTAAAGGCAAATTAATTAGAATTTGGTCATATGCAATGAGGTCTTATGAATGTATTAAATTTATAGCAAATCAAAATATCCAGACGAATTTTGTGTTTTGTAAAACGTATTTCAACACACCGTGAAACATCAACCAAACAGCCAAAAAAGTAATGAACAACAAAAAAAAGAACTAATATAATGTGTGAAAAAAATCGATGTAATCCAGTCTACTCAATTGTAAGCAATTTGTTTCAAATGATAGGAAACGTTCTCGAATATATATTTTTTTCACGCTTTAAGGCTCATGATAACTTGAAACTTTTATTTTTGTTTTTTGTTCTTGCGAATTAAGACCTTGAAACCTTATGGATTTCATATATGTAATGTAGACTAACTGACTCAACTATTGTTTCTCATAACATGACGTCATCTTTTTCATTTTATTAATGCATTTATTCATGAAATGTTAACACGGTTTGATGAGTTCAAAAGATCTGCTATATATCTTCTATAATACTTTAACATGATTTCTAAGATGAATCGCTGTATCATCTGCGAAATGTCCGAGACAGTCAGAGCTAAGTTTAGTTAGTAATTTGAATATTGTAGCAATATTTTAGCTTATTGTCTCGAAATTGATACTTAATATTTACCTTTTAAGATGAATTAGAGGAGCGTTCCTCAATCTATGATCTAAATCACACTTAGTTCTGTAATTGTAGCTATATTGTGCTATTAATAATAAAACTCCATGCGGATAAATAATAATCGATGTTTATTGTTCGGAGTTCAATAATTGAACTTGAACTTATTGACATTTAGTGAGAAGAGGATTGCAACTATGAAAAATTTATATGATTTGAATTTCAAATGAACGTTAAAATGCAACTGATTTTAAGACTTTTGCTGAATATTCAGATAAATTAGGCTGCAATCCAGTTCTAGTCTATTTGCTCAAGGGTAATTCATTTACTGCGATCGAGTTTAAGGAAGGTAAAAAAGAAATATGAATCGATATTCAAGTGTCAAGTCTGCTCATAAACTTTTTCGTACTTAAGGAACAACTTATTTAATAATTTGCTATTCATAATTGATGTCAGATCCTAGAATCGCATGTCTAATATATTAATTCAAGCGACTATAAAGTTTCAACCCAGCAACAATGCACAACCAAATACAAAAGTTCTGAATCTCTTCAACAAAAATTTCATTAATCAAACAGTCTCATGTTTAGGATATTCAAGCAAAAAAAAGCTAAAATTCATTCTGTTTTATTCGCTAGACGAATTGTGAAACATGAAAACTAACAACGACAATGGCATTTTTGTGAGATTGTACAAGCAAAGTTTCATGTCTGTCTCTTTATATTCTTTCACTTATATATTCTTCCAGGTAGACGAAAATAGAGCGATGTCTATAATAATTCTGACTGAGATTTTCATCGCTCGTGTGGAATTATTTAAAATAATAATGTAATATAATTGCCGAGTCGGATTTTCAGTCACTTTTTTTTGTGTAATTGCTGTATTGATAGGAATCTTTTTTACACTCCATTGATTTCTTACTTTTGATGACTTAACACAAAATTTTGTTACTTCTTTTGATGAACGTCGCTAGAACGGCTAGCTGCTCACTTGTATATATACAGTCTTCAATGAAATCTGCAAAAATTAATCGAAAAAATCAATTTAAAAGAAGCAGGAGGAAAAAAAATTTGTTTTACCTTTTTTTTTTGGAGTGGACGCTTTGATGACGATGAAGATTTTAAGAACCTAATTTTGAGCACAATCATCACTTAGTCAATAGGTGGCAATCTACAGTCGAAATTCAATCAGATTAAAATCTATTTCAATTACTTTTGTATGTAAAAGCCAATAAAATTAATAGAAATAAAAGCGATGAAGTAAGAGAGGAGCCTTGGGGTTGTTCGTCAGTGATGGTTGTGTCTTGATCCAATACAACTATAAGAGCTGTGTAATGTGATCTTAATGGAGATGGAGGATTTAAGTGTGCTTTCTGTCACATCCACTAATGCTTCATAACTACCCCCGGTAGCTCACTGGTAGAAACATGCGACTGAAAATCGTATGGCGTGGGTTCGAATCCCACTGTGAGATTTGTTTTGGAAATTGATCACAATGTCCAAGCCAGCTACTATGACTTCTATAATTACCAAAGGTGTCAGAAGTGACACTTCATAAAACCAGAATAGAGAACCAACTTGGCTAGACATAACTTACAATCAGAACCGTGTCTGCATGAAGATTTCTTCAAAGAGCCACGGAAAAAAAATAATATTTTCGCGAATATATTTCAATATGTTGCGATGTCTATTAAGAATTCTTTTTCAATCTATTCTATGTACCACTCTACCTTATGTATTGCGTAAATCTTATGGAGATTTATTTTTATTAACATCCCATTTTTTTTATATGGCTCGGTTGAGTTTTATATGGAATGGAATTTCTTTTTCTTATTTTTTTTTTTTTACTTCTCATTCCCATATTAATTCGCTTAGTACAGGCATACGATGTATATTGAACAAGAGATTCCAAAATATTTTTTACTACATAAATAAATAAGTAGATGAAGGTAGGAGAAAAGAAGAAAGATATTGAGTAACTAAATGTCTGGTAAACACTCTCGCTTTTATTTTTACATACACTTCCATTCATTCCTCATTAATGTATTTCATGTGGTGTAAAAATTTATTATTTCATTCTAAACATTGAAAATGATTGTGCTGAATTTTTTCCGCTACTTCTTTTTCTATTTTGGACGTTTATAATGGTGATCCCGAGCGGTACAATCCGGTAATTAACAATTTTCGTCGTAAAAATGGGCCAAAATTAGTCGTCATGGTGATGTCACCTTCACGTCTTGCCGTTAATAAGCCCAAATTACACAAGTCGGTTAATAGATCAAAATCCAGCACTAGACTGGCGTGACTCTGGAAAATTGCCGAATTCAAACCGAATCCGGAACCAAGTTTGAGTTTACAAGCCCTAATAGTACCGGTCGGTTAATCGATCGATTTAAATTTAATCCGGAAATTTAATCCGGATATAAATTGAATCAATCCAAATATGAGTCACACCAAGATTGAGTCACGAAGATCTAGTACTGGATATAAATCGAATCAGGAACTAAGTTTGAATAATGTTGGCCTGATGCCGGATTTATGACCAATTAACTGACTTCTAATATTCAGGAAGGTGACAAATCAATGCCTTTGCAATTTCATTGTGCTGCCCGGGTGTAATGTTCTAGCTAATGATCCTTATGATGACGATATGAGAAGTTCCTTAAATATCATGAAGTAAATTAGCTTTTAAATGTTTCGTTCTTTTTGCTTCCCTTTCATTTTTCCATTATTTACATTAGAAACAACCAAAACCAGTAAATATGTACGAAAAAAAAAACTAACATAAAACTCACTTCTATTGTTCTCGTGGATAATTTTGATTATCTGTAATTTATTTTAATTTCCCATTTCATGATCACAGTAATAATATTAGCAACAAACCGAAAACAAAAATCATACATACATAAATAAATAACCGTGCAGTTTTCATGGCAGTAGTAAGGAACAAAGAAAAAAACTTATAATCATACTCAGTAGTCGGATATTCTTTTAATGATTTTTAAAAGTCGGCAAATTCTGCTTCGTATAAGCAAACCTTTGAGATGTCCAATTCTACGTCATCATAATCATCAAATTGTGAATAATCGCCGGGACCAGATACTTTTGGTACGAACGGTGGCATAATTTCTTGATTATATAGTTGAATCCAATTAATATCATTAAACCACGGATGTTTTTTTATGTCGTCTGTGCCGTTCTTAAGATTGCTGTATCTTCGTGTCAAGTCAATTTGCAAAATATTCTCAATAAGATTCTTTAAGTCCTTGCTTAATGTTAGTGGCGTTTTAAATTTTCCACTACATATTCGTTCCATTAATTGCATTTGTCCTGGATTACCGACCGCAAACGGTGAGTAACCGGATGACATTTCATAAATCAATATTCCATATGACCACCAATCAGCTGACACACCATAACCTTTATTCTGTATGATTTCAGGTGCAAGGTATTCTGGCGTACCACACAGTGTATATGTTCGATCCTTAATTGGCTTACAAAAGCCAAAATCAGTAATCTTTAGAAAACCTTTAAAGTCAATCATTATGTTTTCTGGCTTCAAATCACGATAAATCAATCCAATTTTATGAATATATTCCAGACCCATAAAGACTTGTGCTGCATAAAATTTCGATAATTTCTCCTCAAACTTCTTCCGTCTGTAAATAACAATTTTTTTATTATTATTCTTACACGTGATTATTGATTCCAAAAATCATCATACTTTCTCAAGTGAGTAAACATTTCGCCACCGTTAATAAATGGCATACAGAAGTAGAGATAACTGTTATCCTTGAATGCAAAATCTAGATAAACAACGAATGGATAATTCAAAGATTGTAAAATTTTCTTCTCATTTAAGCAATGAACAATCTGTTTAGTCTTCACAACTCGCCTCTTGCTCATGATTTTCATTGCGTAGAATTTATCGTTCTCTTTGTGCTTTACTAGTTTCTGGAAATTTAATAAACGGTGCGTTAGGTGTTTATTTTTGAGGAATTTACACGTTTATGTATGTTGGGGGTCCGAGATTTCAATAATTGATTTGATTTATAAATTAGTCACTTTGCTCAAGTATGAGATTTGTTTTAAAATTGGTCAAATTTCACATAATTTGCCATTTTATGATACAGTTTTGATTCAAGACAACTTGATTCAAATCGAGGACTCCCATTCAGTATTGATGGATTTCCGTGCTTATAAGATTTTATCCAAGATTGGGCAAATACTACAGGATTTGGCATTTAATGGCTCAAGTCAATCAGTTCTAGCTCAAACCAACTTGATTCAAACCGAGGACCCCCAAATCACCCTTGAATCAATTAATCATGGATTTTACTGATTCCATTTATGATTATCAAGCAATTCGTTTAATAATCACATAAAATATTAAAGATCACATTATTAATCATACTCACAACAACACCAAAAGCTCCCTGTCCCAAAATTGTCATAAACTTGAAATCATCCAATCGATCACTTGACTCTGCTAATTTATTTTGATTATATTTCTCGTGAAATTCAGTCTTTAAACTTTCTATGAATTTATTCAAATCTTCATTACTTGTTATTTTGATATCAGCTTTTGGTTTTGTTGCCATTGTCAAAGAGTTTCGTGCTGAGACATGAGTTGCGGTCATTACTATAAAAAAATTCTTTAATTATACCTTTTTAAGAAGAAAAAATTAAATAATTTTTAAAGCCAACTATGATTGTGTGAAAAAGATAATTAAGAAGAGATTCTTATAGAAAACAAAACTTATTTTATTAATCAAGTTCTTAAGTAGCCATAAACTGTTAAGTTAGTCATTCTTATAAAAGAATCTTCATTTGAATGGATATAACTGAAAATGGATCTTAAATTGAATGTATATTATAGGAAATAAAGAAAATTTGCGCGCATTAAATGGAAGCCTCATAAAAAAATAACAAACTTTAAGTGAAGCGATACTGATGGGAGAAGCAAAATAAACGTAAATTAGTCTTCTTAGTTACGAATTGTCGATTTCTATCTTCTGGCAATTCGGGGATTTCCTTAGTCAAATCGTAAACACAACTACTAATGGCTGTAGAGTAAGAAAAAGAGACATTGATAGATATATAAATGTCGAATTTTTCATTAATGTATATTCTGCTTACAAATGGGGGTGATTCATTAGTGACGTCTATTAAAAATGAGATTTTGATCACCTGGGCTTAAGTGACGTGTTAGTGTTGTGGTTTAATACTATGGTAATTAACTATTGCGTCAATGACACAGGTATCATGGGTTCGAAACTCGGAATAGGAATTGTTTCGGTAATTGCTTTTTTAAAGATCAGAAACGAAGGTTACAATTCTTGTTGGAACTCTCATTAGCAACAAAATGCCCTTACTTCTTTAAGTATTCATAAGAATTTAATGTATAATTTGCTTATAGTAAAACCGGCACTGTGATCGATGATCTGTTATACTATCCTCAAGCTTCTACAGAATGACTACATCCTTGTTGTTACCAACAATGTCCAAATAGGCCATTTGATTAATGCTGGATTTATTGCTTCCCTCAGTTTACCAATTTCCAATGTTAAGTGCAATACTGTCTCCATCTGCAACTTGCTTCCACATTAAATACTTTAGTGAAATATGCAGTATAAAGTATGCTGTTTCTAAAAAACTATTATTTCCAACATCCGGAAAGCTCCTTAATACTCATTTTAGCTCCGGGTTCCCCTGTGAATGCCAATCCTTTAGCCACCTATTCCCATCTACCATTTGAATTAGAATAAAGCGTGACACATCTACAGTTTCCCCCTCAACAATATGAACATCACATGCGAACCACCACATACAAATGAGCTAGCTGGAATAGCTTATTGTGTCAAATTTTTCATTATGTAATATATGTTCCAAAGAATATTTCAATTTTTTTTGTTTCTTTTTTTTTGCATTTATTTTCCTTCGTTTTCTTCTGCAATTTCGTACGAACTCATTGAATTTCTATGGAAATGATGAAACAATGGCAAAAGCAGAAAAGGGAAAGAAACAAAAAAATATAAGGAAAGAAAATTTATTGCATGAATTTTTAGAATTTTAATTACACTTATATTACTTGTCATAAAAGCCAGACTACGGCAGTTTCTTCTTGATCGTCGTACCGACTAACAAAAAAACAAAAAAATACTGAATAAGAACAAGACTTGTTTGGTATATCGGAAGTTTGTAATTGTGAGTCAAGTTTTCTTCTTTTCAATCCGTCTATTTCCACGGTTGTTTTCTTCATCCACGACTTCTCTTATAAAATTAGAATTGTGTGTAACTTTACTCATCTATTCCTTTTCCAGACGTTCATTATAGTCACTCTAATTTTCTGCCTGTTCTTATTTTATATTCCGAATGGTTGAGACGACGTTGCAGACGAAAAAAATAATGAGTATGTGAAGCTTTTTTGCCTAATTGTACAATTAGTTTACTTGCATAATCGTGAACGAAAGAAATAGGAATGCACGGATGGATGGATATTCATCATATGGTTTTTTCAATGTCAGATGCATTAAATTAATGTGTGTCAGAATGTGTATATGCTCCGCTCTCAATTTTCTCTCCAAAAAACAAAAATTTCCATACATAAATGAAATTCCTGTTCATCCCGTTTACTTACTTACTTACATATTAATGTACACACCGAATAGACAGCAATGAGAGATAAAACAAAAAGGAAGCAAGAAGATGAACAGAAAAATCTTCTTTTATTTTATTTTTGGTGGGTAACAAGATGCTTCTATTTTTGGAATTATAATTTCATTAGCATTTCTCATGCTATTTTGTGGATCTTTTTACATTTATTTACTTTTATTTCTCAAACTGCTGCCGCATTTTCACTCCTTTTTTTGTTCTCCTTCCTTTCTTCTTACGCAAATGATCATCATTTTGATACAAAAAAAGAGCATTAAGAATTAAAGGAGAAGGCATAACAAAAGAAGAACTAACATTACAAGAAGCTACTTGGCAACAGATTCGAAGCCATACACACATCAGAAATGCAAAAAGATTGTAATTATGTCTTTTAAAAGTAATTTGATTTAATCTCAATCGATGTTCTGGATGTGAAATTTTTGGTTTATTGCTGACAGGGGTGGAACTTGGGGTTTTGTAAGAAAGGGAGTGGATATTAGTTTTATGCTCATCTTAGTTTAGATAGGATAGTACCCTAGCATCCAAAAAATATGTTTTCATGATCCAGTAATACTACTTCGGTACCTAAAAGCGTTCTCTTTGTCAGTTTATAGCAACTAAAACCAGGATCTATTAATTCCGGTGATCTGGCTCACAATCACTCGTTAAATAGTCATTTGCCATGAACTGAACTGGATCTCAATGATCTGAATACCGATATATTAACTTTCGATCCTTGACTGTTAGATCTAGATTGAACCTTCATAAATACTGATAATCGGTCTTAACAAGAACTTCTTTGAGCATATCTGGATATATTAGCTGGTTCCTAAGCCCTTGACTAGATTGGTGTTGCTTTTAACCTTACCAACTGAAACTACAAAGAACTTGCTATCTGGATCATTGAGAACTAATCATCATCCAATGCTTACTGCAGTCAGGAATGATCATTATTAACTATCAGTCATCAAGGGTGCTCCGAATCACAATTTAAAGTATTTTGATCATTATGATCAGTTCCATACCCTTGCCTGCTACAATAATTTTCATCTGATCCATGCAGCCAATCCATTACCAATTTACCAAGAACAAAAATGCGCCTTCAAAAGTGATTAATAGAACCAACTTTATCTTGTTACTGTATCAACTCCCCTCGATCATTTTTAGATGCTCAAATGATATCCAACATAGCACCTCAGCAATTGCCTCAACTCTTTTGCTTCTTGATGTTGTTTTTTTGTATTCAGTTTATTTTATTTTTTTGGGTGCTATTGTTCTCGATTCGCCTTATGATGATGATTACGAAGGAAGTTGAAAGCATACGAACGAACAACGATCGAGAGAGAGAGGAAGAAGTAAAAGAATTCTTGAAGATTATGTAATAATTTTATTGCCATGTGAATCAGTTTATGTAGAACAAAAACAAAAAAAAAGGCAGCAGTTCTTCTTCTTCTACATTTATGGAACAAGATGGAATAGAAAAGAGGAGGAATTAATTCGAAATTAATAAGAAAATAATTGTAATCAGAGACAATAGATAGAAGAATTTCCAAGAAGTAATAAGCAAGACCCAAACATCAAATCATTGCTTTATAGACAAAAAAAAATATCAGAATAAGAATATGTGTACATGTATGTACAGTATATAAATAAAAAGTGAACTGTCATTATTTGTGTACTGGAACCATGACAAACAGCAGTATGGGCAAAGAGGAACAACAAAAAAAAAAGCGAAAATGATATGAAACATATGAACAAAAAAAAAGTATACACAAAACAACTCAAGCCACAAATACAACACTAGAGACCTTGAACTTGAACGAGAAATGATGTAAATTTTCTTGATGTATATGAGGCAGCTTTTATTCGCTTGTGTTACTGTTGTTGTGTGTAAATATAAAAAAAAGAGAACTTGAATTTTTTTTTTTCGTACATTTGTGTGCTGTATATGCCGTACGAATAGTGGATAGAGAAAGAGAAAATATTCTTTAAGCTATTTTTTCTCTCGCTTTGTTTTCAATGTCAAGGCCTAAGCTCCCTCAGCGACGTCAGCTATATGTATGTGCCCCGAAAGTGATCACTACAATTGTAATTGATTTTAAAAATTTACATTTGAATATAAAAATTGTCTTCTTCATCTTCATCACTGACTGCCTTGTTCCTTCATGATCAATAAGTTGTGTTATTCTCGTTTCTCTTTCCATCCATTCTTTCTCCTTGACGACTAGCTGACTGACTGACTGATTGAGTGACTATCTTTTATATTCACAAAACAGGATTCGCTATAAGAATCCTTAACATTTTGAACTATACGAAAAGATTCGTGGAGGCGTTCTTGTCACTCTTAACATTCTTTATTGAGTGGATGAAAGAAGAATTGTTCAAAATTAACAAGCATTTAGTCTTACTTGCGCGAGAAAATTGTGTTCTTAAAAGTATGAAATGAAAGAGATTTAAGATAAGCTGGGTGCTGAATGCTTAGAACTTCTGTGCTGGTTCTTGATTTTAATCAATTCTCTTTATGGAAATGGGTGGATTCTCTTCTTTGTTATTTCACATCGACTGTGTGGATTACTTTTATAAATTATTTCTTGATTCTGGCTTAGCAAATTTTAGTCTGATGCTGAAATATTAAAGTGATTTAAGAATATCATCAAGATACAGCACGAAGGACACAATTCTCTATTTGGAAATCAAATGCAGTCCGATATTCATGTATCTTGAGCAGCAAGATGTTGAAGAACCCTCACGGGGAGATGAATATTAAATTAGCCGCAGTGTGCTGCTCGGGGTAGATTTCTTGTTGATGCCTTTGTCTAATTTGCATTACTTGAAATAGCACAAATAAGGATTCCTTTGTCATTAGATTCTTAAAAACCATAAATAAATTAGTTCTTGTAAGCCACATTCATTTGATCCAGAGTCAATATAGCCAAAGGCAGCCACATGAAGTGCAGCATAAATTCTTGCTAAATGGATTGCTATTCCGCTCGGTTACACAGTTTGTGCCTCCAATTCCTTAATTTCCCAATACAACATTTCAAAAAATGAAAACAAGTCACAAACATTCTTGAAATGAATCCAGAATCAGCAGCAAAAAATAGCATGAGAATATTTTTTTGTGTAAATTCCTATAATAACAGAATCTCAAATTACCTCAATCACGAGAATTACTGACCATATCCGAAAAAATGTATATACATTTCAGTAGCCACATTTCACAGTCTAGATCTATAATAAATTATAGTCACTACATTGTCAGTTAAATATTCCGAAATGTCATTCCTGAAATGCAAAAAAAAATTCCCCATTGTTGGCAAGCGCAATGATGCAGCAGGAGTTATAGCTATAAAAATGAGAAATAAGTTATTCATAATTAATAAGCAGGCAATTATAAAATTAATAAAAATTCCCGACGTGGAAGTTTCAATATTTTTTTTCTTCATCTCGTCTCTCTCGCATTGTGATGGATGAATTGTGCTGAATGATGATTGATGATGGATCTCGTGCTGGCAATTTTGTTCCTTCCCTTTTTTTCATCATACATTCGACAGAAAAAAAGATATTAAATGAATAAAAATAAAAAGAGTCAATTCTTGCATGTGAAATATCTACATGTAGCATTTATAATTATGTTAACTCATTCAAAATCCATGGATCGAAATATGTAGTGTCATGTAATCACGAGATCACCGCTGATCATACACACTCGATATATTCTTTTCAAATGTTCATAATTCTTTTGCTTGCCAATATTAATTTTTATATCTGTATTCTTTAAATTTTTTTATGATAAATGACGCATTATAAGCACCACGAAACTCAATTTAAACGTTAATTCTTATTTGAGTTACAGTCCAGAACAAGTTTTGTTCCTTCTTACTCCTTTTTTGATGCAATAATCTCCTCGATTTTGTATAAAAATGTGAAAATTTATTAATGTCTCAGCATTGATGTTGATACAAAAGCGCATTAGCTGATTGCAGGATGTAGAATGACTATGGTTACTCATAGACACTAAGCAACATTTAAGACAGTTACATGCTAGTATAACTTTAATTCTTATAGAATTCAAACAATAATTATGAAAATCTGTTTAAAAATGACAAATAGTCTTTTGTTCTGATGTTACTACTTGATAAGCAAATGATCAGTTCCAAATTGTGGTAAATGTAGTTTAATTTAAACGACTTCCTAATGGATTTATAAATAAATGAGATGTTTATTCTTCAGAATTCAAAAACAAACTGCAATTTTGTATGAAAAGGGGTTTTCAACTAAGAATAATAAATATTATTCAAATCTCAAATGAACGTTATAACACACATAAATGCAAAGTCAGACAAAATGTCCTGAAGTCTGCATAAAATCCACTAAAAATTACAAACTTTCATTATTAAAGGCATAGCATGCACAGATATTAGTCCTAAGTGTGCTGAACATGTTTTACAAGTGATTAGCTCACTCCCAATGACACATCTTTGACATAATTTAATTCCACTCGGTGTATTTTTTTTTTTCGTACATACAAAATACAATTAAAGGGATTATCCAAATAAATGTCAATGTCAATCAAATAATTGTATGACGAAGAATAATCACTAAGCGATCTGCTGGATATTTTGCATACTTTTGTTCTTAGTCTGCTCACACACGGAAAGTGTTTATAATACTTAATGAAGTTAATGCGCATAAGAAATTTTGCATTTATTCCTTTTTCTTTTTGTTTTACCCAATCCACTAATTCTGGGTGGGGATCATTCATAAATTAAGTAAGTCAGGAATTGACCGATGGATTTTGAAGATTGTGGTTGAGGCTGAATGCTGAAGAAATGCAGCGTATGAGATAATATTGAGGATACTTGGTCCAACTTCAGTACTGGATCTAAATTTGCATTGACCTGATGCTGGCTTTTATTCACATGTACTTCCCAGTTGGATCCAGATTCTTACTTGCTTCTTTACTGGACACAAATATCAACTGTGATCCATTGTCTCCCTTAGATTGCACGTAAAGCTATTGCTTACCAATTTCCAATTACAAATACTGCACCAAGTGGAGCAGACTTCAATTAGTCGACCGTATGTCTAGTTATTCATAGACATCACTCACCACAAACCCCACAGATGCATGAAAAGAAAAAAAAATTTGACATGGATATAATTCAGTCAAAAAAAATGGCGAGTGCGAAGTGCTAATGTTTATTTAATAATACATGTGATGTTTCCATCATTTAAGGCTCTTTTTTTGTATTGTTTCAAGTTTCTGATGGTAGATACAATGTTCATATGGCGGAAAATGTAGTTTTTCGTTCTTTATGAATTTCAAGCTTTGTCAATTTTTTGAAATCTTCTTTTACTAAATTTTTTGTTTCTTCTTAACTTGAGTCTTAATTCTTTTTTGTGTATTGTCTGCTGCTCTTTTCGGTCTGCTTATCACTTTTTTGTTTTGTTTTCTTTTATGAAGCTAAAGAAATTAAATAAGCAGCCTTTTGTGAGATTATTAATGATAAAATGTGGTATCAATTAATGAGGGTTATAAGGTGCTTGATGTCTGCAACTTTGTATGATTCCGCGACTTATAAGATACATTAATTATTCCTCATTTAATATTTATCTAGAATCATAAAGATTTCCTTGGATTAAACTTTTAAATTCTTGAATTATTATTCCGTTTTTGTTTAATTCTATAAATTCAATTGTCAAGGTACAATAAAGTAAGACTTAAGAATAAATATGAGCCATTTCAAGAAATTCTGAGACGTTCTTATAATGTCAAAGATATTAAATTTCTTGTGTCATGTAATTATGTTATTGATATTTTTGCTTGTTTTTATACCTCATAAAATCTGGTTAAAATCCATAGCTGTAAAGGGCGATTCAAAGATATTATGTATCAGTTTAACGAGTTTGTGCTAAATAAGCCACTGATATCCAACTTGGGTCTACAGATTAAAGTGGGAAATCGAAGCACCTCTTTGACTACATAACTACTTAAGGATCATCAGGCTTTAGAGTAGTGGTATAAAACCTGTATGCTGTGTCAAGCCAGTGTCCAGCCGAATTTTTTTGAAAATGATATGAACTTCATGTCAAGTGTGGTTTCAGACGTGGCTTTCGACCAAGGTGAATCATGTCACAAAGAAAGTTGCCCATCATTGCTTTTGACCTTAGTTCTTAGTTTGCTTCTGCTTCATTCCCGTGGTGGCAACATTACAATGTTCGAGTTTTGTATGCATTAAAGTTTATGAGGAGTCAAATTGGCAACGCTCGCTCATCTGTCCATGAGAGAGCTCGAAGTCGAGTCGAGTCACTCCATTCTCTCTCCTTTTGTGAGACAAAATTCTTCAACCTGCTGGAGTTTTTAGCAGAAAAACACCTCAAAACTTTCCCCAAACTGGCAACGCCCCTATATCTATGAGAGACTTAATCAATTCCGAGTTTTGAACTCATGACCAGTTGACTTCGCATATTCTATTTAAATTCCCAATATCGAATCCAGGAAGCCATCGAGCCATTCTTATTAAATTTCAATATTTGACCTATTTCAGTCAATTTTTAATGTTTACTTCGATTTAGAATAATTTTTCTAACCCTGAAAAATGTACAATCACAAAATCTATCTATAGTAAGCTATCAGACCTTCAAAAATTCTAATTTCAAACCAATTTTTGCTGAAAATAATATTAACATGTCGACGTAACTGTGTCCAAAAATAATGATATAATTTCAAGTTCAATATTTTTGACGAATAATCCTTAACAGATGTTTGAAATGTGAAATAAATATTTTAAATAATTTTAAATATAAGTGAATTTATCCACGTTACTTTTATTCCCTTAATGGCTGAGTGATTTAAATATTTTTGCATTTATTTGACAAGACAACGACAAACGTTATGGAAAAGTAGTATAAATTTATAATTGTTGTTGTTATTTGTGCCTCTAAACCGGAAATTGAATTTTCCCTTAACTATAGAATAAAAATACAAATACAGAAAGAAGTAAGGCGTGTCAGACTAAGTGGCAACATTGCGCCTTCAATCTTCACATGTAATTTATCGTTGCATTTTTTTTTTTGTGTTGTTGTTTTTGTTCCTCATATTGATCGCGCGTTTATCACTCACAATGGAATATTAGGCACGAAGAACCGAGAGAACAGAAAAAGTGAAATGAAAATGGAAATAAAGAAGATGAAAATGGGAACAAATTCGATCTGAATGAAAAAAAAATATATGTGACATAACATACACATAAAAAATTTGCCAATGTCATGCATGAAACATTTAAAGCTTGTTAAATAAATTTATCACAGATATTCTAACATATTTTCCCAACGATTTGTACTTCTTCTTTATTTTTGTGTACAGTAAATCCACAAAAAACATGTTTCAATGCTGATAAAAGTATTTGTTTATATTTATTTATAGGTGTCTATGATGGAAGATGGCACGACAGCCCGTATTAAACAAGAAATTGACTCTTGTTGCAGTCCATCACCAACCTCATCAAATAATAATGTTTCAATTTTAAGTTTTGGTTCAAACGGGCAGGAACCGGTAAGTTACTGGTTATTTATCTATATCAAGTATTCTCGATATGTAAAGCCAGTCTTACTAAGCATTGCAAAATGAACTTTGAATATCCAAATCAAATTCAATTGAAATTTTGTTGATTTTTGATGTTTTTCCTCTTCTGGATCTTATCAACATCAAAGTTCGAACAATTAAGCATTAAAAGATCAATATTATGATAAGCATTAAGTCAAATTTGTTAGAAAATTTGACAAAATAATCAAATTTTCAATTTGGATTGTTTGTAAACAATGATTACAATCTTTAAAATTTAAAAAGCTTTAACGTAATTAGAAGCTCAATCGAGAATACTTTGATCCACATTAATTTACAAAATTTTACGTCAACAGCACGTCATCATTATAAACAATAACATTCTCTTCTTTTCTTTAAAATCTGATCATCATGTTTTTACAGATGGACTTTAAATGTGGCCCGGAGTCGATACTTCATTCAGATCAAACGTCTCCCGGTTCACCAGATAGACAATTTTGTAGCTCAACTACGTCAGCAATAGGGGATTTTGGCAACGATTCTAATGTGCAGGATACAGTAAAAGAAGAGTTACCAAGGTAATTTCATCTATTTTCTACTTAATTCCTTTACAAAATTAATGAACATAAATTGTTACAGACGTTTATGTTTAGTGTGTGGTGATGTCGCTTCGGGTTTTCATTACGGTGTAGCAAGTTGTGAAGCGTGCAAAGCTTTCTTTAAGAGAACAATACAAGGTAAGCTATTTAAAGTACTAAAAGACTTTCAGGAGCTTAGTGTCAGGCCTGTTTTACGTTATCTCATATTGAATTCCATGAAGAATTAACAATATCATGATACAGTCACCTGATGCCTTATCAAAATCTCTCACGATACTAAGCCTCTGAATGCGTATATTTATTGACTTATCATTTACGTATAAAAATTGAATTTTCTCTTCCGATATTAGGCAATATTGAGTACACATGTCCAGCAAATAATGATTGTGAAATAAATAAACGCAGAAGGAAAGCATGTCAAGCGTGTAGATTTAGGAAATGTCTAATGATGGGTATGCTTAAAGAGGGCGTAAGACTAGATAGAGTTCGTGGTGGTAGACAAAAATATAGACGAAATCCAAACATGCAACCATATCAACTTCAAATACCTCATTCATCAGCACAGCCGCCACAATCACTTGATGACATTAAAATGCTCGATGTGCTGATGACATTCGAGCCAGAGAAATTGTGTGTTGGACATTGTGGAATAGATTTAATGAATAAGAATGATGATGATCAGAAGAATGAATGTGTTGGAACGGATGCACAAGAAATGCTTAATATATTGAGTGATTTATATGATAAGGAACTCGTTGGTGTTATTGGATGGGCTAAGCAAATACCAGGTAGATTTATTGTAGATTAATTGCCTTTCCATTTATTAATGACTGTATATTCTCATCCATTAGGTTTTACCGACCTCCCACTTAATGATCAAATGCGATTATTGCAAGTGAGCTGGGCCGAAATCTTAACATTAATGCTTGCATTTAGATCGATTCCATTTACTGGACGATTATATTTTGCATCAGATTTCTGGCTGGATGAGCGTTCGGCAAAGGAATGTGGAGCTACTGAACTTTATAATCATGTAAATATTGTTATTTTTGTATTTTAATCATTTTTGAGTCGCAGATTGATTAGGATTGATTGGGAAGGGATGTATCTATGAGTTAAGGGTGCTATTTCTGTATTGGAAGTTGATTGTGATAGACTTCTTAGCTATTTAGAGTTTAGACTTTATAAAACACAAATTTTATCATTGAAGCAGTAGCAAAATCTAAATTGACTCTTTTTATTCAGTTTTTGATGGTTCCTTTTGTAATTGTCTAAATGTAGTTTAATTAAAACGACTTCCTTGCGGATTTTTATAAATTCACAATGATGTTTATTCTTCGAAGTCTAAATAAAGACTGAACTTTTTTATGAAAAAGGGGTTTTCAACAATCTTCAATAAATTTTTAAAAAGGTCTAGATCTAAGTACAATAAATATTATTCAAATTTCAAATGAACGTTATAACACTATAGAATGGAATATAATGACAGTTTAGGGCATGGAAAGTAAGATTAATATCAGAGAATTAACTGAATTGTTTGTCAATTATTTCCAGTGCATTCAAATAACGCAACGATTGGAAAAAATCTCAGCAAGTAAAGAGGAATACTATCTGTTGAAAGCTTTAACTTTATCAAATTGTGATATTCGCTTAGACAACTATGATTCATTGAAAAAATTGAGGGAATCAATTTTAAGTGCATTAAATGATTGCGTTTTAATATTACGGTGAGTTAAATTACATCTAATTATATAATTACATACAGTATAATTAGCAAATGATTATCATTTTTAATCTACAGACATTATAATGCAGTTGCTCATCAACAAAAATTATTATTGCTTTTACCATCATTACGTCAGGCCGATCACATTATTAGACGTTTTTGGATGAAAGTGCACAAAGAAGGAAACATAACAATGAACAAATTATTTGTTGAAATGCTTGAATCATTTTCACGATAAGGAAAAAAAAATATTAACTTTATTTTTTATTATAGAAATATTTTATTAATTTAATGATAAGATAATTTTATTTTTTATTATTTTTTTTGGGATCAAACCATGTTTTTGTTTGTTGACAAAAAAGTGAGAGAGAGAGAGAGAGAAAAACAAGAAGAAAAAATTGCAATCAATTGTTTTTATTAAATTCGATTAAGTCTAAATCAAATTAAGTGCAAAATTATACGGTGTACGGTAAATATGCCCCAGTGAACTAGGAATTATTTGTAAAAGCGATCAAAAGAAAGCCTAAAAAATTATGTACTGTTAGAAAAAAAATATGTTTGGAATTGTATTGTTTTGAAATTTAATCTTGAACCTTATAAATTATTTTGTGAGAAATTTGTATGGTTTACTTAACTTCATATGGAATGTTCTTATAGAAACCATACAAATTTTGAATCTATTTAAAAACATTTGTATTGTTTTCAAGCACATGTTTCATTTGAGAAACTATACAAATGTCAAATGTTTGAATTCGTTCAACTACGAGTTCTAGTTGAAACCATATAAATGCCAATTTTCAGAAGCATTTGTATGGAATTTGAAATTTATATTTGAACCATTAAAACAATTCAAATGTTAATGATAAGAAAACATTTGTATAGTTTCTGTCAAAGCTCGAAGTCGACTCGGATTTTGTATGAAAATGTTGACTTGAGTCGATCCGATTCCATATAAAAGTAGAGTCAACTTCGAGCTCTGGTTTCTGTGTGTGTCCTAAAACCGTACAAATGCACGACCCGAAATTCTCCACCAAAACAATACACAAATTGAGAGCCTTTGGAGCGTTATGTAACAAAAATTGAATAAAAAGTCGGAAATTTTCCTAATTTTAATTCTTAATTAATTTTGACTATAAAAAAAATTGTTTTAGAATCTCAACGCAGACAAAATTAAAAGAAGAAAAAAATTTATTGCAATGTTAAGTAAAATAATAGTAATAATTAACGAAAAAAATCACTTACATTAAAGAATATAATAAACTATAAAAGCAATTAACTATCACTAAATTTTTGAGGAATAAAGTAAATAAAAAAAATCAATAATTTAGTAACTGTGATAGAGAAATTTTTTGAAAGCAAACAAAAAAGAACATAAATCGAGAATTGCAAAGTATCTTTGCAGCATGAATGAAAAAAATAACGATTTTTTTAAATTTAAATATAATTATTTTTTGTTTAATCCAAAGTTGCAAAACAGGCACTTGTCACATGCAAAAACCGTACAACTTCTTGATAATTTGTATGGTTTTGATCTTTTCTTACAAAACCATACAAATGATCAAGAAATTGTATGATTTTTGCCTTGACAAGTGTTACAAAACCATACAAATTATCAAACATTTGTACGGTTTTTGTCTGTGTCAATTGTCTGTTTTGCAACTCTGGTTTACTCTTTATAGTAACATCAGCATAACTTCATACATATTCGTTTACCCTCTTAATTAAATTCTTTCCTTTAAGACTATTTCGATCATTTTTTTGTTCTCTAATTTTTAAGCTGTGAAAGGAATTAAAAATCATAAAAATAATTAACAAACTAAAGAAGGTTTTTTAAGAAAACAAAATTAGATTACCTCAAAAATCATCAGGGACTACAATGCGATATTGAATATAAAAATGAGAGATGAAAAGACGATGTTAGTATTTGACATCAAAAAATCATAAATAGAAACAAAAAAACACAACAAAACATGTAGACAAAAAAAAATTGTATGTAAAGCAAGAACTGGACATTTTTGAGATAAGGAACTAAAAGGATAATAACATAAAATTCATGCGCTGCATTAAAAAACAAGAAATAATTCGGAATAACATTAATGACTACCACATAAAGAAATAATACAAAACAAATTGAATTCAAATAGCATAATAATGTTGATAGGATGTCGAAAAGGAAATACGGTGAACTTATTTTTGGAAATTCTTGCTTAACACGGAGGAGTCAGGAAGGGGTATCTGGAGATGGTTGCTGTGATTTGGATTGGATTTTGGAAGATTTAAAAATACCAAGGATTTAAATTAAATCCAATGGATTTAAAATTTGAATGATCAAATACCAAATTTAAAATTTGAGGGACCGTTAATTTGTTAAATTTGAATTTAAATGTTGATCTTATTGGTCACTTTTACTTTTTATGGGTAAAGGGGGTCATCTATAAGAAAACTTTTGTATGAACATGTTGTAACAAGGGGTTGGGTCTAAAAATTCGTTATATTCAAAATTCAATCCAAATTAAAGCAATCCTTGAATTGAAGTCAATGATACAAAACATCAAGCATACCCTCCGTGTTGAATACTCAAACTACAACTTCTTCTATCCTTCATTTCTTCATACTAATTTGAGTAGCAAGCGCAAATTTAACAGATTTTTTCTTTTTGTCATTTTTTAAGCCTAACTACAAACGGAAAAGTAAGATAATAGAGAAAAGGAATTTATTACTGTGTGATTTGGATTTTTTTTAATATCTAACTATAAACCTAAAGTAATAATATGTCATCAAATTATCATTATTAAACGATTATGTATTTGATTTAGTTGCAAATATCATTCATAATTAATATAACTGCGGATCAAAAAACATGAAGAAGTAAATTTATTAAAGATACTGGGACAAAACTATTAAGATATAGATGAGGACAAAATTAAATATATAATTTCAACAAAAGGAATATACTATAGACATAAATGAACACTAATAACTCAGCAAAAAAATCAATAAGTGGAAGTATCAATCTACTTTATCAGTTTTTTTTATTGAATATTTTAGGATGTTACTAATTAATTTCTCTTTCGTGTAAATTAGATTCTGAATATGAAGTAGAAACAAAATAAATAAATAAAAAAAAAGTATTAAAAAACCTATTTTTTGGATTTTAACATAGAACCCCCCTGACCTACCCCCCTTCTATATCACTTTGATGTCATGTTCATCACGTGGCTTTAACTGCAAATTATGCAGACCATGTTGTTTGTTCTGTTGGAACCATGCTCCGGTATGGAACCTAGGTTACTACAAAAGGCTTTCCATCTGACTATTGCTGGCTTTATCACATTTTTACATTTAAATGACATTCTCTTTGAACTGTCCTCCTCCATCTTCCTTCCCTGCTTCTATGCATCCCCTTTCTTATCCAAATAGAATTTCTCATAGCCCTCCTGTATCTTCAGTCTTATTGATGGTCCATAAATTGTAAGGAACGTGAGGATGAAATTTTTACTTTCAGGAAACTTCGAAAGCACCTCGTGAACTAAAATAAGCATTGATAATTAATAATATGCGGAGTTGAAATTTATTCTTACTCACTGTGACATGGATGAATCATGTAGAATGGTTTGAATAGAACTGGATGATCAGCTTGTGATATAACTTGATATATCTCGTCTTTATACTGTTTTAATTCATAATCTTCAACAAATATCTTTGAAACATCATCTAAGCTCACAAATCTACCGTCATCTGGAAACATTCATCAATCAATAACAGACTCTATTAAAGGAACTGGAACTTACCGCTGTGTGCATTGAAATACAGTACTGGAACTTGATAGCTTGGATGAAATACAACATGATATTCTATTGAATATATTGTTTCTGGAGTACTGTTTACTGCTGAGATATCCTCATTGTTTATCTCCTCAAACTCAGAATCTTGTTCCTTCTTATTTTGTATTGAAATTTTTTGTTTTTTGGTCAAATAGATTTTTCCCATTTTCTCGTTAATTTCCCAAGTGTCATTCAATTCGTCTGATATTTTCTTGAACTCTTTTGCTCTCTCATTGAAGCTATCTTCATCAAAATTGAGGGAAATCATCCTAAATGCGTGAAAATTTCAATTTTCTTTTTGATCTTGAAGTACTTGTGTGAAATTTGCAGACAACAGAATCAAAACAGTCAATAGCCCTTGTAAAAATTTAAAAATTATTCACATCCAAATTCCAATTAGAAACTAACTATAATAACAGTTGATAAGGTCAAGTTCAAGATAATTTAGAATAATTTAAATTAATTTAAAAATTTCAATAGCTAACTGTCTTTTAAAATTTAAAAACACCACGTGTAGAATTAACGGTCGCGAAAAATTTGAAATCTCGTGTGTGTTTGTTGAAGACAGTTTCGGTAATATTCTAAAAGTTTATTAAAAATATTTAATTATCATATTTGTAAGCATCTAAATAAATAGGAAACTTGTTTGTTTCATTTATTAATGCTCATTTCATTGTCTGACGTTAAAGATCTATAAAGTTTAATATAATTTTCGTGAGAACTTGTGAATTTACATAAAGTCTAATTTTTTTATATCACTAAATCTTCTTATTAAATTAGATTATCCAAAATAAATAAGTATGGCACGACCACAACCAAAATACGAGCCTGAAGTCAGAAGATCAGGAATCAATGCAATCCTTTTGGGGCCTGCTGGCTCAGGAAAAGGAACTCAGGTAATTATTAATTAATTCAGTATGAGCTGGCAGTCGTTGCGCAACATTCAGAATTAAATCAGAGAGGTTATTGCTCTTATCGTATTATGTGGATCAACAGATTGACCCTTGAAACTATCTGCTGTTTACATGAAACTTTTGCTGACCTTGAACTATTTCCTTTTTTTCCAGGCTCCTATTCTTAAAGAAAAGTACTGTGTGTGTCATCTCAGTACCGGTACGTAGTTCCTCTTTATGTTTTGCTGCTCTATATTATGGAGGGAAAATTTTGATCCAGTTTTAATTGATTTTTATTTATTTTAGGCGACATGTTGAGGGCTGAAATTACTGGAGGCTCAAAACTTGGTGCCCAACTTAAGAAAGTCATGGATGAAGGAAAGCTCGTTTCTGATGACTTGGTTGTTGACATGATTGATTCCAATCTTGATAAGCCAGAATGTAAAAACGGATTCTTGCTTGATGGATTTCCGAGAACTGTCGTACAAGCACAAAAATTGGATGAATTGCTAGAAAAGAGGAAAACAGCCCTTGATGCTGTCGTTGAATTCGCGATTGATGATAGTTTGCTTGTGAGGAGAATTACTGGACGATTGATTCATTCAGCAAGTGGGCGAAGTAAGTCATTAATGAAATATAAGAATAAGCAATGGAAATAAACAAATGACTTTTTATCCTTAGGCTATCACGAAGAGTTCCGTCCTCCAAAAGTACCAATGACAGATGATATTACTGGAGAGCCTTTAATTCGACGCAGCGACGATAATGCTGAAGCACTCAAGAAACGTCTTGAAGCATATCATACTCAAACAAGTCCACTCGTCAACTATTATGCATTAAGGGGATTGCACTATAAGGTTGATGCATCTCAAAGTGCATCTCGTGTATTTGAAAATATCGATAGCATTTTCCTCGGACAACGTCAAAAACGAGCATCATTATAAGCTACATAGTAAAATTCATAATAATGTCCAATAATGCTTTTTAATGAACACGCACGTGACATGAATTTATTTTTTTAAAATATTCTAATGTGTTCATCAAAAAACCTCCTTTTTGATTTATCTGTCAATATCTGTATACATTAAAATAGTATATGGCACTCGGTTCATGTAATTTTTACTTTCAATTTTGGTGGAATTTTATTTTGAAAAAAAAAAAAATGGTTCTGATTATTTTAGTCTCCGGTTATTACATAATACATATGCCTGTAAAATATCTGGAAATTCCATATATTTAAAAAATCTGCTGAGGCATGGCAACTTGATGGAAAATTTGAAAAACTTGAATTTTTATAGTCGGTAAATCTGAATTCATTTCCATTAACCATGGATCTGGACTAATCATTGAGAATAATAATCGTGAGATATTAGTAATTATCAAAATTTGCAACGGTCATTTTAGATTTTGAATAAGTCGTGAATTTTTGGATTAATTTTTTAATCGTAGGATTTAATTTTTTGAAATTTTGGAATAATCTGTAAACCCGAATTAAGTTATTTTGAGATTTTAAATCCTTAGATCCTTAATTAATTTGACTTTTCGACACTTTTTTGAATTTTGGGATGGTGTTCAGTCTCAATTTCAATCTTTTTGATTCAGATTTTACCCCATTATTGATATTTATTCATTTGGTTTAGTTTAAACCGCAGGATTTAATATAAATCCTAGGATTAAAAATTTAAACTTTGAATTCAAAATTCAAAAAAAAATCAAATTTCCATCAGCTTGACATGCCTTGACATCCAATATCTGTAACATTTTAAAAGAAATAATGAAAAACAATATTTATTGATGAAATATTATAGTTAAATATTTTATTCAATAAAGCTCTATTATGAAAATAATTCATATCTAGTTCTATACTTAATATTATTCATTCTCAGTATAAAGAAAAGAAAAAAAAAAAAACATTCACGGTCAGGTTTTCATTCTACGAACTCAAATATAAAACTTCCTATCAAATTGAGGAAAAAAGCAATTTAAAGTACAAAATATAAGTGCATAGTGCAATTGAAAAGCAAGTAATACAATATTCAATCAAAAAGTATATCACGTTCAACAGAATCAATCTACCTGAAAAAGTTTCTTAAAATTACACACTTCACTGGTTAAAAAAGAAAAATTCAGCAGATGAAAATTATCGTTCCTTCTTTTTCCATCTCTTAAAGTACAGATGATATGGGATTTATTTAAAATTTAAGTCCCTAACTAAGTTCCATTCATGTTCCATCAACTACAGGTAGCAAAAAAAAAAAATCTCTGGCACAATTACAATTATTTCCACAACATCTCGAGTATTGTACTTCCAAAAAACTATTTGTCCTATGAATCATGATTTCCTGTGTATGTAACATTCTTGATGATGTGCCGCAAACCGGTTTTGGTATATGTTTCTATCTTTTGTTTATGTTATGTGTTAGATATGTTTTGTTTGTTTGACTGACTTACATCTACACAGGTCTTCAAAATGGGCTCGCCATTCAATGATTCATGGAAGTCAATTAGCTTAAATAATTTAATACATTTTTTGATTGCTCGGATCATTTTAGCGTTTGCCGTCTGAGAGGAACACATAGTCTTTCCACATTCAACAGGTTTCTAAGCTCAGCTATTTCTTGGTCTTTCTTGGCTATTTCCTGTTTTAATTTCTCAAATTTTAATTCAACATGACCGAGCTCTTTGGTCACACACTTTATGTATTTTGTTAATTTTTCAGTTCTCTTTTGCATAACAATCTTTTCGGGATCATCTTCGCTTTGTTCAATTCCATCACATTTGGGATTTACGTTAAAATAAATTTTATGGAAATCATCTTTACTTCTAATATCGGCACGACACTCGGGACAATTTGAACTTTTCTCAATCCATCTTAGGATGCAGTTCCTATGATAAACATGACCACAATATGAACTGTAAATTGTTGATGAACTATTATTGCTTCCTGATCGTGTGAACGGAAACTCGGTTTCCTGTTTTGTATCGATGAAGCTGCAGCAACATATTGAACATATTATTTCCATTTTATTCACTTATTCTTCATTAACTTTATGCTTAATAAATATTTTTTGTTCCTTAAATTCACTTAAAAATTAATTTATTGGCAGTGGAAATATTTTTTTTTTTGGGATTTGTTTTGGAGCAACTTGCTGCTTATTCTGTTTATTGTTTAAAAATGTCAACCGTTAAAACTCGAAGGGATGCTTACACATCTGTTCCTTTACATTCATCGCATAGTCGATGAGTTATGATTTTCGATGAAACAGCAATTCGATGAAAAGATCCAGTAATGTCTAAAGTTCGAAATAAGAAGTAAATAAACAGTCATGGATAAATCGTCTTATGTATCTCGTGTTAATCAACTTGATGCTTACTTACTGGATAAAGAAATATTGAAAATAATCCATGAGCAGCTTAATAATGCATACAAAGAGTTGTCACCAGGCCTGCTCAGCAAGTTCCAGCCTGAAATTGATGCACTGCTGAAATCTTTAATCTGGTTGAACTCAATTTACTTTAATAAGTCAACATTTGGTCAGCAAATATTAGCAATAACATACAAAAATGATAATTTAACAAGGAACCGACTGATTGCACATTACATACTAACAATCCTTGCACCGTACACAAAAGAAGTTAGTCATTTAAGATTTACAATAGTCTGCAGCTTCAAAAAGTCATTCAATGGATTGAATTTACTGTCAAACTTACATCAATCCTTAATTTCTTCCGGTTCCTTAAAACTGGCAATTACCCAACATTCCTAGACTATCTTCTGCGATGGAATCATGTGTCTGAAAGTGGAGCTAAAATGAGAAATATTGGATATGCCTACATGAATCGTGAATTGATATGGACTGGATTTTTGGTAAGGAAGCTTTATATACTGTTAAGTGGCTTAAATCTTATAAGAATCATTTTTTACAGGAATTGCTGAACGTCACTCTACCTCTCATCGACTATCATTCCTTAAAAAGAAAAGTCGGGCAAATGATTGCATCAAAATCATCCAAAAATGGTCAAAAAGCAGCAAAAATTGAACCAGCTATAACAATCAACACAACATGTGCCATATGCTCGCAACGACCAATCATTCCACATCATATCCAATGCATTCATGTATTTTGTTATTACTGTATTAGAGGAAGTGTTATAGCCGATTCAGAATTTTCCTGTCCAGTCTGTGATTTTAGTTATAATGGGGAAATTCATCCTGTAATTGTTAATGTCGTATAGGAACTTACAAGTACTTACATGGTGGTAGAAATAAATTAAATTATTTTTTTATTCAAAAACTCAATTTTAATTCCTCAAATCGCAAAATCCTCAACAGACTGAAAGCATGACAAAATGATGCCAATTGAGTTCTTCTGTTCTGAATTTTTACAATTTGATTCCATGTTCTTAATAGAATTGCATGCATTAATGACTTGATTGTGACTCTCTGGAGGTAATCGATTGATGACTCGATCCCAATTTTGTTTTGTCACATCCATTAATGGAAATAGATGATTTTTCATTTGAATGACATCCTCGATTGCAGCTAAGCTTAAAAAGTGACAAATTGCTGTACAAAGTTGATCTTGCAGTGCATCTCTGTGCTTATATTCATTGAAATCTGTTAGATTATTTGACTGTTCCAGTGCTATTAACAAGCTGTTCCAAATAGTCCAGAAATACTTCTCATAATCCTTCCTATTTTGTGGTGTTGTAAGTGCCAAGCAGGCATTCGTACGAACTTTAAAGTTTGGTGATGTCTCGATTATATTGCAAAGTGCATTAAAGACTGCTTGTTGCCATAAAACTTTAATTCCAGCTTCAAATACTAAAGGATTCTTCATCATTGATGAAAATGAGTAACAGACATTCCATTTGACTTTTACGTTGTTGCAGGTTGTGAGCTGATTGTTTAAAACTTGGATGGATTTTTCGAATAAAGTCAACCAATTGGCACTTCCTAAATGACTTTCCTTTAATAAAATTATTAAATTACCTAAAGTTCTTACAGCATTTACTTTTACACGATCATTATCAGTTGCTGACTGTAAGCATGTCTCAACAATCTCCTTAAACAATTTATCATTTATAGACACTGTTTCTCTAATGATTAATAATCCATCAACCACATTAGCTAATCCAAATGAAGCTTTTGTCCTTGCTACAACATTTTGATCCTTAATGATTCTCAAAACTGATTCCGTTGTGTTCTCAATAAAGCACAAATCTTCTCTTAATGAAGGAAATAGTACGTAAACGGCTAAGGCACGAACAGCTGAAGATTTCACAATTGAATCTTCATCATAACAACATCCAGTAAGAATTGATTTTAGTTGAATTTGCTTGATCGTATCCAGTTTCTCGAAGATAAATACACCAATGTTAGCCAGACTGTCTGCTAAGTAAGCTCTTAATGTTGGTGATTGATTCACATTTTGAATATTGTCAAACACTGCTGGAATAATTCTTATCCAAAATGTAAGGCATAAATCAACATCTTGTGGGGTCTTGTTTTCTGTGAATTAAAGGTTTTGAAATTTTAGCGGTTTTTCAAAATTTGAAAATTAACGAGTTTTTTAAGTTTAAATGAACTTAACGAACATGAACTTCTAGATTACTGAACGAATTTTCAGTTAAATTTGAATTTCAAAACGTCGTTAGAACATACCTTGTGACAAAAAGTTATTGATTGCACTGCCAAGAGATTCAAGTGTTCGACTAGCATACAATTTTTCATCAACTGGCGATTCTGGTGATAAACTTTTTGTTAATGCGGTTGAAATCAACAATAAATGATCTTTGACTAACAAGAAATGTGATGACATGGATGAAAGAACTTGCAAGCTTTCAATTCTCACAGATATGGCAATTGATGGCGTCTTTAGTATTCCATTGTGTATCCCTAAATTCTCTAAAACATTTTGCAACAGCCAAGACATTTTTGATGAAGTTATGTTCAATTTAGCGACTGATTCCTCAACTTCCTCATCATCTTCAATTTCCTCGTCATATTCTAGATCAATTAATTCATTTTCATCCTTTGGCTGTGCATTTCTAATGCCTTCATCAATTTTCTTCAGGTCAAACTCGATTTTGGACTTTGGAATTTCGACCATTTCATAAATTTCTGATGTCATGTCTTGTAATGAAATTAAATTATTCATGACAATTAGTGCTGCAACTCTTATAGTTGGATCCTTGTGGCGTGTAAGTAAACGGACATATTTAATGAATCCTGTAACAATTCCAGTTTTTAGGCGATGAAATGGAGTGACAGTTACGAACATAGAAATGCATTTTAGTATTTGTGTCAGAACTGTCAAATCTCCTTCCTTAATCATAGCTTGTGTCAATTTTTCGTAGGAAAATGTGATCATATTTCCCAAAGTGACTGAAAATGGCGTGAACGTTGACGGTGCTTTATCCTTATTCTCAGCTTGTACCAAAAACGGTTTGGAATACTTAATGAGTTGAATGATTGTTTGTAGAGCCACAATTTTGCATCTTGGTGATGTATCCTTAATTAAACAGTTGATTAATGTGTTGCACATTGATTCATCTGTGGACAAAAGGCTGTGCCAATATCCAAATAAAATTTTCCTATCGACTGTTACTGTCATCACATAAATTAATGACAGTGCTGTTAATCTCAATTTACTTTGCTTGTTTCTGTTCACTAATTCTCTGCTATGCTCATTGTCCGAGAAATCGGAATCACTTGTACGATACATTGAAAATGGATTATCATGCTGATAATTTTGTGACGCATAGGATCTCTTGTTTTCTGAAGTCTTTGAATTTTCAGGTCTTTTCTTGCCTGATTTCGACTGCTTCTTATTTTTATGATTTGAACCAGTTCCTCTTTTATTATTATTGATTGATATCGGCTCCATAACAGCTTGTTGTGATGAAATAATCTTCACTGGTTGTTGAAATGCAACATTATTTATTCCATACAGCATAAATGCCTTACATATTCCAATTAATTCACCAACATAATTAGTTGCAAAATCCACATTTGAATGAGTGATGAATTTTAATGAATTAATTGCCATTGTGACTATAGACATGAAGTCTCCATCCTGTATCTCATTCTGTTTAAATGTATATAAAAACTTAATTAATGCCTTTCCTATTGTATCTAAATAAGAAGGATCGACATCATATTCATCATCGCCTTCTAAATGCATCAATATTGATTCAATACATCCTAATGTTGTTTTATAAACTTCTTGCGGTGTATAGTCTTGAACTAATATTTTTTGTAAGTTTGTTGTTGACTTTAAAAGTCTCAATAAGATCCCGTCATTCGAAACCATTAGATCTATGTTCTGTAATGAAATAATTGACTTTAGTAACCTATATTATGCATGTTTAAAAATATCCAGTACTTACAGATTGTGCTGCTTTAGAATTTTTCTTGAAAAGAATAGTAAGAACATCCAGTGCCTCACAAATTATGGAATTTGATGAAAAACAGAGAATTTGAATAATCCAATTGATGACTTTATTGGATACAGCCACTGGTAGATTTATTTTCTGTTTATTTATTAGTTGTTTAACCAAATTACATGATTTAGTTATAATATTTAATTCAGATGTTGTTGGAATTTTCGGTAATGAGTCAATAAATTGCACAATTACATTTGAATTGGAAATTTGTTGATATTTATAATCCAGGCTGTTTAAATCGTTAAGCAATGAGTTTAATTCACTAGAATTTTCACAAACGAACAGAAATTTTATTGATAAATTTGTGAATTCATTTTCTAATTCCATTTTTTTAAAACACTTGTTTCATACAGAGAATTTTGAAGTAAATAAGCTTGTAAACACTCGTAGAATGAAGCGCATACAATTTTTAAAAGCCTACTTGTTTGTTAAGTAAATTAATTTTTAGAATTATTTTTTAACCGAATGAAAAATTTTGAATTCTACATTGAACTCCACAAGATTGATCAAAATTCGAAAGTTCAAAATTCGTTACAAGTCATTCAGCCAAAATAAATTTCTAGCCTCATTTCTTAAGAATAAAAGTTTCAAAACAATCATCTGATTCCGATTTTTCGATAATCTGTAGCATAAAGTCAAGTACATTTCGAGGAACTACATCTGTCGACGAAATCATCAGAACACCTTTTAAGAAAATTGAAAATCTACATACATTTTTTTATATTTCGTGAAATTAAGCAAGAAATAATTAGCGATATGTCTGAAAACGCAGAACAAAACAACATCCAGCAACCTGAGAACGAAAATACATGTGTTGTTTGTTTTAAGAAGACATTTATCTTCTCAATTGGGTAAGTTGTGCAAAAAATTAGTGAATCGTCATAACTTTTTTATCAATATCACATTTTTTAACTTCTATTCAATTTTTAGATCCTGTAATCATCCAGTATGTTATGAATGCAGTGCGAGAATGCGATGTCTATGTCTTCAAAATGAATGTCCTATATGTCGTCAAGATTTGCCACGGGTTTGTTAAGAAAAAGTTTAATTAACGATGAATTAGAAAGTAACTAAAAGGTCATTTCCTTCATTGCTCATTTATAGGTAATATTTACCAAAACTATCGACTTATTTTTAACTTTGGACAAAACAACTCGTTCTGGATTATATGAGAAAAAGTTTCGTATAGTATTTGCTGATTTGGAGATACAGAAAGCATTTTATCACTTGCTTGAACATCGATGTCCAAGGTGCGAAGAAAGCAACCTGTTTGTAGATTTTTATAAACTCAAAGAGCATGTTAGGAAGGTCCATGAGCAGTTCTATTGTGAAATTTGTACTGAAAATCTCAAAGTATTTTCGTCCGAACGAAGATGCTACACTCGATCGGAGCTAGCTCAACACAGACGAGTTGGAGATCCTGATAATAAGAGTCATAAAGGACATCCACGTTGTGATTATTGTGAACTTAGATATTTGGATAAGGATGAACTTTTCAGACATTTAAGACGTGAGCATTACTTCTGTCATTTATGTGATGCCGACGGTGTTAATTTGTTTTACGGAACTGTCCGAGAAATGCGCGATCATTTCAAAGCAGAACATTACCTTTGTGAAGAAGACGATTGTCTTGAAGAAGAATTTACTGCTGTATATCGAACAGAAATTGATTTACGTGCACATAAAGCAACTGTTCATTCTAAAACAATGTCGAGGATGGAAGCAAAACAAGCTAGGACATTGGAACTTGATTTTTCATACGGTCCACGTGGAAGAGGTGGAGGAAACGATAGTAACAGAAATCCCAGGATTCGGACGAATGACACGCAAAGGGAATTTGACATAAATCCTGAGCCACAAATTACACAACATCCACCGATTCAAATTGACACGAAGAATGAACAGCATTTCCCATCGCTTCAAGGTCCATCGAATGTCCCTAATGCACCTGTGCAATTGGCTAATTCTGTAAGGCATATCTATTATGGCCAACAAGGTCTTGCTCGGACTAAAGAGAATTTCCCAGCACTGGGCGGTGCCGCAAATGATAGAAATCCTCCTAAGCAAAATAATGGAAGTAAGCAAAGTTCATCAAGTAAACAATCAACTCCAACAGCAAGCAGTTTATTCAAAGCATCAGGAAATAAATCAGCATCGTCATCAAATCAGAAAAATTATCAACAAAAACCTCAATCATCTACTTCCAATTCATACAAAAAAGATTCTATTGCTGATTTTCCATCACTTGGACCCAGTTCCGGACCCTCAAAAAATAGTTTCTTTACAGAAGCTTCGAAATTTTCATCACAGCAGAGTATTGACCGAAAGCCCACTACATCCGTTGCTTCCAAAAGTTCAACCACAATCACTGCCAATAAAAAGAATTCGTCCAACGATTTCGGTTCCGCTGCATCAAAAAAACGAGATTTATTAATGGAAGACCTTATATTGCCGTCAAATAATAACATCGATAAGGGATTGATAGCTGCAAAGCATAAAGGATTAATGAATGATTATGTATCAATTGCTTCTCAAATGACTAAAGTAAGCTTAGTCAAACAAAAAGAGGAATCAGTTGTCGAGAATACGCAATTTGTTCCAAAATTAAGTTCCGAAAATAATTTTCCTACTCTCGGTGCAAGCGATTCAGCCTCAAAACCTCCTCAATGGATAACTGTTAACAGTAAAACGAATAACAATAATCAAAAGCAACAGCCACAGCAAAATGTAGGTAATGAAAATAGTAATAATCCGAAGAAACAACAACAACAACAATATAAAGTGCCTCAAAAGAATCAAAAAACAAATGGAACAAAAAAAGCTAATGATGAAAATAAGAAGACGACTAATGAGAAGAAAATCGCAAAAGACAATACAAATAAGGAGAATACCATGCTAGAAAGTCAATTGAGTCCTCCCGTTAAGGCACCACCTCCTGGATTTAAACAGATTCAGCCCGTAACAAGCAAATATCGTCCAATGCCTGATGCTAGTAAACGAAATCAAGCCTTAGTTGAGGAATTTACAAAGGTCTTAAAGACGAATGAATCTATGCAGGAATTCCGATTGTTGTCGCAAATGTTTAGAGATGGAAATTATTTCGCACGTAGCTATTATGAATCATGTAAAGGTGTCTTAGGCGAGAAATTTGATACAATCTTCCCAGAACTTTTGGTTCTATTACCTGACATCGATAGACAGCAGGTATGGTCAATTCAAATTTTAACAATTTTCTAAATTTCAAATTTTTGAAGTATAAACTGAAGTTCAAATATTTTAACGGTTTTAAAAATTTCAAAATAGCCAATTTAAAGTTCAAATTTTTGAAATCTTTCAAATTAACGATTTTAAAGTTCAAAATAGAAAACTGAGCTGAAATGAGAGATTGCTTACCTTAATATAGCTTAGTATTTAATGAAATCAGTTTAAAATGATTTAAAATTAATATTAAAATCGGATAAAGAAAGATTATTCGCAGAAAATTAGCTTAACATGTTGCATAACGCCCCTAATTAATATTTTCATATTTTAATTTAATTCCAAAAATTAGAAACTTTATCGCATACATCTTGAAGAGTCGCTAACCGACGTCGATATCACAGACGACAACCCATCGACGAAGAAGAAGAATAAAAAGTCTCAAAAAACTTTGGAAGTATGTGCCACATGTCAGCAGGTCTTGCTTAGCAGAGATTTATTGCTGCACGTTCAGTCGCATTCAATGGAAAATAATTTCCCGACACTTTCAAATGAAATTTCTTCGCCAAAATCAAAAGCTGCTGGATATAAGAAATAAATCATCGAAGCCTAATAAAAGACTCAAGCATGATATAATAATTTATAACTATTTCCGTTTATCTCCTTTCCTTATTTCTCTTCGTTACACATTTAATAAACAAAAATTTATGCAAGAAAGTGTAAATTGAATGTAAATTTTTAACAAATTGATCATTTCTATATACATAAAAAAATCAAAAGCAGCATCACAATGCTCAAGAAAAAAAAGTGAATGTTGTTGATTTTATTTATAATTTAATTAAATAGTAAATGAAGAGCGGTGCAAAAAAAAATCCACAATAAAGTGTGGAAAATTGCTTTCAAATTCGAAACTCAACTACTTAATTAATTAAGTATAATTCAATTTTATGGGATAAATTCCAATACGTCTACAGTAATTAGTTTTGCAGCATTAATAAGTTAATTTATGGAGTGTGCAGCATAGATGGAATGACAATATTACAAATTATGAAGCGTTCGTTGCTCAGCAAATGCTCAAACATGCACGAAACACAGCGCAGCAAAGCACATAAAGGTAATTCAATAAACACTTGACAATAAACAAAGTTTTCACTCTCGAAATAATTGAAAAATCTCGTCTCATCTTACATTTTCCTCTTGTGTGCATCTCAAATGTACATATTTATATGCCGATGTATATCATTTAAAAAGCTATTGATGTACATCCGATAAACTCTCTGTGGGTACTCAAAATCATAAATGTTTAATCCTCATAAGATTAACTCCGAATACTAATGAGATCTTTCACTATGTTTGGCCATAATAGTGTCAGCATAGCTATTACTATTGTGTGAACATAAAATGCTTAAAGGCGTGAAATTGTCTAATTTTCTTAAATGCTTTTTTATTGTCCTATCATAAATCTCTCCATCTTAATCATATTCCATTTTCTTTTATTGATCATACAAAGCAGTTTTAATAATTTGATAAAGCTTCTCTCTTATTTTAATGAGTATCAATCAGCTTAATGAGCTGCATTTCTCGACTTCCTAATGCGCAATAAAATGCTCAAATTTACGAGATCACAAAAAATTAAAATTTACCGGCTTTATAAAATTCAAATTAGATTTCGCATCACTTTGAATGATTTTCGCATCTCTTTTGTTTGTTTACAAATAGAACCACATTTCATAAAATTCAATCACTTGTTCTTTGAGTTTTGCAGTGAAAATATCGGTAAGTATTCTTAACTTTTACAATTAATTAAAATGTTTATCGAGCACTAAGTTAAAAAGTACAAAGAAAGTTTATTATGCGACGTTTGAACGTAAACTGTTCATTGCAATGCATAAAAGTCCATTCTCTAAATCATGGATTGACAACCGCAGTGGGAATAAATCAATGTGCACATTTCAAAAAGCAAGAAGTGAAAAACTTTCGCTGAACTTTAAAGTAGGAAATAATTTAAGTCTTTAAATTCATACAATAGATACTATAAGTACATGAACAAAGTCTGGCACATTATATCTGACTTGTTGACATGAGGAGATTAAAAAACATTTTGATGAAGTAATTGGATTTGAGAGAAATTAATTTTAGATAATATTAAGTATATTTTGAGACGACAATCAAAACATGAGAAATATGAAGGAAGGAATGAATCGGCAAATAATGATAATCACATTACTACATATCGCGAGTTGTATCATGTAATATTGCTTAATAATGGTCGAGAAGAAGAAAAAGAAGAACGAAGAAATTTCACTTTCCATTTCAAATTGAATGGATTGTTGGTGGCTACACGAGATCAAAGTCAGGAATAGATGCAAACATTTTATCCATAATCTATTAGATCAACGAAAACAAACATGTATAATAGATTTTCGTTGGCTATGCCTCATTCATTCAAAACATTTCATGACTTTATCGTCGATCACGTTTCCTTTCTTTCCTCTATTTTGGATGTTCGTGTTATGGTTTCATATTTTTATTTGCATGTTTCACGTATGATACAAACAGGCAAAGATGAATAAACCGTGGTCACAACTAATGATACATATTGCAATTTCTATCTAATTCATCCACTTTCAATTTCACATTTGAGAATGAATATCAAAGAAATTTCAAAGACCATTAAGTCAACATAAATCATCATAGTTCATGGAGCAATAGTAATTTTAGTTTCTATACCTTTCTCATTTTATTTCCACCTTTCCGCTCATATGAGTCTGTGATTGAGTTGCAATAAACATTAGAAACAGAAGAAAACAGAATCGGACAAGTTTTCAATTTTAGAAAAAATAACATAAATTGTATAGTGATGCAGAAAATTGTGTGCCACACTTAATTCTCATCGATAGTTTTCCTCTGTTTAATTTTTATTGCAAATTGCAAGTAGCGACATTAATTAATTTCCATTATTTATCACACCGAAGTGCTCTGTGATCAAACATGACATTGAAAATGCAATTATACGCAATTTAATTGACTACTGCGGCATTTCTAATCTAATTTTCCTTTAATTTCTTCTTCTTCAGCGTGATTCTCAATGTTATTATTATTGTTGCACTATTCAGCATTGTATTTGAGCATAAAGAGACTTTAAAGCCACAAAATCAAAATATATAAAGAGAAGTGAAGTAGCATTAAGGGATTATTAATTAATCAACAATTAAATTAGAAGAAGAAATCAAACTGAATGGAAGATGAAGCATAAGAAATGGGTCAGAAAATCCATGAGATGTAGGTTTAAAGCTATTAAAATACAATCGTCTTGTTTCTATGCACCATTCATATATGAAGTTGTGAATAGTTCATTAATTCTAATCCCCTCGATAGACACACATTGCTGCTGTTAGTGGCAATAGTTACCATTTGATAAAGTCATAAAGATACAAATGATTCATTATTGTTATAATTGACAGCAGAAGCATAAAGAAATTGCTTGAAAATTTCAATGCATGAATGATCATGAAGATGATGATGATGATGCTGCAAATGACGAGAGCACATGGTTGTAGGTAACGCGGAAGTACTGCAATATAATGCTATTACTGTGTTATAATTTTCGATGTCAATGACGAGATCGCGAGAACTGCTTTCTTACGTGTGGGCATCGAATCTCTCCATTTCATTAATTTTAATTCCTTTCTCATCAACATGTATGTACTGCAGCAGTGAAATGAGATAACATTCATTAGTTCATGATTCGAATTTCATTATGATAATGATAATGCAAAGGCAATTCAATAAATCGATGAACATGCTGTAGAAGTAGAAGGTAAAGTCTTTAACATTATAATTAACAAATGGTAATTTAATCGAAAGTAAAAGTACTGCATGTTCTCTATAATTGGACATCTACGCGACCATATCCACAACGGAGATAAATTTCAATATCATTCTGTGATGCATTGCACTTCTCTTAGAAAATTCATTGAATATTTATCATAGCAAGTGGTCATTTTAAGCATAATTTATGGCATTTATGGTGATAAGTCATAACTTTCATTGACCAATAATTTAAATTGACATAATTGTGATTCATTATCAATGCTCATTTGCATGTGATTGTCACAACATTTCAATATGCTGGATGTCTGATGAATTGGAAGAAATTTCATTAATCTGATATGCAATAATAATTAGAGGTCGATCTTGTTAAACTTTTGCCTACATTGTTGTTTACACGGCATGAAATAGTTGGTATGAATAGAAGCATGAAGGAATTTGCTGATAAAGTTGTTAAATGCAGTTCTAACAATGCAATGCATACAATACAATACAGAATAGTACATGATCATCTGCAGCTTCGAACATAGAGATTTTCCATATGTTAAAGTTCTTGGCATGCTTTTGTGCTATATTAGAGTATGTACATACATTCTCCAAGACACAAAGAATTTCTTCAATTCTCTTCGGATTCGAAGATGAAAATGTTTTCAGGATTGTGTATGAAACGTGCATTTAAAGTTCTTCCTATTTGGAATTTATAAAAATGCAACTTTCTGAGCACAATGAACTGAGTACGATAAGATCTCAGATATATATGAGCATATAGACAACAAAGCTTCAAGTTAAACTTCCAATGCAACATTAATTCTCTCATGTTTATGCTGAATATTTACTCTCAGAGCATCTTAAAGAGCTGCATATTTACTCAAATTTTCATTCCTTTCACTTCACATCTTCAACATGAATGAATGAAAGAAGAAATGCTGGAAGTTTATAAAATGTATAGGCCTTGGCAATGAAATCTTCACTTCGTTTCAAACCGTCCGATCGTAAAGTTGTAAAATAGTATTTCCATTCTTTTATTTCTATTTGTTTCTGCACATTTCATTTTTTTTATTTTTAATCGCACTGGATTCGCATAAAAAAAAAGTTGAAGAAATTCTCGCGGTCATTTGATTTTCATCATTCGTTGATTCAACAGCTATAAAGGAGTCATAAAGAACCTCCTCAACAAAATTTCTCGTGTGCTTCATTAATTAAAATAAAATCGCGGCGATCAAATTAAGCAGGAAGAAGAAAGAAAAAGTTTTAAGTGCAAAAAAGAATTAAAAATCAGTAAAGTGTGGAACAAGCGTGAAGCTGTATTTTGTGCTCGATATTAACGACTCATGAATTAATAAAAAAATCAGCAACTGTGTTGGGTACGAGAAAACCTTTATGTGAAATAATTTTGATAAGTGAACGAACCAGAATAATAAGAAAAATAAAAGATTTTTAATTCTCGAACGGATGCAATTTTAAAAGAACTCTCACGACTATACGACACATTGCATTGAGGAGTCAACGACAATTGTTATGAATTAAATTCAATTGAATTGGATGCAAAAAAGAAAAGAAGCAAATAAGAGAGAAAAGTAGGAAGTTAAATATAAAAGGAGAACGAAGTGGAATTAAAAAATATTTTTGCAATACAATAAAATTAGAAAAGAAGAAGGAGAAGTAAAAATTCTTGCCTTAAGTGATCTCTCTCGGTAAATTAAAAAGTATATCAGGAAATTAGTGCATTTATTGAAAGAAAAAGCAGAACAGCAAAGTGTATCAAAATGTTAAAATTTATCATCATTTCAACATTATTATTACTGCAATTTATTTATGCTGAAGGTATAATTTTGGATAACATGATATTTCCTTTAAACAGTTTTTGATTAACCCTATTAAAGTAAACAATTTTTAACCATATTTGGAATTTTAAATTTCAATTAAATCACGATTGCGATCAAAAAAATTCAATTTCTTTTAATTGAAGTAAGTCTGATGTTTAACTGAACATTTTTTTTACTTGTAACAGAAATTCAGCCTGTGGTAATAAATAAATTTGAGAATAATATGAACAGAGAAATGAAAGCTATCTCATCAAACTGTCCACGATCATGTCCACCATCAGAAGATCAACAGCCAGTATGTGGTAAGTTGCTGTTTCCACGTTACATTAAGTTTTAAATTTGTTGCAATTTGCATGATCCAAATCTGTTATAAACCTGTAAACCGGTAAATAATACACAAAAATGTTAACTCTACTGGATGAAATGTGAAACATGGTTATTTATTTAAACAGGTACGGACGGAATTATTTATGCAAATTCTTGTGAATTGAAAAAGAAAACATGTACGAAAGGAAATATAAATGCGATTAAAGAAGATCCAGAGGGCTGTGAACGTTCGAAAGGATCACAATGCAATCACAAGTATGATCTTCTTTTAATATGAAAATGTTTTTTACGTAACATGACTAACAATAATGCTTTTTCCATTTAAAGATGTCCATCGGAAAAAGATTTAGTGTGCGGTACAGACAGTAGAACTTATTTAAATCGTTGCATGTTGGCTGTTCAAGCATGTAGAGTTGGAAAAGCAGCTGTATCGTTAGCTCACATGGGGTCATGCTTAAACGGTTCAGTTATTCGTGAGTCTTGCCCCGTTGATTGTAACAGCGCTCCACAAGATGGACCAGTTTGTGCATCAGATGGAAATGTATACAACTCAACATGTCAAATGAAATTGATCACGTGTGGGCAAGGTGTTGTAAGTAGTTATTTAATCACATCATATCTTATCTGCACATAAATATATTATTCACATGTCTTTGAAGTAAGCATTTCCTCGCTTCTTATTAATGATTCTTTTCTCTAATTCTATACCTTCTTTTTTTTTGTTCTTCTGTTTTCTTTGTTATTATGTTCGTGTATATGGATATAAAAAATCTTAATGAAATTTATGTGTTAGGTAAGAACAAGCAGAAAACATTGTCAAAGTACAAGAAATTGTCGAGAGTCTTGTTGGAGAGTTGCTCGTCCAACGTGTGGTTCAGATGGTAGATTATATGCTAGTCCCTGTAAAATGCGATCATCAAATTGCGGCAAGCATGTTTTTGAGGTGCCAATTTCCTTCTGTATGTCACAACAAGAGAGAACTGGAAGTTTCAGTAATTATTACACAGGTGATTGTCCTAAATCATGCGACGATGTTGAGGAAAAACATGTCTGTGGCAGTGACGGAAGCGTCTATACATCAGAATGTGAACTCAAAATGCTTAATTGCGGGTAAATATGTCAATGAATCGTTAATGTTCTTGCTGCTTTAATTGTAATAATTGCCAAAACTTTTTACAGGAGTCAGAAGAAGAACATCCAAGTAGTTCCGATCGAGAAATGTCAAAAGAAAATGGACAGGTGTAAGAAGAACACAGAGATCGCATGCAAGAGTCAAAAGAAGCAGAATTCATTCTTTGGAAAAGAAGATAGTATTTGCGGAACTGACTCCAAAACATATGCCAATGAATGTGAATTACAAAAAGCTACATGCTTGTAAGTCTTGCCTTTCATTTGAATTAATTAAGAGTAATTCACTCTTTTGTTACTTCTTCCTTAACAACCTCGCCATTAAATCTTTTTATCCGTTTAATCTCTTCCATATAGGCGAGGTGTTCAAATGGCACATATTGGAAGTTGTTCAAAATTAAGCAACGAACATGCATGTGAGGCTTGTACAGATGATGATTATGAAATGCAACCGATTTGTGCTTCAAATGGTCAAGTCTATCAGAATAAATGCGAGATGAAGCAACAAACTTGTGGGCTTCATGTTGTACCTGTATCATTACAAAACTGTCTTAAGACTCAATTCTGCGATGTCGATTGCGACTCATTGAACGGTCAACAACCAAGTTACATTTGTGGTTCTGACAATAAGCTATACAAGTCTGAGTGTCATATGAGAAAAGAGAATTGTGGAAAGCATGTATTCATTGTGCCAATTAAGAGATGTCTTACAGCATTCTCATTCAAAGGTTGTGCAACAATTTGCCCACAAGAATATGATCCTGTATGTGGAACTGATGGTAAATCATACTCAAATGAATGCTTCCTTTCGATTGAAAGATGCCGAACGAAGAATAAAATTATGAAAAAATATATGGGACCATGTGGAAGGCCTGAAAAGTCACCAGCTAATTATTTATATTAAATTTAGTTTATTTAAATGAAAAAAAAATAGTTTGATTTTAATAATTTTTATTTAAATTAAGAATTTGTTAGTTGCTTGGAGCGATGGTCATCATGCTGTATTGGAAAAATTAATTCGAAATTTGATGTTATTTATAGTTTTATTGCATGTATTTTGCTAGTCATTTACAAGTTTAGGAGAAAAATTTAATTTATGAATCGAAGAAATAAATGCTTGTTTGCTATTAATTTATTACCTGTCTTTAAAACTGTAATCATTAATCATAAATCTTAGTGTTCCCAATTTGAATGCTGAAACTCGACAGAATTAGAATTTTTATGAAATAAAATAATTAATTTTTTTTTAAATTTGTCTTTTTTTATTAATTTTTTCATTATAAAATTTTCACTGAAAATAAAATCAATTGGAAGTAATTTGTCAAATAAATAAAGTCCACTTTTAGCTTAAAGTACATGTTCGTTTTAAGTCATTTAACAAAAATAAATATTCCTAAATTTATAATTATAGTCCTAATACAAATAATTTACTGATTGTTTTTCAGGCCGTCCACATGGTCCCATGTATTTTTTCATAATATTATTCTTCGTTCGGCATCTTTCAATAGAAAGGAAGCATTCATTTGAATATGTTTTACCATCGGTTCCACATACAGGATCATATTCTTGTGGGCAAATTGTTGCACAACCTTTGAATGTGAATGCTGTAAGACATCTCTTAATTGGCACAATGAATACATGCTTTCCACAATTCTCTTTTCTCATATGACACTCAGACTTGTATAGCTTATTGTCAGAACCACAAATGTAACTTGGTTGTTGACCGTTCAATGAGTCGCAATCGACATCGCAGAATTGAGTCTTAAGACAGTTTTGTAATGATACAGGTACAACATGAAGCCCACAAGTTTGTTGCTTCATCTCGCATTTATTCTGATAGACTTGACCATTTGAAGCACAAATCGGTTGCATTTCATAATCATCATCTGTACAAGCCTCACATGCATGTTCGTTGCTTAATTTTGAACAACTTCCAATATGTGCCATTTGAACACCTCGCCTATATGGAAGAGATTATACGGATAAAAAGATTTAATGGCGAGGTTGTTAAGGAAGAAGTAACAAAAGAGTGAATTACTCTTAATTAGTTCAAATAAAAGGCAAGACTTACAAGCATGTAGCTTTTTGTAATTCACATTCATTGGCATATGTTTTGGAGTCAGTTCCGCAAATACTATCTTCTTTTCCAAAGAATGAATTCTGCTTCTTTTGACTCTTGCATGCGATCTCTGTGTTCTTCTTACACCTGTCCATTTTCTTTTGACATTTCTCGATCGGAACTACTTGAATGTTCTTCTTCTGACTCCTGTAAAAATATTTGGCAATTATTACAATTAAAGCAGTAAGAACTTTAACGATTCATTGACATATTTACCCGCAATTAAGCATTTTGAGTTCACATTCTGACGTGTAGACGCTTCCGTCACTGCCACAGACAAATTTTTCCTCAACATCGTCGCATGATTTAGGACAATCACCTGTGTAATAATTGCTGAAACTTCCAGTTCTCTCTTGTTGTGACATACAGAAGGAAATTGGCACCTCAAAAACATGCTTGCCGCAATTTGATGATCGCATTTTACAGGGACTAGCATATAATCTACCATCTGAACCACACGTTGGACGAGCAACTCTCCAACAAGACTCTCGACAATTTCTTGTACTTTGACAATGTTTTCTGCTTGTTCTTACCTAACACATAAATTTCATTAAGATTTTTTATATCCATATACACGAACATTATAACAAAGAAAACAGAAGAACAAAAAAAAGAAGGCATAGAATTAGAGAAAAGAATCATTAATAAGAAGCGAGGAAATGCTTACTTCAAAGACATGTGAATAATATATTTATGTGCAGATAAGATATGATGTGATTAAATAACTACTTACAACACCTTGCCCACACGTGATCAATTTCATTTGGCATGTTGAGTTGTATACATTTCCATCTGATGCACAAACTGGTCCATCTTGTGGAGCGCTGTTACAATCAACGGGGCAAGACTCACGAATAACTGAACCGTTTAAGCATGACCCCATGTGAGCTAACGATACAGCTGCTTTTCCAACTCTACATGCTTGAACAGCCAACATGCAACGATTTAAATAAGTTCTACTGTCTGTACCGCACACTAAATCTTTTTCCGATGGACATCTTTAAATGGAAAAAGCATTATTGTTAGTCATGTTACGTAAAAAACATTTTCATATTAAAAGAAGATCATACTTGTGATTGCATTGTGATCCTTTCGAACGTTCACAGCCCTCTGGATCTTCTTTAATCGCATTTATATTTCCTTTCGTACATGTTTTCTTTTTCAATTCACAAGAATTTGCATAAATAATTCCGTCTGTACCGCATACGGGTTCTTGATCCTCTGCTGGTGGACATAATCGTGGACAGTTTGATGATATAGCTTTCATTTCCCTATTAGCATTTTGATTTCCGTCTATGACTGTCGGGTTTAAATCTGGTAAAAAAATAAATTTAATTGGATGCAAAAGATGAATGAAGGAAAGACATTATGATGACACGTAAGAAATTTTTTCATATTAACTATTACTGCCTCATCAGTTTAGCATGCTTGTTTGTAAGGTATTTCATAAGTAGACTTTGATTGACATTGGATGAAATTACAGCACTGGGAAAAGAAAGCAAGAAAAAAATGCTTTCGCTTTCATTCAATGTCAATATCTTAGGTCATAACTAATAGATTTTTCTTCCATATAACGATGATTATGTTTTTTTTTATGCTTCTCATGCCTTCATATGCTAATTAACTTTCTAACGAAGCAACTCCGTTCGATGTACTCATATGATGTTGGATATTATGGAATAGCTTAATTTTGATTATCATTTAATGAATGACATTTTTTGATGTCTTAATATGTCCATTAACAAATCATCATTAAAAGGTAAATGACGCATTCAAAAGAGGAAGTCAATAGCCTAAAAAAATAAATTAATAATTTTTTCCAATCTCTTTCTTTTTTATCGCATTTCTCTTCTTCTTCTTCCTTTTTTGGTCCATTCAGTAGTGACAACAATCTTAATTTATAATTTTGGTATCGAAATAAAAGTGAAATCACTGATGACAATGACATTGTTTATTTTCATCTCATTTCAAGTAGAATTTTTATCATTTTTTTATTATTTGCTCAATGCTACATAAAGCTACGTGAGTCGCTTGAAATTCACATAAATTAATTATTTTCACTCGAAAGTGTTTTACTTTCATTAAAGCAAGGCAAATTTAATGTTTTAAACCGGTTGAATTTGAAATTGTGAAAGTAATTCTTGGAAAAGCTAGAATTTTAAATTCGTTATGGCCGTTAAAAATTGCACAGTCCATAAATCGTCTTCATAAGAAGATTTATCCCATAAAACTCACTGACCTAAATATAGATGTTAATTAGTCAATATCAAGTTGAAAAGATCAGTGTTTATAGTTAATTGTGTCAGACAATTCTTCGACCATCCAAGACGGATGAAAAAGAAGGAAAAGCATCACGCTGGCCAATGTGGATGCAAAGAATCATAAGCTGCGTATCAATTACGGATCGAAATCATGAAATTAAATGTACACGATTATTATTCTCTTCTTCATTTTCACCTTCTTCTTCCGATTGTCGGACACTGCCTGTGCTTCTGTTATTGTTGCTGCTACTGCTGTTTTCTTTATTAATATTAAATTTCAAATAATCAACGGTAAACTCACGAAAATTTCTCCACTTGAGCACACAATTCATTCTGTTTTTTACATTGTACTTTTCAGTCAAGTCTCTAAGAAAAAGTATATTGAAAGCACAAGACAAGCACAAGAAGTATCACTTAAAATTGATTACTTTATTTTTTTTGCACACATTTCGTCTTATATATTGTAAATTGAGTCAATTACAGTTTTTAAAATGACAAAAAACTTGACAAGCTGATGAAAGGGGAGTTTTTCTTTCATTATAATAGACATCCATTCCCGCATCACTTCACAGACGTTTCAAATTGAAGAAAATAAAAAAAATTAAATCGAGCGATTGTTATGCATAGAGAGCACAAAATAGAATGTCTATAATTATTTTGTGATTTGACTTATTTAAGCCGGTAAGTTGAAGTGAGCAGCAAGTTGATAAAAAAAAGTTATTGAAAGTATACAATTAATTTAATGCGCATAATCTTATTCAGCTAAAAGTAGCAGACGTGCAGTCAATATGAAAATAACAACATGAGTCAGATAAAGGAGTCTCGTAACCCATAACAATATCAAATTGAATTATTGCTTATGTTCTGCATCTTTCGAAGTCAAATCAAGTCAAATATGATTGTATGGCAATTGAAATCACTCCAATTAAATTATTTGATCTTTTATTCTGATTTAGATTCACGAAAAGTGTGTCACATCCAACAATTTGAGCCATTGAATGTCACATTTATTTCTAGAGCATTTATTAACTCGTTTTTCATTCATTTTAAATATTGAACCAAAATAAGTGTTGAAAAAATGAAGTAATTGCTATATTGAGAAATAATAATCGTGTGGAAGAAGATGAAGTTAATCTACACAATAAGAAATAACAGCGATTTTCAACATATAATCAAGATTTTTGCTTAATCTTTATTTTTATGTAAAAATCAACAAGGAGAGTTAACATGTGAAGAGAAATGTTAATGACTTTAAAGTTCATGAGATTCTCAAACGCAACGGAAGCGCGATTATCGCAAGTGCAGTTAAGAAGGTTTTTTTAATTGAAGTTAATATTTTTGGAATGTTTATGGTAAACTGTATGTGTATTAAATCCGCAAAAATTCTTTAAATGGAGAATGCTTAATGGCTTAACACGTTTTTTAGGTTGGATGCGATACATAATAGGTTCAGTAGCTATATTATAATCCAAATTTAAGTTTTTTGGTATCTTTTAAAGGTTTTGTCTAAGATTAGATGGATTTATAAAATTTTGTGGTTAGAATAATGAGTTTGGAATGAAACCTTAAGAAAATCATAATTCAAAATTGGTGTGCTATCTCGGCAATAAGATCGTTCAGCCAAAGGAGATAATAAGCTGCCTGGGCAAAAAATTACAAAATTACTTGATCAAAGCTCAACTTTGATTCGGATTTTACACGGAAAAGTCGACCCGACTAAATATAATTCGACTAGTCAAGCTCTAACTACCAATTTTCCATCATAATAGTTAATTTCAATCTCAGACAACTCTCTTTCATTAAAGCAAGAGAACCTTAAATGTCTCATAGAACACATCAATTACCGAATCAAAAGAAAAGTTGAATCTAGGTTATAATTAAATTTTCCACTAAAAACAAAGCTGATAGCCGCTTTAAGAATCAGCAAATTAAGAGCCTAACTAATTTCAAAAGAAATTACGTGATTATCTCAAAAAAATCTTAATCTCTGCCTTAAAAACATTCCAAATTCAATTTGAAGAGAAATTCTTTTCAATTAGCATCAAATGATTCGAAAGAATTTACTGTCACACACGAGTTACGAGGTTGTAAATAACCGCTATATGGTCATCATATGGACAACAAAAAAGAAATTACTTTATTCTGTTACTTAATGCAATTAAAGTTATATTAATGTTGAAAGAATGTTTTTAATGTCTTAAGAATGTAGCGTATAAAATTTCGGTTATGTCAATTCCTCCTAGGCTTTCCCAGCGAAAAAATCTAGGTAATTAAAAAGTGATTAACTGATGCATGTTACTTAATACTCAAGTCATTTATAAAAATTTATAATCTTTCTCATTTCAGGCTGTCGACGAAAAAAAAGCATAAATTGCTCAGTGTTTTAATGCCTTCTTGTATTAAATTCTTCACTATTTTCTCCATCATAAATTTTCATTATAATTCACTTTAGTTGAGAAGAAAGTTGTAAGAAATTTGTCTTTCTTGAACCAGCCATGAAGTATCATTTGATGCTTTAATAAGGTGTGAATTTTGCTGGCAAGCAAGAGCACTCAAGATTTTCAAGTTTATTTTACAAGATGTATGTACGTGTTTTTCTTAAATGTGGATGCTAAACTTTCTATTAATTTATGCATCTGGTGAACAAAGCCAATAATGAAAGAAAAAGTCGCAGTTTGCTCATTATTTTGTGTTGTTCCGAGGAGGAAAAAAGAAAGAAAAATCCACAGTGTCACTTAAGTGTTGTTTGAAAAACATCAATGCGGTTAACTAAAAACGGAACATTTTTTTTTAAAACATGACAATGTAATCTAAATCTTCATCTCACTTTTTTTTTATTCCTCACATTTTTACAGCTCACTATTTATCAAATTCATTTCCATCAAAGAATAAAAGAAGATGACGGAAATAAGCGACTGTATTATAGATTGTGAGTGTCACGCTATAATGTAACACTCTAACACTGAAATGCAGTGGAGCTTAGACTGTGTGATGTGATGTTCTATTGCAATGGAGATTCTATCTCGATAGACTTTTTCTACCTTACTTGGAATTTAAGTCATTGTACATACTAAGGCTATTAACACTACATAATTGAGTTTAGGGTCTGTGCAAGACGAAGAGCATCTAGGATCTGTTCCAATATTACTGATGAACCTAACAATGTCCCTGTAGTGTTCCTACTTAATATTCTCAATGCTGACTTAATCCACTTTGAGATATTACTAAGGTTAGGTTAAATACTGAGATACCTAACAACTTTATATGCTCAAGATTATCATCGCTATGGCCTCACTTCAAAAATAGTTTAAGCAGCCCTGCTGCTTATTGTTATAATGATTATAAATAATATAAGAAAGAAAATTCATTGTTCTTATTCATCATCAATTGAAAATGCATTGACATGACTTGAGTGTGCATTTCTTTCTCTTTCTACATCCACCACTTCATATGACAGTTAGTTAGAATTAATTTTTTTATCTTGACATAGCATAAAAATGCATCATCAACACTTAAAGTCATTGATATGCTCTCTCTTTTCTTTTCTGCATTTTTTATATCCATATGCAAGAATTACTATTATTAAGTAAGCATAAAAAAAGTATTAGGTGGTCGTTTGATGCTTTATTGCTAACATTTAATATTGAAACCCCGTCCCAATTTGCTATTCGTTCCTTATTATTTCTAAGCTAGCATATTTTTTATGCTCTTTTTTAACATTGCATAGAACATTACGAGAATGTTTATAGCAAGCAAGCCACCTCTTTTTGTTAATTAAGGGTAATAAAAATAAAGAAAAAAACAGTTATGGTACACGTAAGTAATGTTATGAAATGCAAAGAGGCATAAAAAATTATTCTCTTTTTTAGAATAAATGTTAATGAACCAATTTGAATAGTTACTTATTGTTTGGTACAAAATGCTATAAGAAATGCATCTTCGAGCAAATTGGAACAAGGAAATATCAAAATTAATTTTTATTTCTTTTTGAAAAATTTCAAGAAACATTTTATAAAATTAGACATGGAAACCGACTGTCGGTGAATTATATATATTTAAGACCTACCAAGAGCATAAACAAATTGCAGCAATAAAAATGTTGAAATGATGATATATTTTAACATGTTGATTCTGTTCTGCTTTCTCTTCTTCCTTTTTTTTACTGAATTATTGAATTGAGTGCACTAAATTATTGCGGTGGATTTTAATTTATTGAGATCACTTAAGGCAAGAATTTTTACTTCTCCTTCTTCTTTTCTAATTTTATTGTATTGCAAAAATATTTTTTAATTCCACTTCGTTCTCCTTTTATATTTAACTTCCTACTTTTCTCTCTTATTTGCTTCTTTTCTTTTTTGCATCCAATTCAATTGAATTTAATTCATAACAATTGTCGTTGACTCCTCAATGCAATGTGTCGTATAGTCGTGAGAGTTCTTTTAAAATTGCATCCGTTCGAGAATTAAAAATCTTTTATTTTTCTTATTATTCTGGTTCGTTCACTTATCAAAATTATTTCACATAAAGGTTTTCTCGTACCCAACACAGTTGCTGATTTTTTTATTAATTCATGAGTCGTTAATATCGAGCACAAAATACAGCTTCACGCTTGTTCCACACTTTACTGATTTTTAATTCTTTTTTGCACTTAAAACTTTTTCTTTCTTCTTCCTGCTTAATTTGATCGCCGCGATTTTATTTTAATTAATGAAGCACACGAGAAATTTTGTTGAGGAGGTTCTTTATGACTCCTTTATAGCTGTTGAATCAACGAATGATGAAAATCAAATGACCGCGAGAATTTCTTCAACTTTTTTTTCGTGCGAATCCAGTGCGAATAATAATAAAAAAAATGAAATGTGCAGAAACAAACAGAAATAAAAGAATGGAAATACTATTTTACAACTTTACGATCGGACGGTTTGAAACGAAGTGAAGATTTCATTGCCAAGGCCTATACATTTTATAAACTTCCAGCATTTCTTCTTTCATTCATTCATGTTGAAGATGTGAAGTGAAAGGAATGAAAATTTGAGTAAATATGCAGCTCTTTAAGATGCTCTGAGAGTAAATATTCAGCATAAACATGAGAGAATTAATGTTGCATTGGAAGTTTAACTTTAAGCTTTGTTGTCTATATGCTCATATATATCTGAGATCTTATCGTACTCAGTTCATTGTGCTCAGAAAGTTGCATTTTTATAAATTCCAAATAGGAAGAACTTTAAATGCACGTTTCATACACAATCCTGAAAACATTTTCATCTTCGAATCCGAAGAGAATTGAAGAAATTCTTTGTGTCTTGGAGAATGTATGTACATACTCTAATATAGCACAAAAGCATGCCAAGAACTTTAACATATGGAAAATCTCTATGTTCGAAGCTGCAGATGATCATGTACTATTCTGTATTGTATTGTATGCATTGCATTGTTAGAACTGCATTTAACAACTTTATCAGCAAATTCCTTCATGCTCTTAATCATACGATGTATTTCATGCCGTGTAAACAACAATGTAGGCAAAAAAGTTTAACAAGATCGACCTCTAATTATTATTGCATATCAGATTAATGAAATTTCTTCCAATTCATCAGACATCCAGCATATTGAAATGTTGTGACAATCACATGCAAATGAGCATTGATAATGAATCACAATTATGTCAATTTAAATTATTGGTCAATGAAAGTTATGACTTATCACCATAAATGCCATAAATTATGCTTAAAATGACCACTTGCTATGATAAATATTCAATGAATTTTCTAAGAGAAGTGCAATGCATCACAGAATGATATTGAAATTTATCTCCGTTGTGGATATGGTCGCGTAGATGTCCAATTATAGAGAACATGCTGTACTTTTACTTTCGATTAAATTACCATTTGTTAATTATAATGTTAAAGACTTTACCTTCTACTTCTACAGCATGTTCATCGATTTATTGAATTGCCTTTGCATTATCATTATCATAATGAAATTCGAATCATGAACTAATGAATGTTATCTCATTTCACTGCAGCAGTACATACATGTTGATGAGAAAGGAATTAAATTTAATGAAATGGAGAGATTCGTTGAGCCCACACGTAAGAAAGCAGTTCTCGCGATCTCGTCATTGACATCGAAAATTATAACACAGTAACAGCATTATATTGCAGTACTTCCGCGTTGCAGGCTACAACCATGTGCTCTCGTCATTTGCAGCATCATCATCATCATCTTCATGATCATTCATGCATTGAAATTTTCAAGCAATTTCTTTATGCTTCTGCTGTCAATTATAACAATAATGAATCATTTGTATCTTTATGACTTTATCAAATGGTAACTATTGCCACTAACAGCAGCAATGTGTGTCTATCGAGGGGATTAGAATTAATGAACTATTCACAACTTCATATATCTATGAATGGTGCATAGAAAGAAGACGACGATTGTATTTTAATAGCTTTAAACCTACATCTCATGGATTTTCTGACCCATTTCTTATGCTTCATCTTCCATTCAGTTTGATTTCTTCTTCCAATTTAATTGTTGATTAATTAATAATCCCTTAATGCTACTTCACTTCTCTTTATATATTTTTATTTTGTGGCTTTAAAGTCTCTTTATGCTCAAATACAATGCTGAATAGTGCAACAATAATAACAACATTGAGAAGCACGATGATGAAGAAGAAATTAAAGGAAAATTAGATTAGAAATGCCGCAGTAGTCAATTAAATTGCGTATAATTGCATTTTCAATGTCATGTTTGATCACAGAGCACTTCGGTGTGATAAATAATGGAAATTAATTAATGTCTCTACTTGCAATTTGCAATAAAAATTAAACAGAGGAAACTATCGATGAGAATTAAGTGTGGCACACAATTTTCTGCATCACTATACAATTTATGTTATTTTTTTAAAATTGAAAACTTGTCCGATTCTGTTTTCTTCTGTTTCTAATGTTTATTGCAACTCAATCACAGACTCATATGAGCGGAAAGGTGGAAATAAAATGAGAAAGGTATAGAAACTGAAATTACTATTGCTCCATGAACTATGATGATTTATGTTGACTTAATGGTCTTTGAAATTTCTTTGATATTCATTCTCAAATGTGAAATTGAAAGTGGATGAATTAGATAGAAATTGCAATATGTATCATTAGTTGTGACTATAGTTTATTCATCTTTGCCTGTTTGTATCATACGTGAAACATGCAAATAAAAATATGAAACCATAACACGAACATCCAAAATAGAGGAAAGAAAGGAAACGTGATCGACGATAAAGTCATGAAATGTTTTGAATGAATGAGGCATAGCCAACGAAAATCTATTATACATGTTTGTTTTCGTTGATCTAATAGATTATGGATAAAATGTTTGCATCTTTTCTGACTTTGATCTCGTGTATCCACCAACAATCCATTCAAATTGAAATGGAAAGTGAAATTTCTTCGTTCTTCTTCTCCACCATTATTAAGCAATATTACATGATACAACTCGCGATATGTGGTAATGTGATTATCATTATTTGCCGATTCATTCCTTTCTTCATATTTCTTATGTTTTGATTGTCGTCTCAAAATATACTTATAATTATCTAAAATTAATTTTTTTAAAATCCAATTACTTCATCAAAAATTTTTAATCTCCTCATGTCAACAAGTCAGATATAATGTGCCAGACTTTGTTCATGTACTTATAGTTCCTTTTGTATGAATTTAAAGACTTAAATTATTTCCTTCTTTAAAGTTCAGCGAAAGTTTTTCACTTCTTGTTTTTTGAAATGTGCACATTGATTTATTCCCACTGCGGTTGTCAATCCATGATTCAGAGAATGGACTTTTATGCATTGCAATGAACAGTTTTCGTTCAAACGTCGCATAATAAACTTTCTTTGTACTTTTTGTAAGTGCTCGATAAACATTTTAATTAATTGTAAAAGTCAAGAATACTTACCGATATTTTCACTTCAAAACTAAAAAAAAAAAAATGATTGTAATTTATGAAATGTGGTTCAATTTGTAAACAAACAAAAGAGATGCAAAAATCATTCAAAGTGATGCGAAATCTAATTTGAATTTTATAAAGCCGGTAAGTTTTAATTTTCTGTGATGTCGTAAATTTGAGCATTTTATTGCGCATTAGGAAGTCGAGAAATGCAGCTCATTAAGCTGATTGATACTCATTAAAATAAGAGAGAAGCTTTATCAAATTATTAAAACTGCTTTGTATGATCAATAAAAGAAAATGGAATATGATTAAGATGGAGAGATTTATGATAGGACAATAAAAAAGCATTTAAGAAAATTAGACAATTTCACGCCTTAAAGCATTTTATGTTCACACAATAGTAATAGCTATGCTGACACTATTATGGCCAAACATAGTGAAAGATCTCATTAGTATTCGGAGTTAATCTTATGAGGATTAAACATTTATGATTTTGAGTACCCACACAGAGTTTATCGGATGTACATCAATAGCTTTTTAAATGATATACATCAGCATATAAATATGTACATTTGAGATGCACACAAGAGGAAAATGTAAGATGAGACGAGATTTTTCAATTATTTCGAGAGTGAAAACTTTGTTTATTGTCAAGTGTTTATTGAATTACCTTTATGTGCTTTGCTGCGCTGTGTTTCGTGGATGTTTGAGCATTTGCTGAGCAACGAACGCTTCATAATTTGTAATATTGTCATTCCATCTATGCTGCACACTCCATAAATTAACTTATTAATGCTGCAAAAATTAAATATAATGAACATTTTCTTCGTGGAATTTTCCCGAGAGTTTCAACTCCAATTGAATTTAAAATATGCTTGTAGCAATTTTCTACATTTCATCACGGAATTTTTATCTCTTTTTCAGTCATAGATTAAGAAATTGACAAATCTAATTAAGCTTGAATGCCGTGTGATTTTTAGTATGTGAAAATCCCCATTATCAGGCATGAAGACATAAAAAGTAATGGCATATACTACTAGTATGGTTCATTCGTGTTTGCATAAAGCGATCGTATCACAATGATTATTTATTTATTTATTTTTTTATCATGAAATAGAGAAAATTTAGTCAGTCTTTCTATTGCTTTTCTTTCGTTTCACAAAGTCTTTCGCCATAAAATAATAAAAAAATAAGAAAATTGAGAATAATAAATATAATAATCATATTTTTTTTATTATAGAAAGGAATTGAAAATAAAAAATAAGATATATGAACGAGAGAAGGTAGCTAGTAGCTGTAATTATTATTCATATATATGTATAGTGGGTTTGTTTATTCTAATCACAAAAGGCAACCTTTCTCGGATTAATTTATTTGTTAAAGGCAATAAAGGAACAGAGAGTTGGTTTTGAACGATAGATGAACAGGCACATAGATTTCTCCACTTGAATGAAAAAAGTTTTAGAATTGTGCATTTGAATTTTGAGCATTTTAAACGCATTTTGGATAAATTTTGATGGATCTTATTCTGTTCCACCGTAAATTGAAATTTGTAAGTAAAGGGAACTAATTATTTTGGTGGATAAGTTATGGATTGTAGCCTGATCTACAACAATCTTCAGTTGACAAAAATACATTATAACTAGTTGATGGCAAGTTAATATCCAGATGATGACTAATTTTAATGAATTTTTGACTATTTGGGAATGTAAAGGTTAGCTCTTTTCAGTGACTTGAGTTGCCCTCTCTTTAGTACCTTCTTAGTCATTTTAGGGAATATTCGGAAATTACATAATGTAAATGCGTTTTAAGACAACTTTCTAGCCATCATAATGCTTTGTACCAAAATCATCATTTTACTCCGGAACAAAATTCTAAGCAAGCAACATTCAATTTCCCTGTTTCTCCTAAAAGAGCGTTTACGTTACCTTACTGTAATTTTGAAATCCTTAATCGAAAAAGTATCAAATTTTAATCTAGTACGAATTTGTGAATTTTGTTAAGGATTTTTCCGGATTTTCAGTACATTTCGATCGTATCGTCCTAAAGCATTTAAATATTGAAAAATTCAAATTAAAACTATTCTTACTAAAACTTAAAAACTCAAAAAGATTAATTTTAAAGATAGCAATCCAAACCGCAGCTGCTAATCAGCATACTTTACATAAAAATCAGTGAAAAACAAGCCAAAGCCTATGTGCAGCAAAAAATGCTTTTAAATCATTATCACTATATTGAATTAAAAATGTCCCACATTTCAAATATCACGATTTTTCAAAATAAAAAAAAACAGGCTTTATATTATTATTTTTTTATTTTAATACCGTTAAGAGTTTCCATCTCAGTTTCCTTTCTTTCAATAAGCAGTTAGTCAGTTGTATTCATTGGCATTGGCAATGGAAACAGTCAGATTTAAAATTATCAATTTGACCTATAAATTTTTCTAATAATTTTTCATTTGTTCTTATCGACGATTAATGTCATGCAATAGAAATAATGCTTAACAATTAAAAAAACATTTTTATTATTTTTTATATGTCATGATTACCTGTTATGGTAAATAGCTACTATTGTACCTACAGCACTCCATAAATAATAATAATAAACATTTGCCAATTGAGTAGATTTCCTATCTTTGTTTTGTGCTGTCGCATGATTAATAAAATTATTATTTTTATATAAATCTTTCCATATATCAAGCATCATTAAGCCTCTCTTCATCTTCATCTCATCCGTCATGTCAGCGTTAGAGATGAGAGTCTTGATGCTTGAAGAAAGTAATTTAATGGAATTTTAACAAATTGTTTAATTGCAAAATGTTGTTAGTCATGCTTCAAGGAGGTCGTAAATCGTGATTTTATCATCATATCAATAAATATGTATGTAATTCAGGATGCATGGAGATGAAAGAAGTAAAAACATTGTTTGTTGTCGTTTTGTGTGACTAGAAACATGCAATAAAAAGTGAAACTTTTTCTTCTCTTCTTCTTCATTTCTTCAATTGAAAGCGTGAGTGGCCTTATTTTAAAAACTTATATATTTTTTTAACAGAAAATAATTAAATTAAATTAATTTCTAAATAACATACAAAGTAGAAAGACCTTTTTTTTGACGATCAAGAATAAGCAAATAGTAGCAGTGAGTGTTGAAATGAAAAAAATTCAATTAATTCCTTCTTACTTACCAAAGTCAGTCGAGTTTCGTGTCGTTTTGTATTAAATTCATCACCAATTCGAGACTGTTGCTGCTTGCTATTTTTTTTGCACGATATTTGAACGATAAAAATCTTGAAAATTTCATGTTCTTTTTTTCTTCCTACCCTGTACACTTCTCGCTTTCTTTCGAGACATTGCATTTCTTTCTTCCGTATCGAATCTTCATAATGACTAGGAAAAAGTGAATTTTTCGTTTTCTTTTTAAATGGCTCTTTTTAAAAATAAAATATAATTTTTTTATGTATATTTTTCATGAAAGTAGGACAAATGTGTACTGTGTTTTACGACCTTACAACATAATGTGTGCTTATAGCATTAGCAATTTTCTTTTCTTTTGTGGCTGGCTGTGGTTTTTTTATGCTTATTGAAAAATTTTTCTTTTAAATATACTTAATATCTTATATTTCGATTATCGATTTGGTTTTGTTGGTTGCATTGCACTACTCCATTGGAACAGTCCATTTCATCTTGCAACTTGGACATTTATCGGATCGTGCCAGAAATTTCTCGATGCAATTTTTGTGATATGTGGATTTTGTGGTTTTGCAGGCACTGCATGAAATTCCCTGAGTGAAATTTAAATTACATATATACTGTAGAATTACTTTAATTAAATTAAATTTATGTAGCTTACCCATGCAGCAATATCATCACATAAACCACAAACTTTCAAGTGTTCTGCTCTCATGCCTTTCAAATCCTCCTTGAACTCGGCTAATGATTTTGGTCCCAAAAATATCAGATTATCATGCCGAACAAAATAACCATTTGTGCACCAACCGTCAAGCAATTTCTCTGATCGCATCTTATTCAACTTTCCTACATGTGATGACTGTAAATTGAGAGCTTCGCGAGGAGAAATGTTAAGGTCTATATTTTCAACTATTTTTGTCAGTATCTGTTTGAAAAAATCTACTTCATGTTCTGTATAGCAGTGCTGCATGTTTGAAATGGATGTCTTTGTTGTTGCACAGAAAATGTAATAATCCAGTAAATTCAATCCATATTGATATTTCACGATTCTCTGATCAAATCGACCAATATTGTCATTTATCTGATCAATAACTCTTGATAAGGAATTCTCTTCCATAACTCTATTTTCATGTACTGTTAAGGTAAATTTAATTAATAATTTGAATTTAAAATCAATTTTATTATCTTACATTTCTCCCAAATTTCTTTAAATATATCCTTCATTTCGTCTTCTTCGAGACTTCCATGATTCATTAATGCTTGCAATGTTGATCGATGTACATCAGTGTACTCTGTAGCATAATTAATCAGATTGATTTATGGCGGGAAAATAAAATTTATTTAATTAATTCTTTTACCTTCCATAATAACCATTGTCCGTTAAAATTTTCGTGATCTTACATTGAATGAGAAGTTCCAAAATCATACAGTTAATTATGGAGCTATCAGGTACTAAACAACTGATCTAGTTATGTAAAGGAACCTTTGATTTCAAACAACTTGTCAATAAAATTAAATAATTTTGTTTACTTAGACCGGTCTCAAGTCAAAACAAAACCGTTTGAATTTAAATTTCAAAAACCTCGTTATCATAACCGATTAAATCTCCATAAGAGGATTTTTAATTCAAGGTGAGTTTGGATTTGAGTTTAAATTCAAACTCAAAACTCAACTCAACTTGAGTTTTGAGTTTAAAAAAAAACTCAAACTCATTTTCGAAATGAAAAAAATTCAAATTCAAATTCAAACTCATTTTTTCAATGAATTTAAATCAAACTCTCATTTTGAGTTTTGAGTTTTGATTTATTTCACAAAACTCTCCCCACCCTGCAAAACCGTTTGAATTTAAATTTCAAAAACCTCGTTATCATAACCGATTAAGTTTGAATTATAAAAATACGTTACCATAAATAGATGGAAAACTTTGGAGTTCATCAACCGTAATGTTTAATTAGCATGAAATAATCATTAAAATAATTTTGTTGAGATAGGTTAAGTATCGAAATTAACAAATTTACGAGTAATTATAAATTAAAAGCAATTTTATTTCACAAAACTACGCTTCGTGTACGTCTTTATTAAACTTTTTTTCTAACTGTTTTAAATTCATTATTTAAAATGAATTATATTCACTTTCAATATAATAGAATTATATTAATAACATTTACACCAATTATCATTAACAATTAGCATTTCATCATATACGTTCAAAAGAAGTTCTATAAATGGAGCTTTATAATAGTTATGCGTATGGTTCCAACAAAACTTAATTAAAAATCAGTTTCTTGCCTCAAGAAGGAACAAAAAAAAAAATAAGGAAAAATCGTAATTAATTAATTAAAAAAATCTCAGGATTTACCGTAACGTTGAACAATCAATTAAAGTTATTAAATGTATGTTGTGTGTGCGTTTAACTAAAGTAAATTAAGGATTTGATGGGATGAATGGAAAGAGAACACGCTGGATAATGTCGATTTGAGTATTCTCTGGATATTAAATGATAAAACAATCTATTTCCTAGAATTTGATTTGTTGGCTTTAGGCGGTGGATAAGGAATTGTAAAGAGCTTAATATTGAGAAAAGATACCATTTCGAGACAAACTGTGCTACAATATCCAACAAGGTCATATGAGCACCATAAAAATGCTATCCATAAAACATAATATTCGTTAAAGAACTCGTTAAAGTATTGATTAAGGAAGAGTATTAGTGGACCGACAAGTCCTGAATCGAGTAAATTCATTTCACTTTTACTCATGTGCGCGACGACAAGTCTACATGATACTTTAGCGGCAAGAACTCCAAATGTTAATAAATATAGTACAGGATGATTCAAATAAATTTGGCTTCGTGATTTTTCTGATATTATAAAAGCTGGAATCACGACCAGTAGAAATGGAAGAATAGGTGATATAATGCTTGTGCCAGCGACTGTTGAGCCATTTTTGCCAATTCCACCTTTCCTAATTGTTTGTGCGAAATTTACAAGCACGATGAATGCTGTTGTTAGTGAGAATGATGCCATCAAAAACCATATCTGTATGCCACCTAATATTCTCACATGCCATGCTTCAGGTCCAAAGAAAAATGACACCAAATGTATTCCCATAATACACAATTGTGCTTCTGTTACGTCAAATTTTCCAAATCGTAAGACTCCAGTGCTAAAAGTAAATCGAAAATAAGAAGCAGATAATGTAAAATCATCAAAAATAATTATCTCATTTCATGCGTCATGTACGTATAATAATAAGCTGTTATAACTTACATGTATGTCTGCCAATGTGCTACATAAAATAAAATAATAGCTGTTGCACAATTCAAAAGCATTGCAGTCGGATGATATCCAAGACCACCAGCGCAACAAGCTGCAATACTAACAAACACTGTTGAAATTGAATCACATCCATGATCGAAGAGTTCACCTAAAGGCGATGATGTGTTTGTTCGTCGTGCTTGTTTTCCGTCTACATTATAATTAACTGATTATAGACACTGTATGCAAAATGAGGAATTAATTAAGTTATACTGACCGATAGCATCGAGACTTTGGTAAATAAATAATCCTACAGCACACGATAAATAGCACCACCTTGGAGCATCAGCTTTAGCATCAGGCGCATGATACAGCAGAAGCAGGGATGTGACAATATTAACAAAAAGTCCTATAATTGTCAAGAGATTTGGGGCAATAAAGAGAGGCGTTTGATTGACGAGCCATGTCCACCATGGTTGTAGTAAACTATCGCATATACTATTTGATTCACAATTATATTTGTGTTCGCTATAAATTAGAAAAGAAAGAATAAGCAGGATAGAAATCAGGTTACGCGTACTCGTATATATATTTTTTCACTTAATTAATGATTATTATATATTGTTGCATTTAATTCCATTAAATTAAAGTTACATAAACATAATGAAATGTGACGCGTTAGCACTGCAATCATTCTAATCAGTAACAATCATCACTCCATATCATCCGATCCGTTAAGTATGTAAATTTTGATGATTAGAATTTTTTTGTTATCTTACCTTAATTTTTTTAATTGAGTTTTCGACAAGATATCCTTCTTATAAAAAACAATCATCTTTTTATTTGTTCTGTTGTGCTTTATTGTTCCTGGCTATACTAATTTAACAGCTATTCATTTCACCTTTGAGCAGGCAGCCTTAATTTTTTAAACTTTTAAAATTATTATTTGTTAGGGGGTCCGCGATTTTCGAAACTTTTTTTCAGACTCGTTGTTGTCCGTCTGGCAATCTTAGTTTCATGCCCTTTCTGTTTACATAAATTTTTTCTTCTTCCTAAAAATGTTAAAACTTTTGAATACCTACCGTAAATGCATAATTAATAAAAATATACATCCAGCATTGTGCTACTCATCAAATGCACCTGAAAAAGGATTTAACAGCAAACCTAATGTCTCTGAAATCAAAGCAGATTATATTGGTAAGTAAAAAATCATAAAAATGATAGAATAACTTAATTAAAATACAATGTCATTCAATTTAAGGTCCACCAGATGAGTCATCAAACATCAGGCCAATTCTTAGACATGCTCCAGCAGATGAAACACACTTACAGAAGAAATTGCGATTGAAAAGAATCGATGCTGAGCAATTTGTCACTGGATTCTGGAGAAATCACAATAAGCGGTTCTTTACACAGAAAAGTGAATTTATAGCTGAAAGGCAAAAGGATAAGGAACTAAATGCAGACGAGATGAGTGAATTCTATAAGAAATTTCTTGACAAAAATTGGGAATCACACTTTTATTTCAATATAATGTGGTATATGAAGAATTTTGAGTTGTTGTACCTAGCTTTATTAGTTAACATACAAAAAGGTATTCGTAGAATAAAGAATTAATTTATTAGAACTAGAATTTGGAATGTGAAAATGAAATTTTGAAGTTGAATCTACTGATTTCAGCAGGAATCGGGTACAGGAAGACTAAGCATTAAAGGTAGATTGCGAGCAAAGGTACTAAAGGTTTGAAGACATAAAGTTAATTTTGTTACAGGAACTCTTCTGTTAATTGATAATTTTACAGCAATTGAAAAATAACTGCCAAAATTCAAAAATTGAACTTCGTTTTGAACTTTACTTTGTACAAAATTCAAATTAAAACCGTTAAGAAAATTGAGCACGTGTCAACAATTTACAATTTTTAAAGTGTATATGAAAAGGATACAATTGATGGCGTTTTTGATGACTTTGACAAATAGCTGGTCCACCAAAAAAAGAATAATTAATGAACAGAAAGGAATTTTTTTAATTTGTTTAGTCCTTTAACACATTCCATTGCAATTCTTTGCACATTTCTTTTTCTTGTCCAAATTAAAAGTTAAAAAAAAATTAATGATGCAAATTTGTCAAATCGGGAAGAAAAATAATATAATTAACCGTTGTCACTCATTGCATGCTAATGAAATTTCATCACTTAACCCTCCGTTATTTTTTAAAAAATGAAAAAATGACAATTCGTGTTGCATAAAATTATGTGATCTGAATGGAAGGGTGCCTTCCTTCCTTCACATGACTTACAGTTCACAAATTCAAGCCTCAATTTGTAATTAAATGTTCAGTAGTCATACAATCAAAAGCAATTTTTTTCGTTAACTAGTTAAGTATTTATTACTCAATAATCATTAAATCGAACCCTCAGTTTTAAGACATTAAATGCATAAAGCACGAAGCATCAAAAAAATCTTAATTACATTACAATCTCTAAAAAGGCGAGGGATTTTAGGATTTGGAGCATGTGATGAAGCATGTGATGATGGACTTTGAGTCTATATCCATGAATTTTTAATATTTATTAAGATAAATAGCCATCAGATTTTCGATTTTGGATCATGATTTAGTTATATTACATCAAAAATAATAAATCAGCTTTTCAGCATAGAAAGCAATTAAAGTAGATCTCTTGACCAAAAATTCCAATAACAAGCATAAAGGTAGGGATGGAGATCCTTGCGTTTTATAGAGCATATCATTACTAATTCATAAACAAATGAAATAAGAACAATGGGAAAGGAAGGAAGGAAAAAGAAAAGAAGTTTATTGAAATTACACCCTAAGGAGATTTGATCTAACTATACCTTATTTTTATACATTCGCAATCATCTCCGTCAACAATACTTTGGAGTAAATAGATAGAAACTAAATGGTAATTGATAGTATGAATTCAATAAAGTTTCATCATCATGTAATAAAGCGGAATTGAAGTACATGAATAAAACATTTATGGCGTGAGACAGTAATTGAAACGCTATATAAAGAACTAAGTATCGAAATAAGTTACTGTATTGATATCGAATATTGACTCAATTTCATTATTTGCGGTTGGAATATAATTGACGGCTTCATTTGTCTGTGAAAAATTATTATTTGCTTTTTGATTTCTTAATAATATCTAATCATAATTTAATTATGGAGATAGCATTTTTGTGTCCTTGGTTGGTGTTACATCTTTATTTATTAATTTAATTGATTATTATTTGATAAAAGAGAAATTTGAGCTAGTAACGTATTTTTGAGATTTGAAATATTTTGGAAAACAGATAAAATTTTCAAATTTTCGAAAACCGCTTCAATATTCAAATTTTTGAAAACCGTTGAAAATTTTAAAATTGACAGAACCATTGCAATTATTCATAAAAGCAGCTCCATACAACACACTATGGGCCAGAATTAAAAATTCTTTCAAAAATTATTTCTGTTGCTTTTATTATAGTCCCTATATTACTCTATATAATACTAGTCAAAATAGTTGTCAACTCGACAGCATGTAGGAGAAATAGCACTTTGAAGTTAGTATGTCGCCCATTTTCAAGTATCATTCAAATTGATCTCACTGATTACTGTATTGATGAATCTTTTTGAAACTTTTTTTGTTTGTTGGCTTAATATAGATACTTAATTTTGAGATATAAAAAATTTTCCCAGGCATCAGAAAATTATGTGAAAAACTTAATTTTTCTTGAAAACCACGTGGTCACAATACTTCCGTTTGTCTAGCTCATTCCTAGTGGAATTTTATATTCTTAATTGTTCTTAATATTAAAGATATTATAATAATCTATAACTTTTGTGAACATATTGTATAGTTTTGTCCAAGTTCTGATAGTGAAAAAATAGCTTTTTCCCAAAAAAACTTCAATTTTTCGACAAAAGTCGCTCTAGCGCTTCAGGACTATAGATGGTAGTGGAATTTTATTTCAGATTTTCAAAGCTCTCTGTTACTACTATCAAACAAAGCAATAAAATAAGAGTGCGTTCTCTTGGCAAAAGGCACTTTTTTGGCTCTGAAAGTCACATGTCACGCACTCCTCATATAGAAAAAAATTCATAAAAATTTTGGATTCAAATTAAATTTATTAATTATAGTCTAGATTGATAGATCTATTCAAGGCGCGTATTTTGAATATAAATATGTCATGTTTTGGTCCAGTTTTATGGGCAAAATTTCAAAATTTCGATTTTTACTAAAATTTTTGAGAAAAAAATAACTTTTTTTTCGAACTCAATGAAACTTGTTCAAATTTTTTTTAAAAGTTGTATTTTTATGTGTATAACAACTTTTGTTCTGCAAGTTCTCATAAATATTTGATTTTCGGCCTGAAATTTTGAAAAAACTTGAAAAAATCCTAATTTTTGGGTATTTTTTGAACAAATGTTACGAAATCTTAACAAATATCAATTTTCAACATGACATTATTGACTAACTTTATGTTTTTAAGGATGATCTTTCATTTTCCGATGAGAAACTTATAGGTTTTCATATGAAAATATTCTAAAAAATGACTTTAACTAGTTCGAGCAAGGAGATCAAAATTTTAAATTCACTTTTTCACATCTAAAACTAATCAGATGACTTTAAAACTTTCTGAATTTATTTATTATTATAATATTGACTAATTTATGGCTAGTTGTGGTAGTAATAACAGCTATTTGATCAGATTTTAGTAATTTTAGCTATTAAAATTCAACAAATAATTTTTTTAATATTGCATTCTTAGATGTACTCAAGATTACTAAATTTCTCGAAGTTTTGACTGAAAAATCATTTTTGACTAAATTTTGACCCAGTTGCATAAAAGTGTTGAGACAAAAATGCTTCAAAAAGCAATAAAAAGCATGGTTAACTGTTAGTTCATTTTGAGCTTTGTATGACTACTAAATCTTGACTTTGTTCAAATATTTAAACTTTTTTAACAATCTTAACCCAACCAGACAGATAACAGACACTAAATAAAAGCAAAATAATAATGGAAACTAAATTTAGACGTGATTTATATTTTCCTAAATTTTTTTGAAATTTCCGTTTGTTCAGTCTCTAAAATCTGATCAAATAGCAGTTATTACTACCACAACTAGCCATAAATTAGTCAATATTATAATAATAAATAAATTCAGAAAGTTTTAAAGTCATCTGATTAGTTTTAGATGTGAAAAAGTGAATTTAAAATTTTGATCTCCTTGCTCGAACTAGTTAAAGTCATTTTTTAGAATATTTTCATATGAAAACCTATAAGTTTCTTATCGGAAAATGAAAGATCATCCTTAAAAACATAAAGTTAGTCAATAATGTCATGTTGAAAATTGATATTTGTTAAGATTTCGTAACATTTGTTCAAAAAATACCCAAAAATTAGGATTTTTTCAAGTTTTTTCAAAATTTCAGGCCGAAAATCAAATATTTATGAGAACTTGCAGAACAAAAGTTGTTATACACATAAAAATACAACTTTTAAAAAAATTTGAACAAGTTTCATTGAGTTCGAGAAAAAAAGTTATTTTTTTCTCAAAAATTTTAGTAAAAATCGAAATTTTGAAATTTTGCCCATAAAACTGGACCAAAACATGACATATTTATATTCAAAATACGCGCCTTGAATAGATCTATCAATCTAGACTATAATTAATAAATTTAATTTGAATCCAAAATTTTTATGAATTTTTTCTATATGAGGAGTGCGTGACATGTGACTTTCAGAGCCAAAAAAGTGCCTTTTGCCAAGAGAACGCACTCTTATTTTATTGCTTTGTTTGATAGTAATAACAGAGAGCTTTGAAAATCTGAAATAAAATTCCACTACCATCTATAGTCCTGAAGCGCTAGAGCGACTTTTGTCGAAAAATTGAAGTTTTTTTGGGAAAAAGCTATTTTTTCACTATCAGAACTTGGACAAAACTATACAATATGTTCACAAAAGTTATAGATTATTATAATATCTTTAATATTAAGAACAATTAAGAATATAAAATTCCACTAGGAATGAGCTAGACAAACGGAAGTATTGTGACCACGTGGTTTTCAAGAAAAATTAAGTTTTTCACATAATTTTCTGATGCCTGGGAAAATTTTTTATATCTCAAAATTAAGTATCTATATTAAGCCAACAAACAAAAAAAGTTTCAAAAGATTCATCAATACAGTAATCAGTGAGATCAATTTGAATGATACTTGAAAATGGGCGACATACTAACTTCAAAGTGCTATTTCTCCTACATGCTGTCGAGTTGACAACTATTTTGACTAGTATTATATAGAGTAATATAGGGACTATAATAAAAGCAACAGAAATAATTTTTGAAAGAATTTTTAATTCTGGCCCATAGTGCAACAGCAAGAGTCTAAGATTATAAAAACATATTTTGTCGTCAGATCAATTTCGATTGCCTGCCACATTCGGTGCATAATAAAACATTTTTATCACCAATACCTACAGTATGAATATCATGTCGTTTATATGAAGTGTCTTCCGATACTTTATGAAATTGAACAGAAAATGAAGATGTTTCCTGTTGTTTATTTAATTTGATACACAATTTGATATTGAATATAAAGACATTTTCGTTACAAATCGACATATTTTACACAACAAGAAGTTAATGTGAGACGAACAGGAAAGGCGGTGACATTTTCAGCTATTCAGAGCGAAATTGTACTCTTGGGAATGAATAATTTCTTGTATTCACTTCGAATACGTAAATATCTTCTCTTTTTTCGTCATTCGACTTGTACATATTGAATTGCAAAGGGCATGGCTTCTTCGGGGGTTGTGGGTAGATGATGTTGCACATTCAGAAAGGGGAAGGAGTCGAGTATGGAATGATCTGCGACACTATAATTTTAAACTAAGATTGATCATTTATAACGGTCGTTCATAATTCAAATTATTTAAACATTATCTGCATAGTTACATCCCCCTTTTTTGTATCCTAAATTTCAGTCCAAAATTGAACTCCGAAGAATAAACATCAAATATGAATAAAATTACAATTAAAATAACTAAGTAACTGATCAAACTTGAACGTCATTCATGGACTCCTCCCAGAGCTGTTCAAACTTTTTTTCTCTTCATTTTTATTGAAATTCAATTGAAAAAGAAGAGGAAAAATACGATGTCATGTATTAAAAATTTGCACGAAACACATTTCTTCCCCATACATAACATGATGTTCACAAGCATAATTTTATTCCACATATTTTTGCTCCACCTTCAAAGTATTGCGCTTGAAAAATTCATAAGTATAATTTGGAACAAAACAAAAAAAATGTTCGCTCCACAACACTATTTACAGTCTTTAACTAAATTGTGCAATTTTAACGACATCAAAGTAAACACGGGAAGGAGGACAAGAACAACAAGAAGAGTTATACATTTCAATGAATATTTAAAGAATCCACTGAAAATACCTTAATAGCACATTGTCAACATGGAACTTAATAACATTTAAGCTACTTCTTGAATCATAAATCAATTCTGCTTCAGACGTTTTGTATCAATTTTAATTGAATTTTAATGTGGATTGCTCATACTGTATTTAATGAATTATGAATGAGTCACATCAACATATGGCTATTTCATTTATAACCCTTTCAAAAAGGTCATCATGTTGTTGTTGTTGTGGTATATTCAATTAATTTGATTAAAATTACGATGGAAAATTTTTGACAGGAATATAAATAAACTGAGGTAAGCTAATCACAAAAGTCGCATGATAACTGATTTGTCACACCGTTTTGACATGAATCATCACTGATTAACACAGTCGAAATAAAATACAAATGATGTGCACGTTATCATTTTGCGTGGGCATTCTACCATGAGGGAACTCCTACAACATTATTATGCATGAAATGTTGCGAATTATATGCTTCATTTAGTTTAATCCTGTATGATTGTAGAAATACTTTTGTTTTTAAGTATTTCCACGTGTTTTTGGATCATCTAGGCTGATTTGATTGTCAAATCTTGCATCGAACGCTTTGCTCACTATTTTTCCTTACTTTCCAATCTCTAAAACATGAAATAAACCTTTTATTGAGCTCAAATTTAAGAGCAAAATCTTCAAGTGGGAATCTTGTTTTTCAAAATTTAAAAATTCAAAGAACGTTAATTAATAAGATTCTTAAATGTTAAATTACCTATTTTAATGCTTCATAGTTGATAGTAAACTCAAAACCATCTTCAATAATCAAATTCGCATATAAATGAAGAAATCTAGAGCATTTAATAATACCAGTAATAAGTAGCTGTCCCTAATTTTGAAATTACCACTCATTTATTAAATTCTATTAAGGATTGTGCATGCATCGGATCAAACAACAAAGGAAGCTCAGACATTGCTTTGTAAATATTTACTGAAACCGAAATCGGAAGGAGTGGTGTGTACTATAGGATGTGCAATTGATTAAAATCTCATTTCTCGCTACGGTGTGGTGAGCACGCGAGGCATATAAATTGTGATGTAATTACACACTATAAACCACTCCATTTAACCCTTTTTGTGTTTTTATACTCTACATGCTTTCTAATCTACGTTTTGTGTGTGAATTTCATATCATACTCATACTGTGCATGTGATGAATATTATTTTACATTTCAAAAAGTCCATTCACACTAATAGTTATATTATGATGCATTGCAATTGTATTAAGGCAATGACTAGTGTGAGAGACAATTTTATGAACTCTACAAATTAAACATAAGGGCTACGGGCGGGTCCTTTATTCATTAAATTATTAGTTTTCATAATATACATATCTACATCATGTATTTACTGAAGATACATAAAAAATTATATAAATTATTATGATGGATTTTTAGTGCCTTTCAAAAATTCATCAATTCTGTTTGTCCACTATAAAATAGTCACGTGTCGTCTGTAAACTGCTGCTTGATTTATTTCGATTTCTTTTTATTTATTACATAATTCTTTTAGGGATCGATTTGTGGTTAATTTTTGGGATGCGTGCTGGGAAGATTTCAAAAAGGGAAAAATTTAACGGTCAAACTAAATTTGAAAATTCAATGAATTTGAAAGGCTTCTTTTGAACTTTGAATAAATTCAAATTTTGAACTTTGGTTAAATTAAAAATTTGAACTTAGCGCTAATTCAAATTTTGAACTTTTTAACCGATTTAACATGATTTTTAATATTTCTTGCAATTTTTAATGAATCAAATTGTAAATTAATCCTCAAAAGCATCTCCGACATTCACAAATTTTCTACTCCATCCAGGCTCCATCTCCATACATTCAGAATCGAATTAAACTCCATGAGATTTCCCATGGCTCAAATTTTACACTTGAACAAGACATACACATGCATTAACAACTTGTGATCTTCTTGAAAATTTTGTAATTTGTGCCTGTAAGATAAATTTCCTTCAACTTAATTAATTATTCATTACATATGTTGTTTTTTCAGTGTACAATAACATTTAACTGTAACATATTTTTAATTCGACATTTAACAAAGTCCCATAAGACTACAACGTAAGAAATAAGTATATTTTTTTTAATGTCTACACACTTACTGTACGAATTTATCCATCCATCTACATATCTATTACATGCTTTACTTCTCCTACTTTACGATTATTGCTAAATTTATATTTTTTTAAAAAGAAAATTTCCATTTGACAAAAAAATAAGGAAGGAACCTGAACATTTGGAAACATTTTATACAGCACCAAATATACAGCATGTCCTGAATATTAAGCGAAAATTAAAGGATTATAATCGAAAATTCTTTATTGCCTTATAGGCGAACGTTCAGTTTTATTAGGCAATTGAATTGATTTTCATGGAAAGGATTAATGTAACCCTTTTTTATTGTTCCTTGTTGCAAACTTCGGAACCTGTAATTTTGGGATTTTAAATTGAATAATTTTACTTATTGATGGTTTTAGAGATGATTATCAGCAGGTCGGTCTATAATTTTGAAAATAATTACACCAAAATTTGTTTTAAATCTCAAAATGAGATTGCTGGATTGGAGAATGTCATGATTGTTGTGAATTGATGCAATATACAGATTTAGTCTTTGATGATCCAGCTCATGGAAATTGAGAACAAAATGTTCAATTTTGAAAAAATTCAACATCAAAATTGAATGTTTTGAAGTTTGATTTCAAGAATTTTAAGAACAATCAGCAAGATTAGAGCTTGTGACATGATTTATTGATGCCGAGAGTTTTGCCATTCAAATGCTTTTATTAGACCTTCATCAAATCTAAAAATCAAAATTCTGCAAATGAATCTTAAAACTTCAGAAATTCAATTAAAAATCATAAATATCTCAAAACCCGATTTCAAAACAAATTCACAAGCATCAGCTGCATCGCGAATAACTGCTAATTGCTTGAACAAACTATAATGGATCATCGTCTCATGTCACAAAAGAATCACTAAGAAAATTGCTATTTTGCATTCTTTATTTTAAATTACACAAATGGAAATAAGGAACGCGTTCAACGCCAAGCACATGATTGATTCAAATTTAATATGATTTGCAAAAAAATATGCGCAATTTTGCAGAAAAATAAACATATTCTTGAATTCAATCTTGTGTCTCAGTTGATGTGTAAAATTGATTGCACATCAGGTGACTTCTACTGCCTCTTCATCATAATTCTAATTTTAATCAGGAAAAGCACTTTTGCAAATTGTAAAGTGTGCAAAAATTAGCAGATGTAAAGTGGAAATAACATCAATTAAAAAAAATTCAATTATTTTGTTGTTTTGTATCAAGACTGAGCATCAAGTCATGAGATTTCAACTATAGATATTTATAGAATCAACTTTGTTCATGGCAATTACAAAAAGCTGATCATGAAGCAAGAACTTGATTCATTAATAATGAAGAAAAATTTTCATTCACAGAGCATCAATTAGCAGATCACATTTCGTCCAGACTAAGCGTTTTAATTCATTTCAAATAAATTTTAATTAAACCAATTTCCCGGCTTAAATGATCAGAACTGATGGGACTGTGCTTGGTGGTGGGAAGTAAAGCGCATTTTGGTGGAAACATTGCGTCAAGAATTTTCAATTATTTTTAACGTTTTTGTAGAATTTAAATCTAAAAAAATTGAACTTTGCAAAACCGTTGACAATTTGAATTTTACAAAATCGTTAAAAATTTAAATTCTACAAAACCGTTAAAAATCTAAACTTTACAAAAGATCGCCAAATTCATCAGACGTAATAAGAACAAAACTTACTATTATCAACAATTGAGACAAAAGCTGAGCATTGAAAATTTAGCAATAAATTAAAAGTCTCTTCTGTCGAATCATTTCAAATATTCTCATAAGGCAGTTTGTTGTCATCGACCATGTATTCTGCTTGTTTTATGAATGATAATTACAATCTGCCATATAATAAATTACAAACAAAATTGATTGAAAAAAATATTCAGCTTTTGAAACTGATGCCACAGTAAAGTGACCTCACTTGGCCGAGTGCATTGCGTAAATTTATCATAAAAAAGTGACATCATGGTGGATGTGAGATAAATGATCATGAAGTAATTATCACAATTTCAAAAAAAAGACATAAAAACTGAATTAAATTGATGTGAGAAAGTTGCAGTCGTCGCTGAATGTTGTGGAATAGTTTACAGTCTGTACATACAAATACAAAAATTTAGATCAAACAATATTTTCAAATATTTTTACTTCCATCTTTTTGATATGTAAATTGTAAAACTTAGCTAGGAGCTCAATTTCTTCTCCTTTGAAAGCATCAATCTATTTTGTGAAAAAATATGATATCAAAGGATAGCAAAAAGGGTAGAAGTAGAGGAAAAATCAATGACCACAAGGAAATACATCAAACTGTATAATTTCCATTTCCTCCCTTTTAAAAAATGATTTTTAAAACCTTTTTTCCGATCAATCCGTTCCTCGTTGCGATTAATTTTTTTTTTCCTCTTTTATTTTTATTTTGATTTTTTTTCATCGTCAAACAGATTTCTTTTGATATAAAAATGTTGGATGTCCTCGTGTTATCGAGGGAATCATGCGCATTTTTGATCAAATTTAACGAAAAGTTACATGAAAAATAACGGCCAAATTTTATTTGAAAAATAACAGTCGAAAAAAATTCAAATCTCTGTCGAGGGGAAATTTTTAAAAAGTTTTTGTAAATAAATCGAAAAATTCATGAAAAAGTCATTAATTAAAGCATTTAGAGATAGTTTTAAGCTACCAAACTAAGCAATAATCCAGTTACTCTATAATACAGAACAAGAGCTCGAAGTTTATTCGGATTTTGTATGAAAAAGCCAACTCAAGTCGACTCGACTCTATGGTAAATTGAAGTCGAATTCTGGATGAAGGTAATGCTTCAAATCCCAACTCTCTAGGATTGCTTATTGCTGTGATCCCTCGCCATACCCAATCATTCAGCCAGTCTGCCGATCAAAGTGAAATTACAGTTGTCATTTTTATCAAATATCCACCAAAAAAATTTAGTCAACCTTGAATGAGATTCATTGGAAATAAAATAAAATTGAAATTGATATTGATCTGATACAGCTCCTGTTGTAGATACGTAAAATGTTACTTTGATATGTTAATTATGATATCAAATGAACGACAAATAAAACAACAACCTTTTACCCAAACATAAATCGTATACAACTCGTCTATATTTACAGTAATATGCATGCTTTAGTTATTCGATAACATGCCATTAAAAAGCAATTGATTATCAATTAACTTGTAATGCTATTATGATGTTTGTTGATTTATTTTTCATGCGGCTTTGTCATCGTCATCATGATGGTTACGTTGTGTCCCTTAGAAATGAAAAACAAATGAAGTCAGCAACCTACATAGATGAATAGACTGAAGTATGCTTTGCTATTAATATTATATGATGAAGTTTGTGAGGCATTGGATCTTTTGGAGTGGAAACATTTTGCAAGGGTTGAAATTAGTTGCGGTTGTCAAATAGTTTTTAATTTCTTTCGTGGTTTGTGCAGCTTTGTGGTTAATTTTGTAAGTTTTGAGATTTATTAAGAATCAAATATGTTCTTGGTGTATCCATTTGTAAGTTTGTGGAATTGTATGATCCTGATAGCAGAATGATGGAATGCTAATAGCCAATCGACTGCATGTAATCGAGAGTGCAGTAGTTAACGGGATACAGACATTTATATGATACTTTGTCATAAAGTCGAATAGTCACCGATAGCTCAGTAGTAGGTGCATTAGACCAGAAATCTGGGGTTAGCTCAAATACTGGATTTCATATGCGCATACCTGCTGAAATCCAATATCTGCTGAACCTTATCACAATTTATTGTTCGCAAGCTGATTTTGTATAACTGAAGTGGTGAAAAGTGTCTAATTATGACTAAAGTACCGATGGATTCGAACCTGTGATCATCAGTGTAGGAGTCTAACATCATGACTATGTAACTACAAAAAATCATATCCATTAACCATTTTCGAGGTTATTTCTAATTATTGTTCAACTTTTTCATACAAACCCTGTTCAAAGTACACATCTGTTAACCACCATCAATTCCTAGTAGCTGCAAGAAGCAATATACCTTCAATTTATCAACGAAAAAAATTGATAAATTCCTTTACCAACCCTTGCGACACTCTTTATCTCTCCATCTGATTTTATAAAGAATATTTTTACAACATAAAAGCAGATTGAATAAAGTGGAAAAGTGTCTATCTCGACAATGCTTCTTACTTCTTCTTTTTTATATAGAAAAGTGTGAAAAACCAAACAATGACTCTCCATGAATTTTTAATATGATAAAAGGGGTTATGCCACGTTAAGATTTTTTACTAAAATACGAGTACCTAAAAGGAAAAGTGGAGAGAGGATATCCAACAGGATGAAGTACATAATCACAAATTTTAATAATTAATAATTTATTTATTGTATTAAAAATTTTTTTATCGTGATTACTAAAACTCAGCAACAGCTATTGTCTAGAGAGACATAAGTATACACTCATTATATTGGACTTCATTTGGGTTGGCTTAGTCGTAACATTGTTCGTTTTATAAACCACAACAAACACTTGTTGACTTGTGGATGAAGAAGAAGACAAAGAAAAACTTTCCATTCGAATGGAAGTGGGAAAAAAATGACTGGAAAAATCTCTAATTGGAAAAAATACAGTGCGAAGGCGTGGAATCAATCCTTTGTGTGCTACACACACAAATACAATGAAAAATCATGGTGAAAAAATTCTCTGTACTATTACTGAAATGCTTTCATTCTATTTTTGCACTTCCATAGCATCATCTCAAAATATTTAGAACATCTCTGCTGCTCAGACTGTTTGAATTTTGGTTTTTGCTCTCTTTTAGTCAATATTGAGAGAAGAATATTGGGAAATTTTTATTTTACCTTAAAGTATGTAAATTAAATTGTTTATTGAAGTATTCTAGTGTGAATTGAAGATCAGGAATGAGTTTATTTACGTGAATTTTAAGTTAAGTTTCAATAAAAAGTAATTGAACTGATTTTTTTCGCTTGTAAATGTTCGATTAAGGAAGTATTGTTTTGTATTTATTGAGCTTTGGTTTATTAGAACAGTTCGATTAAGGAAGTATTGGGAAGTATTGTTTTGATAGTTTATGATTTTATGTTAGTTTTGGATCTTTTATACATTACCTTGATGTCTTTGATTAATACAGTTAGATTGTAGTAATCAAAGTCTAATAATTAAATTAAAGCAGCTTAATTTGTTGTTTTCGTCCTGAATTATGAAATAAGACTGAAATTTCAAGGAAAACATAAGGGGTGTTAAACTACTATGATAGTTATGATTATATTTGAAAATAATTTAACCGTTGAATGTTCTAATGTTGAAAATCTGAAATGTAAATTGCTGAAATATCAATTTAAATGAAATCATCTGAAATGTCATCAATAAAAATTGTTGCAATGCATCACAAACAGAACAATCGAGAATAAACCTGCAAAAATTGAAAAATTCAATCAAGTTCATTGTCGTTCGACTGTTATTAAAATTCTTCAATTAAAATTCATCATTTATTTTCAGCGTGCAACAATTTTTCACATTCTGAAAGGTAATGAAAGTATCAAATACGTCTGAAAAACCCTTGATGAATATTAAATAATGGTGCAGATATTTTTTTCATTAATTCAACGCTGCTAAATGTTTTTGTTTCTTTCCTCCTCTTTTTTTGCATGAAATACATTTGGGAATATATTTCCCATTTCGCACCAAGCACCAAAAAAAGAATAATTTATGAAATTGTTTTAGGAGGAATGAAAAGCGAATGAGAGCAGCAAAAAAAAAAAAAATTAGACGTGATTCATTTAAATCTGAAATTGAGAGTGCAAAATGTAAGCAAAAAAGTTGATTTAATTAAGTTACCTATTTTTTCTCGCTGCATAACTTGAATAAAAATACAATTTGCATGCCTAATATTATTTCATACGTTTGGTGCTTGGCTCTTGTGTAAGTTGCGATGAAACTCTATCGAAATGCTGGAACAGAAAAAAAATGTGAGGAAAATCGTAAAATATTCAAAAACCTCAGGTGTGAAGCAATTGTATCCGCTTAATAATGAGATTCAAAACATTTTCATGTATGGAAATTTTTGACTTTTTCACATTTATTTCTGATTATTATTTTTCCAACTCTCGTTTTTTGGTTGAATAAATTTCTGGATGATTATTAGCTTGTGAGTAGGAAGATTGCTGCTTATTAGGCGTTGTTGATGCTGATTTCCTGGTATTTGGGTTGAATTTTGTAATTTTTCCTGGTATTGAGTTCGTTTTTTGTAAATTTTCTTCACTGGATCTTCTGGATCTTTTCAATTTTTGCTTATAGATGCCTTTGCTGCTTATTAATGTGTTGTTGATGCTAAATTTCTGGCATTTGGGTTGATTCTTGTAATTTTTCCTAGTATTTAGTTGAATTTTGTAATTTTCTTCACTGGATCTTCTGGATCTTTTCAATATTTGCTTATTAATGTAAATTTAGCAGCTACTTTAATAGAATCTCAACTTTAACATCAAATAGACTTCATAAATAGTCAACATACTTCAACTCTCAATCATTATGTCACAAAACATTATATTTCAATTCCAATGAGGTCAGTCAAAGCAAATAAATGAATAAAATGTTCATAGACTCGAATATAAAATTTAAGCACACGCACCAAATAATATCCCATATATAATTATCTAAATGAAAAAACAATTCATCATTAACATTCAGATGGAAAATTCCGACTAAAATTAGAATATCGACCGACTTTATTATTATTTAATTTAAAATGAGAAAGCTTCGCGTAACAACATAATTCCAAGTATCAACCTATGATTATCAGACAACCATGAGAGGCGTTAATGTGATTTTAATATTTTAATTAACGGTGATTACCTTAAAAAAGAGTTTCAAAGCTGTAACAAAATGAAAGCACACTTTCCACTTTCAGTTGTAATTAATTATTTAAACCCCTATGACACGCTTAGTATTCTTCAAATTAACGCTAACTGTATGTAATCATCAGAATAAATAATTTAAGCCTTTCCTCATTGAACCTCCAAAAAAAAAGTGTTTAATTAATTAATTTTCCCTCAAAACTGACAGACATTCATCAAAACAAATTTCTCCCGTTTTTATTTAACAGTTGGCAGTCTTGTGGGACGTAACTTACTGCTTACTGCTTGAAAAAATAAATTTATGGAAATATTTATTAGGTATGATAAAAACCCTTTGACAGCCTGAATGTGTATAATTTTGTACTTTTTTGAGGACGTCTGTTGTTGTCTTTTACTGTGTCATTAGGTTGATGGGATTATTAAAAATCTTGCAACTGTTTGGATATTTTTGAGGATTTTGTAAAGTTGTGAATATTTTGTGAATTTCTAGATGAACACTTGAGAAATGTATACAGTCGAGCAATGGGTCGAGTGACACAAATGGGTGCCATACGGAGAAGGATTCCTTTGATGATAATGAACGTGTTGTTGCGACACCTTAAGTCTTAAAGGAATTGACCGCGACACACAATTATATGGTGGTCATCACTTGGTCCTAAGCAGACTGACATCTCGGTAATAGTCATGGTTAGAATGTTCGTTAATCAATTCTAACGTCCAGGTTCAATCCCAGGGAGAGTCTAGTTCAATTTGGTCATATTTTCGCTGTTCAAGCCAGGTCACAACTCGATTTTTGTGATACGCGACTCCGTGGTGGCAACATTTGATTATATCAATCAGATTTTCAACATCTGACTCGTAAGGTTGAGAAGATAAACATCCGAAAGGAATCGAACCCACACAATACAATTTTTAATCTCAACCACGGAGGTCACTTCATGTTTCGACCATAGAAATCTTAATAATACATTGGCATAATGTCTACATACAACTCAATACTTTAAATTACACTCAAATTCAGCATCACAACAACAAATTCCAGATTTCAATACAGCAAAATCCAAATTCATCCATCCAGTTCGATTGGTCCAATCAATAACATTTGTGACAAATTTTGATTATTTTTCTTCATCTTCTTCTTCGTCGCCTTGAGAAAAAAACATTTTTCAATCTAGCCTGATTAAATTTTTCCTTCCAATGGAAAAACTGAGATTTTTTTTCTCTGTTCCACCCACATCCTGTTTCATTTTGAATTGTTTCTATAGAAACTTTACTAACACTATAAAAATCACTCATTTTTTATGTGCATGCACATCACCCCCCATTTCAATTCACTCAACATTAACAGCAACAGCAATAGCAATAAAAATGTAGAACGAAATTGAATAATATTCACAGTTGATGCTAGATAAATTGAAATTTATTTTTAATCTGCATCTGATTTTCATATTTTTTTTTTTTTTTTTACATCATCATAGAGAGCATTGCCATTTTTTACGAAATAGAGGAACGAGAGCACATAACGCATACAATGAAAATTCTTCCTTTATTTTATGCTGAATGAAATAGCAAAAAAGCAAATTATAAAGTACATAGCAGTGGAAAAAAAATCTCATCGACACCAATACCAAGAGCCTTTAAATGAAAATATTGCAAAAAAATTGTACCCAAGGCGAAAAAAAGCAGTTTTTTTCATAGAATAACAATAAATAAAATAAGCACAGAGCACAGAGAGGCAGCAACAACGAGAAAAAAAAACCCTCTTAAAAGAATAAAATCGGAATAGCATTTAATGTTATGTTTTCAGCCATTTATTCTATTCACATAAACTCCGCATTCAAAGCCACCCGAGCGTAGAAAGCTTCCTACCGAAAATGAGAAATAAACCTTTCCACACATTGCTGCTGCTGCTGCTCGAGATGAGAAGAAAGAAAGAATAAAAATCATCGCATAAACCCCCTCAGTTTCAGTTCAAAAAGTATGAAATTTGTTGCTGTGATTGGTGGATTGTTTGGAGCGCATCTGGCTTTAAGCGGAACTGATTTGCTTTGTGATTTATTCAAGGGGTTGACAATTGTGTAGATTTTTATTGAAAGTTGGAAGTTTTGATGTAACTTAATCTAGTTTCAGTGGTTCTGATCCTACTATGAACTGTTGGTCTACTGAGTGCATCTGTAGCTCTGACGCACAATCACTCGTTAAGCAATTATTTGCCACAAATTGCTATAGTGGATCACAATGATCTGCATAGCTTATTGCATAAAATATTGTTAAAAATAAATTAATCTTAGTTTGCCATGAATTTCGAAATAAAATTTGAAAATTCAAGTTAAAATCAACTGTTTTTACGATAATACGATAAGAATCATATCAGAATCGAGGAAGTTAGTATAATTCTGTTCAAGTAACGTTGAAAAGATCCAGATTAAGTACAATAAATTATAAGAATGAAGAATTTCAATTTTCGATATCAATTCCGAATATTTCGATATTAATAATTTCGAAATTTTCGATATCAATTTCAAGGTTTTCAATCAATTGTGAAGTTTTCGAAATCACTTTAAAATGTTTTCGAAATCATTGATTTTCGAAGTTTTGGATTTCGATTATTTTCGAAATTGTAGATATCGAATACTTCTTATTTATTGATTTCGAATAGTTTCGATATTACTGATTTCGAAACCGTTTTTTCAGAAATTAATATGATTCAAATCGATTCGATTGTTATTAATGAATCAATGAAAATCAATGAAAATCTCCAAATATTTAGTGTACGCCAAAGTACAATTAAGAAGCAATTCAACTCAGTCATCAACCACCCTCAGCCAAACCGATCAAACATATCATCCTCATCATTCTAAACATGAATCTGCGATGAAAAAGAGATAAAGACTGAATGAGTAAGTGAATGAGAGAAAAAGAGTAAGTAAGAGCTAGAGAGAGAGAGAGAGAAAGGAGGAAAAAATAATAAAAAAGCAGAAGCTGAAAGCACAGCTTCGCACAAAAAAGATTTCTTGCTGTTGATGTTTTGTTATATGGTGTGGCAAAAATCGATTTTCGAGAGACGTCAATGTATGTTTTCTATATAATGGCCCATGAGAAACGTGCATGCTCTGCTTTTTTTTCTGTGTGTATTATACATGTATATAAAAAAAGGAAAGAAAAGATTGTTTGTATACTTGTGAAAGGGATTCAAGCTGAACCCCATAATGAAAATTTATGTCGAGATATTAAAGATCAACTTATAAATATTATCATTCTTAAAGTTCTTCCGTACCTTATCACATCTTCAAGACACAAGACACAGAATAGGGAGAAGAAAAAAAAAAATCAATTGAAGATATTTGCAATCTCAAATACATAATCTCGATTTTTATGTACATTTATGTATATAAAGACAAATTATGATAGGTTTTCGCACACATACATACACTCATGTGCTGTCACTGTTGTAGATGGAATATAAAAAGGAATGAACGAAGTAATAAAAAAGTGAAAAAAATCTCGGGTTGATTTTAATTAATGCTGAGTGTGGAAAGAAGAGGAAAAGAGGAAAAATGAGAGAGATGGAAAAGATTTTTTTGCGCTTTGCTTTAATTGTGATTCTGGAATGGTAGCAATGTCGTTTCAGCACAATGCCGAGGGTTGTTCATTTATGGGTTTTTTCACACTTACTCAGGATATCAGTTAATGAGATTGTGGAAATTGTTTGTTCTATAAAAGATTTTCCTTCCTTCCTTCCTTCCTCACTTATTTTATTATGCTTCTCAGAGACATATGAACATGCTTGTTGTCTGTGCATTTTACTGTGTGCTAGAACATATCTTCTAACAATGTGTTATTGCAGATGGAAAACATTAATTTATTGATTTCATCCTGGATTTCATACTTCCTTGTGGCTCTTTCCTTACTAATAATTCAGAGATAAGATCAAAGCATTTAGAAGGTGGTTGAGATTGCATTCAGAATTATGACTTTGGAATCGAAATATTAGGATCAGGTTTTGATCTTCAATTTGCCATAAAATGATATTTTCTGGTTGGTTCTTAATCAATATTCTATTCATATGGTTATCTTGTACTACTTGTTCCGATTTTATATACTATACATTCAAGTTCTTGATCCTTTCCCAAATCAAAAGTAGTCCTGAGCATGAAAAACTGTTCAAACAGCCTAAGTTGACAATATTACATACTGTCTATGGTCAATTAATGACATTTTCTTCGGAACTTTCCATAAAAAATGTCATTGGTCGATCCTAGGGTCAAGTTATTAACTGGACATAACGTCAAGGCTGTTTACTGAAGCAGTTTACAGTAGAATTCGAACAACACTTTTGTTAACATAAATTTTAGGATTCTACAAAAGGATACTTTGAACTTAAGTTTGACTAGCATATTCCTAGAAGACATAAAGCTTAGAAATTGTCAAAAATCCCTACTCAAGCTGACTTGACTCTGGCCTGATATCGGATTTCATCAATACATTGTAAAGGTCTGAGTCTTGCTTGTCTGCAGACAGTTTTTGGTCATTTCAAGGAATTGTGCTTTCCCTGATTATTCAAAAAGCGATAAGATTGCTATTTTGAGTTTCGAACCTACGAATCCCAACTTCACCATGTCAGCATCTCAGTAATAACGTATCGCAATCCTAAACCACTGCACAATAGAGCCACATTAATTCACATCTTTAATACAGCCAAATAAAGTAATCATGAATTTTAGATTCATAAAATTTTCCATCGCTTTACCTCCAAAACTCTTCCGTAAATAGGAAGAAAAAAAATGCAAAATTTTCTGCTCGAGATTTAAATACATAAAGCTCATTATGCGAAATCATACGGTAATAGCACACATTATATAAATGCTCATTTTTCTTACATAATTTTTCATAGAGCTCAACAAAAAAAAAGCAGCAGGCAAAAGAAGAACAGAGGAAAAATGCTAGCATTCCAATGTGTGTAAACGCCCAAAATCCAGTCGAATACTCAATTGTTATAAATATGCCTTTGCATATTTGAGCTGAGCTTTTATTACGGATTTATTTAGGCATCATCACAAATATGGAGAGGGCATGAATAAAAAGGCAAAAGCAAAATCAGAGCCATAAAAATCTCGTGAAAAATTACCATTATGCCATAAAACTTCCTCTCTCTCACTCTCTCCTTTCTGTCTCTATCTCTCTCGCACATTCATTCACTTTACTCTATATTGCTATGCTATACAGCAGCAAGCATGAACAAAAAAAAATCCCATATCTCGAAAATCGATATGCCAAATGAAATTCCACATCTACAGCAGCACGCAGATGTTTAACTGTCTGTATCCTCGAATAGATAGCAATAAAAATGAAGAAAAAAAAATCTGGTTTCAAACACCCCAAAAAAATAAAGTTTAGTATATCCATATTATCCTTAGTATAGATCTTTAAAAATGAGATTGAAATAAAAGTTCAATTTCTTATGAAGAAGTAAATATCTTCAGATTCTGTATTGAATTGTGTATATTATGGAAATATTGTAAACCAAAATTCAACCATAAAGTTCATATTTACAATCCGAATCGGATATATGTATGAAGAAATGAAATTTTCACTTTTGGAAAAAGATTTTTTCCTTTTTCACATATTTTCGTAAATATTATTTGGGGTCGTTCATTATTGATGTCTATTAAAATCGCATAACGAAGCTAGAATCACTAGATAATGCTTAGAACTGATCAATAGTTTAAGTTGCCATTCTGTCAAGCTTCAAGAAGCCATCTTCAATAGCTCAATGATGCGAGAGTGTGCACTTGGATATCTGCAGGCTGAAGGTTCAATTCCTGAAACTAACGTTGGTTTGAAACCTATCCAGATTTCAAAATAATTAGTGCTAAATTAAGGATTGTTCAAACAGAAATTCAGACTGATTCTAGTGGTTTGTGAGATATGATATTGAGATATAGGCAGTAATAAACAAAACATTCCCAAAAGGTCTGGTTTTGATTGGTCTCTAGTTGTATGGTCGGGTAAAGAACTCATGGAAAGTAGTTGTCTATAGACTTAGTATTGCACTTGGTATTTAGAATTAGCAAGCGGAATCAGCAATAGAGCTAGCTTCAGGTAACATCTTTGGAAGAATGATGATCTGTACGGTCAGTAAATTAAGGAAGTGTATCTAGCTCTAAGGACGACTAATGTCTTTGCGATGTAATTTGTACTTGATTAGTTTATTGAGAACCCTTATTGACCACTTGGTTATCATGAGCCCAAATGATTATATTTGACTTGAATACTAAACTCCAATTACAGCACCAAAGTTCATATGTTTCCTCTTGTTTCCTCATAAAGATCGGTCCGTCATGAAGCATCTTTTATGTACACTTATGTTTCCTATCTCACATATGTAAGTCTGAACATTTTCACATCTCTCTAAGACCCGAACATCATTTGTGAACAACACCATATATATGAAATGGGAAATGCTTTGCAGATGTTGAAGCAAAACCAAATCTCTGTTCACAGATTCGCTCGAAAGAAATAAAAAATCATTCAGCACAAGAAATATTTTATACATGTACTAAACATATTTTTTTTTTTGTATTTTTTTATTTTTGGTATTCAACGCTCCAGTTTATAAAAAGCTAAGAGCAGCGCTTTAGGAAAGTTTACGAGGAATGGAAGAAGAAGAGTGAAATTAGGATTTATGACTCATGACTGCAAATTCTTTTTTTTGTAAATATTTTATGTGCATCATCATGTAAAGACACTTGGTATAAAAATGTGTTCTTAATGTAATACGCTATGCTAACTTTATGAATATTTATTTTATTGGCAGTTCTTAAAATTCTGCTTTTGGTGTACATTGAAATTTCACTCAATCATCTTTAAAATGATTTTCAATTAAATTAGAATTTAAACTATGTTGTGAGCATAAAGGACGTGGAAGGAAATAAAATAAAAAACTCTCGTACTATTTTTTAAACGGACGAACGAATAGTAGGAATGGCGCAGACAACATAAAAATGAGTCTAGCTCAATGATGGTGGAAAATCGATAAAATGAGAATTTGAAATTTTTTGTCTTGAGGATTTTTTTTTATTCTACTGCTGCTTCGCCTTTTTTTAACAATTTTCCTTTTTTTTCATGCTTTCCACCAACATATTTATCGAAAAAGGAGCATGGAGAAGAAATCATGAAAAAGGAATGAAGAGAAAAAAATCATGGTACATAAACTTCTCATGTGTCTGATTTCTTTTTAACATAAATTTTACGACAAATTAAGGAATTTTGATTTTCACTTTGTCTGGTGAGCAGATTTACAGTGTTGGATAGGAAATCGTTTGATTTCATTGTAACGTTCATTTGAGATTTGAATAATATTCATTGTGCTTAGTTGAAAACCCCTTTTAATATAAAATGTTCAGTCTGTTTTTGAACTCTGATGAATAAACATTTAATTTATATAGAAATTCATTAGGAAGTCGTTTTAATTAAACTACATTGACCACAATTACATAAGGAAGATGATTGGATTTGTGTTTGTTGATTTGAATCGGATTCTGAAGTCAAAAGTTGAAAACATTGAGAATTTTGATAATTTTAGATAAAGTAAGCTAATTAAATGCATCAAAAACTGAATTTTTATGTCAATTTTAGCAAATATTGCCACAATTGGGAATTTTTTGAAGATCCAGTGAAGAAAATAATACTAAACAGCCAATCCGTCAATTTACAATCAAACAAATGCATTCAATAGCACAGTAACAATGCGAATGCATAAATCCTGTCTAATTTGAGCTCAAGCTCTTGATTTTCATGTCATAAAAGTTCATAATCATAAAGCATTACAAAACCCACATCCAGTTCAATATCCTCACATTCAACCTCAAATGCTTCACTTCCATTCAACAAAGTCATACACAACTTGCTTCCATCTCGTCGTAAAGAAAGAAGTAAATAAGAATGAAAATCTTTTACCCTATGGGCTCCAAAGAAACCAAAACTCGGCATTTTTTTTCATACATCTTATACCTTATCTCTTACATATACACAATGCATAAGCCTTGCTTTATACTCTTTCTTTTTATTTCTCGGTATAAGAATCACACGTATATATAATTCAAATGGATAATGTGATATGTGAATCCCAGAACGAAGTTTGTTTTTATGATCAGAGACGGAAGCGTTGGAAAAGATTCATATAAATCCAGTAGAGTTACTGTTTTTGTCGTAAGTAATGTGAATGAGAAATACAAAGCAAAAGGTAAAAATGACGACGAGAGTACAACAAATCCTATTGAATTTTTCATCACACAGTTCTCTTTTTTTCGCCCTCCTCGTATGCTGCTTTTTACCATCTTTTTCGTATCACTGAGATTGTCTGTAACATCATCAAAAGGTAAGCTATAACTATGTAATCATCATCATGAAGCAACATAAAATTTATGAGAGTTGGAAAGATGACGAGAAGGAAAAAAAAACGAGAAAGACGTGAAATGAGATAAGGGTGAGAGGTGGTGATGAGTGAGAGAAAGAAAGACTAAGAATAAGCAGCAGAAATGATAAGATAAAGTTTTCTTGATATGGCAAAAGTTTTATCATTTATAACAGGGCGAAAAGCTGAAGTGGAAAATAAGAAAATCTTCTTGTCGAGCTGTTGATGAAATAAAGATTTTCATCATTTTCTATTTCTTCCATTTCCGCTATGTTGCCAAACCTTTAAACGTGTTTGTTATAATGATTCGTTGGTGCGGTGCTATAAAAATTGTATGTTCATGTTGTTCAGGGGTGGCTTTTGGGGGTTGTTTTGGGGATGATACTAGGTTAACCTCAGTAATTAGACTATTTAAGACGGTTTGAGCTTAAGACTAACTTAGAACATACTTAAAACTAATTTTTGAACGATCTGGGATCAGTTTCTTTGGTATTAGTATCTCGAACAGCATACCGCGTTCGCTATGGCACCGCAGCATCGCCGGATTAATGGTCAGACACGAAGTTGCCTTGAGGGTCTCGTTACGGCACATTTCAACCCATTTAACGATGAAAATGCGATTCGCCGCATTGTTTCGCTTGGGTTTGATTCGGTATCATTCTTCTCAGCAATACTAGGTATGTCATACCTGTACCCTGTTCCAATGATGTGATTATACTGGACCATACCTTGCTACTAGCAGAGAAATTGTCCTCTAGCTACTAGTGCAGATTGTTATTGAATACAGAAAAGAAATTTCACTATCCCAATATCCAGTAACGCCATGTGCCAATATCCATGTGCCTTAAAAATCATTCAAGACCAGGGATTCATGATGCCTGGTCAATCATAACCTCCTAAAATTGACCATCTTCCTACAAGACATTTCTAGCTACACCTCTGAATCTCTCTCACACTCAAAAATAAAGAGAGGGCAAAAGTAGAAGATATAAAAGACTTTATCATTCATGAAGCGTAGCTTTATCATATATCAAAGTTGATGAAATAATATTCCAGTGGAGAAAGCGATTCATACACACAGATAAATATATCGAATAAAAATCTCATGAAATTTTCTTTATTTGTCTTGGGATATTAGCAACTTTGCATCTTCATCTTCTTTCATACTCGCATTTATTTCGTCCTTCCCCACTCTACCTCCTATCTACATTCTCAGAATATATATATATACTTTTGTGAGTTGTGTAGTGGGGAAATATGAGTTTTGATTTGATAACATCATCACAGATTCACAAACGATTCATGATAAAAAGCAGTGATGGGTAACATAAATTGAATGTGATTTTTTTTGATGATGATAAAAATTTTTTGTTTTGTTTCTGCACTGCTGTTCTTCATTTTCTACTTTTTTATAGGATTATTTCTTTTTTTGGATGTTCAATAGAATTGCGTTGAAGAGATCAGTTTTCAGTTCTAATTTGCATGATTTTTAAAGTGCCTTTGGGTGAATATTTTTAAGTGGAAAATTTTGAAAAATATCAAGGTTCTCCCCATATTGTTGGTTAACGACATTCTTAACAGTTGAGCCCTATTTACATAATAGCTGGATGTGAGTTTGATAGCTTTGGAGATTGAGGTCAACTAGCTAAAGCGGCACATTGCGACACATTTAATTTTTTGGCATGAAAATGTTTCAAAACTAGCTGTCACGGATGCCTTCACATCATTTTGATGTATTACAGTTAATACACATGGAGACAAAACGGTTCCTTAGCGATGACCTTGGGATTGTGTAGCTTAGTGTAACATTTTGTATGAAAAAGTCGACTCGACATTAGGTAAAGCAACATGTTCCTCACAACATAGCCCGAGTAGGATTCAAACTCTCATCCTACGATTTACAGTCTAATACTCTTGCCACTGAGCTACCGGGGCTGGTTAGGAAGTGTGGCAAAACGCACACTTAAACCTTCTACCTCTATTCACTGCTCATTACACAGATCTTATTGTTGTTTTAGACCACAGTATAAATCCAGAGATATAGGACATTGTCATGACTGACCATGACTGTCCTAAAATCGAAATTTGCTGCACTGACTCACTCAAAAATCATTCCTTAAAATTGAAAAATTCTAAAATTCTCAAGATTTTTCCACAACAAAATCTTCATGAGAATAAGCAATATTGAGAATCTTTTTTCCAGTTACGTAATCACATCCATCCATCATCGACCAATTTTTCACTTCCTTACAAAACTCTCTTTCCTTTTAAGACATCTTCATCTTCTAATGCCCAAAAAAAACAACAAAATCATCTTGAAATATGCAAAAATTTTAAAAATAAGCAAATCTTTTAAAACCCAAGAAAAAATAGGAACTGAAAGTAACCAGAAGAAATTAAGATGTTGTGTACAACAAACCAAAACTTTTTTCTGTCTACTCATTCATCATTTTAACTTAATTTTCTCATCTTTCGGTGATTTTTAAAAATGAGAAATGGAACAAGCAAGATTTGCCATTCCTCTTGTTCCTCATTTACAGCAACAACATGAAAAGTATCTCGAGCATAATTCAATTATGAAATCTATGATAATATCATTGATATCTTAATTAACATAGATCTCATGAACGTGTGTTTGTGTGTGAGTAGGAACGATGCACTTGACAAAATGATTCCACTACAGTAAGTCAGTCATAAATAATTTATAACCATATTAAATTTGCCACATAAACATTTGCCAGATCATTCAAAGGTTTTGAATAATTTTTAGAATGCACGTGCGTGTGACTTGTTTCAAGTAACCAGACAATGCCTTAATGGAAACATCATACAAATCTAAATCATGGAAAAATTGAGAAGAAAACTTAAGTCACGTGGCGCAAATTTGGCAAATCAAAAAGGAGGAAAAATGATTGAATTCAATGTTGCTGTCTGTAACGTATTTCGGTGATTAAAGGGCACATACGCCTGCAATTGTCTTTATGGATTTGTGGAAGTCTAAAGGGAAATACAAAAAAAGAGATTTTGTGATTTCTTTCTCATTATTGCTAATTTGAGAGAAGCCGATTTAAAAATCAATGACTAATTTTCCCAGATAGATTCATTTTACAGAACAATTGTAAGCTTGTTAAATCCTTTTGAGATGAATTTGATTTTCGTTGATGTTTTTATGAATGATTGATCTTGGTTTTTTATGGAATTACGACTGAGATTGGTTGTGATGACATGAATTTAAAGTTTTTGATTAATTAGTTAACTAGGATAGATTTTGAGTATTGTTATGGATGTGATTGAATAGATTGAAGTTCAGGAAAATTCAAAGTGGATAGCACAAGACTAGATTTGCCAACCATGCGGAAGTAATTTAGTTCGGATTTCATATGGATTTTGTCAAAATTTTGTTATAACGTTCATTTGAGATTTGAATAATATTTATTGAACATAGTTTGATACCCCTTTTCATACAAAAGATCAGACTGTATTTGTAGTTCTAATTTTGAACTCCGAAGAATAAACAATTCATTGTGAATTTATAAATAAGAAAATAAGACGTTTTAATTAAATTACATTTATATAAGACTTCCTAAGGCTTCATTCCGCTGTTTTTGTCTATTTAAAACTTCAAATTCACTATCAACACTTATTATTGTTCACTAAATGACCTTATTAAAGCATATGTTGCATTTTTATCGCCATTATTCAATCTCAAACAAGTCCATAACTCATTATACATAATTTCCTCATAATATTCAGCTATTAAATTAAATCTGTGATATTAAATTGTGAATGAAGTCAAATCAAGTTGAACAATTCGTGATGAATCCCGAAAATAAAAACTTCAAAGGTGACAGAAAAATTAATATCCAGCAATTTATTTATTCTAAGGCATGCATATAAAAGAGCAAAAGTATTTCTGTTGTCATAATAATTCATGACTATTGTTCAACAAAATAGAAATCATACCACCTACTGAGATTAAACCCTCGAAATAATTTTTATGGCATTAGCACTTATAAGTCATATAATGTATTTGAGGCTGAGGGTAGTTTTTATATTCAAGCAATTTTTGAAATTATCTCTTACTTATGATTATTATGAGTGCGACGCACCCCTATTTTTATTAACTTTCCTATCGTGTCTGGCATGAAATGAGCAATTTAGAACTTTAAATCTGCTCTTCTTCAAAAAAAGAAGTTTTTAATGTTTAATTTGGAAATTGAAATATTCTGTTTAATTTGTGAGGAGATATGGCCTAGTTTTTTAAGTGTGAAACATATTTTGAGTGAGGAGGATGACTGTGGAAGTTATTTGAAATTGTGGCTTGATTTGTAACTTTTGGTAAAATTGTCTGTCCTACTTTATGTAAGCAATTCCGTCAGTGCGAGAGCAAGGCCACGTTATAACGAAAAATGCTGTACTTCTGTAAATTGCTATTTTGTGTAGGAAGTGGGTTCAATTTCCAGTTTCCACTTCACATATTGCCAAGAGCCTATGGCTTATGAACTCATAGAGTCTGCCCATAAATATAATATGGCATTGTACCACCATTAGAGCCAGCACATAAGCCAGTTTAGATCGACATATACTGAAACGCTGGAACCACAGTAACTAGAAGGCAGTTTATTTAGAGTCAAATAGCAGTCAGTTGGCGTTAACAACCAATTAATTCTAAGTATACTGCCTTTTTGCCAACGTAAGTGCCAATCTTGGCAATATTTGTGTATTTGTCAATCGGTCTAGATTCTGGCAATATCTTTTGAATGTCATGGATCACAATTGATCTGTACGACATCTGAACTATCAAAATAAGCATGCAATTCAATCCAAAAAATTAAAATAAACATCCAGCAGAAACGAAAATTGATAAAATATGGCGTAAAAAATTAAACAAAAATTAAATATTTATTTAATAGTAATTTCACAGTGCAGCATAGAAATGAGCAATAATTATAACATGCGAATTAAATTAAATAAAATATAAAATCACCCTTTTTCACAAAAAACTCTTAGCACATGCACCATGAATATGAAAATAAAAGCCAGCAATCACACATATTGCGTTGAAATTAAGATTTTGAGGGCACTGAATGATGACGATGATGATGATGAGTGTGAATTGTAACAACCCCTATCATTTCACGCTTGCGTTCACTTTACATTCATTTTTCACTCAATTCCTTTATGTTTTTGCAATGTTATGTGACGAATTTGAACAAAATTAACAAATCTGAAGGATGTGTAGGAACAAATGATTTTTCGTATTATAACTTAATTATTTATTTATATTCAATTTCATAGCAGATGATTCTTTTTCCAAACCCAAAAAAACTAATTTTATCGAATGATCAAAACAGGTGCGGGGAACTTGACGCACTTTTTTAATGACAGATTTTTGTGTTTTTCTTTTCAGGAACTGAACAAACTCTTTGCAAGTTCTTAAAATAACAACAAAACGACAAAATGTTTTGTTTATTTTATCCGCTCTGCACCATTTACTTCACTTGTGCAATAATAACAATTAAAGTGAACGGAGGGGAAGGATCTTATTCTTGTTATGGATAATAATTTACTTACACATATAAATACAGGCTTACACTTTGCACTGGGAATTAAAAATCAATTGAAATTCAATTGAACTTTACTTTTTTTTCCTCTCCGATTACAGGCAGTCGTAGGGAATTTAGGGATGATGTTGAGGAAGATAGAATGGCAATGGCAAGAAGATAAATTTTATTCACTTGAGAATGAGGATTTTTTTAGGTTAGGGATTCTCAGGTTTCGGTTTTTTTTTGGATTGTTGTGGAGAATTGATGCTGTTCACGTCCACCAAAGTGAAATTCTAATCAAGGACGTAGTTTCTGGGATGTTTGAGGCTGTTATCCGAAACTTCAGAAAATTTAACCTCAAAATTCTCAATTGACTTCAATTTTATTCCAGAGCGACACTAAATTGAGTGGAACAGACTACGATAAGTCACAAGGTCCACAGATTTCATGTTTACAACTAAAAATTAGGTTGACTAATCAAATCCTGTTCCACTCGGGTAAAGTTGACTTGTCAGCCATTTGACGCGATAGTTACAGTCAATATGTTTGTGTTTCAATAGATCTAATGTTGATAACTTTGAGACAAATGCAATAAAATCAACCAATCCTCAAGAATATCATCTCCAGAACCCCTAATCCAAAAGCAATTCTCCGAGAATTCTCCCCAGATTCGCAAAATAAGAATCTTTCTAATAACTCCTCAGTCAACTAAAGACTGTGATGAAAAATTCATCGTACTTAATTAAATAATGACTAAGTCGGTATCAGTATTGAATATTTCAACACATATTTAGCAGTAGGAACAATTTAAGTTGATTTATTTTGACCAATTTACGTCCTCATGACTGTATTCACATTACCGATAATACACATATGTCGTTTGAAATAGCGTGCATGTATCCATTAAATGAAATAAAACATAATACAATGTATATGGAGATATAAAAAAAAGGAGAAAATTAAACCGAAAACTTTCTAAATTAACAACTAATTTTAATGCATTAATTTCCACTACAAATTCATTTTCGAGTCATTCATGTTGATAACTGCTCCGCTTGTTTTTTATATCCATACAGAAATAATTCTCGTTAAAATTGAAGCACAGTGATATTAAGTGTGAGGTTGACTGACACATGAGGCACATTATTTAAATGCAGTAATATTTTCGTGGAGTGAATTGCTAATGACTTTAGCGTCACATTTAATAAGGTTCATTTTCCATATAAATATCTCTCATGATTCCCTCAATTATAAATAAAATCTGGGTGTGCCCGTTAAAAAAGTGTATACTTTAATTGCTGTGGATATATAGACCTCGCTCTTTAATCTTTACTATATGCGCCTTCACTTCCATTTAGATAAGTAGGAAGTATTAATGTTTTGTTTTCTGTGTTTCTTTTTTTTTCGGAAATTTATGGTAATCGTGAAAGGAAGAAATCATAAAAACAAATAACAAGCACTCAAATTGTTAAGTAAATAAAAATAAAAAATCATACAGTACCTGTAGAGTTTTATACTAAAAGTTTCAGTCTTAAACGGGGAAAGTATTATGCAATCGACTTTATTGTGGTCGTTAAGGGTAAGGTTATTAGCTATTTAATTCGAGTTGTAAATAGGTTTGTTGTGCTACAAGTAGAAATTGTCTTCGAAGGAGTGGTTCGAATCTCACTGGAAGTTATAGGATTCAGATGTTGAGACTGAGATGTTTTTCGCATACCTTGTCTTGTATCCCTAGGATTAAAATGAGCTGAATCCAGAGAATATCCTAAACCTTGAGATAATGTGTTTGATCAGCTCTGAATTCTTGAACCATCCAACTTCTAGGATACTCCTTTTCAACCTGTAAGCGAACTCTAATCCAACATGTAGGGGACATCTATCCAACCTGTAGATCATTCTCATCCAACCTGAAGGATTCTCTCATCCAATTTAGATTGTCCTCTTATTCAACTTGTAGAGTACTCTCATCCAACTTGGAGGCGTACTTCCATCCATCTTAGAGGCTATTCTCATTGAACTTGGAAGGTATTCGCAGTCATCTTGGAGAATACTCCCATCCAACTTAAGGAAGACTCTGATCCAACTTGTAAGGGTACTCTCATCCAGCATAAAGTGTTCTCTCATCCAGCATAGAGGATACTCCCGTCCAACTAAAAGGATACTTCTATCCAGCTTGGTGGATACTCTCGTCCATATAGGGTACTCCAATTCAACTTGAAAGAGACTCTGATCCTATTTAGGTGAACTCCCAACCAACTTGAATGGTACTCCAATCTAGCTTGTTGGTTACTCCAATCTGGCTTGTATGGAGCTCCCGTCCAGAATGTAGGACACAGTCATTCATCTTGTAGGATACTCTAATCCTTTTAAGGTTCACTAATTTTAGAGGGTATAATTATATTCCATGAGTACAAGAAGTAACATGAGTTGATCCAATTACAAACAAGCATATCACTTATAAAGCATGTAAAAAAGCAGCAAAGATTGCAAACTAAAAGCCCTGAATCCCCCACGCCATCGAAAAAAGCTTATAAAACTAATTAACTCAAAACTACACATCGAATGTGCTTAAAACATAAAATTAGACACCTAACGATAATTGCTGTAAAAAAAAAAAAATAATACAAACTATATAAATAATCAACGACGAGATAAAGGTTTGCCTGTATCAAACCTAATTTTCAGATGATTTTAATTAATTTTAATATCATTAACCTTTATGTTGACTCGCTGTTCATCGCGTTGAGAATAAACAATTCCATTTTCAACAAATCCCCAACAAAATCTCCATAAAATACCGTATCATCATAGGTAAAATTACTCTCAAAATAATTTAATTTCAGCTATTTTGCCATTGAAGCTCTACGGACGTTGCAGAATAACAGTTTTATATTTTTATATAGAGCACATCACACAAAAAAAAAAGATATACACAGCTATATAAAATAAAATTTATAATTAATTTAACAATCCATTGAGAATTTTATCTGAATATATATATATAAATTTTATGTGTGAGTGTGTATGAGTCTGGATATATATCAACTCTAAACATAGTGCGCAAAGTAAAGCCAAAATTATATATTTTTTTATATGTTTTATGGAAAATGATTCCTCTGATACTGAAGTACTATTATTCTGATCACGAATGTGCATTTTTTTTGTGTGTGTATTTTTGGTTATTCTGAAAAAATTTAAATATTTAATTATCTTTACAATGGTTTTTTTTGTTTTTTCAACGTGGATAGAAGGTGAAAATTGAAATTTCATTTTATGTTGTTTTGTAATAATGATTCTATTTGTTAATTTTCTTTCTCTTATTCTGGTTGTTTTTTGTTTTTTTTTTTGTTCAAATTGTAATACATATACATACAAGATATGTTATCTATTTAATATTAATTAATTATTCAATTATTTTCTAGAATATATTTATATTTATATTAGATATAGATGTAGGTTCATATTGTAATTTAGTATTTAGTTTAATTGTAAATAATTTTCTAGCATTTATGTACACCAAATATGCAATTTTTTCTTACTTTCTTCCTTACTTTAGTTATTTATGCATGAAAGTTAAAAACATCTCTTTTATTTATTTTTAATGTGCATTTTTTTTTTGTTTTCAATTGGATGTATGGATCACATGAAATTTTGAACTGAGTGGTGATTTGAACATAATTTGGAAGATCTGTAGCAGTCTAAAATTTACCTAATTTTCTAGCAAGAGTTAGAAATATCGCAAATATTGCGATTTCTACGATTTATTTCAAATCAAAAATCATAAAATTCACAATTTTAACTGAAAAGTCTTCGAAATGTTTGATTTTTGATTTGAAAAATATTGCAAAAAATCTCAATCTAGTGAAAATCTGAATTTTGTGTTTGATAGCTTTAGTTTAACCGCAGAGTTCAAAATAGACTCAGATTTTGCATGGAAAGGTCGACTTAAGTTGACTCGACTTCTTGTGTAATTCGAGTCGAGTTAAGGGATTTGATTTACCAAAACCCAGTTTTTCGTTACATTTTCACTATTTTCAGTAGGAATTGAACCCATGCTTACTCAAGAATTGAGAATTAAATCTGATTGAACTCATTTTGTCAACTTATTAATTGTTCGGTCTATCTACGAATATTGACAAACTCATTTTTATTTGAATCAATACCCTAGAGTTCTTATTTGTCCAAATCTAAACTAAATTCTTAGCAATACATCAGCAATGTATCCAGTCAAAAACCCACCCCTCAGTCCATCACTTCAAGCAAACCCACCCATATGAAAACCATCGAAGCAATCGAAACATTTTTATTTATACTTTTTTTTTGCTTCAGTAGCATGCAATGAGTCCAATTCTAATTATATTGTATGAAAATTTATGTGTCTGATGATTTTCAATTGAACAAAGTTAACAATTAATCAAAAAAAGTTCTTTTTTTGCATGTTATAGTTTTAAACATTAATGATTTTCTATAGTTATGTACACAATTTATGGGCAATAAAATCTTCATTTATATGATTAAAATCTTTTTCAATTTAATAATTTGAGAATAGATCTTGATCATTACATGTCACTGAATATTTTATTGACAATTTTTATTGAAAACATTTATAATTTTTCAAAATGAAATCTTTAAGATTTCTTGAAATGAATTTTTTAAATTTCTATGATTGATTTTGCACTCAGCCGACATTTAAGCGAAATTAAGATTTTTTTGAAGGAAGATATGAAATATTTTGAGAGGGTTTGGGTGTGGAAAATTTGGAATTTTCTGATTTGTTCTTGAATTTGAGGTCAATTTAAAGATTTAGATGAGCTACTTAATACGGATTATCTAGTCCAGTGTAGGGCAACATTTTATCTTTCACGGCACAAGTTGCCTCTTGGTGAAGTTAAAAGACTCAACCGGAACTGTACACGGTATTTGCACGGTATTTACACGGTATACAGTCATTTGAATGGTTTTAACATTAAAACGTGAGGTTGCCCTAATAGCGCCGTGACTGTTGATTTTGACCCATTTCACGGTGGTTCTCACTTTGCCGCTCGATTTGCTTGACTTTTAGCAAGAACAAGTCACCAATTCCTAAATTTTTCACACCCATCCCCTCCCGTACAACAAAAATAATAATATTTATATCTATAAAAATAATAAATGGAATTGCACAATTTTATTTTTAACAAAAAATATCAAATTAAAAATTGATTCATAAATTTTTCCTATCTACATCAACGTGTCATTATTAAAACTTTTTCTCAAAAAAAAATGTTATTCCTAATTTTTCATGCATATTTTTCTGAGTATCATATTTACTATAGTTCATAGTGTAAAAGGAATTCCATTAAATTTTGGTTTACGAAACTAAAATTAAATCGTCATCATATTGTTCTGATTGTTCATTGGAATGACATAAAGCAGCAGCATCGAATATATTTATATGCAGAGAGATAGTGAGTGTGGAATTAGAATTGTATATAAATTGAAAAATTTCACATTCAATTAACAAGTGGCCTAAGTTCTGTGTGTTGTGTTTCCTTGTGTCGACGTAAATCAACTTTTCGTTGGAAGGACTTATGACATAAATCGCAGCTGAATGGCTTAAATCCTGAGGATGAAACAATTATGATACTATAATTAATATGTTGTTAGATCTTTGTAATCTTTCTTTAGAGTTTAATTAGTTTTAAATTTGAAAAAATGGCGTTTTGTGTTGTTTTAACTATATAAAGCTAGTATACAGGGTAGGAGAGGCTGAAGGACATTGAACAACACTATTGTGCTTCATTAATCATTGTAATCTCAACATAAGATCAATCAATGAAGATGATTCTAATTTAAAATGAGAATTTTATTGAGAATATGTCAACGGTTGCTTTTTATTCAAACTACAATTGGTTGGTTTCCCCTTATTTGGTTGTTAGTCCCCTTCCCAGTTTGTTTTCAAACAATAAAAATCATAATAAATTTGCATTTATTCGTCCAGCTATTATTTCCCGTTAAGAACATACAAGTTCCTGCATTTACAAGTTATAGAAGTGTTCCCAAATCAAGGATGTAAGTCACAAAATTAATCTTAAATCCAATTTATCCAGAAAATTAACAATTCGCTCATTCTTCAATTTAAAATTGCATAATGCATTTGAATATTCTATTTACCTGTATGTTTACGGCTGTGTGTAATCAAATTACTTGATTGGCTAAATGACTTTCCACAGACCTGGCATTTATGGGGCTTTTCACCTGTAAATAAAAGTAAGAAGCATGTTAGTTTAGGATGAATAAATTTACACATTTTCTATGTGATTTTCTATGTTTACATTAGTTGCGGTATTGATTGTTCAAGAACAGCAACACGAAAATCTCCACTTTCAACCCCAAAAATCAATTTTGAGGAAGTTTTGGATTTAAAAAAATAAATATAAATATATTTTGTGCAAACTCAGTGCGAGTAGGTTGGAATGCGAAATACGTAAGGAAATGCCGCTTTCATAATTACATACGGCGTCTAAATAGCGTGCAATATTGCTTTGAGCATTTCATTTAATCATGCAACTCTCATGGGGAAGTTATTATATCCCATAATATGCATAAACATTATTCAGAAAAAAAAAGTTTTTACACCCAGATTGTCGAGAAGATAAACATTTGTCAAAGTTCAATTATTATAAATTAAATTTTTTTTTCTTTCCCTTTTCAATGGAAAGTATTTAGCACAAATTATACAATTTACGTGTTGGATATGTGAGCTGAGTTATAGAAAATAATAATTATAGATGAAATTGTGTACGTAATAATTATTAGGAAGAGAGAGGAAAAATAAAGGCGACTCCGAATAAAAATCCGATCGCAACTATGTGTTGTTGGATATAAAATAAAATAAAAAAAACGTGATTGTGAATGAGACAAAATCATAATGTCATTTGAGTTAATATTATATGATGAACAAACATTTAAGAAGCAGTTACTGGAACATATGGTTTGATTTTCTCACTTTATTCGTTATTCATGGCGTCTGCTTGCTTTATTATCTATGACTTGCTCATGTTTTATACTTTTTCTAGAGAAATCTGATGAAATTTGCTTTAGTTTTGCAACTGTTTGCTTTAAGCATTGAAATTTTGCAGATTTCTTTTTGAAATTTGAAAACTTAACGGACAGTTGAGATTTAAATGGAATACTGAGTCAAAAATTTGTAAATTCATGCTAAATTATTAAATTTTTATTGAAAATTTTTGAAAAAGCATCGTTTTTTCTTGAGAGGGGCGTATAACCTAATTTAGAATATTTAACAAACTCTTTTGAATCTTTGAAAGGGGAGAGTAGCTACATTTTGAATTCTGAGAGGGTCATGTAACTAATTTTTGAATTTCTGAGAGGGGTGTGTTACTTAGTTTTATATATTTTATAGGGATATGTGATATAACTATGAATTTCTGAGAGGGGCTTGTAACTAAGTATTTAATTTTTGAGATGAGTGTGTAACTAGGTTTATATTTTTTTGAGAGGGGTGAGCAATTAATTTTTGAACATTTTTACAAATTTCCTAATTTTTGACTGAATAATTCGAACAAATTCCAAAAGTCCAAATGACTCAATAGCCTAAAATAATACCAAACATATTTCAAAATCCCTCTTCTAACCCAAAATGCTCACAAAACCTTTTTGCCTTAAAAACTTTCCCAACTCATAAAGAATATTTCATAAAAATATTTTATAGGTATGTCAACTCATATGTATAGCAACAACCAAGAGTGGATTTATAAACACATTTTTTAGCTTCTTTTTCAAGTTTGAATAATTAAATCAAACAAGCACATATGTTTTTCGAAAATTTAATGCTCCATTCAACTTTGTTATTTGCATTTCAAGTCAAAATAGCCTCGACATATTTCGTAAAGTCAAAAAAATAAAGAATTTTATTTTATTTATTATGTTTATCATCATACAATAATCAAGATATATTAATACACAATATTCTGGTAGCATTAATGTGTATGTGAGTCACATAAGTTGACATGTGTATGCTTCGCAATCTCAGGCAAGTCAGAGATATGTGTACTTATGTGTACACCCAGGCTTTTAATACCAAATCAAAGTACCTCCTTCTGTTTTATAGCAAATGCCATATTCTGAAGGCTAAGTAACGAAATAAGTGGATTAATTTTAACATCAAACGACTCTAAATCCACTTTAGAGAGCTCAAAATTAAATTAAAAATGCTGGCAAAAAGAATGATTTTCACGATTTTCATGAAAAAGTTTCTAATTGCTTAAAAGATCTTAAAAACTTAAAATATGCAGTTTTCCATGACGTAGACGAAAATTGCAACTAAATTGCTGTATTTTAAATAATTCAGCACATCCCGTTCAATCCATAACAAAACCCACATTCCCTTGTATCAAAAAACTATAGCACGGAACATCCAGCAAAATGAAATCTAATCTCCTAAAGAAGCAAGAAAATTTTCAAATTCAACAAAAATAATGGAAAGATATTTTCTCAATTAATAGTCATAAATCAAGTGAATCAGTTTTTATTCTCGACACATCTCACAAAAAAAGAGAGTCAGCTGTAGCTGTAGCGATAGTGAAAAGGAAGCAAGAATTCATTTTATTCGCATTTAATTTTCCGAAGAGAATTTCAAAAAATTTCAATATAGAAGGAGAAATTTTAAAGGGGTTGCTGGATGTTGGATGATGATGATGATGATAACAAGCAGCACAAGAAGGAGCAAAAATTTTCAAATTAGTGTTAAAAAAATTTTAAATCATGTAATTTATTTCTTCTCATTATAAATTAGAAAATTTTCCTCGACTCAACCCTTCTTCTTGACTCGACTGACTCTATATCATCATTTCATGCTTATAAAAGTCGAATAAATTTCCTTTAAAAAAAATCCTGGCAAAGTGAAGAATTTTTAACAAAACGATGATGTTTAGGAAGGGAAGTAAGAAAATGTTTAAATGAAAATAGGGGCGTAATAAATATTTACACGTCGACAAGATTGATTTTAATTGGTTTCTTGATTATTGCGAACAAAGGCGCTCATTGTGCTCTTATATGGAAGTATTTTGTAGATGAAATTTATATCGTATATAAGTTAGATTAAATAGCAATTTATTAAAATTGTAAATAAAATTTAATTACTACGAAACATACCCGTATGGATGTATGTGTGCTTCTTCATGTCTGATTTTTGATGAAAGCGTTTACCTGTAAAAGGGGTTAGAGGATGAGAAATATTTTAATTGATTTTCTTCATGCAATGTTTTTAAGGCAGTGTTGGGCAACCTGTGTGCCGCGGCACACTATTTTACTGGATCTTGAGTACCTAATTACTGTCTAATATTTAAGGTCCTCACTTTTTAATCAGTGTTTGTCTAACTTTTCATACTTTTGTGACACATCAGTGCAGTGCTTCTCAACCAATGCTACGCGACACACTAGTAAGTCGCTAAAATCTTCAGTTGTGTCGCGCACTAAAAACTTATGAATCACTGCACTAGTGTACCGCGGACCAAAGTTTCAGAAGCACTGGTCTAGAGTGCCGCGGATCAAAGCCTGAGAAGCACTGTTTTAGACTCAAACTCGAATTATTCCACCTTAATTCCCCATCATTTCATAACTCCCTCCAACCACCATCCCAAAGTTCAATACTTACCGCAAAATTGGCAGGGATATGGTCGTGTGTCACTATGTATTAGCAGATGCGTCGATAATGTACTTGATCTCTTGAATGCCTTTCCACACTGCTTACATTCGAAAACCTTCTCGACATTATGTACAGCTCTGTGAGATAGATAATTAAAAGATAGTCAGTATAATGGTTATTACATGCAGAAACATCCATTGAGGATTTAGCTGCAAAATAGCAATTGCTATACACACCTGTGCTGACTTAAGCTGATTTCATGACCAAAGGTTTTGTTGCAAAGCTCACAAGCGTAACTGAGGAATAAATAATGGAATAATTAAATTTCACATGCATCTAAAGACATGAATCCCGAGCAGCATAAGAAAGTAGCAAGGGCATCGATAAGTCGTCAAGTTAAGGACAAGACTAGAAAGTACCCAGTTGACTGACTTTGGATCGGCAAAATCATGCTGCTTGAGAACTGGCCAGAAAAAAACCAGTTCCTGATTTTCCCTGGCCAGTGCTTTACATTTTAAATTATTTCAATTTATTACTTACGGTCTGCTATCATGAAATGAAGTAAAGATCCACATGAAATGAGTGAGCATGAAAGAAATGAGAAGAAATAAAGTCAAAATAAGTAAAACATTGAATGAAGAAAGCTTGATTTATGCTGCAAATAAAAAATGTTCTCATCATCCCCATTTACCGTTTTCCATTGTGTGATCTCCTTGCATGCACCTCAAGTCCATGTGGTGTACTAAACATCTTTTCACATTTTATACACGAATAGACATCTCCTATTGATCCCATGATACCCGATCTCATAAATAAATGATGATGTGGATAGTGTGGATGTGAAAAACCCAAATGTGCATTCGTTGATTGTTGATTAGAATTGTTATTCTGTTGCATTAAGTGACGAAATCTTAAAATGTCTTCCGGCGATGGTGTATGATAACTAATGAGTCATTTGTTAAAGGATACAGATAGTTAGTGACTGACTTTTATGACATGAAAATTAAAATTCATCATTTATTTACCTTGGTAATGATGAATTTTGTTGTTGTTGCTGTCCTTGCTGTTGCAACATAGCAAATAATGGAAATGGATGAAACAAAGGCCTCGATAGTACGTTCTGTTCATAAATATGTGGATATGATGGTCTACATATGTGGAGATGGAAAATATTATGATTGATAATAAAGTCACTGTGCTGTATATACGTATATAAGAATTGTTTGATTGACAACAACTAACCTTATGTTTTCGAATGAATTGTTACTAGATGCTGGTGATTTTGATATTTTCGGTTGATCATCACGTAGTAATGCTGACATAGAAAATGATTCTGATTTTTTCGTCTGTTGCGTCAAGAGAAAGATTCGAAATTATTGATGGTAATCATTTGTTATTGGATTTTTATGACATTTATTGATAAGATTTAGGGAATAAGAAGGTGTGAGGAATCAAAAATCAATAAAAAAGGGGAATTTTGGAAGTCTTGTCGATTCTTGCGTTCTGTTTGTTTTATTAAAACATGGATTTCAAATGAGGTGTGAGTAATGCTCAAGATTCCACTCAAGAAACTCAAATTCAACCAAAGTCAAACTTTACAGATTAAAATTTGCTTCCTCTCCGTCTCCCAATCCAAAAAATATCAAAACACTTGTAATCCTCTTGTTAAAAAAGTATCAAAACCTCTTACATGCGGAATGTCGGTAAGCGGTGAATGTGTAATTCTAGGTGGAGGCGGTGAATCAACTTCTAATTCCGATGATGATGAATTTGATCTGCTACGTGAATGTGATTGACTTCTCGATCGACTTCTTGATCTTGATTTTGTTCTTGTAACACTTAAATTTGAAGGTGAATCACATGAAATGAGAGATTTTGCTCGATAAATTCCACCCATATCCTCATCCTCTGATTCTGGCTTCTCCATTAAACGATTTACACCGAATTTTATTTCATCTGTCGAAGGTAGGAATAAAAGAAAAAAAGTTTAAATATAGGATATACTTCTCATTTTGGTATTTTAGCATGTAGAATGGCAAACAAAGAAGGAAAGATGAAGGAGATGGAAGGAAAAACAAATTAAGGGTGAACCAAGTAATGTAGCATTTTTAAAACCAAAAGAATATAAATACAGCAAAAACTTTTTTACACTTGTCAAGCCTCGGGTGGATTAAGTCTCTGCTTTTTTCACACAATCCATAATATTCACGGAGATTTCATTCCAACCCCTATGTTATTATTATTATTGCAACAATTATTATTTTTTATTATCAAGGCACTTACACATGCATTTACTCCTTGTTCATTTTTCAGGGATAATATTCATTTTACAAAGTGGTACAAGGGAATGAAAAATAAATATTGAATGTTGTTTTTGATTGCAGTTGGGATAATCCAGGAGTTGAAACATTGTTCATTCTGATTATTTACGGTGTCTTATGGTTCATTATGTTTCACTTCTCTTGTACTGTACATTTTTATATTCAATCAACTGGGTGAAAATAATGATGAATAATTTTTGTGCCCTACAATTGCTGACTGCCGTGAAATTTTGGAAAAGTTGTTGCAGTTTGTTTTGATTATTTTTTTGTGAACATGTGCAGCACCTGTGTGCAATTTGGATTGTTTTATTTGAAAAGTGATTTCTAAAAGGTGTGATTTTTTGGGAAAATTGGTTAAAAGGCTCAAATTTCAAAGCTGGATGTCATTTTGGGAAGTTTTGTATTGATTTTATTATGAATATTGTTTAAAAATGCCTACTTTGATGATTAAATTCAAATATTTCTCATTTTACACTTTCAAGATCAAGAAAATGTATTTTCGCTACAAATTTACATTCTGGATCTACTAAATTAGTTCCAATTTGCAAATTTACTATAATAATCATCCAAAAATCCCAATTAAAACCTCAAATCACATTCAAAAAAGTCTAAAATCAATAAAAGATTTGACAAATTTCATCATTGTTTACTTTGTGTAAAATCGCGAATCTAAAATTCTCAGTACTTATTTGAAGCCAAAAATCAACGAAAATAAACTCAAAACCAACAAAACTAAGCACCAAAAATTCAACTAATCGCAATAAACCCGAAAATAAGTTGTTAAAAAATGAAAAAACATTTGTTGAACTATTAAAGCCGTTATGTAAGTCATACAATATTTTTTTGTGGATAATTTATGACATCTTAGATATGATTTCTGTATGCAAACAGTTTTTTTATGAAATAAAAAATTCGAATTAATACTGGAATATCTATCAGTAAGCTCATTATCGTAGTGGTAAAAAATATTTGGATAAGATATACAGCGCATATTATTTATATAATTTTATGGCTTCCATATGCTCTGATTTCTTTCCAATTCCAATATATCATAAAAAATCTACATCATGCTGATAAAATGTTTGAGTATTTTAGAGAGACAAACTTTACAGAGTGCCAAAAACCTCCAATCGCTCATGAAAATATTAAATATTAATTACTGAATGAGATCGGAAATCATCAATATATTGATTCAATTGATTACTTCCTCACTGAGCTCTTTAACCAACGATCTTATGAATGAAATGAAATACATTCTCCTTCACTAGATTTTTCTTTTACTATAATAAAAATTGAAATACGGAATTACATATGGTTCAATATAACAAGCAATAACGCACATTACAAATCACTAGTTATAATAATTTTTTACACTTCATAATGTGACGAAATGAACGGGAAAATGTTTACATTTATAATTAAATATAATTGCAATCAGATGCTCGAGTGTTATGCTGACTAGAAAATGTTATTTTATGGAAATGTACATATGATGATCAAATCAGTTAAAAAAATTGTTCGCGCGAGATGTTGTAGAGTTTCTTAAAGAATCGTGATTCTTCTTGGAGTCGAAAAATTGAGGGATTAGGGTGCTATTTTTAGTAGCGTAAGGAATTGACTTTATTGACTAAAGATGGACAACATTAGTTTAATTTTATGTGTTTTTCTAAACAATTTTTACCATAATTGTCAGCAAAGACTCAATAAATATATCAAAATCTTCCTAAAAGGTCTAATTCATCTGTCTAACTTTAAATCTCTTAAACTAGATTTGTAACACAAATGTTCACTTCTATTTTGCTTACATTTTCATGAAGTTCAAAATTTGAACCTTAGAATTTTGATCAGATAATTTCCAAATTTAGCTTTCTCTGTATTATTATTAAGAAATAACCAGAGAATATACGTAAATAAATCTTACTGTTTTGCAATTGAATAATTGTCATTTAATAAGAACAACGGATTTAATCTAAACGGATTTAATTATGCAGAATTATGTTTATTCTTCAGAGCTCAAAATCAAACTGGAATTTTATAAGAAAAGGGTTTTCAACTATGCAATATTTATATAATTTGAATTATAAACGACCGTTGTAACGAATTTAATCCAAATTCAATTCAAAATTGTTAACCTCAATCGGGATTGCTCCAACAAAGACCTCAAAAATCAGGAATTTAAGAAAAATAAATAAGCGTATGTGGTATGATTAATATGTCAATAATAACGACGAATAAAAAGAAGACGAAAAAAATTCAATCTTTACAATCAGAAATGATCGAATACACAATTTAATGTGTGAAATCGAAAAAAAAAAAAGTTTTAAATATATTGATAAGCAATGATTTTTATTGCACTTTAAGCTTGATTGATTTTATGGGTCATTGGGCTTGACTTTTAAAATATTAAATAATCAATAGAATTACTTGGAGCAGTACTTATAGAGGAAATGATTTTCTTTATTTACATTTTTTGTTATTTTTTCTCTCACCTTTACAAAATGATTTATTGAGTTCTGTGGATGTGCCATTTGTTACGAGCATTCGAGGATCTACGGGATTAAGATAACGACGATAATGACTAACTAAGCCAGCATTAAAAAGTAGCGGTGAAATCCCATTCACTGTGCCTGTAATTTTTGGACGAGAAAAGAAAAATTTAATGTTAAATGAGTGCAATTTATTATTCTAATTTACTCGAGTGATTCATGCTATGGATCTTGACAAAATTTCCTCTTATTATGCCTTCTCTTTTTTACTTTTGATGATAGATGTAGCAAGAAATTTTCGCTTTCATCCGATGTCGTTTTTCTCACGCATAAAATTAGAGAGAGAACGGAATGACGAAAGTTTACAGCTCAGATTTAAAAGGTTCAATAGTTCAATAGCAATTGCCAGAATCAAATTGATTAATCATACATTTGCTAACTAAAAATACATCAGAGATGTAGAATGAATCATCATACTCAATAAAAATGATAATTTTGTTTGATATTTTTAAAGATAAAAAAAAATTGAACTTTTGTTCTTCTCAATTAATTAACAAGTTCATTGCTAGTTGCGAACATCCGGTTGAAATATGATGTTGATCAATATAGATGTAAGTAGATGTGTATATAAACATATATATTATGGTGTCATAGCATCATTAAATGTTCCACGAGATCTGTGAACAAGTGTTAAATATGTTTCGGAAATAATTTCTTCGCTGCTCTCTTTCAATCTTCTCACTCACAAGCTTCATATTTTGCTAATTTTTATGATTCATGAAAATTTTTTTGGATTTTTTTCTTCATTTTCTTTAATTTTGCAAGGGATGGTGTCGTGGCGCTTGTGGGGAATACCTTAAATGTGACTTAATACTATAACGAAGCCTAAAAGCCTGTCTATGAGAAGTTAAGATGCCTTTCTCATTTACCAAAAACCACACGACGTAGAAATGGCTAAAACTCACCCCCTCTTGTCAACTTGGCTCTAAGCTGAAGCCAAAAATCCATCCCCAAGACAAATGGACTCTAATTTGAGGCCGGAAAACCTATCCTTAAGCGAACATAACTCTACTCAGAGGCCGAATACCCATCTCCAGACCAACTTGATTCAAATGTGACTCCAGAGTCATCCTGACCTACGAATGGTTTTTTGGTAATTTCTACTAAATGTGCCTGTCAGGTTTAGGTCACTCCTGCGTATTCCAATGCTTCCATATTATTAAGATTGATAACAAATTGTGTATGAAATATTCGACTCAGTTCCATATAAAAGTCAAATACACTAAATTAGAAATAATTCAGCAATAAGTCACTAATTTCCTCTAATCAAACCCCAAAAAACCGCAAAATCTCATTTCCCCAGGCGCCATACTATTTATCATTATCGCAGATAATTATTTGAAGTCAATCAATTTATTTTTTTTTATTGTCTGTGACTTGTCATAACTGTCGCTATGAAATGCCAAGCAATTGAGAGTAGCAAAAATAAACAAACTGATTTTTTGATGAAGAAATTTTATTTAATTTTATCTGATCTCAAGTAAGGAAGATAAAAAGTGATTATAAAGATGATGAAAATAACAAAATTTAGGCTGATGAATCAGAGAGTTGATATTCTTCATTCCGGAAACTGATTCAAGTATTTTGAATAAACTTTTTGTCAAGGATATTCTTGGAAAATTGAAAAAGGATTTTGGAATTGTTTGATCAATTTCTCATTTTTGAGCCTTTAAATGGGTAAAAAATCGCGCTGGAATTTAAAAATCCATGCTTTAGGCAACAAAGAGTAAATTAAGTAACTAAGCAAGGATGTGCAAATTGTGTGGATATGGAAATATTATCCTCAATCTTGAGGGTGCTGGATTTCAGGGTTTCAAATTTCTAATACAATTTTAGTTTCTTTTTCAATACTTAGCCATATAGAGACTTGAATCTAGAGTTCGAGATCGACTGGTATCTGACTAGAGTATAATCAAGGGTATCGAGCCATATAAGGGTGAATCGGCCAGTTCGAGGATTAAGGCCTTTAGGGCCGAGTGGTTAGACAACTGACTGGAAATTTGTATCATTCTTTTGTGAGTGTTCGTGGGTTTGATTCCCATTAGAAATCTAATTTTCAATCAATGTATTTGAATACTGTCGATATGACAAGGATTCGAACATCGCCCACGACATTAAATGGAGTCAATTCGACTTCAGTCGACTCGGATTCGGCATCAAACTCTACTTGATTCTATAATTAAGACAATCTTAAAACTCTTCTAAAACGTTAAAATCCCCAAGTACCCATCCCTTGAACAAATTCTTCATTAAACTTTTTGAATCCTTTTAAGATATTTATTTATTTATTTTTATACAAAAAACATTTTTCATTCACAAAAAAGAGAAAAAAAAAAATCATGATGATGATATTTATAAATTTTGTAAGCAAGCATGGTTTGCTTCACATATTGTATTTTAATTTGTTCATATTATCATCATAAAAAAGAAAAGTTTGAAGGAACGACAAACAGTGAATTGAGGAGGAGAAAAAAAAAATTTGTTCTATACCGATATAAAGCATAATTGAGAAAGACATCTGCGATGCTGTTGGCAGTGTATATTAATCTAAATTAAGTAAACATCGAATATGGCAATGTTGAAGTTATCAGTTTTTATTAGCAACATGATGACTCTCTCTTTCTTACACAAAAAAATGACATCATCGGGCTGTATAATGAAAACGACAAAAAATATTCAAACGGATTTAAATCAATTGAGAAACATCTACATATGCTTCATGCGTCTTTCCATTGCCATGTGAACATAACAACTTGAGTCGCAGATTTCTTGCGACGTCTTCAAAAGCACATTGCGCTTTTTTATTGTCTTTGCTTTATAAAATCTTCTAAAATCTTATCGTGACTCGACGCGTAACCTTATAAAAAACGATTTATTCATTAAATTTGCTTCTGAGAATCACTGAACTGGATATATACAGCTTTAAATTAAAACTCTCTTTTCATTCATTAAGCGAATCAAGAACTTGTCTTGTCTCTTTTCAGAAATTCATCTTTGATTAACTTAATTTGGGTAAGAAAATTTCCGTCAATTAGATATCATCAAAATAGGCTATGCTGATCACTATCACGAGGTGTTTCTTGGAAATTCTTTTGTAACAAACAATTCCGATCTAGTTTTCAACGAATTCATTAATCCAATCAATTAAAATTTTGTTGTAATCGCTCATATCCATAATTGATGCACATATCAAGTTTCTCTATTGGCTATGAAACTCTATATCCATAATATTTCTAATATGATCACTCGACGATAAATGGAAATGTTTTTTTTTTTCTGTGTTCACTTACCGTCGGATTTCCTCGGTGTAACAACTTTAAACGCACTTGAGGATTGATGACTATTTTGTTGAAAAATCATATTGACACTTGGATTATTATTGTTTAATTCGTTTTTTGTTAATTCACTCTTAATTTTAATATTATTCATCATTGTAACACTAAAATCTAATGGAAGTTGTGTCAAGGTTTCTGATGCTTCCATTACTTAATCCTTTAAATTCTTATTTATTTTATTTCTTTGCACTTATCACAAAATTTTCAATTTTAATTCCTTTTTATTTCATTTTTTCACTAGCAGTTCCACACACAACAAAAAATAAGAGAGTAGCACGGAAATGCGTCTTTACGATTTGAGATTCCGATTGATTCTGATGATTAAATCACAATACTACGCTAATATAATGTCACATGAAAAATGCTAATCCTCATGTTTCTCTGCCACTTGTTTTTTACACTGGAAGCCTATTTATTTTTTAAAAAAAGGATACCGAAAAACAGGGAATTTTTTTGGTGCCGAGAGTACAAAAACCCGTAACTATACGAAATGACAGTATATTGTGTTCTAAAAGCACAAACAAAAAATATTGAGAAAGTACTCCGAACGTCAAGTCAACGAGAAAATCGCCAGAAAATCTATAGAAAATCCAGCAAAACAGATTGCTTCTCGATTTGATGTGTATGTGAATGAGACTGAGTCGTGTATGGATTGCTTTGTGTACAGTTGTTAGATTTATTCATTCACTTCTGTCTACTGCTTATTTTTTTGGATTATTGTTGTATTGGTGAATCACTCTCAGCAATAGATTTTTACCCAATCTTTTTTTTCTGTTATTGTATTGGTGACGCAGATTCAAGGCGTGGTTTTGTTTCCAGATTTTTTTCCTACTTCCTTCTTTTTTTTCATTTTTTCATTTTGTGGATATGAAAATTGAGTGAGATTTTCCATAAGGATTTTTTTTTCTTCCATAATTTCCCTTCTGCGTTTGGCGCTTCGCTCTTGTCTGTATACATGACATTTTCAAAACATATCTTTTACACATTGCATGGATTCATACATTGCGGGATGGAAGGTAATGCAAAAAAATTCTCTTGTCGTGTCTACTTTTTAAATCTGATTCGACTATTTTCATCGATATTCATCAAAAGAATTAATTCTAGGCAATTTCTAGTGAGGTATGGATGACCATATTGATTGGAAAACATTGGGAATTTTCGAGGATAATATTCAATTTTGCTTATATTTCTTAGTAATTTTATGGAAATTTGGATCAAACATTCAATATTATTTCAGGTAGAATTAACTTAAAAATTAAAATTTAAAGTTAGAACTTTTCAATTTCTAGGTTAGAATTAAATAATTTTAGGGTTATAAATTATCAAATTTTTCATTGAATTTGATCAATTTTGAGGTTAAAATAAAGCAAATTTTAAATTTAAATCTATCAAATTTGAGGTTAATTCATTAAGTTTGAGGTTAGAATTCATCAATTTTGAGGTTAAAAATAAGAAAATTTGTATTTTCAATTTATCAATTTTCAAGTTATAATGCAATAATTTTGAAATTAGAACTTATTATTTTTGAGGTTAATTCTTCAATTTTAAGGTTAGAATTCAGAAATTTTGAGGTTAAAAATAGTAAAATTTGTCTTTGTATTCGTGAACTTTGAGAGTAAAATGCAAAAATTTTAGAATTCGAGTTTTTCAATTTTGAGGTTAGTTCCTCAACTTTGAGATTAGAATTCATCAATTTTGAAATTATAAATTTTCCAATTTGTCGTTGGATTTCATCAACTTCGAGTTTAGAATTCATTGAATTTATGCAAATTTGAGGTTAAGTCATCAATTTCGAGGTTAAAATCAACTAAATTTGAGGTTAAATATTCAAAACAAACTCGCGATTACAACAAAAATCATAAAATTATTGTAATACAAATTTTTATAAACACATGAGTCAACTCCAAAGTAAAGTACTCAAAAAGTCCCCCAAAATCCCGCTCAAAAAATACGAAAATATACAACATCCAATACAATAAAGCTCATATTAGTCTGTTATCAATAAAGACCCAATATATATTGTCTATATCACACAAAAATTCAATTAAATCTTTATTATTATTGCCATTAAGCCATTGCAAAGCTTTATTTTGGCAAATTAAGTTAATTGTTGGAACCTATAATAAATATTTGACTGAAAAAAAAAAATAAGGAGATAAGTGCGAGTCTTTACGAGCCACATTATTTGATTTCTAATTATAACTTCTTTTTCTAGCCTCGCGTATCTTATCGCACTTGAGCTATTTTATTTCATTACCAAAAAAAAAACTTAATTCCTTTTCGTTAAAGCGTTATTTTTTAAATCATAGCTGTTAATTGCTTTGATAGCAATTTGATTTGTTACGAATGCTTATCTTCTTCTTAGTTCCAAAAAGTTGTTCACTCGTTCCTTTGCGCAATAAAAAAAGTCATATCGCGTTCAATTTAAAAGAATTAAGAAATCCATAAAAAAATATTTTTGTGTTCATTAATTGAATAATCTTGAATCTTAATAGTGAAATTTATGGCTGCTCATTTATTATTTCTGCTTTTTTTTACTCATCTCTCAATATTTATTCAATTCCTCGTGAATTTATTTTTCCCTTGAGAAAAGCCAATTCCTCCTCATGTATTTATTTGAAAATATAGAAAAATGTAAATAATAATCATATTTATACCCTCCCCGCAGGTTCCGAACACCAGAAATGAAGATTGCTCACATGCTGCTTTGTGATCCGACCCTTATGCTGTGCACTTTTGAATGCGTGATGCACTACAATAAACACTGTAGAATGTCAACAAATATCCTTGATTGTAACAATATACTCACGAGAAAGTTGTGTTCCCATTTCTAGTGTCGGTTCAATGTCATAACATGTATTGGCGCCGTATTCTGATTGACTTTTTAGCTGAATTTGAGGGATTTGTTGTGGGACATTTTGGTACTTTTTAATTTGGATAGGCAAAAATTTTGGTTCCTTTAGATATAGGTATTTTAGGGAAAAAAAATAAATGGAGCTCGGAAAATTGATTTTTATTACTTTAGGAATCGAACCTTGGAATGTGTATTTCTAACTTTTTTTAGACAAGCGTTCTTACTATTGAACTACTAAACATTTTGGTTTGAATTGGAAAAATTACTAATATATAGGAACTAACTTTTAATTTTTGATTATCCTTTAACTATCTTGAACAGCTCAAATGCAGCAAATTTCATTTTTTGCTTCAGAAAATTCACTATAATTTCAAAAATATTCAATAATCAAATTGCGCTCGAAGGGGCTCGGTCGCTCAATAACTTCGTTCAGAACTAAATTCTGGTCAAACAATCATGGAATGGAGATTCGACATGAAAAATATTCTTCAATCTAATGATATGTCCTGAAAACGCAACTCACAGCAATCCCTTTAAAGGTCATGAGCTTTAGATTCATCCAAAATCTGCGGGTTTACAGACATTAAACGCATGACTGCAGCTTTGGATAAACAACGAGGAACATTCGAAAACTACAGGCCTCCCTAACAGGCAAAGAGACAGTTTTTAGGTATCCTAGTGGTTTTTCTGTCTCATATGACCATGATCTTTGCCTTTTAGAGCCTGTGCATCGAAAATGCAGAAAATTCAGGCCAGCTGTTCTTGTTCATAGCCTCCTTACCTTAAACACTCATACTGTGAATGTACTATTAACTCTTAAATCAACGCCTGAACCGAAAGAAATGACAATTTAACAGGAAAATCAAAAAATGCGCTCAATCCACCACATCTCAATCGCCCATCATTCAACTAACATTTTATTGCGAAAAAATCACATTTGTGAAACGTTCATAATCTTAATGATATATATGTCACATAAGCTAATTGACTCAATATCATCATTATTATTATTTTTAGTATTAATTCCTCTTGGTTCGTTAAAAAATTGTATTTTTGGGAAAATAAAAAAAAAAGAACTAGAGATAAGATACGGATTTATCCTATCGACATTCAATAAAAAAAATATAAATTTTCCAGTTGGCACTGATAACGGGGTAATGGGAATTGATGTCTAATTATAGTGGAATTACGTGTCATAAATGATAGCTTGATCCATAAAAGAAGCCTTTATCCAGCCACAATATCTAGGCAATTAACTTTAAGCTTTATTATGATTTAAGATTAAAAGCAATTGAAAGATTAATATTTTGCTTTAAAGACACGCCTAATGCGTGATCAGGTATTTTAAAAATAAAATTTACTTTTTGTGGTGAGTCCCATGACTATTTCGGAATTAGTAGGAATGATTTTGGGTTAATTGGCAATTCAATTGTTATCAGTTGCATCCAAAATTCCCCTCAAATGCTTACTAATATTCAATAATTAAAATAGGCAATATTGAAGGTTATTCTAGTGCAGTGTACCATACCCGAGTGGGATCAATGAATATGGCTTATTCATGGAACTTCAAAAGGTCCCCTCTTTATTTACACCAAATGGAAGCAGTCTAAATTTGGCAGCGATAGAGATGCCAAAAAATCAAGCAGCAAAAAAGTGGCAATGGTCTAGTTGATTAGGAAGTTGGGCAATCGACTCAAAGGTCATGGGTTCGATCCCAGGAAAAGTCAAGTTGAATCTCGGTTGCTTTTTCGCAGTTCTAGTCATACCAAGTCGGCTAGTGATACACAAATTGAAGCTAGGTATGTTGTATTAATATACCCTGGGTCATGCAGCATGCAGAGTTTGGGAAAAAGAAAAAGTTCCATTTGGACAGAAACCATTGGATTAAAAATAATGAATGGAATCGGAGTTATATTAAAAAATATTAAAAAAAAGGCATTCCATTGGTGAAATTCATTTATAAATTTAAGGATTCGAACCTTTGTTTTCTTTGAGAATTTAATTTTTTTCAATTATTCAATGAATGATTTGCTAACAAATTTTGACATTTCCCAAATATAAATCCTCACATTCATGATTATACAACGAATCAACTTCAACAAACAAAAAATGTCACTGCCATCAACAATCGGTGCCGAAATAAAATTTTATAGATTCATCTATCAGTCAATTTAAACTTTTAATTATACTTCAAACAAATAATAAAATTTTGCCTTAAATGACTTCAAAAAATCTCCAATTTAATTCCAATTCGTCCCCTACCCGATATTTGATTCTCTGTTGCAGCTCAATCTACGTTACTACATTGTTTAAGATTCTCATTTGTGGATAAAATTTCAATTTTTTTTAGTCGTTAATTCCGCTTTTTATATTTGCTTTAATTAATCAATTGGTCTTAATTAAGAAGCAAAAAAACAATCTTAGGAGAAGGCAACAAGCTGGCGGTGACAAAGCATAAAAAAATCATTCATTTATTCTATTAACAATCGCAGGCTATCACTCTCCAAAAAAACAACACAACACAATCTCACTGTGTGATTTCAATTAATTAAATAATTTCATTCCAAGTTTCTGTGTTGTTTCCATGAAAAATTCTCGATCATGTTGACTCATCTTTTGTTTTATTCCTCCTCTTCATTATTGCTCATGTTGCTATTTAATGTTTAAAAAAATAGTCAGTTGGATGGATGCGGGTCAAATGTTTATTATTGATGGATAAAAATGGGAAATATAATCATTGGAATTAACTAAAATTGTTCGTTATTCTTCCTATTTTTGGAGGAATTAACAGCTTTATGACCATCAGTTTTATCAGAATTCTATTTGACAGTTGTTCGGATGTTACGTGATGTTGGAGATTGCTGACTTTTCTTTCTCATACTTTTGATGATGAAACTTACCCAAGTAGACAAAAATAAGTTGAATCTAGTCCTCAGCTGAACATAAACTTGTCCTCAACTTACTTACTTACTTACTGGAACTATGCTCCGTTGTAGAGCCTAGTTTTCAAAAAAAGGACTTCCATCTGACTCTGTTGCTGGCCTTATCACAAAGTTTCTGCAAATTGTCCTCAACTAGTTATGATGTATTTCTGTCCGTTCGGAATAATTTTGGCACTTAATAACTATTCGTCTTGACTATACCAGAAACATGAACACTTTCCCAACAACTTGTTCTGAATGGGAATCGAACCCTCTTCTTTAGATTTCCGATCGTATGCTCTTACCATTAAGCTATCGCGGATGTTTCAAATGCTTTGCAGAATAACAATTCAAACTGTTTCCAGTGTGCAAGGTACCGCCGCATCGTCGTGACGAGAAGGCTTGATATCTATGCCCTGACGACACCCACTTCCACCTCCTTCCTGAATACACTTCAGATTCGTCGTAATATGTCACTAGATTTCCCAAAAAGAAGGTATTTTAGAGTTCAATAATCATCTGACATGATCTACTTGACTTGTCCTCCTATCTATATGGTACCTTAATTCTTAATAGACATCATTCATGTACAATTGAGCATGAATGCAAGTTATTTTAAAAAGGTTATTGATAAGCGATATCGCGATTGAAAATAGTAAGTTTTACTTATTTATATAAAAATTGTACAATTTGTTAATATACTCAATGGCTGATTAAATATCATAAATATATCATCGACTCCAATCACTGCTATTTGAGATATCTGGAAATTGTTGTTTCTCAACAACTAATGTGGAAGAAATTTTTATTTTTATCATCGACGTAAAATACGTCTTGAGATTGTTTTATTTTGATTTAAGTACAGGAGATATTTGCCTGTTAAAGCCGGTGTGGAGAGTCACAGCTATCTTATCTAATCCCTTATTTATTTATACTCCTCTAATTTTATATAATTTCAAGTGGAAAATCATTACAAAATTAATTATTTTAAAGATAACATGTGCTTTGTTTAAAATTGTGTATATGGGCAATCATTCTCAAGCACGTTGGATACGAAAATAATTGCTGATATTACGTGTTTGATTTTTTTTTTTCATAATTGAGCCATAAAGTTGAGGAATTTTTTAAGATTTGGGGATATTTATGGATTATTCACTAATTGGCTCACGAGGTGTCTAATTTTAATTATGATTGGTTCGGCATTTGAAGTTGATTTTGAGTTGTTTTCAATTTTGAAGGAAAATTCAATTAAATTTGTAACGTTTTTCAAAAATTTAAAGTCAATTTTTCAAGAATTTTTAAATTTTTGACATAATTTCAACGGTTTCTTAGATTGGTCGGTTTAGAAAAATCCAAAAAAATTAATTTTGATGATGATTTTTGTTTTTTTTACATAAATTCAACGGTTTAGATTTGTCGTTTTGCAAATGTCAAAATTTTAAATTTTTAACGGTTTTCATTTTGGTATTTTTTGACAAAAACTCAACGGTTTCTTAGATTTCGCGTTTTTCAAAAACTCAAAAATGCCATTAAAATTTAACGTTTTTTTAAAATTTAAATCATTTTTTCAAAATTTGGAAATTTTAAATTGTTCAATTTTCTTTAAAAATAGATATTCTTTAAATAATTACACTCTGGATTCTCATTTAGCAACTTGAGTCAGCAGCTATTGAGGATTTCTAACAAATGCTCATAAAATTCAATTCAAATCTTCAATAAAAGCATCAAATTTATCAAAAAACTTTCATCTCAAATAAATTGAAAGCAAAAAATCCTCAAATAATCAGTTCCAAAGTCAATCCCTTCCACAAATTCGCCCTAAAAACAAAATTTTAAACCATCATCCTCTCTCTTTCATCAACAATCAAATAATTTAACATACAAAAACATAAATTGGGCATCTCATTACAAATCACCAATAATCCAATTTACCCTCTCCTCTTATTTCCCATCTCGGAACTTCGATTTGTTACTAAATAGCAAGTGCCTGTGAGCATGATTCGGAACAAGACTAAAACACAATTGCGGTTGTAATACAACACCTTTATGTCACATTAGTGCAGTAGCAAAAAAAAAAGGAATTTACATCTGTACAGAAACAAGAAGAAACAAGATTAGATTAATTTTTAAGTAGATGAGCAAATGTAGGGAATGTCAATCAAAATGAAGCATTGAATTACGCAAATTATAAAGGAACAAAAATATCGAAAAAAATCTGTATCATCATGTAAGTACATAAAAGACGAACGAGAAGAAGCTATAAGAAAAGTATGTAGTTGTAGCTATTATTAATGATCACGACTCAAAATGAAATTCATTATATTCTAATCAAACACCGATTTCTGTGGTGAATGAAGAAAAGACAGAAGATTAAATTCACTTCTTTTTTTTTTATTCATTCTACATGCTTCATTCCAGTTTCTACAGAGAGGAAATCGTTCATGTATTTGTTATTACGGATTTGTAATGGACATGCTTGAAGCCACGCCTCTCTCTAAGCATGTATTAGTCTACTCCGATTTTCTTGCTGTATCTGTGTATATTTTTTTTACTGAGTAAATTCTCACTGCTTGCAGTCACAAGTATACACTCCAATCAATATGTCCTCATGTATTTGATTTGAGGAGGAATGAAATGCGAATATAAGAACGTAAAGATTTTTTTTAATTAGTTGCTTAGGGTCTGTATGGCAATGAAGTCCATTGAAAATTGAATTTTTAGGGCTTTTGGTTGGTTCCTTTATTTTTGTAACTTTTGTGCTTCTTAGATTTTAGTTAATGTCTAATTCTAACGTATTTTAGTTTATTCAAGATTATCTAAGTCTCTGACACAGTGCTTGGCAACCTGTGTGTCGCGCCACAGTAGTCTATGGACGTATTTTGGTATATTCAAAACTAAGATTTAAGGTTGCACTGCCTTACAGTGGTGGACAACCATGACATGCTAAACTGTCTATTTAGGAGTAGCTTATCTCCTCCCCAATAAGAACTCCGACGTCACTTACCAACATCCCCTAATTAATCTTCTAAATACAAAAAGTTTAAAGCACATCCAAGTTTTATTTTCCAATTTTTTGATTGCCTTAATGACAAAAAATCACGGAGAGTAAACATGTACGAGGATTGCTAATAAATCTGACGTAGCATGCGACAATTTTTTTTTATATCAAGCATGAAAATCTAATGTAAATATTTTATAACTCACCGTCTCGCATTTAATTTTTATTACCAAATTCTTTGCATTATTTTGAGAATCTCTCATTTAATAATGGAACAGAACCAAATCAGAATTTATACAATGGAAATGAAATTATGTCAAAAAATCCAACAATCTCTCGCAGGGAGCAGCAGCAAGCAGAAATAACAAAAAAGAAAATATCGTAAAACCTAAATTAAATTAATTAAGCTTATTCGTGGCTATTTAAAAGTGATACATATGTTCATATGGCACTGTGCATGGACTCCATATTCACTGTAAGATCGAGTAACAGTCCATTATTCAATTAAGATTGACTTCCCACTCACCCAAAAAAATGAATATTTTTTTTACGTAACTTCATCGCACAAAATCACTTTGTGTTGGATGGAAATTTAAAAATTTTGTATTCTCTCTCCTCGGTTGGTGCTTGCTGCTGCTTGTTAATTTATTTCGTCATTTTATTGCTATTTGCCTATTAAATTTTATGTCATGGATTAAGGTTATTGAACTTGTTTGTTGATGTTATCTAGTTATGATTTCTTTTTTGATGTGCTTTGATCGTGGACTTTGTGGAAGACCGAAAATGTTCTGGATTGGATGTGTTGCACTAGAGTTCTCAATATCCCGAATTGACAGAAGTTATCGAAAGATAGAGCTGTCTACAGACGTTCTAAAAACGCGGCAACGGGCCTCAGTGCACCCCAACCAAGGAAGTAAGAAGTGCTTTGATCGTGGTACTTAAAATGAGCAGCACAATGTGACGAACTGCATCTTTCTCCCTTAATATGGATCTAAATCAGCCTTAATGGTGACGTTAAGGCCTAATACTTGGTTTTTGTCATTAAACTGCTACACTTAAGAAGCAGATCACTTGGCTGATGGTGGGATTCGAACCTAAGAGTTCAAATTCGACACCGACTTTCGTGACCTGCACTTTGCTAATTGAGCTATCAAGGAACGTTTGCTTCTTTTACATTAACTTGCCATTATCTAGTTATTACCTTATTTGTGTCCAATCGGGAAACTACATAACCTCAAAATTATTTCCTCACACCTATTTCACAACCATCCAAGTCACTTCCATCGACATTCTCATTTATGACAGACCACTTAACCCAAAAAGTTCATTATACGCAATAAAAAAAATGAGTAAAATCTCGTTAATTATTTCCAAGCATTAATTATGACTAGAAAGATTATTGAGAGCTTTACTATCTTCTTATTTCCTCTCATTCTCTTTCTCTCATGCCACTGATTTCTCATCCTAGATCCAAACAGAAGAAGAAATGGGGAAAAAAATCAATCAAACAAAATACAAAAAGCAGAAATTATGCTGTGCTTTGATGAATAAAAAGAGGAAATGGACGGATAAAGAACTAATGGAATTTCAGCCATGATTTTTTTTTTTCTTCGGACGAGAACCATTGCTCTTCTTTCAATCCACATGGAGCATCAATAAATTTATATTTTTTTTAATTTCATTTTCCTCACTTAATGAAGAATTCTCATATCGGAACTGGATGATGCGATGCTCTACATTACGAATTAAATAAAGAACTGAGAATGAAGCAGAAAAATTTTTGTGAATGCCAGTTGAATTACAATAAAGGTAGCGGCAAGAAATCTCTTTCTGTCTGCTATTCTCATTGCATACAGCATTAATTAACAACCAACCCGAGATTTTTTTCACTTTCCTATTGCTGTATGTAGTGAAATCGGGTCTTTATATATCCGTAATTTATTCTATTTGAGTTTCTTTCCACTTGAAAATAGGATTTGCTTTTTATATGATACGTACTTGTTATAGCTATCCGTTGACCTTTCCTTTTTTTATTTTTGTTGCTTCTATTATCTTTTATTTCTTTTGATACCGTTGATTTGGAAGTGAGGAAATTCTGTGGATTTGAGATGTTGTGGGGGATGTACAGTATTGGTTTGTAGAGCAATTTAGAACAGATCTCACAGTCGACTTGAATTTTGTATGGAGTCGAGTCGACTTGAGTTTTTTTTTCATATAAAAGCTGAATCATATCGACTTGAGATGACTTCTTCATAAAAAGTCAGAATTGAATCCACTTTAGTTGATTTTTCCATACAAAATTCAAGTCGACTTCGAGCTTGAGTTGACTTTTTCATACAAAGTCTCTTTCGACTATGATCTCTGCTGTAGAGTTTGGCTGATTTTCAAGAGAATATGAATCTTTCAATCTCAAAATGTAATTTTCAAATTAGTTATAAATCCGTTATTTTCAAAGGATTTGAAATTCATTCAAAAAAAGATTTCCCGCCATTTTTATTTCTCCACCTCAAGTTTTTATTTGCAAATTTTAAGCTCAATTCAAATTGAAATCGAGTCTTAAAAATACAAATGGATAGTAAAACATGGCAAGAACTAAATAATCAACTTGAAAAGTCATAATTTTAAGGCTTAAAATTAGAAATTTTGAGCAAATAACTTTGTTTACTTTTATTGTTTACATTTTTTTTTTTTTTGATTTAAAATTTAAAAACTACGACTCAAATCGTAGTAAACTTGTAAAAATTACAGCATGATTCTGAAGAATGAGACAGCATTTGCTAAGGAGCAACAAAAAAAGACAAATTCCATTCCAAACCCCTATCCATTAAAAATAACAAATTTTTTAAGATAACTTGCCCTCGTAATACAACACTTAATTTTAAAATCAGCCATATGATATTTTCATTGAGTCTTTTTAGAAAATTCCTTTAAAAAATTCACCCCACATACAGTCGAGTATGTCTATACATAAATTAAAATACTTCAACACTATTATTGCGAAATAAATCAAATTCATTTATAATATTGTCTTGACAAGATTGCAATAAATTTTAATATGGTACATACATTTACGGTCAATCTTCTTATATTGCTTCCTCCTTCTATAACTTGAATGTAATGTTAATTGAAATTCTTGAAGCATATGAAGCAATTTGTCACTTCCATGTTCCAACTACATGTGTACATACATCCATATAATGATTTTTCAATGATGGTACCATAAAACGATAAACTTAAATCAGTCAATGAAGGGAGTTTAAAGCTTGCTCAATTAAATTTATTAAGAAGCAAGAATGAAAAAAGCAATTAAAGATACGCGTTTTTGGGATTTAGAGGAAGTAGAGCAAAAATTCACATAAATCTTCGAATGGAATTTCCTCTGCTTTTTTTCACATTAAATTTCTTTTTTCGCACTCAAAGAGTCAAAAAATTTATTTCCCATCTGCTGTCCAAAATGATTAATTTTTATTAATTTTCAAATATTAAATTTAATTTCATTCATAATCCCGCAACTGATTAAAATCCGATATTTAATAAACGTTTGATTTATGCTTTTTGGGATTTATTTTTATTGCATTTTATAATCACTACACTTATGCATTATGGAAAGTTATACATAGGACAACGACAAAATGTGAGTTGGAATTGAGTTTCGGATTGAGGGGACATGAAACGCATGTTAGAGGGAATTTTTGAAAATAACCTCAAAATTAGCTCTAGATTACTCTTAATACTAATTTCTAGCATCTGGATTAGTATAATGATGATAATGAAGGAGAACACCAGCAAACGAGACTCTATCGATAGTATATCGCTGTTGTGTTTATAACATAATTGAATCTGAGGTAACAACCCTTCTATAGGTGAATTTGCCAATGGTAGAGCTTGACTTCTGTAACCGAATTATAATACAACGGACCAGCATTCTGTTACTTTCCCTTTCACGAGAACGTGGGTTCGATTCTCATCACAAGCAGATAATTCAATCATTACTTTTAAGGCGTTGTCAAAATAACAAGGATTTTGTATCACGGTCGCGACATTCTAATGACATATCAAGATTGGTGATAAGTCTCGACCGGAACATCATACGTTATACGATTCACAGTACACAGTTTGTACATGATTGCTGGAAATCTTCAAAAATGTTGAAAATAATGAAAACTGATCAATATGTCAGTGATCAATATGGCATTCTAGTACCTTCTTTTGATCCACAAGTGTTTGATGATTCCTACTTACTAAAACATATTAAAACCTTTAAGTCACAGCACATAAAGTCTTAATGACAAACTGCAAGTCTCAACCAAACTTTTTCAACAATTTTCAGTTTGAATAAATTTAAAATTAATTTTTTTTGCACAAAAATGTGAAAAATCGGAAAATGAGGAGCCAGCCAAAAAAAAAAAAAGAAGTTTCAACCGCAAATCGATAAAAATTTCATTAACATTAATAGCATAATATGGTTCATTTTTCCGAACTCAAATTAAATAAAATGATATCGATTTCAAATTACGGTATCATCTTTCATTAAATGGATTTTGTTTTGTGTCATTTGGAATGAGCCTGAAAATTATTTTATAAAATGCTAAAATAATTTGTAAAATTTTCATTGGATATACATTTTTACGTCTCACATGAGATATGCATACTGTACGTGTTTGATTTAAGCACAACAATAACAATATTAAAATTGGCACTGATGATGAATTTTTTACTTTATTTTGACACCCGTGTCGATAATTCATCATCAATAATTTGAATTGCTATTCAATTTATCCATCATGATGACAATGAATATGAGCCGTTGAAAGCAATAAACTAAATTAAATTTTCATTTTTTTTTTTCATGTTATGGAAGAGATGAAATTTATGTTTAATGTCATTTTGTGTGATACACAGCTCTACTTTTGGTTGTGTACATGATGATTAACTTTGACAGTTTGACGAAAATTAAGGAATAACTTTTTAAAACAATACATGCGCAACCCTCCTTTTTTATCAACGACACATCATTATCGCTTAATCTTCTCATCCCTTTTTCATTGTGATTGGCATTAATTGATTTTTGATACCAACAATTAATCAACATACATACCCTATCACATTATATGACAATTAATATAAATCACTATGCGTTGTGGATATATATAAATTCTAATATAGTTCAAAATATAGGAGAATGAGTTGACAAGATATTTTATATGGGGGTCATGCATACAGTCATTGGTATTTGAAGAATTGCATTGCACTTTTCTGGTTGAGATATTAGCATTCATATAGAAATTGAAGTCCTTTTAATAATTTTGATCGTTATTTTTTGAAAATATTTGAATTTTCCCGCACTTTTTATTTTTTTTTTTTTTACTTACTTGTTAATTCCTTTGCTGGAACTTACGTGTGTAGTTGATTCTATACTTTGAATCATCTTGCTTCTTTACAAATCCGCAAAATATTTGTTTAAAAATATTTCAAATTTTTTGAAAAAATTCCGAAACCAAAGTTTGTCATTTTTGAACTATTTATGACATTTAAATGAATAAACATGACGAAGAAGGCTTTGCTCACTATTTTTAAATGCTTTAAAACTATTTAAGTGCTTCTTGAGCATCTATTTTAGCTTAAATTGATGAATAAAATCTTCAGGTGTAATTGTAAACAAAGGATTTTCAAACTCAAAACTAATTTTATTTATAAATCCTTACGAAGTCTTTATCGAGCAGCATATCATAGCTGTTAGCAAGTCATACAGCATTGCTATGATGTGCTGCTCATTTTTAAACTCCAAAAAAATTCATTTTTAAATTGCATCAAAGTAAACATTTTTTTTTGTCAAAATAGGTTAAAATTAAATTTATTGCTGCTGGTTTTATTTTGTTCCATCCACAAAACTGCACATAATAATAAATTAAAGATTTGAGAAAAAAAAAGAAATAAAAATCAAAATTAAATTTTGACTAGCTGTTAATCTTCATCTCCCAATTCCACAGCAAACATTCGGTCCGTCGAAAATTAATCATGTGTTTCAATTATAACAACAAAAAAATAAGTCCATAACATTTGATTGCATGGCTATTATCGTACAAAACATAATACAATATTTATACACTGAAATAAAAACACATGTTCATAAAAGTGTTCAAAGTCAGTGGATATTTACTTTTAAAATCAAGGGTACGAAGGGTGAATAAGTTGTGTATCGGTAGCACATCCAGCCCCTATCATTTCATGCTATTTGCTCATTGACAAAAAGTAGGAATTTGTCATGGAACATTATTAACAAAAATTATATTACAATACAATGACTCTTACATCTTACTTACATATCTACTGCTGTTGATGTTGTTTCCTTTTAATAAAAATATAATCTTAAGTTTTTATGGCTGAAATAAAGCGAAAAAAAATTATAAAATAACATCTTTTAATTCCGTTGAACAAAAGTACAATGAGTTTCCCCAAATCAGCAATTATATTCCATAACACAAAACAACTCAGTGTCGGCAACATTTAAACATTTAGCATCCTATCATCAGCCGATAAATGAAAAACTTTTTCCATAAACTTGTACGCAACAAGAACATGAAACGTTTTACTTCCCATACCCCAAATCCCCCTCCAGCATCATCTCATAAGACATGCAAACAGGCTAAGGTTGCTGTGCATTGTCATAATTTGAATATAAAAATTCAAAAAACCCAGATATCTCATAATTTTTAATACTCAACAAGCAGCGAGAGCAATAAGAAGGAAAAACTTTAAAAGAAATGAAGATTTTTTTGCTGTTGCTGCTTCTTCTGTGCTTTGCTATAAGAGTTTATTAACGAAATAGCAACAAGAACAAAAAAAAATACGAGAAAAGTTGTATACGAGTAGGAAAAATTTCCATCCTATTAAAAGATAAAGTTGTTTCCACTTCCTTTTCTCCTCAAATTGTACCTCAGAATTGAGAAATAAAAAAATTTTCTTTTCCGTATAATGGAGGCGAAAGTGAAAAATGAATTACAGGATAATTTAACGGTTCTGTTTTATTAATTCCACTTTTTTTTCTCTTCAACCCTTTTTTGCTTAACTCCCGCGCAATATAAGAAAAGTTTTTTTTAACAACATGATATAAAGAAGAATTAAGGTTGGTAATTTTTTGAGGTTATGTTGTTGAAGGAGGCGCTTTTAAGCCTTTGTCTTAAAGGTGATTGAACTTGTCGTTTTAATTTACAATTAGGCTGGTTATGGCATTGTTCTAGGGACATAGATATGTGGACTTAGGGATTATCAGGTCAACAGCATCCTTCCTCCACAACCCAGAGGGGCTATTATGGCTTGATCTCGTATTAGAATTGAATAGAATATATCCTCAACAACAGCAAAGTCGATTATCTGTTGTACCATCCCAAATTCTCTACAAAATCCTATGTCCTTGAGCCAACAATGTCCAAATATCTAAACTACCGAAAATGACAAATTTTGAATATGATTGGATTTGAACCCACGAGTTTTAGGTTATTATACCACTTTTTAGCCAAGCACCTCTTCTATTCGACTAGAAAGGCACTTAACTGCTTGAATGAGCTCTGATGAAATCGTGACAGTAAGAATCGAAACCTATTGCAACTTGCCATCCAAGATTAAGCATGTAATGCTGATCAAGTTCAAAGAACTTCAAACCAAACTGCCTAATCCATACCATCCTTATATCCACAATAAGTAAGTTCAAAAAAAAAATTCTGTTATAGACTTCAAGGTAGAAGAAAGGATGAAGAAACGGAAGAGAGTAAAAAAAATAATTTCAGTCAAATTTTAAACTATAAATTGTTGGAAGATGATGTTCCTTTTAAGATTCTTATTATTATATATACACGATGGCTGTGTATATATATTCGTGCTTTGTAACATTTATTTAAATATGAAGAGATGAAGTTAAATGAGTTTAGAAAATTTGTTACCCTTTTTTCCTCTCTAGCGAATAAAGAATATTATGATTATTATTACTATAATCGTTAATAGTTAACTTCTAACTTTATGTGCTTGATGCTGCTGCTGCTTCTTGTTTCAGAATTTCATTGTATGCAGTAGAAAGTATTTAAATTTAAATCAAAAATTCACTAGATTGATGTATAAAGCAGTATCTGTATCAGTAGCATATGAATAAGAGAGGACAATAATCCTGAATGTATGATACGTATGGCATATTCCCATCCCATTGTTTGTGGTGATTATCACATAAAATCATAATTTATCATCACACTCAATAAAATTTAATGTTGGATTTTATTAAATGAAATAAATAATCTTCGCAAAATGCACATTAATGTCGTCAGAGATGAACACAGAAATAAGTGAGTAGGAGAGACTTTTTTGGGAAGAAGGGAGTTTTGTGACAATGACGAAGGTTTGCTCTCGTACATACAAGTGTCTGTATAAATGGCAGAGGCATTTTTATAAAATGGGAAAATAATAGATGAAATATGTGGCACAGTATGAATTTTCTAAAAACCATACTCAAAATTTCCCACAATTTTCCTTTTCTGTACTATTTGTTCTATAATTAATTTTTGGTTTTTACGGCCTTAGTTAAGGAATACGGAGATGAGAGATGTTGAATAGAATAATAGTGGGATTTATGGTAACAATAGCTTTTTGATAGTAATGATGACATATTTTTCTACACTTTTGTGGGGATTTTCATTCATTCAAACTAAGTTCCTTTCACTTCTTCCTTGTTTTATTATTTTTTTTGTGTATGTACACAAAATTGTTCTATTTGTCGAGTCACTCTATATTATGTTTTATCAATTTCTCTTTTTATTCATACTGTGATAAATCCATACACAACTTATAGTCCGTAATGAATGATATATCATTGCTGTAGGACACACATATTGAATTCTCATGTGAAAATAAATATAATACAGGAAATTAAAATTTCAACAGGTTAAATTTTGGGTAAATAGAGCTTGGATCTTGATATTCGATATGTTTTTAATCAATTCCAGTCTTTTTGACTTTTTCCTGACTTATACTTGATCTATTATTGATGTTTGCTGCAAATGAAATTTGATGAATTTGGCGCCATTTTTGTCAAATAAGCACTGGATCTTTAATTCATCTTCAATCCATCCTTTTTCCATTTGAATCCTCAAGAAAATACTCATCACATACATTGCTTGAGTCCGTGTCACATAATGCTTTAGTGTGATTGAATGGGATGTTCAAGTTAATATTTTTAAAAGGTTTCATATCACCATAAACCACCAACCGTATGCAATATAAGTCAAATTTGTTTTATTTCAAAAAAAGTGAAGCATGTATGTCGCACATCAAAAGTCCATAAAGCATTCATAAATTATTTCTTATTTATGATTGTGCTACCCCTTTGAAATTGATGAAGTAAAGCGTTTTGACAAAATATTTTTTTTATTTTTCATATCTCTATGTCTATTTAACATCGGGTTGAGTTTCTTCATCATGTTTACCGTTTTCAAATCATCTTACCCAATGGTGGAAAAATTATGCATTGCCACTTTGGTACCTTCTAGTTTTTAGCATGATTTTATCGAAGTTGCCAATTTTTTAGATTAAGAGAAATGTCCGATGATCCATTGATAATTTAAGGTTCGTAACTAGTGTTAAAAATTTTAACGATTTTCAAAAATTTAAAAATAAACGGTTTTCTAAATTTTAAAATGTCTTTCTTTACCGAAATTTCGTCAAATTTAAAATTTTGAAAAACGTTATTTATTATCGAACAAAAACGCTTTATATCCATAATTCAGTCCAGTATGTGTGATTTTGTAACTAGCTTAAAAAAGGAGGAAAAAAAGAATATTTTCTCAGAATATTTCAACGGATTAACATCCATGTGAGACGAAGTAAACTTTTTTCCATTTTTATGACTCCCTCTTGACCTTTTTTACACCGAGCATCATCCGTACACATTCGAAGAAATTGTCTAAAATTGAAAATTGGTTTTATTATTATTATAATTTGAAGGCTGTCATAAAAGTAGCAAACATTCTCATGATATAGACATATGCCAGTGAATAAGAAAGAAATATTCAATATATTTGCAATATCATTTCAATATTCAGCACCAATGAAATTTCTCGAATTTTCATATTTTTTTATAATGTTCCACAAGAAGACGTGACGTTTTATGTCATTTATTTTCATGATTGCTATCAAATATTGATTGTTTTCGATACTTTTATTTTAGTATGGATGATCAATATTAAAGGAAAGGTTTCTTTTCTACCATAAAATTTAAATTTTTTATTTTATGAATGGGAAGTTGAAATGTCATCGAATTATATTCGATTATTATTTTTGTTCTGTGTATTCTTGCTATATTTTTCACTTAAACTAAGTTTTTTTCAATTTTTGATTCCCATTTTACAATTTTTAATATTTTACCAGATTTCAGTAGATAAATCACTCAAATTCAGTTCAGTGATGATTATTGTCTTTTAATCACTATTAAATCACACAATAAATAGACTTTAAACTTAGTTTTCCTTAATTAGTTTTAAATATTTTAAGAAGCTAATTTTTTTGCTAAGAAAACGTGAAAATTAAAATGATCGCAAAGCGACGCTTTAATTTTAACGAAAGTTTTTACCTAATTCAAAAAATTGTCGTTATAAATTTATTTACCTTTGATTCACCAACTCCCTTTGAATTTCCATTGCATTTTTAAAATGTTCCCTTTCATGTAGTGCCTACAATTACTGTATTTACATAAAAAAATGTATAAAGGACATGAAAAATCATCAAACATCCAGTTCCAATATACAAATAATATTGAGCATGAGACGAACAAAAAAAAATATTTGCAGGAATAAAATTTATCATCGAAAACGTTCGAATTCTATCCATCTCTTAAATTATGCAAAGCAGGTTTTGGTTTCGTTGACAAATTGAATTTTTTCTGCGTCAATACGATATATTAAATTTACACTCTTTTTTTTTCCACGTCATATCCATTGAAGCTGGATGAACAAAGACGAAAGGATTTCGCAATTTGAATACGTAATAATAGAAAGCAGTCACATCAGGAAAGTTAAAAGAATGAAAAATTAGTTTGGGTACTGAAAAAAAGAAGGAAAAGTGAGAATATTCGATGATGGACATAAAGCGCATTATTGATTCTAAGGATGTTTAACTTCCAGTAGCTGAGTCATAAAGGAACTGAAGCATTCCGAAACTTTACTGCCATATTGATCCTAGACACAGAACTTATTAATGTATCAACAACGGAACCAATGCATCCAATAGTAAAACAGACAGACAATACAGCCACTAGCAGCACTCTAGTCAAAGAACATGCTGCAAAATTCAATAAAAAGTGTAAAATTTTGTTTAAATCATATTTATTTCGTGTTCCTTGCCTTTACATAACTCAATTCTCAAATTAATTTAAAAATATTTCTGTAAAGATTCTCCAACAATAGTTTCCAATTCACGTACGGAATTCTCGCATGCCTGAACAACATTATAATCTTCATCTGCCAATAATTCCGATAAGAATGGAATTGTTTCAGGAATAAGTGTCTCATAATCCTCAGTTAATTTTCTTGCAATATCAACGCATGTCTTTACGCCCAAAATTCTTATTTCTGGATTTTCTGAGCGTGTCTTGAGCAGCACTTGATGATTCAATTGCTTCCATAAGATGTCATCTGAAGCAGCAACTGCCAATTGTCCAATAGTCATTCTCAATAATTGTAACAAGTTTTCGTTCTTCAATGCATCACCATTTTCCATATGATCTACAATTGGCTGCATAATGACCTCAAAACGTTGTGAATTGATGAAATTTTGATGATCATTGAGGAACATGTTGTGTAATGTCCTCAATATAAATTCAATAAGATACAATGTTTTGTCTGAGTCACCGTCAAAGAATAATTCATCAGTTTTGGATGTATTGCACTTGTCGAGAATGGAACCAGCACAGTCGACAAGATCTGACGCAAAAAGCAGGAACAATGACTTTAATGCGATCGAAATTTCAGTTGTCAATCTAAAGAATGTAATTAAACGATTATTGTCATTCTCTTCTGTATCTTTAATTGCCCAATTAGAAATATTCTCAAAAAGTGGTCGAAAACTGCCTTCCGATTGTTTTAAAATTAATGCAATTAATGCTCGAATGATGAACAGCTCAATGTCATTAATTTCATTGAAACTAATTTCATCATCTTTCTTAACATTGCATCGGAACTGTAAAGCCTTCATAAAGAAATCTGTTAGCTCTCCTTGATAATTTTTGATATCCTTAATGTCGGTCCGTTGGAAGATTTCATTCATTAGTTCCATTAATGGTTCAATTGATGTAAATTGACATTTTTGATTGATTTTTTCATAAATGTCGTGAATTGTTGGAATTAAAATTCTTGATGGAACTAATTCTGCAAATGTTTCCCAAATCTTACGAATCTTTCCAATAGTCAAAGTAATCTTTGAGTCATTAATAAGTTTAAGCACTGGATATACTCGAATAAGTTGTAAAATAATTTGTACGAGATATGGACTCAAGAACAAAGGCACAGTCTCGATGATTTTCAATAAAGACGATGTTGCTGAATGTAGCAGCAATAACGTTGATGGATTATCATCTTGAACTGTCAATAGCTTGACCAAATTAGGCATTATTTTTCCGAGCAATGAAATCGAATGAACTTTTAATTCTCCAACAAGTTCAGCGACACAATCGACTAAATTAATCATGACTGGAACCCTAACATTTTTATCGTCCATAACGTTTGTTAAATGATTCAAACAATCAATAAATGGCTCAGGCGTTTCCTCACACAATTTTCTTGCCAATAGCTTGATTGTTATTAACGTCATTTGTTGAACGACTTCTTCGGCTAGCTTCACATTCTGTTCACCAATCATCTCGTAGACATTTTTCAATGGAATCATTAATTTCAATAATTTTTGATTCTCGCAGTTCTTAAAGTAATCATCTTCAAGTTTTCTATTCAGCAGTTCAAGCACTTTCTTGCGTACGACCAAAAAGTCATGACAAATTAATTTCTCGACTACAACGAGCAGCATATCTGGTGCCAAAAGTGCAATTGATGCTTCCAAAATATCAAATGATGTTTGTAGAATAATTTGCCAAGACTTTTCATGCTGTTTAAGCTCAATAAACTTTGTTATGTCCGGAATCAATATGAGTGTATTCAAAATCAAGTCTTGGAACTGTGTTCTCATTTCTATGACCTTATCCTGACTCATTTGATGTGCCATGTTTGAAACTTCTGGTGATTCAAGGATGTACTTCAAGAATAATGACATGAGGTACTTGAAATGCCTAATTTGTCCACTTGTGTGAGTCTTCAAGCAAAATATTTCATTTTCGTTGCCTAATGAAAAATTAAATAGAAAATAACGGTTAAAAAATATTTGAAAAAAATTTAAGGGATTAGAATTAATCTTGAGATTAAAAATAAATCCTTGGATTAAATATTTACCTGAATCGAATTTCGACTTTGTGTGATCAATAGTCATTGGCAGTTCCTTCAAATAAACGATCAACGATGTAGCAGTGACAATGATAGTTTTTATATCGAATTCCTTAGCAATCGACAATGCAATTTGTAGACGAACTGGAAGTTCTTCTTGACTGCCTCCTTTTTGATGTTGTGAGACTTGAATCTCCAAAAGAGCACCAACAAACATCCACAAAAAGTTCTCAGCACCAAATGTATTCATCAGTTTTACATAAAGCATCATACGACGATGAACAGGAACATCCATAGCAATTGCTGCAAATGTCTTTAAAATTGGAATTACTTCCTGCTTTTGTGCTCCTTTCAAGAAATTTGGAATTATATTTTCAATAATTTTTGTAATGATTTGAAAACTGTATGAATCATCATGACGAACTAAGGTAGTTCCAACAAACGTGAATATTGTCATTATATCACGTAAAACTTGATCAGGAATCATTAGAGCGAGTTGTGCCAATAATAATAATGAATGATGATGAGTTTGCGGATTTTGAGTCTCTTTTATACATCTTATAATCAATTCTGTCTTAAAGACTGAATCATTGATACCCAAGGCACGATGATTTTTGCCATTTAATGAAATTTGCTTACAAATTGTCAACAGAAGTGATAAAATAATTTGCTTAATGTACTCAATATCAGAGTCTGATGAGCGTAAACAATTTTGAAGGATGTCAAAGAGAATTGCCAGTAATTCATGCTCGCCTACAATATCCTTTGTCTTATTTTGAAGTAGTTCCAACAATGCAATACCAAATTTCCAATCTTTAGACTGAAATAGTTCACTGGATTTAGCATTTTTAGCTTGAGTTGACTGTGTCAGCTTCAGAAGACAATTTTTGATAATCTTGCAGTCAGGATCGATGCCGTAAAAGACTTTCTGTGCATTTTGAATAATCCTTGGCTGTTCATTCATTGAGCATTCAATAATTGCATTAAATATATCCATTTTATGGTCTGGATGTAATTTAGCATAAAGTTCATTATCAATAGCTTGCAGTAGCAGTATCGATGGTGTTAAAATCTTTCCTTCCTCATCGTTCATAATGAAATGACATTTTAGTGACTTTAATGCCAGATTCCATAATCCACTAACTGTAATATGATTAAACTTCATAAGGACAAGCTTGATAATTGCTGCATGATTTTCATTGAAAAAGTAATTTTCCTTGTCATTAAATTCATCGATTATCTTTGTGGCAATTTGTGCTGATACATCCAAAACTTTTCTGTCTGTAAAATGCTTCAACAGCATAAGAAGTTCCGATTTAATGTAATCGAATGTAGCTTCATTGTTAATAGTTTTCAGCATGTTGTCTTTGATGTCCTGGATATACTTTGATGACTTCTTATTAGCCAGCAAGTAAATTATCATTTTGATCTGTTCATTATCCATCAATATTTCACTCTTCCTTGCTAGTATTTTACCATAAAAGAACTTCCAGCTGTCAGCAATGTTTTGATTCTCTAAGTCAGTAATAATGTCAACTCCAAGTTCACGAATCTTATTAGATTTTGAGCACAGCGACAATACAATATTTTGATGCATAACATTAGAGTAATGCTGAACATTGACAAGATTACTCTTAAGGACATGATGGAACAAGTTCATAACTCTAATCTGGAACTCGAGAATGTCTACACATGATTCATATTGAGCAGCATGAAGGACACAAAATTGCGATAAAAATTCAAGCTTCTTTAATTCATTGGAGTCGCAGGTTTTGTCCAAAAATTCAATCATGACTTCATTGACATCTCGGCGATAGACTTGCTGTACTTTGAAGTAAAAATCGACGATAAAATGGAAAATTTCAAGGATTAGTCTCATTTCCAAATTTGGACTTGCAAAGTTGATTTCATAGCTGGTAAACTTAATGCAGTTGATGAGCTGGATGAGAACTGTAGACACTAAGTTTGTGGACAATTCGTGGTTCTTGAGCTGTACATCAGTGATCTTCAAATTATTAAAAGTCGTATTCGGGAAATTATAGACTTTCTTGATATTCTGAAGAACTTTCAATGCCTGTTCATGTTCGATTGATGATTTTAAGGAACAAGCAAGTAAATAAAATGCAAAATTCTCCTTAATGCTGCCAAGTTGATGATTTTCGATGACAATGTTAATTATAGTCTGTAAAATTGATATATTTGATGGTAAATTTTTGTGACCAGTAAAATATCCGTTCATGACTTCACAGCACTTGGCATGATCTTTCGGGATAGCAGGTAGATTCTTAAGAACATCTTGCGTTGCTGCATAATTTGAGCTTTTAATAATTTGTGCAAATTCCAAAGCTTTTGAATCTTTCGGGAACAAGAATGGCACCACAGCAAACAGAACAATATTTGGTTCTGAACATCCTTTATAAACCTCTGAAGTCATGATTTTCAGTGCCAATTTTGCGATTTCATTCCATTTTTCAGGCTTTGTCCAATATTTCATCAAAATTTTTGATAATCTTGCAACTAGTTCATCACTTCCGACAGTTTCCTTAAGAAAGGCAAAATCCATTTTCAGCATTTCAAGCACAACAAGCTGATTATCATCATTAAGTCTCTCAGTTAATGTCATTTTTAATATATCGATATTTTCTGGAGTTCTTTCGATTGATTTTAGATTTTTGACGAGATATGAGACTGCTTCTGATCGAATGTGTGGATTATGATGATACAAGTTCTCAAAGATGTTTGTGTCATTGGTTGAGCATGAAACATTCAACAAAAATCCTAATACATTCTTCAACCCATTGCGTTTGCGGCCAGGAATTCTAGTCATTACATTCTTAACAACAAGATCAAATGACATCGGATATTGTCGTTCAAGTGTTTTCAACAAGTTTGAGAACCAAATTGTCACATCTTGAGACTTTAGTGGTATATTCTCATCATCAGAGTCCAATAGAACTATTTCATCATCAGATTGAGTTTCTGGTTTTTTAGTATCTTCTTGAACATAACTATCTAGAATTGTTCTGTAAAGAAAGAAGGAAATTATAAAGGTTAATGAGAATTTATAAAATAACGGTTTTAAAAATTTTGAATTCAGAAAGTTTCGTTAAAAATTCAAAATTTTAACGATAATTAGATTTAAATTATAAAAGTTCGTTAATTTACCTAATGATAATGCAGGCAAGATCATCTTCCATTTCCACTTCATTCAATAGATTCTCACAAAATTCCTTGTATTGTTGGAAATTTCCATCCTTTTCTTGGATTTTAATTAATAACTTGTAGATAAGTGCTTTGTAAAAATCAGACATTATCTTTCCTTCTCTCATGGCTTGCTTTAAAATCATCATGAATCCTTTCATTTGCATTAAATTATGAAGAGTGACATCGCTGACTTTAAGTTCATCAGTTTGAGTTTGGAACATAAGAGCAAGTAGTAAAATGGAATCTCTTGCTAATTTAAGGTTTACAGACTTAGAAATCCTATCCATAAATTCATAAAGAAGCTTTTCCTTCAAACTAGTTTTAGCTAACAATTGTGCTGTAATCATAAATCCGGCAGCATTATAATCCGTAATATTAGACTTGTATGTTTTTAATAGAAATCTAGACACAGTCACAATGTGATTATCATTGATTTTTGATGCATGCTCCAAAGATCCAACCATCGATGTAAAATAGAACGAAATCATAGTCTGCAATTTTCCTGCATTTCTATCAAGTTCCTTAACTGCATCATAAGTAAATTTTCCAACAAAATCAAGGAAATCAGGTTGAGAAGCTCCATGATTCCAAAGAGTAAGCTTAGACAATGGAGTTGATGTCTTTTTAACTTCACTTAGGAAGTTCCACTTGTCTGATGCATTGTCAAACTTCATGATTTGAATACATCGAACAAACATGTTGGTGTGATGATAAGGAAGAAGCAGCATAAGCATTTCTTCCTTATTATATAGATTTATGTTGAAACGACGAATAAGCCATTCGAGACATTTATGCGATGAAGGAATAAGGAAATAAGGTGATAAATGGAACATAAATCGTTTAATGTTCTTATTAAGCAGCTTATTGACATCGTCAGTTTCAACAGCTCTTTGGACATCCTTAACTGTGAAATCAAATAATGTGCTCTCAAATTCAGCAAAGGAATCATCAATTTCGATCAGTTCTCTTAATCCACTCAATCCAATTTCATAGATCGTCTCACGGCTCTTAGTTGCAGCATCCTTTTGTGTAAATAGAATCGAGTCACGACGTCTTGTGTCCACAAATTGCGAAGATTGCGGTGTTTGAAGTTTCAGCAATTGCTCGCGAAGTGATGTTGACATTTTTTGTACAATTCTGAAGATAAATAAAGATTGTTTAACTGTTATTTTACTAAATTAGGTCACAGACACTTACGATTGATTCCAATTAATGAATAACTATCTAATTACTCCAGATATAATTAATTATTTGAATATATTTTAAATTTCAACAGTACGCACGTGTTGTGTTTACTTTTTTGGAGTACGTTCTGTGCAAACATCAGACTTCGTTCAGTGAAAAAACTATTTGAATTTGGTGAATCCGTTAAATAATTTGTATAATTTTAAGGACTTCGTTTATTTAATAATACAAAACATGGTGTAAAACAATCAATAATTAATCAATTTTCACATTTGAATAGATTTTTCTTACAAAATAAGTAGTACCAATATATCCTACAGTTCCACATATCATGCCTAGAGCTCCACTAAACATTGCCATATATCCGAAATAAAAGACAGTTTGAAACAGCCCGTACATTCTGTGAATTAGACATAATTAGTGACATTCTCAGTATGAAGGTAGACACAATGACTTACTTGGTTTTGAAGAAGAAATAATAGAAGGCATAAATATATACATAAATGGACGTAGAAGCTCCAGACAAAAATGCAGTCCATTGCCACCTATAATCTTCGGCATTAAGAAGGAAGTATGTACACACGATTGTTACACAAACAGTAACGATGATTAGAATGAGGAACACGAGAAGCATGAAACCATACACGTAGTAAATTTTATAAGCCCAAAATGATGTGAAAATGAAGTACCTGAAATGATGGATTAGATTAAAAATTAAATCCTAGGATTAAAATTTAAATCCAACAGATTAACTTACATTTCAATGAAAATTGAGCCAAAGGGGAGAATTCCACCTAATAAAGTGATGACAACTGGTTCCATATACCATTTCTTCTCAGGAATTGGTCGTGGAACAGCATTAACTCGACATGGATGATCAGGTTGGCCACTTAAGTTTCTTCCAACAATCGTACCGACCATAGTCAATGGTAAAATCACAAAAAGACAAATGCATGTTACAGCAAGCATCGTTCCAAAAGGAATTGCACGTGTTGCATGATAATAGATTGCAATAAAATTGATAAGGAATGCAGTACCACAGATACACATTGGTATAAGGAATGCTGATAAGAGCATTTGACGAATCCAAACTTTTCCGCTCATTCTTGAATAAAGAGATCCGCCAAAATAGCCATTAATTGGTGATGTTGCTGCATAAACAAATATCGCTGTTGATAACAACGATCCACGTCTATAAATAGATAAATTATTTAATAACAATATTGATAACAAGAAAAGTCAACTTGACTTACTCAGTATATAATTCGCCCATAATAGCAAAGCAAATAACACAAAGAACGACACTGGTCAGTTGATATCCACAACCAATTAATGATGTGAATAGAATTGGATACGATGATGATCTAAAGACATCACCATGAATATTTTTCCATCCATATTCATCACCTAAGTCTCTTTCCATATCATCCATTTCTTCATCCTTACTGTATCGAGCATAATCTTTACGTAGTGTCCTAACTAAAATCATTGAGACAAGTCCAACAAGGAAAATGACCATCATAAAGCTATTAAATATGCTAAACCAATGGATGCGATGTTGAAAGAAATTTGGATCAAGATATTTATCAAATCGATCCTTAAACTCTACAGTTGATGGTCTCCAATTGACTTCATATGTAAATGAGATTTTAGCTCCAACATGCAGAAGCTGTTCATGCTCATTAGTTAAATTAACATCAATAATTTGTTTGCCATTATATCCAATATCAAATCGTTTATGTGTATGGATATAATATTTCTTCTCATGCTCCTTTCCAACTGCACCCCATATTGGCAAATCATCAATATACATCTGGAACCAATAATGATTCTTTACAGCATATACAAATGCCTTATATTTCTCTTCATCCAATTCAACCATACATGTGACAGTTCCTTTAGGCACACTGTCTTTAAAATCAATTGCATATCCACTAAACTCTAATTCTACACCTAAAAGAGCTTCAGACATCGTCTCATGATAATGTGAGATACTTTGTTTACTGCCAACGCAAAACGGCAATGAAAAATATCCATAAGTCTCTTGTCTATTGTGAAATGGACCAACTGTATTCATCCACAGAACTACTTCTTCATGATCTTCATACTGTAAGATAAATCATCAATTGTTATACTTAATATAATTAAGTACAGGTCATGTTTTTCATGAGTAATTACTACTTACAATATGATTATGCTCATCGGCATGAATAATATTTAAAATTGATAGGAGTACGGAGCAGAAAATGAATAGCTTATTGTGCATGATTATTTGTTGTTATCTTATCTTGACGTGTCCTTAATTGTAGTCTTCGGATTTATCCGGATTATACCTTAATTTCTTAAAATTTTACTCGATTTGTTGACATGTCACTTTTATTATTTTTCTCGGTGCTCACTTGGTTTTAGCAATTTTTCAAATTTTTAACGACCGTTATTTTAATTTTAGTTTGTACACGTTATTCATGTTTTTTGTGTTGATAAATAACACGCAATTTATTAGTCATCATTAAACTATTAATAAAACATTAGCTGCATAGTAATTATAGTGATATTCTGCAATTTACTGTAAGTATGGTCAAGAAGAGAATTGAGAGAATGTAAATCGCATGCGCATGCATTGATCTCTATTACATTATCAAAAGTAAGAGATGACTTTTAACATTTTCTCCAAACCGCAGTTCTTTCAGTTAGTCTCTCCTGTGTTTTGGACTGTAACTGATCGTATTATTCTTGCTGCTCGATAATTCCTCAATTATTAAGCAATCATGGGTAAGAAATAGCAGTTGTACAAAACATTAGAGTACATTAGATTTAGAATTACATCAATATGACGTAGAATTGCTTCTTATTAGCGAAATTCCCCATATTTTTGTATTATTTACCATTTTTTAAGTTCGTCGGCATTATTTGTAGGTCATTGCAATGTCAAAATATAATTTTAAGGATAAAACGAAGATTTATTTTTCTGATCTTTTACGTGAAGATCCAGTTGAAATTTTATCTTGTCTACTGAAGACTTTATTACCAACTGAATGCAAGAAACAGACATATTCACGAAATTGTATCTTAAAATTGATCAGTAATTACACATTCGATGGCAAAAGAGTTATAGTCATGCGCATAAATTCACAGTTGTATTAGTCAGTAAAGAAAACGTATGGAATGGAACGTACTCAGTTTCATAGTAACTTCTTTTGTTCATAGATAATTTCCTAATTTCTTCTCTGTTATAGACAGAGACAGAGCATACAATTTTGCGTTCTAATTCCCCTAAAAGATTCGCATACAGACATACAAGCCTCTCCATCCATATGTTTTCTATACTTTGTATCTCAACAAGGCTGGGGAAAAAAGGTCACCTTCAAAGAAAGCAAGGAAATTTTGCGTGTACAAGTAAAAAAATTTATCCATTAAGTCACTACTGCCGCAAAAGTGCAGACCGAACTGTGAATTTGTTGAGACTCTACACAGAAGTAGATTTTGTGTTAATTTATTTAATAATTAGATAAACGTAAGGAAATATTGTTATCACTATATACATTCCATTTGTGTGTACACATTTAAGTGCCAAAAAATATTTGCGTATCGTACCAAGAAAGTAATTTGAACTTGAACTTCAATCAGTGTCAATTGAGAACTTTTTCATCATATCAATTCTATTTGTGTTGTCCCACAACACGCCTTAATTTATGTCATAATAGTCGCACATCATCTGAATTATAGCCTTTTCCTAGTATGTCTCCATACTGTGATATTTTTAATATGCACGTTTTCCTTTCCATTTGATGATGTGTTTTTATCGATAAGTCCAATATATAAGTATGTAGTATCAGACATTTTCGCAATCAGTTGTATAAGACTTTTTGAATTAGTCAGAACCTAAGCTTTATGGATCTGTGTATTTAGATTTCTATATAAAAATAGATTTTCACATTTTCCAATTGACCTTGCCGGTTTTTGAAAGTCATACAGTCAAAAAAAGCATCAACGTAATACATAGAAAGTTCCTCGCATTTAAGAAGCAAATTGATGTAAAAAACAGCATAGCAGTGCTAACAAACAATTACAGATACTAATTAGATTATAATTTTGTTCCTTTATACAGACGATATTGAAGTAAAAATGGCTAATGTCCACGAAGAATTGTTCCACGAAGTCGCTGATGATGCTCAGCCAAGAACTCATCATAAAGTGACAGTTGTTGGAATTGGCGCAGTTGGTATGGCTGCAGCATTCAGTATTTTAACTCAGGTAATTTGCTTGATGGAACTTACGTAAATAATGGAAAGTAATAAGAAATTTTTTGGTCTACGTGACAGCATGTATCAAGCGATGTCGCTCTTATTGATTGCTTTGAGAATAAGTTGAAGGGTGAAATGATGGATTTACAACACGGATCTAACTTTTTGAGAAACGCTAAAATCTCAGCCAGCACAGATTTGTCTGTATCAGCTGGATCTCAATTGATTATTGTAACAGGTGGGCATATAAAGCTTCTTCTTCTTATTCTGACCAAAATTCACATTTTATTGCCACTTGTTTTCAGCTGGTGTACGTCAGAAGGAAGGAGAATCACGTTTAAATTTAGTCCAACGTAATGTTGACATTTTCAAGGGAATGATTCCAAAGCTTGTTGAATACAGTCCTGATACAACATTGTTGATTGTCTCAAATCCTTGCGATATTTTGACATGTAAGTTGATCTTTATGGAGTTGTGGGATGCATTTAATAATTGAATGACTTTTTGTATGCAGACGTGGCATGGAAATTATCTGGCTTGCCAAAAAATAAGGTCATTGGCTCTGGAACAAATTTAGATTCGTCACGATTCCGTTTCAATCTTGCTCAACGTTTGAAAGTAGCACCAACATCTATGCACGGTAAATATATGCTTTCCTTCTTATTCCTACCTGTTGACTTTCGACGTCACGTGACTAGTTTGAGATCTTTTGTGTAATAAAATCATAATTTCTCATCTAATACAGGATGGATTATCGGTGAACACGGTGATTCCAGTGTCCCAGTATGGTCAGGTGTCAACATTGCTGGAATTCGTCTTCGTGAAATCAATCCAAATGCTGGATTTGATGAAGCAGATCAAGAGAACTGGAATCAGTGCCATAAAGATGTAGTTAATGCCGCATATGAAGTTATTAAATTAAAGGGATATACATCATGGGCTATTGGCCTCAGCTGTGCTGATATTGCATCATCACTTCTCCGTAATACAAATTCAGTTAAAGCTGTCTCAACATTGGTTAAGGGTATTCATGGAATTGACAAGGATGTCTTCTTATCATTGCCATGTGTCTTGAATTCACATGGTGTTGTTTCTATTGTTAAGCAAAAGTTGAGCGACGATGAAGTTGCCAAGTTGCAAGCCTCAGCAAATTTGATGGATGAAGTTCAAAAGGGAATCGTTTTCTAAATTAACTAAGCAAATCTTCGAGTACTTTAAATGTGATGACAAGATGAAGCTATACCTACATTATTAAGCGCACGAAAAAATAATTTATTGAAAATTTTTGCACTGCACCCCCCAAACATGAATGTTGCAATTACATGTAAAATTCATCATTTAAGTATACAGGATGGTCCAAAAGGAACTTTATATTATTTTTAACTAGTTGAGGAAGACAGAAGTGAAGTGAGAATCTTTAAAAATTATTTATTTTAACTAAACAAAATTAGACCTTTTCAAAATTATCTCTTTCTTTAAGTTTAAGTAGTTAAATGATATCTGATTAAATGAAAATGACAAAAATAAATGTTTTAAACATAACAAGATGTTTGGTTTCGCATTGACTACCTCAAAACTATTTGCTGAAAATTGGCAATAAAAACTTTTAAACTAAATACTCAAAATTGAATAAAAAGTAAAATTGTTGCGACGATTAACTGTCTATGAAAATGTTTTGGTGATATTAATAGAACATTCCTTTACAGCCTCGTGTAACCCATTGTAAAGATTTCACAAACATATGATCAACTGACATCACTTAATGTCGGGCAAGAAGAAAAAAATTGTGTATCATGTGCCAGCTCACGTTTTCATATTTAGCGGAGTTTTCATGTGAAGAAATATTGAGTCATAAATTTACAGCTAAAACGCGTCATTTCCATGCCTGTATGTATGATCTACATGTGAGCACTAAGTGTAAATATTGAGAATTTTTGTAAACAAAAAATAATACTGTGGAGATTAATTTTTAAGTTTTTACTTAAGATAGTCTCTTATCATGATTACTAGACTGACTCATAGTCAATCACAACAATGGAATTAAATTCCAATGGACATTTAGGCGATTGTTTTGATTTTTGTTATCATATAGATTAGTTAAGAGGCACGTGAAATACTTATTAACAGATTACCAACAAAAAGTTAAGATAAACTGGCTATATGCTTAACTATTTGCAGAGCTGTATTCATTTGAAAAACAAAATTGTGCTAAAGAGCCATACAATTCCAAATTAAAAACTGTTGAGATGTTTCAAAATGCTAAAACTTGTTAAACTGAAACAATTCAACAGTTTTCAATGTGGAATTGTATGGTTCTACGTTTAGCTTTTAATTCAAATTTTAAAAAGCAGTTAAATTGTCAATTTTTAATTTCACGAGTTCAAGATCTTGAAATGGCCGAAAATTCGATCCAACGCCATCGTGACTCTAATCCCAGACCGGAATACTCGATAAAATCCATCCTCAGACGAGTCTAGTAGGTCATAGCCGGAATTTCAACCATTTCTCCGCAATGTGCTTTTCAGGTATATTATAAACGTAATCAGCGGATATCCCCTGAGTAATATCAATAGTTTTAAATCACCTAAAAGTAATCAAAATTCACGACAATCTGATAGCTTAAATTTATGAGAATTTAATGACGAACGACACTTGAAATAAATGTTTTTCTATGTATTATTTCAGCATTTCCTACAGCAACATGACGTCATACTGCATATGGCAACCGACTTTCATTAGAATGACGAAATATTGCATAGAAAATTAATCTGCATATATCCAGTTTATTTATAAGAATTTACATGATTATTATTTTAAGAATGTTATGTCTACTTGCGGCTAAGTCCATAAGCATTCTCAAATTCGCACTTAAACTATCGAATTCTGACGGAAGATAAGAAAGTTAAATTATATATAAGCAGTAATAATTCTCACATAACGCCAGTATTGCCGAAGACATTCGCATTGAATCATCGAAAGAGAATTAATAGTGAAATTTTTTAATAAGCAACAAGCACGTGCTTTTGTGAAATTTTAAATAAATTAAGTGAAAGTTAAATAAATTTGTTAATCCAATAATGCATCTTAAAAATGAAATGTTTCATGAAGTTCCCAAAACTGAAGAACAAAAATCACATCAGAAAGTGACAATTGTTGGGATTGGAGCTGTTGGAATGGCTGCTGCCTTCAGTGTGCTAGCTCAAGTATGTATTAGAACCTGTGGTGTAACCTAAGTGAGCTTCAGGTTGACTTCAGTTCCCAAAATTCCCTAGATGTACCCATGACCCAGCTCCTGACTCATTGATCATCTCCAACGCATTCAAATGATTTTAGGCAAATTCTACCTTAAGATTCCAGATCCTTTCCTTGTTTGAACTTCTCAGAATCCTTAATACCTGATTATTCAATTCTCCTAGCATTTAAGACACAAAAATCACCATTTCCATTGAATTTCAAGTGATCAAATGATTGGAAATCCCAAAAAGATTTTTAAAATTTTAAAGTTCCCATAAATATTCATTCCAGAATGTCTCAAGTGACATAGCATTAGTCGATGTATTTGAAAATAAGCTTAAAGGTGAAATGATGGATCTCCAGCATGGTTCAAGATTCTTGAAGAATGCAAAAATATCAGCAAGCACAGATTTGTCTGTTTCAGCCGGATCACGTCTGATTATTGTGACGGGTAAGAAGATTATTGGATATGCCATCATGAAATGCAGTATGAAGTAATAAAATTTATATGAAAATTTACAGCCGGCGCACGTCAAAAAGAAGGGGAATCACGATTGGATTTAGTGCAAAGAAATGTAGAGATCTACAAGGGATTGATTCCAAAACTTGTTGAGTACAGTCCGGAAACGACATTGCTGATTGTGTCAAATCCTGTTGACATTATGACCTGTAAGATTTATTGAGAATTTATATCCGAAACAAAACGCTAATTTTTAATTAAATTGAATAGATGTTGCATGGAAATTATCGGGTCTAGCAAAAAATAGAGTCATTGGATCTGGCACGAATTTGGATTCTTCACGCTTTAGCTTTTTGCTCTCTCAAAGACTGAATGTTGCTCCAACATCCATGCACGGTAAATATAATAATATTTGGGGTTGGAGTTCTCTCCCAACCTCCAAACAAAGAGGTTGTGGAATTTTCAAATCCTCAATTTTAAATTAAATACGTGTAGGAATAAGTGACAAACCGGATGAAAGTACACAATTAAGACCAAGGAACAACGAGACATAAGAGAACTATATTTAATGAGAAATTGAGGAAAAACTGGACTTGGGGTTTCCAAATTAACCTTGAAGTTTCAAGATCAATTTTAAGCTTAAAGTTCTTGAATTATTGTCAAATATTCAACTGTTGTGCTTATCAAAACCATACAAATGTCTTAAAAATAATTGTATGGTTTTAATTAAATTTAATAATTGTTAGCAGTAATTTCCGTTCAGCGATTCGACCGACTGATAGTTGATGGTGTTTTGACTTTTAATTGGCTTCCTATGGAAATAGACTTACGTACCAATTTATCTAATAATTTAATACCATACAGGATGGGTTATTGGTGAACACGGTGACTCCAGCGTTCCAGTATGGTCTGGTGTCAACATCGCTGGCATCCGTTTACGTGAAATCAATCCAAATGCCGGTCATGAAGAGAAAGATACAGAGAATTGGAATGATTGTCATAAAGAAGTTGTGGATGCTGCATACGAAATTATCAAGTTGAAGGGATATACATCATGGGCCATTGGCCTCAGTTGTGCTGATATTGCATCATCAATCTTTGACAATACAAATTCTGTTAAAGCTGTCTCGACTTTTGTCCAAGGTATTCATGGAATTGAAAAGGAAGTATTTTTGTCACTGCCGTGTGTTTTAAATGCTAATGGAATTGTTTCTGTTGTTAAACAGAAGTTGAGTGAAGATGAGTTGGCTAAATTACATGCATCTGCTAATTTGATGGATGAAGTTCAGAAAGGATTGCAATTTTAGATAGTTTTTGTACTTTAGTGGATGTAAGGATTATTTATTTTCATACTTTTAAATATTTAACGCCAAAAAATAAGCAACAAGCTTTAAGAATTTCACCATAAAGTCATAAACAAGAATCTGAACGTGTACATTATCCAAAAATAAACACGAGAGATGTCAATAAACTGATCTGTATGCGAAATGCCACGTTTTGTGCTTGGCAAGCTTCTTTTCGGAAGCAATTCAACCGTATCCCCACATTTCCTGGCACGAGAAACCAATTGGAAGTGACTGTATAGTTTAAATAATAATTTTCATAAAATATACAGGTCATAAATTAGTTAATGAATACTGCTTAGTAATAAATTCTGAATCTCTCTCTATTCTAAACTGCTGTCACGTGCTGTTGGAGAAACTTTTCAAGAGTTATGAAATTTAACAATTGTTTGGGATTTTTTGGCACATTAAATACCGGCTTTGGATAGTAGCAAGGTCATTTTATTTCATCAGTTCCTTACCATTCATAGACATTATGCTATAATCATAAACATTTAGAAATAAAGTTAAATTATTTAATTGGAAATGTGTTTCGAAACCTTACAAATGATTTGATATTTAAAGTTCAAAATTTGAACTCTTAAAGTTCAAAACTTGAACTTTAATCTTTCAAATTGAGAAAATACGTTAATTTTTTTTAAACCTCACAAATAATTTGAAGTTCAAAATTTGAACTTTATAGATAAATTTAAAATGAGAAAATTCGTTAAATGTTTTTTAGTCTATTTTTGATTTTTAGTTTAGTTTGATTATGCAATTGTTGAATCATTGCACTATAATGTAACAAACCAGCTTCAACCGATCAAACATCTATTATAATACTGAATTAACTTTATTAACTGCTTTTAGAAACTAAACATGCGAAATTATTCATCATAAATAATTAATATCCCCCATAAAAAAAAAAAATCCATTAAATAAGGCATCTATGGCTTAGGTACCCAATAAAATTTTACACTAGTCGTGAAAATCGTACATATTTGTTCATTCCAGTAATTTACTGTTAAATTGAATGTAGAATATATATCAATTATCGCCTTGTTAAAGAAAAACTTTTTTTTCTCTTCTTTATTCTTGTCTTCATATCTTCATATTTCTTGCGAATAGCGATAATTAAGCAACAAGTATTGATTGAATAATACTCAATTTTCTGCTATGAAGAAGAAGCACATACCACACTTAATACCATAGAGAGAGAAACAAACACATGATAATGAAGGTCAAGATGAGATAAATATGCAATATGCATACATAAGCAGGTCCTCTACGTCAGATTCGTCTACACTTTGGAATTCTTTTTAAAACTCAAGATTTTTTTTAGCATGTTGATGGTGTAAAGGAGACTTTGGATTAGTCATTTTGGATTTTTATTCCGTTTATCATGAATATTTCTGGGAATAAATGTCATTCAAGTTAATTACACGTTTGGTGTCTTATAAGTCATTTGTATGAAGCTTTAGAGAGGTGCTAATGAGTATTTTTGTAAAGATTTCGTTTGGACCTCTTGAAAAAAGTCACAAAATTCTATGAATAGTAAAAAGTTTATGATAGAAAATTTAATTGTGCTAATTGAGCTTTTTCTACGCGATTATTGATCTTAAAGACTTCATTCATTTCATATTTTGCGATATTTTTGCCTCCAGATTGCGATTAGTAACAATTTCTGACGTAAAACTGCGTTCAGGAATAGTTTTTGCTCAAAAGCAACAACTTCTGCCTCAAAAGTACGTTCAGTAACAATTTCTGCATCACAATTACGTTCAGTAACAATTTTCTGCCTCACAAGTGCATTCAGTAACAATTTCTGCCTCAAAAGTGCATTCAATTGCCAATTTCTGCTTCAAAAGTGCGTTCAGTAACAATTTCTGCCTCAAAAGTACGTTCAGTAACAATTTCTGCATCACAAGTACGTTCAGTAACCAATTTTCTGCCTTACAAGTGCATTCAGTAACAATTTCTGCCTCAAAAGTGCATTCAATTGCCAATTTCTGCTTCAAATGTGCGTTCAGTAACAATTTCTGCCTCGACAGGACGTTCAGTAATAATTTCTGCTTCAAAAGTGCTTTCAGTAACAATTTCTGCTTCAAAAGTGCGTTCAGTAACAATTTTCTGCCTCAAAAATGCGTTCAATACCAATTTTCGGCAATGTAGCACTTATAGAACATTTTGGTCACATGAGTCTTTGTATACAGCATAAACTATCAAATTTATCATTGGCACACCCCAAAAATCTTCTCATTAATTCACATAAAATCCCTGCCACAGAGAAGATTATTCAATAATTTACAATTTGACAAGTTCAAATGTTCATAAACTTTTGTGATTGGATCCTCCCAATATAATCATGAAAAATTCCTTTGTTACCAGACAATATAAACCGGTTAGCAAAAAATAAAAGTAAGAAACCACAAAAACCTTTCTCAACTCAATATTTTTTGTTTATATTTTAACATTTTTAAATAAATTATGGCTATTATGGATATACAAGTTATAAAGATTAACAGCCATTATGTTGGGAATACATGTTGATTGACATAATTTGCAAATCTCATTACATTTATTTTTATATATCCAACAATCTTCTCAATGATCATACAGGTGATTTTGTGTATATTGTCGTTATTGAGCAGCGACTCTCCCGAAAAAAAATCACAAACAACTTTTTTCCTCTCATTTCAACTTCTTCTTCTTCTTTTTTATGTACCGCATGCAGTTTTGAAGGTATAAAATGACTTAATTTCCCGCATAAATAAAATGTCATTTAATTAAATTCACAATTAAGTAACATGACAGTTAATAATTCACATTGAATCTAATAATTAATCTCAATATTACCAATTACGATAACTGCAATTACAGCAAAAGTAAACAAATTATTATCAATGTAAGTGACACAGCACAGTCGACTGTGTGTTGAGCATTGAATAAGCGACGACAATCAGAGAAAAAGTGTTGGATTCTCTGAGAAAAATTGAGAATGTGAAACAGGCAAAAATGTGTTTGTTATAAGGTATAGAGTGAGAATATTGAGAATCGATCGTTCATTACCAGTTCAGCATTCGTGGCAGCAAGAATAAAAAATCTTACATCTTTCCCTTACCAATATCCAGCACAAATGGAAATTTTTTAGTCATTTTTGTTTTAATTTTTAAGTCACAAAAGTTTGTTGCTGTTAAGAAAGTTTAATTATAGTTGTTAAGGAGTTGAAGTGAAGATATAATAAATGAAAGGAGAAGAAAAGAAGGAAATAGAAGAAATTTAAAAAATATAAAAAGTTTCATTCAAGTGTGCCAAATAATTCAATGGAATTTATAGTTCATGCAAAAATGTTTATTTCTTGTTTAAAACGTTAAGTGATTGAATAAGTGCCTTAGAAAGTGGAACCGAAATCGCGTCTAAAGTTTAACTTCGGTGGCTGTGATATTTAATAATATTAAAATATATATTGTCGCCATTCCCTTTATGATATATTTTGTACCGTACCTAACACAAAAGTTACATATGACAAAAAAAGTGAAATTTCTGGTTGAAATGAATTGAAGTCTGTGCCACAAATAATTGTATAAAAATTAGCATTGCTATTTATTATTTTTATGTGCGAAGTTTCCTCTATCTCATTGTAAATAAATGACCATCTCATATTCAGCAGAAGTCCCAAATGGCAGTGCATTTGGGTGCTTTTGGAAAATATTATGGAAGTGAGTTTTAATTACATTTTAATGACTAAATTTCTAATATTTTGTGAAATTTTTTCGTCGTTTTTAAACAAAGTCAACGAATGCAACGAGAAATTTAATTAATTAAATCAGCTTTTAGCTTAGTCGAATGCTAATGAGTCCGATACTCACAATATCTTCTATCATATTTACATGCCTTCCTTTTCAAATAAAAATCGTCGCCAATTTTGTATCATCATTATGGAATATATTATTATCAGATAGATTTGAGGCAATTAAAATATTTCCCGTGATTATCGCTCGGTTGACTTTCTTAATTAGCTCTATTTGACTTCTTTTACAACTGAACGCTTTTAAATTTTAACGTTTTACATAAATTTAAATATTTTTCGTCAAATTTTCGTTAAAAATTCAACGAAATTAATTTGTAAACAATAAAATTAATTGCAAAAATTGCAATTAATTGAGTTATTAAAGCTATTAACAAGCACTCAGATTTCTTCAAACAAAAGTTGTGTAGGAAAACAAATTGATTGTTATCAAAAGCTGTGATACAAGGCACGTGACTTGGCGTAATTAAAATGCAACAATTTTGTGAAATTTTCTTCATCGAGCAAGCTTATTTTCCTGTCATGAAATTCTGTGAGTTATAGACACATTCATAAGTAATAAGAATTTTATGAATCAACAGCTTAATAGCACCGAGTCAATCTGATCAGATGAATTGTTGATATCGTATACATAACTTAAAATAAAATGAAACTTGATACAAATCGAGAGTTCTGTTGAGCTTGAAAGAGCGATAAATCAACAAAGAATACAATGATAAAGCCAATGAATCAGATGACAACATCAACATACAAAAAAAGATCAAAAAAACATTATACAGACCTTGTTAATTACTCGATGCACAAGTGAATGTTTTACTATTTTATATGGCAGTAACTGCAAGTGTATAATGCCACCATCTCATGTATTTTAAATACTATAATGATTTTACATAATGATGCAATTTTTATTTGCCGTATAAATACGTATAACTTTTTCGGAAAGTAACTACACGCACAGCATGAGAGAAGAAAACAATAAAAGTGCAAAATAATATCTCTTCTTAATCTCTGGATTGTATAATGTTCAACAAAAATATAAATTAAGATTTGCGCATCATTCAATGTCTAATGGATTTCTAATTTAACATCATTGTTGTTCAACAGACGATTAAAAAATACTTTTATACAAGTTCAAATTGCACAATATAATTTCAATAATAATAATATTCGGAAGACGATTACACGAGGAGGGAAATTCCGATATCTGAGACCATTAATCAATCAAGCTTGCTGTTGTTCATGATCTTCGATCGGCACGTCTCGTTATTAGAATAATGAATTTAAACAAAAAATATTCAAGTTAGAAGGCTTTTTAAAAGTTGATAATAAATGCGCATTTTTTTGTGTTGAATTTAAGTAAATTTTTGTGGGAAAGGTTAACAGATCTGAAGAACAGCTTGAGATGTGAATAATTTACCGACTCATTTAAAGTTTAAAATTTATGATCTTGAATTGTATTATCAATGATATTGCGAATGATTTGAGACTTTATCTCATGTCCTTTAGAAATATGTAAACAAATTCAAGATTGTCTTAGCTAGGTGGGTCAAAAATGCTTGAATGTCAAGGGGTATTATTAGATTTGTTAGCAATTGGGTTGGGTGTGAGGTCTGTGTCATTTCTTGTGGGTTATCGAGGTGCCGGATTAATGCCAAATATTCATCATACCCAACTCCACATTGACTTGATGCCAAAACTGTTCCACTTGTATAATCCGCGGACATTTCAATTGTAAACAACTCCAAGCTCTAAATCCATAAATCCCAATAGGAAATTACGAGATTAGGAGTCAAATGAGAGAAAAGAAATGGCTTTGTTTTGCTCATATTTCCGCCAGTGAAGTCCGGATTTAAAAAATTAAACAAATGAGTCGATTGGAAAGCATGCCGTACAGCACAATATTGCATGCATTTAAAAACAATAATATACAAATTCGTAATTACCTTCACACTTAAAAAATAAATATACAGTAGGAACAAAAATTGTAGAAATTATAAATCATATGAGATTTGTTGATCTGATAAGAACTTAATGACAGTAAATTGCGAGCTTATTTTTTGACATAAAACTTATTTTTAAATGCTTATGAAAAATTGTTTAACAACAGAAATGATTCTTAATTATTCATAAATCTCGGTACACAATTTTCAATGTCAACGTAATACTACACATGCTGAATTGATGAAACAAGCAATGATTATGCGATAATACCGATGTTAATGTGAGAGACTCGACTATATTCACATGAAGTTAATTCTTAAGTTTCAATTTGTTTTCCCACGACAATTATATTCAGTGCTATTTTGCGTCATCTCACAGCTTTTGTACTCAAAAATTATATTCATCGATTGCATGTATCCGAAACTAATTGAATTTGTTTCTATATGTGTAGGAAATTGCTGATAACAAGTGTTGCATTAGTATTTAGACAGGAGAAAATAAGTTAATTTTAAGTCAATTTACTAACTAAAAACCGTAACACATAAAAAAATAGGATGAGTGCCAATAAAACTAATCAAGTAACTTTCATTTTTTAATGTCCAATACAGGTGGCGTGGTAGTGTATACAAATTAGTATGGCGTGAACTTCTCGCTTATTTGGGATTATATTATTCAATAAATTTTATATATCGATATGCTCTTGATCATGATCAAAAACGGTAGGTTTTCAACTTCGTACAATCAGTAAGTCTTATCTATTTTTGTATAGCGAGTGATTTAAATGCTCGAATAAAAGAGAAGGCGAAAGGAACATTCTGAATGGCAAATAAAAAAAGAAAAGCATGGACTTAGAAAAAAAAATTTAATTTACAAGAAACAAAGACAGTGATGTGGCCAGATTAAAGCTTTATTCACATATTACTCAGGGTTGAAAATCTGTTGATGAGTGTATTTATAGAGTATATCCAATTAATTAGCTAGATAATCCTAATTTATTTATATATCTAATGATGTTCAAGTAATTGCTGGATTTTGCAAATAATTTATTTGACGATTTTAATGAAGCTTCTGTAATGGTAATTTTATAGGATTGCTGTTGATTCTAGAAGATGTATTGAATTATTTAATGCTTGTTACTAAGAGAAGAAGCTTTACTTACAATAAAATACGTCTTAACTCTTTGAAATTTAAAATTAAACTAAATTCAGAATTAGAATGAAATTGAAAAGTGAACAAAAATTCTAAAAAGTGAGCGAAATTTTTTTAAAATTTACAAAACCGTTAAAATTTGAATTCTACAAAATCGTTACTTGTAATTTGAACATCAGCTCCACAGATTTAAAACCCTAGATATAAATTTGCTCTCTCTTTTTCGATTATTATTTCATCCAACTCACTCAAATTGATTGTTTAATTACAGCTATTTTCAAAAAGTATCGGGTTATGTCTATGATAATTTTAGGTAAAGATATTTCTTCAAAATTGCATGCAAACAAAATTATCAGCTTTTGGAACTTACAATTACACATTACCTATTAAAATTAATTTTTTAATTGCATTGCACGAATAATTTTAGTATTTTAAGAGGGTCTCTCTTGCTCAACTTTATTATAAGCATGCTCGTTTAACTCATGCTTCATCATACTATTGTGCTTGCACAAATTTGTGTTTGCTTACTTGGTTTACATTTAAATTGAATAAAAATGTGTGTATGTTTCTACTTTTTATTATATTTATAACATTTTGAATATGTTTATATAAAATATATTGAGTCATGAACAGTAAGAAGAGGACAGAACATGTATTGTATGCATTAAAATGTCAACACGAGTTCGTAGGTAAAAGAAGTTGTTGCTTATTGATGTTTTTGTAATTAATGACTGTCAATATACTCGTTCTACGTATAACTGTTGCGAAATAAGCTTCTGCCAGCTGCATACCTTGCAAGTTTATACGGTCATTTCTCTTTCGAAGTATAAATCAAACCGGAAAGATAATTCAAATTGAAATGGAAAGGCATAGTTCTGTAGAACACGTCACTTTAACAGAAACCTTGAAAGTGAGAAAAAGAATTGTAATTGGAACTGAAAATGATTTTCTAGACTAGACTCATTTTAACTGAGATTAAAATTCCTCCGGAAGTGATTTTGGCATTTAACGTAGTCATTTGCCCAGTCTAAATTACATGATTTGAAAAATTTTGCAGGGTTCTCGGTTCACCAAGTCTGAACTCAAAAGTATTCATTATCAAATGGACAAAATCACCCAAATTATCTATTTTTAGACCAGAACTGCGTATCCAAAAATTCTTCTCATTGAAAAAACTTCAAACATCTCTAATTGGGTGATTCACATGACAAAAAAAAGCAATCAAATATTCTTAGTTATGGCTAATTTAACCTCATAATCTGACCGTATCTCTTTCCACATCAACCAAAAAATTCTTTTCAATAAAATATTCAATCGACATGACTTGACTACTTAAACAGAATAGGACCGACAAAAAATATTTTAATTATTGCTTCTGGATGTCCAACTTATTATGATTATATAATAGTTCACAAAAAAACAAAAAATAAATGTTAAGCACACAAATTCACATGCAAAGTCATTTACTTTATGTCCACCAAGTGTATTCATGTGTGAAATGTGCATGAAATGTATTAAGCACATAGCGCAACAAACTCTATTTTTTTTTTGTGGGTCGCACTCGAATTTAATAAAATAACAGATATGTTTACATTATTGAATGTAGTTTTTGCGTTTTAAATAAAATTATCGGAAGTTTTTAGTTTTAAACACACTTTTATCACTCATAAAACATTTTATTTTTTTACTCATCTTTAAGGATTATTTAAGGCTTAACACGCGCCTGAAATCTTACCAATGAATCATCTTTTTTAATTTATTAAAGCTGAGTAGCGCCTTTGTAATCAATAAAAAAAAAATATTTCTGGTTTAATAGAAGAAGAAAAATTTCTTGAAAAGAATTCAAAACAAAACAAAAAACTAGCTTTTGGAATTTCCAAACAATAAGAGAATAGCTGTCAGAGTTAGAAGTGGCTTGAGGAACATTCAAAATAATAATGATTTTATCTGGGGAAGTTTATTTTTTTGGAAACTATTTTTTTGGAATTCAATTATTTGGAAAATAAAATTTTGGAATAGAATTATTTGGAAAATAATTTTTTGGATTTGTTATTTTTTGGAACGGATTTTTTGGCATTATTTTTTTGGAAAATAATTTTTTGGAAAAACCTTTTTTGGAAAATATTTTCTTGGAAATTTTTATTTGGAAAAACTTTTTTTGGAAGAGAAATTTTTGGAAAGTTCAAATCTAATAAATTTTAGCTTGTAATTTAATTTGTGGAATATTTGTTCGGCGCATTTTTTATGATTTATCAGTACTAAATTAATGTCTTTTATATGAAAAGTTCTCTAACTTTCAGTCATGATTCATTATGCATGAAAATTTTATAAAAATTGCAAAACTCGTCGACTTATTGATCGAAGGATTTAAGCTCATTTTTGATCCGTAAATGATTAATAGATAACAGTTTTCCTACCACAAAACCAAATCCAGTAAGATACCGATCACTTTTAGACCATAAAATTAACATCAAGTTAAATCCAAGTCATTCAAACTTAAAACACATGATCTACTAAGATCGTAGTCAGATACTCTGCCCAAATACAAAATCCAGCAATGTATAAGTCACTATTGTTCTCATGACTGAAAGTTAGAGAACTTTTCATATAAAAGACATTAATTTAGTACTGATAAATCATAAAAAATGCGCCGAACAAATATTCCACAAATTAAATTACAAGCTAAAATTTATTAGATTTGAACTTTCCAAAAATTTCTCTTCCAAAAAAAGTTTTTCCAAAAAAATATTTTCCAAATAAAAATTTCCAAGAAAATATTTTCCAAAAAACGTCTTTCCAAAAAATTATTTTCCAAAAAAATAATGCCAAAAAAATCCGTTCCAAAAAATAACAAATCCAAAAAATTATTTTCCAAATAATTAAATTCCAAAAAAATATGTTCCAAAAAATTCCGAGCCAAAAAAATATTTTCCAAAAAAATATAGTCCGCCATTTTATCTGACAAGATCTAATGATGTATCAGTTTTCTGATTAAAACAAAAACATTGAATGAATGTGTTTTGGCAAACCTTGATTGGCGGAGTTGATATCAGGGAGGGGAATTAGCTAGATAGACAAGTTTAAATGAAAATTTGGAATTGTTAAGCATTTAAATTTAAATAATTTTGAACAAGTTTTTGCTATAGAAGCTTAAACTCAGTGGTGGGCAACCTTATATTCTTTGAATCATACCTTGCTGGTAAGCCTCGACCGGAACCATACATGGTTTACGGCATTTACAAATTCACACTATTGGGCCACGGTAAACAGATTGCCCATAACTGCAAAAAACCAACTATTTTTAATATTTTAAAATTAAGATTGAAACTCCGAGTTGTTAATGCATTTTAGATGCGCAGGTCTGCCATTTTCAGATTTGCAATTTCGTTTGCTGTCCAAAGGTTTTGGATGAACTTCAAAAAGATCCAATCAAGTAAACACTTTCAAAAATTCAAACCAAAGAAATTATTTTTGTGTTATTATCAGCCTTTAGTTTAAGATCAATTCCAATCCCTGCATCTCCATTCATATCGATAGCTTTTAAGAAAACATCCTGGTTTCATCCATTTGAATTCTAATCTAAATTTTTGATAAATTCATCTAAATTTAAATTCTAATCTCGAATTCATTAAAATTCTAATATTTAAAACACTTCCATATCTATCCTTTACCTATCTCATGGACAAAATCTTAAAAAATTTGAAGTATTCTTTACGATTCTTTCAAGTTTTTTATTTGTTTTGTAAACATTCTAAACATCGAATAGTTTTAAGACATAAAACATATACTAACCGTTAATTCCAAAAATCTCTGCTTTATTATCATCATTTTGACAAATTGCCATTCATCCATTGTAGCCATTTCAAGGAATAATACTTAACAAATTCAAAATCCGACAAAAGAAATTCAAGAGGCTTTCAAGCCAGCTTCAAACTCTGACAAATGTCTCGCTTCTGCGAAATTGAAAAGGAAATTTCCAAAACAAAGAGTTGAAAGAAATTTTTCTTCTTAGTTTAGTTGCGAAATTCCCCCAGAAGAAGTTATAATAACATCTAAATGTGTGTCACAAGTTAATTTACGTGAATGGCGATTAGTTCATAATTTTTCATTAGATTTGTTTCATGTTTGCATGAAAATTATCAAAATGTACATGTCTATCCAATAGCTTTGTGACTGGAGATCATACTATTGTGATGTGTTTTGTATGTGACGTCAGTTACTCATGGATAAATGTTAGTTTAAGTGTTTTTTTATTTCTTGTCATGAGAATTCTTTATTGAATATTTTTTTTCTCAATAAAATAAATGTGAAAAAAAAAAAAACAAAACCAGAAATAATTCTGTGGGTAATGCCTTTCCACCTTGTGTTTGTTTCTTGTATAATTTTATATTTTTTTCAATAAAATTTGATTTGGGTGAATGTGGTTTATGTGTGTGATATCATAAATACCATAAATTGAGCGATTTCTGATGCTTTTAAATTATACCATCATGCTTTATTTTATTTATTATGCAAGGCAAAATTCATTTATCAGCATACTGCATAATTCATCATAAGTTTTTAATTTTCCAAATTGGATAATGAGACTTAATTGCACGAAATTATGTTTTAAATAAAATTAAGTTTATAAATTTGGGTCACTAGATCAAAATAAAAATTCTATTTTTTTCTACCTTTATCAATTTTTTTATCTATTGGGGTCTATCATGGCACAGAAATCATTCAATGCTATTTTCAGCTTCTATCAACAGTTAAATTTTTACACATTTTCTTACTCTTATGTCTGACCTAGTTTTCTTTTTCTTGAATTCTAAAATTTTTAATTACTATACGAACCAAAAACTTTAGCGTTTTCGAAAAAGTGCGGCTGTACTTTGGAGCACAAAGTGAATCAATTCCAATGTCCTTTGTACTGGGCTTTTATGTAAGCTTGGTCGTTAAACGATGGTGGGAGCAGTATAAATTATTACCATGGCCAGATACTCTCGCTCTGTTTATCAGTGCTGCGATTCCAGGGAATGTAAGCTTAACTATTGAACCAATTTATCTTTTCATACAAATGTTTTTGAAACTTACACAAAATTTACAAATTTTATGAAATTTTCGAGATTTTAGAACTTTTATTGAATATTTTGAGAAACATGTTCACTTCACTGTCTTAGACTATGTTTACTGTCTATTATCTTGCTTAATAAGTACTAAATCCATTTTAATATCAGTAAATTCTATTAAATATGAAATTTCTATGAAGTTTCAATGTAAACAATGAAAAAAGATTGACTTGAAGTTAGCTCCAAATCTAAATTATCTTTCAAAATTCAAAAAATAATTGTAACGGATAAAATCATTTGTATGAAAAGATAATCTACAAATCATTGGACACTCCATTAACTCAACAAACAAAAATATTGTAGCAGGAGCTTGGTAGATTAATGAGACGAAATATAATGAGATATATGGTCTTAGCATATGTGATAACCTTACAGCGAATTTCATTGCGTGTAAAGCGACGGTTTCCAGGACTTCAACATCTCGTTGATTCCGGTCTCATGCTTGAGAGTGAGAAGAAAATTTTTGAAATTATGGATTCAAAAAGTCCAATGTCCAAGTAAGCAGAACATACATATATTCTAATAGCCATAATGATAATTGTTAAATATTGACATTAAATATTAATAGATATTGGATGCCATTAGTCTGGTCAACAAATATTATTAACCGTGCCAGAAAAGATGGTCTTATAACGTCAGATCATATTGTACAGACGATATTGGTGAGTTGTTGATGATGAATAATGTTTTTGTTAAATGATTAAATCTATATGACATTGTGTCTCATCGGTAGATGGAATTATCTGATATAAGAAGAAGACTTGGTGCACTTATAGGTAATAATGATGATTGGTGTCAATTTACTGATTCATCTTGTTAACAATAAAATTTCTTTTTTTAATATTTAGGATATGACACAGTGTCAGTTCCACTTGTTTATACACAAGTCGTAACATTAGTTCTTTATACATATTTTATTGCTGCTTTAATGGGAAGACAAATGGTTCCTGCGCAAGATACCGCAGATGGTAAAAAATACGAGGATCCTGATTTATATTTCCCACTATTTACAGCTCTCCAGGTTTGTATACAGTCACATGATACAGACAAGTTCTTTAAAAATTAAAATAATCTTTTATTCATAAAGTTTTGTTTTTACGTCGGATGGCTTAAAGTTGCTGAGGTACTTATAAATCCATTCGGTGAAGACGATGATGATATTGAATTGAATTGGCTGATTGATCGTCATATAAAGGTGAAGAAAACAATAATTTGTAAATAAATGAAAAAAATTTCAAGGTCCAAGACATATTTTTTATTATCGTTCGAAAGGCTTCATACATGATTGTTGATGAGATGCATGAAGAACATCCAGAGTTGTTAAAGGATCAATATTGGGAAGAAGTTGTACCGAAAGAGCTTCCATATACAGTCGCATCAGAGCATTATCGACGACATGAGCCGAAAGGTTCAGCAGAGACTTACAAGGTCAAAGAAGCTGATGCTGTTTATGCAAATATTATGCCTCATAAGAGAAGTCTCAATGACGATGTATATGCTGATTACGAGAGTGTAGATACACCTATGGTTGAGCGCAGAAAGAATTGGTTTAGTCGACAAATGCATAGGATGGGATCACTAAGAAGTTCATCCACTGCTTATTCCTCTGGTGGAATTTTCAATCGAAATAGGCTGAACTCTGGTAAGTTGCTTATTATTATTGTCTGTAAATATGGGACGTCATTTATGAATGAACCCTAAAGTTCTTCGTACCTAAACAATTACATTAATTATTGAATATTTATCATGTCACAATTGAGAAGTCTACTCGAGCCCCGAAGCAGGCTTAACGCCGCATCATTTGCACCATCCAACAGGCAAGATAAGTCGAAAGTCTGGTCGAAACAGACAACTGTTCAAACAAAGTAAGTTACTTTTATTATTTCAAAAGACACAATGTAATTAAGAATTGCGTTTAAGGTTACTAATTGACACAATTTTAATATTTTATTGCCCTCAATTAACTGACAATGTTTTTGGATATTCTTTGCTTTTTAACAGATTCTAAGGGAAATATACTTAATGGGCAAATGGTACCAAGAGTTCGTGAACGTGTTCCGACGCCAGAAAATGACAGTCACAGAATGAACATTAATAGCACTTCCAATAATAATCCGTTTACATTACCATCAATCTCATCTAGTGTTGCATTAGCAACATCACAACTTGCAACAAATCCCACAATATTTCCTTCAAACAACAATTCAGTTCCGATATTGGGAACACTACTTCTGTCACCTATTAAAGAATCTGATTCTGTCAATAACACATTATCGTCCGGATCGTTAGCCACAATGACATCTAATAAATCAATATTACCACTTAATATTACATCTACAAATGCACAATTTGGATCACAATTTGTCATTCCGGCTAATTCTAATCAAGATCTTGAGAATTTTGTTATGATTCCAACAACCACAACAATAACACAAAATGAAAATGAATTAATTCCTGTTCATACAGTTCCATTAGCAATTACAACGACAGCAAGTCAGACGTCTGCAGTAATTACCGAATTTCCAGTTGATCATACTGATTCCGTTAGATCGAGGGGTACAACTCCAAGATTAGAAAATTTATTTGGTGACGTAACAGCATCACCAGCTCTAAAGAATAAAATCGAGAGACAACAGTCATTAGATTCTGAGAATGTAACCACAAATGTAGATAATAATAGCAATTCATCAAACTCTACACTTTCTAGGCGACCTGCTAAAGTCAATGGCAAGAATGGTGAAGTTTATGTATAATGAAGACATTGTAAATTATGAAAAATAATAAAATTTATTTTATTTTCAATGAACCTTGGCTTCTTTTTGTTATTTCTTCATGGACTTCATTATAATTAATTAAATTAAGTTTTTTCAGGTGAAATACGTTAAGGAAAAATTTAAAAAATTCAAATTTCTGCGAATCGCAAAGTATCAAAACTGAGCAACAATTCAAATTCATTTTGACCGTTGTATTATCTTATTAATAAACATAGCAAGCAGATCCTCAGGTAAGGAATCAATTTAGGATATTACACAAGACTATCTGGCTAAAGTAAACTATAGTTAATTAATCATTGGACAACAATTAATTGAATTTTCTAAATGATAGTAACGGTCGCTCAAAATTTGAAATAATTGCTTAAAAGTGAGCACCGAGAAAAATAATAAAAGTGACATGTCAACAAATAGAGTAAAATTTTAAGAAATTAAGGTATAATCCGGATAAATCCGAAGACTACAATTAAGGACACGTCAAGATAAGATAACAACAAATAATCATGCACAATAAGCTATTCATTTTCTGCTCCGTACTCCTATCAATTTTAAATATTATTCAAGCCGATGAGCATAATCATATTGTAAGTAGTAATTACTCATGAAAATCATGACCTGTACTTAATTATATTAAGTATAACAATTGTTGATTTATCTTACAGTATGAAGATCATGAAGAAGTAGTTCTGTGGATGAATACAGTTGGTCCATTTCACAATAGACAAGAGACTTATGGATATTTTTCATTGCCGTTTTGCGTTGGCAGTAAACAAAGTATCTCACATTATCATGAGACGATGTCTGAAGCTCTTTTAGGTGTAGAATTAGAGTTTAGTGGATATGCAATTGATTTTAAAGACAGTGTGCCTAAAGGAACTGTCACATGTATGGTTGAATTGGATGAAGAGAAATATAAGGCATTTGTATATGCTGTAAAGAATCATTATTGGTTCCAGATGTATATTGATGATTTGCCAATATGGGGAGCAGTTGGAAAGGAGCATGAGAAGAAATATTATATCCATACACATAAAAGATTTGATATCGGATATAATGGCAAACAAATTATTGATGTTAATTTAACTAATGAGCATGAACAGCTTCTGCATGTTGGAGCTAAAATCTCATTTACATATGAAGTCAATTGGAGACCATCAACTGTAGAGTTTAAGGATCGATTTGATAAATATCTTGATCCAAATTTCTTTCAACATCGCATCCATTGGTTTAGCATATTTAATAGCTTTATGATGGTCATTTTCCTTGTTGGACTTGTCTCAATGATTTTAGTTAGGACACTACGTAAAGATTATGCTCGATACAGTAAGGATGAAGAAATGGATGATATGGAAAGAGACTTAGGTGATGAATATGGATGGAAAAATATTCATGGTGATGTCTTCCGATCATCATCGTATCCAATTCTATTCACATCATTAATTGGTTGTGGATATCAACTGACCAGTGTCGTTCTTTGTGTTATTTGCTTTGCCATTATGGGCGAATTATATACTGAGTAAGTCAAGTTGACTTTTCTTGTTATCAATATTGTTATTAAATAATTTATCTATTTATAGACGTGGATCGTTGTTATCAACAGCGATATTTGTTTATGCAGCAACATCACCAATTAATGGCTATTTTGGCGGTTCTCTTTATTCAAGAATGAGCGGAAAAGTTTGGATTCGTCAAATGCTCTTATCAGCATTCCTTATACCAATGTGTATCTGTGGTACTGCATTCCTTATCAATTTTATTGCAATCTATTATCATGCAACACGTGCAATTCCTTTTGGAACGATGCTTGCTGTAACATGCATTTGTCTTTTTGTGATTTTACCATTGACAATGGTCGGTACGATTGTTGGAAGAAACTTAAGTGGCCAACCTGATCATCCATGTCGTGTAAATGCTGTTCCACGACCAATTCCTGAGAAGAAATGGTATATGGAACCAGTTGTCATCACTTTATTAGGTGGAATTCTCCCCTTTGGCTCAATTTTCATTGAAATGTAAGTTAATCTTCTGGATTTAAATCTTAATCGTGGGATTTAATTTTTAATCTAATCCATCATTTCAGGTACTTCATTTTCACATCATTTTGGGCTTATAAAATTTACTACGTGTATGGTTTCATGCTTCTCGTGTTCTTGATTCTAATCATCGTTACTGTTTGTGTAACAATCGTGTGTACATACTTCCTTCTTAATGCCGAAGATTATAGGTGGCAATGGACTGCATTTTTGTCTGGAGCTTCTACGTCCATTTATGTATATATTTATGCCTTCTATTATTTCTTCTTCAAAACCAAGTAAGTCATTGTATCTACCTTCATACTTATAATGTCACTAATTATGTCTAATTCACAGAATGTACGGGCTGTTTCAAACTGTCTTTTATTTCGGATATATGGCAATGTTTAGTGGAGCACTAGGCATGATATGTGGAACTGTAGGATATATTGGTACTACTTATTTTGTAAGAAAAATCTATTCAAATGTGAAAATTGATTAATTATTTAGATAATGTGCAATTAATAAATTAAATTCAATAAAGTTTGTGAGTGAAATCCAAAAGTAACAATTAATATACCTGAATGTTATCAATCTAGTACTGTAAAAATTCAAATAAGAATCATGACCTGTCTCAAAACAAAGATAAGTTTCCGAAGTTACAAACTTTTTGACGTATAAGTGTCAAAAATCATTCCCTAGAAACTCTTACTCAGACTCTTGATATTTTCTTATCACTCTTGTTGCGACTGTATTAACGGAACATTACATAGAAGCAATAGTATTTTACAGTACAACTCATCAGTTATTTGAGTTAAATTTGTGGTTCAGTTGTGTATATTTATTTACTCTGAGAGATTTTCGAGTATATTTTTTTTTTGGATCAAAATAGAAGAAAATTAACAAAAAATGGATACAGACTTGTTATTGTAAGTATTAATTAATGAAATAAACTAACAGTGATAAATGATTATGGATATACTTCACCTGACAATCAGTTTTATAAATATTTTGTTATCTCGTGCTCTTGAACTCTCTCTTAAACTTTATTTGTGAATCATATATTCAAACTATTAATTAATCTGTGTGATTAATCAGTAATTATGATTCAAAATCCAAAGATTTCACAGTGTGTTAAGCCTTTATCATCAACTCGAATATTTGTTATCATCATTGATCTCGATTCTAATATTTCTTGTTGCTTTGCATCTAGTTCTTCCTGAACATCTAGAGAGAATATTTCATTTTATTATCTGAATAATTAATAAATGCTGTTCAATGCTTACTGTCAACAATAAATTGTCGTGAACATACTTCAAATGATAGTTTATTGATGAAATATTCATTAGATATTGGAAGAATCTCATCCGTTAACAGAAGTTCCATATTTCCATAATCAATGAAAAATACAATGACACCTTTGGGATCGGAATCAAGTACAATAGCTCGATACCAAGATCCGTTGTATTGTCCTAATACAATTTCATTTGTCCTATAAAAAAAGTAAATACTTTTAACCTTAATCTTATCAAATTTAGAATTGCCACTTACTTTGGCAGGTATTCACGATAATCTTCAGATATACATGGTCGATACTTTTCAATCTCGCTTTCCATGAACTCATAGAAGTTGGCAATTAATTTCTTATCCTCAACAAATGCTATAATATTCGGTGGCTGAACAATAGTCTGTAATTTGACTTTAATATTCTTTGCTTTTGGCCATTCATGAGTCTTTAAGTTACTCATTGAGAAGAATTTTTCTGGTTTACTTGTGATAATATCATGACATGCCTTCTTTAGTGGAACTACCTCAAAACTTTCCGAAATTCGCAAATTCTTCAAGTTTTCAATAGCTTCGAATGAATGCTGTATTTGTTTAATCGTATCACCTAATCCATCATCAAAAGTGTCGTCATTAAAGGAACTTGTGATGGAAAGTGTTCCTACGACTGTATCATTTTGTGTAATATTGCTATTAACTTTAATCATGTCACTTTGTTGTTCCAATTCATCATTTTCCTTCTTTGGTTCACTTGTTTCCAATTGATTCTCCGTCCCGTCCAATTGAATCTCATTCTGTTCATCCAATTTTTCATTGTCAATGGAACTAGCTGATGTTTCTTGTGCGATTGGTATTAAATCACTAATAATTTGTGTAAACATACAAGATTGATAGACTTTTTCTAACATTTGTGTTCATAATAAGTAAGTACTTACGGCAATGGAAAGCAGATGTAGCGATGATTGGGAAAATCTTCGATTTGACATTTTTGTGAGCAATAGGATTCAATGCGACATCGAGCACAGCTTAATTTCGATGGATTATTGCATTGAGCGCAATACCATTCATTATCTTCTGGTTGGGACATAGTTTTGAATTGTTTTCGTTATTTAATGTGAATTAATTTAATTAATTTTATTTTGGTCAACATAACCTAACAAAGTTGTTTAAAAATATGTGTGATTGTATTAGTTAACGGCTTTGTAAAATTTGATCTTCCTGTTTTGAAGAACCGATTCATATTTTTTGAATTTTAAAATGTCGGTTTTTACAAAATTTAATTTAAGAAATTATTGAGAAAAAACTGGGTTACTAAACTTTAAAAAAAATCACAGTGAACTGTGTTTCTGAATAATTATTAAAAAAAAAATCAATATTTTTAAACAGAGACAATATAATGGAGGACAATGAATTTATGGACAGAAATTATGGTACAACAGCCGGATCAAGCAGCTATAAAGAAAGAAAGACAGCATCTGTTACATACTGCTTACACGGAAAACTCGCGGGTGATTGCTGCGAATCAGATTCATTGAAAATTAAAACAATTCAAGACGGTGAGTTCATTCATTCATTTTCATACTATTTATAGACATGCTGAAATTCCTCTCTTGATCATAATGATGTCAAGTTAATTTATGTTGATGTATTCTGAATAAGTACAAACAGAAAATAAGAAATAGAAAGAAGAAAAAATGCTTTTTAAATTTAAATTTCGATATCCTACAGAAAATGAAGCTTTTTTGCTTAAACAAAGAAGAAAATCTTGAAGGAAAATGTTTGGAAAAATCTTGCCTTTGACCTACAATAATATCCATATTTAAAAAGCTTGCCAAAATGAAAATACTTAGAGCAACGAAAATAAAATAAGTTTTATAATAAAGTGAGGCACAACAAGCTAACAAAGTCCGTAAAAATGCTTCTCAGGCAATAAAAGAAAATATGAAGGAAAATACGAAGAAAATAGCAATTTTCGTCGTGAAAAAAGAACTGAAAACAAATTCACCAATTTATTATTAACTTTATTTATTTTTATAGTATTTCCTTGCCATTGTTTCGAAAAATTGATTTCACATTGCCTCTTGAAGCTTTATTTTTCAATTTAAAGTCTTAGTCTCTTTTTCTTCTATCGCTTCATTTCTCTTTTGATGACTTTTATGCCTTTAAGCTTCGTAGGAAAAAATATAATGAGAAAGGCAAAAAAAAGCTCTTTTTTACTTGCTCGATATAGCATCAAACAATTCACTTCAACATTTATTATTTGTGGGTTAATATCTGAAATAAATTTATTACATTCCAAATGCCTAAATATCACGGATGAGAAGGAATAAAATAAAATTTAGAATTTCCTTTTTTTGATGAAAAATAATTTTCTTCTTTCCTCGGTACAAATGCGATATATAAAGCTTTTAACGGATTTTTAAAATGAACATGTGATATTACAGCTGTTATGGCTGGGTGGATGCGTGAACTTGTCATCAAGAGCGACTGATTGTTTGAATTTTATTTACATTTTCTGTGTATATCTAAATGTCTTTTATTTGGAGGTTGAATTTTAAATTAAATTTGAATTTTCTTAAATTCTTTCAAGATTTTTAAAGAATTGTCGTTAAGTAAAGATTTGAAACAGTTTCGTTCAGTTTGAAAAGAACTCAAAAGTTCGTTAAATTTTTTGAACCTAAGAATTTCAAATCTTCATAAACCGTTATTTTGAACTAAATTTTTGAATTTGAATTTTCAAGATGTTTTGAAACTTTGAAAAATCGTTATTTTGAACTAAATTTTTGATCTTGACAAAATCTGTTGGAATGCTATAAATTATGAATTTCAAAAATCCGTTAATGTTTTCAATTCTTTACTTAACCTCGAGCATATTAAGAGGATGATTTAAATTCCTAATAACCACTGTCACTTAAACAAATAAAACACCCAAACAAAATGACCACATTAACCTTAATCCGAAGCGCTTTAATCACTCATAAATCTGGTGACTGCTGGTGACTTTTCCCCAAGAATTTTTTTATTCATTTTTTTCTTTGTTTCCTCATAAGAAAGGTCTATGCCACTTTCCCTCTCATTATTTTTTGTGTCTTACAAGAGCAATAGCAAAAAAATATAAGTTGTGCCTTAAAAAAAAAGAAATGTGTATGAATAAACACACGAAAAAGTATGAAGGGAAAAGCTGAAATGCGGGAAAAAAGTTAATATGTTTATGTGGCGATAAGTCTTATTTCTCCGTGTATCATGTGCGCCTTTTATACCCAGCTAAATAGGTCTTGTTTCATAGTTAAATTTTTCTTTCATCAACATAATATCTTCGTACGCAATACGTTCATTGTTGCGATGAGCAGCACAACAGTTTATAAATGACAGGGGATCATTAGACAACGGAGAAGGAAGTAGAAGAAGTAGAAAAAAAAGAGATTGAAATGAGAAGGGAAAATGAAAAATTTAACTTGTGTGTTGTGTAATTTTCAGCTCATTGCCATCGTGCTCATCGTAGAAACCAACGAGTGGAAGGAATTGATAAAAAAGCTCGGTAAGACTTTGCTTTGTGCTATTATTATGTTTTTTTTTTTGTAAATGCAATCATATTTTACTCCTCCATGCCTTTATCATCTCCCTAATCCATTTTTTCCTGCTTTTCATTTTTTTCTCCTGATATGTGTAGGAAGAAATTAATTATAGCAAGCATCCTGTGTGTAGTATTCATGATTGTTGAAATAGTTGGTGAGTTTTGCCTCTCTTTTTTTTATGTGTTGTGTTTTGTTTGTTCTAATTATAAATTTTATCTATCTTAATTACATGCTTTATATTTTCCTGTATACTATTTCAGGTGGTTTATTATCAAATAGTTTAGCAATTGGTATGTACATTCATTTTCAATATACATGAGAATGAGAGCATTCTCAACGGAGATCTAATTTTTATGCAATTATAATCCCAGCAAACAAGTTGATTATTCACGGGATGTATTTTTGGTGGTTCGTGAGTTTTGTAGCTACGATTCGGACTTTTTTCTGGATGATTCTGGTTTTTCCGGTACCATACGGCTTTTTTCGGACATTCGGGAATATTCGCTTTTTTTCGGAATAGTTCGGAGTTTTTCGGAATAATTCGGAATTGTTCGGCTTTCTTCGGAATAATTCTAGCTTTTTTCGGGATACTTCGGTTTTTTTTGCGACTATTCGGGTTTCTTCGGGATTGCTCGGATTTCTTCGGGTGTTTTCGGGATGATTCGTGGGCTTCCTTCCGGTACAATAGTGTTTTCTTCGATATTTTTCGTAAATAGTTTGGGTAACACATTTCTATAATTCAACTCCTAGTCAACATACATATCATATTTCAATATATTCTAAACTAAATCAGTTGGAACCAAAAAAAAAAAAATCCAATCAGACGTAAACGTTGAAAATGAAATTCGTCACGAATATTATGAAAATGAGCGAAGCTTAATCGCAAAATTAGTATTGTGAAAAGTCCTTACCTTTACATAATCCACCGTACCAATGTGAAATAATTTGTTTGCTGGTAAAAATTGTGTGTGAAAATTAACATTTGAATTCTCTCATTTTGTTGTATATCCATTTCACTGCATCATGATTATAAATCGTTTATTACTACCAACCTACCTTATGTTCAAATGGGGAAAAATAGCCACGGATGCAGCGCACTTATTAGCCGATTTAGCAAGCTTTATGATATCTCTGCTGGCACTTTACATAGCAAATAGGAAGTCTACAAAGAGGTGGGTAAAAAAATATCATATCGAAGCTGTTTTTTGCATGCATTAAAAACATTAGTGTATCATGTACATTTTTCGAGTATGCTGTTACAGATTGGAATGTAATTTGCAAAATATATGTTGTGGTTTTTGCAAAGCGCACTAGTTGGAATATTTTTAAAATTTTCACATTCTTGGGATCATTATTATTAGTATTATTATTATCATTTTGCATTTTACCGAGAGAAAATCCTTTATGGAAATGTTTATTTTATTAAAGAGCAACAGAGGCTCTTTACAGCATAGCATTGACAATGGATTTTAAAGCTAAACATTTTTTTTGCTGATTTAAACAAAAGAAGAAAGTTGAATTAATGAGAAATGTACTTTTGAGAATTTCTGTTAGACTTTTCACGTACATATCTTTCATTTTGAGATTGATGGACAGAGTAATTTGAGTTTTGCGAGTGAAATGGCGTGGAATGATAGATAAAATATATAGTTTTGCTCATTTGTATGCTGCTTGGATTAAATGATTAATTTCTATAAGATTGAATTCGGATGGAATTAAAATAAATCTTAGGATTATAGACAATCTTTGAAAAATTGCATTGGATCTTCCAACAATTTGGATATGCCATTGAATCCAACAATTTGGCTGGTCATCCGGCTGGTCGTCAAAAGTCTGTGAAGAATAAATTGGTTACTCCAATTGATCCAATAACATGAAATTTCTAGCAACAATCGTACTTCGAAATACTAAAAATTCAAGTGTAAATTCTCAAAAATAAGAAGCTTATGCCAAAATTCTCACAATTTCCTGACCATCCTATTATTATTTAATAGATTTGTCATCATTTCTTCATAATTTTTTTATATACATCTGGTTGTAAGGATGATAATGCAAAAGTTTTATTCATGAAACAAAACAAGGGGCCATAATCATATTATGATGAAACATTATGAGGAGGGATGGATGGTAGCTTCAGATGATTTCAATTATTATTATTTTTTTGAGTACGAATCATGTCTACATTTCATAAATTTCCTTAACTTCTTTCTATCTTCCATATTACATAATTGCTTTAATCATCATTTAATTTAAAGCTTTCTCGTATTGTTGCCCTAAGTAACTCACAAGCCCGGGGGTGGGCAGTAGAAGTTTAATATAATAAGGAATTTCCGTCTTATAATAAGCATTTTCCTTCTTAATTCGTCAGTAATTCTGTTTGTTTCACAAATTTAAGAAATGAGTTGATGCATACATACATAGATTATTTTTTGGTACGGCACACGCTTGTAGATTTGTAGACGTCTTGTTAACAAATACTTTATCTTCATTTGGATTATATTCTTCTATGAATAACGCTAACAAGGAATAAAATAATAATGATAAAAGAAATTAATCCTAGAATTTTCTCTTTATTCTTTCTTTCTTTTCTCTTTTATATCTCATACTGGACTGCGCGTATCTGCTTCCGCTTTTACATACATATGTATACAATTTTATCCATGGAATGGATATAGAATGTCCTTTGGCTTTCATCGAGCGGAAGTAATTGGAGCTCTTACATCTGTACTAATGATATGGATAGTTACAGCTGTACTTGTATATATGGCTGTATTAAGGACAATTCATCACGACTTTGAGATAAATAGTGTAATAATGTTAATCAGCTCTGGCTTTGGTATTTTAGTAAATATTATGTAAGTATACAAAAATGAAATTATATCAACATTTAACTTGAATTAATCTTCAATGCTTATATCCCTTATTCCCATATCAAATTAAAATTAAAGCATTTTCCTTTTCTTTGTCTGCTTGCCTCATTTTCGTATCGACTGACGGAAACTATTTATATTACTTATAACTTTGCAAACAGGGGAAAATCAACTATTAATGAATGATTTTTGAAGGTTTGCGGGTCTTGGGCAGAGTTGTTCATTCTTTTTTGCGCCACGGCACTCATTGGTGGTAAGCCATGACTGCATTTGGTTTATGGCACTTCCAAAGAGTTTCCGCGGCACACAGTTTAGATTAATTGACAAAAAATATTACAAAATTATCAAAATAGGCTTTTTCCAAAAAGTTGATTGTCCCCTACAATGTAAACATTCAAAATTGAAAGGATAAATATTATCATATTTTTTTTTCTTATTCCTCTTTCAGTATGGGATGTACATTACATGATCACGGACATGGACATGGAAATCACAATCACAGTCATAGTCATAGCCATAATAAATCTGATGATTTTGATTCCGAAATGGGTCACTTACCACAAAATCTCAATGTTCGAGCAGCATTTATTCATGTTGTTAGTGACTTTGTTCAATCGTGTGGCGTTTTCATAGCATCCTTGGTTATATTTTTTAAACCAGAATGGAGCATTATTGATCCAATTTGTACATTTTTGTTTTCGGTTCTTGTTCTGTTTACAACATTGAATATCATGAAGGATGCCTTATTGGTAAGTAGCACAGCAGATTCATATCACTACCCTCAATTTTTCTTCCACTGAACTCTTCTTCCTCCTTTTACCTTGAAAAAATATACAATTTTTTTCTTTTCATTTTTACTTCTCGTGCTTGCTTACTGTTACCGAGAAGAAGAGCTCCCAAAAGTTTTCAATTGATATAATTTGAAAAGCATTTTTCCATTAAGTATTTTTTTTTGCCTCTGATTTTTGGATGAAACGAAGTTCAATGTTGTTATGCTCTACGGTCTCAGTAACGTTTTTGTAACGAAGTAAAGTGATTTTTCATGGAAGGGATGAAGCTCAGCAATAACCAAAAAAAAAAGGAACATAATAATAATGTATTCTTAATTCTAAACATTTCTTTCCTCAATTAGGTTTTAATGGAAGGCATACCCGAATATTTGGATTATACAGAAATAATGAGAACATTCTTGAATATTAATGGCGTTGTACGTGTACATAACCTCAGAATTTGGGTAAGAAATAATGCAATTATTACTGATTAATAAATTTTATTTTAAAAAATTTAATCTTTTCTTCTGATATCTCAAGGCATTAAGTGTTAATAAGGTTGCTCTCGCAGCTCATCTTGCAGTTCGTAAGTATTTCAGTTTTTATTTCTTGACTTTTTGCCCTTTTTCTTCTCTCTTTCTTACTCACTCCCCGCTCAAAAGTTTATCTTACGATAATAACATAAAAAGAAGCCAATCTGTATTGTTTAAAACAAAGTCGAAAGGAAATTATTATGCAAAAATATCAAGGCTGATGCACTTGGCAGCTAGTCTATAAATAAATAAGAGACTGTGGCTGCTCAGACTTATAAGATTCATTGATTCCAGTAATATGTGCTTATAGGCTATTAATAGTTTAATAAATGAAACTAATAATGAAACTGATAATGATCTAACATATAGTTATGGGTATAAAGTGGGACCCGAAACACTTCTTTGATGAATTAACTGTCTGTAGACTACAAAGAAACGCCTGTGAGTCGAGTTTCCATTTCATATGATTCGAAAAAGGACAAGAAATAAATTTCTCCTGCCGAGTCTCAAACTCGCGATCGCAGAGTCAGTTTTGTAATAATTAAGTACCGAAAGACTAAATCATTACTCCACCGAGCCACTTTGACTTTATGTCACTTAATTTGAATATGTGTAAATTAACTGACTTCTTAAAGGCTGCAAGCAGTGAAAATGAACTATAAACCGCTCATATACAGATAAACAAACTAAATTCTTGAGAACTGGATTTGAGGTTATCAAAGCAAAAATTATTCCTCGAGACGTTTTGATAACATGTCTGACTATACTAATTGCAGATACTTAATTGTCTGATTCATACTTTAAAGCGTCAAAACAACTCTTAATTTCTTTCTTATCTGTGCTATAAATACAAAACCCTGATAGTGATACTGAAATCAATTGAGGGTCGTTTAAATAATCCTTTCCTTTCTAACTGCTTATCACTGGAATTAAGAGAGTCTAAAATTATTATTTTCACCTTGGTGCTAAGCCTCGATCAAAACCGCACGCGGAATACGGTTCATGATAATTCCAAGAAGTGTGCCGCGGAATACAGATTGCCAACCACTGAACTAACTTAAAAATCTTTAATTCTGCGAATTGACTTATAAATAATTCAAATTATTGTACACAAGTGCATCAGCCTTGCACAAAAAAAGAGCTGTGAATTCAGAGAAGAGAACTACAGTCAGATAATCCTACAGTTTGACTATAATCTTAAATCGAACAATAGAACGTGCATACAATATAGTTTATATATATATTTTTTTGTGCATTCACAATTCATTCTCAGCATTGTTTTGACATCTCCTTTTATCGCAATACTTGTATGTCATGTGCTTGCTATTTCTCTTCTCATTCAAAGCGTTTTGGGGATTTCATGCTAATATTGTTATCATACTTCCAATTTGATTTCGTGAAATTTTTGTTAAAAAAAAATTATCTCGTCTATTTTTCATACACAAAAGACATAAGTGCTTTCGGCAAGAAGGAGAGGGTGCTATACATTTCTTTTCAGTGGAGAGATAGAATGAATACACACAAAAAAAAACTATTTCCACTCCTTTCGATTCACAAGAGGAATTTTTTTCTTCTCTTCGCTTACATTCTTGGCCAAATCCTTATGTAAATTTTGTTGAAACTTATAAGTGGAAAAAATAAAGTATGGAAAAAAGAGTGGAGTGAGTTCAGTGTTGTAATGAGGATGTAAAATGTCCTTGAAAATTTTAAAGGGTTTTAGAAATGAGTTGAATTAGAGACTCAAGTAGAATTGCAAGTTAATTGTGTGTTTCATAGACTAGATCGCTCGATGGTTCAATGACGATTAAACAGCATTAGAATCAAACGTTTAATTGCTAGAAAAGTCGAGAGGAACAGGCTGTGATTATTCATCCGTTTGCCTGATTATTTGAAGTTGATATTGAAAGGCAATTGTCAAGTTATTAATTAATCCGATCAGTTAATCGATCCAATATCCATCACCAGGTCGACGTAACTCTGACTTTAAGTCGGATTCAGTTTGAATTCGGCACCAGAAATCAGAGTCTGATTCGATTTAAGCCTGACACAGTGACTTGATGTCAGATTCGATTTAAATTCGGTTCCAAGACTCGATGCAAGATCTAATTTAAATCCCATTTCAGCATCATGATTTGGTGTTGGACTCGGTGTTAATCCGGTTCCAAGCCAGAGTCATGCCGGTCTGGTATCAGATTTTTGATCAATTAATCGTTTTCTGCTATTCGGGTAGATACTGTCGACTAATCACAGCCGGTTCTGCTCAGAATGACAGTACTCTATCTGAATACTTCTAAATTGTTATAAATTCAATTAAAAACAACACAATACTCCACACAAGCCGACATCAACATTTTAAATTTTGCTCCGAGCATCTTGAATCTTATCCACAAAACTGCTGAGTTATGATACTACTTAACTTACTTACTTACTTACGATTTGCCTGAAATACTACTTCATCTTACCCCAATTACACTACTGATCCGAATGAAAACGAGAACTGGTAATACATAAAATGTAAGAGAGATGAAAAATAGAATGAAATAGGGTGGATGAGTGGCAAGAACTTTGGCATATACGCTAACTTATATATCATTGATTGATACTAGATATGTTGCCATAAAAAAAGGATTTCTATTCATTCATTCTTACATAAACATATTCAGACTCATCATGATTATGGGCATGGGGAGGAGGAGGAGATTGAAAAGAAAGACGAAAAAAAAATAAGCATCCTTAAAAACATTTCATTTTCAGATGAAGGAACAAATACCGAGACGGTTCTACGAGAGGCCACGATGAAAATTCATGCGAAATATGATTTCTTTGAAACAACTTTGCAAATTGAAGTGTATGAGAAGGAAATGGAAGATTGTATAAAGTGTACCAATCCAGAATAAAAAATTGCAAATTATCTTTTTTCTCTTTTTTACTTCTTGTGTATTCATATATGAATTTATGCAGATAAACTTGTGTATACTTATGAGGATAACAGAATATATATATAAATATATCGAAAGGGTCTTTTCCTTAAAAGAAATGTTGATTCTCTTCTTGCTCCGCAATTTGCATATATGTGAGAAGGATTTTATAAATTCCCTTTTTAAAAATTTAATTTTCTGTAGATTGAATAAAAAGGTAAAATGTATTGGGTTACTTTACTACTCGACCTGATGATCACCTGATAATTGTTAACGATTTCATGGACGTTTTACGACTTCTTTGTTATTTTTAGACAGCTTTAAAATGTTTTCAATTATTTCGATTATATCGATATTGGAATTGGGAATTTAAAAATTTTGATTTCAGCTGGAATTGATAATTGAAAGGAATCCTCACAGGTGCTTGTGGATTAAAGTTTAATTAACTAATTAGAGTTACTGAAGGGTTGAAAAAGTTCAATACATAATAATTTGATCCGATTAATCTATTTCAGAGGTATAAATTTATTGGGACTCGAACCCACGTCCTACGATTTCTAATCGCATGGTTCTATATCATTGAGCTATAGAGGTTTATTCAACTGTAAGGCAAAATGCTGATAATTGTTTTAACGAATGAAGGTGCGCCAGACATCTGGCGAATTCAGAAGACCTTTATAATTTGAAGGGAATCAGAACAACTTCTTTTATGAGATTACTGCTTAAAAGCCTACAAAGGAAGACTGTGGGCTGCGTTTTCACTACATATGATTCGAAAAAGGATAAGTGAAGGATTTCTCCAGCCGCGTCTCGAACCCTTGTCCGCAGGATCGGTGATAGATATTGAAGTACTAAACCATTCCGCCACCGTGCCACTTTGATTTTCAGTAGCTAAAATTGGACTATAATGTATCTTTTGATATTTGAGTTGAAAGTTGAATTGCAAATTTACAAATTTTAATGTAAATATTGGTATACAATATTTCGTAAGGACGAGTGAGCTTTGCAAATGTATATTGGTGAGTTTATTGATCAGTGCTTCTATTTCATTTTAATTAGCCAAAAACTAACATCAATTAACTAATAGGATTTCGCGCCAAAAAATAATTCACACATTTCCATTAATCCTCTTAAAAACTAAAATTTTCCAACTAAACATAACCTAAAAATCTATTCATATTTGATTTGTGCATTAAAATCAACATTTATATCATGAATAGTAAATCCTTTTACAACAATTGTACTTCAAAATAATGCATAGAAGCTTAATTCAACAACATTCAACGATTTGTATTCTAAAATTCATGATAATTTTAATCATCACGATATTTATCGAAAACTTGCAGTTTCTGGTGGGGTAAAACTTTTCATGAGGTTTATTAGTTCTGTGAATATGAATACTCTATAATACCTACATTTGATTGCAAAACTTTATCTATAGCATTATGTTTATTATTTCAATCCCAATGAGCTTTTGAACTTTATTTATTAAGCAACGAGAAATCATTGAAAACTTTTCAAATTAACTTCTATTTTGAGTAGACTAGGAAGGAGGAAAAATGATACATCCATTTTATAAAACCCATTTTATATACAATGAAGATGTATAATTTTTCAAATATTTAATTAATAAATGAAACGAGATAATTTAATATCTTATCGGAATCAAGGGGTTGTTAAGATTAAATTTGAAATTTAATGGCAACATGAGTGGAAGGAAGGCAAAACTAATTTCTCACCCATGTCTCATATACATTAGCACATTTTTTACATTGGAGAGATGGAAACTTTTGTCCGAATATTGACTGTGGGTCTATACACCTGTTATCCTGTTTGTATGATTATCACTAGATAGAACTAGATGCTTATGAATTGCATGCAAACTAAAGTGTGTTTAGAGCTTGATTATAATTCAGATCATGCATGGAAAGGTCGAGTCTTGAGTAGACTTGAATCCATAGTTCGAGTTAACTTCGAGCTTTGAGTTTGTTGCAATAAACAGTAATTTTTGGAAGTATATCCGATTCTGGGGTGTAGCCAAAAATGTTTAGAAGGAGGGGAGTTAACCTCCAAACCCCTTGGATATGTCCTTTATCAGATCTTTAAATATTAGATGAAAAGCTCATGGAAGTAAGTTGTTGATTGAGAATATGTAAAAGTTAGTAATAATCTTACAGTCGCTAGTGATTTAGACAATCTTAAGCCTCATTCTTCGAAGTAAGCTGTTGATAAAGACAGTGTTGTTCTTGGTATTGGAAATTGTCAATGGATAGCAAGCGTTTGAGCCTGTTTAAGACGCCAATTGATAGAAGCAATGAATCACAGATGATCTGCACGACCAGCGAAGTAGGTAAGTAAGTAGGCATCATATATGCAACATGGATAACTAAGGCATCAACTATGAAACACCATATACAGATCAATCTATGTAGTCATCATAATAACCAACAAAATGCGCGATCTTCAGCCACAAACAACCAAATTCAACACCATCTCAATTTTGTTTCCTTCTTGATGCCTTCCTTCTGATGAAATTTGATCTCTCGAAGAAAATGTGAAATTATACATTATGTGTTTCCATGTTGTAGCATTTAAGAAATTCATCACCCATGTCCAACAATATTGAGCCACTCGACAATACTCATAAATCTAACAAGCCTTGTTCCAATTTCAGACAGGTGTTTCAGTTTCTTTTTTTATTGCTTAACATCTATCTGAAGCAGAACAACTATGAACCTTTTTCGCATCGCTTCTCGTTAGATGCTTCTCAATGAACATGACTAAAGTGGGTTTTCGTTTTCAATTTGCCAAAAAAATATGTGTAGCATAAAGCATTCATATAATATATCAATCTAAAATCATTCTCACATACATCCATGGATATATATCCATATCCAAAAAAAGGAAAAATTATCGGAAGGACATGCGAAAAAGGGAGAGTAAACGTCATATTATGAAATGAAGGAAATATTTAGATCAATTAACAGCAAGTCATGTGAAGAGGATTAATTGAAATGAAATATTAAGATTTATGGTTGCTAAATGGTATTTAATATACACATATTCGTTTGCTGAAGCGAGAAAATTTTCTGTCATGTTCAAGCACTAGAAAGAATAACAGATCCAATAACTATACGGATAGACCAAATCTCATATTTTTACATTTAATTTGTGTTTGTATTGGTAGCATATACAATGTTTAGGGATGATATGAATGCTTAGGTAATAGTCATAGAACAGGCAATTGTACCTTGATATACATTTCAGATTTCTGGAAATTTTATTTATAAAAGGCAGGAAGTTTTGTAGCTGAATGTGAAAAATTGTCTATTGTGATGCAACAGAATGAAGGAATCATTTAAAAATGACATACTTCTATGGATTAATCATACAGCTACCTTACGTTATGTGAAAATCACCAAAAAAATCCCAGACTAGACTAGAAATCCAAGCATTCACAGGAAGAGTCCTCAGGCGTCTTTTTACTATCAAATGGATAACAATTGATTTTTAGATCCAGACAGCATTAAAATGGAAGGAAAAATTGACATTTAACATTTGAGATTAAAATGTTGCATGCAGAGAGCAACAGATAAATTTAGAAATAAGGTATATGAATTCACATAGAGCTTCATAAAAGTGTCCAAATATGAGAATGTGTTTGAGTAAGGACTTAAAATACTAAAACTTCCTTAATGCTACAAATCTACTTCCGTAGATTATGTACTCGTGAAAGGTCATGAGTAAGAAGTTTGACCTTTTCAGACATGATTTTTAAAATCTTTTTACTCATCAGCTTTTAACCTTAGAACTTCTTTCATTTCAATTTTTATTAACTAATGAGGAAACATCTCATGCATGTCTCGGCACAGTATATGAAGGCTCACAAAGGATGTTTTGCTCAATTGTTTAATTGCGGACATTCAATAATGTTCATTAATATGTCAAGTAAAGGATGCTGTAAGAGGGTTGAGGCAGGCTATGGATCACAGTTTATCTGTACGGCGAGCGAAATAAGTAAGTATAAGGTACTGTAAAGGGGTTCAGAGAGAAAAAGTCAGGCTATTTTTTAATCAAATCTATATTCCTGAATGGATCAGACTGTGATTAATTGACCGATAAAGTAGAAGTTCCTTCATGACATTTGTGGAAATTGTCATGAAATAGCATTAAGTTTTAGACATACGCTCGACATACGCTTCCAGCATGCTTCTATCAGGATTAAATCAATTTTCTATTGAAGACTCATTGTCCTGAATAAACTATCGAGAACTAGTTAACATGTGAATGATTCAATAAAATTGTCATCATTAATGTAAAAAGTATATCCTTATAACGGGCATCTACATTCTATTTTTAACAAAACTGACCAAAGCGGTCAAAGAACTAGAGGAACTATGATAGAGGCTATTGATAGATACAAGCATTTGGAATTGGCAAAGGGCATCCAGCGATACAGTTAGCTTTATTTATTTATTTACTTACTGGAACCATGCTCCGACTTGGAGCCTACGTAGCTACAAAGTGCTTACGAACCAGATTTAGACGCCAACTAAAAAATGCTACGGATCACGGTTAAATATGTATGGTCAGCGAAGTAAGTCAGTAAGTACACTATATGAAGAGACTTGTCGAGAACTTGAATACATCTAAGGATCGAACTAACATCCTCCCATAATGTGCTGTTTCTGATTATTGACTAATGGATGAACGTTTTTACCACAAACACCTAACTCTGAATCAAGAGTATATACCAATATATACCAATATTTACCTCGATATCCAGAAATCCACCTGACACCAACATTCACAGCATTCAATCGATTAAGTCATCACAACCTCCCCAACAATTGCATCCAAGAAGTAAAAAAGCTAACAAAAAAATCATACGCTTAAAAATTTTACAACATCATTACAGACACGATTATAGAGACGTGCAAATTAAAGGCAGTTCTGAAGTTTGGGGGAAAAAAAAACTCGAGATCAATTTAATCTCGAACAATAATAACAGACAAGGTTCCCGCCAAGATTACATATTATAAGTACATACATATATTCTTGTTCAAATATTTATATTCCAACCCTCCTTTATTCATATGTTGTTTCGCGCTTATTTGTTGCTATTTTTTTTATTCCTCAGCATCATCTCCCCTCCTTTATATGTAGCTTGAAAGGCTTTTTGTATGAACCAAAACGGAATACTTTTTAACAGCTTTAAGGGTTTTACTCATGTTGATTATTTGAAGCTTTTCAATAAAGTTTTTCATCTTCTTACCCACCCATCCTCATCCTCATTCCATTTTAACCCCTTTAAATTTGCAAGTGGTTCAGCTTTTGTTTTTGTGCTCTTTTTTTTATTGTGGAAAAGAACATAAGTGAATAAATAGGATGAAAAATTGTTTTTAAATACTTTTTCTCTCCTTTTCACATTATTATTTTTGCTGTATATCCGTAAAAATATGCGCTCATGAGGAAAAATTTTTTTTTCATATGAACAATGTATGTATCAGTGAGTGGATATAGAATAAATATTGTTTTTTGCTTGTAGGAATTTTCTTTCATATTTTTTTGCACAACTCGAGTAGATATGCTGTTAGACAGGCTTGCAGGCTTATACCTGGGTTAAATGTAATGTGATGTTGCTGCTGCTGCTGCTTCAGCTTCATATTTCTTTAAGAATTTTCATTTCAATGTGAAAGTTTTTCAATCTTTTACAATTTTAATTAAAGTTTTTAATTGACTGATTGATTAGGGCTGTGGTGGACAACCTGTGTGATGTGGCACATTAGTCTGCAGTCAAAATTGTCAAAAATACCATGAACCGTATGCCGTTTGCGGTTTCAATCGAGTATTATCATCAAAGTGTGCCGTGAAGTAGAAAAGTTTATCCAGAACTGGATTTAGTCAGTGATGAGTAACCTGTATGCCGCGACAGACTACTGTGCAGCGACTAATTCCGGCTTCGAACGAGACTTACCAACAAAGTGTGTCATGAAGTAAAAAAGGTTGTCCAGCACTGCATTGAGTCAGTAGTGGGCAACCTGTGTGCTGTGACAAACTGATGTGGAGCTAAAAATATCACGAACCGTGAGATTTCGGTCATAGCTTACCACCAAGATGTGCCTTGAAAAACAAACGGTCGCCCACAACTGAATTAAGTCGATTTAATTAGTTGCTATAAATCATCAGAAGTGGAAGCAAAGTGTTCAATTATGAAAATTTTTCGATTAATCTAGACTTGAACTAAATGCTGCTGGCACACATAATCAATATCTCTAACAGTTTCGACATTTTCCTCCCTAATATTCTTAACAGCTAAATGTCATTGATGTCTATTATGCTCTATAGAAAATAACAAACTAAAGGTTTCATAGACAAATTTTGTGTTTTAACAATTCAAGGCGATAAAATGACGGAAATATGCGATTTTATTGTTGCCTTGATGCTGTCATTCATTTATTTCGTGTGTTATTGACCGAAATGATATGAAAATAAATTGAAAATCCCAACTTGATTTAATTGTATATATGCAATGCAATCTGTTCTACTTATCTCCCTCACATCATGATTAGATTACATTATGGTGTCATTCGGGTTAGTAGTAATAACTATAAACGGTTCATTCACTTTGACGGAAATTACTTTTGGCTTACCATATTGATTGAGTTAGTGATCTGATCATTGAGGAAGATGGGGAAGCTTTGTATGATGTTTTTGCTTCATGTTGGAATAGATGCGGACTGCATACGATGAAAAGTTCAAGATAAAATCAGAAAAATGATTAAAACCGAGCTAAAACTGTGAAGAATCAGTTAACGACTTTTAAATTTTCAAATTAATTCAAACAAAACTAAGTTGATATTCCCTTTGAAGTTGTTTTTCGCTTGTTTTGTTTATTTTAGTCTCTAACCTAAATTTCAAAAGTTAACATCAATTGACAGGAAAATTGTCAGTTTATTCGGTAAGTAAAGACATTTTATAGCCTATTAAGTTAAATTGAGTTCCAATATACTGACAATATTTCTGTCTATAAAATGAAACGTGTCAAAACTTTATTTAAACAAGATAAAATCTTGAAATTTAATTTTAATTTCAACATAAATGTCTGAAACAAGATACATATTTTATCACTTTACAAACCACATTAATTCTCACAAGAAAATACACCCACAATATCTGATTTTCTTCCTTCAATGAATGAATGAATCAGTACAGAATCACGTGAGATTTGTTTCAAGTTACTTATGGGAATTTCCAATGCAGCCATTTTTTTGTTGTGATTTAAAGGTGTTACTGTGTAGCTTCACAAGTAATAAATACTCACAAGCATATTAAGTATCGCAATATAATTCAATATTCACCTTTGAACCTCAAATCCCACACTTTTAAACCGTTCAACTCTCAAACTTCCGCTTAAAGTCAAAACATTAAAGAACAGCCTCTGATGTCGAACTTTAAAGTATTCATTGAATCATTACCAACAACTCCCCGTGCGTCTCACGAAATTTTGCGGAAGTAAACTTCACTTATCTGTCCAAGACATTCTCATTTTGCTTACAAGGACTTTTTAAACTTGTTCACATTTTCCGCTTCTTTTTCTACCTTTTTATCACTCAAACGTATTCACTTTTTATATGTTTTTATACTTTACATGCCTACTCATATCAAGATTCCTCCCGTACATTGAAATGATACCGTATAGGGAGCTAATATACCAAACCGAAACTCACAAATATTTTACTTCTTTTATTTCCCTTATATGTATTTTTTTTGAAACTCATCTTCGATTTATGTCTTGATCAAGCTTTTTTTCTGTTGGTTGCAGAGAGTAGAATGAGAAAACACCTTAATCCTTTATAATAGATATATAGTAAGGATATGAAAAGAGTGAGATTTGGATTTCATGAAAGCTAAATGGAAAAAATCTCAATATGTTCTTCATGTTATATGTACATGTGTAGTCTATAGATTAGTTCATTCATTCCGTTCAAATGCAGTGGTTTATGCACAGTAATATGTTTTCATTCTTCTGTATTCTCTGTTTTTTTTTTTGCTTTCTCATACGAATGACTTTCAATTCTTAGTACTTTCTCGTTCTTAATCTTCTTTACAAAAAAATAAGGCAAAATAATTCATTTGCTACTTTCGAGTTTACATCGACAATTGATATAGAAATGTTGTCAAAAATGTCAATAGTTTCATTAATTTTCCTTTAGATACAGCATAACATACTTTAATTTTATAACAATATACATCATAAATTATTATTTTTTTTCCATTCCACTTCAGGTTGAAGGAATATTTTTAGCTTGATATTGGAAAGGATCTCAGCTTAATAATACACTTTGTTCAGCTTATAGCTCAAAGTCAATTCAATATTATATAGAATACATTTACAAAATCTAAGTAAACTTCGAGATTTTCCGAACTTCGACTGCTGGCTAACTGGGTAAGTGACGAAATCTTGGCAACCAGACCTTTAAGAAATCTCTAGATGGAAGCATTAGCTCTGTACCATTGAGTTATTATAGTTTCAATTAGTCTGGAAGTGCAAATCCATCTCTATGTACATTAATTTATGATTTCTCATTTCATAAACAAAAGAGAATCATTTTTAAAGCGTTGCTTTCAAATAATTTGAATTTTAATAATCCGTTAAATCATAAAATTCGTTTAAATCGAATTTAACTTGAATTTTACTGGATCTTGTTTTCTGAGATCTTGTTTTCTGAGTTCAAAAGTGACTAAAATCTTACTGGATCATGGTTTATAGTAAAAAAAAGTGACTTGGAGTAGCTTCAACTTAAATATACTAGATGAGCATGTTCGAAAGCGTTGCTCTCAGCTTACTTTTCTTTTTTAGCAATTTAGAATTAATTTCTAGTAATTTGGCAATTAAATTCTGATCACTGCAACAAAAATGCGCTGAAGTCACTCAATAAGGTCGAGTACATTTTTAATATTTCTTTTATTTATCCTTTTTCGTATGTTAGGAAGTTTCATAAAGCACACAAAATTGATGATAGGAAGAAAAAAGCCAGTGGGAAGGAAAGAGCATAAAAACATATGTACAGGCTGGTAGACTTTATGGTATAAATGAGGAAAAAAAGGGAAAATTTTTTTCATGTGTAAGGTAGCAATTGTGTGATTTATTTAAACCCATTCAAATTCGCTGTGCACTTTATTTGCCTTTATTCCTTCACTTTCTTCAAATTTATATTCTATGCACTTTAATTTTTCTTCTTTTGCCCGGAGTTGTTGCCAACACACAAAAAAAATAGGAAGGAAAGTTTTATTTATTTCACAGTAAGTGAATTCATTTTATTATTCTATTATACATGCTTTCCTATCCTTTTTTTTGAAGTAACTATTAAGTTTTTTTTTTTTATTTTGATTGAGTCATGAATAATGAATAAAGAGGATATCAGCTATGATATCGGTCAAATAATTTCATGATTTCAGAAAATGATAATTTTATACAAGGAAAAGGGTCTATGAGGATACTTAACGTCTACACAATCAAGGCCAGCAAATTTTAAAAGGAATCACTGATAAGGAAAATATTAAAAAAAAGAAGGAAAAACTTTTTCTCAAAGGAGGATCTTTTTGTGCTGATTTGGCGTTGACTTTAAGAAATTTAAATGACGCAATTTGTCAATCAATTTTCATTAATGTAGAGTAGGAGTTGCATTTATGGAGAATATTCGACTGTTGCTCTGGGATATACTCAACTCTTATATTTAATGCGACTCACATTGTTGACATTTTTCAATCTCGAATGAAAATGTTACTTTCTTTACTTTTTTGTCGTCGTCGTCGTCTAGCGTGTAGCTCTTGTTACCAATTTTACTTTTGAAATTCGGAACATTTCCTGGTATGGCATTGACAATGAAAAAGTTGTTTTACATCATAAATTGAAAATTTTAAAGAGATTGGAATGGGATATTTGAGAATGATTTGTAAGATGATGTAAGATTGGATCTTTTGAAAGGATTCTTGATATTGAAAATTTGTAAATTGGAAATTTGAACTTTTTTTAATTTTGAAATTTGAACTTTTTTTAATCTGATTTTAAAATTTTTCCTGGAAATCCAATGATTCCAATGACCCAACCAACTCTCCATCTTCCTCACTCATCCCTTTTGTTCTGTTTTTGGACAAAATCTTGATTTTTTGAGTTTTTCGAGACTAAAAATTCAAACTTTTCCTAACTCTTCAAGGTTTATTTTTGATACAAAAACTCTTACTAAAACTTTTCTACCCCTTGTCGCAGGCAGGGCTATCCCTGCTCTTGATACAAAATTCTTCAAACTGCAACGTCCTTGAATTTATTGATAAAGATTGAAATTTAGAAGAAAATTGAAATTCAAAAGTTTCAAATTTTTAAAATCGAAAAATCAAACTTTTATCAGAACTTCCTGAGAACTCCCACCTTGATTCCTAACATAAATATCATTTTTATTTCACAAAAGCAAAGCAAACTTCGTCAAACGTTTCCAAAAAAAGAAAAGAAAAAATCAACATATAAAAAAATTTCAATTTTTCACCGTTGAATAAATCCACGTTTTTGAAGTGAGAATAACAGGAAAATTGCCAGTCAACAGACAAGCACAAAAGTGTGGTCGATAAACAGACAAAGAATGCGAAATAGCTTTTGAGAAAAAAACAAACAACACACACGAAAATTGTTCCTTTTTATCACGAATCATGAAGAAGAAAAATCAATTTTTTTATTTGAATATTGGCCCTGAAATTGTTTTTTTGACAACTCTATATTCAGCACAAGACATTTAAAGAAATTTTTTTTTGTACATCTATTGTTTACGTTTTCACATTGCCTGTATTATGCCGGGAAACTTTATCTCATTCTCATATGTCAATTCTCTCAAAAAGTCACAGCGCATGCTCACCAAATTTGTTGCAATTTTACCATTCACAAACAGAAAAGTTGTGATATTTTTTTGGAGGAAGCAATTGAAATTATCGAAATGCTTTCAGTTTCTGTTGTAAATCGCATCGGTGTAGTCGCAAAGGATGAAAAGCTCCGTTCGTGATCAAGACTTACTTTAGTGATTGAGAAAATATATAATAAAAAAGGAACAATAATAATAATAATTATTTTATTGAAAGGGAATCACTATTACGTGTGTGTCGATCCGGACATATGCAGGAACACACAATTATTTGCTTTAAATAATAATAAGATTATAGATACAATCTATTAAAAGCACATCGTATTGTGGGATATAAGTGCGAGTGTGTCCAATGTAATTATATTAAAATTGAAAAAATATTTGTGAATTTATGTATGCGATGTATGATATATGACTATTGGATATACATTTATGCATATGAGGAATAAAAATAAATAAATAATAAATAATAATTCAGACCCCAAAAAAGGAATGTTGGAATCAACAACGAAAAAAAAAATTATGTTAAATATGTTATATATGTAGACGGAATGTGAAATATTCATAAGTAGTGTATTTAATACTAAAAACGAATATACACAAATTTATGCACGACAAGCTTTTTTCAAAAAAAAGGCACTAAAAGGGGCACACAAAAAATTATTTTTTTTTCGTTCCTTTTGTGTGTATTGGAAATAAAAAAAAAGAAATCATAACGTTATAATAGGAAAATAAAGTAACAGAAGTATATATATATAAATATAATGTTTGTGGTAAAAAGAGGATGTTAAATTTAACGACATCGTGTTGTGTGCTCTGTTTAGCGAAAGAATGATGAAGGAAAGAAAAAAAAGTAAACTTTTTTGTGTAAATTAAGCCGAATATAAATCAAGAATATTCAAATTATGGCCTTCGTGGTGGTGATTTTAGGCACTCTAAATTTAAAAGTAGAAAAACAATTCTCTTGAGAAAATTGAAGAGAATCGCAATACATTTATTAGTGTCAGACCTAAAGCAAGACAATAGAAGAAGAGTGCGAATATTAGAAAAAAAAGGTAAAAAAACAGCACAAAAGAAAATGTGGAAGGCAAACTGTGAATACCAAATTTACTGACGATGCCATCACGCGAAATAAAATGGATAAAATTAAAGTGAGAAATAGAATCGAAAAAAAAACAAGATTCTTATATTTTTTTGTATATATACATAAGCTATGGCAACAAGGATTATTCTCTTGTCAACTAAGAAAAAAAAGTTTGAACCTTTGATGTTGGAGGCAGCAAAAAAGGGAAAATCGATTTCCTTTTTGAATTTTTTATGCAATATTCATTTGACTTCTTTTTTTCTTCTTGCCTCTCATAGTTGAGACTAGTTGGAAAAAGCTTTCGGAAGTGGAAGATTTAAGGTCATTTTTGTCGCATAAATCTGTGCAGAATTGAATTTTAAATTTGGTTTGATTTCATTATTGAGTGACTTAAGATTCCGGCAGGAAATGCAATTCAATTGTAACGACTTTTTGGGAATTGAATTTATTGAAATTTTTTTTTGTTTGTTTGAAGTTTTGTGGAATTTTTAAATTTAATTTTTTTTTTCGTGAAAGTTTAATTTTTAATTTGAAAATTTGAAAAACATTTAACATTTACCAACTTAAATCAAAGATTTTACGATTTTTCAACCTGTTTTTTCATAGAAAAGTAAAAAAAAATATAAAAATCTATTTGAAATAAATTTTAATGATGTTCAAAATTTTCTGAAAGTTTTTAAAAAATCTCAATTTTTGAACTTTCAATTTTGAACTTCTTAATAGTCAAAAAACTTCAATTCTGAACTTTTAATATTCCAAAAAGTTTAATTTATAAAATTTCAAATGTTCGAAAAACTTGAATTTTTGAACTCTCTTAGATTCAAAAAATTAGAATTTTTAAGCAAATTCAAAAAAGTAAGATTTCATAAAATGCGATAAATAGAATCGAAAATTTTAAATTAAATAAACTGAAGATTTAATTTAATTTTTTTGAACTTCTCAAATTTCACCAAGAAACCAAAAACTTAAATTTCTAAGAAAACAATTTCAATTTTATCGAAAAGCAAACTTTCATTCTTTGTAATTTAAGAGTTGAAACTTGAATTTTCTTTCAAAAATAAGGAAGTTAATTTGTAATAAGATAACTTACAAACCAACCTTAAACAATATTCTTCAGCAAAAATTTTAATCTGTTTATGACAGCAAGACAAAAAGGAACAGACAGCCGCATTTTCCTCCCGAAAAACTTGATACAAAACTTTTAGTTTTAGTTTTCCAAGAGCAACAAAAAAAAAAGAAGGAAAATCTTTCACGAAATAATTTTTTCCTCTTCATTTTCATGATTAATTTAAAATTCAAAATCAATTGATTGCTCACGAGCTGATGAAAAAGTTTTAAATTTCTTTTTTGAAGAATGTTTTGATTTTCAATGAAATGAATTAAGTTTCAGTGATGTTAATTGAATTATTATCGAGTAAGATTTTGTTGGGAAAATTCCATTGATGCTTGAAAAAAGGAATGAAAGGAGAATGCTGCTTGAGCTGAACACAATACAATGGAATGAAGGAAGAAAAAGTTTTGTTGAATTGTAAATTTAACGATGAAATAAAAAATAAGTTTTAGTCTCATTAATATCAACTGCCAACTGGTTATGATACTTGGGAAAATGCTCAGGGATATATACTTTTCACTCCCTTTGTGCTCTCAATGCAGCTTCGAGTTTCAGTCGTCATTTAATATGTAATTAAATAAACATATTATAAATAATTATGTTTTAAAAATTTTCACTGCTTTACGTGGTTAAAAACTTGATCAATTTCAAGTGTAATTTTCATTTTTATGGAATGGCAATTTAATTAAGTGGAAATGATAATTTTATGTATAATGTGCACACAATCTCACACAACATTTTTTGTGATATTTAATGTGCTATTTCCTGTATTAAATCCTCTGATTTTCATACTAAATTATTTTAATCCTTATTTAATTAACGATTGAAATTTTAATTAATATTGAGATTTGCATGAAAATTGAATAATGAACAGAGATTAAAAATGTCATAAATGAGATGTATGTAGGATATGATTGTATTTGAACAAATGTTGACTCAATAATAATAAGTTATTAGTGAGCAATCCGAAAAACAATTCAATTTGACAAAGCAGCTGTCAAAATGCCGTCAGGGCATATACGTCTGGTCCACCATGCAGCAACATAGCGGTATCCTAGCTTATCGGTAGCGGGATCCTTGAAAATTGAACTTTAACTACAAAAAGCTTTTTTTAACTTAAAAAGCTCATCAAATCACGACTTTCAAATCTTTAAAAATAATAATTTTGAAAGATCTCTTCAAATGAAATTTGATAATTGTTAAGACAGCCATGAAAGTACAGAAAGGATCCGTATCTATGTCTACTAAATAGGGGTATTACAAGGGTATCATCAAATTTCTCGGAAAATTATTAAAATTGCCTTAAAATAAAAGAATTTAATCATGCAAAAGTTCACATTTCAAATTTACTTTACATCAAAGAATTGACAAAACTTTTGAATTGATAAAATTAATATTGATTTTTTTGAAAAATTTTAAATTAATTTTTTTAATAAATATTCGATTAATGTTTACTTTCATGAAGCTTTTTTGAAGCTTTTCATTTTATTTAAAAAATGTTTTCAAGGAAAAAAATCTTTGATAAAAGTTTATTGCTAAGCATTTCCTTAATTATATTTGACTTTTGTTAAATTTATCTACATGTATGCTTTTGAATTTTATTACATATTGTTCTGTCGTTATTTGGAGATAAATTTAAAATATTTTTTAAATTGAAATATTCTTGTGAATTTTATATTTGTGTTGTCAATACAAGAAACTTGGAAGGCATGTTGGGTAAAAAAGTTCGGAAAATAATGTCCTTAGACAGACATGACTCTGGTTCCTATTCAAATTCGGTAAAATTTGGTACCATGCCAGTGTCACCTTGGCAAAGTCTTGGGATTGAAAACTCTAGTAACAGCTATTTTAAGACTAGTTTTTTAATCGCCAGGGGCATTTTAAGTGTAGCCATGGATGGAAAAAAGTATAATAACTTAGTTAATCCTCCGTTTGCTCTGCAAAAGTCTTCAATTTCCCACGGTTTTTCGTTACATAAATCCCAAACCTGCCCTTCACCTCTCTCCCACTCCTCCACATTTTTACACTCGACACAAAGAAATTTCTGGCTATACCTTTGGGCCATCACCTTTTACAATTGTATATACTCAAATTTTGTGCTTATCGTGTTGTGTAATAAGGCTATTGTCTTTAGGGCATTAGCACAAATTTTGCATCTTTATTTAATATACCGTGAAATTTATTCTGATTCAACTCACCCAGTTTTAAATGTTATTAAAGGTGTAAAAAACCGGTGGACAACCCACCGGTGCTGCACACATGTCCCTAACAAGCAGAGATACCGTTTTTCGATATCGTAGTGAACTTGCTGTATCATAAAAGGAAGCTTTTTGTCTGTTAAGAATTGTGGCACGAAATTATTTTGGAAAAACCAGGAACTGTATGCCGTATTCAGTTTAGGTCCCGGGATTAGACCAGCTTGGCACTACCATGGAACCAGATTTTATCTAATCAGACTCAAAACCAGAGTCACACCAGCCAAGGGACATTATTTCCCGCGAAAAATAAAAGGTTGCCCACTAATGTTCTAAAATATTCAATCAATCATAATTCACGTCTGTTAATAATCCTTCCAAACCATATAAAATAACGTCAATTTGACACAGTAAATGAAACCTCTCATTAATTGAAAAAAAATCCCATTCATTAAAGCAACACAAAGGTAATCATTTAGAATGGACTAATTGCACTCCCAAGCTATTCATTTTATTATTTCATGTATCGTAAAATTTATTCTTATTGAGATCGTAAATAAATCTCTTCAATGTTTTTCTAGTAAATATTCCATACACAAGTCGAGTATGTTAAAAAAATAACATTTATATGTGCATCAATTGAATTTCAATACGAGCAAAATAATTGAACTCGATTGAAAAGTTCAAAACATTTTTATTTTTGTATATATTTCTGAATGTTAAATGAAATGCGAGATTTTTGAGCTTCACAAGCACTTAACTTTTACAAAAAAAAGGCTCTTGTAGCGAAAAACTTGTTTGAAGTACTTTTGCAACAAACCAGAATTCTGTAAATAAAGTGTACTATAGCAAGCAGTTTAAATTGAGTGTTGATTCTACATCTATTGTTATGGAAATGTGCTTTTAATTCTGGAACATTGAAAATTAAAAACTTTTATGCTTTTTATGTTAATATGTTTGTGGTATTTGCTGTAGATACACAGACAAAAAAATTGAACAAAGTTCTCGGTTGCTTTATACCCCAAAAGATTGAAAATATGAAGTACAAAAAATTGAATTTTTTATAAATGACGTCGTATTGGAGTTGAATTCAGAATGTCAGAGCTTAGACAGGAATGTTTGATGAGGTTAACTCCTTTGAAAATGAAATTTAGATACATAATTGATAGAGGCGTATTCAGGGAAAGAGTCAACCTTCTCTTTTATGGTCCAGTAGATTGAAAACTCTTGCATCTTCGTTATTGATATAAGATAAAGGTTCAAGTTTTAGTTATTATAAAGTATCCGTTTCATAACCGACTCTAAGATGAATTTGCGGTTCTCATTTCTATTCTCATTCTAACTGCATCACTTACTGACTTGTTCTAACATTTTATATTGCCTAGTTCTCAGTTTTCGTCATTTAACTGCTGTCATTAAAATGCTACACTTATTAATTCAAATTATCTGCACTTCCAAAAATCATTGAGTCGTTGACGGGTTTTGAACCCGGGAGTTCAAATTCTACACCATATTTTATGCATCTATATTTAACGCACCTTAATAAGTGAGCTATCAAAGTGAATTTGCATCTAAGATTCAAGTGAGCAATCCAGCATTAAGTACTTGAGATACTAGTTTGAACCCAACTAAAGTATAAATCTATCTCTAATACTCTACGGTTAGATTTGTCTTCTTGATGAATCTATTAAGTCTATAAATCCAATTTTCCAAATGACATGACTTATAAACAACCCCAAAATGGAAAGAAAAATAGATTAACTTAATTAATAAATTCAAGAATTCAATATTTTTTCTCTCATTTTTATCGATCCGAAATGTCTTCGAGATTGAATTCATCTTGTCGAATTATGTTGAAAAAAACAAAATTTCAATATTTCAGAATAAAAAAAAATGTTTTTTTCATTAAAATACAAAATAAAAAGTATATACAGGCATTTGAGAAGATTTAGCTACAGGGAAAAAATAAATAAAAATTCTTTTCATTCAAAATGGGATAGCAAAAAAATTAAAATTATGAAGGAATAAAAAAAAGAAGAATTTATTCATAAAATTTAAAAACTTTCATTTCTACGGAACGTGTATATACGGTAGAGATATGCTCATAAAAATTATCTCCAATTAAAAATACAAGTGAGATTTATACAATAAAAATTAAAATAGAGGATAAAACTTCATTGTCGCTTCAAACTAAAAACTCACTTGCTGCTGTACCTTAATACATAATGTGAACGTACAAAAAAAAGTTTTTGATTATTTAAAATTGTCACTGCTCTGCCAACGTTGAGTCCTCCCACTTTTTTAGCGTGTTTTAATGATTGGTGGGAGTTATTGTGAATTGTTTGAATGGATGTTTGTCCAATGTCGACTAAACAGGCAAAAAGAGTGATTTTAGGTACTGTAGTAGGCTTTCTGTAGCGTGAAAGTATGTTCTTTGCCTGTAGGAGGTCTGATTTTCATTAGGCTTAGATCACAGGATGAGTAGAGCTTTGAATTCTTTTGTTTTATTTCCATATAGACTTATCAATTTTGAGGTAGATTTGGAAGTCTGTTAGAAACTAGTATAGATTCATCCATTACATTTAGCAAGCATAGCTACTCGGTAAACATTTAACGAACATGTTTTTCTAAAGCTGTGATTTCTAATCGAACTATCTACTTGGCAGCTGTTCCAGAAGGCTTATCACGTATCTCAGTCAAAGTTTTCAGCCAAAAATGCTGCAAATTTGACTATTGACCAGAGTAATTCTTGTCTCAGGCTAGTTTTGATCAAATTCGGTCTCAGACCATAGTTAAGTTGGACTAGGATCAGATTTTCGGCCTGTGCTACTCCTAAATGTCTCTAAAGACTCTAATGTCTTCAAAAATGGATCGACCATCCTCAAAAAATGCTCAAAAATTCTCAAAATACCTAAAATTCACTCATGAATGCGCTCCAGCACTCAATCAAATCTAAAAATCATTCCATCCAAACTTCATCCAGCTGTATGCACAGCAACGTTGAATCATAAAAAAAATTATGCATTTTAATTATTTTACACAAGAAAAATTTATTTTATTATTCATTGTCGATTGTCACATAAAATATATTAATAAAAAACTAATGAATTTTCATTAATAATAGTCAATTATGTGCAAATGCATTTAATTTTCATTCATTGAATATTGTGTGTAAATGGATATAAAAAAATAAATTAATTAAAAATGAAATGAATGCGACAGCAGATCGACAGCCTATTTGAAGACATAGAAGTGGAGACAAATTCCACCCCGTTCATGACTCGTCCTCAATTGCTTTTTTTTTTCGTTCAAAAAGGATTAAAATTAGAGTTTCAAGCAGCAAGCAATATAATTAAGTTATGCTAAGTCAATTCATTTGTAATCCAATTAGAACAATGATAGTTTTGTAAACAATTGGCTGGTGTAGCATAAAATTAGATTTCTTGTATATGTCTTGTTGGAATTTTAAATGAATGTACTTTAGATATTCATATGCTATTGCCTTATTCTCAACATAATTCCGGAAATGAAGGGAAATTTTCTATGAGATCAATAATAACCTAATCAATTTTACCATTCCCTTATAAAATATCGATACAGAATGTAATATTTATGACAATAGCAATGACACAAATTTGATTTGACACATTTTCATGTGAATGGAGAAATTGGATTGTGACCGAACATAAATCAGATCAGAATACACAGTTCAATATGCTTCTTTTTTTTTGCTTCACAAGTTTTTTTGCTCATTCTTATTTATTTGGGGGATGTCCAGTTATTGTGTAGCTTTGTTGATGTGACTGATAATAACGGATTCCTAATAAGACTCGAGCCCACGTCCTACGATCTCTAGTCGCATGCTCCTATCACTGGGCTATCGAGAGTTATTCGACTTTATGGAAAAATGCTCTATTTTAGTCATTTTGCTGAAATTCATACAAACATAACCTCAAAAATTGGCTGCAAAATACAAAATACTTCAAAAACGAAGTAGTGTTATGGCTGGGAGAGAGATTCAAGCTTCTTATACCGTCTTTGGTTGGAATCCACAAGGAAAAAGGCGTCCTGGTGCTCCAGATACAACATGGTCTAGGATGGTAATGAAGGAATGCCAGTTAGGCGTTAAAACTGAGAATTTGGACAAGCTTTGTACTTCGGCCAGCAATAAAGTTAGATGGAAAGCATTTTGTAGCAATCTAGACTCCAAGTTAGAGCATTGTTCGCTAACAGGCAAAGAATGTGCTTTAATCATACAGAACTACTAATACGGTACCTAAAAGCGGTCTCGTTGCCTACTAGGGATTTCAGTAATAAACCTCAAAAATAACCATCAACGACTCTCCCCTAAAATACAGACGTAATAAACGAACGACCACTTTTTGTCACCCATTGCGTCATAGCAATAACAATAACAATAATGATGATAGCAATGATAATGGCGACCGACCATAATAAAAATAATAATGAAAGTCTCAAATTATCGTTTGACTGAAAGCACATTTCATCAATTTAATAGAATATGAAATTAGATTCCAAAGGATATCTATCACATGACTTTCGGAGAAAAACTGTCAATTTTGTTCGATGATGAGATCTATCTCAAAAGATTTTCAACGTCTTTTCTATATGCCGTAGCTGTTTTATGTTGGGCAATTATAAAGATATATTGAAACTCAATTCTGCTTCTGATAAACAATAATTTATCAGTACAAATTAATTCAACTGAGATATTTTTCATCAAATTACCAAAAGACAATGCTTTGAGTGCCACTTGAAAATGTAATTGATTTTTATCGATTTTTTATGCTTTATTTTATTTTATTTCTCTTCCTTTTCCTTTTTTTGTCATTTCCTAAAATTGCTTTAAATTGAAAATTAAATTAAGAAACATTTTTGAGGTGATAGGAATTAGAAAATTGTCTTTTGATGAAGTTTTTGTGGATATATTTTTGAGGATGTAGCCATAGGAATCTTTAGAAATTGGGTTTGATTCCTTTCGTTCTTTAGGTATTCAAGCGTAAAATACAATTTCAATTCTTTTTAATTTTGAAATTTATTGGAAATTCAAAATTATTAATCCAGTGTTGTCGGTCGTAGCTTACTCCCAAGCTGTGCTGTGGCTTACTCCCAAACCTTACTGTGGCTTACTTCCAAGTTGTGCTGTGGCTTACCAAGCAAGCTGAGTCGTGTTTACTCCAAAGCTGCACCGTGACTTACTCCCAAGCTGTGCCATCACACAAAAAAGTTTCGACAACACAGTTCCAATCTGTTCAAAATTGTCCACAAAATGAACAGCTGAACAACCTTTAAGAGATACATAAATCTTAATTTAAAGAAATAATAGACTTGACAATATGACGTACCTGATTTCACTGCCCAACGGGATTTAAAGATCAGATTATTATTTCATGACTGTAGGTGTATGCAACTTTGCTCTTTTGATTTCTTCTAAAAATATATAAAAAAATCTCAAGGAGATTCACAAAAAAAGCCAATCATACATCCATACAGAGTGGGCGAGTATCGAGTAATAACTTTTCTTAGAACTGCTACCGAATTCGATAATATGATTTATGTGTTGTTGAATTGTTAATATTCAATATCAGACTTGTTATTGTTGGATTATCAGATGAATTTCCAGGTAATTCCAACTTGTTAATGCATTACAAAGGCTATCCTTTCGTAAATTTACTTTTCATGTAGATGTCATTAGTGAATAACCACAGAATTTGGTGCTGACATACGAAAGTTGCCATTGATGGTTGTCTTAATAGTTTTCCGAGAACCGAGAACAAGGCTTAATACCTAGAAGAAGCCTCGAAACTGAGAACAGGCAACGAGATCGAAAACAAGATTCAGGACCAAGAACAAGACTCGAAACCAAGAACAAATCTTGAGACCGAAAACAAGTCTAGAGACCAAAAACTAGTCTCGAGCCGGATAACAAGCCTCGAGACCAAGAACAAGCCTCGAGACAGAGAACAACCAAGACTTCCAAGTTCTTGAGAATTGTCGAGACCGTGACTTCGAAAAACTCAGTTTGAGTCTAAACCTGAATCTGATCGAGATTCAGACTAAGTTCTTGGAAGCCTCAATAATTCGACAAAACCAAGATCTCACAGATTTGTAATAATCTACTCAATCAAACTTCTTATTCCAATTCCTTTGCTTCAGGCTCTGTACAAATCCATTCAATTAAAGAAATGCCTCTTTGTTGAGTAGATCAGTACTTGAAGTCAATTCTAAAACTTCACATGAAGTCAAGTTGACTTTGAGCCAACTTTGAGCTTTGATCAATTCTAAAAAGCTCATTAGTGAATGTAGAGCACAGCTTTTTTCCACAAACTGCCTACATCTGCCTCAAGTTGAGTCTCATCTGTTGTGAACCGCCATTCACAATACAAAAGAGCTCCAGCACAGAGAGAGAGAGAGATAAAGCAATTATAAGTAAATATGGCAAAAATGTAAATGTGTATAAGTAATGTGCAATATAGAGTAGCTAATAGCCGTGCTCATTTTGTGTTCTTAAGTGCTATTGCGAGTAAAGGAAGAAAAGGAAAATGTGCGAACGGAGAACAGAATAAAAATTGTTGAAAAAAAAGGAGAAGCTTAATCTTTTTAAAATGATGATGTTTATGTCAGCAAATGGCAGGCGAAAAACGTGTTGCGCCATCGACAAAAGTTATTACACACATTAAAAAAGAAAGTATCTTGAATAATATTCTTGCTAATGTGTGTATCATATTGTGTTCAAGACATCATAATTTACACTCTTTTAGGACTAAAAAAAAGGAGACTCTGAGAATAATATTATGAACTTTTTTTTTCACTTCCTTTTTACTTCTTCATTCTATTCGTCTTTTGCCATGCCTTCTGCATGTCTCCTTCTTTTATTTATTTTCCTTTTATCCATCCATTGTACATACTGTGAAAAGGAACTTTTCCTTTCTCCCCAAGAACATTTAAATTAATTTTTAATTTTTATCATCTGTAAAGTATGTATAGTAAGTATATTGCTCGAAAGGTGTCTTTTGTTGTAGCTCTCATTGTTCCGCTGTTATTTATCATCTTTCTCTCAGCTTTCCTCCTTTTTTTGTAGCTACCTCGTCTCTATTCTATTCCTTCTACTTCGCCTTCTTCTTTTTTTTATGTCATGTTTTATTCTTGCCTCATTTTTACCGACAGACATGAAAAAACTATATGAAATATGATTTCGTGCAAAGGTATTCACCATATTTCTTTTTAAATTTGAGCGCAAAAAATTATTCATACTGCTTCTGTGCCTTGTCTCGCTCTCGTTCACACTGACATTACTTTTGACATTATCATCAACAATCTTCATGCATATAAAAATAATAATTTTCAGCTCAACTTTTTAGCTTCTTTTTTTTCAATAAATTTCGATTAATTTTCATTTTGTACGGTCGTGTGGTTTAAATTTTGTTGCTATTCGCCTTTGGGTTAATGAAAGGTTAATTTTTATGCATTTAGAATCTAATTATTTGCGTATAATCGATTGAATACATTTGATCAATTATGAACTGTTCAATTATCTTCTTTTAATACAAAAAAATATGTTATGGAGATTTTCAATTTCATTTTATTCTGATGATGCAGCTATAGATCAGATTCATGGCAGTTCCAAAAAATACACTAGAGTGCCGCGACACACAGAAATTGTTATATTTAAGAGATCTAAAATCATAATCTACTACAGTAGTGGATAAACTTTTTTCTTGTCGCGGCACAGATGTTGCCTTTCATTGGTCTTCAATTAAGTAGGCTTTGCGATACACTAGTGTGCAACCAAAAGTTTCAGATATTTCTCGAAAAGGATTGCGATACTCTAAATAAATAGTTAATTGTGTCACGTTCTGAAGTTTGAGAACTGAACAGCACAACTTGTTTGTTAGGGTATCGCTACTTTGCTGTATTTCTGATAAGACGTGAAGTAACTCGCACGACACCGTGATGGTTGATTGTTCTTGACCCATTTTTGTAGCGAAAAATATGGTTTGTCGCTTTGTGTCTCTCGGGACTCGGGACTTGACTTTAGTCAGAAAAATGAGATTCAAACCTTTTCTTTAAGCCTCGATCAGAATCATTTCATTTATATATCTCGAATAGTAGTCGACATAAGATAGAATAAACCAGTCATTAGTGTATGAAACACATGTTCTTTGCTATCTCGAGCAGCATTATACAAACTGCAGTTTTCCATAAAAATTTTGAAACCAGGTTGAAATCAGCCGTCACGATGTCGTTATGAGAACATCGCATATTGCAGTTATCAAGGCTACATACCATTACCCTACCGAATACATTGTTTTGTTTGGATATTAAGCAGTCATAACATAGCCACGTCTCAGAAACGTTTTGCCTTAAACAAAAACGGTGCACCTTAAGAAGAAAGCTACATCCTTGATTACAAAACTGTTAATATTTTATCACAACTTCCAAGAAAAATGCGCTAAAGGCTCTCTTTCTTTAGCTCCCTCAAAAAAACAGCATCCTCAATTTTTCATGCCTTCTCTTTCCTTCTTTTTAAGCCTTGTTTAACATTTATTAAAATTTATGAAAATCTCTGTTTGTAGACACATAAAAATGGACATCCAATTTAAATAATTAATAATAAAAACAAATCCTCTGACTGACTTTCAGTCCAGGACTCTCTCTCTCTCTGTTGCGATGAAGAGTCAATTAAATAAATTAAATGAAAATGTAAAATCAATATTGCAATAATAATATAAATATAAAAAGCAAGTAAAATAAACAAGTAGTATGACACTTTTATCAACTCCCTCGACATCTTTTCCTGTCAAGTCTGTCTAACGTATGAAACACATTTTATATCGTATATGTACAATTTTATACATTCATAAACTAAGGAAAAAGTTTTGTGTTTACTGTACAGCTAGTCATAATTGTTTTACATCATGCTTTTTATATGGATTTGTCTTTTGTTTTTTAAAATATGGGAATGAGATGGGGAATAGACTTCTTTATTTCCTTTCTCTCTTCATAAGCTAGGCATTGGGATTTTTTTCCGAAAATTGAATGAAAACAATTGTTTGTACAGACACTTTTGTTCCTATGTGCTGTGCACTTTTATTTATTCATTTGTCTGCAGCAAAGATAGATATCCGAATACAAACATGACACAAACAGCATCAAAAGTAGCTCTTTTTTATGGATATATGGGGAATAACATGAAGCTTACTACAAAATGCTGTTTAAGGATATCCCAAAAAGTTTTGAGAATCAAATAATTGCAAATTAACTTTACATCTAATGAAATCAGAGTAAATTGCCACTTGGTTTTTAGTCTAAAACAATTCCTAATTGTCATGAAGTCATGTTGATCTTTGTGAATCCAATTCGATTATAATGGAAATGTTTGTAAAGTTAGAATATTTTTATATCCAGCATAATAAAATGAATTCTATTTCTGCATTTGATGGCTCTGCCTTTCTCACAAACAATTGAATAATCTCAGTAACCACTCTTTTCTATCCGTTTATGTTAGTGCCTTGCTTCTGCTGTTGCTGCCTTATATATTTTAGTATCGATTTATTTATTTAACAATCAAGAAATTTCAGCTTTCGATATTTTCATCTCTATTGTTCAATTTATTTGTTCAAGGGTTTTTTTTTTTTGGATATAGAACATAAAATGCAAAATTTTATTTCCCGTTAAACTTCCCTTCCATGATAGTTTTGCAGTTCTTTACTAGTCAATGTTATCAACATTTACTGTTTAATTTATAAACATAGCATCAAAGTTGCTCGTTTATGACAAAAACTTTCGGTGAATGTAAAAGATGCAGTCATAAGCTGATACTGCTTGATGATTCAAAAGATTGTTGTTTGATGTTAACATTGATGATATCAAATGAGTTAGAATGTTTGTGGGAAAATGTTACTTGTTAATGGAATAAAGCGCATTTTTGGATAATTAGACAATATCATGGTTTAGTGTCTTTAAGGTTGATTAACTAATTAATTGTGTCTATCAATTGGTTTGGATATACTGAGCCAGAAATCAGATTCAACTTGAGTTCCCTCATCTTAGCTAAAAGCCCAACTCAAACTTTCGAATTAATTGCTTTTGTTTCCACATGATCTTGTGAAGTATATGATTTCCTACAAATTCGATTCCTACCGAAACTTGATCAGAAATCAGAATTTAGAAGAGCTTGAAGACTTCAATATAAATTTCAATTGAGCCATGATAGAATTTGGACAATATGAAGGAGATTCGCGCATTGTTGACAACATCCACAACTATACTTACTAGAAAATTTAATGCTTAATCTATTTCTATTGATCTCATACAAAAGCAAGGTTTTTGTGATTTAACAGCTTTCCATTCTTCGAAAATACAAAAGTCTCATAATGAATTCTATACCTCGATACCAGTGTCCAATGAGTTTGGCAATCATCTACCTCCCTTCCATTTCTGCACTGCTAAATTGAAGTTTTCACCAAAATTCATATTCAAGTTATTGGATTTTCTGAAACAGTAAACATTAATCGATGTACTGTATGCAATTGGAAACATTGAAATATTTTGTATAGCTAATAACTGCCCAATACTTAGAATGAGTCTGTAAAAGATCCATTCATCTACATGCGTGATGTAGTCTGGCTAATAATTCTAAGAAATCCAAAACAAGCAAAATTTTACATGCATTTATGAGATTTCAAACGAATTTTGAATCATAAAGAGTTGTAAAGGACCTAAATTACAAGAAAGTACATAAAACTAAATAGCAAAAAGTCAAACACAGAAGCACAGCATCATCATCATCCTCCCAATCTCCTTCTCTAGGAACATGCTGTAATCTACTCAACTGAACAATTGCATTCTTGGAAATACACTGACCGTAATATTCTGGTGAACAGAAACAACACAACATAGTCCACAAGCCATTTTCTCACTGACTGAACAAATTATCAAAGCTAATTATCAACTTAACAAGTACAAATTTCTATGTCAATTACGTTGAATGAACTAAATAAATTTTTCTGTTCCAATGACTGCCTTTTTTTTCGATAGCCATACACACAACATTTTTTGACAGTACAGGCAGTGATTGAGCATATAATTAAAATTTTATAAAAAAAATTCTTCTTCATCTATTTTTTGATCGAAGTAAACATTATTTGATTCCAATGTGTACAAATGGAACCATGTTAAAAAGCGTAACACTGTGAACATACACACAGTATGCAACAGTAAGTATATATATAAAAAAAAGTTCGTCATAAACACATTTCTGGCTTTTTATTTTTTCGTGAATAAATCGATATTTTTTAACTTTGAGTACGGAATGAGAACGTTCAGCTTTTTTTTATGCTTACCAAGCTCGCTTGTGAAAATAATTTTCTAAATTTTGTTTTTATTGCTGACTCTTAATTATTCATGATCATGTATTACAATGGAAGGCTGCCTTTTTTTTCGAAAAAAACAAAACAGAATAAAAATGGAAATGAATAAGAATAAAGCAAATATTGCCACAACTACAAGAATAACAAAGAACTGAATGTTTATATGATTTCTTTCCCATCCATAAACGTACGAATATGTATTTAGAGGGACAATGTCTGCGCTTTGTATAAAAGCTTTATTATTTGAGCAAGGCACAGTGCGAGACAGAGACGGTATATTAATCTTAATGTATAATTAAAATAATTTATTATCATTTTTTTTATATCTTCCTTCCTTCATGTCTGCTTTTCATGAATTCCCGACCGACATATGGTTGGATGTTGTCCATTGTGTGGTTATGCGGATTGTATTTGTTCGGAAACCTTACTTATTCTAAGGTTCTAAAGAAAATTTTCATTTTGAACAACATAGCGCGGAGATGGATTCGAACTCACGTCCTACAGATTGTAAGCACATGTCTCTACCACTGAGCTATCGGGGACTGTTAGGGAGTGTGGTACAATGCACATTTAAACCTCTACTCTGTGCTCATTATACACTATTTTCGTTGTATTGGATCTCAACACCAGTCTACAGCTGCCCAAATCCATCAAGTTCTCATTATAACCTCAATCTAGAGAAGCAAACCATCTTGAACCCTTCCCTTTGTCTACTAAGTATCATATGCTAACCAACAGTTCTACACTCATTAGATAATCTGCTTGTCCAATCGATATAACAGCATTTAATCATGTTCCGTTCGGGCATTGTTTGCTAATGCTTGAGAACGGCACAGCACTCAATATGAAGTATTCATTTCTAATATTGAAATATAAGAAAAAAATGAAAAGGAAAAGATTACATATTATGGGAAAGCAACAGGCCTTTAATACCGCTTTGTATTAATAGGAAGTAAGGAAAGCTTTTGGATTTATGCATGATTAAACTAATTCTGCTCATTAAATTTAATGCTGTACATTCTAAATCCTCTGCTTTATTGTTCCTTCACATGTGCATATTAAATTGTTATTTTTTTCTCTCCATTTTTAATTTCTAAAGTCTCGAAAAAAGCCAAAACGTAGAGAGGTTGAAAAATATAATTAAAATCAAATTATTACGAAGCACAACAACAAATAATGAGGAGTGAAACAATGCATGTATGAAGTATGTCGGAGGTGAAGCATTTCATTGTTTGAAAGATTTGGGCGCATTTTTATGAAAGAATTTCCATTTGTTTGATGAAGAATTTCCTTAATTTGTTTTGGATGTATGTCGAGAGAATGTTTACCAATTTTTTTTTTGTTCTGTTTTATGAATGTTATGCATGAATGAAAATTTCGGAGAATTTAAAGGAACAATGTATTGTTGAGGAATTTATTTGACTTAAATTTCTGCATTTTGCATCAATTTTTAATTTTGTTTGCATCATTTTAGAGTTTAAAGAGGCAGATTTGATGCGAAAGTTTCGTTTTTAAAATAATTTAAACTAAAATAGATGCAAAAAGTACAAAATTAACGTTTTTGATACAAAAATTGATGCGAAAACATTTGTGTCTGAATATTTTAAACTTTAATTGATGCGAAAAGCATTTTTGATACAAAAATTGATGCGAAAAGCATTTTTGATACAAAAATTGATGCGAAAACATTTGAGTCAGAATAATTTAAACAAAAATTGATGCGAAAACATTTGCGTCAGAATAATTTAAATTAAGATTGATGCGAAAAGCATTTTTGATACGAAAATTGATGCAAAAATATTCGGATCTGATGCGAAAACATTTAAATCAGAATAATTCAAATTAAAATTGATGCAAAATGATCTGCATTGAAATATCAAAGCCAATATTGATGAGTAAAAGCGGATACAATAAGTTTGAGGTTAAACCTAACATTGAAGTGAGATAAATCCGCATCAAAAAAAATCCCCATTAGCCGATATTAAACCATAAACGAAAAATCTCCCCTCAAAAACATCGCTATCAACTCCGTTTTCAAAATGCAATAAAAATCAATAAAATTTGCCGCAAACTACCCATTCAAACATTCCATAATACTGCATTTAATCTACCAATCAGACTATACTTTAGGTCTGCAATCTATGTTCGATTATGTATATTATTTTTATTTGAAATGCTTGCCTTTTTTTATGCCTCCCACTGGGTAAATAACCATCAACAGTCTAAATGTCTTGAACTTATGATTGACATGGAATTTTTTTAGTTATCGACATGGGAACTAATATACTTATTAATATCAATCAATAGACATATACAATACATAAAATTGCTGCTAATAACTGCCTGATTTCCTTGACATTAAACAAACATTTACCCAACATTGATGTTTATGAAAAGCAATAAAATTTTCTTTCCATTGGCACGTAATCATATTAAAAGAAATTAAAGTCGTTACAATGTTTCCAATCACGAGACTTCAAAGCATCTTTTGCATTATGCCTGTTACTGTGGGGTGTATTAGATTAATATAATCTTAAAATGCGCCCATAAGGCATTTCCGATCAATTGAGTGGAAGGTTGTGTATTAAAGTCTTATGATTGAGTATTTAATGGGCGTATAGAACTAGGTGTGGATACTTTGGGATTTAATTGTGTGAATTTTATGGATATTTTTGAACAATTCAAGTTTAAGGATCAAGATGACGATATTGTAAATGTCATAGGCTATAGAACAGTGGTGGACAACTTATGTGTCGCGACACACTTGTGTTTGTCGTATGCCGTGTGTCGTGTCAGTCCAGATTTACTATCTAGATGTCCCATGACAAAATAAAGGTTGTACAGCACTGCCATAGATAAAATAAGAAACAATTTCTTAACAAGCGTTCATGCCTTACACAAAAAGGTCGTCTTTTGTGTGACTGAGAATAGCAGTCACCACACTATAATGAGATATATTCCTTAATGATTTCACAAACTTGTCACAGCGATAATCATCCTCAGGATGAAACATTTATTGCTCTTGGGAAAGTAAAAATATCCTCCTATTATGTTGATTTTATGCCTTAACAATGTAGACAAAGCGAGTCAAATGAATGACATTGTATGTGGAATAAAAAAGCGCTAAGGAATTTAATGTTATGTCTAATCACATTATGTTTATTTCAGAAAATTTTCATGTTCTCATAAATAAGAGCTTGAAATTATTTTCCTTCTTATTTTTTATTATTTTTTTTGTAAGAGCTTTTCATCCAACATAATGCTATTTGTATAAAGATTAAATTTTCTTCATATACAATACAATTTTTAGCTCATTTTTGAGAAACAAGGTTAGATTTATAATGCTGTTATGTTCTGCTAGGTGGTTGAGTGAGCTGTGATAGAGTTACAGTCATCAATAAGCATAGGAACTGATTGAAAATGTAGAAAAGTCGTTAATATTTGAATTGCAAGCCTGATTTCAAGAATCAATGAAATTTGAATCGTAAAAACCGTTAAAATATTTAAAAACTTAAATTTGAATTCTAAAAATCTGTTAAATGGAAAATTCCCTCAATATTCAAAATTTAAATTTTGAACTTTACAAAGTAACTTAAATTTGAATTTTAAAAATCCGTTAAATGCAAATTCCTCAATATTCGAAATTTGCATCTCTTCCTTATTTTGAACCCAATAAATTGCCAAATATTTATCGATTATTGTTCCAAAAATGCGCCCAAGTCCATCTCCCATTACACAATGACTTTCTATCCTGTATGAGGGTGAATGAATATGAGAAAGTGAATGCGAAGTTCATACATATATACATGCTGTATATTGAGAAGATTTTACTGCCAAAGGCATTCAATATTCTTCTTCAACAATTTTCATTTCCTTTTTTGCCATGCCTTTCTTTCAAATATGATGATATCAATTATTATGGAGAAAATATCATTAAAAAATTTCCTATGCTTAAACACTTTTTGTTATTTACTTGTTTTGTTTATTTAAAATATTTCTTGTTTGCGTAAACATAACAAAAGAAGTTAATTTAACAGCGAGATTATTATTAAATGGAATTTCATTGCTTTAATGGAAGCAAGCACAATGAGTTGATGAAATAAAGTCATCAAAGTTATTTAAACAATAACAAAATTTTCTTTAAAATCACGTCAAGACTTCGATAATGACTAAAGTTCGACAACAGTGTCTGTTGATGATGTGTTAGGTTAACTTTTCATTATTAAGATTGTTCAGTACGATAACCTTATTTCCAATACTTTCGGTCAATAACTTGAATTATTTGTCTCCAATATAAATTTTGGTCAGAGTGAAAAATTGCTCTTGTTGCTTAATACATGAGCCATAAATTTTATCACAATTATATCTCGAATCTAAGCTGTTCGAAATTCCAATTTATTATGCTGATACTTGCTTCCATTAGTTCTATCATTTGCTAGCTTAATGAGACTCAATGTTTGCTGGAATTTTTCATTTATCATATTCAATTATCTAAGAGTCATTAAATGTGCGCTGGACTAATTTTTTTGATTCTTATTAGATGTCATTCATTTTGACAGGATTGTGAGTGTGGTTGATATGAGTAGCTGTGTGAGACAAGCTGGGATTAGAATTTTGGAATTGAATATTGACTGTTAATGTTTGAATTTTATGGTAGATTAAAGTAAGGATATTGAGGTACAATCCAAGTGATCCGAGTGGCACAAGTCGAGAAGGCTCCGCGACGCATTCTCTATGGCTCCATCACAGACACTTCCGCTATAGTTTTCATTAACACCTAACGGAGAGGCCAAATGCTAATAAAAGCGAACACACGCCTGCATATACATGCCTCAGAGCAAGAAGCTCCGTGTTAGTGTCTCCTTTATTTGAGTCGCTCGAGACGATCTAAAGGTCGGGCGATAGGATTTCCCAGGTGCGTTATCAAACAAAAAGTAGAATATGTAAATCAGAGAAGAGAATAAGTCAACACGCGTGTCAATATTAATTCACCTATGCCAGCCCAACCTACACCTAGTCTAGACCTGCCTCACCATAAATTCCAAATATGTCATATCATTACATTTAATACTCATTTCAATAAGTATGTAGGACAAACCTTACTGAAAGAATCTCAAAAAAATAATAAAAATTCTGACAGTGCTCACAATGAAGGACATGATTTGTTAAATTTTAATGCCCACATACCGCATTACACAGAATTGCTCGAAATGTCAAAGCATTGAAAAAATGAAAAAATGAAAAAAAAAATCCTGTGCACATGTGGTGTAGAAAATTAATTTCCAGCTTTTTTCTGAATGATCGCCCTCAGTCAATGAACATATGGACATACTGCTCATGCCACATACCTTATGTTGCTCATTCAAGTCACTCAAATGAAATATAGATTTTATTTTTGTTGATAAATAGTAAATCATTTTCAAAAATATAGAATTAAATACTAGAAATCAAATAAATACATTTACTTTCGAAAGTAATGAGTGCAATTACTCAATTTAATGAGAAGTCATTCACAAAAAAAATCAGAAATTCTATTATGGTCAATAATAAAAAAGTAGTAATTTTGTTTATTTTCATTCATTGCTAGCAACGCCAACGCAATTGAATTCAGAAGGGAATAATAAAAATTGAATTATTAATGACGTCTGTATTGATAAAATACGGACTATCTTATTGCTGACTATATTGCTGATTTCAAAAAGTTCATTCAACTTTTTTTTATCTAAAGTCTTTAAATTATTTATATTCTAAAGCTTTTTATGCAATAGTTTAGCCATTTTTCTTTGTCACGAATTATGAAGGCAGCATGCTGTGCTTCTCCAAAAATATATATTCTACAACGTCCACTTAAATTTCGTCTAATGATGAAAATACATGGCGGATCTTATGACAAAGCTTTTAAAGCCGCATTTGATGTCATATCCTTTTTAAGTCCGTTTCATTTGTATGATTTTTCCTTTTGCTGACCCTTTTTTATTTTGAGAGATTTAAAAGCTGATTTGGTTTTGTGAGACAAAAGGCTATTCCCGGGCTGTTTACATGTTTTTATGGTATCTTACTGCGATTGTGTAGCGGGAATTATTATCAAGTGGCAAACTTAGTCAGATCCAAGTCAATTGGATGAAACACAAACGTAGATTATATATAATAATGTCGGTCGAGGATTTTGGAGTCAATTTTTCACCACTTTTTGGGTTTAATTCTTCAATTTGTTAGGGTTTATGAAGACAAAAGTCCGAATTTTCAAAACATTTTGTGACTTAATCTAAACTGACTTCACACAAGAGTCGTATCGACCTCAAGACACTTTTTTCGACTTTTCTACAGCGTGTTCTATTCGGGCAAATACTCAAATGCTGGAAATTCGATTAAGTATCATTATCTGTCTTTAAGGAACATTATTTCATCAAGAAGATGACCAATACAATTTAGCGCAGACTTTCTATTGAATTTGCATCATTCTCGGATTATGACGATTCCACGCTTACTAAATTTCGCTGTGTCACGGTGCCTCAGCGACCAAAATATGCCACTAAGGAATCTAACTATGAATCTGACTTGAACTTGCCATTTAGTTACAAGAGGCTTTTATCAAAGTTCTACTTGACTTCCACCCTTATCACTCGGGACTGATTATGTTTCGTAGTAAAAAGAAAGAGAAGAGAACTAATGTAGTATTGTTGCCATAGCTTACCGACTAATAATGATGATAAAGGAAAATCAATAAAGCGCATAGTTCTCGTGGTATTGATTTTAACATGTACGGTCTAAAATTGTGCATAATTTGCAATATATTTATGCCGAGGTAGAAACATGTTATTTAAAATATTGTTATACATTGCATACCTAAAGCCTTTATCATCATCATCATCATATTTGCATACCTTTGTTGCTAGTTAGCAAAATCGGTTCATTCATAATTTTTTTAACTAATTTTCTTTCTCATTTTTCATCCTCTAAAAACATTTAGGTTCGCATAAAATAGAGACAGCAGAAACAACATTTTTAAAAAGCACATTAAAAGTGTCATCAATAATGGATAAATGTAATTTACATTTTCACAAAATTATCGTCGTTCTCCTCCTAATAATGATATATTGGCTAAAGTTATCCATTTGTTGGAAATTGGATAATGACAACGTTATGTATATGAATCAGGATATTTTGTATAACTGTCCACTGAACACAATGTGTCGATGCTTTCCAAATGAGACCAAATTACTGGAGATTAGTTGTAATGAAGTGTCTTTATTTAAGTTCCCTGGTAAGTAATAATCTTTTTTTTACTTTACCTCCTTAGTCATCATGATGAATCATAAGCAATACCATCAGTGATTACTATGTTTATGTGACCATACGTGGCCGATATAAGCATACTTTATATTTATTGTTATTATGTGTGTACAAATTTCATGACGAGTGTCCGTAAATAAATTTATAGTTACATCCTTTCCGTTCGGAAATGTCATTACGCTCATAAATAAGCATAAACACCTGTATCGTATTTATAATTCATGAAGAATTCTTCAATATTACTTGATAAAAAATTTAAAATCTTATTGATAATTTCAACTCCTGTTGTTGAAGCACTTTTTAGACATAGACATGGGTAAAACTTGAACGATAATTCTTCGAGTTGATTTGAATGAATTTAGAGGTTGAGAAATGTCTGTTCTGGGAATTTAAATGTATATTTATTTGGATATTCTTTGAAAAAGTGATCAATTTTCATTGTTAGTCTGAATTTAGAAATTCAACTGTCATTTGAAATTCAAACGTTTACTGACATTTAAGAGCTTTTTGAAATTTGAAAAATTTAACGACTTTTTCAAATTTGAAAATTCTTTAACTATTCGAATTTTAAAATTTTAACGGAATTTAAATGTTTTGAAAAGTTTAAATTTCTTACAGATTATTAACAATCTATTAAATTTTGAAAATTTAACGCTTTTTAAAAATTCAAATTTCAAAGATTCCTTTAATCTAATATCATCGATTATTTGCATTCCCTAAAAGCTTTCAGTTTTTGTTATCATTTGCTCACAAATATTGAAATTATTATTATGTTTCTGTGTTTACATTCCATTATTCTCAAATTCAATGAACGAAATAAAATATATATTCTTCGAGTAAGGAATCAGCCAGAGTGAAAGAAAACTTTCATCACGAATATTAAATGAAATTTAAATGGTTATTAAAATGTAAATAATAGTAATGGGAATGAATATTCCATGCGATTTAAGTATATTTGGTCATACATTAAGACTATATATGGTAGTTACAGTAACTTTATTCTAAGTAGCTCTCAACATAGTGCATATATAGCTTTATATGCTGTATAAAAAAGTGAATGGTTCTTATGGAAAGTAATTCATTAATCCCCATGCTGGAAGGAACGATCGTTAAAAATAAAAAAAATAAAGTTTTCTACTAGCTGTGTGTTTTGTAAATTTATTCCAATTCCAATGGCCATCTTGTGTCTGGGGAATAATTTCGACAAACAAATAAATTTTATAATTCATTGACACAGCATTGCTGTTGATTATTTTTCGACATGCTGTAGTTTTTCTTTTGCTTTCATGAAAAACATGACTGGCGAGAAAATTGCTTATTGTTTCAAGTGTCTGGGAATGAAAAGTTCAATTGAGTTAACATGGAATGTATTTAGAAATTAAAAATAAGTTTCTTTGCGCTAATTTGAACTGAATGACATCTGGTTTGGTAAATACATTTATACGATACAGTAAGGTGCTTACTTTGACTTGAGTTTGAAAGTAATTAGTCTTAAAAGATTTACTTTTCAAAATTCAAAATTTCGATCGAATTTATTAAAATTGGTAATTTAGCTTAATTAAAAAAAGTTAGATACCAATGACAATAAATTAGATTACGCATTAATGATGATTCCAGGGTTCAAATCCCAATAGTATAAATTATGATAATCACTAACATATGTAATATGAATTTTGTTTTTTGCAATTTTTTCGAAAGATCAAAATTTTTTTATCCGAATCCATATTTCATGTCTGACCATTAACTCGCACATTCCATAGAAAACAAACTAAAGATTAACAACAATTTTCAAGTCCTAAAAAATTCGCTCATGTACAAGATTCAAATCGTAAATGCAATAAATCATGTAATTCTTCCTCACTTTGAGACTTTCTTTACTTCTTAAATCGCGAATTCTCACATTATTTTAATACACACCATCCATAAAATCGAAACATTAATCATTTCGAGAACTGTGACCTTTACATCATATTTTTTGATTAAATTATTTGAAATGGTCGCATACCTCAATTTAGATTCTGCTGTAAACTCGTGGAAATAATTGAGTTTATTATAAATTCAATGAAATTTTTAAAGGAATTCCAAAAGCATGAAAAGCTTACTGAGTTAAAAAAGGATTTCATTATTATTATGCAAAAAACGAGTATTTTGGAAGTTCCTCAATTACACAGCATAATATATGAACTGTGTATATAAAGCATAAACAAGCTAACAAGCCAGAGCATTGTATTTCCTCAAGTCAAGACTCAAAAATAAGAAAATGAAGAAGAAGAACCAAAAAAATTTAAAAGTCAATTTCCCACGCATTTTCCATGTTCAGACATTCTTAAAATTATCAGCAATTCTCGTTAAATGGTGCAATTTATTCCATGTAATAATTTTTGGGTTCATTTACAACCAAAGATATTCTCGGCAATGTTTTTTTTTTGTTGCCTCCTCCCAAAACTTATTAACATTTAGAAAAGAAAATTGTTTGAATTTTTCAAGCTTCAGCACCCTAACAAATGTAAAAGGAGACACACAGCAGAAAAAAATGTGAATTTTGACAGTTGTTACATGGGTTACTGACTGTGGAATTGGTATAAAGCTTGTCTTAACACACCTACCGTACTAATATATGGATATAGACCGAAAGTTAAAAAGCACCAGAAGGCGATAAAGCATACACAATGTACACCTACGTATCAAGACACTTGTTCAGGCATATTTCTCAAAATAATGTTTGGCATTTCTTGACAGAGTTGGTGAACAAGTTGGTTACTGGATCTTGTACACTGAACACTTATAAACTTTACTGGATCTTGGTTAGTTTCTCACGGATTATTCATCGTTTGTTCAATAAACACATAAATACTCAAAAATACAGTTAATTACATATAAATAGACACTAAGGACCTTAACTATCAAGCTATAAGCAGAATATGAATTTCAATCTCAAAGTCAATTCTTTTCGACTCAAAATAAATCAATTTCAAGGACTAAATTTTGAGTTCATTGATTTCATTCTAAATTCACTTGTTTTTATAACTTACCTCAGTTTCCTTGGCACTGATTATGGATATTGTAAATGCTCCTGAAGCGAAATATTGTTTATTCAATTATTTTGTTGATAAATACTTGGAAAATTTAATATTTTTGGAATTTTGGCAAAGCCTTCTGAGTTAAGTTTATATAATGTTTCAGAATACACAATTGTGATGAATATAAGTTCACCAATGTCTTTTAACAGTTGCAAAACTTGCTTAATTCTTTAAAAATTGCAAAAATTAATTAAATCACACATTTCTCAAAAACACTCTTTGTAAACAAACAAAAAGAAAAGTGCAAGAAAATTCAAATTTTTGAAAAATAACGAACAAAACTAAGCGAAGCCAACCCTGATATCATGTTTAGAAAATTGATAGGTGACTTTACTGCTCAAATATTGTCAATTTTCATTGTCAATTCAGTTTAAAAGTTATGGGGTAAATTTATGTCCATAAAAAGTAATTACATTTACTTCATTTTCATACTCATCAAGATGCCATTTTTCAAAAAAAAGGAGTAAAGAGATATTCTCATTTTATTCATGTCATAAAGTAAATTTAATCCATTCATATATTCATTTATGAAAGCTTGATAAAAGCCCAATTTATGATTTTCCTTACAAAAAAAAGTTTTAAAAATATATATAATTTAAAAATGACTATGGTTATGGACAGGGTTGTTACAACATATTCTGTTTTACAGAATGTGTACACATATGTCACATATTTCATGTGTGACAGGGAAGAATGTGTGGATATGTGTGGAAATGTGTGGATATATGTGGATATTCACACATTTTTCACACATATCCACACATTTTTACCTGTGACATATTTTCAAAACACACCAGATTCTGCTTTTAACAACCCTGGTTATGGATAGGAAGACAGGATAAGTAAAGTAGAAAATTGTTTTGTAACATGTTCTAGATTTAAGTAAGCATAATACTTTTTATAGCAATGGTAATTTCTTGTGAAGAAAACTTTTCTTCTGTCTCGTCCTTCTCATTCCAGTCATATAATAAGTAATGTATGCAAGATTAAATAAAATACGATTACATAAAGGAAAGTTATGCGTAGGCTTTACATTAAATTTGTTGCTGGTAAATACTTCCTTCTTCCTTCATCTTCCTCTTCTTCACTTTTCCCACATTATCATAACTTTAAAAAGGTCCAAAATTTACCTACAAATAAAGACGATGGAGGAAATAGACGAAGAGACTGAAATGACGGCTATGGGTGGGATGAGTTATGAAATTAGATTTATGAAAAAAAAAATTTCTCTTTCGAGATTTTTTTTGTAAGGAAGAAGGCTGTGATGGAGGCGAGAAAAATAATTTATGAGGCTGGCGTTAGACGTTTACAAAGTTTTTGCGTTCTTCTCATTTCATTTAATAATCTACCTGTCTCTTTATGTTATCTTCAAACCTATACAATTTACTTCGATGCCTCAATATGATGTCTAGTAGGATTCGAGTGATTTTTGTTGATTTAGTGCGATGTATTTGATTTTCTGGATTTCAACGGTTTTGTAAGATTTGAATTGTTGACCGTTTTTTTAGGATTGACTATTTTAACAGTTTTGTAAAATTTGAATTTGAAACTGTTTTGTAAAATTTGAAATTTTCTACGATTTTGTAAAATTTGAAATTTTAACGATTTTGTAAGATTTAAGTTTTTCAACGGTTTTGTAAAATTTGAATTTAGAACAGTTTTATGAGATTTCAATTTTTAACTGCCTTGTAAGATTTGAATTTTTTAGCGATTTTGTAAAATTTGAATCTATATCAATTCTGTAAAATTTGAACTCGCAACTTTTTTGTAAAATTTTAACGGTTTTGTAAGATTTAAATTATGAACTTTTTCTACAGTTCGTGAATTAAAATTTTTATCGTTTTTATAATAAATTATAATAATTACCAAAGTGCTTTTGAAAACTTTATATCAAATTATTATTTTAAAAAATGCAAACTTTTCACTCAATCCGCTTGATATTCATGCCAATCACTCGTCATGCAGTGACACAATCAACTCCTCAAAAAGTTCTTGAGCTCCAAAAACCACAACACACCATGAGAAAGTTTTAAAAAAATTACTATTGTTGCATATCATGGCAAGTAAGTTCAAAAAGTTGTTGTAGCTACACATGCATGCCACATAACACAGCATGTCAGACACAAAAAACGCTAGATCCATTTTATTTACATGTTGAAATGTCTTCGACAAAAAATCTGCTACCAAGTCAGCCTGCTGAAGACAGCATTAAAAAAAAAAAGTAAAAAACTTTCCTATTTTCGCCAATTTCTGATGTTGTTAAAGGGGGTGTTGGAAGTGCATAATATGTAGTTACTAATTCTCTCAGTTTAACTTTATTAAAAGCTTTCTGTCGAGTCATAGAGTAAAGTTGTTGAACATGCAAATTGCTTGTAAAATTCTTTTAGATTATTAAAAGCTTATTCTATGCTACATACAGCTAGCTGTTGACCTCTAACTCATTCATTTGCACGACCTACCCGGCGAATAATTGCGTATGCAAAACTGGGATCGTATCCAGTCCTTTTGTTTATATATTTATATTTATTTAAATATTTTTTTTTGTTTTGTTCTCCTCTCAATTCCGACAGCAGCAAAAAACTGACATTTCATTCAATTTCTCTTGCTCCTTTTATTTTATTCTGTTTTTATTTCATTTTATATCCATTGTATTCCTTCACCGACATTCATATTTTGTATGTTTGTTCAAAGGATTTCTGCTTTTGGCAAGAAAAACAAATTTAAATCAATAAAGACTTTGATAAAATGATATGTTTATTGTGAGAAAATGTTCTACTACTGAGCATCAACATGACCCCAAAATAAAAAAGTATTATTTTTGTTCGAAAAGAAACGGAGACCTTTTATCTCGTTATGTGCTGTGTGCCAGGGGTGTAGTCAGGGAGGTCCCCTCTCCGAGAATTAGAAAATAATATATTTTGTAACGTATTTTTTATTTTCAAATTTTTTGTTTCCATTTTTTTTTGAAAAAATTCAAAAATTTAAATTGAATTTCTGGCTGCACCCCTGCTGTGTGCTATGGGAAAGACAACGTCTTTTGGCTTATAGTGTTTATGGCACTTGTCCCTATCAAAAAAGAAAGGAATGAGTAAAATAAAATAAAAAAGAATTTTTTTGAGGACATGAATGAAGAAAAAGGAAGAAAAATTTATGCAACACTTCGTCTCTCCCCAACTTTTAAACATTATATTAAAAACCATGAATATCCCGGAGTTGGTTTATAAGTTTCTTTGTTATGGCCGGATGCAATGACTTTATTGGAATTTTTTAAATTTTTCTCATATTTAAAAAAAAGTCGTTTAGATTAAAACGGAAAGAAGTGATAAATTTAATGGGCTTTCATGACATTGCTGTTTTTTTTTGCATTCGGATGAGGATATTTGAATATAGTTTCGGAACAATAAAGAGGAGTTATTGAACTGTACCATTAAATTTGTCAAGTTGAGTCTATTCAACAAATGTTTATAGCAGTTCATAGAGTATAGAGGGATTTTAGGATATTTTACGCAGTTAATGCAGGAAGATTGAAGGTTTTTGGTGTCAACTGAACTAGGAATTTGTCGAAAATATTCAAATTGATTGAAATAAAGACAAATTTTCTTATTTTTTCACCATTAAAGATCCAAAACTCTGAAAAAGTTCCAAAAATTCAGTTGAAGTTCAAAAATTTTCAAATGAAAGCCTTTAAAGTTCAAAAAACTTTAAATTAAATTCAAACAATTTTCAAAAATTCTTTGAAGTTCAAAAAATTCAAATTGCAAGTTGAAGTTCAAAAATTGGTAAACTTTTAAATTTCAAACCCTCAAAATGTCAGTTGAAGTTCAAAAATTTGAAAAGTTCGTTAAAATATAAATGAAATGTCACTTTAAAGTTCAAAAGAGTTCAAAAATTCAAAAAATAAAAAGTTACAATTCCTTTGAGCCTCAACATTTCCATCCGTAACCTCAACATTACATCCATCAGATTAGAAGAATTTCCCTTTAATCATTCCATTACTCCCAATTCAAAAAAAGGTCAGACAAAAAATAAAATACAGCAAAACAATTGATTTTTTTTCCAAAAAGTAAAGCTTCATCAATATCATCTAAATACCTGATTCCGAATCCACCTCATATTATTTCAGGATAAATCGTATCAAATTCCAAAGGCTGTTGAATGAACAAAAACCCTTTCCGATTGAATTGAAATTGGCCAATTTGAAATCTCAACAAGCTATGCTTTTCAAATCAAGACAACAATTTGATCGAATCCGAAAATTATGTTCCACAACTTAGGTGCCATGACTGTTGTATGTATTAGTTGAACCGCAAAAACCAGTACAAAGCTAGTGAATTTTTCGGAGGGGTGAAAAACAACAAAAATTTTTTCCATTTTCATGTTCGAAAAATAAAAACGAACACACAAATTGTTGGTAATAGCGAATTTCCTTTATGAAAGCACAAACAATTTTCAGAATTCCGAGGGCAACCCTTAAACCCGACAAAATGCGAAAAGTAAAGGCAGAAAGAAAAAAAAAAGTTTATTACATATCGTATAATTGCATAATGAGGAATTAAAGGGCAACAGAAAGCGAAAATAAACAACAGAGCCATATATTTAATTATACAATAGTAACTTTACGAGATCAATTAGTACTTTTTTCTTTTTTTTCATTATACACACACAATAACTGACCCATTCATGAAAGAAATTATTATCTATTTACCCTTTTTAACATATTTGTCATGAGATAAAGGACAATGCTGTCTACGCTTTGTCAGATTGTATGTTAGGATGTCGTCTAACTAGTTTCTTGTTCTAAATTTGATGGAATTTTGTACACTTGACTTGTGATTTATGGGATTTTAAGGGGGTACTTATCAGTGCTAGAAGTGTGTACAGTTAGAAGGAAGATTAGAGTCGAGGAGGAAAAATAGACTGTAGAATGGATAAATGAGAATCAGAAGATTATGAAATTTTCAAAATTCATTTGACCGTTATTCTTCAAATATTCAAAAATATATTGAAATTTGAATGAAATTACATACTTCACAAGAGCAAGCAGAAATTTTTTGTTGTAAATTTTGAATCGGTTTTTGAATTGAATCTGAGTAGGTTTTGGCGATTTGAATCGAATTAAAGTTGGCCTTGACCTTTATTAATTACTCAAACAATTGATGACCGTTATTTTTCAAATATTACTTTACCGTTAAATCCATCCTTAACTTGAAAATGCGCTAACGACAATCCTTAACGACCAGCAATATTGTTGATTTTTATGTGCCCAAAATGTTTACACATAAAAATATTTCCGAAACGAAAATTTTTTTTTATTAATTGCATTCTTTCGTTCATTAAACCATGTTATTGACCATTTATTACTGGAGCTACACAAGACAAATAACACAAAATTATCTTTTATTGTACATTAAATTTATGTCCGATTGAATCCAATTTATAGCATTGTGGATTTGTTGACAGATTTAACCATTGTTATTTTATTGATTTTATTTTGTGTGTGTCTGAAATTTTAGGAGGAACGAGTGGGCTACAAAGGGAATGGACAAAAATGTTCATTAATTGTACATAAAAATTTATATGTTTATATATATAGGTATATATAGTCAGTAAAGTATGTTTGAATATCATGGGATGATAAGAAGTTGTTATTTGCTGTTATAAAAAAATTTCAACTTTACCCAAAATATCAAGGGTGCAATTTGCTCAGCACCAAAATTACTTGGGCTTGGCTATTGTTTAATATGTTTTTTTTGTGCCTTCTGTGAATGTAAATTCATAAACATTTTAATTAAAAAAACAATTTTTTTAGCTTCAGACCACACGATAGTGACACAAAATGGATATTGTCATAAAAATTCATGACTCTAAGCTTCAAAAATAGTTTTTTTTACTGCTTCTGCTGCTGTTGACAAAAATATTTGAAAACCATCAAGATCATTTCCACTGACATTATCGAAAATATATTATTACACCATTTCAGGCACAAAAAAATAAAGTTTTTAATTAAATGGAACCTCATCACAACTTATTTTCTGATAGAGTGTGGCTGTTAACATAATATCCTTCATTTGTTTGAATTTTATTAAATTTTTCTTTTTTGATAATTGAAAAATTTATTTTGATCGCTCAGCATTTTTGGAATTTTTAGTTGGAATTCCTTAGTTTTGGGGTGAAGAATTTTTAAAATATTTTTTGTTAATAGCTATAAACTATCAATAAACTAGAAGTCGGCTATAGATACTTATTTATAGAAAAATACATATTTTTAGAAATTTAGAGTTTGTTAATCGACAGTTAATTGTTTTAGTTTGGAGTAGTCCTCGAATGACGTTCATTGGGAATTATAATTTATACAGTTGAGCTTTTGATCGAATTGTCACTTTCGGACATAATCTATTGTACTATATTTAAAGAAGGCTTACCCTGGATTGGAACCTTCCCCTCTAACCTTCTCCTTCTTTCTCTATACTATCCACTCTGTAGAAACGCCCTTTTATGTGTTCCTAGATATTTTCAAGGGATTTAACTTCCAATTCAGCTTCATTTACATCATGTACATGAGAGTATGCACTTTGCCTTTTGGAGTCAAACAGTACTAATACATACAAATTAACAGAATAAGATGATTCTAGGGAAGGGCTGATCATTTTTGGACCCAATTTCTCTAATTAAGCAATTCAGTTCTTTTTGTGTGAATTACGATCACACAAACTGTAGCTAATTTGATTAAGGAGGTTGAATTTATAATTCTTAATCTTAACATCCTTATTAAGTGGAAGAAAACGTTATTAAATTGTGAATTTTGTCTTCTTAAACCTTCTTAGAGGGCCTTATTCAGGAAAAGGGAGGTGTTTGGGAGTCAACCCTGTCCCCCATTTTTGATCAAACTCTACAATTTGCCCTCACTAGCTACGCTCCTGCATACGCCCTTAGAACCAAGTACCTTGGAACATTTTGTACCATTCAGGCTTGAGAATTTCAAACTTACATATTTTATTGCTTCAAATGGCTTGAAATATTTTCAAAATCATGTAAATTATCTCTGCCATTCCTCATCCCATCCTCAGCTTGATTGAAAACTTTTTCACAACAATTTAAAAGAAGAAATTAGAAAACTTGCTTTTGAGCAAACTTTTTGTCAATAAATTTTTGATATCTTTAAAAATTATGACCCCAAAATTATCTCCAAAATGTTCGTGTGTGTGTGTGCCTCCACGAGTAAAGTTCCTTCAGAAATTTATGAATATAAAAAAATTTAATAGAAAAGTTTTTAGAAACTTTATTAATTTTTCTTCATTTTTCGCTTCTTATAATTGTTAAATGACAAACTTTTTTTTAATTATTTTAATTCATTTACTAAACATCTTTAATAGGACTTTAGTGAGTAATATTCGAATGGCTGGTTAATGAACGTTTTCGAAACAAAATAAATAAATAAATAATTAAAAATGTGGTTTTTGGTTAATTGACCAGGTCGCGGGTAATTAAACTCCATTTTTCGGTGGTGATTGAATGACATTTAATGAGATATTCGTGGATTCATCAAATTGAAAATGACTAAAATTTTGAAAATTAATAAAAAAGAATTTGTAAGCAACAAAAATCTTCAGTTACAGCAAATTGCGAGTGTAATAAAGGATAAACGACACTTTAGAGGCATTTTATGCAGAACAAAATTGTGTTCATATATGAGAACGATAAAGCTAGAATTATGCAAATCAACATGAACGCGATTTGAATGTAAAAAAGCTTAAAATATCAAATGCGACCTTGAGGGTCGTTTCTTGAAAGGAATTAGTTGAATATTTGATGCTTGAAAATAAAGTAATTAAAGTTAAAATTTCCATAGAATAAATTTCCCTTTTTTTCTAATAATAAATTTTATTATTATTAAGCATGACATGAATTTTGCTTGAAGACGGATGGAAATAGAAGGCATTGACTTAACGGTAAAATTTTGAAAATTTGACGAAATTTTTTGAGTTTTGAAATGTAAACAATGAACGATTTTCTTCTAAATTGACAAAATTAGAACTAATTTCAAGTACAGGACATGATTAGGTGGTTTATGAAGCTATAAAGATGCAAACAAAAACATTAAACTATGCTTATCATCGCTATTTAAGAAATAAATAACAAAAATCTAAAAATTTTGAGTTTTTGGTTCATGCATTGAACTAATCTAAATTACTTATTTAGTATTAAACTAATTAAATGTAAAGTTAATGGCAAAATATATAAGAACTGATTTCTAACGGTTTTTCTGCATTTGAAAAACCTATGCTTTGCTAACGTATTATAGTAAGTTTTGCATAAAGTGCGAAATTCAAGTTGTAACGACAAAATTCGTAAGTTATTATTCAATTTACAATTATTAATTATATTATTATAGATCAAAATCCTCCTCACCTAACAACCAGCAACACCACAATCTAAAGAAACATTTCCTCCGCAATATTTATAAAATATGAAATTTACATTTGAAAGAATCCAAAATGTTTAATGTCGTCATTTGAAAGCTATGATCAAAAACTTGAACATGGCTTATTTTTTTGGATCACGTACTAAACCCCATGCCTTATTCAATGTTTCCTCATTGCTGTTCCTCATTCGTAGCAGAAAACTTTCCATCCTAAATCCCCAAAAATCAATTATGATCTTGAAAATACAGCAGTCAGTGGTGAATTTTCTAATAGTTGTGGTGAAAAATTTCACTCCATAAGCCAAACCAGAAGATTCTTTATCGGAAAATATTTGAACATAATTTAATTTTATGGATTTTTTTTTTGGTTAATGTTTATGTGCGGAGCTGAGAGGATGGAAATTTTAATGGCATGGAATAACCACTCGTTTTTAACAATTTTTCTATTAGCAAAGCAAATCATTTATTTTCATTCAAGAAAGTCATCACCATTAATCTTATCACAATTTCTCTTTTTTTGTTTCTTCTCTTTACAGAATACTTACTTGGTAGCATTAAACACATAGATATGACCTACACATTCATTCAAAATGTGGATGATGAAACATTTCAAGGACTGCGATTAGAGTCACTTAAATTAGTTAATAACAAATTATTCGATTTGTCAGAAAGAAGTCTAAGGTAATTGTGAAATTTCTCTTTATTTTTTCATGTTACCGGAAGTTCCGTTAAATGCCAAAATGCTTCCACATCCAAGACGAGGCGAGTAAAGTGTTTGACACTCAAGGACACAAATCACACAGGTTTCTTATCGAGAGGTCAAATCGTAATTAGAACCTGTAGACGAAAAATATAAGTCATGATGAGCCTCTAGAAGTCATAGGCTAGCCATCAATCATCAGCAAGTGTTCGTGAAAGACTTGACTTGGAGATTTTTTTGTTGTTTTTTTGAAGTGAAAATTGATTTTTTGCTTTTGTTGGTGCTGGGATTGTGTAGGACATTGTTGCTATTTAAGCTTGTTTTGGATGTAAACAGGTGGCCTTCTGGCTTCTTCTTTTAATTCTTAGTAAATGATGAAGATTCAGAAGAATGAAACTGTGCAACCTTCCTTTAAGTCGCGATATTTCACAAAATTTCAGATCCACATCTTACCTTAACAACTACGTCAGTTACAAATGATTCGAGAACTCTCATTTCGAATTGCAGGCTTCTCAGAATGAAGCGTCCAATCCTTTGGTGCAACTTAGCACGACTGGGATTCGAACCCATGTCCTTCGATTTCCGGTCGCATGCTCTTGCCACTGAGCTACCGAGGATTGTTAGATAGCGTGACACAAAGCACACTTGAATCTTCTTTCTTTATCCAGTGCTCATTACACAGCTCTTATTCTTGAATTAGACTACAGCACAGCCTAGAGCATACAAAATTAGAACCGACTTCGAGCTCAGCTTCTATCGTCCAGATGATCTAATGCAATCCTTAAAGTTAGACTTTAAATTCTCAATTTATGAAGCTTCCACAAATCTCCTAACAAAATCCAACACCAACAAATCCAATTAGTTCCAAAAAAAAAGCCCTTAACTCACTTTTTTCGAGTACTCTCCATCATTTCACACAAGAATAAAGACAAACTGATTGTAATAAGTGAAAAGTTTACATTTTTAATAGAAAAAATACAAAACTGTCAGTATAAAACAAACTTCCTCCATGCAGCACAACTTTTTTCATCTCCAAACAGAGTAAATTGTATGAAATTCTCTCTTATCATGTCAACGAATTCAATTCCCAGTTTCCATAACTTTATGATGATACCTGTGTAAAAATTAATAAAATAAGAATTTCCAGTGAGGAAGGACGAGTACATGTCATAAAAAAATATTTCTACATTATCACGCTTCAGCTATTACAAATCTTTCTCCATTCAACTTTCTCTAACATGATCTATGTTGTATGGGACATAAAGCAAATGAAAAGAAGAAACTTACCTGTGAATGTGTGCCTGCCTGATTTTTATTAAAAAAAGCCTTCTCTCTCCCCACTCACAACCTATAAAATATTTCATTGATAACAACATTTCGTTAACGCGAACGTAGATATACAATTGTATATTTCTATGTCAAGCACAATATGTGATTCTCGAGAAAATAGCTAGTTAGGATTGAAAGAGGAAAAGAAGGCAAAAAAACCGAGATGAGTGTTTAAACATTAAACATCATCACATACAATCTGTTTAGCTGAGTTATCTTGCTGACAATCTCCGTAGAAATACGTTTAAATATTTACTTAAGCAATCCTATGTAGCCCAATAGTCACATTCAGTCGCATTGTCGCATGTAGAAATATATGTTTGAAGATAAAAACACGTACGAGTCTAGAAAAAAAAAGTAAAAAGGCACATAGAGAATCAGAAAAAAGGATTCCAAAAAAGAATATCTGCTGATTTAGGAGAATTCTCTTTCTATATTGACTTTTCGATAGAAATATTTTGATTGCTAGATGCTAAGTCTTGATAAATCCATGAACACATATACACATTCCAAGAAGATGCTTGCTCGTTAGTCTTAATCCATTCCTTTTCCCTTTCCTTCCTTTTTTGCTCTTTCATATTCAAAAAAATTATGAATGATATTAATTAATTAATTAACATTTCTTTTTGACATTCTCATTTGCAGCTTTATGGCTCATTCACTAATTTCATTAGATATATCAGGAAATCTTTTTCAATCAGTTCCATTAGAATCAATAAAGTCAATTCACACTCTAAGTAGACTGATAGCACAAAGGTAAGTTAGCAAACAATTTTTTATACAAAGTAAGTCATAACTTCCTTCATATGTGTACTTATAGTAATTTAATTAAGTTTATTTTTAAACTTATACCTCAAAAATTTCTTCTCATCATCTTCCTTTTTAGCGTGTTTATTGAAATTGGGTTTTAAAGGGATTGTGGATGTTATTTAGTCTGTTTGTCTGTATTGTTGATTGATCCTGCAGTTTGTTTAATTGATTAACTAAGAAATCAATGTTGATTTGATATTTTGAAGCCATAAAACAAAACTAAGATGTATTCAGGTTTACAAAAATGTTATATAACTGCTAAAGTTGCTAAGAAATTATAATTGCGACTTTTTTGCATTAATTAAGCTCACGAAAACTGAATTTTAAACAAATTTATGAAAATTTCGACTTTTACTCGCGACAAATTGAAATGAACTGAATGAAAATTGTTTTACTGAACGAATTTAGATTTGAGAACCTTTAACAATTGTATGGTTTTGAAGTATTTGAATTTGAAATGGCCGTTAAAAATCTTTTCAATTTTTTTGCAGTTCAATTGTTTTAAAAGTGTAATTTAGTGCTGATTGGAAGTTTTATTACTTTTAGATTTGCATTATTTGTGAGATATACCTGAAGAGTTTGTGATGAGGTACTGAATTTAGTCAAATTTAAATATTGAAGCTACACAGTTTTGAATTTAACGGACACTCAACTACGACGAAAACTCTCTATTAACAACAATTGCGCTTTACTTCCTGAAGCATCTGCAAACTTATTTTTTGATTGTTACAGAAATGATAAGTAAAATAATTTTTTTTCCTCTCTACTTATGCTCCTCTCTATACATATTATATGTATATGTGCATGAAAAGTTTTTTAAGGAAAGAAGGAAAAGTTTTTCCTTTACAATCTTATATCTTTTTTTTGTGTAAAAGAGAATCTTCATGTAAAAATGAAACTATAAAGAGAAACTAGCGTGAAGTGCTCTTGAATTAAGTTTCGATAGCGCATCTTCTTTTGATAGGTACTTGACTGAATAATAGATATTGAACTTCTGACTAAACAAAGAGAATTATCTCACAAAAAAAATTTATGCAATGGGGTTCTTCTGGTATTTATTTACTCTTTCTTGTTATTTGATGCTTATGAGGAAAAAGGAAAATGTCCATCTGTAAATCTACACACAAAAAAACTATGTAACGAAAGTGTAGAATCATTGTTGATTCGGAGAACAAGATGTACAATTATTTACTATTCCTCACACTAAATGGTTGACCAAAATTACGGTCGAAAATTGTTGTTTAGCAAATATTGGACAGAATTGGTGATGATTTACAACTAAATGATATGTTCGGAATGAGACGGAAGGTGATGCTGTAATTACATCCTTGTTATTGTCTTGTTTAGGAGTTAAAGATTTATCCGAGTTTGAAAGTTGCTCAATAATCTTAGATTTACATTGATTTAGCTTACTTCGATTAGATTTCTTTAAAATTATGTTGAAAAATGTAAACAAAACACAACTTTTTCTGTTATTTGTGTTTTTAACTGTAAAGCACACAATTCTTTGTAATAGAGCCATTTTTGCCAACTTTTTTAATCAATTTGAGTAGTTTTTACAAGATTTTAGTTTAAATTGGACTTTAAAAAGCAAAAACAAAATTTCAAGTTGAGTTCAATTCTTAAATGGCGGAATTTTCATTACAAAATTCAATTTTTTTCGTAAATTAACGAATTTTTTGATTGACAACAGATTTAGATCTGAAATTAGACTGACCATTCAAAAATCATGCAGTTAGCCAGCTTACTCATCCATCATACCTGAATCTGATAAATCTAATACGACAATCTCAAAATAGCAACATTGTTGATGTCAAAAGTTGCTCAAAATTGTAAGCCTCTAACTGATTCTGACAGTGTGGCAGATCTCTTAATGCCAAAAGCCATCCTCGTTTCAAAAAAACCGAGTTCATGGTCATAAATCGCATTTAAAAAACTCATTTTACTGAAAAGTTCATCGTCCTAAGCTTCACAATCATGAAATTTTCATAATTTTTTTTGTTTCAAAAAATATATATAAAATTTTAGATTTTCATTAGACTACAATCCTCTAATTAAAATATTAATGAGCGTACGTTGATAATATTCATGAGACATGCCAGCCTAAAATAAGCTTTATTATTCCACGCTATCTAAATATCCCCCTTTACCTTAATGCCTGTTATGAATCGATTCATCGATTTTTGTTTAAAATATTCCTCATTCCGAGAAAAACAAAAAATTGTGTTCCTAATTTGTAAAACAAACAGGCAGTCAACAAAAACAGAGCTAAAGTGTAGATAATTGAACATACTTTTCTCGAAAAAAATGTTGGGAATGAGGGAAATGAGATCAGAACTCTATATAGCTTTAAATGTATGTTTTTATATAAGAAAATGATAAATCAACAATCAAGATAAATAATAAGTTACGTCTCATTCTTCATAATATTTTTTACTGTTTCTTTAGGGCATAGATTCCTCGAGTCGAAACTTTCCTTATTTATTCCCATAAAGCTTTTATATTCACACACATTCATCATTATAGAGTGGAATTAGTGATAAAAAAATTGCTTACTTCTTCATCTTTTAATTAATTTTTCATTGTGAAAGTTGTGCCTGAAAGAAAGTTCGAAGTGCAGCACAGAAAAAGAATTTCGAAACTTTCAATGAACTTTCTTTTTTTTCTTCCTTATTTATGAGTTTTTGTTATAGTTTCGCAATTTTCTCATTGTTTATGATTCACATTAATTATATATTCGAGTAAACTATGAGTAGGAGAGTAATTTATTTGTATAAATTTTCTTGCTCTCGCCTTGAATCTTTCCATAAAATCGAGTTTGCATGAAAAATCTTTGCAAAATTTAAATAATTTAATAATTTTCTGCTGTCTGTTGTTTAGTTTGGGCTTTCGAAATTGTATTGTCGAATTTTCGAATCTAATTTCGAAATTATACCTTTTGTTCGAATTTTCGAATTTCATTTCGAATCTGATTTCAAAATCATATTGTTCGAATTTTCGAATTTGAATTTCGAGGCAAATGTAAACAAAGAAAATTAACTAAGAAATTTATCAATTTAAGCTTTAAAATCTCAAACTTAATTCACATTGTCTGAATTTTGCCAACTTTTTCCACCAATTACTGTCTTTAAACTGAACATTACACTTAAATTCAGTTTAAAAATCACTAACAAAACTTTCAAGTGGAAATTCGAAAAAAGCGCGAAGACTTTTCAAGTTTACAAATTAACAGCTTTTCTCTGCCTTGGCAAACAACAGCTAATTATGACACAATGAAAAAAACGCTGTTAAATTATTAATATAAATAAATTAAGGGCGGATGAAGGAAATGTGTAGGAGAAAAGCATCCATGCCTGCAAAACTTTGTAATTTCTCCGTCATGTTCTGTTTATATCGAGTAAACATTTTATCACAACATAAGATGAATGCATAACGATATTTACCATCATTACGTGTCATAGATGTGTCATGCATTTCTCCTTTTTCCTTTTTACATTATTTGTGCAGTCACACATTTTTCGCATAAAAGAATGTTTATTAGTAATGTTTAGACACTTATTTCCATGTTTGTGTTTCCATTATTAGATGACCCCAAAATAGATGGAAGAATATGATGAATGAAGTAAAAAATTTTTTGAGGTTATGTAATTTTTGGGGTTGTTTTATGGTGGTAAATATTATGCACAACTATTTATGGAATAGAACATTTCATAAAGAAGTAATGGAATCTGGGCACATAACCTAGAAATTTTTTTTTGAGGTTAGAATTTTAAAGTGATTAAAAATTAATTAAAAATATGATTTAATTCCAAAAATAGTTTTAGGAATTGCCAAATAATTGAGGTTATGAAGTTTTTACATAAAAATTAGTTTGAGGTTATGTTTTTAAAAACTTACTCAAACTCCATTTAAAAGGCATAGAATCCACAAATAACTCCAACCATATGAAGGAAGTCACACAATTTACCATTCTTTATTACATCCCCTACAAAACTAATCTTCTCTTTTCATATTTCACATGTCATTTCAAACAGAAACCATATACAGCATCTTGACGGAAATTGGGGCAATTTAGCTGATTCCTTAAGAAGTTTACACCTCGCAGAGAATTCAATAAGTGATATAAGCTTCAATCACGATGACAGACGACATAATATATCAACATCAGCTTTATCATCAACACCATTACTAATACAAGCACATCATTCAATAAATGAGCAGTCATTAAATAAACAGCAATCAATTAAGACTTTCTCAAAATTACGTAAACTAGTGTGGCTAGATTTAAGTTCAAATCGTATTCAGCATATCGGTCCGAGTACACTTCCGAAGAGTATTGTGACATTAGATTTATCAAAAAACTTAATAACATCAATATCGACAGCTCTACAAGAGCATCTACATGATTTAAGGATATTATATTTACGTGATAATTTACTACAAAAAATCAATGACGTGAGATTTCAAGGATTGCGATCGCATTTAGAAAAAGTGGATTTAAGTCAAAACTGTATAGATGAACTACCACGTCATTTATTCAATCGTTCGACACATGTTAAAGCGATAAACTTTGATCGTAACATCATAACATATGTGCCAGATAATGCGTTTAGTGATATGAACATATTGCATCTAGTATTATCATTCAACTATATAACAGATATTCATGCAAATGCATTCATGACACTCGAAAATAGTCTCGAATATCTTGATTTAGAGAGAAATTTCCTCAAGACCATACCAACAGCTATTTATAGTCTGAATAAATTACGTTACCTGTATCTTACTTCCAATATGATAAGTTCAATTGAAACATTACCAGCATCATTAAAAGTTTTATCATTAAGTAGTAATAATTTTTTCCATATACCAAATGAAGTTCTTATTAATTGTACAGAATTATCATATTTAAATATGGGATATAATCGTATAACGTCCATAAAACCCTCAACATTCGAAGGATGGGGTGGTGAAGTGCAGACGCTTCTATTACGTAATAATAAAATAGGAGATTTAAAATATGGAGCATTTTCAGGACTGGATTCGATAAAGGAAATAAGTATGAGCTTTAACGACATTCATTATGTTCATCCACTAGTATTTGAGAATGTATCAAGGACATTGAAGATATTGGAGCTATCATTTAGTATTTACAGTGAGGATTATCCACAGGAAGCCATAAGTTTATGTACTGAACTTATGTGGTTGGGTTTGGACAACAACAATCTAAAAATAATACCCGACAATTCATTATCGACTCTATATGAGCTGACATACATCAACCTATCATTTAATCGTCTAACATTGATCCCTGTACATCTTTTTATGGCCGACATTCATCGGAATTTATTGGAAATCGACTTATCGTACAATGCGATTGAGAAAATAACATCACATACATTTAGTGGCCTCGAGTTGTTACAATTAATCAATTTATCGTCAAATAAGATCAAATGTATTGAACGATTTTCATTCCATAATCTACCATATCTTACATATATCGACATGACACACAATCAATTGAGGAATTTGAGTGAAAGTATTTTCGAATTTTTGCCAAATTTACTAAGTATCGATTTAATGTTTAATAATCTCATCACGTTCTCATTAAAATGCTTCAAACATGTTTCAAATTCTACAACACCGATGTCTATCAACATCAGCAACAATGTTATCAATCATTTTGATGGCGAATTAAGTACATATCTTTACATTTATTCGCTTGATGCGAGTAACAATCAATTATCAGACTCGCAGGCATTTAAGAATATTGGATATTCCTTGCGCATACTATATCTTAATGGTAATAATTTGAGTACATTGGGCAATCACGCTTTTGGAGATTTACCATTATTGGAAGTACTTAATGTCGCACATAATAATATAACATCGCTAAGACGTCGAAGTTTTCAAGGATTATCGAATCTACAGGAGCTTGATTTAAGTTATAATCATATTGAATTGCTACAAGTTGAACAATTTTCCAATCTTTTACGCTTAAGATACTTGAGACTGAATGGTAATCGCCTTAAAGGATTACCACGTGATGTTTTTCAAAATACCCGAATTGAATTTCTTGATTTGTCGCACAATTTCCTATCCGTATGGCCAGTCCTATCATTCTCCGATATTGGATTTACACTTAGATGTGTACACATTAATTTTAATTTAATAGAATATCTTGACTCGACAATGTACATGAATACACAATATATGACTGAATTGCACTTATCTAATAATCAGCTCAAGGTGCTACCTGATAACACATTCTCAATTCTACATAATTTAACATCATTAGATTTAAGTTATAATCCACTAATTACAACAAATTTTAAGGAATTACTGCTAAACATTCCACAACTTAGATTCCTCAATCTTAAATCAACTGGATTGTTTACAGTTCCAATGCTGTATTTAAATCATCTTATAGAATTAGATATAAGTAAAAATCAAATACATGACATTGATTCATTAGTTGATATGAAATATTTAAGTAAATTAATCATATCCGATAATAAAATTTACAACATGACAACCCTCACAAGAAACTTGCCACCAACGCTACGCTATCTCGACATCTCGAGAAATCCAATTAGGAAAATATCATCTCACGACTTTACATCAATTAGACGTCTTGAACATTTAGTAATTGAGGATATAAAAATCTCAAATTCAGATGCTTTCATCAAATTACATAACCTGAAAACATTAAGGATCAGCTCACAACATAATTTTAGTGAAATTATATCAAAATTGAAGGGATTGCGTGAAATTTATTTAACAATTTATGAGCATCGATTTGATGATAAATATTTTGGTAAATTATTGCCAAATACCAAACTTAATGTGATCGAAATTAGTGGACATAAACTGAAATCGATATCACCTAATGCATTTCATGGACTCGTGCGCAATGTCAATTTAAAAATTCGCATACACAAAACGATGATTAGTGATTTGCCAGCAAATTTATTCTATGCTTTACGCCACATACCAAAATTGTCAATTGATCTAATTGATAATAAATTGTCGCGGTTCATGGGCGATGTATTCTATCCGAATGCAAGTGCATGGGATGCTGTGGGTACGAAGAGTATTATTGGTGGAATAAATACTGGCAATAGAAATGCGCTTATTTGTGATTGTGATCATGTATGGTATGGTCATTGGTTACGACGATGGCTTCGAGAATCTGCACAGGTCAATGTTGTATCAAAGGATGAGCAAAAAAAGATGTTGAAGGTAAGAGAAACTTGTTTGTATTTTTTTTACTCATTCTATTGTTAGAGATGTAGCCTAGAGATATGGCTAATTCTCTTCACTTTTCAACTTTAATTTTTTTCTGGCTTGAGACAAGGGTTGTGAATTGAGCTTCGACTTAAAAGTTTTAATTCAATTTTTGATGTCGGTAATATTCCTTAACAGACAAAGAGCATGCTTTCATGACACAGTAATACCATTACATCACCTAAAAGCATTGCCTGTGTCTGTTAGGGATTCTGATAGGGATTTGGGTTAAATCTGGTCATTCATAGGGTTGATGAGAGAATCTGAATATTCTTTGGTCTGGTTCTTGTTTAGGAATTTAAGTCGAGTTTGTTAAAAATTGAATTTCATTTAAATGACCAGTGTATTTTAGTATTTTGAGTATCAAAAATGGAATTTTAGATTAACCCTGAATGTAACAAGTTGATGGCCCTTTAGCAACTTAATCAGAATTGGTTATAAAGTCAAATTGCCCTTAATAAATAAAGAAGCTAAATTGTCTAAATAGCTCAGTTGACAAGATTAGGGTCACATAAATTGGTATTGAATTTGAACTCTTTGGTTCAAATCCCATCAAAGATCCTAGTAATTTTTCAAAAGTTCATAATATTGACGTGTTTTTCAAGTTCAAATCCATACTTGGGATTTTCCAAGATTATTCATTATTATACAATTTGTGAAAAATTGTCATTTTCATAGTTTTTAAAGTTCTGCACTTGGATGCTAAAGCATATTAATCAACCCTATGGGTCACATTTGAATAATTGATAGCTCAGTTAAAGATGAACTGAGTTTGGTACTGATACTCTCTGGTTTCCTACCATCTAAAAGTTGTCACAAAAGTTAATAATATTCTAGTAAGTTCTTCTGGTGATTATTCGGGGTTATAAAATTTATTGACAGTTTGTAAAGGATCTATATCTAGGGATGGCTGGAGATATATGATCAAATGGGTCAGATTTGAATAATTGATAATTAAGAAACTGAGTTTGCATACTCCTGTCTTTAACATCTTTGTAACTTCTAATAATCGGTCTATACAGAGTTCACATCATGTTTAATGCAGTTCTAAGTTGACTCTTGCCTATGGCTGGATTCAGTGTATTATTCTAGGCTAGAGACACCATCGTAAGTCTTCCAGGCTAGTTGATGAATAACTTCCTAAAATCCATAATTAATGCCAATTCACCACCCTTGGATCTCGAGCCAAAAGCCAAAAAATATTAAACTAACCAAATCCTCTTTTTTTACTCTCTTCCTTTCTCTCACCGTATGCATTTATTATGCCTCTTCCTCTACCGCCTGGATTATATGGTCACACAAAAAAAATATAAACAGCGAGCCAGAGAGAGCACATGTATAGAAGCAACGAGCGGAAAGCGAATGCCATTTTTAGAAGTATTTCCGGAAGATCTCCTATGTCATGCATCAGCACTAAGTAGTTTAGCTATAACATTAAGATTAAAATATTTCATTTTGCATTTCAGTGCAATCACAATATTGATTTGCAAAACATTTTTTGTGCACTTGTAAAATATGAAAAAAAAAAGGAATTAAAATTTATGATGACAACCTTTTTTATTATTTGGTATATTTTTTGTTGTTCTAGTGAATTATTAGTGTAACATTTTTAGGCAAGGGACATAGTAAATAATAATAAAAACGAAATAATAATTATGATAATTTCTCTGTGATAAAAAATGAAATATTTTACGTTTTTTTCTCTTCTCCCTTCATTCCTTTGCAAAAATTATAAATTACAACCGACAAGGGACGTCAACTCCACAAAAAAAAGTATATATGCTGACGAAAAATGTGTAAAATATGTACAATCTAAATTGAAAAAAAAAGAGAAATATTCAAAATTGATTTATGGGAAATTTTGTCGATGGAAACAACTTTTTTTTTATATTCCCGACTCGCGGATATCTGATAATTTGAATGTGAAAATGAATTGTTGACCTGCTGACACTGGTGTTTTTTTATTGTTTAATTTTTATGCCGCGATCAAGGTTAGAAAATGAAATTTGTTAGATTATTTTTTATGGGATTTTCCTGGTGTGAGCTTCTCAACAGGGATTTTCTGGGACTATAGTTTTATGATGATTTGGATTACATTGAGGTTGAGCGTGGTGTGATGTTGGGAGTTGCACTTTAGTATCTTGTATAGTCTAGAGTCAAGTCATATGTAGGTGAATCTGCCAATGTGAGAGTTGGGGTTCTGTGGTCAAGTGGATTGGATATTTGAAATTATTACCTTTTGAGAGGACGTGGGTTCGACTCCCACAAGACACCGATATGACAAGGATTCTATGCTCCAATAGCTATTCAGATCATTGAGATCCAGAGCTTAGATTCGCGGCTAATAATTGTTCAACGAGTGAGGGTGTGTGCCAGGTCTTTGCATTTAGTAGTTCTAAAGTATAAAGTGGGATTCGAGCCACTCCTTTGTTGATATTACAGGGATTCGCTGCAATGCTTTCAAAATTACACATTACAACCTAAAAGTCATAAATTTTCCAATTTTTAGGTAGCAAAAATTTACATTCTAGCTAAAATTTACACAAAAATTACCTTAAGTTACACAATTCCCGTTGATGATGAGTATAAACATTTCCTCGACAAAACTTCCCCAACCACAAAAGACATCCCTTGATAACGAAATGGGTAAATTACTCTTTAGTGAATTGATAATCTTCTCTCCTTTTAATTCACTCTCAAAGAAGTTATTCAAATTAAGCTTGGTTCATTGCACATAACATAATGTATTCACATTTATCATATTAAAATACCAGCAAACCAAAAAAAAAGTAACGAATGAACAGTAAATTATCATAAATTCCGGCAGACATCATAAATAATTCATTTCGTAAGATAATGATAGTAAAAAAATTACAAATTGTTGATAGTGTTATTAAGTCCTTTTAGCATCCACAAAAAAGAAGGTTTAAGATAGCAAAAAAAAAGTTTAAATTTGTAGCATAAAAAAGTAAAAAAATTTTTATTCATTAGAGACACAAAAGGGGAAGTGCTTAAAAGACATGAATGCAAAGGAATTAGAAGAACTAACGACAAACTTATTTTTTTAATGGTGAACATTTTGGTATGGTTGTTAAATTTTAATTTATATACTAATTGGATTCGTTTAAAACTTTAATCATTTTTGAATTGTTAATCATTAATGAAATGGATTCGATTTTTCAAAGAACATAAAAGTTTAGATTTTGAAAATTTAAAAAAGCAAATCAAATTTCAAAAAAATGTTTAAATTTTTTAAAATTTTAACTTTTTGAAATTTTAAATATTAAAGAATTCAAAATTTAAGAGAAATTCAATTTTGAAAACTTTGAATTATGAAAACTGTAAAAATTTTAAAAGTTTTAAGTTTTAAATTTTAAAAAATCGAAATTTTTATTTTCTTCTACATTTTAATCTTAAAATTTTAAAAGTTTTTTCAATTTTTTTGAAAATTTGAAATTTTACAATTTGAATCAAATTTTTAAGTTTGAAAATTTTCAAATTTAATTGGAATTATAAAACATTCGAAATCTTAAAATATTAAAATTTTTAGGAAAATTCAAATAATTTGAAAATCAAAATCATGTTCAATATTTTAAAAGTCAAAAAATCTGATTTTTCGACTGCAATGCATTGATTTTTATTAAATTTGGCATTAATAAATCCGAATTAACTGAACAATTAATTTTTAATTCGAACTAATTTACATCACTATTTATTTATTTTGTCAATTAAATCATTATAAAGCAATTATTGACATAATTCAAAAAAATAGTTGAAATTGATATTTAATTTGACTCTAATAATTTAAAATGTTTCAACTAAAAAAACACGTGCCGGATTAATAAATTGACAAAATTAATTTCATTTGAATTTAAAAGCTTCTCAGAAAATTTCAACCCAACCCTCTTAATTAAAAATGAGCAGCCTCGATTTTTTTATTTTTATTTTTCATAAAATAATTTAAACAATTTTTTTGCACTGAAAAATGCTCTTAAATTCCATACCCACGGCATCATCTTTAAAAAATATATAATCCGCTGCTTTCATGCGCAATTAATTTCAATGACTTTTATTACCATTCATTCCTCAGTAGACAAAAATAAATTTCGGTCAATTAAAAATAAAATAAAAAATGATGTTAGGCGTATTATTTAAAGTAATTCCTACTAATGCCTAATAAATTGGTCTCACGTTAATTTATCTACACAGGATGTTTGCTATATTCCCCGATTGCGTAGGAAAAATCCTAAATAATAAAATGCGACATGAAAAGGTAAAAACTTTAATAAAAAATAACAACAACAACAAATGAGAGTAATTGAGTTGAAAATAAAGGAAATTTTAAATCATTTATCCTAGGATACGGATGATTTCACGTTTGCTCTATAAATGATTAAATTTATTCTTCTTTAATGAAAAAAAGCTGTTCTAATGACAACCTATTGATAACTTAAATGGCATGAATTCATAAAAATTAAATGGGGACAAATTATTTCTTAGATTAAACAAATTTGATCCGAGTGTTCAATTAATCGTGTTTGTTAAGGTTTCTATGGGAATATCCATTATGAAAAAACTTAATTAATAAAGGTTTATTCGAAGGTATTGATTTAAAATTTTTTTCATTTTAAAGGGCGATTATCTGATGTAACTTAATGAACTGTATGGCTCTAGTTTATGAATTTGTTGTGTTGATTCCAGTATAAAGTTTTGTATTGAACAATTATGAAAAGAGTTTAAAATTATTACAATATTTGAATTGAAACTTTTAACTAACTAAAGTTGATTTATTGATGTAAATTTGAATTTTGATTATTAAAAGTTTATTGAGAAACAAAAAGAATTGAAATTTCAAATAATAATTCAATTCAATTTTTAATTTAATTCAATAATTCAATATTCAAAAACTATTTTATTTTGGATTTTCAAGGTTTTTTTTTTGAATTTTGAGAATTGATTTAAAATGTCAAAAATGGTTTTAAAATTCTTAAAATTTGATTTTTCAAGGTTTTTGGAATCTTAAGAATTTTAAATGGAAAAAAATTATTATTAAATTCTTAAAACTTGAATTTTAAGTTTTTTTGAATTTTGGAATTTTATTTGACTTCTTAAAATTGATTTCTGAATTCTTAAAATTAATTAAAAATCAAATCATTGTTTTAAATTTTCATTCAAAACTTATTTTTGAAATTTAAAATATTTATTTAAAAATTTATTTTGAAGTTTTCAAATTTATTATTTAATTTTTAAAGTTTTCAAATATCATTTCAAATTTATTCAGTATCAAACTTTAATAAAAAAAGTTCAAAAAACTCTTTTAACTTTGAAAAAAGTTTTGAATCAATTTTTAAAGTTTTCGAATCTTTTTCTAACTTGTTTCTAACTAAAAATACAATTTGAAATGATATTTTTAGATTGAAACAATGAAATTTTAAAATTGCTCAATAATTCAACAATGCAATTAAAGCCTTAATTTCTCACTCAGCAACAGCTTTAAAAAAATCAATACAAAAAAAAATTATTTTTAAAATATTTCAAAACCTTCAATCCTCATTTCAAGTTTCACATTTGGAGCTAATAAGGGTTTTCTCTTCAGTACTCTAAACCATTACCATTGGGATAACTTTTCTGTTGAATTTCATCGAGAAAACCTTCTTATCTGACTTCATTTCAAGAAAAAAATCATTGAGTGTGTGTCGATAGCAAAAATCTCATTTTCTGCAAAAACATCAGTTTATTTTGCAGCATAAGGTAGATCTATCTCTGTTCATGATATCGACATGAACTAAATTTGTCCAATTTTCTGTTTAAGACATTCATACCAATTAAGTAATCATGCACTTATTAAAGAAATAAGTTAATTTTTGTGATATAATAAAGGAATCTATTGTAACTTTTGTAAATAGATAATCAAATTGATGGAAATGAAACCAAGTAAGAATAAATAATAATAATAATAATAAAATTATTAAAGTTAAGAATGTTCACTTTAGGGAATTTTTTTAAAGGCACCATAATAAAGAAAAATGAAAATGAAGAAAAAAAAAAGAGAATAAAAAAGAAGATTTTGAAAATAAAATAAGTTGAATTTAATTTGATTGTTGTTTTGCTTTCAGAATACAATGGGTTGGATAGGATGGAAAAATGTTAATTTATATTCAGAATTGAATATATTTTGAATGGTGTTGTATATATTCATCAAGCATTCATCGTACACATTTTATATCTTTCTACGAAAATATATATGAGGTTGGGTACACATATGGGGTACTTTTTGGTGGGAACAATTTTATTTGGCATTTGGCTACTCAGTTAATTATTGGAAAATTTAAGGAAGATGATTGAAATTTAAGGACAAATGAAAATTAACGGTTATTCAAAAATTGAAAAGTAACGGAAGTTCAAAATTCAAAATGAAGTTCAAAGTTTGAACTGTGGGAATTTTTGACGCGAACTTTCAATACAAAACGAGGAATTTTTCCAAAGAAAATTCATTTTATCTTGAAAATTCAGAAGAAAACATCTAAAGGAAGGAAATAAAGGCTAAATCTAAAAGAAAACAACATAAAGCATAATTATAAAGCTTAATATGAAAGACAAATGGTTTAAAAAGTACTTTTCAATACTAAATAAAGGATTCCATAATTAAGAGTAACTTTAGGAGTATTTTTAAGTACTCCAGGATAAAATTCATAGCCAAATAAGTGAAAGCTGGAGACAAAATCGCATGAGGCAACAAATATAGTGTTGACATCACGACTATAACTGAGAATCATAAAATTTAAGGGAGTTTTGTCCAGTAAAGCAAAAAATTCAACAACATAGATTTCATCGATCTCTACAGACCCTAGAGATTTTACAACAAGAGCATCATATACCAGTAGTCGATGGTCAGCCTAAAAACACAGCGAGAAAGAGAGATATCAACATTTTTTGTTTGGAAATTTCACGTACTTTTGCACACTCAAGTATGAGAGAACAATATTACAATGGATTGAAATTGAATGTACCTTTGAGAATTCTTACTTACTTCGACATGATAATAATGAGATTTTATTTATAGGGTATGCGAGAGCAAGCAGAATAAGAAGAAAATGATACAACGTGGTAGTACTTAGACCTTTTTTTTCCACGTTTATTCGGTGCTGAAATTATGGCAGTTTGTGAAAAATTTATGAAAGAAACGTTTTACGATTTTTTATCCCTTTATTCTGTGGAATTTGCATTTATTGTTTGATTTTTCAAACCATTATCTTCTTTTTATAACTCTCCCAGCTATGGATGCCATATGTAGAGATTATACCATATTATGTACGAATTTTCAAGCTCAAGCACGAAGGTGAGATTATGATGTGAATTTCTCCCTACATTGTCGTTTGTTGAATGCCAAACAAAAACCCTCAAAAATTCTTAAAATATTCATATAAAAAAATTCCACAAAATTTTCCCTACCTCCGCTCACTTCATTATTTATTCGCAAGGCGTTCATAGTTAATTATTGTCAATTTGATTTTGAATATTTTTAAGTTTACAATTTCAAAAATTTCCTTGATAATTTCGTTAAATACTTTAAAATGTGACGGGGAAATTCTATTTCATCGCAATATGTTCTCATTTTTAAGGAAATTCCTATAACCATAAAAAAATGTTCTCCTTCTGTTCTTCAACACGTGCTTTTACTGTGCGTAATCATAATATTCGTATTTCGTTCCTTTAAAAAAAACTTGCCTGCCTGCCTGCCAAGCATTGCGTGCAAACATTTTTATGAAAAATTCCTGCTCTCATTCATTCTCATTTTAACAACTTTGTGTAAAGTCTGAAACTTATACTACAATTCTTAATACTTCTGTTATTTTTAGGGATATTTCTTTTGTACAAAATATATTCTGATGTGTTTATTTTGTCTGCTTGGTTGCTTAATAAATTCATGAGATGGAAATGAAGATGATTTATGACACGGATTTCTGTCTTTCAGCAATGGATTACTGATGTGATATTTTTTATGAATTTCTGGAATATTTGCAAATCAGTTCTGGATATTCTGCTTGCTGAAAGAGCATTAAAAGTGGATTTTCAGTGGCAGATTGTTGTTGAAAGCTATAAAAATATTTTGGAGGATGTAAAACAGGCAATTAAATTTCTTATTTCAATGTTTTAGGTCTTTTCAGGTGTATTTGAAGATTGTGTAGATGCTATTTTATTGGTTTTGCTTCACAGAAATCTTGAAAATCAATTAAATTTGCAAGTTTGATATTTTTGAAGAATTTTCAATTTTCAGGTTAAATGTAAACAATGAAAAGGGAATGAAACTACGGTGAGTTGATTCAAATTTGAAATTTATAAAAACCGTTACAATTTTTTTAACGAAAATGAGCTTTGTAGTTATGATATTCATCATTTTAAGTGAGTTTTAAGACACTATAAATCGAAAATTGGATCAAGGCTGAAAATCCAAATATTTAATAGACATCACTAGTAAAAAAATCCATAGAAAATCATATTTTAACCCATTTTACCGCCTTCAACAACTCCACCGCTATTAGAATACAACAATATCAATACCACAAAACGGAAGCCCTTCAATGACCTTCACAATAAATATTAGGTGTCAAAAAACAAAATAGAAGTAGAAGCATTCAAAATTTAACTCGAAGGTAAACTTATCTAGGTTAAAATTTGTATTTAACACCCTCAAATTTAATCACGCGAGATTCCTAAACACACAAAAAAAGGAGTATATCCCCCATCCAAAAAAATGTTGATACTTATTAAGAATGCTCTTAAACCATCTTAATGAGGCAAATTTTCTACTAGTTTTTCCTGTTTCACGGAGGCTTTAGCTGTTTGCGTGTTATAAGAAATTTCCTCTTTTTTTTATTCTACGGTGTGTGTGTAAAAGTAGACATAATTTCACTAACAGCTCAAAAATTTTCATTTTCGCTTTATTAAATGAAGCCTGTTTTCACAACACTGTTCTTTATGTTCTTATTACTTCAAAAATCTCATACCTGAGAATGAGAAAAAAAAGTTATTATTAAAAGTTTTTCTTATACAATTACATTATTGTGCTAAATGAAATTTTTATGGACACGTAAATAATTGAATTCTATTAAATGTTTACTTAAGTAAAATTGTATATGATTTATGGCTGATATAGTTTTACGCCCCGAAAATAAAATAAAAAAGAAGGAAAATAAATTTTCATTTTTATGAATTATAGCATTTTAAAATTGAAAGCGTGCACACACGAACTACACGTATTGTATAGACTTAAAAGCATACAAGTTTGATATCTTGATGTGACGGAATGAGAATACAATTTTTGAAGTTTTTCTTGTTTAATTAACCAAGTTTTAGTGCTCCCATGAAATTCATAAGTACTTTTAATTAACCAGACTAACACTAGTAAAAATAGAAAATTTTGCTAAAAACTCATTAATATTAATTAAAAATTGTAAAATTCACTATAAATGATTAGAAATGTAATTAGAGAAAACTTTGTGGTTTAAAGCTGTTCTCTTTTCAAACTCGATGAATTTTTTAACGCCTTTTTCTTGCATTGTCATTCGTTAAAGTTATGTTAGTATTGGAATCGTTAATAAATGATGTGAATATTATTGGATTTTGGTATGAAATTATCTGATTCATATTTTATAGCAATAAAATGATTTATGTATGGAAAATTTGATTGAAGCAAGGATTCTCAAACTATGTGATGCAGCTCATTAGTGTGATGTGAATAATGTAAAGTCATGGTGTCGATAGAAGTGGTAATGCACTTGGCATTGGCAATTGGCAAACGATTACCATCCATAAATCAGCTTTATTCGTAAAATATGGAAGGCCATGGATCATAATTGATCTGTACGACCAGCGAAGCATGTACATAAGTCTGCCTCAGAACCTTTTGAGAAAATTGAATTTTCTGACATTTTCCTTAAAAATTTTTAAATTCTACTGTCTGCATAGAGTTTAGTGTCCTAAATTACTTCGCTGGTTGTACAGATCAATTGCTATCCATGACCGACCTCCCTTAAACGTCTCCTAAAGTAGACTCTATCGCTGGCTTCCGTCTGTCAATTACTAATTCCAAATTCCATGCTATAAACGGATCTATCAACAGCTTCTCTCCATGAGTTCTTAGACCAAAAGTTAAGTGCACTAATCCATATAAAATACAAGTCAACTTCGAGCTCTGGAACTCAATAACTTGAACAATCTTTAAAATCAAGTCACAAACGAGAACATTTAAGCAAATTCAGCTCTAAAACGATCCCTAAGCAAGACAGTAACAAATCTCTGAAATCTCATATCATATGTGAACGTCATTTACAAACAAGCCTCATGGGAAAATACTTTTCAAGAGACATGTTAAGTGGATATACTGAATTTCCACAGAACCTTTTAAATTTAACATTTTTAAAGCTTTTTTACTTGGATTTTGAAATCAAATCCAATTTTACGAATGATTTGAATGAACTTTTTTGGGGTTTTTTCTATTCTCAAGGATGACTTTCGATAAATCAAATAAATGCCAGCTTGAAATCAATCATTACAGCTAACAAAAGATTATAAATGTCTGTAGGCAAATACACAAAAGATTCATCTATGAAGTAATCAACAATTAATATCACAAAGCCAAAATTTCCATGAATATTTACATAAATACAGTAAAATTCGAGTTGATTTTCATTGGAATTTATGATTAATTACAAATGAAAACAGTTCACGTGAATTAGCTATTGCTATGAGCCATATGTTGCGAATGGATGAAAGCTTCTTTTGATTTAGTTAAAAAAAATGTTACCATTGTGCGTGTCAATAGACGATTTGTAACACATACGCAAATTTTCCCACGCTTCATGTTGCCTTTCAATGGAAATTAAGGCTTATCAAGTAAATTGCCTTCAATAACTACATTTTCTTCTTCCCCTTTTCACTTCCTAGAAGGCATAATTCTTTTCACGAACATAAAAAGATCATGAAGAATGAAAGGGGCATCGGAAAAAAAAGGATTTGAAGATGGAAAAGTAATCGAATCTATGAATATTTTTCATTTAAATATAAACACAGGAAATGAACTTGAAAAGGAAGTGTTTTGCTATTTAAATATCATAAAAATTTGTGGTTTTTACAGATAATTTTTCCTTTTTCCCGTCGTTAAAGGAAACAGTCACTTTATTCAGATTCCCCAAAAATCTCTACCACGAATTGCTAGAAAAAAGTAATTTTCCTCATGATTTGAATCGAGCATGTACTAAATTTATCTACACGTATAGATACAATAAAATAATTTAAGTTTTTTCCTGTTCAACATACATTTTATTTGCGATGATTTTCCACGAATTTGACTTTTTTCCTCGCTTTGTCTATTTATTGAATCGTTTTCTTCTATGCTTGGTTAGATATGCCTTGAGATTTCCGTTCTTTGAAATTGATTTGTTTAACAGCACCAGATGTTTTCCTAATAATTAAATTAAAGCACATTTTTCTCTTTGAAATTAACTTTAAGACTGAAAAATTGTAAACAATCAAATGGGGTGTGCAACTATGATTCATAAAAATTTGAAAATTATTTAACCGTTAATATGTTTTCTGTTCATCAACTCATTTGCCTGACATTTCAATTAACAATTTCCATCAAACCCTCATCCTTATTTGTCCTCATGAGAACAAACAAAGCATAAAATGTCAACATGTTGGATGCGATGACTTTTTAACTTGCAATTCCCTTCTCCCTATCTAAATAGCGGAGTAGAGGACAAATGACACGATAGAAAATGAGGGAAAAGCAAGATAAGAGAAGGAAAAATAAACTAATTTTTTGCGCTGAAAGTTGCGGGATATGAAAATAGCAAATAGCAACGGAATGAGGAGAGAAAATTTCATTATCAACAAATTACCCTTGAAATGAAGCAAAAAAGGACACAAACAGAAAAAAAGCAAAAGAAAGAAGAAGGAAGACATGAAGATGAGAAATATGTTTGTTAGAATTGTGTTCAATAAAGATTGAGTTATAGTGATGTAGCGTGAAGTGAAAATTTGCCTTCTATTCCATTCAATGGATCGAGCTACATTGTACTGTCGTATGTTCGAGTATGAATAGGATACATAATTCTGTTTTTCCATAGCCATGACAATTTTTATTCTCATCCTTCATTCTAGCTACTCTCGAGAGTTTTAACGGTTTTTGGATTTAATTTGAATTTTGATTTCTCATTGAAATTTTCAATTATTGCCTTTTTAAGTGCTTTTTGTTTGTTTTGCAAGCTTTTAGCATATCAATATCATAACTTTGAACTGTATACTTGCAAGTGATCAGTTATTTGACAAGAAATCATGATTAAAAAGACTAAAATTTGCAAAATTAAATTTTGTAAACAAAAATTCAAAAATTCAAATTTTTGACATTTTTTGAATATTTTTGTAACGGACAAAATCACTCTCGAGAGCATCAAACCTTTTTTTCATCTACATTTAGGCCTCAATCGCTCTATTCATTCTCCCTTTTCACAACAAATCAACATTTTGAATGATTGGTTCTGATTAGTGATTAGTTTCCGATAAATTTATAGGATATATACGTCCATTCATATTCGTCTCAATTCAAAAATTTTATGTTTATGTATGTGAGGGGGATAACGACTATTTGAATACAATTATGGACTACCATGCGACAATTTACAGAGTAAATATGCGTATAAAAAGGTCAAGAGTCATTTTATGAGTTCAACTTTTTCCATTTAATAGGATTTATTTTTATGTTTATGTTATAAAATGGAAGTAGTTTTTGAGTTTATGAAATCAATAAAGGACTTTACTCAAAGTCATATTGAGTATAATGGGGAAATATGGAACATTCCAAGTATTTCGGAGCTTTATTTTCTCTTTTTTTCAAGTGGATGTGAACACAATAGCACTGCTTGATGCTTGATAAAATAGAATATTTGATTTTATGCTGTATTATGAATTTTATGAAGATTTTATTTTTTTATGCTCGTGATGGCTTTTTCTTAAAATTTTCTCTTTGTCAATGAATTGATGACAGTCATTGCATTAGTACTTACTTTTTATTAGTCGTTTGGGTGGATTTTCTCTGAGGGCTTTTGATGGAACTTTCTATTTTTTGGGTGAAAATCTTGTCATTTACAGGAAAATATTGAATTTAGGATTTTCTCACGCCTACTGTGATTTATTTTTGAATATTTAAATTGTAAATAATACATCAGAAAATCAGTCAAATAAAAAATTTGTTTGTTGATCACTCTTGCTATTTTTGGGTAAACTTTTGGTGCGACCTTTCAAATATTTGTAGGTTAGGTTGTAAATATCGCAATTCACGATTTTAAATTTTTAACTGAGCATTCAAAATGTTAAATTTTGTGTTGGATGTTTGTTTGTTTGTGAGCTTTTTATTTGACTTATTTTCTGAAGTTTTGAGGGTGTTTAATGCTTGTTATCATACATATGATTTGATTGCTATCGCACACGAAAAACATTTGATTATATTAGGCACTTTAAGCCAACGATTTACAATATTTGAACATGAAATGCTAAACTTTTGTCAACTGCTGTCTAAAATTTAGCTCTTTTTATTATTTGCCTTGAAGCTTAATTATTCTCGAACAGTACAACATGGTTATTAGGGAGCCGCTACATCGTTATATTAACGGTATAACGTACAGTTGACAATAATGAAAATTTTAGCTTTTAAAAATTAACGGAAGTTCAAAATTTGAAAATTTGAGGTTCAAAAAATAATAGTAGTGAATGTAAACAAAACGTGGAAAAAGAAATCGCTTCAATTAATTACAAAATAAGGACTTTAACTAAGAACAAACAACTAAGGACCAAAGGAACAAGATAAGTAAATATTTTAATCCTTTTTCCATTCACTAATATTAAGCTCAAGTTAAAAATACTCAAATAAATCAACAAATTTTCAAGAAACAAAAGCTTTCGCTGATTAAAATTTTCAATTACTAATAAGTAGTAAGTACAATGCTGTCTCTAAAAATAGATCCATCTAAAGAAGATTAAATTCAAAATAAACAAGGAACAAAGCAGAACAAAGAAAGAACCAAGGCAGAAAATTCAATTTTTTCAATGACCATTCCGACTTCCAAGAATGAATGTAAGCTGGAAGGACAAAAGAAGACAGTAATTTAATCCTCCCATTAAGAACTAAGCAACCCTTAAATTTAAATTTAAAATCTTTGTAAAAATCTCCAAAAAAAAAGGTCCTAAAGATTCACAAAACCAAACATCAATAGTAGACATAAATCATACAGACGGAAAGGTAATAAATTGAAAAGTGTGGAAGTTAATATATACACAGCACCAAAAAGAAGGAAAAAATTCACATAATTTATTAGAAGAACTTCCTTCTTTTTCCCATCATGCTGGTATCCTTATTATTTTTTACTGTAAAATAAAATATATGTATTTATTTGTGATGTGGAGAGATGCAGCATCTAACGATACATCACCTTTCTCAAAAATCGAGTATAATTCTTATAGAAAATTTTAATGCCAATAAATAGAAAGAAGGCCCCAATGTTCGATGTTACACTACATCAATCTTTGTTTGATACGTCTCATTCATTGAATTTCATCTTAAAGATCTACGATTGGGTACCCAAGTCAAAGAATCCTTTTTTTCTAGCATGCCGATTCTTCTTCCTTATTTCCTGAATAAGTCACACGTTTATTCATTCATTCTTGATTCCACTTGGGGTACATTTTTTCCTTTCTTCTTTTTATTTATTTTTTATTTTTCATTTTTTTATACTTTTTCAGATAAAAAAGATTGATTTTTATGTGGCAGGTTGAGGTGGAATGGATTTTGTGGTGTGGGATGTTGAAGAAGTATCTGAAAAATTGGAATTTTTTTTTATATATTTTTTCGTGATTTCTTTGAGCTCAATCTTTGTGGTTTTATTATGAGCAGAAGTGGTCAAACTTATCTTGTATTAAAGAATTAAAGGGAATTTATTTGTATGGCAGCTGTTACCTATTGTGTCAATAATCATAGATATAAAATCCAATCTGTAAAATTCTCGGAATGTTAAATAAAGTCTGCAATTAATTTTTTGCTAAACTGAAACTAAAAGACTGTAAAAATCGATCAAAAAGTGATGATCGCGATGATGACATCGTGGAGCTTTCAAATCTGTCTAACAACGCGACAACGCATCAGTGCCTTAATGATTTTACTGAGCCATTCGGAAGTGAATCCAAGGAGAAAAACCATCCTGCTTCTCTATCTAATTGATACAAACCAATTATAATTTGGGAGTACGAAAGCTTGCCCTTTAGGTAGATAACCTTGTCATTTTAGCAGAGCTTGAAATCGATTCGGATTGGCATGGCCAAGTTGACAAGCGTCAATATGAATTTTGAATTCACTTTGAACATTAGGGCCGATTTAACAGTATTGTACGATGAACTGCTTCATCATGTTAAATGCACCAGAACATTGCTTCAGAAATATCGACTTACCGTACCTTACCCGAGCTGCACAATGCGTAGAACCAAATTTTTCGCTTTGAGATTGGGTTGAAATCAATTGTAACGGTGCAATCATGGTGTCCTACCGTTAATACGACGTTTCATCGTAGCCTTAAGATTTTGTGCTATGAAGAATTAGTTGAGATTCACTTTTAAGTTAGAGATTCTGGTGTGAAGTCATAAGTTATGACTCATAACACCATAAATTCAAAAGCTCTAAATGCAAAAATTCCTGTAATTTAATAACTCTAATTCAGTATAAATTGACATCATAACTTCTAATTTGATCAACAAAGCGTCCTAATGTAATAAAAATCATGATTCCCCTAATAATGCTCTACTAAAAGTTCATGTCAATATGTGCCAAAGGTTGAAGTGCCGCCCACAAAATACGATAATCTCTAAAGCATCTCTTCTGAAAAGAAGAACCATAATGTACATTGGTGAGAAGTTTGTCCACAACTGATTATTAAAGAGAGGGAGGAATAAAAAAACAATTTTTTTATTATTATTTTTATATCAAATTTATTGTTTGGTCATTCACTCGTAAATTAATACAAACTTTCAAACTCTCATCGTTTAAAATTAATAAAAGAAAATAATAAAATGATAAAAAAAAGTTTCTTATTAGACATAAAAAAATGCGAATATTTTTGAGTATAGACGAAGAAAATATACAGCGGGTCCATACTAAGAATATTTTTAAGGTTATACGAGGAAATTTTCTTTTAATTCAATAAATATTAAGGGAAGGAATTGATTTTCATTTTTATTCAGTAATAGGACACATAAGAGGAAGACAGGACGAAGGGAAATAAAAAGGAAAATTTTTTCAAAAGAATAATCCCTCAGTATAATCAATCAAGATATTAGACTAACCTCATGCGGTGGTTACATGAAAAGCATCATGTATTCATCCACATTATATTGCTTATGTAACCATCACTGAGGTACTTAATCTTCATGAATGAGCTTTTCAATAAAATCCATCAACAGAGAAAATTTTCTAAATGAATGAGATCCGAAGGCTCTTTTTGGCTCCTTCCTTCAATGAAATCATCTTTTTTGTTGTATGTTCCCTTCATCTCTCATTCAACGAGTACAACCCACATGTAATCGGTTGACAATCAGTTTTTGTTGCTTTTCTTTCTTTTGACAGATTTCTTTCTTTCTTATTTTGTATTCATGCTGTGGTCATTTGAGTTGGAAGTTGGAAGAGCTTTTTTTAAGCTGAATTCAAAGTTATTTCAAGCGTTAACTAAAAGATGCATCCAAAAACTACCAGCTTGCCGTAGAAAATGCAGAGCTGCAGTTTTTGGCACCCTAGAAATACCAACGGTCAAAAAATATTTGAATTTATAACCGAAAAATTTTTTTGAATTTTTAAAGACCAAAAAATATTTGAACTTTTAACGTTCAAAAACTATTTGAATTTTCAACGGTCAAAATATACAAATTTGAATTTGTAACGAAAAAGTCAAAAGAATTTAATTATAAATTAAAGTAAATCCAACACCGCTACCTAATTCAAATCATTTTTTTAAAGCCAAAATGACCACAGCCAGATTTTATCCCCATAAATAAATAAAGAATATGAAAAGCTCACACACAAAAAAATACGACGAAGGAAGACCTCAGTTTAAGTACAAAGTCTTTTTTATGTATTATAAATATTATCGTATTCCTAAAATATGAATTTACTTATTATCGAAAAGGGACATAAAAATATTATGGTTTAAAGCAGTGCTGTTCAAACTTTATTGTATCATGGGACACCTTGGTGACCGAAATCGCTAAAAACATGCGGCAGAGCTTGACGTCAACTCGAATTTTGTATGAAAAAGTCGATTCAAGTTTACCTGACTTCATCGACAATTTGAGTCGACATCAAGCTCTGGCATGCGATTCATGACATTCCCCAAAAAGACACACTGGTGTCACAGCACACAGTTTGAACAGCATTGCCATAAAGGAACGAAAGAAAGCAAAAATAAAGTATAAAGTTCGTAATTCCTATCATCTTTATGACGTCTTTCTTTTTCCTTTCTTCCGCATCGTTATTTAAATTCAGCCTGAGAATTTCACTCTATGTCCATATATATATTCAGAGGCCTCACCACTCATATCCAAATCTCTTTTGCTCGTGTGTTAAAAATTAATCCAAAATGACCTTTTGCCTTTATTAGTTATTTATGAGTAGCAAAGATGAATTTGTGTTCCTTTTGTTATGAGTTTAGTCTGTAATTTATTAATAAAATCATCATCATTATGAATGATGAACAGGAGATAGGCTTGAAAGTTTAAGTCAGAGTGTGGCCGACTCAAATTCAAGTTCAAACTCAACTTATTTCAAAATAAAAATTTACGTTACGAAGAAAATTAAAAATAACGGTCAAAAAAAATTTGAATTTTTGAAAAAATTAACGGTTTTTTTTGAGACATCCACACTCTGGTTTAAGTACAGCTCAAAATTGTCATTAAAATTCTGTTAGTTTTGATTACTTTTTTTAGCGCATTTCTCAGATTCTGTAATTATGCATTTGATTGCGGTTTGTCAAGTCATCAAACCACAAAAGCCATTTACTGTTAATTATGTCACATTTTCAAATTCCACACACAAATATTTTGTTGGATGTAATTCATAGACTTAATATCAAAATTCGTTCAATCAATTCCTATCTACCCTTTAAGACTCTAACTGCTTTTATTTTTTTGCTTCTATCTTATCGATTTTTTCATCTCGTTCTCGAGTGCTTAATCTATATTTCATGCAAAAAATAGATCAGCAAAATTGAAGGAAAAATAGAAGTGCGTGTGTAGGGGTTAATAATGGAAAAAAAGCTTATGTTTGGGTTGATTATTGTAATATTTTTAATGGGAACATTTTGACTCAATGAGACGTAATAGAAAATATTTCTGTGCTTTAAAACTCAAACTTAAATACAAGGAAAATTCGTTCCAGATTGGTGCAAAGGAAATGGTTCGTCTGAAGCCATATTTTGGATGGTAAAACCTCATTTAAGGTTTAACATCGTTTTGGGGAGTCTAGGTTGGTTGAAAGTAGTACGGGATAGTTGAAGCAGTACGGGATAGTTTAGGATAGTATGGGTTAATTGAAGCACCGTTTAGGGCAGTAAAAGCTAATTGAAATCCAAATTCGGATATTATTGGTTAGTTAAAGCCCAATTTAGAGTAGTTTGGGTTACGTGGGTCACCGCTTCAAGGTGTACATGTAGGTTGACACCCCGTTTCGGGGTAGTAAGGGTTGGTAGAACCGAAACCTCGTTTCGGATAGCATGAGTTGGTTGAAGCCCTGTATAGAATAGTATAGGATGCCTTAACACCGATTCAAGCAATATGAGAGAGGTAAAACCTTATTTTGGGTAGTATGAGTAGGTTAACACCCCGTTTCGGGATAGCATAGGCTGTAAACTACCACATCTAACTACAATTTTGCTTTAAACTGCAGAAGCCTCTTCAATATTGGACATAATGGAAATCATCAAAATATATGCAAATACCCATGGAATATGACACTCAATAATCTATATTTAGGGTTATTCCCCATCCTAGCACATTCTCTGGCAACACTCCAGACTCTAAAATCCCCCAAAAATCAATAAACTGCAATCATCTCCTTATGTCCCAATCATAATAATATCAGTTAAAAAGTAATTACAAAACCTAACCTAATCATCAAAAGAAATGCGCTTTAGACTCCCTTATCTCCTAATTTAACTTTTAAACTTGTCAGTTTTTATTTCCTAAAGAAGTTTTATTTTTTTAAAGTTTCCTTCTTTTAAATTTATCATTATTGCTGTTATGCTTAGTGGTATGCAATAAAGTGCTTGTCCCAAAAAGGTAGCACAAACTTTTTTTTTTATTTTTTTTTTTTATTTCCCAAAAGAGTTTTTAACTTTCCTTTAGGCTGAATCTGTTGTATTTCCTTTAGTTTGAGATAAAATTCCAATTTTTCATGCGATTCCCAAATGTCCCACAAAAGTATCTATGAATCAAATGACATTGATGCTTTAACGACTGTTTCTAAGTTTCGTGTCTCACTTGATGTTTGACTGTTTGATGCTATTTTAAATCTTGGATTAAAATTACGTATGCCTGAATTTGATTTAACAGGCATTAATGTGACAAGTGATGGAGTTGTGGATATAAATTTTCTTGTTATTGGTGATGATGCTAACGATAAAATTTCTTCATATTGTGTTGGATCTACAGCTTCAACTTCAGCCTGTCCCATCACTGTCTCCGATGACAATTCATAACCTCTTGTGGGGTCACTTGATACTTTTGTGACTGCTCGTGATGTTGTCGATGACATAGGTGTTGGTGACTTCTTTGAGGTTTTTGTGGTTGCTCGTGTAACATATTGTCGTGTTGTACTACCCAAATTCTTTCTCGTCGATGGAATTGCTGTCGTTCTCAACTGATTATTGTTATTAGCATTTTGCTTGATTTTATTCTGTGTATATTGTGAGAATGGTGGCACTTTACTTGCAACATCTGGCTTTATACCCAATTTAGCTGCTAGCGTATCAAAAATCGATGACAATTGCTGCAAATTTCCTTTATCTACAGTCTGATTGGCTTTCAAATCATCTAAATGTGTAACATGTGATGCTGTTTGAGAATTTTCCACAATTACCGCCTGTAGAGTTTCATTAAAGACTTTCTTTGTGAGACTCATTTCACTGCTATTATTTGTACGAGTGCCATTGACAAACTCCCATTTTGAAATGGATGGAAAGAGCTGCGGTTCCGAGATGATACTAGCACTATTACTACTCGTTGTACTTTTAACAAATGGCATTGGGGTGTATTTGACAGTATCCACCTCGACAAATGTGGTTGTGGGTTTAATCGTTGTAAAGCCACTAACATCATTAAATGTTGTTGTTGCTGTTGCCAATTCAAATGTCAACGTAGACAATGGTGTCTTATAAGTTGTAGTTTCATCAGATATATCCACTAATGAATGCGATGAATTTTGCTTCATTTGCATTATGAAATTTTTCATATTTAAAAAGTTTAATTTCGATGTCGTTGTCAAAATTTTCTCATCTTCAGCACCGCCATCTGACGTTGCCACTTCATCATAAGCATTCTCGTTCGTGTCATCATCATTCTCGCCATCTTCATCATCTGACACAATTCTTGATTCTAGCACGTCGTCTTGTGTTTTGTTTAATGTCACGTTATTATTATCTAGCAGCTCTTGGAAAATGTCATCGAGACTTGTGTCCGTATCTGTGTCATTTTTCGTCATTTCTACAACAGATTGTACTGCTGCATCATTTGTAGCATTCATATTTGATTGCACAACTTCATCACTACTAATTGTTGTTGTTGTAACGTTCGTGCTGCTACTGCTACTGCTGTTATCATGCTTCTTTGCAATCACACCACCACCCAAATGCTCAAATTTATTCTCATCGTAATTGACATTTGACGTATCAATCATTAATTTTTTATTATCATTCAGCATTTCCATTTGTGATGATTGTTCTGGATTACTAACTTCCTCGCTTATGTCAATCTTATTTATAGGCAATGGATATGGTTTAACATCAGCAATACCAAGTTTTTCTATCTCTAAACTACCCGCTGAGAAATCGGGATTGTAGAAGCTTTGATATGAAATCGATTCACCGCTGTCTTTGACCGGATATGTAGCATCAGGATCAACAAACTTGTTACGATATATGACATTCTCAATTGGTTTTGGATTGAATGGACTTCGATATGGTGGCATTTCAGTGCTTAACGACGATAACGATGATGATGATGACGATAATGTGGATTCAGATGTGTGAGCAGCAGTAGGTAAATGTTGTGTTTTTACTTGTTCCGGTGATGGATTGATTGGACGCCATGGTTCATTATCCAAAATTGGTGCGCTTGTAAAAAGACTAACATCCAATTTTGGCAAATCTTTATTATTGATTTGACTTTCGATGTCACTACTTCCAACATACTCATGTGGTGCATTTGTAGTCATTTGCAATGTTGTTGATGTTGCCATAATACTTTCCGTCACTATTTCTCCTGCTGCCGATTTTATTGTCTCACCGCTCTTGTTTGTCTTTTCAATTTTTGCCGTCACTGGCGATTCCTTTACTTTTTGTTGCTTTTGCAAATTTTTCTGATGTTGCAAAAACATTTCCACAATATTTTCAGCTTTTGCTGTCGTACTCGCCATCGTTGTTGTTGTTGTTATTATTTTTTTTGTTGTTTGTGTCGTTGTTGAACTTGAAGTCGAATGTCCACTAGACTTTACTTTGATTGACGATGCGGGACTAATATAGAATGGCTTTAGTGTATTTGGCGTTAACGATGCAGTCGATGCAGGACGCGCATTCGCACGTTTTTGTGATATATCCGCATCCGTTTTTGTAATTTCAAATGAACCTTGTATAACTGGTAAATTTTCCGTATCAATGTCACTTTCCTGTAGTGGCTTTGGGGTCATTTTAGGCTTACTTCCACCCCTTGTCGCATGAGGCGTTTGGGTTGATGTTTTAAGTTTCGACTTTTCAGCTGTCGTACCATTAACTTTTCTGGTTGACATTTGTAAATCATCCAATGGAATTACCGTTGTGGGCATTAATGTTGTCAATATATCTTGTGACTGCTGTGAATTGAGATTGGAACAGCATGAATGAAAAAAAAAGAAGGAAAAAAGAATTTGTCGTGAGCTTAAAATTGAATTATTGAAGCTTGTGCAGAAAAATTTTAATTTTACCTGTTCATATATAAATGCAGCTTTCTGCAAAATTTCAGGATCAAGTTGTCGCTTAATTTCAATTGTGTCAATATCGATTTTCATATTACGATGTGTTGAATCAGAAATTCCCGTTTCGCTTATGAATGCATTTTTAATATGCTCCTCGACATTCGTTATTGTCCTGAAAAGAAAGAGAGAACATTTATACAAAATTTGCTTGCTTGATGCCAGTACATATATGCATGCTATGCGATTAATTTTATGCCTAAAAATTTGTCATAAATCAATCTTTTTTGAGCATTTTTTTATGAAAATTAATTTTCTGATTTTTTAAGGTTAGGAAAATTTATTAGACCAGAACGCTCTTCTGAATGGATGGGTGACAGCTACTCTTGATGGATTTATTGAGTCTTATTTTGGACAAATATGGAATAAAATTTGAATTTATCATATTTTAGTTTTGGTAAATTCAAAGAAATGAAAATTGCTTGTTTTTCTTCATTTTTACTGTACTGGATCTTGAAATTACTAAATATTGAGTACCTTAGCACTTAAAGAACGATAATAAGACAAGTTTTAAGTTAATTTGAATGTTTAATTCCAAAAAAATTCAATTTAAACAATTTGTAAACAAAGATTTTCAAAAAATTCAGCCGAAAAATTCAAAAAAATAATTTAACGGTTTTTAACGTCAATCCAGACTACTTAGATTTGAGATAAAAAAAAAGTCACAATTAATATTCACAAAATTTATTTAATAATTTTTATTTGTAACTCACATTTGTATTTTCCTCATGTCCAAATAAATACGAAAGCTCAATTGGATGTCTGGCCCATTTCCAAAACTATTTATATCGGTTTTAGCAACATTAAAATTTCCATGTTCCAATGACGTTTCGATAAATTTGGTGTAAAAAGCAGCTTTCTGTCGAAATATTGGTGTTTGGTTATATTTCAACTGTGATACCCATATATCGCCCTTTGCGATCCGAAATGAACAATCGAAAACGAGCATCGCTATAAATGAGAGAAGAAGAGATGACTTTAATATTATAAATTACAGTCTATAGCCGATACATATGCAATGGCATGAGAACAATAAAAACTAAATGAAATGAATAATTATTTCAATTTCCATCTTTTTTTTGCCGTGTGGGACATTGGAAGTCGAGTCTGTGTTTCATGTCTTCAGAGCATATGTGTCGGCAAAAAGGTGAAAAAAAGGAAGTTGAAAAATGTTGTAGATTGTTTCCATATGTCCACTGTCTTACTTACATTCGGTTGAATCCGATTTGAATGTACTGAAATAGAATGCTAAGCCTGCGACTGATAATACTGCCAATAGGACAATGAAAGCAGCTGACATGATGAGAATCGAAAACGATCGAATATTTATTCGTTTTTTAGAGTAAACTGATGGTGATAGATGACCAGTATCGCGCCATAAACCCCATGATGTATATCCGTAATGGCTACTTAAACTAACATCCGATGGATATGAATATTTGTATTTTGAGATATTGGGCTGATGTGAATAATGACTACCAAAAAGTGATCGTCGACTCATTGTGTTGTGATAGGATGCATATTCATTTGTCGTCTATGGATACATACACATGGAATGAAAAACAAAAAAAAAATAGAAATGTTTGTATATAAAAAAAGGACATAGATAAACAAAAGAGGATATAAGCATGAGATATGTGTACAAAATGCGCAATATTCATCTAAAGTATGGATATTATTTCATAACGCAGTGTTTATGGCATTAGCTGATGTCAGCATAAAAGAAATGTGTCAACTAAAAAAAACTAAGTTTACTTTAATACTTTTCCTACCATAACAATAGTACACAACCATCCTTGTCTGGGTATGCTCACTCAACTCATTTTCCTATCGGTTATGGTAAGGAAATTATTTGTTGGAATTGATGGATTAAGTGCATTTGATGCATTTTTGTAAGTATGGAATGGCTGTGATATTGATTTAACAAAGGATGCATTGATAAAGTGTCGAAGTACGTTCAATGTTAAGATCAACAAGGATCTATTAATGAGTATCATTGAAGCAGAGCATATGAACGATTAACAAGTCTCAGACCTACTTAAAGTGACTGATAATCAATGGGAAGCAACCAGATGGAGCAAGTTTTAGTTTGGAAATTAGAGTTACTAATACAGGTTTGATGTAATGCACATCTGATGAAATGCAGTTCTGATTTAATACAGTTACTTAGTCACTATTCTCTAGTCTCTTTCTGACTTAGTCTAATTTGTTCCTATAAAGTTCAGTCTTAAATACATCAATTTTACTCAAAACCAATTGTAATCCAAAAATCGCAGTAATCTTTGACAAGAAAAATCACAAAAAACACAATTATCTGAATCAAATCAACAATTTAACTCTAAAATTGGATTTAAACCGAATTTCAACCCTCAAACTGCCTTACTCAAACCTAACAAGATGACATACAAGCGGCTAATGCCAAAATCAAAAAGGACGCGAGCAATTTTAATAATTGTTTCAATTTTATTTTTGGTTTTATTGACTTGGCTATATTTCAATAAACCAGCTGCTGTTAATTGCTACCTTGATAAAAATTGGGATGATGGAAAAAGTTTGGATGAAATTAGTGACAATAAATTATCAAGAAAATTGTTTACATCAGCTTCCCGTAATGTATTTTTTCACGAAACGTCATGCATTGAAGACGGAATTGTGAGATTGAATCCGAGGCAAGCATGTGCTATAGAGTCAACTGGTAGGTGATATTTAGACAAAGATCCATAAGGCTACATGGTGTTTGAAGTTCTAATCAGATTCCATAGCCTACTTTGAGTCACTCTGGACCACTAACTCTTTCCTTATTCATTTAAGCACTAATGAACCCTGACTATACCATCCACGTCCTGTTCACATCAGATGTCGGATTCAGAAACACCTCAAGAATGCCAATAATTGATGCCTTACTTTCGTACCCAAATGTTCATATAAATCACTTAAACTTAACTAAATATGCACAAAATACTCCATTAGAAGATTGGATAAAGACGGATAAGCTTTTTAGTTCAAAATATGTGGTTTCTCATACAAGTGATGTGCTGAGGTTCCTGTCATTGTATAAATATGGTGGCACTTATTTGGATATGGGTAAGAAATGCTCATTAAAACTGCTTCAAGCTTTAACAGACGTCTTTCCTCCTTTTGAATAGATATTGTCATGCTGAAGCCACTAAACTCATTAGAATCCTTCAACTACGCAACATCAGAGAGTCTTGACTTAGTTAATGTCGCAATTGTCCACATGGATGGCAAATCAGGCTTCGATATAGCAGAAAAGTGCATCATGGATTTGAAGAAAAATTTCGATGGAAATCTCTTTGTAAATAATGGACCTGGAGTCATGACAAGAGTTGCAAATGAGATTTGTGGAACTAAGGATATTGATAAAATGATCAACGAGAATGTATGTCCAAATTTTCGAGTGCTGCCTAAAGATTTGTGCTACGCGATTCCATGGCAAGAATTTGAAAAGTTCTTTAAGGAAGAACATTTGAATGAGACACTTAGTCGATTGTCAGGATCACTAATAGCTCATGTATGGAATAAGCTCTCAAAAGACATTCCTTTGTCGAAGGATGACAATGTTGCATACATTCATCTTGCAAAGCAGTATTGTCCAAAAACATTCAATGCTTGTGATCAATTTTGACTGGATCTGGTGAATTATTCAATGATGACTTAGTGACTTAATGCTTATACAGTTAGTAAATATATGTTATCTGTGCCATTTTTGCTCTTAAATGAGTCTATTTTTTACACTCTTTTATTTTTATTAATTTATTTTATTGTGACTAGTCGCTGACTCAGTGTTGACTCAGTCAAAATATGAATTTTAACAAAATTTCCAAAATATTCCGAATTTATTTCACGACGAGTTAAAAGGAACTAAATGAAAATTGAGTAAACAAGCGAATTCAGATTTGAGAACCGTACAAATAATTTGTAAGGTTTTGAACTTTTTGAATTTTAAAAAGCCGTTAAAAATCTCTTTGATTTTGATTTTTAATCCTCGATTAACATAAGACCAAAATGAGCTTTTTGGAATTAGCATTTCCTTAAATAAAAGTTAAAATAATATTTTGACCAACTTATCAACATACAGCATACAGCACAAAAAAAGGCTGTGTAAAGAGCAAGAATAATACTTCAATGGATGTGTACGATGAAGTTTCGCATGAACATTTATGGAATGAAGTAAAATTCCTCTATTTTATGGTTTTAAAACTACAAAAATGTTTATATGCATATTCGTCTCCGTATGGTATATATTATATTAAAAAATATACATATCAATATAGCTAACAAGCGAATGTACAACGGGGCTTACATTCCATAAGCCTTTTGCATATTCAGAACCCAAAAAAAACTCTACGTATACTCATGTGGCAAGTCGTGGATATTTAATTTGTTGATTTAAATGATTTAAATAATTTATCTGTTTATAAGTTACCAACTTGTTTCTTGTTTTTTTTACCTCTGGTGCCTTTTATGCATTATTTTTTGGCATTGCGTTCTGTACTCATTATTTAATATCGTGATAACAATATGCAAATACAGTAAAATTACATTTTGTGATATATATTTTGCTCCCCGTGTACCGTTGGGCTGGCTTTTTTTATTATGAGTACTTCCATCCCTTCTTTCCATCCATCCAGTTTTAATGACGACTTTTTTGCCATCATTTCTCATAAATTTTTAAAAACTTCATTGCTCTAAAAAATATATATATATAACTACTTCTGTATGCATACCATTTCTGATGAAAATGAACTACATTTTATATTAAAATTACATCATTAATAATTAATGATATTTAAAGAAAAGTTTTCATTGCTAGTAATGTGTAATTAGATATATGTATGATGATGATGATGATGCTGATGATGTTTATGACTATTTTATGAAATTAACTTAAATATTTACAACAAAGGATTTTTTATTATTGTTAACAATTTTCTATGGCAATTTTCCAGCTTTTGTGATTTATTAAAATGTAATGAAGTAATTTAATCAACTTTTTTTTAAAAAACATTTGACTAAGATAGAGTTTCTCAGAGGAACTTTCGCATGATGTGAATATTCTAAAGTAATTACATACGTAACTTTTGAAAGTTTTTCTGTGGAAACTTTATTAGATAATTTAGTAAGCGTTGAATTTTGCAAAAATATAAATTAAATTGGAAATGAGTTGGATTATGAACGTATTATGGCTGGATTATGAAGCTGAGATAATTGCCAAAGGAATTTAACAACTGAAAGTTTCTAAGTAAATAGAATAAATTAGTTTTGCAATGTTATTTTAATACAAATTTATCTGTTTTAAAGTTTCTTCCTTGAAATCTAATTTTCAACGGTTTTTAAGTTTTTAAAAGTTAGACTTTCGTTAAGTTTGACGAAACAGCTAACTTCACGTCAAACTTTCATTGTTTTGAAAATTGAAAATTGCTCAAATCATTGAAAATTCACAGAAATACACAAATATAACTGGAATTAACAAACGAATTAAACTAGAAGAAGCATAAACTCATAAACATGGTAAGTAGCAATAAACAGTTAGCATTAAATTTAGATAATTAGTTTTTAAATTTGTTTTCTTTTATTTGCGCTTGTAAAAATCATTCAATTTTAATGAGAAACTATAAATTTACAACCATTTTTTGAAATCAATTCTGTAATTTAAATTTACAACTGTCATTCTCGCCATAAATCTGATTTTATCATCAAAAACATAAAATGACACAGAAATGTAATTTTAAATGTAAATATTTAATAAAATATTCAAAATGCAATAAATAAATTAAGCACATAGAATTTAATTTGTTAGTGTTAAAAATTAGCATAGAACTCATTCATTTGACAAATTAACAGTAAATTATTAATGCTTTCAATTTAAATCTCATTTTAGCGCGTAAATATTAGTCATTCATTAATAAAATATAGTTTCAATCAATTTTTAAAAATCTCCTTTTTTAAAAAATAATTTTATCAAATATTTTTTGTGTGCACAATTCAATTATTGCTTCGGTTCCTCTCACACTCAATATAAAAAATAAAAATTGAAACAAATGAGAACTGAAGTCCTTTAGTAAAATAAATATAAAAAATAAATTGTTGATAATAACTAATGCCTTTATATTGAAGTAGAAAAAATGAGAAAAAAAAGTTATTGGCTATTTTCCAGCAGTTGCAATTGGAATGATAATATGATAGCAAACATTTTTAGTTTTGAAATCGATTGCGCCAGTTGCAACACTAAGCATTTTTTCATTCCTATATATCTATATAGGAATGTGTGCATTATTGAATTTTCTAAATTGATAAAACATAACATGCCAATGATGCATGTTTGACATTCAAATTGACAATGCTTTTTGAGTTCATGTACAATTGTCGTACAACTGTATGTACATTCTGTTGTGTCCTCCCCAGTTGTACATTTTTTTTAATCTATCCATTTCATTCATTATTCGTTATTATTTTTAAATTGAATCATTATTGATTACATTACGCTTTATGAATTTTGAATTCTCAGTCGCTATTTTACTCAATTTATAAGCATTAATATGCAATATGGGTTAAGTGGCATGTGCACTTACTGGATAAAATAGTTATTGTCTATTTCCTTTTCTAGCTGACTCTAGATTTTTTCAATTGTATTGTTCGATGGATTTTTCAAAAAAGTAGTGAACTTGTAGTCAATAATGCAACTATAACTACGTGTGTATATTCTTAATCTTTTCATATTTTTGAAAAGGTTTTAAATTGATTTTAGTATCGGAACTGAGAATCATGGTTTCAAAATTATATAATTTGGCATTAAGGTAGCAATTTAATTCTTATTTCAAACCAGTGCCTTTGCCTACAGTTAGAATACGGAGAAGGAGACTATGGAATGGCGACAGTGATCGTTGCTCAAGTTCTTGACCCGAGCAGCACAATGCTGAAAACCACATTGTTTGCTATGAAAATGGTTTAGAATTCGACGTTACGATGCCATCAGGGCAACTTCGCGTCCTTTCGTTAATACGGTGACCTAGCTGTGCCTTTACGAACACAGTGTTGTGTTCTATTGATTCCAGTGACTTTTGGGCGTCAAAAGCTCTTTGGCATAGAATATGTATGTGTATGTGTATTCGACCAAACAGTCTATATGTTAATCTAGGTTTCAATAAACTTAGGCTTATGTTTCCATCTACTATGGCAGTGTTGTCCAAACTTTGTTATACTAAGGTAAACCTTGGTGATAAGCCACGATAAGAAAAATACAAAGTTTGGAAAACACTGTATTGTGGCTATAACGTTTAAATGGAGTAAAAAGAGGTATACGCCAAGGGATGCTCTAGCTTTAGTACTACAATGGTATATCTTTAGTCAAATTTAATGAAAGAATACAAATATTCACTCTGGATTACCCATAGAGTTCAAATTCCCCATATTTTGAACGAAACCGTTCTACCAATTTGTTAAAATTTCAAGCTATGCAAACCACTCCCAATAATTTAAAGCAGTTACAGCTACCAAACATCTGCAATAAATCTAACATTAATTTTAATATCTGTAAAATTCAATAGCACATTATCAGTTGTTATTGTCCAACATTCTCTCTCTTTGCCTCATAATTATCCATAATATCCACTACAATAGAGTATAGAGCATCTTAAAGAGCTCAAATAATGAAAGTTAATAAGATTAAGAATAACTTTCTTTTTCATCAAATTAAAAACATAGTTCCAATGAATAATTAAAAGCAATTGAACTGACAACAACCATAAAATACAATGGATATAAAACAACAAGAGAGAATTTAAAAGTAGACAGGAGAGATTCGTACATAACCTATTAAATGAACCGTTTCATTTATTGACAAATAAGCAAAAAGAAGTAAAAAAAATTAATACAAAAAAAGAAGAAAAAATCTTTAGTCGATTAAGTGAGAATTGCGCATTTCCAGCTGAGTAACAGCTGTTAAGTGAGTAATTATAAACTCCGAAAATTTAATTTCGATATAAGTATCCATTAAAATGTACATATATGCATGGAAATAGATGTTGAGCCTATAACATTAAAAAAAAATCTATAATGTAATTAAGCGACTGCATGTGACGCAATGTTTGTTGGATCATCATGAAGGTGGTGCCTTTTTGTGTACATAACGGTATATACCTTATGCTTAATTGATATCATAAAGTTGAAAGAAAATTACTGTCTAAAATAACTGCTGATTATCATGGATGGAAGCGAGTGCAGATGACGTTTTGTGAAATTACAAGGTCCATTTCTTGTCGGAAAGCATATTTTTAGCTTGAGATTCTTCGTACTCGATTTGCATAAAGTTTTTGTAAGTTGTGGGCGATGACTGTGGATCTAAAAATATTAAAAATGCTATAATTCTTATTACATAGCCCCGGTGCATGATTGAAAATCGAAACTGTAAAAAAAAGTCTCAATTCAATACTTTTTAATATTTTTACTTGGAGCTTGGGAGACAAGAATGAACAAACAAGTCTAAAAATATGAGAGATCAATGTCTGAACTCTTCAAACAACATTTTGTGTAACGATAGGAAAGTCATAAAACAAACCCCAAAGGTCTAACTGATTTACAGTTTGCAGAGTTGTTGTATGAGTGACTGTCTAAGGGATGTTATGGATTATAATTGATCTGTATAGCTAGAGAAGGAATTAAGCAAGTTTGAGTGTCTGAACCTGATATTTTAATTGATTTTCGTTAGTGATTGATCTTAATGACTGTAAATAACTCGTACAGCACAGCTTGTCCAAAAGAATACCGTTTTGTCGCTGTATTAACGGCAAGCCGCGAAGTTGCCCTAAAGGAACCACTCAGGTAGATAAACTTATGATCCAAATCTTAATCAGCACACATTGAACTTTCTTAAATTTGACATAAACGATAGACAATTCCTAATTACTGGAAATAGCCATCACCAATCAAATCACAATCACCATCCCTGTCCATCCCATACAAGCAAGTCATCTCCTCATACAATTAATTCACTATCAAGCTATTGGAAGTAGACTCTTCCGCCAGACAAAATGAAAAAATGAATCCAGCAATTCTCAAATTCCCCGATGAAAAACACTAGTAAGATATATAACATAGCACAGTTGATTGAACACAATCAGCAACTGAACAGAATTTTTTTTATTCCTCTATGTTTTTTAAAGGAACTGAAAGAATAGATAAAAGTTTGACAGCTTTTGTATTTTTTTTTACAGATTTCTTTACAATTTATGCTCGTTCCGATTGGTTTCATTATATAAATTTTCCGATTTAGTCAACCTTAACTTTGCTTTGTGCCTTTTTTTGCTATTTTTTGTGACTATTGTTACTTTACTGTCTGCTGTGCATATGATGTGGTTGGTTACTTGTGATGTCGTTGATTCTGGTGGACATTAGAGTTGTGAATTGAAGCTTATGTTCAAATAGACTAAGAATGAAGCTTAGCTTTAGACATGGTCTTCTCAAAAACTGTGCTTCATTCTTAAAGCTTACTCATATTTAAAGCTACGATTCATTCATAAAGCTTGGTCTTGTGAAAAGCTACGCTTCATATTATAATTGATCGCGTTCAAAGTAGTGCTCTATTTTGAAATCAAATCATTTTTTAAAGCTTCGCTTCAAATCTGATTCATGTCTAAAGCAACGATTTATTCTCGAAGCATTGATCAAATTTAAAGCAATGCTTCATTCTTGAAGTTTGCTTCTATTTACTAAAATAATATCATTTAGACAAGTTTGTAGTTGTTCTTAATTTTCTGTGATGTCCTTAAGAACTGCTGAAATCTAAATTCCCAGTGGACGTCATTTGCAGATGACCCAGCCTCATATATTTATTTTTCCCATACATTCTCTTTACGAATTGTTGAAAATAAAGCTTTTTTTTATATATTCATGATGATGATGATGATGCGAGGGAGGAGTTGGAGTCGGATGATAACATTAATGCATTCATGCATGCGTTGTTGTGAATAATATTCAGGTTGGTAGGTCAGAGAATAAATATATGAGATAATTATAATCATCATTATTGAATTCATACGTGAATTATTTAAATTCTCTTCATATTCAAATACCTCACAAAGAGAGTCAGGTATTTCATAATAGAATGGAATAAGAATGAAGGTAGTTCCGATTGTCGAAAGCATAGTATAGCATAGCGAAAAATATAATATAACTGAACATTTTTATTATTCTTTATATTTATTGTTTACTGTATGGAATGAGAAAATAATATAAAAAGATAATCGTGAAAGAATTAAAACTGATTAAGAACGCCGCGAGAATAATTAATGAGTTGTTTATTTGTGGCTATTCCTATAGCCACGAAAAAACATTCTCTTGTCGGTCATAAACAATGGCTAAAAATGTTATAAAAATCTGTTTCCAGCAGCTTTAGAAACGTAAATTATTGTTCATTGTGTGCGATGATGACGTGATGAATCGTTGAGAAAAACGCAAGTATTAAGGAAAAAGAAAAAGTCAAACAGCGAACAACATTCCACTCCCATCTTTTCTTACACCTCCTCATGTCCCATAATCCAGCATTGAACTTGACATTACGCAATATAAACATGTGTGTGCACTGATTCTTAGCTCATTAAATCCAACAAACTTAACTCAACTCTTTTCTGTTTTTCAATTATGTATTTTTTTGTTTTTTTGTGTGTTGCCGCTACTTTATGTGTACACAGAGATTCGTACATAACATTGGTTGCCGTTAGGCAAAAAAAAAATAAAGAACAATGGATATTAGTCACGACAAACGACAGCCTTTCTATAGCAATGAAACATTTAACATTAATTAATTATGTTTTTTATATGAAAAAATAAACAGCAATGTTAAATGTGTTGACGGTACGAAGAAAAAAAGAACTAAGAATTCATGTGCAAATAGAACACATTTTCATATGCAAATTAAGTGATGTTGATATCCAAAGAACAGGCGTCAAACTGAATATTGCGAGAAGTCAATTAGTTTCTTCTTGAAAAATCAATTTTTCAACATTATTAAATATTTTTTTTTTCTCGTGAGCCTTTTTCTGACATTGCATATATTAACATTGAATTTGTCAACATTCTCACTTCTTTATGTTACTAAGCCCTCACGGCAGAACACACGAACAATGGTTGACTCCAGTCATTAATAATATTCTTTGACATTTATGAATGAAATACTTTTTTAAAGTTTATTCCAAATATCCACGTGATAACAGCATAAAATGGAAATGCCTTACATTTAAAGCATGAAAAATTAATACACAACGACGTTCGAGTGAAGAAAATAGGAGCTTTTTTTTGTTTATTCTTAACTGATTTATATTATAAATGAAAAAGGCATCAGTGTAGGTTTTAAAGAGAAATTCTTTAAGCTATAAATATGAAGATTTTTGCTATTTTTTTGTGTATAAAAAATTTATAATTCTTCGCTGAGAATGTAAACAGACTGTGGAAAAATTATAATTACTTGATTTTATTAAAGGGGGTTGTTTTAAAAATGATGTCAATTGAAATTGGAACTTACTTTCATATTACTTTTAATCCAAAAGTATGGCTAGGATGTATATCAATTTTAGCAAATTAGGAGTAATGTTTTTAATTAGCGGAGAGGGCCGAGTGGGAGAGTGTCGGTTTCCTACATCAACGATATGGGTTCGATCCCAGAGAAAGCCAAGTCAGAATTTGGGAGATTTTTCAATGTTTCTAACAGAAATGACAGTAATTTGGGATTACGGACTTCAATAGTCCAAAAAAATGGTTCTATTCTAGTCTGGACTTTCCACACATTTCCATGAAGTCCGTCGTAGTGTAGGCGACTTCATATTGAAGTCCGGACAACTCTGGTTTTTAGTCACACAAATCCGTCTAGTGCCATTCGCAAGACTCAAATTATGCTGTGTATATTGCATTGGCATACCTAATGTCATGTAATTGTTCAGAGCTATAAAGATCAATCCCGCCATTTCTGATAAAGATCATATCGTCTAGATGTCATTGCACCTAACAATAAACCTGACCATCATTGACGAACAACCCCTACAATTCTGATAATAGATACAAATCCGAGATAGTCGAGGGTGGATGTTTTCTGATGTTACAATAACCTCCGGATCTTTATAAACAGACTCAGATTCCTCAAACATTAAAATTTTCAAAATATTAAATTTCAGGAAACCAAAGAATTCTTATTAAGCTCTATTTTTAAAGAATCTGAATATCTATTTTCAACATTTATAGATTAAATTACAATTTTTATTCATTGAATAAAATCACGGCAGAAAAAGTTTGTCTACGTCACATCAGCAACGTGATTCTGACATGTATGACGTATTTACTTACAGTTCGCAGTTTACCGACCACAAATTGAGTTTATTCTGGTTAATTTAATGGAAATTTTATTTGGCAAAGTCAAATAGATGAATTTAATTTTGCTAAATGTCAGTGATTAAGAATTTTTGTTGTTCTGTTTTTAGTTAATTCAAAGGTTTTGAAGTGAAAATGTCATGATGGGGTGTTACTTGGGATGCCGTGGGCAATCTGATGATTCATTTGGTATTTTTCTAAATTTGTTTGGCAAAAAGGTGTCAAATACAAGTTGAATCTGGTTTTATTCCGATCTGATCCTACCTTGGTGCCAGATTATATCCATATTGTGCTAACTGGCCTGCCCAACCTATATAGTGGGAATACGTCGTAACCAAGTCATTCAAACTGATTTACCCTGCAATATACCCGAGTTACAATATGAATTGTGCAAGATTTCGTACAGAAAATCATCCAGATATTAGTATATCCTTGTTTCCCTAGTAGTAAGGGCGCATTATGAGCCAAAGACCTCAAAACTGCAACCAACAAACTAACAGAGTTTCGTAACAAGAACGGTGAAATTGAAAAAGAACTTCGAAAATTAGGCATGACCTGGGATTGAACCCAGGACCTTTGGAACGTAAGGCCAACGCTCTACCATTTAGACCACTGATACCTCAACTTGTACAAACTGCATTAATGAATCTATCCAATATAAAGCATTCTTAAAACAATCTCATCACCAAAAATCCCCAAATCTGAGATATACCGCTCGGGTGACTCAGTTACGTGCTTTTATTATACTCAACAACATAAAAATACGCACATCAAAAAAACTTTTTTTTTTCGACAAAATTGTTTCCCGAAAATGTTTTTTTTCTCCCCTTTCTATGGACTATAATAAGCCTATGAATCACGTAAAAAGTTTATCTAAAGCAATTTATCGATATGAACCACATATTTATGCTATTCGGAATTACCATCTACACGAAAATCAATTCATGTCATTAAGCTCTTGTAGCTTTTTATTTTTTATAATTGCAAACATCGTCAATCTTATCACACTTTTCTCCATTTGAATTAAATTGATTGTAAAATGGGAATGTGAACAAAATGGAAACGACTGATGTAATCTTATCCGTTCCTGTTTGATAAATGCGCTTTGCTTCTCTCTCATTTACTATTTTTTTTATCATCATTGTTAGACTTTTTTATTTTGTGTGTTTGATTGCTTGTGTCTTCCTCATACCATTCCCTACCTATTTAACATTCATCTATTAATGTTATCACAGCAGTATATTAGAGTGAAATGGGGGTGAATAGAATGAAACACGCAAAATATGTGAAATGTCACATGAAACTACATGCGATATGTCACTGGCAAAAGTGATGATAAAAGCTTGAAACGTTTTCTTCCTTCTTTTTATTCCATTTCTTATTCTTATTCTCATTTTCTTGCTGTTTATTTCTTCATTCTTCCCTTGAGTGAAAAATCACATCGCACTAAAATAAAAGTAGAAAATTGATATGTTATTGAGTTTCACGACAGAGAGAAACAGAGGATAGGAATTGAATTTATATTAAGTTTCAGGTTATCATTGTTATTGAGATGTTTTCATATACGTAGACACCCAGATAACTACAGTCTATTTATTTTCATTTCAACTTTATACGTCTGTTATTAAGGGATGTTTATTGCTTGATTCCGAGTAGTGCTGAACATAACGAGAAGAAAATAAAAATGAAAAAAAATCAAGGCTGATGAACGAACTTCCATGCTTTTTTTCTGATGATGTGGTGGGGGATAAATTGTGTTTTTTGGTGTTCCCTAGTGGACAGGCATGATTTATGAACATATATTTGGGGAATAAAGATGGAAAATTAAACTTTACTTTGATGGAATTTCTTTTGTTGTGTGGGGTGAAATAGTTTATTTGACAATCCGCTCAATTAGTATGAGTTTGACAAGGGTTGATCACATACTGTCGTAATCTTGATTCTAAGGATTTGGGGAATTTTAATTGACTTTTTAGAATTTCCAATTTGTTTACTTTATCCAAATATAACTTAGAAAATCACGTTTAGTTTTCCCGCTCTTTTGAAGATTTGTTTACAAACATTTTAGAATCTCAAAAATATCAATATTTTGAATTTTTGGAATATTTACGCTGATTTACGAAAGTAATAAGATTAATTTAGCTTTGCTCACACTTTCTACACATTTTAACATCAATTTAATAAATCATAGGCAAGAATTGAGGCTGTAATTGACTCACAAAATCTCCAAGTGGAAATGTAAACAAACCAATTTTCGAAATTGCTGAATTTCGATTTCGAAAATTAAATATTGTCTCACATTTGCATTTTAATAATCTAACAGCTAATCTCGCACTACAATTATGCTAATAAGCTAATTTATAGTTAAAGCACAATGCAGAATAATAAAAATCCGCACAAAGTGCAAGAATAAATAAAATAAAAAAAATATTCACAAGTCGTTAAGTCATAGAGAACATTTTAATAAACTTAAAAGTTAACTGCGAAAAATTCACATTGCAAAAAAATAAAAAAATTTGCACTTCCGTATTTATTTATAAAGCGTTTTACTCCTTCTCGTTATTATTTCCATCTCATACATTTAAACATCAACTGCATCAGCAACAAATTTTTATATTTCGAGTTATGCGACCTATATTTCAGTTCTTTTTTTCCTATGTACTTCGCTTATTCTCTGGAGAGACAATGCCGAGCGAGATTGTGATGAGAAAAACTATTTCCATTTTCATAATGATACAATTCAGTGATGACTTTGTTCTGCACTTCATAAACAAAAATTTTTATTTTTACCGCTACATTTTCAAGCATAACAGATGCAATTTTTATGGGTAAAAAAATTAAGCCTTTTTTTGGACGATGAAGTTGAATTTGATGAAAAAATTATACATAGCTGATTCCATAAAAGAAGAAGAAGAAAAAATTGAAATTTCAAATGAATCAGCTTAATTTATTTCACTCAATTTTCACTTCAATTGTTTAATTCTTGAATGAACTTCAAAAAAACTTTTATTTTTCGCCTCATTGTTTTGGTTAAACTTGTTTCACGAAAAGGTTCTGATTTTTTAATTTCTGTGGATTTTAATTTCCATCTCTTTAAATCGTGCATTTAGAGACGAGGAATAATTACCTTATATAGGTGGGAATTAGCTGTTTAACAGATGATTTATGTTTGATAACGGGCTGTTGGAATTTGAATTTTTTAAATTTTGTCAAGATTGCTAAGTTTTGAAAATATTTAAAATTCAAAAATAAATTCATTTGAACAGTTTGATCGACATTTGTTCAATAATCGGCGATGGTCCCTACCAAATGTTGTCACCTTCCGCCGATTGCTCCTTCTGCATATGGCAACTACGAAGCTTGCTGGTCAACTGCAAAGCAAGACTTTGTCAACTCTGATTCAACCATCCATCAATTTTAATTCACAAACAGGTCTATTCTGCTATTTTTAGCGTTCCCTAAGTGCCTAACGCTCCCTGACATGCCTTGACGTCTTCAGGATTAAGTTTCATTGTCGTCATATCAAACGACTGCCTCACATATCGAATATATTCAAAAATACTACAACATTTTAAAATTTTCTGCTTAATTTATTGAAAGGAGTTCGATTTCCTCTCGTATTTCTTCATTTCCTTTCCACATCCTCTCCTACTCCCGTTAGTCAATAATTTTAATGACATATTCCCTTGACACAGGATCGATTAAAGTCATCCCGTTCAACATTCATTAAAATAAGATATTGTAAAGCTTTTAAAAGTGCTCCGTTCATAAAAAATTCAATAGAATCTATAGAAAATAATATTTTACAACGTTTACAGATAAAAATCAACAGAAAAGAGAGCCTTAACAATAACAATTTTGCTCATAGTTCAATGCAATCAATAAATTCTACAACATAACATTATTCTGATTGATATTTAAATATTAACGATTGTATATTGTGATATTGCATAACTGAATTCACAATAAAGCTTATAAAAATGGAAAGCATTTCTTTTTTCATTCTCGACTCTTTTTTGTGCTGCTTCCAAATATGAACAACAATCAAGTAATATTATAAACAGTTATACAGCCTAACGTCAAATCCATAAGAATGTTATTTTTTTCATTCATATCAAGTTAGAACTGATGATATCATGCAATGAAATGAGAAGCACAAATACACGCACCGAATAAAAAACTTTCTTGATGTGCACATTTCAACTCTTTTTATTCTTTACATACTTTTTTTTGTGTGTGCTTGATAACTGCTGTCAGTCAAGAAAGTCACGGCCGTTGATTAAATGTGAGTTTGAAATTGGAACATAAAGTATTTCCCGCCAATTTTCGACTCACAATAGAACTTTTTTTTCCCGCTAATTTTTAATTTTGGATGAAGATTCTTTTTTTGGATATTTAAAGAGTATTTATCGAGAATGAAGCAAGTTTGAATGCTTAATGTAGTAATAACAGTTGGAATTGATTAGTCATTTGCATTAGAATCGCGCTTATGGAGCTTAAAGTGATTAGTTTTGCGAAAATAAAAATGAGGTTGCTTTTGTTTACATTTAAAATTCGAATTCGAATTCGAAATCGAACAAAAGTTCTAAATTTGAATTTGGAACAAGAATTTTAAATTCGATTTCGAACAAGAATTATAAATTCTAAATTCTTATTCGAACTTGGATTGTAAATTTGAATTCTAACATAGGTTGTAAGTTCGAAATTCGAAATTGGACAAGAATTCAATGTTCAAATTCGAATTCGAAATTCAAATTCCAACAACAATTCTAAAAATAATCGAAATGAAAGAAAACTCGAAGACAGAAGTGTTTGTTGGCTGACAAAAGCATCCTCCATTCCATGTGACGAATTGTTGTCTATGCTCTAGCGAATATAAAAGAAAAGTCTCGTCAAGGAAGTAAGCAAAGAATTTTTTTTCAATAAAGACTTTTTTTCTCTTCACTTTATTGTGATTTATTTGTTACTTTAAGAAAATTATACCGTGAGACATAAGATGTTGAGTTTTTTGAGTAGATAAAGTGATGTAAGTTCACTTTGGGATATACGCTAGAAGTTCTCAAAGACGACGACGATAACCTCTAGCGAAGTGTACATTAACATGCGTGCTAAAATATTGCTGAATGATACATTTACCTTCAAACGAGGAAAAGTGTTATTTTTCATTTTAAGTGCTTTGAATGTTGGTAATTTATTCCGCATTACAGCCACCACACACGGGGATGTTGTATATATACATATATATGCAGACAACCGGGGTAAAAGAAAATGAGAACATCACAAACGAAGAAAAGTTATTTAAGTGAAATTTATCAACATTATATGGTGCTATCTACATAGATATAAGGCCATATATCTACTCTTATATTTTTGTTTATGATGCATGAAGAATAAAGGAACTCTTTTTCGTTATTTTCGCGCTGCTTTTAGCTTTGGCGTAAATTGGGCGGCTGATAAATATATTGCTTTTGGCGAAATTACACGCAAGCACTTTATGTCAATAAAAAATTTATCACTTTATATATATAAATTCCTTTTGTGAATGGATAAAAAGGGTTTTAAGCTGAATTATTTGATTTTGTGACGCATTTACTTCGTTAACTAACCGGAAAATTGATTTGAAATTCTTAAAAGCTTTTGTTGTTAACTCCAAAGACTTTCTCATCTGTAGCTATAACTTTAAATTAATTCAAAACAGTTTAATGTATGTATGCAAGTAGTTTTGATGTACATACTTGATTGTTGGAATGTTATTAGATTAAGAATTCGTTCAGAAAATTTATTCAGATCGTGACGACCTTTCATACTCTAGCTGGAATTTGGAACAAGATCCATTAACTTTCTTGCCTTCGAGATTCTTATTTTGTGAACTATTTTTTTGCGAGTCGTGCAAATTTCTTTGGATTAATTTGATGAACAACTGTGTTATATTTTAATGGACAGAATCATTGGAGGTCTGGTATCATTGGAGATGACTGTGCGATTTATGTTATCTGGGTCACATTTTCCGGTAAAGGTACGGTTTGATACAGCATGGTTTGCTATTGGTACGGTAAAGATATATCACGTCGTCATACCAAGTGTACCTGTGGTGTAGCTATATCAAACCATAACACTCCCAGAGAAATTAGACCCTGAAGTAGAATTGAGGAATTTTGGCTCTGAATTGAGATTAAATCCGAGAAAAAAAGGACAAGGAATTTAAGCCCTTAACTAGTCAAGAGCATGTTCTCGAGAGCTGGTGCAGCTCTGATCGAAAATGGTGGTAAAGGTTTGACTCCAAAATCCCTTCTGGATACGCTTCAGATTCACAGCCATTGAATAGAATTTAAGAGAGAATATTGAGTTTTTTGAGCTGTCGATAGAGACAGAATTGCACTTGTTATTGCAAATTGACAAACTGAAGCCAGCAAAAGAGCCAGCTTTAGACACATCTGAGATAGGACATGGATCACAATTGATCGGCACAGCCAGCGGAAGTAAGTAAGTAAGATTGGTTTTTAAAATTTTGAGTGTTTTCTACTTAATCCAAATTTTTACAAGAGTTAGACTCATTTTTGACCAGAAGATTGCTGTATCTAACTAACAAGAAGCAGATGGAATCAAAAAAATCAAGATTTCATCATCCAATCACTCAATAATCCTAACAGACTAGCATAACAATAAATTTATCCCAAAAAGATGCAACATCATATAAAATCAAAGTTAATTTAACTATTAAATCGCATGAACACTCCACAAAAAGTTCATTCAACCAACATAATAGCAAGCAATATGTTCAGAACCGACAGAAGTAAATTAGCCAAACATATTTCTAATAATACCTAACAAAAGTGTGTTACAAAAAAAATTAAAGAACATAAAATGAGAGTAAAAATAGGAAGTCAATAGACATACATACATATACGGTAAAATAAATCTGTGCTCGAACGCACATCACATTCAATAGGAAAAAGAGAGCCTTTTAAGAGATTTATGAAAGGTAAATGAATTTTATTACATGAAAGATTGAGATTGAGATGGATATTATTAACAAAAGAAGGCAGGAAGGAGGTGTGAGACAAAGGAAAACCACAAATTTTCAAATAATCATCGGTGTTGCTTATCAACAAGCCACCCCAAAATTCATCATTTTTTTGTGTCTCTCAAAACAATAATAAGAAGAATCTTCATTCTTATCACGTGTTAAGGCACAAAGAAAGAAAACTGTGTCATGAATATCAAAATGTAAATTGTTTTCCCTTTCTTTCTTCTGCCTGCCTTGCCTTGCCTGCCTTTTATTCATCTATACTCATTCACTTTCCTTTTCACTTGATCTAAAGATATATGTATCGAAAGCATCAATTCATACCTACAAAAGGAGGTGATAAAGAGCTAGATTGATATGCAATGAATAAGAAAAGAAGAAAAGAGACTTTTTCTCGAGGGAAATTGAAGTAAAATTTTCCTCTCTTCATTCTCAACACAAAGAAGTATAAAAGAATACTTTATTTATTGTCAGGATTCGGAAAAGTCGGAAAAAACCGTTAGAAAGGAATTTTGAATGTTTTTGGACTTTTAAGTTTTGAAATTTTGAATATTTTGAACATTTTGAAAATTCAACTGTTAAATTTTCTTTGAAACCTTCAAAAAATATTTAAAAATTTCATATTCTTTAGATAAATTTTGAAATTTTCATAACCGTTTTGAAAATTTGAAAACCGCTACAAATTTTGAAAATCATGTTACCATTGAAAAAAATTCAAAAAATTCAAATCCGTTAAAAATTCAAATTCCAAAAAAAATCCCAATCTCAGCAACCCACACCATGATTCACCGTATTCATTCACGATGTAAACATAAGGTAAATAAGTAAGTAGCTACATCGCATATGTACGCTAAACAAAGCAAAAAAAGATGTTTTTTTGAAAATACTATAAATGAAATAAAAGCGAAATAGGAAGTTGAAGTGTATTGTATTTGTTATGCTACTTCTTTTATATGTTGTTGCTTATAAGAACTTCGAGGTACAAATTGAAATGTAATTTGATTGAGATTGATGGATCCAAGCAAAAAAAGAATCTAAGAATGTGAACAATCAAAATGAATGAACGAAAAAGATTGTAAGACATATTACATGTATCGAGTATCCTTAAAATTAATGTTTTTCTTATTTTCTCATAATTGATTGCTTGTTTATAGATTATTGATTGTAGGGTGAAGAAAATCTTGAGCGGTGATTCAAAAAAAATTTGTGAAAAATTGACTTGAAGAGATTACGGAGGTAATGGAGTGGCAATCATGATTATTGCCACAATGTGGTTATCTCTATGTAGCAGATGGAACTACGTATCAAAGGTAATAAAATTATGAGCTATTTATCCTTCAAAAATTACGTTATTATCATCGTTAATGTATAGCAATAAGTCATTATTGAATGAGACGCGTCATTTATCAATGCGTAAATTATATCTTGATGGCAATTACTTGCTGTAATGTGAAGCGATGCCACATCAACCATTGACGAATTCTTCATTCAGTAGACGTCAATTCATGAAAATCTTCTTACTGATATAACATGTGAATGGCATTAAGAAAACCTTTAATTATACTTCTTATATACATTATGCTGCCTATGCCTATGCCTAAGCCGCAAAGTTCATTTTGATTAAGCTTCATTCATTTTGGTCATTTCTTGGAACTATTGTAAGCTTATTATTGGCAAATTAAAAAGAAAATGAATGGTTTGGTAAGCATGTATCATATGTATTTTAAGCTTTCTTTTTATAGAATGTAGAATATTGAAAAGATATTAGTTAAACTTCAGGTTTACTTGAATATCATTGTATGGTTCGCTTTATTTCCAATGAAAGAAGGTTGGATCTTTTGAAAATGATACTTTTGAGAAAAGAGATGCTTTGAGAGTTCTGACAATGAGATGTGGCTTTTAAATTGACATAAGATTGTATGGAATGAATATTTGGGCAGCTTTCGACTTGATATATTGTCCAAAATTAGCCTGAATGGATAGAATTTTATGTCTGATAGATAAATCTCTGTTTCTAAGGACGGTCAGCTTAAGGTACAGACAGAGAATTCGTAGAATTGTACAGACTAGGTGACAGAGCCAGCAACAGATTTAGATGGAATTTAAGACTCAAATTTAGATTCAGATGGCATTTTGTCGTAACCTAAGTTCCATTTTATTACAGTAAATAAGGTAGACCGAAGAATTCCTGGATTGGATGTGTTTAAAGGACTCTTTAGCCCTTAATATCCCGAACTGGCAAAAGGTTTCAAAGGATAGATCTGTCTTTACACATTCCCTACGTGCAGCAATGGACCCTCATGTGCCCGAGCAAGTAAGTATTATACATTCCGTTCAATTATGGTTAGGAAGTGACAAGGCTTAGATAGCTCATTGAGAAAAGTGCAGGTTACGAATATTGCTGTTGAAATTCAATTCCCAGGTTCAAATCCCTAGAAGATTAGTTAGTTCATCAGACGTTGTCACGTTGTGGTGCAATATTCAATTCGGATCTTGCGGAATCTAACCAGTCTAATGCCATACTGCTATGCTTTACGATATTTCATCATTTCTATGTCAAGTGTTTTCCGGGAAAAAGATCTAAAAGTTTTCAATTAGCTACTACATAACAATCATTGAGAAAAGATTATGGGCTGTGTAATACACCTGAGCTTATATTGACATGATATATATTAAGGGATTATTATTAAAGGAAGGAGGATCGTTACGCTTAAGTAAGTTCGAGAAAATATAGTCTATTCAATGAAGAGATGAACATCCTCTAACCTAATTATAGTTCCTTAGTAACAAAATTAATCAAAATTCAAGTATTTGTCATCTTAATTTCAAGAATTCATGGAAAGAAGCTTTCGGTAGAGATAGTGGCACACTTGGAATTGGTAATTTTCAAGCGGTAGCCAACAGAGAATTTATACAAGCTTTGTGATGTGGCCAGTAACAGAGTCAGATGGAAAGCCTTTTGTAATAACCTAGGCTCCAAGTCGGACCATGGTTCCAGTAAGAAAGTAAGCGGTAGCCAGCGATTGAACCAGTTTCAGGAACCGACTAAGGGAGGCCATGGATCACACTTGATCTGTACGGTCAGCGAAGGAACTAAGTAAGTAATTTCAATAGAAAAGAGCCTGGGAAGGAACACCTTCTTATGATCAAAAAGTCATCTCAAACGGAAGCCCATTAAACCAAATAATCATTTAAGTCTGCCAATTTTTTTGAGTCCACAGCTAGAAATTAAAAGTTTTCCCACAATTTACCTAATCACGAGACAAAGAAAAGAGAAAAAAGTCGCTCATCCACTCTTCATTTCAGTCGCTGTCACTTCCACTATGAAACAAAAAGTGGTCAAGACTGTAATTAAATGAGCAGCAAAAGAAGATTAAAAGCGACTACTACGATCTAAATTCACTTTCAATGACATTTTGTTCTCATTTCTATGCAATTTAAAATAAGACTATGTAGTAAGTGCTACTTACTTCTATTCATTATTAATGGTAAAAAATTACTTTAACACTAATTGAGGTTAATCTAAGAATGAGATGCAAAACTGGAAATAGGAAGAGATGATGAAAAGAGAGTAGAAAAAAAAAGTGTTACAATATATCCAACTTTCTTATTTGATTCCGATAGATAATAATAATATTGTGCGATAATAATAGGCATCATCAGTTAATCTATCTTTATTTAAGTACGTAAAATAATTAAGTACCGGCAGTTTCTTTAATTGGAAATTTCAAAAAAGTCTAGACTTGTATGAAGCATAAAAAAATATGGGTCGTGAAAAAAACCGCAAGCTTTATTGATTGTTTATTTAATTTCATTTTATCTTCTGATAAAATACCGTATGAAATTAAATTAAAAATAAATCGACAATCAATTATAGATCTGTGCATGTATGTACGTGTGTAGGTAGCGTAAAACTTTATTCCTGATTTCTGATTTTTTTTATTTTCATTCACATCAAATGTGAACTCTCATATCACCGCATATTGCACTCATTTATATTGTTATGCAATTTTCACACAATGCATATGGAAGAGAGTGGTGATGTATGTACACATTGCACATTGTGAAATGAAATGATGACGATGTCATGTAACAAAATGAAAACTAGCATAAAATTCTCGGCGGTGGATGCTAGGGAGCATTTTTGTGTTTTTGTGATTGTTTGTTAGCTTGTTAGTTTGCTGGATTCAATCATATAAGTATGAATTGATTTTGTGATTTAAAGACTGCATCAGTGACTTTATTTTCTTTTATAGAAAAGCTGAAGTGGTTATTGACAGTTAGTTAGATGTTGTCTTTACATAGTTGCAATAATTAAAGAATCATGCAAGTCTGACTTCAAAGCTGATCAAATTGTATGAAGAAGTTTATAACTTCTTGAGGTATTTCCTGAAACTGCTAATCACACCACTGATGATCAAGCTATCTAATTCGTTAAAGGATAGATTAAAAGCCTATCCAAAGTACCTTGTCTAAAGGGGCTTAAAATTGACCATTTCTGAAGTCACCTTGTGCAAAAAAAGGAACATAAGGACTAAATTAACCATAAAAATTCAATATAAACGGCAACTTAATGAAAATGTATAATTACTGGATTGGATGTGAAAAGGATTCTAGAATCCGTAATATTTCGAAAAGGTAGAAGGTTTCGAAGGATAAAGCTGTCTTTAGACATTTTTTCGAGCGACAATGGTCCCTCTTTCGTCCAAGCCAAGAAAGGAAGAAGTAATTTTCACTAGCAGGTAAAGAAGTTGACCTAGAGAATGTTCAAATTGCAAATTTAAGTACAGAAAGTTCCTGAGAACATGAATCTGGCATGTGAATGCTCTATGAGTCAAACCTAAAGTAACGACGTGTCAACTAAACAGAATGGAGTCGTAAGTATCGAACTATTTGCATATTAATCTGCTTATATGAAAGTAAGTGAAGGGATAAGGGTAGACTGCCTAATCTGTGGTCAAGCTAGGTAACAAAGCAAGACCAAACTGTCATATACTAGTGTGCCACTGCACAGTTTGGACAACACTAGACTAGTCTGCGAATCCTTAAGTGTTATAGAATCGCAATCAAATATCGAAGTCGACTAAGATTTCGGATAGAATACTCTACTCGAGTTTACTGAATCCCATATAATATTTGAGTCAAATTTGAGTCGAATTCAAGCCTTACAGCATTAAGCTTAAGCCGCACAAAATAAAAATTATTAAAAAGTTTAATAAACTTCCACATCCATAAACACGCCAGATCCGCATCAACAACAATAACAAAAAAAATCGTTTATTTTAATAGCAAGAATTATTCTGTAACCCATTAAGCCATAAGATAACAGAAAAACTAAGTAATCTGGTTACAATTTTATCATACAAATGTGTAAAAGAGAAGGCATGAGGGAAAGGAATAACAATGCAACATAAAATAAAAAAAAAATTCTCGCTTCAGCTTATCAAATCGCAATGCCGCAACCATAAAATAAAATTAATTAAAAAACCATTGCGCTAGTTTTTTTCATCTTTTAGCTCGCAGCATTTTTTTTTGTGCTCCCTTATAGTGTTGATATATATGTACAACAACAATAAAAAAAATCGTACGTAGTACAATATATTGTACATATTTATATTTGTGCAAATGTATGGAATAGATTTAACCATGCAACAAGTTTGCAGTTGCGGAAAGCTCTGCTGAATCATAAAGCATGCCAAACAGCGATTCTAAATACAATAACAAAAAAAAGGCACTCAATTATATTAATTAGTGAGCTGGAGGATTTTTTACCAATTTTTATGCATGCTTATTTCCAGAACAAAATGGAAGTAAGTTGTTGAAGATGAAAATTAGCACAGTAATTGACTAGCCATTAAACTACTGCGTTATATCAAATAATATAGGACAACATAATGAGTTATTGCTTACCGGTCGCATTGTGCCTGTCCTGTAATAATCTGCGGCACTGAGATTTTGTAAATATTTTTTATTACTATAAATCGTATCCATTTTTGTTATGCTTGTGCTTTATCTTCTGCTAAGAGTTTATTTCCACTTCCGTATCTTCAATTGCTTATTAGTGCTTGTCAAAGCTCTAGTGATCACTTGACCTGGACACACACATATACACTGTGATATATTGTATAATAAATATATATATATGCGGCAGATATAATAAAATACAAAGTAATATAAGATTTATGATTCTGAAAAGAAAGAATGAAAAGAAGAGAGCAAGAGAATAAAAAGGAGGTTAAGGATGAGAATTGTAAATTTTTTTTTTTCCCTTCTAACATCTTTTTATTCCTTTTCTTATTCCCTTTATCAAGGCTTTTTGGGTCCGGGCTATACAATAATTTTCCACCGTAAAAATGGACTAAACAAATATTTACTTTGGCAGCTGAGTGTAAAGGAATTTGGGGTTATTTAACTCGATTTAAAGATTTTCTTTTGTTTACTGATTGGTCAGTTCTTTTAACGGCTTTTTGGAATTTAAAAAAATGATTTCTTCCTGATTTTACGAATTTCTAACTTTTACCGGCTTTTTGTGATTTGAAATTGATAATTTATTAATGATTGTATTAACGGCTATTGAAAATTCAAAAAAAGTGTCTAACTTATTTTCGTAGCCAATTTTGAACGGTTTTTTTGAGATTTGAAAAATAATTTCTAACATTTTTTAAAATACTACTAATTTTTAACGACTTTTTGAGATTTGAAATTGAAAATTTATTAATAAATGCTATAATGGCTGTAGCAAATTTAGAAAATGACTAATTTTTAACGGTTTTTGTAAATTCAAATTGCTCTCCATGAATTTAAAGTTCAAAACAAGTTCAAAACTGTCAATAACTCAAAATGAACGATTTATTAAGCTCAAACAGTACTTCTATAAATCCATAAATCTCCAATTTCATAAACATATGAGCCATAATCCCTTAAAAATCAACCATTCAAATCATGCATAGCTCGGATGAAATTCTTTCACTGGTTTTTTTCCCTTTACCCCTTAACTTATTTATGGTTTCTGCATCACAACACTCAGTATTCGCTTTTGTTGTACAACAAGCAAGATATGAAGAAGGAAGAAAACTACACAAAAAAAAGAAAATTTCTTCCTTCTTCGGTTCAGACTTCTTCCATTCCATCTATCGTACTCTCTCACTTTCTTGTTTGCATCTGTTGATTTATTATATTTCACTTAAGAGCATTTGTTAGGGAATGTATTTTTGAGGCAAAATTGAAAAATAAATATGAGAAGGGAAGTAAAGCTCCTTCTTTGTTGTTGTTGCAGACGAAATGAATCTGAGGAAAAGTTTTTTATTCTCGTCTTTTTAGGTAATGTTGCATCATAAAAGCAATGACTTGAAAGTATTAACTACTTAATCATCAATTCATTCATCTGTTGAATTTATTATTACTTTTAAGTGCCATAATTTATGACGTTGAAAATTTATATCGGAACCAATGCGAGCCACTAAATTAACTTTTAAGTGCAAAAACATTTGTTCAATTTCAGTCATTACGAGACGAAACAAAAACCCATTAAGTTGGGTGAAAGAAGTAAAATTGTTCTTTTAATTTCTATATAAATGTACTATTTAAAAAAGCTTGTTTAATTACTTCATCATTACCATTATCATGATCATAATCTACTTGTGGTTTCATTTGTACTCTCATTCCAAATAGAATATCCGAAACTACCGTCATCGTGGAAATATGTATACTAAGTAGGAGAATTTATCACATTGTAATTAAGCATGACGCCTTTCTGTGTTATTGATACTTTTAGATCTAAGATTATAGTAGTGAAAGCTTACTAATTGCTCAGTCACGTCGATTGTGTTTTTTCTTCAAATTTCAAATGATTATATCTTATGTAATGTTAGATGGAATGAATGTTATCAAATAGCTTCACTTTCTGGTGGCAAAATTCATTGTTAAGTTGAGTTAGATCAGTGCTGGAGGTTATTGAATGTCTGTGGAAAAGTTATTCTTGATTATTCAGGAAATTTCTTACTTCTTAATCTTGTTTTTCTTGTTCTTCATTGAATGAGCATTTATTGATGCATATAACTCGTTTTACTATTCTATTTTATGAATTTAAGCTTGAATTAAGATAGAAATTAATGTAAACAAATAAGAGAAATTAATATTGCAGCTAACTTCATACTAAACTTAATGACTTGAAGTTAACCTCAAAAAATAAAAATCAAAATCCATTTGGCCAAAGGATTTCGAACAATTGCAGAATTTTGCACAATTCATGAGCTTTATTTGCTTCTCCACAGAATCCACATTAAGCTAGCAATTAAAATTTTCCAGAACAAAGAAAATCTAAACCGAAAATGAATATAAACACGTATTTCAAAATGTTAGGGTTAAAATGTTAGATTATCTACTCTTATTTTTGACGAGTTAATACAGCAAAGAGGAAAGATTTCCATTAAAATGAATAAAGTTCTCTCCAAGAATCTCCATGCTCAAGTGAACTGTTCTCCTTAAATCTCGATTACTACAGATACGATTAAATTTAGTATACTTATATAAATTCAATCAGCAACAGCAATCTACACTGTACAGTCTCTGGATTGTACACATTCGAAATGCCGGCTATCAAATTTAAGTGCAATTTTTTCGGAATGATATGACTCAATCTAGGTCATACAGAAAAAAAGGACAGAGAATTGATATTTTTATTCAGTGCAATAACATCTTATCATGCAATAAATATTACGATCAGAACGAAAAATATTATTGCGATGACAATAATCCCTCCTTCGTAATAGTGTCAATCAAACACAAAAGAAAAATTCAATTGAACTTCAAAAAAATGATCGTAAAAACAGACAATGTGTTGCTTGTTGCTGCTATCTGATGAAGCTTCATTTAAAATATGGCAGCAAGAAGAATCGAAACAGGAATAATTAAAGCATTAAAATACTTTTTATTATCAATTTTCATTTTTTTGGAGAAACTTGCTTCCAATGTTTAAATGTAGAACAGACATTTGTAATGATTAGCATTGCTATTGTTAACACTGATAACTTCATATTATCTCAATTGCTTTCAATTCTGTTCCAAATTTTATTGTTGATTAATATTCTTGAACATTTTTTAATGACTGTTCGACTAACTGTGGGTGTACCAGCAAGAATTTTGATTATTATTTTTTTGAGGTTAATATAATTCTGTGAATGTCGTTTTGAGATGGAAATATTCAATTTGAGATTAATATCTGTATTGGTCTGGTTTTGTAAATTCCTGAGGTTTGAGAAAGATGCCTGGAATTTTTTTGCAAATTTTTTTGTTACTGAATGCACTTTTGAGGTAGATTTTTTGTCACTGAATGCATTTTTCGTACAAGGAATCGTTTTTAAATATTTTTTGCACTGAATACTCTTTTTGCATCTTTTTTTGTAACTGAATACACTTTTGATGCAAAAGCAATTATGAAGATAGTTTTGAATTAGGAACCAAAATTATAGCATCAAAATCATTTACAGTTAGTGTCTAATTATTTTTTCATCATTTTTTTCACTGAATACACTTTTGAAGCAATTTTTTTTGTTTACTGAATGCACTTTTGACGCGAAAAATTTGAAACAGAATTAATTCTGAATAGGAAGCTATCCGTAACTTCATGAAATATTCTTAATAAATCTCTGCAAATTTTTGCATCATTTTTTCACTGAACTCACTATTGAAGCAAAAAGAAAAAATACTAATTTATCACCCGCAAGCTCAAATATTTGCCGAAAATGATAACCGTTAAATTTTCTCATGCCAAATTCAGACGCGAACAAAAATCATCCATCAATTTCCATACCTTTTTTAGGAAACTAACCTAAAAAAATTGATTTAATCGCTACCCATTCCCAAAAGAGCCAAAAATTGAATTTATTGATTGATGAGAAGCCAGAAAAAAGTATTGAGGGGTTTCACATGTGATTAAATTCATAGTTTTATCACACGTTTCTGACCAAAATACTTTTTTTTTATTCAATGAATACTAAATACAGTAACTGCTCGTCCGTTACTCTTTATATTTATTATCGTGTTGCTGTGGCCAGAGTAAAAAAGAATTGAGAACAATTTAGAGATGAGAAAGAAATGAAAAAAGTTTTTCACCATATTTTGAAAACCGCAAAATAGTTTTCAATTATAATCCGGGTACTGTTTCGTATGAAAAAAGTGATACACAACATAACGCGTGTATTCTACTTTATAGTCTCTCATCTCTTCACATCAGCTGCTCTCGTACGTATGTGCAGATAGATTTAAATATTTCACTAAGGTATAAAGTCGTACAAATGACAAAAAGGCTGCACATTCTTATTTGCATAAATTCTTTAGTCTTCTTTTGTGATAAATGGAAATATCTTCATCATCAAGACATAAGTTAGGAAAAGCTCTTAATTGCACTTTTGTTAGACATTTTAATGCATTTGTATAATCACTTTTGAGTAATTTTGTGGAACGAATTTTTATGGTGTGGCGCATTTCTTCACGGTCTTGTGGATGAAGATTAAGCTTGGTGGTCCATGTAGATTTCAGATTGTAATTATGCTGGTTTAGAATTCTTCTTAGACATTTATGGCTCATTAAAATTGATTTTTATCGAATGGTTAATCATTACACAACAACAGACAAATAAATTAATTCCGGGTTTATTTGAGCATTTGCAAGAAAAATTAGTTCAATAATGGGAAATAAATTACTATAAACAGGTTTTTGCAAGTAGGTTTGAGATTAAAATCTGTTCTTTGGTTTACAATCTGCTCAGTAACAAAATTTGAATGAAACTTTCTAGTTTCGCATCAATAGTGCATTCAATAAAAAAACTTTGCATCAACAGTGCATTCAGTAACAAAATTTTGCATCAAAAGTGCATTCAGTAACAAAATTTAGCATCACAAGTGCATTCTGTATTTAATTTTGCATCAAAAATGCATTCAGTAACCAATTTCGCATCAAATGTGCATTCAGTACCAAAATTTTGCATCTAAAGTGCATTCATTAACAAAATTTTGCATCAGAATTGCATTCAGTAACAAAATTTTGCATCTGAAGTGCATTCAGCAACAAAATTTTGCATCATAACTGCATTCAGTAAGAAATTTCGCTTCAAATCAGCATTTAGTAATAAATTTTGCATCAATAGTGCATTCAGTAACAAAATTTTGCATCAGAACTGCATTCAGTAACAAATCTTGCATCAATAGTGCATTCAGTAACGAAAACTCGCATCTAATGTGCATTCAGCATCTAAAATTCACATCAAAAGCAAAAATAACTAATTGCATTTCCCTTCAAACTTCCTAATCATAAAATCCCAAGAGCAACAAGAATTTCCGCAAATACTTGACTCATTAAATCTCAACAACATAATTAACAGAAAGTAAGTAAGTAATTTGTTGTAATAAAAATGAAAAAAATTGCGTTAATATGTTCAACATCCAGAAGTACAACTTTTATACACATTTTTGAAGATGCAAAACTAAAAAATTCTATGAAGAGACTTAATGAAGAGTAAGAGAAACTTGTTGATTTTCATATCCATCCGTAGTGCATTAGTAGAATTAAAAATGCAATTCGAGAAACTAGAAAATCTTGTTTTTCTTCAACATGCGCATATATGAATCTATGTATAAATAACTTTATGCTACACATATAAAGAGACTTTTAACTCTATCAAATGGTGTATAATAATATAAAAAATACAGAGATTCTTGAAAAGGAGAAAATAAAAACAAGAAAAAAAAAGCAAAATTAAATGAAAATGAAAGATGATGACAATGGCAAGCTCGACAACGAGCGATGTTGATGATGACGACGATGATTATATATTGCCATAACAGTGAATGAAAGATATTATTATATATTTTTTTGTGTTCTTTTAAAGTGCCATAATCATAAAGCAAGAATGAGATAGAAAGATATACGCGCATTGATTGCTGAAGGTACTAAAGCATGAAAAGAATTTCAAAAAAAAAAGGGAATAATTAAGGTTTATTATTTTCCTCAGCATTCTACCTATTCTTGTTGTATCTATTATGAAAGTTATGTTTACCGCAGCACAGCATGAGACTTATGTGTAGAGTTTTTCTTTTGCTTTTTCTGCTTCTTCACATGCAGATACTAATACAATCATGCCTGACCTTTAATTGACAGTGAACTTGATATAGATTTTTTTTTATATATTTATAGTTGTGTAAATTGTAAATGTGAGAGAGTTTAAAGCTCTTTTTCTTGCAATTTTTTTTTTTGTCGTGTCCTACTTTGAGGAAATGAAATTCTTTTCGAGAGATTATGGATGACGCATAAGAGATAGCTCATTAAGTAGTGTTCAGAGTTGGCATGTTGGAGACTGGTTTTTCTGGTAAAATCTATGCAAATATCCGTCTATTACTAGATTGTTACTAGCTGAGAAATCGGATTTTTGTAGATTTGTAGTCCACAAAGTACAGCATCCGTAAAGTCAATTTACTGCTGATATCCTAACTATTGCCGACAAATGATCACATGTGGATGATAACTATTAATAAGGCTTCTCAATATGCACAAGCTGTGTCAAGTTGTGTATTTATCAGCATTGTCCAAGGCACACCTTGAAGATAAGTCACTACCAAAACCACAAACGTCATGCGATTCTTAATACTTCCAAGAATGTTCGATTCAATTTGATGTCTCGGCACACATTTTAAACAGCACTGATCTAAGGAGAGAATCACTTTTGATAATGTTTCCCGATTACCACATTCTAAAACTGTGTCTCTATGATAATCATTTGCTAGTCATTTGGAATCAGAAGCGAGACCAGAAACCTTTTGAAGCTGTTGTTTCTAATTTTTTTTTGTTGGAATTTTTGATTTTTTTCCCCAAAATTCCTAGCAAATTTAGATTCTATTCATATTGAACTCCTTAAACTCTTCTGCGCCTAATTTCTAATTATATTATCCACTTGATTGACATGCCCGAATAGCACAAATGGATTAATTAGTCCAAAATGTGGCACCAGTCCGGCGTGACTCTAGAATGGTGCCAGATTTAAACCGAATTCGACACGAAGTCAGAGTCAATGTCACGCTGGCGTGGGACCGGATTATTAATCAATTAACCGATTTGTGCTGCTCGGAGTGTCTACAAAACTGAGCACGAAGTCGACTAAACTTCATACAAAATTACAGTCAAACCCTACAAAATTTGAAATTTTTCTTCATTTGGAAGTTTGGAAGTTGATAGAACAATGCCAAATAAGACAGAATCTAATGCCAACTCTGAGTACAATTCGCCATCTTCATCTAATTTGTCAGTGTCTTTACAACAACAACAAGGAACAAAAAAAAAGTATTTAATTAACGGAAAGAAAATAATTGTATAGCCATTAATTTTTATGATGAATGCCTTTCCGATATGAGCGGTCAAGTTTTTTTCCGATAGTTTTACAAGTTCAGAAAATCACATAAAAAAAAGTTAGAAGGGAAAAAGGAAGAACAGAAAGTTTCTGCTATGATGTCGATAATCACCAGTTATAATTCGAGTAGCAACAAAAAAAAAATGAAAAACTTTTGTCCGTTTTATCCAAATGGCATTTTCATGTTTTCTCAGGCTATAGAAAAGAACTAACTATAGCACAATAAATGTAGCTATTATGTTGTGATGATGATGATGAAGGAATAAGTTATCGCTTCGTAGCACTCGTATCACATATAATACAACTTCACTTCACTTCTATCAGATTTGTTTGCATTTAAAAACTTTATTCTTTTTTTTTTTCGTCCATAAATTGGAATTCCTCTATTTTATTTCACTTCTTCTTGCTTGCTTGCTTATTCCTTTAAATTTATATTTAATTCCAACTTCTCTTCCTTATTTGAAGAATTTCTTTCCTTTTTTTTCACTTGACTTTATCAAATTTTATACAAAAAAAAAAAAATTATCACACGAAAAAGTTTTTCTGGAGTTGCTTACAACATCGCGATTTCACCTCTTAACTACAGGAAGCACAAAATGAGAATAAAAAATAAAGTAAGAGAAAAAAAAAGCAAATAACTCTTCAGCATGTAAGAAGACTTTTTTTTTCTGTGGTTACGTTCTTGAATGACGTTACATGCTTCATTGAGCGTTTAATATTCAGTGTTGGTAAGCTGGAAACCTTACTGTTGGTGATTGTGAAATTTAATCCTATGATACTAATTGAATGAATCAATGTTGCTAGCTTTTAAAGGAACATTTTTATGATATTAATAAGTAATTAGTGTGTCTGCTGGATTTTTGAACTTACTTGTTGAGTTTGTAATGCGAAACTCTTTGTTAAATTGGGAATTGTTTGAAAAAAAGTTTTTGGGATTATTGGGAACAGATTTTTGTTATGGGTTCTCTTTTAGAAGGAGTTCATCTGTTGCTTTAAATTCGGGGAATTCACTTGCTTTAAATGCTTTTTTAATATTGTAAAATTTTATTTCACTTTAATACTCTAATTATGTTTTGGTGATTCGGTCAGCAATAGAGTCAGATGGAAGGCATTTTGTAGTAACCTAGGCTCAAAGACGGGGGATGGTTACAGTTAGTAAGTAAGCTTTCTAATTATATATTGCTATCTTAATATAGCACCAATTCAATTCAAATCGACAAGGTCATCGACCTGGTGCTGCTGTCACTGAAATGATACGTTCACATGACTACATCTGAAATGACAAGGAGCATGATTATACCCACAAAATTGACCATGCTCATTCAAATTGATAGTATCCTCACTAATTAGGTAAGTATGCTCTGTTAGTGTTCCAAATATTACAAAGTAACTAAACAGGAGCTCAATACTTCAGAGAAATTCCCAAAATAAGTCAAACTATTCGCCAGGGCACCGCTACGTCTTTGTTGAACGCAAAGTGGCTATGATGATGCCATGACGGCTGATTTTAACCTCGATTCGTATACTGCTCTTTAAAATCATGGCTTTCATCATAGAGTCTTAATATGAGATTCGAACTTATTTACTTGAGATTTATTTTAAGAGTTACTCTGCCAACTACCAATGAATGCAATGATTCAGAATTAGGAATCAAACCCACGTTTTCATTAAAGAAGGTTAAAAATATCAGGTCTGTTTTCAATTCACTCAGCCACTTTTACTTTGGCGGATTTGCCTTTATAAAGTTCTTATCGCTCTCCTCAGTCACCACGCTGTAGATTCTATATTAAATTCAGTGAAATAACACAAAAAAAATTCAAACATTCCAACATTAAACTCCAAAAACACAACTCTAGTCAAAAACCGCGTCACATCACTTTGAATAATCTCCATAAACTTCTTGCTTGCTTCTTTTGAATTTCTTCTATCTTTTTTTTCTCCTTCTCTTTTCTCAATTTCTTTTTCAACATTAAAGAAAGAACAGTTTTATTAAAGTGGTTGTAGTGGCGAAGACCAAAAAAAAACGTAACAAATACACAAAAAGAAATATGTTGATGCTTTAAATGAGCTAAGATTCTACGTGTTTATTATAAAAAAAATATTTAACTTAATGAATAAACCAGGTGCAGCATAAGACACGTTTTGAGTAAAAAGCATTTTTTTACTACAATTGTCTAGTTCTTCTTCTTGATGCTGATAAAAATGATGACTTTGTTCTTTATCCACAAAATGACAAAATCATCATACATAATGTAATGAAATATATCAGGAATATAGTGAATGGGAAAGTGAATATAACAATTTAATTGCATCATACGGCAATAAGAAAAAAAAACTCATCTATAGCTGTCTCCCTTGAAAAAACATACATAATATACGTGCATTGTCATTAAGTTTTAATGACTCATTGTAGAAAGAACACAGAACAAAATCTGCATTTATGATGATGAAAAAAAATGGCAAGAGATATAGAATGAAATATAATTTTATTTCATATATAGCATATATGCACAAAAAAAGGAAGGGAAATATGATTGCAATTTCCATTTAACATAGCTCCATTATCGTCAACGAATATGTCGCCTTTTTTAAATATCCCCAGTCAAAGAATACACTTTTTAGACAAAAATTGTTCGTCGTTCTGATTCTAGAAAATTTATATTATTTTTAGCACATTTTCGTAATGTGATGTCGTTAATGTTTGTCTGTCAGCTGATCGTTAATTGTGCTAATCAAAAGATGTCGTAGATTAGTCGGAGAGAGGGTTATTGGACGGCATGTTATTGTAAGTTGGGTAGAAATGTTGACTTATGTGATTTGCTGGTCTTACAGATCAATTGTAATCTATGGAATCCTTAGTTTGCGACTGCAGCTGGCTTTATAGCTGCATCATTCCATGGAACTAGAAAAGCACAAGACGTAGAAATGACAATAATTCAATATTCAATCAAGTAGCTCTCGTCGCTTTGTTTCTCATCACACTTAAAGATTCTGACAAGTTTCTTAGACCAACCTTACTTAGAGCTTCTATTCAGGCTCGATATCGTACATTGAACAGTCGAAGTATCTAAACTTCAGAAAAAGAACAAATTTTCAGAGGATTGGATTCAAATTGACGATCTTCGATTTACTGTCCTAAATTTGAGCCAATTGCCTAACCTATTCAACCAACTAGGCATTTAGCTGCTTAACTGCCTACACTTTTTCATGCTATTTATAGGTTATGTACGCCTTTTGAAGTTAAACACACAAATGGTAATGACTACAGGTTGCGCCACTTTATTAACCCACTTAGGACTCACGGTTCCCTTAGACACAAGGAGCATGATGGCATGAAGGAATCATGGTGCTCTGTGAGCATTATCATTGTCTATGCGTTAGCTGCACCAACTATATAGCAGTCAAATGACATTCTGCGAGTATTTGCTGTATCTTTATGCTAATCCTACTTTGAAATAGAAGTATGCGCTTCCGATCAACAACCTATCAATCTTCCTAACTACATTGTAATTCAACTGCATGTCATCTTCATCGAGGTTTGTTGTAACGAGAACTTTTACATACATATCTGTCGCAATTAAATTCAACAACTCTTTGCATCTTTTTTTTTATAAATTTTATATCCAGTTCTGTACGTTTTTTTGTATTTCATCGACATGCTTTACAAGCTCCTGCTATGTTGTAATAGTTGAGCGCTGCTAAATAACAGTTTTATTATCATTATCAAAAATCTGTCAGAAACGATTAACATTCCATCAAGCATGTTATTTGATCAGCTGTTTAATTTTCGACTCTTTCTTTCTTTTTTGACATTATTCGTTCATTTAATCAGCAACGAGAACTTCCTGAACGGATTAAGTGATTTTTTTTATTATACAATCTTATTGCTTTTTAACCTTTCTATCAAATTAGAACAAAAGACTATTTTTGCGAGAATTTGATAATAAGAAACAGTCTCTTGTTCATAGCTTTTATTCATACCTGCTTTCAGAACTTTTATTATTCTATTTTCAGAATTTTCCTTTGTCTATTTCCCTTGTTTTTAAGCGGTTCAATGTCAAGATGTTCCCGTGATGATAAATTTGTCCGGCTAGAAAATCTGATAATATGCTAAATTCATCTATTGAATTGTTGTGAATTAGCCAACACAAAAGAGTTGTAGCTGCTCTAAATAGAAAACGTTTTTAATTATGATTAATTGTTGGATGAAATTGCTTACCGTTTAGTCAACACAAAAGGGTATTAAAATACGAAAAATCCATTTACAAGGGGTACAAAACTATACAAAGAAATCAATTCAAAATCACAAAAAATACGTTAAAAATGACTTCAATTATCTCACACAATAAAATCACTGATTAGTAAACTAAATCACATAGTTAACAAACTATTTTCTCCATCCACAAATGAAACAGCCGTGTCGGTGCTGTCGATTGATTAGCATCATCAATAGTCAATCTAACTTTACTCTCATTATCATTCCGGACAGGTTTTTCTGTAGAAATATAAAATTCAGAGCAATTTCATGCTTTGTGATGAAAAGCAAAAGTAAGACGCCTGACAATAAATGTGAAGTGTCAACAGAAAAACTTTTTTTTTTTGTGATCCATGACTTGACTACCTACAGAATCATCTACGCAAATATGATAATGCGCTCAAGTCGTTTGTTGGTGAAGAAAATTTCGTTTTAATTTTTTTTGTCAGTTCTGTTTTATAAAGTAACACAAATTAAAATAATTAACAAAGCATTAAAAAAGAACTTCATGTCAGATTTTAATTTTATTCTCCCCCATTTTTATGTCTCATTGAAACTTTTTTTTTTTTTGTTTCTTTCTTCATAAATTGAAAGGAAAGATTGAATAAAATAAAAAGAAAAAAATATTCTCACAAGAATTTCATGACACTTGAGTGAAAAAAATTAAATATTCTTGACTTGTAGTTGAGACCGCAATCAGTATAAGAAGAAGATTCAGTGTGGACGTGGTCAAACGTGGAGATTTGAAGCGCATTTTCGGTGTAGGGATTTTAAGTTTAAATTTAAAGTTCAAATTGAGTTTCAAATTCAATGTTCAAATTGAGTTTCAGATTCAAAATTCAACATAAATTTCAAATTTAAAGTTTAATTGAAATATCAAACTTAGAATTCAATTGAAATTTCAAAGTTAAAGTTCAATTTAAATTTCAACTTTAAAGTTCAATTGAAACTTCAAATTTAAAGTTCAATTTAAATTTCAAACTTAAAGTTCAATTGAAACTTCAAATTTAAAGTTTAATTGAAATTTCAAATTTAAAGTTCAATTGAAATTTCAAATTTAGAGTTCAATTGAAATTTCAAATCTTAAGTTCAATTTAAACTTCAAATTTAAAGTTCAATTGAAATTTCAAATTTAAAGTTCAACTTAAATTTCAAATATAAATTCAATCAAAATTTCAAACTTGAAGTTCAATTAAAATTTCAAATTAAAGTTCAATTGAAATTTTAAATTTAAAGTTCAATTGAAATTTTAAATTCAAAGTTCAAATTTAACCTGAACACAGACAGGCAGACAAAAAATAAACAAAACCTTTATTTTTATTTAAATAAATAAGTTGTAAAAATTGTTAAAGTAAAGAGAACTACAATAATGTTTGTAAGTAAGCTAGTTCTCTATACGCACCATGATTTATGTGTGTGTATGCATATCGACCGTACAAGAATGAAGAAAATAAAAGAAACATTTTTTATGATGCCTATCTCCAAACATCTCTAACAAGTTTTTTTTTTTCTTTATTTTTTCATTCTTTTCTCTCTCATTTTTATTCTATGTAATTTCTTTCTACATGATTCACACTTAACAAATTGCCGAAACTCTTTTCATTCTCTGCCCATAAACATACACCAAAAAAGAAAAAAGTTTTTCGTTTCATTCTCCAGCCATATGAAATATTATGATCTGATTAAATAAAAAGAGGCAGATAATAAAATCTTATTACTTAGCATTGCTTATTGCATTTGTCTTTGAAATAAATTTCAATACCCTCATGTTAGACTGTTATGCGTAAAGAATATTTATTGTAAATATATTCATTGGAAACTACAATAAATGACATATTTTATTGGGAAAATAAAATGAATTGGCTTCTTTTGCTGTAAATTCTACAATACCTGATTTTGCTTGGCATTATCTTTAGACACAAATCAGCAACTAGAGACTCCGATGACTCGTAAAATAGATACTTTTTTAAAAATGGGGACGAAATTGTGATCGGAATTTTCTTTTAAGGCAGTTGTGGACAACATGTGTGATGCGACACATTAGAACAGACACCTGTGACAGGCAAAAACCTTACAAATTCTCGATAATTTGTATGGTTTTGTAAAAATCAAAAATATCAAGAATTTGTACGGTTTTTGTCTAGAATGTTACCAAAAAAATGCCAAGAACCGTATATCGTGTACGGCTTTGGTAGAGGCTGACCTCCAAGATGTGTTACGGTTGCCCACCACTGTTTCAATGGCATTTAAAGCGACAAATGTAATTAATTTAACTTCTTATTGGACATAGACATTGAAACTTGATAGAAACTTCTTGAGTCTTTACGCCTTTTCTAGAAAATAAATGCTAAATATTGTCCAAATAATCCCAATAATCTCATCAAATATTTATAAATATTTCCAACAAAAACTACTTATTTATGCCGGATCTACATTTCCGATAAATCTTTCAAAAGGAATAAGATAATGTCGTTGAACATAAAAAAAAGTCTGAAATGTGTCGTGATCATGCAAAATTGTCATTAGTTGCGCTTTCTACCAAATAACTGTCCAACTTTTGCAATTTAAGTCATAAACATCAACACTGTTGGATTAGATCATTATAAAGGTTTATTGGGTTTTGTTTGTTTTTCGATAATTATTGTGTCCGTGGTCATTTTTTGAGCTAAATTTAAGGTAAACATTTGTTTTTCTGACCTTTTCGTGAATGGCCTCATTTTTTATGGCATTTAACATTTTTAGGAGAGACAGGGGATAACAATTTTTGTAGAACAATGGAATGTATGGTCTATAAATCTTCATTTTTAATGGATTGCATAATTTTAGGGACTTTTTATGTTTTATGACTAGTTACAACAACAAAACTTTTGAATTTAGTTTTTAGTGGCTAGTCTCATCTAATAATATCATTAAAGGTTGTACATAAGCTTAATTCCAGTTCAATTACCTGAAAGATCTCATAATTCAGTTAACTGTATTTTTAAATTCAAATTTTAACGTACATTGAAAATTAAAAAAGCATAGTTGCTCACTTTTGACCGTTATTGCTCAGTTTTGAAATTCAAATTTCAGGTTAGTCTGAAATTTACATTTTGAAGCAGTGAATTTAAATTATTTTATTTCTCGTGTATAATTGCAATAAAGAGACAAGTGATGCTACTTTGCACAGTTGGAAACTGCCTCAGGCAAAGCTGCTTCACTGATAATCAAAGCAGCTTTTCAAAGAAACCATCTAGAGCAGATTATTGTGACTGTAAATCAAATAGACTTGATTTCTTGTGAAAAACTTAGTGAACCAAGCTTGTAACAGCGTTTTGATTCTAAAGCTCCATTGGATATACACAATTTAAATAGAAATCATCTACAAATGACCCCTAAACTCTATTATCAACCATAATTTTGGTTTTTCAAAGACAATCTGCAGATTATCCATTTATATCACCCTTAAAGCTCAAATTATTAATTCATGAGTAAACATCATGCCATTGAAATCCAATAAAATCATAAAGCAGTATCCATGTAATCCAATCCCCTCATTCTTCACTTCTATTCTCTCTCCAAACAACCCCACTTCTTTTAAATTGGAATCACTATTCAAAACATTCCCTAAAGATTTATGCAAACATCTCAAGAGCACATCCACCTCACTTAAATTCCGTAAAATGCATGAATTCTTTTATTACGGTAGACGATGACGATGTTGCCGTGCAAACAACAGAAATGAGTACGAAGGGAGATGAGAAATGAAAAAAATAAAAAAAAAAAAAAATTGTCGAGGAGGCACTCATGACGTTAATGTTATCATTGTATCATGTCTCGAGTACAATGAATTAAGCCTATCGCACGATACCCGAACTTTAGCATTCATAAAATAAATTTATAGATATTACGATGTTGGCATGTCTGTATTATGTTTAACAGATGGTTTTGTGAGTAATTTGATAACTTGTAAGACTAAATTCAATTGAAATTATGATAATGGATGTTATCAAGTTTCTTAATTATTGAAGACTAAACTATTTTCTAAAGGTACAAATATTAAGCTAAAGATCCATGGAAATGGATTTGTGAATTTTTACAAATAAAGAAAACTTTAAAGAATCATTTCTAGAAAGAGATTTAACTTTCGAGCATGAGAAAATGTTACAAATTATTTACAAATGAATCAGTTCCCTTTTTCGTTTGAAGAGTTTCGTAAAAAGAAGAGAAAAAAGATTAGGGATTATGAGGCAGTGATGTCTTGTATTATGAGTAGCATGAGCATTGTAAGGGTCTTTGGAACTCTGAAAATACAATGGATTTGTTTATTTTAGTACATTACATAAATTGATTGACAAGTTTTGGAAAATTGCAAATTTAATTGATTCCGGCAGAATTTACAAGCTTAGGATCTATTAGATACATAGCATTAAGCTGTAAACTAGCTAAAGATCAAATACATGACTAGAAACTATGTTCAGGAAGACTTAATTTCTGAAAATAATAGATTCTCGAATTGTTAACAAAGATTTGAATTTTGAAATTTAAATCCTTTAATTCCTTAAAAATTAACTTATTAACATGCAAATATCATAATTTTAAACTGCAAACTTGCATCAGTTGTATAACTAGCAATTATGCATGGATGGACTTACATTTGTACAAGAAATCATTTCAATTCAAGGAATCAAAGTAAGCAAAGAATTCAAATTTGAAATTTCGCCATTTTTAATGGACAAAAAGCTCAAATCAGAGTTCTCAGAATCCAATTTTCCATAAAACATCATTGATTAAATCCCCCCAAAACAGAAGAAAAGTAAAGCTTTAACTTCTTTAAGACTTCTTCAATGAACTTGTAAACATTTTTTTCCTGTTTTTTTCTTTGAAGTGAATTTACCTTTTTGCTCGCTAAAGTTGATTCTTCAGAGAATGTTCTACTACTGCATAGCAATTTTTATTAATAATTTACTCAAAATTGAGTGTAAATTCTAGAAATTCACCTGATGGTTTACGTTTAACGCGTTAGTTCGTTGTGTACTTTTTGGTTTTGTCAGAATTTAATTTTAATATGAGTGGGCAGTGTTACTCTGCCGGCGGTCGACAGGTGAGTGAGTGTGGAAATTTTTACATATATTATGCTTCATTACTGACAAAAACAGAACAAAGACTTTTTGGATAATTAAAATTTATAATTACTGTAACAAAATATCGATATAGTTAAAATATTTATTAATTAATTTATTGGTCAGGATATATTTTCTACTGAAATTGAGATTTTAAGACATAGATGCAGGGGTGTAGTCAGACATGTTATGTACCAATGACCTAAAATTCGACCCAACTAACGAATCGAGCTTCGTAAATAAAATTGTGCTCGGTGAGACATGACCTTGGATTGAACCCAGGTACCTTTGGTACGTAAGAATCGGCTAACCGTTACAACTCACTCTGATCCAGCACCCAGTTCCTGAGTATGCTCCTACATAGCAATAATGCAAAAGAATATTCTCAACAAACATTATAATCATCATCACGGAACATATTGAGTCTTAGACTAGAAATTATAATCAATTTAAGTAAAATTACCACGATAACTACTTAATCTTATTTATTCCAGTGCTACACATCTATTTTCATTAATGACGTAAAGAACATGCTTGAATAATTTTCATCTCATGAATATAATATGTGAGTATATATCGGCAGATATTGAGATTTATATAATAACTAATGTTATTTATGCGACGTATGTTCATACAACCCAAACAGTATGTCTTTTCCTACTAATTTACTGACGCTCATTCTCACTCGTTCTTCTATTTCCATTCTCATTTAATTGAGAAGCAATAAATTTATTTTCAAAATTGATTTACTTAGCAAGTAATTTGTCTCAATATTGAAGTTTTTTTTTATTTCATTCTGCAGTGGAGTAAAGTAAGTGGAAGATGTAAGTGGGAGAGAATTTGTCATCGATGATGATACAAGGAAAGTTATTCTTTGGGGGTCTTTTGGATGTTATGTAATGGTTTAGGGAGATATAAGGAGTTTCTGTTGATTTTTTTAGGGTTCGATTAGAATTTTGTCACAAAATTAGAAAGTTGGGTTTAAATTGATAATTAACATAGGTGCAGTATGTAGAGCGTCATTCCTTACATCGCCCTCCCTCCCACCCTCTCCCTTATTTCCTTCTTTGGACTAAATTCTTCAGTTCTAAGTTAAAAATCGCAAAATTTCACCTCAAATGTTTGAGCCATAAAAACAAACTTTCAAATGCCCCCTTCATCTTGGAAAATTGCTTAAGATGCACCGGGGTAACCATACAAATGAGCTGTGATCCCTGGTCTCACTCTGTTAGCATCTAAAACTGACTCTATCGCTGACTATCCTTTGCCAACATTCAATACATATAAATGCTTAACTGTCACTATCAACAGCTTTTCCAGGAATTGCTGGCTGCGCCTCTGACTTCGCTGGTCGAACAGAACATTTTTGATCCATGGCCTCTAAAACTAATTTTATCGTTTGCTGCCGTTTGCCAATTACCAATAATAAATTCTTCACTGTATATATTAACAGCCTCTCTCTAAGAATTGCTGAAAAAGCCCTGGGGTAATTTTTTGACTTCGCTAACCCTACTGATCATCTGTAGTTCATGGCCTTGGTCAAATGGCATCTAAAACAGGTTCTATTGCTGGTTGCCAATTACCAATACAAAATGTTTCACTATCTCTATCAACAGCGTCTCTTACAACATTGCTAGCTCCGCCCGGGGTAATCCATACATTGTAGTACGACCATTCTAATCCCCAACAATACACATAACATCCAAATAATCCCTTAATGATTATTTTTTCAATTATCCTTCAATTCTCTTTACTTTATTCTTTTTTTTCTAAACCTTTAACCGAAATAAGAGAAGCATTTGCAGTTCAAACCCTTGTGAAAAAAGGATTTAATCAAATGCTAAAAGATAGTTTCTTTCCGCGATGAATAAAAATTGAAATAGGAATGAGAAGGAACAAAAAAAAAATTCAATTTAAACTTTTTATCCCTTCTGAGATTTACAGAGATTATTTAGAAAAAAATGCTCTGTTTCTGTTTCGTATAAAGCATGAATATCTATCATAAGGTAGTATGAAGGAACGATATAAAAAAAGGAGATTCTATTAAAATATTATGTGTAAAATAAAACATTGGAAAAATGGGAAAAGATACAAATCTGCTCATATTACGTGTCCTTACTACTTTGAAGAGCTTATTTTATAACTATTTTTCTATCTCTACATTTCAATCTCTTTACTTCTGTCTCCTATTTCGTTGAGTAATTATTTTATATTTTTGCATTCATCGAGATATATGGGAAACATACATATGAGGATGTCAGTGCTGTACAAACTTTCAGATTTAATCTAGACTTTTGTGTTGATTCTGGAAAATTTCAAAAACATTTTGCTGTTATTTGCGATTAGATTGATATGAAAAGCTTTTGGATCAAAGTTAGCCTGAAATGAAATGAAAGCAATAAGCTACAAAGTTCCTATAAACAACATTCTGTAAAATTGATTTGAAAATGTTTAATTTAAATAGTTTCGTTCTTATCGGTTTTAACTTCCTTGTTTCATAGTTACTTGGATATGATTCATTGTCGAATGAACCGAATTTTTCAAAATGACACTATTCTTCGAAGGCTTCCGTCAGTTGGGGATGTAGAGGAGTTTACTTTTCCTTTTAAAATTTATTTAATTGTTTATTTAACTAATTTAGTCAAAGAGATCGCGATGAGTCAGAGTGGCTCGGTGGCGGAATGGTTTAGGACTTCGGTATCTAATTATGTATTGTAACACTGACCAAGCCATCATGAGTTCGAGTCTCGGTAGGAACAATTTTTCAATTGTTCTTTTTCGAATAATAAGTAGTGGAAACGAGGCTTACAGCATCCCTTTCAAGGCTACATGCAGCTTTGTCATCAAATAAAGGGTTCGAGTCTCAATATAAACTGAAGCTCTAGGGTTGATAGGAGAGTTCTGGTGAATCCTCAACTATATCATCTCGATTAGCTATTGATCTTGGAGGTCTAAGCAGCTATAGCTTTTTTTTTAAGTCTTTAACCGTACAGATCAATTGTGATCCATGACTTCATATCTGAAGATGTCTTCCAAAGTTAACTCTTGAACTACCGCTTATTAAATCCCGATTCCAAGTGCAATACTATCTCGATCAACAGCTTCATTCCATGAGTTATTTGGTCGACAACTGAGATTAAACCACTTTGCATCTAAAAAGTATTAAATTAGTTTGTGTCAAAAAAGAGCATTAGTTCCTAAATACAGCTAGGTCTCTAAAGTTTTCCATAGACAGTTCCATAAGTGATTAACAACAAATCATTCGATATGATTACAAACAAATATTCATTCCATTGCATGAAAAATTCATATTTCTAGCACACACATATTTAGTTCTTATTCTTCAAATTTCAAATCGAGTAAATTAATACCAAACCCAATTATAGCTGCATGTTCACAAAAAAAAGAAGAATATAGAATTTTCGTTCATAAATGTATGATTATCTTCTCAATAATGGCTCCATTGGATATATGTTTGAATTATTTCTGATTGCATTAATTAAGGTTATCTACCCACCTAGAATATAGATGTACTTAAAAGAACCGTACATCATAATTGGAGAATCCCTGATGCTACCAAAAAAAGCAAATTACAGATAATATTAATGATGAAAGCTGCAAATCTCTGTTTTTTTGGGTAGAAGTGGAAGTGATAAATATGCTTATTTTTGAGCTATTTATGAGTCAGATGTGAAGTACATACACAACCGACTGTCTCATAAAAATATCACTTAAATATAAAATTGTCTTGTCCTTTGCCTCAATTTTATTTTTTTGTGTCAAACAGCACAAGTTCCTTTAAGTGATAACAAGTGTTTGTTTGTATCCATTCAACATGACTCGACGAAACTGTTCCTTCACACTCCTCAAAGACCATTTCAGTGACATCAAAACAGTAGCATAATTAAAATTAATTGGAACGTTGCCATTGTGTTTATCTACATGTGATAAGAACAGAATGAGACAGAAGAAGATGAGAAAAAAAGGGAAAATTGCCTCACTATCTTCCTCATCTTCCTTCATGCGATGTTGAAAACGGAATAAGAAAATCATTTTTATTATTTTTATGTTTAGCACAAAAAAAAAATTTCATTCGGTAAAAATCATGCGATGATTGCGCTGAGGGAGCTCTTTGTCCCTTTTGCTAATGAGATTTTAACTTTTTTTTGTGCTGCTTGCTCTCTCTGTGATGGGATGGGAGTGGTGGTGGCTTTTGTGGAAAGAACAAGTGCTCATTTTATTGTCTTGAGACAATATTTTTGTATTATTAGATAGGATTATTATCATTATTGAGATGTGAGAATTGGACTGGGAATCAATATTATTAGGTTTAAGATACTAAGTTGATGCTAAAGTAACTGTTATGGACAATATTCTGTGTAATGTTGTGATTATTGTGTGAATTTTTGTCATGTCGACTGTAATACTATGACAAAGAGCGTGCATTTTATGGTACAGTAATGCTACTTCGGTACCTAAATGCCGTCAGTTCAGGGTCGACTGTAATGGTTTAGAAATTCAAATTCGAGGAATCGAACTCACATCATGTTACAGAGGAGATTGGTGTCTTCGTGTGATATCCTATCATTTAGCAGAATTGGAAACCTTTTAATTACCTCGTAAATTTGACAATATGCTGCTTTGCATGTTGTTGCACCACTCGGGACTGACAATATCCATTCAGCAAAAGTATTAAGTGAGACAAAGTGGCTCATTGGCGAAATGGTTTAGTACTTGGGTACCTAATTAATACAAAATCAACCTTGAAGTCATGTGTTCGAGACTCAGTAGGGGAAATTTTTCATTTGTCTTTATTCGAATCATATGTAGTGGAAACGCAGCTTCTAGCCTTCTTTTCTTCTACAGACAAAATAGCCATCAAAAGAGTGATTCGGATCCCGCTCTAAATTCTAGTGTAGAGGTCTGGCGCACCCCTACTCGTTAAACAATTATTAGCCGTGAATCGCCGCGAAGTCTAATTTTCTCGACCAAGATCAAGTTTTCAAGGAAATTCTTCGAAGTCTAGGTCTCGACAAATCGCGATAAATCGCAATACCGAGACTAGAATCGGTCAAGAATCCCTAGCTATCACATAGTCTTCAGAGCCTTTTTACGTTTTACAGTCAAATCGGTGATGTATCGCGGTATAGCGGTGTATTAGCAAAAACAATGAGCTACTTGTGTTTAAAGCTCATTTAAATTATACACAAATCAGTCAAAATGTCAAAACTGTAATACTTAACTCAACAATTCAGTAAATAATGCGCTACTCACCTTACCATACCTTATTCCAAATCTTCTTCCTTTCCCAATTTCCCTTTATTTCCATTGTTTTCATTTTTCGTCATCATTGCAAATAAAATATGGATGTTTTATTCAACCACCGCACCATATACATGCTCCACAAAAATATGAACTTTTGTTGTATCATTAATAGAAAATATGAATTATGAATGAGACATTGTCATGATGGCAAAATTAAGACGCTTTCTACGGTATTCAGCTTGATGTATAATAAAAATGAAGACAACGTAGAAAATTGGCAACAAAAAAATGAATTTCGCATGCTGTAAAAAAGTAAAGTAATAAAATTAAAATAACATTTCAATTTATCCCTGGCTGGAATATATAGGAACAAAAAAAAATATTTTAATCCACAAGCTTAATTGCATAAATTACTAGGAACTCTTATTTTTATTATACGAAAATCCTTTTCAGCAATTCAATTTAACAACTTTTTACATTTGATATTTTATTGGCTTCCAATCATATATGCATGCATATCTCTCGCTCTTTTTATCCTTATTCCTTTTCAATACTCTTTTTTGCTGCTTTCTGCTTGCTCGTTATTTGTATTTATACGTAAACCATTAAATGGGATTGTAAATGAATTGCAGAGCATTGTAAATGTATTCAAGATAAATGATTTTTTTTTGTTTCTCTTAAATCGCTTTTTCAAAAATTTATGCAAATCGATTGGAAAGTTTTGGGAAAATGGCAATAGGAAAAACAGGGTTGGTTGACTGGAAGTTGGGGGAAATTGGAGAAAGTTGGGTTTTTAATGATTCTTGAGTAGTCAATACAAAAGTTAGTTTCACCCAAGCTGGTCACTAATCTGGTTCCAAGTTAAGTTGATCCCTTAGCTGATTCACTAAGGCATACCTACATACATCACCCTATTGACGGTAAGATATGAACTAGCCCTAATAGCACCACGACAGCTAATTTTCAGGGTCTATTTTATGAAATCTACTTGATGTTGTCCCCGAACTGACAGAAGGTTGCGAAGGATAGAGCTTTAGTCTTTAGACATTCCCTACGCGCGGCAATGGGCCCTAGTGCGCACCAGCCAAGAAAGTAAGTAAGCAGTACTTGATGTTCTAGAGCAATTAAAGCTACAGATCGTGGGCAACTTTATATTGTCAGCTTAAGATGGAGACTGGCAAACAGGCATTTAAATGTAACTCCGTGGAGGTATGCAAACCGCTGTCCTACTCATCAAGAGTTCTAGTTTCCGTGCCTAAGCATTTAATCACAGATTTACCATACACATTTACAACTATCTGTTCATTTAAAGTGCAGGATCTACCATTCACACTTAACAACATTTGCCCAAGCTACCAACTCTGGTACAAAATATGAATAGTCAGGGAGCAAAAAAGTTTTCATCTACAAAATTTGATATTTTTGGTGAAAGCAATCAGAAATCATACAATATGAAATTAAACCTTATCATCTTGAATTTAACTCTATGAAGTTGGAATTGAGCTTTTTTCAATTTTCTGTAATTGCTGCTGTTGTATATATTCGATAATTTGAGTCTCTTAACGTTGCAGGGCTTTTGATTTTATGTTAGACATGATTATGGAGACCAGATGAGTGAGTTTGGTTTAGAATAATAATTCAGGGCTTGAAGTCGAGTCGAATTTCATATTGAGTCGAGTCTAGTTGCCTTGAGTTGACTTCGAGCTCTGAAGTAATTGATGCTCAATTTGTAGATTAATTTCATACAATTTTGATCAAAATGAACCTACATACAAACCTTTAAAGTTCAGCCTCCCACTTAATTATCCTGAAAAACGTGTTTGTGTCATTTCTGAATGAAAAATTCAAAGCTTAACATCAACAAACACTTAATCTTCCCACAATATTATTTTATTAATTTTCTTCAAAAATGGATTCAAGGGAAATGCGCTACTTCATATCAAGTACACGTGGTTACTATGTATTTATAACATTCTGAGTTCCAAGAAATTTTTACAGTTACTGCACACGTGCTGGGATTTTGAAATTTGTTTATAAATTTTAAATAAAGTCAATTTCCCCGAGACATTAAATATTATTTTTACAATGTAATACTAGATTTATTCATGGATGTAAATGATTCTTTTGAGCATTTTCTAGGATTCTATGAATTTTGATAAAGCTTGACGTATTTGATGCGTAAAATAAATTAGCAAAAATCGATTAATCGATTCTAAATCCGGTGACAGGCGTGACTCTGATCTTAGTACAGGATTCAGTTTAATCTAACATTCGAAATATAGAACCAGACCTTGCATGATTCTGGCATGATGCAGGATTCGGTTTAATCCGGGATCATGCCAAAATTAAGTCTGCCTGTTGCTATATTTTGAATGCTGGATTATAACATACCCTACACCAGGTCAAAGTCACACCAACCTGGTGCCATATTTTGAATGTCGGATTGATCCGAATTCGACACCAGGTCAGAGTCACATCAGTCTGTCACCGGATTTGGATTCGATCAATAGGTTTGTGCTATTCAATTACAGTTTATGGTTTGATCCAAACCGTTATCCGTTATTTCATGATATTTCTGACTGTAAACCACATATCTGTTTCTCACTTTTTGTGCATGCAAATAAGATTTAGAAAAGTGTCATGCGAAAGACATCTATAATCGAGTTTCGAACCCATGGTTGCTATGTTCGCAGTAACTATGTCCAAAAGCACAAAGTTTCTAAACCACTGAGTCACTGCAGCCATTTAATCTAATAAGTCATAAAGTACATTTTGTAGCTTTGTATGTACAGGTTGGGTTTAGAGATAGCAAGTTTTAAGCTTGCTATCCCTAGCTTGTCAGATGGATAGCATTTTGTAGCAATCTGGGCTCCAAGTTGGAGCATGGTTCCTGCCGAGTCGATTAAATACGTTTTAATATTTGCATATTAAGAATTTAGAAATTCACATAGAAAGTACAAAGCATCGACTTTATAATACGATAAAATTTCGACAATGTCCCAGACTGACTGCTTTACATGTTCAAATCCCATTGTATGCAAGAATTATTTGCTAAACGTTTCATTTATAAAGCTTTCAAGACATTAAACTTTTTTCTTTGTCAATAATATTTCAAATAAGAAAAGATATTCGCATGAAAATCCATGCATGGCTGTATACACAAAAAAGTCATTCTGTATAAACTCTTTCAGCTAATCTTCTTTGCACGTGGAACGAACAATAAAAATATATTCCAAGAACTCAATTGACAATGAAATCAAATAGCATTCAAGTTTTATATTTCAATCCCTGAAAAAATTCATGATGATCAGAAAATATGAAGGAACAGAAAAAAATGCATGACTGTATATTTTTATCGAATAATTTTATTTCCAACATTTTTTATGACATAAATCTGAGGAGAAATTCAATAATTTTTTTTTATTACTCGCTGTTTGGAATGAAAGCTCAATGCTGGATGGAAAAATGGCAATGGATATATATGAAGCATATATGCTTATTAGTTGAAAGAATGAAAAATGATAATAAACTGAAGTTTTAAATTTTTTTAATAAATTTTTTATTCAATATTTCATTAAAATTGATAAAATCATCAAGCAGTTTACGTATTCATCATCATTTTATTGTTATTATTTGTTGCTCATTTATTTTATTGTGGAATGCGATCGATTGCATCCATAGCAAACTGAAAACCATAAGCTGCGGTTCGTACCCATTTGTTGTGCTCCAATGATGATAAATATGTTCTCGCTGATTCTCTTATTCCGCTTGAGACTGTCGACGTTTCGTCAGCATCACCATCATCAACATCGGCTGTGTCCATTGATCGTCCATTAAATGATCGACTAAGATAATCAACATAATCGTAATCGCTCGTAAGAGGATTAACTTTTGAATAATAAATTGCGGCTAGTGTTGAATAAATCAGCAGACCAGCTGTGAAAAGCTAAAAAAAATAAAATATGGTAGATGAAAGGGAAATGAAATTAATGACAGCTCGGTAAGTCTTGTGATAAAAGTGTGCATGGTGAATTTTTGGAAGTTTATGAAACTGCATGAGGATGTGTTGGAGGTAAAGTTAAGCTTTTATGTAAAATTTGAAAAAATAACGGTCAAAATCTTTTTGAAAAATAACAGTCGTAATTAATTTGAAAAATAACGATCAAAATTAATTTGAAAAATAACGGTTATAATTAATTTGAAAAATAACGACAGATTTTTTTTTTTTGAAAAATAACAGTCAAAATTATTTCAAAAATAACGGTCAAAATTAATTTGAATTTTTTTTTCTTGAAAAAATGCGCTTAAAAATCACCAAGACTATAAAAGCTTTCTCCACTTTTCCATTCGATCGAGTTATTGAACAGGAAAATACTTTTCTCATGCAATCAACAAAATTTTAATAGTTTCAAAATTCATCTAGATGGAAATAAATTTTCTCGTGCTGCAGTTTCTAGTTTTAGCAAAGTTTGCTAAGCTCAAAAAACTTTAAGGTTGAAAAAATTTATTTCCTCAAAATTTTTATGTTGTCTCGTTTGACGCTCCAACAAACTCTGACTGCTCTTCTTTAAAATTCATGCCAGAAAAAATGTTGCGATATTTATGCAAAAAAGGCAAAATTTTCATCTCATGAGCGAAACTACAGCAGTACAAAATTTACTTCCTGCCTCCGCTTTTCAATTCATGAAAAGGTTCACTCAAGTGGATTATACAATCTTCCATTTTATGATGCTCGTTACCTGAAATACCACCCAAAATTTGTATGAGCCTTCCGTAATTACGAAATCGTAATAACCGTTGAGTGGATCTCCCTTAATATAAGAATTGGCTTGCCTTCCTTCAAACACTTCATCTGAAGTTGTGTTACTTGTAATTATGCTGCTTTCACTACTTCCTTTCTTTTCAGCCTCAGCTTCTGTGTGAGAGGAAAAATATGAAAAGAATGAGAGAGAAAAAGAAGAAAAATTTGTATAAAAAACAGCACAGAATTGAATAAAATAAGTTTTTTTTTTCTTTTTTGTTCGCCTCATCCTCAACCTTGTGTGCTTGATAATCGTGAATGCAAAAAAAAAGGAATTTTTTATAAGAAAAATTATAACCAAGTTTAAAAATTCATTGCTTATAATTGTTTATAGTGTATGCTGTAATTTGTTGTGGATGTAAAAGTTTAAGGCACGAGAATCGGTGGCTGATGATGTTGAGAATTTTAATTTTTCATAATTTTTGTGGCTTATTATCATTTAACGTGCATTTGTGATTTGAAATTAAATTGTTTCATTTAACGTTCGTTTGAGATTTGAATTACATTGCTTACTTTAACGTTCATCCGAAGTTTGAATTTAATTGCATGTTTTAACGTTCATTTGTAATTTGAATAACATTCATTCATACATAGTTGAAAACCCCTTTTTCATACAAAAGTTCAGTCTGTTTTTGAACTCCAATGAATAAACATTAATGTCAATAAAACTCAATTCCGAAAAATACAAAATTGCTTTACTTCTCGGAAGTGCAAAACACTTAGTTGATATTTTTATTACTAAGTTCCATTGAATCTTATTTAAAATTCATGAAGTAGGTTGATAAATGCAAAAGTAAAGTGGAATTATTCCGAGAACTTGTTATAAATATTTTGTTTTTCACAGGGTTTTTCAGCTAAGATTAATACTTAATTAGTAGAAATTTGATGGAAAACTCTTGGAAAAACTAATTATTTCTGTATAAGCGTAAGCTGCGGTATTAATGCTGATGAATTGGCGCAAATCAGACCTAAACAACACTAAATTCCAGCTTAAATATGGTTTTAGCTAAGAATTTGTTAGAATTTAATGAAATTAGAGTAGAAATCGATCGAAGCTGTTGATTGAAACAGTATTGCACTTGAAATTGGGAATTGGCAAGCGGTAGTTGGTGATAGAACTAGTTTTAGGTAGAGCCTATGTGATTTCAGAAAATCAAGGAAGTTGTCACTAAAGTGGCCAAACCTTCTTCAATCCTTAATCAGCCAATCAAGTAGTTACTCTAAGTCCAAACTGGATATACACCAGAGACAACACAAGAATTAAAACAAGTTTTGCTAAGCGAAAAGGAAATTCTATATTATTTTTCTATATAGAGCTAAGAACCCAGATGAGAAAGCTTAATGTGAAGCATGAATTATGTCATTTTCATATGTTCTTTCTCTCATTTAACTTCGGGAAGGAAGAAGGAATATAAAAAAAAGAGAGAAAATTTTCTTTTTATAAATTTTTACGATATGAATCATTTAGAAATGCAATAAAAAATTCGCCATATAGTACACCTTTCGAGATAAATCATAAAGAATACATTTGGAATATAATACATCTACATATGTATATGCACGTACATATGTGGAGGGTAGCATCATATAGTTTTTATTTTATGGCAAAATATTTCTCTTCGAAATTACTACACCGCCACCTGATGAACGTTCGTTGATTTTGAGGAATTGATTGCATAAATCATAAGCATGAAAAAGATGTGCTTTGTCATGTACAACATTTTTATGTTGCATGATAAAGTGAAAAGTTTCACTTAAAGATACATTTTTCCACATTCATTGCGCTATGTTTCTTTATATATTGTAATAAAATTTATATATTTTATATATTTTACATTTTATTTTTATCAGACAATAAAGCACTGTAAGGAAAAGTTCTTCCTTTCACTGCCCTCAGCTCCTCCTCCTCACCAATCGTCTTCTTTTTTAGCATATTTTACATGCATTAGTTTAAAACGAACAGTTAGCTGCTTGTATTCTTAATTTGATTTCTTGGTTAAATATTAGCTCGAGGCACTGCAGTGTAGTTTGATGTATAGCATCAATAGCTTTCATCCTTGTGTCTATCATGAGTGACAATGAGGTACACAATGATGAAGAAGTGATTGAGTGTTGCAGCGTCTTTATGAACTTAGTAGTATAAGTAATTGGTAGTGCCATTAGAGCAGGTGGCGGCAAGCTATGTGCTCCTACAGATTAGCGACATAGCCCGTATGCTGTGTCCTGTCAAGGCTTACCACCAATACATGCCCCGAAAACTAAAAGGTGGTCCATCACTGTTGTAGATGGTAAAAGAGCTAGTGGACGACCAAAGAACTCTTGGAAAGAAGCTGTTGATTGAGCCCGTATTGCACTCGGTATTGGAAATTGGAAGTCAGAAGCCAGCTTTAGATGCCATCTGAGTGAGGCTTTGGATCACAATTGATCTGTACAGCATGTGGAGCAAGTAAGTTGTAAGTACTGTTCTGCAACATTGGTAAAGGTCTTCTTAATAAGAATCAGTTCCAAAATTTCCAATTTTAACGAAATCTTCTGAAAAATGCGCTCAAACCACTCGTCTCACAAATGCCTTTCTTACTTCCCCCTTTCAATTTCTGCATTGTGCAAAATACTTGCAATCTCGTGTCTTGTTTCGCTTTTTTTTTCATACTCATCGAGCCTTCAGCATTTTCTAGCAAAAAGAAGCTATTGAAGGAATTTGTAAGAAACATTTTTGCGCAGTAAATTTTTTGACTGCTGAACGAAATTTCCACTTGAGTGGATTATCTCTCAAACTTGCACACAAAAAAAAAGTAAATTCCAACAATGGAATCAACAACAACAACAATTCGTAGTTTATAGTTGAAATTTTGCCTCTTGACAACGACGATTTCAGCTTCATTTAAGGAAATCTTTCTCGTTCAGCAAAATTTTATGCTTCACGGTAATCAGTGTGCTGATTTTATTCTTAGAATACAGAATATTATTATTCATATCTGGAAAAAAGTTTTAAAGGTAGAAACATCTTTCTGTACCTTAATATTCCGTTCTCAAGAGAGTATATTCGACCTTTTACTATAATTATTATTTTTGGAAGTTCCAAAACAAAACAAGAAGCAATTCTGAATCGAAATTAAAGCATATCGCTTAACAGAATGTACAGCCTGCTCATTAAAGTCAGCATCAACAACATGGAAACACTAACAACCTTCACATCATCAAAAACTTTACCCACACCAGACCTAAATTTTGATAAAATCAAGCTCCAAGTTTTAGAGCAAAAAACTTAACTTTACCTCAAAATAAGAATCAAGATTCTTTGGTTTCAGCTTTCTTTGAAATTGATACGAGAAACTCGAAAACCTTCCATCTCAGAAAATGATTTTACATTTTGTTAATGAAGACTCTTAAGAAGCTTTTATGTCTAATAAGATTATAAAATTTGTTGCTTTCCAATTAGAAAATTGATGATGTGACTGTAAGGGGCTGTATGTATTAAGGATGAAGATCATAAATGGAGGTGCAGTTTAAGTATTATGGAGCAGGAGATCTGCATTCTATGAATTATCAAGCAGCCTCCTATTCATGAAATTCAATACTTGAGGTATACAAAGATTCATTATGACATAAAGGCACACGATGTGGGGGAGTCAGAAAATATGTAGCTTGCTCAGCGTGGTCGACATGAATGTAGCATGGAGTTGGAATTGAAATCTGACATAAAGTTAGAGACATGGCGAGCTTTGGACACTTTTTTCAACTCCTTCACGCCTTGAGCCTTTCAGGATGATTGCAACAACCGCATTGGCACCTAATGAGCATTCAATTGTGACTACTATTAAGAATGGGATTGCCATTCATTTGTTTTTACCTCATCTATGAATTCATCTCCTTCCTTAATTAATGATTGTCATAAGTCAATGACCATTTAGTGTACATCGAGGTGAACATCCTTAAAATAATGCAAATTATTCATCCTTATTGATCTCAAAAAGTATCTTTTCCCAATAAATTGTATATCTTACTAAGATTACATCATATCCTTACAAAATTACTAATTATAACTGGAATGTTATGTGCATATTTTAAGTGTGTATCTGAGTAAATCTAATGATAAGGCCATGTGTTACAAGGAGTTAAGATTGTCGATAAAGACTCATTGTTGAGAGCAAATTCCTTGCTCCATATTTTGGAAGGCCATATTCTGGCTCTATTATCGCCATACTTCGTCATATTCTGGCTCAATTCTCGCCATAATTTGCTCTGATTCAGCCATATTATGTCTAATTCTGGTTCTATATTCGCCATATTCTGGCTCTATTCTCGCCATATTCTGGCTCTATTCTCGCTATATTCTGGTTCTATTCTCGCTATATTCTGGCTCTATTCTCACCATATTCTGGCTCCATTCTCCGGATACTTCGTCATATTCTGGCTCTGATCCAGCCATATTCTATCTAATTCTGGCTCTATTCTCGCCATATTCTGGCTCTATTCTCATCATATTCTGGCTCCATTCTCCTGATACTTCGTCAAATTCTGGCTCTGATCCAGCCATATTCTATCTAATTCTGGCTCTATTCTCGCTATATTTTGGCAACATTCTTGCCATATTTGACCACATTATTGCCAATTATAACAAAACAGATTCAACAGCCATAAACATTGCTTTTTAAATGCGTAATTGAATGAAAACAACAATTTAATAATAAGGCAATTAATCACTGATTTTAATGCTCTCGAGAATAACAGTAATATTCATAAAGTTCCTTAACAAACACTTTGCCTTAATTAACAAATTTAACTCTTTAAATCCTCTTAGGATTTACATACATTTACATCCATACACAGCCACATAATCATTTCACATGAAAATAGACATAAAGAATTTTATTATTGTTGTATAAGTCATTTGATTTTATATAAAGACTTGAATGTAAAGCCTTTCTTCATCCGCAACATACACAAAAAATTCAGTTCCTCGTCTCCCATTTTCTTACAGTTTTCTCTTCCTTTCTACAATTTACAGGAAAAACAGAGAAGGGAAACAAACATTGAAAAGTTTTATTGCGACAAAACGTAAAATATTAGTGTGAAAATGAAATATCGTTGAGCTTAAGTGCTTTTAATGTACTTTGATATACCAACAAGCCATACAAACATAAATTGAGTTAAAACTGCGGTAAAGCGATCTACCTCAATGCAGATGGAAGTTTTTTAGGTAGATTATGTAAGTTCATTGAGTTCATAAAGAGCTTCTTGCCTTTTTTTTGTTCTCTCTATCTCGCTCACCCATACCAAATAAATTTTACCGACAAAATTGTGTCGTTCTTTTGTGTTTTTTTACAAAAGGAATAAAATGAAGCAAAAGGAATCGACGGCGGGAAGGAAAGGCAGGGGTGTAGTCAGAATTTGGAATTTTTTCACGAAAAATCCTTACAAATTGAATTTTTACCCCGTGCAGGAGGGGCTTAACTCAAACCCAGTGGTGGGAAAACTGAATACCATGCCATGTGTAGTTTCTATCAAAACAAACCATCCAAAGTGTGCCGCGAAGAACAAAATGTTGCCTACCACATCCCTAACCATTCTCATCCCCTGAACATACCCCGGGGTAAAAGACACTCAAACCCAGTTGTGGGCAACCTAGAGCACATGCTGCGTGGAGTATCGATCAAAATTTACCTCCAAGGTGTGCCGCAAAAAACAAAAAGTTTGTCCACCACTGCCATAACCTATAAAATCTCTTCTTCCCCCTGAATATGCCCCGGGGTAAAAGAGCGAAAAAATAAAGTTTTTTATCGTTTGAAAATTATTTTTTTCATATGAAACAAAAATAAAGTTTGTAATCAACTTTTTTCCCTTCTATATTTTATCTACCCTCAGTGTCTCGCTCTATTTTGTCAAGATTGAAGGCTGCAGGAATTGCTTTATTTTTTGTTCAGAAAAAATAAAATTAATTGTAAAAATTTATCGACTATGGCTATAAAAATTGGAAAATTATCACATAACACATTTTTTCAATCTCTCTTTTATTTTTGTTTCCGTTTGACGGAAATAACAAGAAGTTGAGACAATAGACTAACTCTAGTAGGCCTATAGTAGGTGAAAAGTTATCGTAGCAAGTTTGGAAGTCATCTTGAGTTAATGTCGATTGTTTTTTTGGATGTAGAATTTTCAATTAGAAATATTGGATACGACTTTAATAGATTTATTGGTTTGGTGCTGAGGCAGAATTTATTGCTTTTTGGAAAATGAGAGTTCAAAAAGGTTTTCGCATCAATTGAGGCAGAATTGTTTGAAATATTTTGAACTTAAGTTTTGCGTCTTTTAATGCAAAACTATTCGAAGTTTAAGAATTTGCGTCTTTTCGAGAATGTTTGCATCTTTTAAAGATTTTTAGCTTCATTTCAATATTTGCATCAGTTTAGAAGGTTTTGTAAGAATATTTGCAACTTTTAAGAATTATTTGCATCATATCAAGAATGTTTACATCTTTTGAAAACTTTATGCGTCTTTCCAAGAATTTTTGCATCTATTAAGAATTTTTTGCATCATTTAAAAAATATTTGCATCTTTTGTTGATTTTCACATCAAATCTGAACACAGAATTCATAAAATTAACTCAACTTTCTGCATCTTTTGAGTCAAAAGCCATTTTTCCATAAAACTAACTAAATTTCAACATCTAATTAAGTAAAATTCGATGTAAAAAAATCATGTAATTTCAAAATTACAAAACTTCTAGTTCATCAACCGACAAAACAAGTCCAACAACCTCACAAACTCCGCAAAAATAAAATTACTCTCTCAAAAAAATTGTTTTTATACCCGCAAAAAAGTTTATTTATTTTTTTCACTGAAACTGAACTGTCACGCTATCTAATTAAACGTTTTGTGAACAGAAAACTAATCATAAAGTTTTATAGATTTTAGATAGATATCTATCTTATTGACTCAAGGCTGTATATAAAATTTGAGAGATGGAAATTGGAAAATTATCGCATGTGGCTTTGAGCTGTTGCCACGAATGTGATGACACCAAAAAAAAGAAAGAAAAAGTTTCTTTTATTCTTCATTCTCCCCGGTTCCAATCAATAGAGACTATTTAGGTGTCTGATAAAAAATTATTCGCTGTCATCGCTCTTAATTAGATTTGAAGAAAAGTTTTATTTTATTTTTATATTTGGCATAAATGGCTGGATATGTACATGTGCTCGGTTACTGTGGAGAAAAAAAAGTTTATTCACACATTGAGTATTGTTTCCTGACATGCTAAAACAGACACAAAATAATAGGAAGAGGCATGATAAATGTGAATGAAATATTTCAAAACTTTTGTGCTACATAGTCATAAACTTTTGCATCGACTCAACGTAATTTATCACTTTTAGTGGAAATACATAGTTTTTTGGGGGAAATAAATATCAAATATTGAAATGCTTCAGCTTTTTTTTATGCTGCATGTGTCACTCTTGGCAACTATCTTTTATAAATTAATTTTACAAAATTCATTTGCACAAATTTCCATGACAATTTATCCATTTATGCCGTCACTAAAAAACTTTTCAAACTTTTTTTTTAGCTTGTTTACTTCGCATTTAACACAACAACATCATTAACATCGACAGGAAGAGTTGTTGCTTATTTTTGCTACATCAATTATCCCTTAATTTAACTTTAATGAATTCTATTACATTTTTGCTGTCTAATTGAAAGTTTGAAAGCATTTTCTCACTTTATATTCCATCCTTTCAAGCGTTCTTACGACACTTCTCTTCATTTTATACTTTAGAGCGTGTTTTAGGGGTTGTAAAAGGGTTTTTATGTGATTTCATAATTGGCTTGTCGGGAATAAAAATGATGTAAAATTGAAGTTGGAGTTTGGCATCACTTTCTGAGGGATGCAGAGGTTTAGCATCTTTTTTAAGTGATGCATAAGCTTGGAATTCATTCTTTGAAGCAAAAGATTAGCATCTCTATGAAGTGAAGCAGATATTTAGCTGGAATTTAGCATCAATTTTAAGTGAAGCAAAAGATTGGCTTTAGTTTAAATGAAGCAGAATTTTGGAATCAATTTAAGTTGAAATAAAAATTTCGGAGCTTAATAATTGAAGCAGAAGATCGCGATCATTTTTAAGTGAAGCAAAACTTTGGCTTCAATTCAAATTGAACCAGAAATTTTGCATCTTTCCTAAGTGATGCAGAAACTTAGAATCATTTCATGTGAAGCAGTATCATCAATTTAAATTGAAGCAGAAATTTATCATCTTTCAAGTGAAGCAAAAATTGACTTAAATTGAAGCAGAAATTTAGCATCTTTTTTAAGTAAAGAGTAATTGAAAATTGAAGCTTTAAAAAGTGATGCAAAAAAATTTTAAAGATGCAAAAAATGTTTTTCCAATCACAAAAAATCTCGTCCGTCAAGAACACCTAATTTATCTCTAACAATCCTTTTTGTGTCTTTATTTGTTTTTCTTTCTCGACCGTAGATTGCATTTAGTCGCCTCCTTATTCAAGCAGAATGAGGCGTACAGAGCAAGCAAGAAAGGAAAAGATTTAAAAAAACCCCTTTTTAAAACAAAGTTTTTAAGACGACAACAACAATGTCGAATATTCACAGAGTCATCGCTTAGAGCAATTGGAAAAGAGAGACACAAGAAAAAAAGGCCCTTCAAAATTGACTTTAATGGTGTCAGCAGATTTTCTAACAATGTGATCTAATGCGAAGCTTATAGTATTAATCGGTAAGAGCGTAAGAATCGGTGTGAGGAACAAGAAGAAAGTTAAGAGTGGAAAATGATGATAATACAATACAAAATTCATTCCATTTTGAGGGTTTTCTTAATACCCACGCAAAAATAGAGGATAAAAGCTCTTTAATAATGAAGCATCATAGTCATAGTCATAGATATAAAATGGAATGTAACAATGCATTTAAATTTATTCAAACGAAGACTGAACAGAGAAAAAAAAAATTATGTAAACGAGTTGAAAAATTTCTCTTTTTTTAACGTCAGATTTTGCTGTTCTTCTTCATTCAATTGAAAATTGATGCTCGAACTCCTCTTGATTTTATTCCTTCCTCAATTTAAATACACTTAGCACAAATTTTATTCTACTTATTATGCTTTGCTGGGGTGTAGTTAGTAGGAAATATGAGAGGGGTGCTCAATAATTTAAGAAACTCATTTGAGGATCTTACTCTTGACTGAGTGGATTTTAACGGTCATTTGAGATCTGAATAATATTTATTGTACATAGTTGAAGACCCCTTTTCATACAAAAAGCCATTCAATTTGAACTCTTGATAGTTTGATGGAATCGACTATCTATTCCTGAAGAGCTCATCGTAATCCACTGGGTATCACAAGGTGGCCCTGCAACAGGGAAGCCCAAGTCTTTGAAGGGACCATAACGATTGTTTTAGACTCACTTATATTGAGAAAAATGAAATTTGCCGCAATTTGCTGTTCGAGAAAGTTCGTATCTTGGTCATTCAAGGAACATCAAGCCTTAACGTCACAATATGGCTAACTGAAGTAAAAATGGATCGAAATCAGTCGTCACGTTGCCGTCAGGCCATCTTTGCTTCTCACCGGTAATACGGCGATGCAGTGGAGCGTTGTCCTAATGAACATGCTGACTATTCGGGTAATTCAAACCTCTCCATTGGGTTAATCAATCAAATATCTGGCATAAATCCAGCATGATTCTGGCGTGGAGCCGGATTTAAATTGAATCGCCGAATCCGGCATCAAGTCATACTCACTAAACCGACCTAGACTCCGAATTTTGATATATTACCCTCTAGTAAAGACTCCCCCTTCCTACATACCTGTAGCTATCATCATAAAGAAAGACGGAAGCAAGAATTGTGTACAAAAATAAAAATAATGAGAAACTTTCCGCTCTTTCCTTTACAAGTAGTACGTCTCGCTTTCGTCCTGCTTTTATAGAAAATCTCTTTTACATGCCAAAACAGAATTTTCTAATTTTCATAAGAAATTCCTAAATATTTGTTAGAAAATTTACGTGCGCACCAACCGTAAAAAATTACGTTTTCTTTGACTTCATTATTACGACTCGTTTCTCTTTTGCTTCTGCTTTTTTTTTTACTTTGCCATACCAGGCAATGCCTTGTTATAATTCGATAAGCAACCAAGCAAGAATAATGGGTAAAACAGTAAGCTAAACTGAAAATGTTTTTTATGAAAAATTCTACTCTCAAAACAATAACAAAAATTGGCTTTTACCAATTTTCATTCTTTAACTGCCAGGCAGCAAGCAGATATGGAGTAAAAAAATGATTCTCATTCCACTTCTTTGTGGTTTTTTCTTCATATCATTCGCATTCGATGCCTATTCACAAATTGACTGACTGAATATGAATGGAATTAAATTTTCTGCCAATATGGGGGTCGTTTGTAAGTGACGTCCTGCATTATAGTACATTTCTATGGATTAATATCCAGTTTGTTTGATGGATTACTTAGTTGTAAATCCCATTGGCCTAAATCAGTGGTGAGCAACGTGTTTGACGAGGCACACTAGTGTTCCTGGTGTGACACACTTGTGTACCTGGTGTGACATGCTTGTGTACCTGATGTGACACACTTGTGTACCTGGTGTGACACACTTGTGTACCTAGTGTGACACACTTGTGTACCTGGTGTGACATGCTTGTGTACCTGATGTGACACACTTGTGTAACTGGAGTGGCACACTAGTGCGCCTGGTGTGACTCACTTTTATTCCCAGTGTGATACACTGTTGGGTTTCGGTCTAGAATTAGGTGCCTCATATAATGTTGTGCACCACTGACCCAAAAAACAGACATCATTTATGAATGACCCCATAAACAATAATGGAAAAGTGATAAATAACCAAAAAAAGAAGCCTTTTTCTTCTGGTATTAAATATTTTTTGTGCTTATTGCTTTTTCCATGAACAGATAGAAAGATTTTAATTTTGTTGATGCATTCTGGGAATTGATTGAATAAGTAAGCATATTGTTTTGCTGAACATAAAATTTATCACTTTTGATAGTAAATTATTGTTGCTTGAAATTTTCAATTAAAATAATTTACTTTCCTTCAATAAGGATTCATAAATCTCAGGAGATTACTCAGAAGATTTATACAATACAAAAAAAAAGGTAATTTTAGTAGAGTATTCTTAATGAGTTTTTATGTTTGTTGTCACGTGATTTTAGGTAGTGTAGGAATGTTTTGATGTTTGAATTCAGCATTAAAAGAACTGGATTAATTGTATTGCATTTAAACATTCTAAAATTGGTTTAAAATTCATATTGATTTTATAAAAAATTTAACGGTTTTTCCATATTTAAAAGTCGCATGAACTCCCTTTTGATGAGAAAATTCGTAGTTTTTTACCCCGTTTGCTATTTAAATTCAATTTTTCATCAGAAAATTGAAAATATTCACATTTTTCGTCTATTTCTTGTTGGAAAAGGACTTATCGTAAGTATTTCAAACTCTAAGAAGCAATATATTACATAACAAATGCTTAACACTTCAATTTGAGAACAATTATCAAACTTTTGTCTCAAACAAAAGAATCAATTTGCCAATTTACGAAACAAATATTGTTTATTGAACAACAGCCTTCAGTGCAGCTAAGACGCAGTTCATTGACGTACAATCAATTAGGCAAGCAATGTAAATCGTTTTAATTAGCGAAGTACTGGGAAATATTATGCTATCTTAAGATTATAATCTTCAGCAAAGAGTTCCAAAAACAATTAAGATACAAATTAATATGAACATCTAAAAGAGCATGAATTCAAGGAATAGAAGTATTAATATCCAAATTTAGATCCTCTAAGAATCCATTAAAGCTTTCAAAAAAATTGCATCGTTCTTTAAAATTCGTGATCTCAAAGAAATTTTAATGTTCAACTTTAAAGTTTCTCAGAACACTTCGGTATGTAGAGTTGTTCAAGGAAGCACTTGAAATGTTTCAAGCATAAACTTTTACATAATTTATCAAACAATGAAGAATTTTCTTCGCCACACTTAAAAATAATAACAGCAATAATAATAAATATTATACCTCAAAAAAAAAACATTAAAATGCATATCATAAATAACTTTTAAGCCATAAGCATACAACCATATATTTACCTTGAGTTCCTACATCTCCTTTACTGTCATCCTCATAATATTCTTCATCATCTTCACTTGATGAACTACGGAATATCTCTGAAGGACTTTTGCGGGCAACATTCTGAGCTGATTTTAACAGCGCGTTAGTGACAGCATTAAATACCATCGTAACTGGATTAAACCCACTATTGCTATTACTTGCTTGACGAGCTTGAGCTATCGGATGTTCGTCTTCGTCCTCTTCTTCACTTGAGCTTCTTGAATCCCTACAATTGGAAATAAAATGGAGATGAGAACAGATGATGAGATGGAAATGTAAATTTTGTACTTTAAAAATAAATCAATAATTCAAGTTTCATGCTTTTGCCTTTCTCACTGCTCTTACTTCTCAATTTTCGTAATGAGTTCTTGAAGAAGATGAAAAAAAATTTTCCAAGTCATACCGCAAAGAAGTTCTTTTTCAAGAGTATTTTCAATGTTACTTTGATGAGGACTTTGAGTGTCCAATGAGAGGTCTTTTGTACACTTCTGTATCAACAGTAGATTCTTTAAGAACAAGCTTTTGTTATTTTCATAACCTCAATTATTTTAGAATATGTCTATTACTACAGCTTATTGTTATGAGAAATGCTGATTATGATTACATCAAAATTGTTGTCTGTGAAAGTACAAGACACAGTCATTATGGTTACGCAAATGTTTTAGTTCAAAAGCTTTAATAACTACTCAGCTAATTATAAGTTTTCAACTCATTATAATTACATTGGAATTAAGTGTTGAATTATAGAAAATATTAAGTAATGGACCGAAAATTTTGAAATTTAATAGCTCTTTATCAATATAGTTTGAAGTTCTCGTCATACTTAGTGTTGAATTGATTGGAATTAATGATATTAAAATTTTGTGATGAAAAGGATGCACGAGTGGGGAAGGCTTTAATTATGGGATAATTAAGTAATAGATTTTGAACAGTCGCGAGTAGCAGAGGCGTATTTGAGGGTTTTGGGAGTCTGTCCCCTCCCCCCTGAGCAACATGGCGTAGGACGGTAAAGAAGGAATGCCAATTAGATGTCAAAACTGAGAATTTGTCCAAGCTTTGTGATTCAGCCAGCAATAGAGTCAGATGGAAGACATTTTGTAGTAACTTAGGCTCCAAGTCGGAACATGATTCCAGTAAGTACCCCACCCTCTGGCTAGAACACCGGTACGTCACCGTATTAACGGTAAGATGCGAAATTAGACCAACAAATACGGTTCACTGTATTGTGGTGCTTAAGACAGCAATGTTCCTCAAGCTTCATTACTAAAAGCTCACATAAGAACTAAGAATCTAGAATTCAACATTAATCAAGAGCTGACTTGAACTACATCAAGACATTTGACTTTGGTGAACATGATTCAACATAATCCAAAAATCAAATGAAGCTCCAGAAGAACTAAATAAATTCCAAATTATGAAAAAGCTTTAAATTTCCACAAACCATATATCTAACAAACTTAGAAAGGTTAATTGAAATTGTGTCCGATTTGTGTTCCAAAATTTATGTTTCCCTTAAAAATGTCACAGCATAAGGTCAAACGTAAGGAACAGAAGAAAAACATATTTTTTAACCATACTTTACAGCACCTGTAGGAAGAAATAATGGTTGAATTGTAAGTGGAGCAAACCTCCATACATCTTAAAGGTGTAAGCCTTTTTTCAATTTCCGCAAGCTTTCTTCTGATGCTGTACATTCTGCAAATGTTGTATTAGGAATGGAGTGGATGGAAAATGTTAAGGAAACTTACTGGGAAATTTTGATTTTGAAGTTTCATTTGACCTAAATCTAGTTGTATGTAGCTTAATATCCACCAGGGACGTAGCTAGAAGTTAACTCCTAAAACCTCCCCCTGAATATGACCTTAAACTACCTGAATATGGCCTTACACCTTAAATACGACCTAATACTCCTGAATACGACTTTATACCCCAGAAATACTACCTTATATCCAGGAATATGATCTTGTATCCCCTGAATATGACTGAATCCCCTCTGAATGCATCATAACCACCCTAATACCCACGCCCTAAACAGATACAATCATCACGATGCTGAATTTTTAATTACATTCCTCTTAATACATAGCGAGCCTCAATAATCACTAAAATATAACGAGCTCATTAGATAGCTTTATAATTATTCCAGAAAAGCACATAAAAACTTGTCTTCAGCTGTATGAAAAAAGCACTTAAAAAATAATTTTAAAAGACTAATATTTATAAGACAAATACCTAACAAATTATTGTCTATCATAAATTTTCCACGCAGAGTAAAGTCTCTAAATTGTTATTTTTTTAATTAAGAACTTATCTTTTCTTCAATGATTGTTGTCTGCAAACATACACAAAAAAAAATGGAGATAGAGAGGAAAGAAAATTTTCTAACTTTCTGCTTTAAATGAACATAAAAACTGCAAAAGTGCTTCTTTTCAAATCTTTTTCAACAAAAATAAATGGGAGAGGTTTGGTGGTTACGTGACGGGGAAATGTACAACATTGTACAGAACACTTGATGTTTAACTTTAAATTGATATTTCAATTGACGGTTTGGGTAGACTAATGTCTGAACGGAATGGAATCTGGAGTATCGAGCCACATATAGGCGATCCTGCCTAGTGCAAGAGTAAGGTATCTGTGGTCGAATGGTTAGGCAACAGACCGAAAATTTGTCTCACTCTTTGATGAGTCCATGGGTTCGATTCTCATGGGTGAGACCGATCTCTCAATCATTATTGTAGAGTCCAGTAAATATGCAAAGAATTCACGACAGTAAAAGATATGTGATCAGTTTCGTCTGTCAGGATTCCTGGTAGCGAAAGGATTTAGGAAAGCCAAGCTAGATTTTAGATGCTTTTTCACAATTCTAGCTGTTTTAACTTTGTTTGTGTGGTTAACACGACACAGAAATCATTGTTAGGTACTCTGCCCTGGATCATACAACTGTGCAGAGTTAAGGAAATACATTGCCTCGAACAGAACGATGGTAGTCGTTAAGGAACTTTACCTTGTTGACGGCAACTCATGAGGACACCTTGACGGTCATTTGCGAGTAACTTGAGTAACTTGACTGTTCATGTAAATTGAGTTGAGCTGTCAAAAATGCTTGGTCATCTGGTTTGGTAAAAAACTATTATAATTGCCGATGAACTCTCTTAGCTGCCCTCATGTCACATGCTACACCCTGCCCATGTGTCACATGCTACACACTGTAGTTGGTGAACGACCCCCAGCACTCTTAGAAGATTTTTTTTCTTTCTTTTTATTCCTTTTTTTTCTTCTTATCTATTGTACTTTAAAGTGAATACATTTTTTTCTGCTTGCTCCTTTATATCCTCTAGCATGAGCAACAATAAGAGGGGGAGAGGAAAAAAGAAGAAAAAAAAATTTAAATGTGTTATGATTGTCGACATATGTGTGCAAATGAGCATACTCTTTTTTTTGCTGCTGCTTCTCCTCTATCGTATCTATCATTATGTAATTTTCATTTAAAAGTCTGACACTTCAATTATATCAGATATGCTTTTCAAAGCGTAAAAAAATGCATGAAAATGAATTTCTTATGTGTTTTTTTGTCACAGGATGGAAAAAACTTTCACACTTTAGAAAACACATGAATATATTCGTGGAAATTCTCTTTTTTTAACCAACCCTCTGTGTGCGCTCATAAAAGTAGCAAGCAACTTGACAATGCTTAAATGTGCAAATGAGCTTTGAAAAATCGTGTGTTGAAATGCATAAACACTTAAGAGAGCTGAAAAAAAAGGAATTTTCTTCCCACTTTTTTTTGTCTTGAGCAGCAAAAAAAGAAGAAAAATTTGCAATGCATATGTGATGCTCAACAGAAAAGAGGGAGAGCAAAAAAAATGCTTTTGTAAATTACACGTTAATGTAATTTTTAGCTTAGCTGTAAACACAATATTGACACATTTTGTCTTCTGATGTTGTGTTAATGTGCAGGAATAATATTTATTGAGAGCATTAGGGAAAATTTGTTTTAAATTTCATGAACATTAAGTGTTGCATACTTTGGATGGTGCTTACTGTGCATAAGCTGTAAATATTGTCAATTAGATTAAGTTAAAAGCTGGTAAATATTAAGGGGAATATGGAAAAACTGAATATAGCTAAATATCATTAAATGTAAGTTGCAGAGTAAATATTAAGCAACGGGAAAGGAATAATGAACATTGAATTGAGTTTAAAAGGGAAGACAAAACTAATGAAATTTAGAACTCAAAAAATAACGGATTTTAAGAATTCAAAATTTAACGGAAGATCAAAACTCAAATTAAAGTTCAAATATTGAACTTGATAAATTTAAGCGCCAAAAAAATAGTTTTAAAGAAAAAGATTGAAAACTTGCAAATTAGTATCAAAAGAACAGCTAATAACAAAGCACTTTTAGGTTCTCATAAAGTTAAAAGATTGAAAACAAAACGAACAGCAAGGAAGAAATATGGAAGGAAGTCGATTTAATGCAGAAAGGTAGGCTTAATGGCTAATTTTTAAATTATTCGATTCATTTTATTTTTAGTAAAGTATCGATTAAAAAATGTTGATTCAGCCTAAATCTAGGCAATATTTGATGTTTATATTTACAACAGGCAGTGCTTAAGTATCGATTTATAACATCTTTAGACTTATTTTGCTGTGTTTTCTCCTTTTTAAGAGAATATTCAAGTTCATGCTCGTGTTAGCTCTTCTTTAGAAATTTTCCTTTAAATATTCCCTAGATAAAACATAAATTTGACTGTTTACGGCACAAGATCAATGCCCATCTTATTTATAGCCTAGAAAAAACTTTTCACCATTAATTTTTCAAGTTTTTTCTTAATGTCAATTGTAGACGTCAACATTCAATTCCTCGAAATACCCCTAAAGGTGCTTTCAACATGACAAAAATACACTTATAAATTACGAGGAACAAATTTTCAACAGCTATCAAAATAACTTTGGTAATTCAATTTAAAAATTCTCAGAAATTTTTAAAGACTTTTCATAGAGAATTTTAAAGAAAATTCAATTAATCAAAGCAGTCGATTGAACTCATTTCATACTAATAAGTGAGCGAGAAATTCTATTTTTGTACAAATTTGACATTTTTGTGAATCCTGACAAACGGAATTTTATCAAGCTATCAAAGAAGCTACATAATCATCAAAGAAATTTTTACGCGGAGCCACATTAAGGAAACAATACACAAATGTATCGCAAAAATCAGAATTTTATCCAACAACACCCACTACTGTTGATTTTTCTTAGAGCTTCAAGTTTCTTTCCGCTTTAATAAAGAGCACGGTAAGTGAACTTCCGTAGAGTCTATATTTGGAATGCTCGAAATTCAATTTTCAAGAATGCCGTTGAAAATGCGCTATTAATAGACCATTCGACATTCTTTTCATGAATCCCTGCTAAGGTATGCAGTAAAACAGAGTAAGTCAGTGGTGATCAACCTGCAAGTCGTGACACACAGAGTATTCCTGTGGTTTACCGCGATACGCAGGCTGCTTACAACTGGACTGCTCTATATCAGTGTAGAGATGCAGAAACAAATGTGCCGTAACACAAAACAAGTCTCTCACCACTGGAGTAGCCAATCCAAGGATGCAATCGAAAAAATTCTTTAATGTAGAAAATTCTCTTGTAATTTGATTTCAATTAAGCTGCAATTTCCGCCAAGATACATATATACAATATTTTTTATCGACAAAAATTCCTTTTACGATCTACATAACGAGTAGAAAGTGAAAAAGTAAAGGGAAAAAAGAGGGAAAATTGTTTCCATAAAAATGAGCAAAAGAAGGAAGCTTGAAATCAGGATGTCGGAAATTATTTCCATACCAAAATCATAAAAAATTAATTTTTCTTTCACTTTAACATTTAACTAAGCTCACTTATATCACAAAATTATATATATATTTTTTTAGGGCGAGATTCACACAGCTCAAGTGTGAGAAGAGGAAGGAAAGATGATGAAAAAAAAAGAGTGTTTTGCCATAAAAACACATTATCGCAAGTATCTAGTAACATGCACTTTGAAAGAAATAAAAATTAATGCATTTTTTTACTTTGCCGGCATTAACCTGTGTTTAAATTCAATTTGCACAGAATATAAATGTGAAAAATGAAGCAGGAAGGAGCTTGGAAAAATTGCAACAACAACAACAACAACCCAACATAAAGCCAAAAGTTTTTTTAATGCAATAATTTTCCATCTCTTTTTTGCATGTTAAAAGCTAATAATATTGCATGTTTTGAGGTAAGTAATATCGAATAACATTGAGTGGTTCTGGCGTGAGTAGCATAGTCATTTAATCTAAATTATAATAGCAATTAAAAATATTATTATAATGTACATACACAATACTCTCATTCTCTGTATTACAGCCATATAATCTGATATGTGATATTATAATGTTACACTATACACATTCAATAGAGTGAGATGGCAACTATGTGTATGTTGCAGTTTATACAATTTATTTAGATTCACAATTTTTCCGCAACAAACATGTAAATGCTAATTTCAATATAAATATTTTCCTTTTCATCTTTTTAGTGAACTTTTCTTAAGAGAATTTTAAAGCTATCACTATACACTATAAAAATGCGAACATTTGTGACTCAAAATGCTTGATGCTCTGGACAAAACACAAAAACTTGAGTTGTTTTGATGCAAATTTGTAATTTAAGATGTTCCAATTTAGAACAAAAACAAAAAATTGTTTATTTTGATGATTTTGTTCAATTTAATGCTACTGGATCTTTTAATTAGTGTAGTACATGATATTCAGCATAGATTGATCAATATTATTACAAAATCAATGCTTTCTTCAATGAAAAATTTCAAGAAAAAGCAAATTTGCATTGTTTGTAAACAATTTAAAATTCAAATCTAATTTTTAACGTATAAAACATCAATCCAGAGTTCCAGCTCAACAAATGTACAAAAAGAATGAACAAAGTCTCATTCTATTCCATGAAAAATTTAAATTACTCCGCAAATATTATCATTTTAAACGTTTAACCGCTCTCGTGATAATATAAAAGTAGCGCTTTTTTTATTTAAACGAAGAAGACACTTAGATTGAAAGAATGTAGCAGAAAAAAAATTGCTGCGAGTGTGACAAGAAGCATGGCAAATTCTTTCCCTTCGAACTAATGCCTTTCCTCATTCCTATTTTTACATACCGAAAGGAAAGAAGAACATTATACCATTGCTGCTAGCATTAGTAGTATTAAAGATGAACACGTTTTTTTTTCTTCTCTCTCCATCTCTTTTTTCCGTTTCTTAGCTTCACATAGGAAACGAAACTTAATTTGGTTTCGCCTTTCGCTTGAGTGCCTTTAACACAGTTAAAAAATTGGTAAAGGAAAAATGTTCTATTGCACTGATAAAGCATTCTATTCCTCGCTGTTTTCTATGTTTGTGCTTTAAAGTCCTAGACATAAACAAGTTTGTGGGGATTAAAAGTGCTTGTGGCAATTTGTGTGACGCATATTTTGAGACATATGAATTAGGAATCATGGATGTTACAGAAAATAAGGCTGAGGATCTAATCCAGTGGTGGGCAACTCTCGACCAAAACCTTACAAGGCACACCCAGCTATGGCACCCAGATTGCTCACCACTGATTCAAATCCTCAATTCTCATTCCATACCTTAAAGTTATTTACTGTCTAAGCACTCATCTTGAGACTGAATTAGACAGGCATTTCTTAAAACCTTGAAGAACTCAGCTGATACAGTCTTTCATCTAACCACATTTGTTTTCTCAGAACTGCAAAAGCATTTCCTCAGAAATTAAATGTTAAAGCCCACAACAGTGACAAATCTTGTCGGAATTTAAAAAGAAGCTTTTTCTTTTATGGATTCTTAGAAAACGACGTCTAAAATTTGAGCTGAATGTTTTTTAAGTATAAAACCGCAAATGAGTGTAAAATTAGACATTTAAGGATTTCGTTAATAAAGCATTAATGCATGGGTGGTATTTGTTCAAAGCTTAAGATCAACTTTGAGTTGCCACAGTCTTAAATTTGACAGGTTCTTAAGACTAAAATAAATAATTCTTGAGAATTGCTAGCCATATTAAGAACTCGTGTTAAATACAGTTCAGTGGCATTTCAGTTGGAATCCTTCGAAACTGATTTCAAATTGTTCGAAATTAATTTCGAATTTTTTCGAAAATTCATTCTAGTTTTAAGTTGAAAATCAACAACAGTCTCTTCCAAAATGGCTATAGTTAGGTCAAGGAGTAATTATTTGGCAATGTTTAACCTTTCCCATGCTACTGCATCAATTTATTTTACTTAGAGACACTCAGACGCAAATTAAAGCATCGAATTTTATGAAATACCTCTGTATTGGCTCATGATAGTAAACAAGCAGTAAACCATCAATTATAGCTGCTAAATATCGCATCAACACATTCAGAAGCTCTAACTAGGTTCTGTGTCTTATTGATTCTCAAAGGATATCCACAAAATTCATTCTATTAGATATAATACTTTTAATAATACTTTTATTATAACACAGGATGTAAATACAATCTTAAGAGTAAGTTTAAAAAACCTTAACAAAAAGAATCCAGTAAAAAACATTATTATATGCTTCCCTAGATTATTTACCATAGCAAAAGCACACAAAACAGAAATGAAAAGCAGAAAATCCGAGCATTAAAATATTCTTGAAAAAAAAAATTTAATTACCGCTAAACAATGTGCTTGTATACATACAATAATATGTTAATGTAGGTCAACATAATAAGAAGATTAACATGAAAACAAAGAACGCTTAATTACATAACATGTAAGAGCTTAGATCAAGTATAACTGAGTCAAAATTGGTTACACAAACTCATTTAAATGGCAAAATAAAATTGCGAAGCTTTAAAAAAAAGCAAAATAATCAGCAAAAGTGCCAAAGTAGAAGAAAGAACAAACTTTGAAGAGTCATCAAAGAAAACTTTTAGGTGAAGTTTAAAGGTAGGAAGGTAGCAGCAACACTAAGGTAAGCATGAAATTAAAATTTAATTCTTTTACTGTTTTAGAATTAAAATGAAATTGTTTCGGATGCAGCAACCTTTGTCTTGTTTATTTATTTTTTTATTTCGATGTGAGGCAATGTGAAATAATTTAGGATGAAGGGGTGGAGTTGGGGGAGATATCGGGCCTCCCTTCATCACGGAAACAATATCATGCTGGCTATAGAATAGAAGTAAAGGTCACCACAAGCATTTTGGACAAGAATGAATCAGATTTGAGAAGAAAATGCTTCGTGGTAAGAATTCAAGCTGTCTTGAACTAAACCTTGGTCAGGTGCGTATCCAGAGGAGGAGTTTGGATTGAAACATTTAGACTTGGGCATGGACCAGCGACGGACAATCTTCAACAATTTACTTCAACAATTTTTGGAAATGTCATGAACCTGACGCCATGTGCTGCTTGGGTCGAGGATTGTCTATTAGGAATATTGACCGCCTAACTACATCCCTGCCCTTTTGAACTTTTTTAATGATTTTTCCATCTCGTGTAGTTTTAAATTACATTAATGTTAACATGAGACTGCTTCTTCATCATTTTAATTTGACTAAATTCCATTCGTGAATTCTTATGTCAACGACAATGGAATTAAACACAGCAAAACAGCAGTAATGGGAATGAGAAAAGTGATATTAAGAAATGTTTTACATTTTGTTTCGTGGATGCGAAAGACTTGACAAATAACTTTCAAACATTCAGCATATTCAAAATACAGCGACATAATTCTATAAGGTGAATGTCCCATGCCAGTGATTCTTCAGTCAGGTTAGCCCTCATCCATTCACATTTCTATTTTAAAACTTTTCTATCCATCAGATGATCCCATGACTTTTCATGAATCTGTTTTTTGTGCAGCATTTTGACTTCCTTTAAATTCCCAGATTCCATACAAAATTCCCTAATCGTTTTACATATTCGTTCCTTTTTTTAAACGTAAAGCTGAACGATACTTTCTCTCATTTCAGCATTTTTTTCTGGTATTTCCGAATAAAAAAAAAGGAAGAAGCAAAGGCAAAAAATCATTCTCGATTCGGTGAGTTTTTTTTTATATAAATCCCTCGACTAACATTTTACAAGTCGTGAACTTCAAAAGATAAGAACGTAAATATCTAGTTTAGATGCTTTAACATATGTGCTAAAGCTTCCTTTGAATTTTCATTAAAGTTTGTAAAAGTTGATCCTTCATAGAAACTGTTTTTAACTTTTTTTTGGGCAGATTTTTGTAGACAGGGTTGAAGTCGTCGTTTGTTGTTTGACTGTTTGTCAGGTTCTGTCTGTTCTAAAAACTTAAAATTGCCTGATTATCTAGTTGAATAAGTTAAATCGACGCTTCTGACAATTTTCAATTTTTTGTCAACAATTTCAAATATTTTATGACCGTTATTATGATATTCTATTTTTTGTCAACAATTTCAAATATTTTATGACCGTTTTGTTGAAATTCTACTACTTGTCAATAATTTCAAATATTTTTTAACCGTTATTATCCAAAAATATGCTTCAAAGCTAAACTATTCAAATATTTGAAGTTTTATCCACAAAAATGCGTTTTCCAAAGTCATGCCTGCCTAAATCAACAAACTAATTTCAATATTTTATGTTACAAAATTCACTAAAATTATTTATAGACGTAAAAGTCCCTTTCTAATTCTTCATATGTAATTCACAGTAAAAAAAAACTTTTCATAACATAATCCATCCAAACGAATGTTTGCACAGAGATATGTAAATGTAAATTAATTTTTTCCTTCCTATTTCATAAGCCATGTTGGGGCTTATAGCTTTTCATAGGATTGTAACAAATGTCAGAAAATTGTCTTTCCGTTAAGTTTGAAAAATCTCATTTTCACCACAATGGAGTGGTGAGTTTCTCTCATTTGGCTACGCTCTCACATTGGAGTCTCATTATTCATGTCAGGCGAGATAATTTATGTGCAATAAATCATATCGATTATTAAGCAAAAATAAACTTTAAATATTCTTTTTGTTCATCGTCTTTTGTACTGATTATAATTGATGATAATAATAATAAAATTACTTTACAAACCTCGTTTTAATTGCTCGTGGTGTTGTGGCCACGAATGCTTTATTCATCCACTCGGTTGTGACATCCTCTACATTGTTAATTTGACTCTCATTTTGCTGCTGCTTATCATAACTCATCGCACAATTAATTAAGAGCATTGTCGAAAGCAAGTAAAGAATTATCGTAAACCTTCCAGCATCCATAATTGGTTCGGTTAAAAATATATTGCGTGATGCCAGTTGTTATGTTTATTGTCGCTTTTAATTATTTTATTATACTGAGAGAACTCTCCCTTCTACAAATAAAAGAAGTAGATGTACAAATAATAAATGAGAAAAAGTAGGAAAAGAATAACAGTTGTGGGATGGAACATGCTGTGGTCATTTTGAAAAAAATTGTCAAAATTATCCTTTTTTTGGCCAGATTTCAAATGTAGCATCAGCCTTTAAGATGATACATCTCGGTCAGTGCTGTCTAAACTTTTTTGTGTCATGGCACACATTGGTGATAAGCCACGAACGAAACGACTCATAGCATGCAATTCGTAACTTTTTGAGCAGTTGTGTGCCGTGACACACAGTTTGGACAGTACTGATCTAGGTAAAGACAATGTTAAGTAAATGGAAATGGCAAGTATCCCTTCCAAATGTCAAACTTTGCTAAATCATAGACAAAATCTGGATAAATGCCACTTTGTAGTAACTTAATCGATGATTTTGTCTGCTTAAGATCGGAAGAATTCCTCAAGAGGCATCAACTCCTATCAACAATTCCAAAAATCCGTTAAAAAATTTCAAAAACTTCGTTAAAATGCTTCGTTAAATTATTTTCAAATATTATTTGACAGTTAAAATTTAAGCGAGAAGATTACAGCTTATTGTGTCACATTTAGCAGCACAAACTATCTTTAATACTCAATTAATCACTCCAAATGATTAATTAGTTCCCTTAAACTTGAAACTTTAAGTTAAACTACTGTGAAATTTCAATAAAATTCCAATATAACTTTTAACGGTTGAAAAATATTTGAATTATTCTCAAAAATTCAAAAGATAATTAACGAACTCTTTCCACAATGTCCACAGCATGTAATGAATAAGAAGAAGGAATGAAAGCAGAAAAGAATTTATGAATGGTAAAATCACCAAAATGATAATTTTATGCAAATGTCTAACTTTTGTCTTTATATTTTTCAGTCGTCGTCGCTAGCTCGACGAAAGTTTTTTCAAAAGAATGATGCGGAAAATTGAAAGCTTTTAACAATCCTCCGTTATCAATTTTAATGTTAAAGAAAACAAAATATTTTCATTTCTTTTCCAATGCTTTGCATTCCTTCCTCCTACTCTTCGGCTACGAATCCGTAAGTTCTTCAAAATTACTTTTTTATCGCGTTTTTCAATTGTTTGCACTTCTTTTACGTTTGATGTAAAATAAACACCAAACTTTACTCTACACCCTCGTACTTTTTATTTTTTGACACGTCGTTCTATTTTTCTTGAACTTCTTCACTTTATTTCTATTTTTTTATTATTGACCATAAGCCACATTTAATTTAATTATAAAATTCACACAAATAATTTATATGTTCCTATTGTTCCTGTCGATGAACAACTGAATGAATTAGCAGAAATTCGATCCTCAACTGTCGACCACTCACTTTCTATTACCATCCAAGTACGTTCTAAATCTTTAAAACCTTTTAAATGTGTTATTCATCAAAGGTTGTTGTGGATTTGAGAATGTGTGGTAAAATAAACAGCAAGCGTTAAAGTGAACACAGAAAAAAAATTGTGTCGAGCAGCACACAGAACAGAATTTAGAAGCACCAAAATTGAAACTGGACGGAAGGGAAGAGATGAAAATTTTTTTTTCTCAATTGAATTTCCCACTCCAAAAACTTTTTTGTATTTTCGGTTGTGCTCGTTCACGGTGCTACCTACCCCTCCACTTTGGGGCTTCAATGCACAAGAACCTAGAAAAAAATCATCAATATGAGAGTATTTTTTACATCATGAATCGTAATTCCGTTATATTGATTTCTATAGAAAGTAATATTTATTATATTGGAACCAAAAAAAGCAGGGAAGTCAAAGTGAACGGGAAAGTAAAAAAATGTATTTTAATTTCCATAAAAGTGAGCGGAATTCAAATACATTTTATTTTACCCATTTGAGGATTAATTTATAAATTAAAATAAAAATTTTAGCAGACTTTCGAAGAAAAGGAAGCTTTTTTTTAATATCCTGTCTCATGGGATTGATGCAGATTCGACAAAATTGGCTCACGTGTAGAATTTCATTCAAAATTGACTTTTATGCTTTAGAAAGATTTAAAAATTAAATGTCATTGACAACGTTTGAACTTTTTGAGTAATGTCAATTAATGAACTGAAGTAATACACGTGTGAGTTTATCGTATGCCTTTGGGTTTATTTTAATGTTCTTTTCTTGAGAATTTTAAAGGTTAATTCTATTATTTTTGAAGCTTTTAATTAGATTTTCTTACTTACTTCCTTCAATGGCCATGTATATCACTGCAGACGAAATATGCAGGCGTGCACCCTTGGATGAACTATAAGGTACAGTCGAGAACTGTAGGTTTGCTTATTAAAAATGCAGTAAATGCATATCTGTGGTTCTTCGTCGAGTTCAAACATTAAATAGTCAATGGCAAGTTACTGTTCAGTTGATGTCTATTTCTAACGTATTGTTGTCCATTCTTGATCAATTGTGTTCCAATATCTCCCATAGACGTCGCTTGAAGTTGACTCTATCGCTGGATTCCACTTGTCTATTCCCAATGTTAAATCCAACACTATCTCTACCAACAGCTTTCTCCTATGAGTACTTAGGCCGACCACGTGATCTCTTGCTATTTATCTAATTGTATCAAAGCTTTAAGTCGACTCAAATATTGTATCCATAATCAACTCGAGTTGACTCAACTTCATCCAAAATTCAAATCAACTTCGAGTTCTGATTAAGCAATCTTTACTGCTATTATATTTAACTGGAGCAGAAGAGTTTTTTATTTGACAATTGGCAACAAAAAGAAATTGTTTTAATCAGAGCTGGATGTAGAACGTGTCAAATTAAAATTTGTCCTTCAATGACAATCTTCACATAGATAAGCATTTGATGCAGTGAATTAAATTTGAAAATTCTCAACACTCATCAATCCTTAAGATTGGAAAATCTGAAGAAATCTCACAAAATCTCATTTAGTTCCTTTAAATAATCCATTACATTAACAAAACCATCGAAATCTAATCATTTTAATCATGCTTTTTCAATCATAAACCACAATCAAAGGCTTCGATTATTTTATGCTGAATCCTTTGCAGTGGAAAATCTTTCTGGTCGAAGGAATTTGCGGATTAAAATAATTTATTAATTGAACTATAGCATCATTATATGAAAATGTCTATTGAGTTTAAATGGATACTGTATTTACGAAAATTCCACCTATATGAGAATGAAATCATGCTAATCCAATTATCATTCAGCAAAGAGGCATAGAGAGAGGAGAACTGAATTGAAGTTCATAATTATTATAACACATCGCACTCGAATATATATATTTTGTTCCAATTTTCTACAAATGTTCGACTAACCAAATTATTTTTCCATTCATTTTCATCATTTGTTCATTAATTTACATATGCATGACAGAATGTTTGTGGTATGTATCTATCCTCTGGCTGCTTACAGAACTTTCATACACAGAATTTTATGAAGTTTTTTTTTTCTCTTTTCCTAACTGTTTTTCAATTCACAACAACAATATTGTGGATGTGAATGTGTGTCATTGATCCAGTTCTTATTTTTTTATGAATGACCAATAATTAGTCACAGCAATTTATTTTGTATCAATAAAAAAAATCATTTTAGCACTTCCTAATTAATTTCATTTTATCAGTAATTGGTAAATCTGTAACTGTAAGCTTGTGGATTTAAATTCACAAAAAAAGATTAAAATAAATTTAAAATCAATAATCGATTTAAATTAAATTTTCCCATTATCAATGATGAGTCTAGGATGAAACATTTAAATTTTAAATCAGCATTGCCACGACAAAAAGGCAATAAATTTCAATTATTAATTTCCTAATCAAATTTTACCTCAGGGAAGGATTGCGGTTTAGCGAGAATTGTTAATAACCCAAATTCCGACAAATAATATTAGCACAGCTGAAACAAGTGTACCAATCGACCCAAAATCACTTCTTAGAATAAACTCTTTATGTCTGATTTCTTATTTCGATCGTTATTCGACGAATTTCTGATTTTACCCAAGGTGCACCAACTTTTGAACAGTAAGAAGAATATGACAAAAAAAATTGTTAAACTTTACACGTCGTAAACTTTAAATGGCTTTCGCAGACTTTTAAATTTGTTTGAGCTCTAGAGTATTAAAGATTATTGATCGGATTATGGCACTTGATTTAATATTATATCAGTTTAAAGGTTTAAGAACTGTTGTGGATATTTGGCAAATGTGTCAGAATAGACTTTGAGGTTAGGGACTATCTAGAGATGAGATTTTGTAGTTAAAACAACTTCACTGGAGATTAATTTAATTAAATTTACAAAATTATAAAGAATTTTGGAATTAAAATAAAAATTCTAACAAGCTAACTCAATGTTGTAATTATAGCTGAATTTAAGGGTAATTAAGAACTTTAAGTGAAGTAATGAATGAAGAAAGCTCCAACACGAAGTCTTTAAGGCTCGGAGCCTTATTACTTTGTTTATTTATTTACAATAATGTTTATTCTTCGAAGTTCAAAAACAAACTGAACTTTTGCATTAAAAAGGGGTTTTCAACTATGACCAATTAATATTATTCAAATCGCATACGAACGTTATGACAGACAATTTAATTCAAATCTCAAATAAACGTTATAACACCTTAAAATCATCTAAGACAATACCTTTAATACAACATTCAAAAGTCAAACTTCAACTTTTCATTCGAAATATTTATCAGTGAATAAGATTCAATTTCACGAGATAGATGCGTGTCACAGCTTTCTGTGTCGGCTGTCGCATTTGCACGCTCATTGAGGAAGACATAACTGAATTGACATATCAAAAATCTTCTTTTACCCCCTCGAATTTTTTTCAATTTAATTCAGCCTACTATGATCGATTCAGTTTATCATTTTTAAAGAAAGATAAAAAGTTGAAAGGATTTGAATTTTTGATGTGTACAAAAAGTATAAATATTGAAATATTCATATCTCTAGAAGATATCATGATGTTTACTGATGATACATATTGAGTTCAACTCTATGTTTATTTATTTTAAGACAGTATTAATTTTCAATTTATATTTTTTTGACATTTATATCCAAACATCGATTTGATTTCAATTTTTATAAAAAGTATCAAAGTTTTCAATTATCTCTTCCGGGATTCAATTACATTTGTGACTTTTTGAGCTGAATATCAAAAATAGATTGAATTTACATGAATATCCAAAAATAATTTTCAATTTACAGATGGATAAACACACTTTAAAATCATTCATATATTGCCCAATCCACTTCCCATATCCCATAATTTTACACTAAGTTTTACATGTATCAAATCGAGTGTAAAGAGCTCGTAAATGTAATTTTCCATATCTTACTTACTGCTTTAGACATATTGTGTATATTTTTTTTGCGTACAGACATTGTTTAAGCAGGTGTTGCCACTTGAAAAGTTTCCACCGATAAACATTAAGATTTTCCCTAAATCGATAACATTGCCACATATAATATGAAAAGTTGTTGTATGCATACATACAATTGATTGGGTTTTATGTCATCAACATTTAAAATTTATTCATCAATTAACACCTCGTTTTGTGGTGTGCACAATTTTCAATGGCATCAACATAATAATGTTGAGTGCAATACATGAGTACATATTTGATATTTGAAAGCTATCAACTGAAATTAATCGATTAAATGACACAAGTGATGTGTTTTGATGTTTCTTTAGTATCATTTAATTATACAGCAAGCATACAATCATTGTTTGGTACAAAAGTTTTCAACAAATTCATTTTCATCAGATCTGATATTGAATTTCTTCGATGAAATGAAACATGAAAATCATTATATGTATATAGCTACAGACATAAACAGAATGTTTATCTCAAACTATCCATTTTTATCAACATGAATTGATATTGGAAATCAATGTAGAATGTGTATTCAAGAAATGCTTTTTGAAATGTTTCATAAGTAATTTTGTACATCCGTAGTTTGTAGTTTTTCGTCCTTTGTTCTTGTTCTTTCTATCCCTCATGATCAAATTTGTCTGAATTAAGGTATTTGATATTTTTTAAAAGTAATTTGAAGTTTTAGTATGAATAGAATCCTCTAGTATCGCTTTGGAAGCACTGAGCGTCATCCGAGAAACTTCCCTCGAGGTAACTTTACTAAATTTAGCTTGTACTTTATCATTTAGACATTTTGTTGCTAAGAAATCATCAAAATAGACTTTAAAACGACTACTAATGAAGAAAGTCGACTATACGAACTTGATACTGAGATAGATTAAGGTCTTTACAATAATCCGAGTCTGTTTTCTTTTGCAGAACTCAGTCAGCATAAAGCCTGATACTTACTGACTTATTTTGCTGATTTTCTCTTATTAATTCATGATTTCAATTACAATTTTGTCTCAAAGTGACCTAATAATTAGCTCAGACAAGTCTATATGTATGAGACTAAGTCTCTATGAAACTATAACCAACTTTGTCTAGTCTAGTGCTTTGTTAATAGCCTTTTGCATTCAAAATTGAACATAATAACTTTTGATCCCTAAAGTCATGAACTCGTCCAGAGATGTCATATTACTAAATAGACAAAACTTCAACAAAAATAGCATTTTTTACTATTATAATACTAGGAACGAAAGCAATAGTGGCCACATAACTAACATACCTCAAATTTAATAACCTCTTCTCAGTATTTTGAGGTATAAACTGCATCACCAATAATGCACGTACACATAAACAATGCCAATTCATCATCAAAATCAATTTCAATTCTCCTCTTGTTAACCTCAATGACATAAACATTTGGTTAGAAATTTGCTGTCAATTCAAAATGATATCGCAACAAAAAAGATGTCAAAGAAGCCAATTGTGAAAAAATGATCCGAAGGGGATTTCAATTTAGAGCAAGTGCAACAACAATAATTTGATGCGTGTATCTTGTCTTGAATTGTTTCAATAAAGATGAAATTTGCTATGAAAAATGCATTCCGAGAAATGCAAATGATATCGTAAAATATTAAAAACATCCAGTCAGAATGACGTACTTCATTCGGATGAATAAAACTAAAGAAATTTTTTGACATATTTTGTCATTCTGTTTGAATTGTTTTTGGCAAGAAAGTTTCATCTTTTTAAATAAGAAAGAAAATATTCCAAACTGTCAAAGTGTCGATCGAATTTGAATGAATTTATTTGTCTGTAGAATATGTTATTGAAGGCTTTTGCTTATTTTTAGAAGCAATATGCTGTCTGTCAATGATGTTAACTTCGATATCCAGGTAATGCTTACATTTACAAAGATTACTCGAACAATAATTGAAAGTTTGAAGACTTTGTCTAAACTAGACCAAAATATTGAGTTTAATCCAAGAATAATTTTGAAAATCTCCTATCCAGCTCCACTTGGAGGTCATCAATCGACGAAACGTCTTGTTACAAACTTGATTCTTCATGACAAGTTGAACAAATGTCATGTTTATAGCCACACGTTAACAGGAAACACATGACGTTAAAATTAGCGAAAATTCAAGCACAGGCCAACTTATTCCGTGACTGGAGCTGGATTTTATCAAATCTGACCTGAGACTAGATTCATGCTTGTCTGATATCAGGTTTTCTGCCATTTCCATGCCAAGATCGCAGAATTTCCGGATTGCCGTGAATTTTGAACCTCAAATACCCTCTACCCACATAAATACGCCTCTAGTGTAGTCCTATCAAGTAATACAACCAAATACATCCACATTAATCTATACCACACACAGAATCTCAACTAAAAGCACTGCAATGCCTTTAAAAAGCAAAAAGACCTAATTATATTCACGAAGATTCAGAGCAACAAAAATCTGCAATAATAAGGGTTGCTCAAGAGGTTGATTTCTTGACATCCTTTTGCTAAAATCCCTCTGTAACATCAATTAAGCTTAATTCCCTCAAATTTAAAAGATTCAAAAGTATCAAGTGTTGCGTTTTTCGTACAGAAAAAGGAGAGCACTTCCTGCCCGCTGTGAATAAATTTATTTTAAGCAATTTATCTTTGATATTTACCTTCACTCCTGCGAGAGAAATGCGTTGTAGATTTTTCGGCTAACTTTCTCCTTATGATTCCATCGTGTATACATTTCACAAAATATTTCAACTTTTTTTTCCTTTACATCGACAGCAACAGCAACAAAAAAGAAATTCTTTTAAATAAAAACAAAAATTTTTTGTTCGCAACTTCATCCAACTGTTTACATTGAATTCCTCCTTTATCGCTTTTGATTGTTAGACGACATTGTTAACGTTCAAAAAAGTTTTTTAATTGAGAAGGCAAATTTAGGGTTTATAATGAAGATGAATGACAAAGTAACAAAACAAATTTGTTTAAAGTTGAAGGAAGAAATTATCGATTTTTCTTTTGGATGTTTTCTGCTTGATTGATACACGATATTTGGATATAAATAAGTCTGAATAAAAAATTCAAAAGCACTTTTTTGGAATTGATATGTCTTGGAAGTGCTTTTAAAGTCTTTTTCTTGAATGAAAACTTTTTTATTAAGTTATTTGAAAAAGTTTGAATATTTTCATGCAAAGAAATGAATTGTTTGAACTTTGTATATGTTATTGAGTCGTTCACGAATGACGTCACACTATAATACTGTTGTAAACTTGTTTAAATCCTTCAAAAGATTGTTTTTCGATTAAATTTATTGTTTGAAGATTGAAAACAAACAAAAATTTTCTGTTGAGGGGAATAACAACCGTAAAAGAGGGAACTCAACTAATAAGAATGGTGAATATAGTTTGAATTTAAAATGACCGTTGACATATTCACCAGAGCACTTGAGCGAACTAAGAAATTATGGAAAGAGGCTATCAATAGAGATAGTATTGCATTTGACATTGGAAATTGACATATTGAAGCCAATGATATAGTCAGCTTCAGGCATCATCTATGAGAGGTCATGGATCACAATTGATCTATATGACCAGTGAAGTATGTAAGTAAGTAAGTTGACATAATCTCAACAGAATTGCAAGTGTTTATCGTCCTTTAGTAACATAAAACAAGGTCAAGTTTAGATGTGAAGCACAACGAGTTCATTCTCGTTAGTCTATGAGAAGCCATGAAACGTAAAAGTCCACAAAAAACTGCAATAGCCACAAAAGCTCTCAACTTGAATGACCCAGAGAGTTGAATGACTCAGTAAATTTCAAACTTTACTATTTAAAGCTCTTTTATATCCCACAAAATACCTCTTCAAAACTCCCCACGGCAGTACACAAATTAAATTTTCGGCATTAAATATTCTTTGAGCATCTTGAGATTTTTTTCACAGAAAATATTACTTAACCATTCCGTTTGAAATAATTAAAGAATTCAAGAAAAAAAAGTAGTCCTTTCTGCACCGATAAATATTTTTATTACAACCCCTTAAAGCATAAAAGAATGTTATTGTAGAGTTCGTAAATGACTACCATGCCCTCCCATTTTATACTTTTGAAAATAAATTAACTGTGAAAAATGTAAATGAACTTTTTCCTTCCTCACTGTTTTTCATTAATCACCCCTTCTTGTTATCTTCAAATTATCAAAGCTTTCTATTCCTTTTTTTTTCTTCTACTAAATATTCAAGTCTTATTCAAGTCTCATTGCCCCTTTGTACCCTTTAAAAATAGATCTAAATAAATAATTTCTTGTTTACATGGCACAAAGTTCATGTTTATTTGCTCTGGGAAACTAGCCATGAAGTATTCAGTTCATTCTTCTCTTATTCTCTTTTCTTTTAAACAGAGTTGGCAGATAGGTGCTCTGTCGTGTGACAGTGCCTTCGTTGTGTGGTAGTGTCTTTGTCGTGTGACAGTGCTTTTGTCGTATGACAGTATCTTTGTCGAATGACAGTGTCTTTGTCGTATGACAGTGTCTTTGTCGTATGACAGTGTCATTGTCGTATGACAGTGTCATTGTCGTATGACAGTGTCATTGTCGTATGACAGTGCCTTTGTCGTGTGACAGTGCCTTTGTTGTATGCCAGTGTCTTTGTCATATCGCAGTGTCATTGTCGTATGACATTGTTTTTGTCGTATGGATAATTGATAACTGACAACTCTGCTTTTAACAAATACATTTTGATGTCCATAATAGTAGATACATGCATATATAACTAGAAATAATGTAAAAGTTCATTAATCGAATTTCCTCATTATTTCTGTGCTATTCTTCTTCTCATGACATATTTTTTTGTTCCATTATACTGACTGTCCATATTTTAAAGATTCATTAATAAAATTAAGTGCAAAGTTCCTTTATTGTAAATTTATGGGAAAATTTTAAAATAATTAGCTCGGTCGTAATAGTTAGTTTGTTTATATTCGTTGAGATTTCCGTCCATTCATTCATGATATTTATGTTCACCTAAGGATATTGTTTTAATGGAGGATGGAAATCTGATATACGAAAACAGAATAATCTGCTATTTATGTAATTTCAGGGGGAAAATTATTTTATTGTATGAAAATTTTACTACCAAACGTGTTAATTTCACGCTCTGAGCTGCTTTATGTCTGAATAGATTTTTATTGAAATTAATAAATATTGAATTCGGTGGATTAAGTTACAGACAGGCTACATAATGTGCAGTTAACTAACTAATGATAGTTTAACAACTTTGGGTATATTAATACTCATAATGAGGTAGAGTTTAAGCTTACTTACTTAATTTACTCTCGTATTAATTAATTGTAATCCATGACATTCATTCTCTTTAGTGACTCAAGCTGAGTCTATTGCTGCCAATTCCGATAAATCGTTCAAAAGTTTATCTTTCAACAGACTTCTTTCAAATATCTTAGATTCGTTCAAAATTGCAGGCATGCAGACAGAAAACACAGGTCTACAGGCTTGGACGAACTATAAGCAACAGCCGACAACTAAAATGCAAGAAATTCTGACCAATGGTTCCTGGTCGAACTCTACAAATATCCTTTGGTCGCTTACATGATCTTTTGACATTTACAAAGCCAGATATTATAGAATGGAGCTCCAGCCTGTGCCTACAAATGATCTTCTTAGCTACAATACTGGTGGAGAGGTTTACCGATCCTAAAGTTTCCGTCACATGGAGCCATATGGATGTCACATGGGCGGTAACCGTAATAAATGTGCAAACTAGGTGACAGACCCAGTAACTGAGTTAGAATAGGTAGTAGATGCTAGACATTGAACCAAATTATGAAATATTCAGTAGAAAATCTGAAAAATTTAGAAATATCAAAAAAAAATTATTAATTTGTATGCAAACAATTGTAGAAATTCTCAAATCATATCCAATAATTTTTCGTCAAGTCATTTCCACAGCACATAATTTAAAACCACTCCAACATTGACATTGAAATGAATGTTCGAAAATTCATTGGATGGAAAAATTCCTGTTGGCGATGCGCCTAATATTACAAAAGAATGTAAAACAAAGGATAGGTTTTGATTTTCATCAGATGGAAATTCATTCATGAGTTCAAATGGACTCTTTTTTTTTCAAGAGGTAATTTAAGCTTTAAGTCATCCAAAATGAATGCTCTGATTCGTCAACAAAGATGAGATTGGATAGGAAAAATGGTATAATATATTCTCAATAAAATGATACATTATGTTTGAAAAGGATACTCATCGACTGTAAAAAAAAAGGATAGACATGCACTAAAAGAAAAGAAATAAAAAATAAAGGATGAAGAAGAAGCGTTAATGTAGGGAGAATTCCATTCAGATATGATATTACATTACACGTACGACGTGAAAAAGTCATGATTGTAATAATATTTCTCAAAGAGTGAGCCTTGATGATATTAAATGTACATATTATCATTTTTTTACGTATGTATTCCTGAGCTGAAAGAAATTAATGCCATAACATGACGTAAAAAAAGATTAAATCCGAATGTTTAACTGAAAGGAAAAATGACATAATAAATTTTTATTGAAGCACAGAGAGAAAAAAAAGTCAGTTTCATAATATTAACGATCCATTAATCCATAATTTCACGCTATCAGACGCAAATTAATTGGCAGAACTCTCATTTGCTTCTACTCTTAATTCTGCAAATTATTCGAAGCTTTCTCGTTTTGCCTTATGAACAGCAAAAAAATGTTTTTCGGTAATTGTTCCGATTATGAAAAATTTATATCATTTTTTATATACGCTTGAATGTCCTCCAAGCTATATTTTGTCTTTTTCATTTTTATTGCTTAAAATTATTTTTCCTTCTTCCAATCTTTTTTTTTATCTGTCCAATTTCCGATCTTATTGTTTTTTGGCGGTATTATGACTTGTCTGTCTGCTTGTTTTAAGATCTGAGTTGAGTGCTTTAGTGTAGGATGACTAGGGTTTGCTCCTGATCTCCATGGTAAGGGTTTCCGATACCGAGACCGAAAACAAGAATGGGACGATCCGAGAAGACTGGGTCTTGGTCCCGGTTTTGGAAAATTTCCTTGTCCAGAATTAGTCCAAGGCCGGACACTCAAAAATACAATAATGTACTTGCTGTACTAGAGTTTCTGACACTTGACCGATCTATAAATATTTTAAAGACATGAGGGTGTTAATTAAGGATTGAAAGGAATACAAAAATATAGAGGAAAAGAAAAATCCATGCAAATTAAAGAACTTAGTCAGAAAAATGGGGGGATTTACGCCAAAGTGAGTGTCATCTCTGAATAAACCTCTTTAGCTGATGATGTTGCTCTTTAGCAGTAAAGATCTGATCCAGATACAAATATATATCTTGCATAACTAGCATCTCTTCTACAACCTTTATTTAACTTGCAAAGGAGACACAACTTGTCACAGATGCCATTTTACCAATTCAAGTCGTAACAGGCAAAAAAAAAACAGGCTTAGGATAAGGTACTTATATTTTTGTACCATTAACGAATGTTCTTTGTCTGTTAGGGAAAATACCAAAGCAACAGCAACAATCTAACCAACGAAAAATGCGCTTCATACCCAAATAAGTAAGAACATTATTACAAGTCCTTTTTTTGTTCCTTCTTTTTTTGATTCATTCATTGAATAATATAAGAAAGGAAGAAGGAAGGGGAGCATAACGTCATGACAGTCTGCTTTAATTTCTAATTTCTTTATTTCAAAGGAAGGAATATTCATAAATTATTAAAAAAAAAGCTTTGGTTTTGAGGCTACATTAAACGTGAGAAAGATTTCTTCTCAAACTGTTCCTTTTATCACGTTCCTTCAGATGCTTCCTTATTGAAAATTTTTTTTTTTCGCTCTGTATAAGCCTCACATATACTTATACAAGAACTGTCTGTGGAAATTATGAAGAATTTATATAACGAGGTTAAAGCATTCTATGGAAATTAAGCAAGGTCGCTCAATAGGATGAAAATAATGAGGCGATAAATAATAATAATTTTGGTTCAATAACAGAATGGAAAATGTTTTTTATGCTGCTTCCAAGAAAATCCACTTTGTTATCGCAAAACTCAATTTTTTTGTGTATATACTTTGAAAAATCTTATTTGAAGAACTCTGTTTTTGTCGATAAGTTCTCAAGACTCTACAGCACAGATGTGCACAACCTTTTATTTTTCTCGGTCCACCTTGGTAGAAAGCATCAACTAAAACCACAAATGGCAAACGATTTCTGACATTTCCAATAAATTTTGTCTAGTGTACCGCATCACTCAGGTTGCCCACCACTGATCCACTGTAATTGAAATTAGGATAAGATTTTTTTCGTCCTTAATTGGCGGAAAAATTAAAGTCGATGATTTTGAGCGGTTGAGAAGCTTGAAAAAGCTTCAATACAATCATGAAAATAATTACTGAAAACCATCAAGTGAATGACACTTCAGTTGGATTTACCACATCAATGTCATTAATTTACTACAAGTGTCATTTAAATATTGCTTCAGTGGCTATATGCTTCAATGTGAAATAATTCAATAGATATGAAAAAACTTTGAATTTATTGAGATAGTGACATTATTAAATTGATGGATTTTATGAAAATTTTGCTTTTGTTTTCGAATGTTGAGATGCTTGATAAAGTTCAACCTTGACCTAGATTGCTTGCTGATGATGATGATTTGTTGATTGATAGGAAATAAATGAATTAATTTGAAAATATGACGAACTCTGTTTGAAGGATGAAGGTTGGAGTTGAAACCGAATTGAGTTTGACTGAGAATCGATTAAATTTTGTATGAAATGTTATACTTCACAAGTGTTAGCAGAAAAAAATCGGTTCAAATTTTGATCGGTTTTTAACGAATCCGAGCGAATTCAAATCGAGTTAGACTTTTTTATAAAGCAGTGTACTAAACTGTGTGTTGCTGCAATGTACCGCTAAAAATGCTATGAACCGAATTCCGTGTGTGGTTTTAGTCAAAATTAACCTAAATTTTGAAGAATCGATAGAAATTTGAATAAAATGTTATACTTCACAAGTGTTAGCAGAAATTAGTTAATCGGTTCTTGGCAACTTCAAATCGACGTCAACCTCTGCATAAAGGACATGATAAAAATGATAAAATCTTGTCTTAAAACATCATTAAAATAATAAAAAAATAATTACATCGTATAAAGCCATTCTGTGGATTATAATTTCCTACAGCACTTAAACGAAGACGTCATTTCCAAAGAATTTCTAGATGAGTTCCTCAATAACATTTCAACACAAAACAAAGCTATTCACAAATGGAATGTCAAACTACGCAGTTTTCACAGGAATTATCTTTCTTAGAAGATATATCCATTGACCATGATGGGTATAAACATCTAAATCCCTAGGTAAACAATTCCGATAGCAATTCCAACTTTAAGCCAGAATATAATTCAACGAATGAACTCGTGCGGCTCGTGTAAGAAAAGAAATAAAATCTTTGTTACTTTCCATAATTTATCCATCCACGCGCTATGTCACAAAGGATTTTTTTCCTTGTGTTTTATTCAAAAACCGAACAGATTATTCACGTAAGCTCACAAGAAAGTCTTTAAATGAAGCATCTTTAACTCATTTATCTTCCAAGGATTTTCACACATACACAAAGTTCTCATCAGTTCCTCGAAAAATTATCTACCTTGCCTTTGTTTTAATCTTAATTAAATTACAACTTGAATTTATTTTTATGTTCTGACATGAATTCGCGACTGAAATTTATTAGATTTGTTCAATGTCTTCAACTATGCATAATATCCATTTACGCCTTGTTTTATTCACGCATTGCGGGTAAATTGTATTATTCCTTATTATAATCCTAATTATGTAAATACTCACTTACTTTTCCCAAATAATTTTACATCAACATAAACTTACATTAACTCCATCTCGAAGAAAGGTTTAATAAGCACGTCCTAATATTAATGATCACACATTCACAGCATCATACCTGTACTATATACGTAAGTACAATACAAAATAGCAATTATAAAGGTTTTATATCTATAAAGGAACAAAAGCTTTAATATTTCTCCCTGGATGCCTTTTTCCTTCTCCTTTTTACTCCATCTCATAGCAGGCATCACACTCAAGACATTTACTAAAAGGGATTTAAAATGGAAAATATGCATTGTTTTGTCATGGATATCCTATGACAAGACATCAAAGTTAAGAAAATATGCTTTTGAGTAAAAAGGCATTTAAAATATTTTTTGACCCAACATTTTATGGTTTCAGCATATGGGGAAGGAGGGACATTTTATTGACAATATATGCAGAAAATTTAATTAAATAAAGTTAAAGAAGATTTGTGGAATCCTTTGAATTTGTAAAATGTAAAGAACAGTAGGAAGAAGTTACAGTTTTTTTAAAAGAAGCATAAATATGTTTTGGTAGGAAATCACATAAATAGAACAATTTTATCGAGTAAATCCGCATTCAATCACGCAGTGAAAGGAAAACGTGAAAAACTTTTCATTTCCTTTAAACGGTAAATGCTCTAGAGTTAAACTTTATTCAAAACGTGTTCCAAGTTTGAAAGTTTTTTTTATGTGCTGGATTTTCTAAAGAAAATCACACTCGTGTCTGTTTTTTGTCTATTTATAACTGTTTATCAACGCTTCCAAAGAGGATATAGAAGTTTAAGGTATATTTAATGTCATTTGAGGATTTGCACTCGATAAATACATAGTTTTACTTTGGGAAGATTTAATCTGTGGACGCTACATTAGGGGACATTCGGAGCTTATGTTTGTGACGCAAAATATAGCATTTTTAGATTCTCTTGCCCCTACCGTCACGTATAATTCATGAACCAAAATAGCAGCAGTGGCGTAATGGTTAGAGTGTTGACCTACCGATCCTAACGACCCGAGTTCAATCCCAGCGAAAATCTAGTTGAGTTTGGGTGCTTTTTCGCTGTTTTAGCAATGTCAACTCGGTTTGTGTGATTCCGCAAAATACTAATTGTGGTTAAGTACATTGTATTGATAAACCCTGAATCATACAATGTACAGAGTTTGTGCTGTATAGAAAGCTGTCAGTCTGTTTGTACAAAAGATAAAATACCATACTGGTGGTCAAAGCAAAGCGCTAAATGACAAAATGCTTTTGATAGAGACAGTTTTGCACTTAGTATTGACAATTGTCAAGGTTTGATAGTGCAAGCACTAGCAGAGTTTAAACCCAAACCTCCTGTCCTACCTCCTTGAAGATACGTCCTTATTTCTACCCCTTTGGATTATATATTCCAAGGATCAATGAGCTTCATGAATTGGTTAATGTCGTGTCTGGTTAATAGCTATGTCATGTCATCTCGTCAGCCTCTGTCATCTAATTGCCAAGACAATTTGTCATTGCCACTGAAATTTTCTATAGCCATGCCATTGCCTTACTCTAAAATATGCGCTTGATGTCCTCTTATCTTCTATCCTTTATACTTTCTAAGTTTCTTTTTTTGTTCATTCGTCTCTCTGTACATGCTCTACTTCCACAATTTTTCAAGTAAGCTCTCACTCTTTAAAGTGGATAGAATGTACAAAGGCAGTAGAAATGAAAATTACACAAAATTTTGTGGTAACATTAACATCAAAATTCATACAGTTATACATGCATTACAATGTATGGAGGTTCCTTCTCACATTTTTTCTGTTCAGGAATCCCTGATTTTAAATATTTATGCATGAATTGCCAGAAGTAATTTAAAATTTAATATAAGGATGGAAGGAAAACTGTTGTAATATTGTTTGAACTCTATAATGTTGAATCTCTGTGGATATATGTATCTGTAGCCTTTTTGGATTATCGAAAAATTAATCCAGGTAAGTGCATTAATGGGATCGTAAAAATGGTAAAGTTCTCTGAATTTTAATCATTAGCCTACGGGTTCTTTACATAAAGAGTCAATCATGTACCATTTGCTATGGGAAAATACAACATCAGTTTGCTGGATGCTATTATTGTCAATCATGATTCATTTTGATGTTTATCTGCTTTTATCATTTTGCAAAATTTCTGTGCTATTTAAAATACTCAAGTTATTGTGCTAAAAATCATGAGATTTTAAAGTTTCCGAAGTGAGATTTGCATTTTGTGCAAACAAACAATACAGCAATTGTCTATCTTAGATGTGGATTCATTGATTTTTCTGTAGAGGAATTGTAAAACAATTGAGAGTTTTGTTTTGTGGCAACTAGATATGATTTGATACAACGAAAATGAATTCTCATTCTGACTAGAGGCTTGAATCTCTATGGTGTCAAAGCAGAATAGAATCTGGATTATCTAGTCATATGTATGCGAATATGCAAAAGTGAGAATGTGGTCTTTATGACTGAGTTGGTAGGAAACAATTCAGAAATTATTAATTCTCAGTTTTACGAGGACATGGGTTTGTTTCCCATCAGAGGTGGATCTCAAAATCAATACAATAGATTCAGGACGTTAGATTCAGACTCCTAGTCTCAAATAGCAGCAATATATATTCTGTATTTGTTGAATTGATCCAATACAACGTTAAGAGCTGTGTAATTAATACTGAATAGAGAAAGAACATTTAAGTTTACTTTGTGCCACGCTCTCTAACAACCCTCGGCTGTTCAGTCTTATGAACATGCGATCCCGAAGTCGGAAGAAGTGGGTTCGAGTCTCACTTTGGGTTATGTTGTGGAGAAGTGGACCATTGTCTCTAGAACTTAGAAATAATAAGGATCCGAACAATAATGATGGTATGAAGAACATTTAGACCAGGAATGGACAACCTGCTTATTTGGAAATCATGCCATATCATGCCACGGATATCATGCCATATCCGATTTCAATCGAAACTTATCACTAAGGAGTGTCGTGGCAAAATAAGGTTACCTAACACTGAATTAGATATTCAATCACATCCAAACCCCAACAAAGCTCTTCTTTAAAGCCAAATTCTCTCTTCTTCCAAGAATTATAAGCCTCTCTAAATTAATCATAAAGTAATTAAAACCACAGAGTCTTAAAGCCAATAAATTTAATTTATTGATGATTTAATCAAAATATTTTAATCTCAACAGAGAAAATTTATGCTACAAAAACACATCCACACACAGACTTTTCATTTTGAATTAACCTCAAAATTCCATTTCTCATGCCCAGCAAACAAGCCTCATTAAAAAATGAAAGAAAAAATCTCATTTATGTCGCTTTATTTCCGAATTAAAAAAAATTGTAATAAATTCAATTAAAAATACATATTATGAAAAATAATAATTAACGTTCATTTAAGTGTATTTGATGAGAATATATATAGGTATATATGGAAATGGCTGAGCCACTTTAATTACATGATAGTGGTTTTTATCAGGAAAAAGTGTAAAATATTATATGCATATATATGTATTGTAAAACAGTAAAAACCCACAAACTGTTTCACGCCATCATGAAACATTCATCAAGCAGTTCTCCCCGAAAAAAAAGCAATTTTTTTAATGAGAATAACATATAATTTTAGTGAAGCATATAAAGCCATTGTATTGCTATTGAGATTATTAAAAACGAAATAAAATGCTGTTGAATTTTTCACTCAATTCCTTTTTTTTTTGTGCCTGTTGTGTTTTTCACTCCTCACATTATTATTTCTGTTCCCGTTCGTCTCGACAGTTGTACATAATACAATACATGAAGTAACATGAGAGGAGAGGAAAAAACTGCGGCACTGTGAAAAAAAAACTGCATGTTCACGTACATCTGAGCTCCTGAGTAAGCAATAAAATGAAATTGCACTGATTTATTATTTATGTAATTGTGCAGGCATAACCCCCCTTTCCATGTTGCCCTTTTTTTCCCTATCCCTCATACCCAATGAATTTACATTTCACATACATCCATTTCTCAACAGTTAGTTTTCATGTCTGCTCTGATAGAAAACAACTTTAATTTGTGCGGTAATGTGGTGCATGTATATGCATAAAAGATGAATGCTAACATAATGTTGCTCCTTCACTCGAGATATTTAATAGAAGCTCATTGAAAAAAAAAACGGAAGCATGAAGATGAAAAAAAAAAATTTTCAACATTATAATGGAAATGGGTAATAAAGGAAGAATGAAATGGAGCGGGAAAGTGAGAGATGAAGGAACAAAACTTATGTTAAGTAAATGAAAAAGTTTCTCTCGAAATAAACATCATTTTTCTGTACCGTACTTAATAACGCTGTTGCATCAAATTCAAAGAGTTTTACACCTGCTTTTTCACTTCAAATATTCTTTTTTAATGACTATTTAAACGTTGTTTTATGCTGTCGTGGTATACTCTTATAAACATTAAAAATATCTCCTAATACATACTCATCAGTTTCAATGAGCTTTAAGCGCATTTCGAGGGAAACAAATTTTCTCTCAAGTATAAAATTTTAAGAGGACTTACTTCATATAAAAGCAATTAATTAAGAGACGTTTCAGACCGGAATTCTAATGTCGCATCGAAGATCAAAGTTACAAAAATACAATTGGATTCATTCAGTGCTTTCATTTCTCGTTAATTATGACAAAGGTACAGGACGTGTTGGTAAGCAGCAATTACGTTTCCTTCTCAGAATCATTTACTAATTAGATTTTTACAAATGAAAAAATTTCTCGACATTTAATCAATAATTTCATCCAATTATTTATTTATTGCAGCTTATGCTGACTTTATTTTCTATGTTGCGGATTACTTTACAAGTAATACTTTAGCTATTCAGATCAATGATGCAAATGCAGATGCACTACACTACAGAAGAGTTATAGATTCATTTGCTATGTATATCTGCTTACCTTTATTTGTATCTGTAGATACAGCACTCTGCAGGTGTATGCACAATTCTGACTGTAATGATTTGACGGGAAAGTGGAGTAGTATTGTAAAATTTACATATGGGAAGCTGCACATTATCTACATTGGATGCACTGATTTAGACTTGTTCCAGACCTTACCTTAAATCTATAGTTGCGAGTGTTAGGAAGGAGGACATTAATATTTGGGAAATATGCTGGTATTTCTCTCTAAGAACAATAGAAAATTGAAGGTTTTTGTCCAAATAAAGCGGTGGGTTAACCTCAAAAACCAAAGGAAATCAAGGATACTTTTGATGTTAGGCTTGCCAGAATTCACGCATAATCTATGTTACTTACTTTCTTACTTACTTAGCCATGTTCTTACATGACGCTTAGGTTACAATAAAAGTCTTTCCATCTGACTCTGCTGGCTACGTCAACTGGTTTGTACAAATTCTCTGTCCGCATAGATTTAGGATATACTCCTAATCTATGTTGTCCTAATGTTTTCAGTCTGATTAGAATCCCTCCTTTATTAACATTTTATGCATTTAGTCACAAAAGAAGGATTTGAACATCATTTTCAGCTCACGTGATTTGAAAAAGTGTCAACAGACAAAATTTCCTTGTTGAGTCTCGAACCCACGACCGATGTGTTGGTGCAAAGAGAAGTAAAGGAAGTCACTGCTCTGCCAAGCCACCTAAGCACTTATAAATCAAATGACATGAACACCTAAATGCAATTTTAAATATTTTCCCTCAATAAACTAATTCCAGATTTTGACACCCAGTCATAAATGCATCACATAATTCCTCAAATGTGCTTATAGTCAATTTATTATCAGGAATTTTAAGAACACCCATTAACATTTTTCCATAAAAATTATTTAAAAAGCTTTTCAATTTATTTTATAAATGCACATTTAATCATTTCCATTTTATAATAATCAGCTTATAAAGTAAAAGGTTCCTTCGCTTATGAACTGATTTTTTTTTTCTATTGATCTATATTATTTAGTAACACATGAATGACTGACTGTTTATGAAAACATAACTGTAGATTGCAATATTCCGTATAGACATGTGATTTTTTTAAGTTATTTGATAAATGAAAGAATTCAGAACTGTGTCTAACCCAAAAACATATATAGTTCATTTTCCTTCAATTAGCACTAAAGTGTTGACACGTTCTCATGAGATGGAATGAAATGAATGTATGAGAGAGATTAATACACTTTCACATCTATGGATACGACAAACGATGGATTTTTTTTTCTCCAAATCCCCTCAAATTGGAATCATGAAAAAGAAGCTGTAGATAAAATTATTCAACTACCGTTGACATATTTCTAACTGACATAGTATTTCCATTCAAATGAAAGGTATTTGGGAAGTGAAAGTTAATAGAATATTGAAGTCATTCAGATCCAAAATTATATAGATTTTGAGGATATATTTATTATAAAATATACCTGTATCATGTCAATGCATTTACATATATGAGCACTTTCAAGCCAAGCATCAGGATCAACTCCAACATCTTATATCAATGGATATCATTGAAATATATTATTCGAATAAGAACTGATGCTTCTTTAAATATTTAAAGGAATTATATCGTTCAATATTCTGATAATGCTTCCTTACAAGATGGAAAGCATGACTTAAGCTTCTTCAACGATTGTTTATAGGATGTTCTTTGTGGGAAAGTTTGAAAAGTTTTCTTGAATAAAATAAGAGATGTAATGTTGGCATATGGAAGTTACCTTAAAAAAAGGAAAAGAAAAGTAAACATAAGGACTAATTTAAAAATGGTATCTAATCGTAATTTCATACATAAGATCCAAATATGCACCTCAAAACATTCTTGATTTAACATGTTATGAATGAACCAAAAGATCATCGTACCTTTTTGTCGTAGCTTTATTTAAGGAATTTCGAGCATTTTTGGTACTTTTTTGACGTTTTAAAGGAACAACAATCCCGAGCGGCACATGTGTGGATACAATATGGCAACTCCATAGCTAACCCTTCTTCCTTCATGTCACTCGGGAATGTTATCCTGAAAAATGGAATTTAAAATTAATACCGACTGTTCCTTTCTGTTTTAATAACTATAGATCAAGTCCCTAGAGGATGTTAAGAGCTGTTGAAAATTTCCTAAACCTACACACATTTCCGTACACCTTTATCTCCCTTAATTGTTAATAATCCTATTCCTTCGGGTAAGTTATAAAATATTGTTGAAATAGTAGGTGGCAAGGCAAGCAAAAGTTGAGGAAATAATAAAGTCTCTTTTATTTTTCTTATAAAAAATTTAAAGCTATGCTTTTAAAAAAACTTTATTAAGGAACAGTTTTTTAGTAATTTTAAAAGACGCCTACACTTCACATTTTATGGAAGTGTTTAAAAGGAGGAATTTATTCTTCAGTTTTAAGTGATATTGTTGAATGTCAAGATAAAAGGATCATCTAACAATTGTATCGAAGTTTGTGAATTCTTATGACGCACATATGAATGTATGAATATAAAATTAATATATTGCATAATTCATAGGATCTCTAGCTTAAAAAATGACATTTGAACATCTTTATTGATGCAATTACTGTCTTTATTGAAATTCTCTGGATTTTAGTTCATAAGTACAGATAATTTGGCAATTAAGTTGCCACTGTCGAGTCTTAAATCTGGAATAATTCGTTCGGTGATGCTTTCGGAGAAGTTAGCTTAGAATTCTGTTTCTCTAAGCCTTATTAAGCCAATTTCCTTAAAAATTATTGATTGGCCTTAATAGACAAAAAATAATCTATCTAAGACCTTCCTTACTGTTACGATGCTCCTATGTGAAACTTAGGTTGCCACACCATGCTTCCTATCTGAAGCTGTTGCTAGCTCTGTCGTCTAGTATGTACATATTCTCTGTCCGCACGTTAAGCTGACATTCTTTCAGCAATGTTCTGCATCATGTAGCTTTTGGAGTACCAGGACATCTTTTCCCCTGCGAATCTAAAAGAACTAGTTCTGCATGCTTGAGAGCATGCTCTTGGGTTGTTGGGTTATTGTAGGTGGCCTCAACAAACACAAGCTGTTGAGATCTTGGTACGAATAGGTTGTATGAACAGTATTGCGCTTAATATTGCTAACCGGCTGACAGTTACTAGCGACAGAGTTAGCTTCAGATGCCAACTAAGAAAACTATGGAACAGAGTCGATCTGCATGGAAGACAAAGTTAGTAAAATTGTTCAACATTACAAAGAATTCATCTAGCTCTGATAAATGCGCTTTAGTCACCAGATCATTACTAAACAATTCTTCTATCATTACCAAAACAAACCTTCACCGACCTTTCATGTCCGCATTTTTAGCAATAGAAAAAGAACTTCTCCTCATTTTAGTTGTGTCAAGTTTTTTAAAAGAAATTTCAAATATAAGTAGTGAGTCTATAGCTACATTACAACATCATTAAATGAGAATTTCCTCAATGCCTTAAATGCCCAATTTTAAAAGGTTTCTATTTCATCTACTTCTTTTTATTTCATTTCATTTTTTTCCGTTGTTTAAACTTGATATTAGAACCTAGACGAGGAATGAAAACATTTAGGACAAACAGAAGAGTTCACTTTTTTCTTTCTTTTCTTTCTCTTCTTTTAGAAAGTGTCTATAGACGGCTGAATATGAGAGAATGTGAAAAGATAAGGTGGAGGGAGGTAGAAATCAATATCTAGAATGTGATAAAAGTTAAAATTGGAAAATGTCGGTTCTCTCCCTACTGTACATATTCACATTAAATACTTGACTCGTTTGCGATATTAGCTTCTTTATTTGAAATTATCATTTTGAAAGTCACAAAAAAATAAATCGGTAAATGCAAATGGAACAGCCGAACCGCCCCTCCGGTTGAAATCGATTTGAGAGAAAGGCACAAGAAAAAAGAATCTTAAAAACATCTTTTTTTATCTTCAATATTTTCATTTCTTTTATTATAAACGGTGAAAAGTTGTGAGATAGACGTCACCCGTCAAGCGCTATAATTCTTCATCATTGCATACATAGGGCAACTACTACAAACGGTTGTCATATAAGTTCATGTTGAAGTTTTTGTCTCATTCTCTATTTTTGGGTGAAGGCAGGCAAAAGTGTAATAATAATAAAAAAGGAAGTAAAGAATATCAAATAGACTGAGCACGAGGTAGCAACAGCAGCGGCAGCAGATATTAATTTAGAGCCTATGTTGAATGGAGGCTGTCTGTAAAGGAGAAAGAATATATACGGAGATTTATTCTTTTTTGGAATAACTTTCTCGCTAGAAAAAAAATTCTATTCTATTACGTGTATTGTGTGTGTGTACCAAGCAGCATAAGTGTATGTTATTCTGTAAAAAAAAAAGCCTATTGTGTTTAAAAAGGCAAGAAAAAGGAGCTTTGAATTTAATTGAGATATAAAAAATTTATACATAAAAGCTCATTAACAATTTAAATTGACACAACCGAAAAGTCAACAGTTCAGTCGAGAGAAAGGCACAAAAGGCAGAAGAAAGGGAAAATAATACCTGCACATAGAATATATAAAAATGTTGACTAAAAGTAACAAAATGTTTAATTTAGTGTTAATTTTAAGTGTATTATTAGTCAAGAATGGAAGTAGCTACGAAATTAGCTCCTATTCTCGTGTATCGAAGAATGGTGGTTCCATTAGTGCAAAATCAGATACAGCCAATGACCCTTCATCCAACTATATGTCACACATTGAGTCAACCTTAATTGATAAGTAAATGAATTTTCCATTTTTATTTAAAAGTTTTTTTTTATTTTTTTGTTTTGTTTTACTTTGTTTTAAATCCCTCTCTATGGCTCTATCTTCATCCCTCCCCCCTCCGTTCGGTCGGTCGGTTTTGATGGAAAACTTTTTTGTGTTTTTTTATATTTCGATTTGGTTTATGTTCAGTTAAAACGTGCTTTATACAGCATCGTTCGAATTACCATTTCAAAAATGACCTATTCACAAAAAAGGAAATCTATTTGGAATCTCGGATTGTGAGCTCTATCTATGATTGTATACAGTGTTGCTATCTGTCAATTTAACTTGGATCGTATAGAGGCTTTTTTGGGATTTGTCAGAACTGCCTGTGGTGAAATCCTATAAAACCATTTTGCTGTCTTCTCAAGAAAGAGTCAATGCCAAATTTAGGCTGAATTAGCGTTCTTGACAGCTTCACATCTGTTTTTGACAAGTTAACGTCTATTTTGTTTCAAATGTGCCTTCAGAATTGATTTACAATTAAAATAAAATATCAGAGTGCGGCAACCTCAAAATCGAAAATTCGACATTTGATTGTCGAATTTTTTCTCAAAATTCGATGTTTCATTAGAAAATTTAAAAATAGTTTGACAGTTAGCAATTTTGTAACAAAATAAATATTTACGAAGTTTTCATTAGAAATTCTCATTCTAATACAAATTTCGAAGCTTCTAATATCCTAATACAATTCACTTGATGTGGTTTAACGTTATTTTGAGCATAAATTTGCTTAAAAATTTTTTGTAAACATTGAAAATTTTTTCAATGTGTTTTGGAATAATCGGTTATTTCTTCATAACGGAAATTTATTTTTTGAAAAAAGTAACGAAAAAAATAATTCAAACAAAAAAATAACAGAAATTTTTCAGATAGCCGCACTCTGTAAAATATGATTTCTAGATCTTGGCCTTGATTGCCTCTGATTTTGGACAAATACTGGTATATAAACATCCAGAAAACCAAACTTTTATTTCTGACTAGATCTACATAGGACAGTACTATTCAAATTATTCATCAAAACCAAGTTGAAACTTTCCTAAAGAATATTATAACGTAAATTTAAGATTTGAAAATATTACTGAGATTAACAGAAGTTCAAAACTCAAAATTTAAGTTCAAAAACTTGATTGTGGAAAAATGAGAAACATTAGACTCAGCAATCCATGATAATGTTCATGATTTATGCCTTCATGAGCACCAAATTTAACATCACTGTATACATCCTTCAATTTTAGCTTTATTTTTCGCTGTTTCTTTGTTAAATAAATTTCTGAACTCCACTTTCCATCCTTCATCCCATACATTTTCAATCGCTTGACTGTGGGAAATTTAATTTAATACATCCACACGTATTTCAACGAATTAACCTTAGCGATAAAGTCATTTTATTCCATTTGCATGTCAATCTTGCATTCACTACATGCACTGAAAATTGATTTTAATCTGTCGACGTTTCTCTATCGAAAAAAAAATATAGGAAGGAGGACATTTCTGTTCTCATAAAGCAACGAAATAAAAATCAATTTTCATACCCACACTCAAAATGTCATCATACTGTACTTTAGTCTATTCCGTGCGAACATAGAGATTGATATACATCTAATGTATTTTTCCGATTGTTATGAAAAATTAATGAATGAGAAAAAAAAAAATCGAATTTCTAGGCAGAACAATGTAGCACTAAAACAACAACAAGAGGAAGGAGAGCAACAGCAACAGAAAACAGCCACATCAGGCAATGAAAATGTAAAGGAAGTAGAGGAAAAATCAGAGGGACGTGCCATCAAAAGCAATTATTACTTTCCATTGTCAGACTTTCTAACAAAAGCAAAAGCAATGCAAAGCAACAGCTACAAAAATGAAAAGGAAGGTCGACTCATTGTTTATCCATCTTACACACAAAATATTGATCAAACAAGGCGGAGATATGATATGACACCATCAACAGGTATGTGAAAAATACCATTAGTGCGTGATATACTAAAAATACACACTTAAGCATTAAGAATGAGAGAAAAAAAAGGAACTTTATGTTTTGCCTTCTTTACGGAACCAAAAATTTTGTATTCGAATTTGTTGCGGAAAGAGAAAATTTATTTATCTTTCTTCGGAAATTCTTGATAGTTATTATTAAAGGCTCTATTGAGGGAAGGAGAATAAAGAATAGGATATGGATCGAACATTTCCGTTCATGTTGAATGGAAATTAGCAATTAAATGAGCAGAATTAAATTGATTTGTGAATTTTATAAGTAAACTTGTTTTGGGCTGAAAGATTAGTTTATGGGAAGTTATGGGTTGAAGAACATATGGCTAATTGGGTAGCATGATATGATGATTAAAATGAATATCTATAATTTGGAACTTGTTTATTTTGTTTTTACTGGATCTTGATTTTTAGCAATTTTGGATTCAAAATATCCAAATAATTCATAAATTTCAATGTAAATTTGAAAGAAAAACAGAACAATATCCAAAAATATTAATGCAAACTCAAAACTTTGATAATCTCAGAACTAATGAACTGTTTGCTCACACTGAGACAGCTCTTTTTGTTTTCTTAAAAGTCCAATTGTAAAGTTTTCCAAACTACGTATTACACAAGAACTGAATTATTTAATAAACTTAACAATTCATTGAGCAAACAAAAGCTTAGACACATACAATCAACTAAATTATTCACAGAATTCATACTTTATGATATACTTTTGTGAGCATTGAGCCATTAAAAATATGTAAAATTTATTCTTTCTACCATTAAAATCAATGACTTTCATGAAATGGCTTCATAATAAAAAGACTGAAAAAGAATGTGATATAAAAAAATTTGACGATCTGGTATCAGTGATGGGCAACCTGTGTGACGTGACACACTAGCTGTGACACAATAGTGTACCGTCATGGAAATGCGATCAACCGTATGTCATTTGAGGTTATGGTCTAAGCTTACCACCAAAGTGTGCTGCACCACTCAGGTTGTCCACAACTGAATCTAGATATAATAGAGTTCTTGAGTTTATTCAAGTCGTTTAAGAAAATAAAAAATGCCAACAGAACTTTTCTTTTTATCGTCAAATAAGACATTTCAGATGTTCATGTCTAAGTTTTCGAATGCCACACAATTTAGATTCATTAATATTTCATATTCTCATTAGGTTGACTCCTAGTGCATCAGTATAAGTATGTATCTATGCATGACAATTTTGCAACAGTGTTGTACTTGTTGGGGTCGAATCCTTCTTGGTGGGGAAGAATGGGTCGGAATCAGAAGACACGGTGTCATCGGGACAATTTCGAATCTTTCCATAATACAACGACGTAGTGGTACCCTAGCGAAACCGGTGTTACATTCCGGCTTATGAAGGAATGTAGTAAATGTTTTTGAGGTCGAATCCTTCTCGGTTGGGAAAAATGGGTCAGGATTAGCTTCCGTAACACGGAAATGTAGCGGTTGCCTCCCTTGTGCTGGAGTGTATTAAGGGAGGGTTTTAGGGTTAGACCCCTCTTGATACGGATAAATTCTTTAATATTCTTGAATGGCTATAGAAAAACAATTGATTGTAGCTTATTCACCCCTTCCAAACTGTATCTTGAAGTAAACATCCCCCACTTCCCTCACCGTAATATCGAAAAACAATCTTATGTCTACCTCTGACCTTGTGTCTTCAGAAAATCTAAATTTTTGATTAATACCTAAAAATGTTTGTAAACAAAAATTTCGAGCATAAATTGAATTCCAAAATGTTGATGGGAAACATCCCTCAAAGCATTCAAGCTATACTTAGCATTTATTCAAATTTCAATGCCTTTAAAATCATCAATTTAATATTTTTCATCATCATATGTATTTAATTTGATGAGATATCATCGATGTACTCGATAAAAGCATTTTTATATTGAAATTTTTATGTTCATCAGCACATAAATAACTCCTTTTCGCTATTTTTTTACGAATTTATTAATGTTACATATTCCGGTGTACTCTTTCACCCATCGGTACATAAAAGTTTGGCTGTATATCGACAAAAATAAAAAAGCCACGTCGATTTATGAAATTCGAATTTTATTTTTTCATTTATCAATCTGACTGTTATTTGATACGCAGATTTATTATCAATCTGACATTCTCACTATACAATGAATGTATTTGGCACATTTATGTGTCAGTGTGTGGAAAAATTAAAGCTCTTCTAATCATGATTCTTCACCGCTTAGTACCGAAAAGTATGTATGTATGTAGAGACAGTAAAAGGAAAAAAGATATTAATGTATTTTGTGGGGAGTGAATATAATAAAGAAAAAGAAGTAACAAGAGAAGCATTTGGGTGCCTTGTGGTTTCTCATAAAAAATTACGGTACCAGAATGCTTTAATTCTATCTAATAGAAAGGGAGGATAAATGTTATTTTAAAATGCGTATACTAAGTGCTTTGAAAATCATTATATTTCACATGAGCACACGCACACAGGAGTGTTTTGAAAGTTAGAGATCACCTCCTCATACCCACACACATATTTCTGCCTTTTTATTTTCTCAAGCCGCTCCTAATCAATTTCGATGATTTATGAACAAACAATTTCTTTTTCGTCTCGATATTTCACATATATCCTCTTTCCTTTATTGTAGCAGCTTTTCACGGTCTACCCACATATATAAGAAAGTTTTTTTCTTCTTGTCTGCTGATTTATCGACAACAAGACTGAAATTATTCTGAATTTCTCTTCAATGAACTTTTAACGGTCAAAAATTATTTGAAAATTTTTATAAATTTGTAGTAGTGAATTGCCCCGCTCAGTATTTTCTAGAACTTTCTTCGTAAACAAGAAAATATTGAAATTTTATAGTTAATTTAGTGTTAAGTTATCAATAAATGAATCTATCAGCTCACAACTAAGGATAAGCACTTAAAAATGCGCACCAGTTGCCGATAAATAGCAAATCGATTAGCCAATTTTCACTTTTGTTCTGTTTTATCACAAAACCGTAGCAAGTGAAAGGGAAATTTTATAACTTAGAAGGGAAAAAAATCAACATACGTGTGTACATACACAGGGTGTTGGAACATGAAAATGTGTGTACAAGACATTAGGTAAAGAAGGAATAATAAGTAAAATAAAAAGAAAGTTGAAATACCTAACTGAATTTATTACAAATTGGAAGTTTATATTGATTCGTTCGGCATTAATGTCTAGAGTTGATGATGCTACACACATTTGTTAGAACTGAAAAGGAAAAGGGAATGGAAGAAAAATAATAGGGATCGGAGAAATGAATCAATAATTTTTCACTTGAAATGATTTATATTTATTTGCTTTTTTCGTATTTTATGCCTATTTGAACAGGGCAAGCAGCACAAAGGCGATTTGCTCCCGGAGAAGCTTATGGCGTTACACTTTACAAATTAAAGCATCCGGAAAAGTTTGCTGGCTACAAATATCCACAGCCGAGTCCACCAAGTTAGTATAATTATCAAAAAAGGAAGAAAAAAAAGAAAATTTTCAATTAAAACTTTTTAAATTAATTTTTCCCTTCATTGAAATAAATTTTCGTATAGATCCCGCTCCACAACCGATGATGATGAATCCAGTACCACCACCGCCACCTCAACCACCAATGATGATAGCAACATTGCCTCCCCCACCAATGATGACACAATCACCGCCATCTCAACAATATTTGCCACCAAGTAAGTTCCTTTATCCCATTCATGTGGCCGATACTACGACAGAATCACAAGTAATGACAATAACAGCGTTCCGTGCCACACAACCTTCCCATTTCCTTCCTACTATGCTACCACAAGAAGAAACTACATCCAAAAATCCAATAATTGATTTATTATCTTTCAATAAAAAACTTAATACTTCATACATGCCACCAGAACTGCAAGCTATTAAAGATTCAATCGACAGTAATCATGTAGTTATAGATGATTCACGTAATGATATTGATGCTGATACCGTTGCTAATGCTGATTTACATAGAATCCCTCCAAACATAAATTCAATTTATCAACCCGCCGCCGAATTGAAGCGTAATAATGCAATAAATTATAAATCACGAGACTCCTTAGAGATTACAACAATTTCGAATAAAGATTTACATAAATTTCCGTCTAATGCTGATAGTGCCTACTTACAACCTTCAAATGATGTGAGAAATCTGGAAATAATAAATAATCGTTTACCATCACCTTCCGGCAATATAAGGAATAACATTAACTCTGTTGATAGAGCAAAGACATCAGTACCGGCAATAGATCTTTATAAATTTCCTCATAAAATAAATTATGTGTATCCACCGTCGGCAACAAAGAATTTTGTCAATTTGAACAATAATTATCTAACACAAGCATCAGAACAGAAAAATGACATCAAGCGAATAATATCACAAGGTTCAAATGACTCATCGATTGATCCTGTAGATGCCAGTGGTTTACTTGATAATGACCCAGGAGTTGCACAAGAAGATTTGAATAGATTTCCACCAAATACTGATGCAGTCTATTTGCCACCAGATATGATGAAAGCTATGAACTTGTACAATAGTTATCTAGAACAAGCATCAGGTCAAGCAAGTAATGATTCATCAGTGAGAATCACAGAAGATCCAGACTCAACTTATCTACCTCCAGAAGTAATGTCTTTTATGAATCAACAAAGCAGCGAGCAAAAGGGCTCAGGATCTGGATCAGGAATTAGTTCATCTCAGTTCAGCTCAGTAATGTCAGAAGATACATCTACCGATCCAAATTTAGATTCAGCCTATCTTCCACCTGAGATGATGAGATTAATGGATCAATATAACAAAATAAATACTAGCTCATTTAGCACAGTACAGACACAAGAATCAAGTGCAGATGCTGAGATATCACAAGCAGATTTAAATAAATTCCCACCAAATCTTGATGCAGCATATCTACCACCAGAAATGATGAAATTCATGAATTTATATAACAGCTACATTGCTCCAGCTTCTGGTCAAGACAAGATAAACACCAGCTCGTTTAGCACAGTACAAACACAAGAATCTTCGTCAGATGCTGACATATCACAAGCAGATTTAAATAAATTCCCGCCAAATTTAGATTCAGCTTATCTTCCTCCTGAGATGATGAGAATTATGAATCAATACAACAGTTACATTCCTCCAGCTTCTGGTGACGATAAAATAAACACGAGCTCATTCAGCACAGTTCAAACACAAGAATCAAGTTCAGATGCCGATATATCACAAGCAGATTTACATAAATTCCCGCCAAACCTTAATGCTGGATATTTACCTCCAGAAATGATGCAATTCATGAATTTATATAACAGTTATGTTCCACCTGCTTCTGGTCAATTGGTTGATACAAGTAATTCTATTGATCAACAAGTAATGACACAAGGTAGTGACTCCTCAGCTAACAATGATTTGATGTATATTCCACCAAAAGATTTAAACAATTTCCCGCCAAATATAAACTCAAATTATATGCCATCGGATATGATGAAAGGAGTATCATTAATAAACAGCTATACACCACCAGCATCTGGTAACGATTTGGATTTGATACCTCCCCCTCCCGATTCTTCCATTCCTATTCCTCCTCCTTACTCTATGATGAATCAGCAAGCAGCAAATGGTGGCATGCAAATGAACCCAGGATATATTTATAACAAACCAACAGGTGGTGACATGATGATGCCTCCAACTGGAATGAGTGGGCCAAGTGGACCGCCCATGGATGACGATCACCATCACCATCATGACGACCACGACCATCATCATGACGAAGAAGATCATCACCATCATCATCATCCATGGGATTCATATCCAGACATTTATTATGATGATCACGATCATCATCACCATCATCATCATGTTGAGGAAACAACAACAACACCAGCACCAGTCGAGCCGCGTGTTAAGAAATACAGTTACTACTACTTGGGCAGAAAATTGTGGTACATCCCTCTCTATTTTACTTTCTGGTACGTATCAAATGTAAACATGAGTATGAAGCAGAAATGGACAAAGTCAATAACGACAAATTCTCGTTATATTTTTATTTTATTTTTCTATTTGTTATACGTAATTTCAGGTTCTGTTTGTATGTAGCCGCATTAATTATCCGATCAATTGGACGTCATAAGGTTAATTAATTAAATGTCAAAATACAATTATCGTTACCATAATTAGTTCCTTTTTTTTCATTTATTTCACTCAATTAGGTCGATTTACCAAATCATTACGTTGCAAGAAGCTTACACGACATGTCACACAAGGAAGTAGTCGAGAAAATAAATAAGATGACCGAGTTCGCAATGACACAAATTGAAGATTTTAAGAATAAATATTTATGAAATTATTGAACCATGAAACAAAAATGATGAAAAATGGAAAATAAAGCGAAAATAAATTGAAAAATAATTTTATTTTATGTGTATGGCTCTTTCATCCCTTGGGCGTTCTTCTTTCTATTTCCATCCATTCTTTCTTTCTTTCTTCATAAGAAAATGGAAGCAATTTAAGGCATTATGGGAACTCTAGTTCAATTTTTATTTTTGCACAAGAAAAAAACTTTATTTTTAATAAATAAACAGTTGAACTGAGTTTATTTCCATGTATATATTTTTGTCACGCCATAAAGCTCATGAAAATTTTAAATTTTTTTCAGATCTCTGAAAACAAACAGATTGGATGCCTTAGGTAGTGCTTAAGATGCTGTAAACCATTGTAAACATTTTTCTGCAGTTTCTTTGGATGTGGAAATAATTTAACGGTTTTGTAAAATTTAAAATTTACCGATTTTGTAGAATTTGATTTTCAACGTTTTTGAAGAATTCAAATGTTAACGGTTTTGCAATATTTGAAATCGGTCGATTTTGTAGAGTTTGAGTTCAACAGTTTTGTAAGATTTGAAATTTAACGATTTTGGAGAGTTTAAGTTCAACGGTTTAAAAGAATTCAAAATTTAACGGTTTTGTAAAATTTAAAATTTACCGATTTTGTAGAGTTACAGTTCAATGGAATTGAAAATTTTAAAATTTAACGGTTTTGTTCTAAATTCTAGACTTTGCTTTGTCAGTTCAATTGTTATTAAATCAGTTTTTATACCTGGTATGAGCATGTCCTCAAAACTTAAACTAAAGATCCCTAAAACAACCAGAAGAGTGCTTAAAATGACTATAAAATTACTATCAATTGAAATTTTAAATTTTAATAGGTTTTTAATAGCTTTTTAAATCTAAGCTTAATTAACAATTCACAATATTATTGGATGCAACACAGCAGAATATTTGCTGTGCTGTAGTAATTTTCTAAACAGCAAAAAAAAGAAGCTATTTATACAAAATTTTCATCTATTTTTCCATCTCTCAATGGACATGATTGAGTACATACATTAATTTAAAATTAAAACTTAAATACACACACTCACAAAATATAATAATCATTTTTGACGTATGAACTAGCATCAGGCATTTTATGGGAAACCATTATATTTGCTGATATTTTATATTCCACAAAATCCAATTCAATGATCAATAAATTTTATATTTTTTTTTGACGAGCTTTTTATGAATCGATTTTAATTATTCCCTCGGTTGTTTTTTAAACTCCCCTCACTGCCATAGCATTATGCATATTATGCATGCCCTTTATAGCAAACCAAATATCTAAATATTTCCGATTATTTATCATATAGTTTTGCGGTAATATTTGAAGTTTTTTAGTAATCAGCAAATTGGTTTGTAATAAAATTTCACATTTTTTAGCCTTATCATGATAATTTGCTTATTTATCCATGCATCCTATTACAATTGGGGGAGAACATACAATAGATTAATTGGTGAGGCTCATGTTTCACAACAGGTAAAATCTGAACATTATTTGGTTCTCATTTATTGCAATTAAATTCACATACACACGCATATCCTTGTACCAATTGACTTCATTATTAATGCCATCGGAACTAAAAATCTCCTCTTTTTTGTTATTTTTGCCGTTATGGAAAAAGGCATGTATGACTTTCATGAATAATGCTGTATAATTATGTGCATAATAGTGTGTGTGATGCGTTCTTTTAATTTATTATTAATTGTCACATAAACATAATTTAAATTGAAAAGAACAGCAGGGCATGCAATGATTTTCAGACTGTGCGTCTGCTGCTGTTGATGCTGGTCTTTATGTCGAAATGAGCGTGAAAATTTACTTAATTTGTTTTATCTGGATTTTCGTATTAAGGTGTTGTGCTGTTGTGGCTGTTTCAAGAATATTCAAAAGGATATTTTATGATAATTGGGATTATTATTGTGGATTATTGTACATATTAAAGTTTTGAGATTTGAAAGGCAACGGTTTAGTAAGTTTTGAAATTTAACAGTTTTGTATAATTTAAAATTTAACGGTTTTGTAAATTTTGAAAATTCACGGATCTGAAAAACAATGAAATTTAACGGTTTTGTAAAATTTGAACTTTATCGGTTCTGTTAAATTTGAAATTTAACGAATTTTTAAACCGATTTAAAAAAGAACTAAATGTCCTGCAACCTTATTATCAAGAGGATTTAATGATGTACGATCACAAATCAAACAGCATGTCACTCATTCCTATGTAGCATATAGCATCAAATTCTTAGATTAAAAGCTCAAATCAGATCTTTTCTAATTTCAGCAAGAAGAACTAACATACAAAAACAAAGTGTCCACAAAACGCCATCATCAAAACGAATACATGGTTGAATGTCACGCAATTTGAGATGTGTTTGATTCGTATGATTAAAAGGGAGCGTACTACTGCCCTACATTCTCCACATACCAACAATTTTCATGTTCTATCGAACACAAAAAAAGCACTAAATGATAAATCAAACAAACAGTTTGTTCCGAGATTATGAGAAAGTTCTTTTTTCTGTCTCTCCACAAAAATAAATATTAATTAATGAAAAACTAGACCTTAATATTTTATATATTTTTGGGAAGGGGATATTTGTCTTTATTTTCATTGTCTATACGTTGCTCTCACTTGGAGACACATTCTTTTGGTTTGCACTCAAAAAGATAATTTAGTGCCGACGAAAAAGGTGAAAAGCCATACCTTGCATAGCAATGTATATTGTGAATATTGCATTAATAATTTTAATGACTAATTGTGTTGTGTCTAAAAGTGTTGTGACAAACATTTTATCACTAAGTAATGAACACAATAAAGATTTATTAGAATTAAGTGAAAACTCTAATAAAACTATTAGTGACACATCAGTGATTCCACGTAATTCAGATGCGCGTGATACACGCTGGAGTTATTTTCCTGTTGCTAGTACACTATGGCATTTTCCATTATGGTTCCTTATATATTTCGTGTGGTATCTAGTTTTCTGTACAGTCCGGTCTATCTATAATCATCAGGTGAGTCTCATGTCCTTAAGTCATTTGCACACATTTCTCTAATTAATTTTGTTTTAGATTAATCCCGACGATTATTTACGGAAACGACGAAGTACTGATGACTGGAATATGAATCAATTGACACAATATGTATTAAATGCAATAGAAAGCTTCCCAAATAAAATATCACGAAGCTATTAACTTTTTAAAAAGAATCGTGCCTTTATTGTTACTGTAAAATCACATTCATCGTCTTTTTCATTTAAATTATCATATTTCATTGTCAGTCCCAAGAATTTCAGTATCAAATTTGACAGCAGCAATACGTGATTTTAATGAGTTTCAGAAGCTTTCAGATGTTTGGATTATCATCGATGTTGATGAATTTTCTATTTTAATGCTGCTCGTAGATACATCTTGGAGCATGATGTTGGGCGCATCTACTATCACTAATTGATCCTGCGTTCTGTAAATATTTGAATATAAGTTTTATTATCACAAAAACAAGCATGTGTGAATAATGAATTTTCAGAGAATTAAGTTTTAATTACTAAGAATTTAATTAGAAAATTAACGGGTAAAAAATATTTAAAAAATAACAGTTAATCAGATTTTGAAATTAAAGTTCAAAACAGGTTCAATTCTTTTTTGAAAATTTAACGGTTCAAAAATCCCTTACTTGTTCAAAAGCTGATCCAGTCTGGGAATATTAGGCGACGATGTCTTCTTTCCAGCTGCTTCAAAAGCTGCCAGTTCCGCGGGATGAGTTTTCTTCTTATGACTCCGACAATTTGATCCATTCGAAAAGGTTTTATCACAAAATGGACAGCTATATGGACGAAGGCCTGAATGAAGAATCAAATGATTTTTGAGAGCTTTTGATCGCTTAAAGCTCGTTTGGCAGAATTCACATTTAAATCGCTTTTGATCCGAATGAATAACCATGTGCATCTTTAGCGTTCTTTTTGTATTCAGTGAAACTCCACAAACGTTACAGATATATTGAGTTGTTCCATGTATGTCTTCATGTGTTTTCAATCTCGGCAAATTTTTAAATTTCTTTTTACAAAATTTACATTCATGTGGATACTCATCGTTATGTATGATTTGATGCTCTTTCAAAGCTCCTTTCGTACTAAAGTTTTTACCACAATTACTACATAAAAATGGACGTTCTTTTATATGGACAGATTTTATATGTGCTTGCACATTAACAGATTTTGAAAATTTCTTATCACATTCTATAAATGGACATGGATGAATGAGTTTCCTGTCATCTGGTAAATGCACTTGTTCATGCAATTTCAATTTTCTTTCACTATCAAATTCTCGACTACAACGACTGCATATAAAAACTTTACTTTCTTGTTCCGCATGAGTTTTCTTTACATGATTCTGTAAAGATTGATGATGTGAATATACTTTGTCACACATATGACATCTGTAATGAACATAAATCACAATGTAAACTGAGATAATTACGATTTAATAATTAATTTACTTACTTGTAGCTATTATCTAATGAATGGAGCTTTTTATGTGAATTAATTTGCATTCTTGAGTGAAGAATTTCACCGCAGGAACAACGAACTTGTGGAATGGAATCATGGATCTTACGTACGTGACTATACAAGCCAAAAAAGTTTTTAAACTCTTCATTACAAATGTGGCATGTAAAACTATAAATGAATAATTAATTAAGTGTGATTAATACACAATTGAGGTGTGATAACTTACTCTAAGTCTTCAATCTTGTCTTCGCATTCCTTCATCTCTTTTTCCTCAATTGTATTGTAAGAAATTTCAATCTCGTCCGCAACTTCTGAGCTTTCGGTGATGTTCTCTATGACAAAGTTTTGTTCTGATATTGCCATCGTTGGAATCTCTGCAAAATCATCCAATTCTGTAAATGTATGCTCGTTGTTTATATCTCCACAATCGTTAATGGCTAAAGTATAATAAGATTCATCAATAACTTAATTAAAGGAAGTCACAATTACAACTTACAAGTAGCTTTTTCTGCTATCACAAATTCACTTTTACAAAGATCATCAGTGTCAGTGCATTGATCATTTCGCTGGCACAGATCAAATTGAATTTTGATCTCATTAAGCTTGCTTTCGTCCACATTTGTGTCGTTTATGTAAGCAAAAAAATCCTGAATTTTAATTGATTGTTCCCAAAACTTTTGGATTTTATTAATGTTGACATAACAGTATGAACAGATCCTTGCATCATCGCTAACTGGCTGCATTAAAAACAATAATTTGCATAAGCATAAATTGCAACATAAAATTTGCATAACTTACCAATTCAAGCTTTTGTATCGCAATAAAGTCCTTCAAATTATGGAAAAATACAAAAGCTTCTAAGTTTCCAGCACAAAGTCTGCATAAATTCTCGGAAAGTATCATTTTTGGACAATGTAATTTTTATGTTGTTGTTTATGTTTTAATGCATTTTAACAATTTGCCTTTTTATCAACTTTTATTCACTTAAGTTAGATGACTTTTGATACTTTATGTGATGGTTCCTGCGTTTTTGATTTTTCTAATACTTTTATGATTGTATTAATGCTGTTTTTAGAGAGAAATTTAATGAAATTATAATTTCTGAGTATTTTTATTGTGATTTTTTAGCGCAAATTTTTCATTTAAAAGTTTTTGCTTTGTCTGTCTGACCTTCCACTTCCGATCGTCGCAGCAATAATTTATGGATAAAGCCAAAATGTCAGTATGTGGCTACTAGCCAAGGGATTTTGATTGCTTAAATAATATAAGGTTATATCTTTAGATAAGCGTTTAAATTCAGGGTAGAATGTTAAAAAAATGCGCTTTTGTATTTGCAAACCCTCTTGTAAGTTTTCACTTATTTTGAAGAACAATTTGAAAATTTTATGACCGTTAAAATAATTTTGAATTATTTTCATTATTTGAGTGATTTTAAAACGATTTGATCGAAGTAAACATCTTAAAAATCGAAAAATCGTCATAGTAACCATAAATTTAGAGAATTAATCAAGATTAGACGAGTTAAGCATCATCAATATCGAGGATCAATTCGAAAAGTTCAAAAAATTTCATTTTCGCACGTTCCAGACGACTCTGTTCAAAAAAAGTCGACAAGAACATCGACATAGGATTTCTATACATTTTTTTTCATTTCGTGGTAGAACTTCAGTCCCAAAATCATGTTTACCGCGGTACGAGCTTCGAAATTAATACAAAATCTAGCGAGTAAGTACTTTAATTAACATTATTAGAACATAAATGTAGCATAAAAAGTATTAATTAATTGGATTTTATTGGAAAAAACCGATTTTTTACATATTTTATGTTGCATAATGTTCCCCTCCTCATTTGCCCACTTCATATAATTTGAAAAAACGATTTTTCTATCATTAATTCCATTTAATTTAATGTGAATTATATTAATTCCTCTAATATTTATAAAGACAATCATTTTAGATCTGATTCGGCAAGATTTTCATTGGAAATTAAGTTAAAATTTGAGAAAAAAAATTTTTCACTTCACGCCATTAAAAAAAAAGTTTTCGGTTTCGGAAAATAAGTCTTACTATCCATAGATTCTAGTCAATAGAATCATTTCCTGGCACTCATGGTGGATAAATTTGTAATAGAAATGTGCAAACATATTAAATAACAGATAATTACGTCACACAAGAAAAATGAAAAATTAAGGTTAAAACTTATCATTTATATCAATTCGGGCTAATCTCAAACATAGTTTAACTAACTTATATTCATTAGAAGTGGAAAAGTCTCAAAAATTAAAAGCTGTCTTCCAAAATAATATTCAAATTAGACTTCTAGACCAAAAGTCTTAAAATGTATGAAGGAAAAATTTGTTGCATAACATTAAAGTAATCATTATTTTTCCTATAGTTTACTAATACTACAATTGTTTTATCTTTACAGCTAGAAGCTATGCAGCTAAAGCCGCACAAGCTGCTGCTGGCGCTCAAGGCAAGGTATGTAAAAAATGACAACGTCTGCGAAAATTTCCAGTTATTGATTTTTTTCCTCAAATCCTTTATGTCTTCATAATAGGTCGTTGCCGTTATCGGTGCCGTCGTAGACGTTCAGTTCGATGACAACTTGCCATCAATTTTGAATGCTCTTGAAGTTCAAGGCCGTCAGACACGTCTTGTCTTGGAAGTTGCTCAGCATTTGGGAGAAAATACAGTCCGTACAATTGCTATGGATGGTACAGAAGGTTTGGTCCGTGGACAACGTGTCGCTGATACAGGCTTCCCAATCAGAATTCCAGTCGGTGCTGAAACCTTAGGACGTATTATCAACGTCATTGGTGAACCAATTGATGAACGTGGTCCAATCCCAACAGACAAGATTGCTTCAATTCACGCTGAAGCTCCAGAATTCGTTGAGATGAGTGTACAACAAGAAATCTTAGTTACTGGTATTAAGGTCGTCGATTTGTTGGCTCCATACGCAAAGGGTGGTAAAATCGGTCTTTTCGGAGGTGCTGGTGTCGGCAAAACTGTCTTGATTATGGAACTTATTAACAACGTTGCTAAGGCTCATGGTGGTTATTCAGTCTTTGCTGGTGTCGGAGAACGTACACGTGAAGGTAACGATTTGTACAATGAAATGATTGAATCCGGTGTTATCTCCTTGAAGGACAAGACATCCAAGGTATGTTCTTAACACTTCTTATTTACTCGAATATATGCTAATTGAATTTATATTCCTACATATATAGGTAGCACTTGTATACGGACAAATGAACGAACCTCCAGGTGCTCGTGCTCGTGTCGCCTTGACTGGTCTCACTGTTGCTGAATATTTCCGTGATCAAGAAGGTCAGGATGTATTGCTTTTCATTGACAACATTTTCCGTTTCACACAAGCCGGTTCAGAAGTATCTGCTTTGTTGGGTCGTATTCCATCTGCTGTCGGTTATCAACCAACATTGGCCACTGACATGGGTACTATGCAGGAACGTATTACAACAACAAAGAAGGGTTCAATTACATCAGTACAGGCTATTTATGTACCAGCTGATGATTTGACAGATCCTGCTCCAGCCACAACATTTGCCCATTTGGACGCCACAACTGTATTGTCACGTGCTATTGCTGAATTGGGTATCTATCCAGCTGTCGATCCATTGGATTCAACATCACGTATTATGGATCCAAATATTATTGGACATGAACATTACAACATTGCTCGTGGTGTACAAAAGATTTTGCAAGATTACAAATCACTCCAAGATATCATTGCTATCTTGGGTATGGATGAATTGTCAGAAGAAGATAAATTGACAGTCGCCCGTGCACGTAAAATTCAACGTTTCTTGTCACAGCCATTCCAAGTCGCTGAAGTTTTCACCGGTCATGCTGGTAAACTCGTCCCACTCGAAGAAACAATTAAGGGATTCAACCAAATTCTTAATGGTGAACTCGATCACTTGCCAGAAGTTGCATTCTACATGGTTGGACCAATCGAAGAAGTCGTCGAGAAGGCTGAACGTTTGGCTAAGGAAGCAGCATAAGATGGTTCGATAAAAACCAACTCCCCTTTTTAAGTATAGTACATTAAAAATACACTTTAAAAAAAACTTTGCTGGTAAACTCGATCGAAAAAAAAAGAATTCAAGAGAAGGAATAAGAATAATTAAATTACATTTCCCACATCTGAAATACACGAGATAAAAAATGTTACAAAAGATAATGCTAGATATTAATCGATACCCAATTTAAAAAACATAAAAAAATTGAAAAACTTTTGAAAAAAAAATTTTAAAAATCACTAAAAAACGTGTGTCGTCGAGAAAAACCAAAATGTTTCTTCTGGTTGAACTTTTGATATCAATATAGGTAGTCTTAATCCTCCCAAAAATATATTTAACATCAATGTAATGACTCGAAGATATTTGAAAGTCAATTTTGAAGAATTTAAAGGCCTTTTTTCCCTAAATAAAAGATTCTCCAATAAGACTGCACCCAAAACTGTTTTTTCAACCAACGATTACATCAACTGAACATCATTAACCTAGCGAAATTTTAATTAGGGGTCGTATCGGACAAAAAAGAATTAAGAACCTTAAATAACTGGATGATAAAATCAGATGGGAATAATGAACACCTTTTACTTGTCAAAGAATGAAAGTTTCAATAAAAAAAATTAATGTGATTTCTGGAGTAGCTTCAGGAATTTCAAAAAAACTTAAATTTGTGTCACTTTTGTAAATTATTTTGATTTTCAGGTGCCAACGGTTTCAATAATTTAAAAATTCATTCAGAAATTTTGAAGTTTGATTCAGTTCAGTTCATTTGAAATCTCAGAAGTCGTTGATAAATTTTAGTTTTTCTTCAAATTTTCGAAAACCGTTAAAACTTAACTAAAGTTTTTGGATTTAATTTTTAAATTTTTGAGAGACGTTAATATTTTAAAATTAAATAACCGTTAAGTTCGATGAAGCTTATAAATCATTTATGAACTAAAAACCGGCTTACTTATACAAACACATTTTCTTCACATGACTTCTTATCTACATACACTTGCTGCTCTTTTTTCTCTCTGGAAAAAAATTGAAAGAAGAAGAAATAGAGTCCAGACACAATTATGTACTTTCTCTTTAACTTTATTTATTTTAAAAATTTGATAATTTTAATGATCAACTTTGAATCTTATTCATTGAATAACGAAAAATGCACAATAATATCGCCAATTATACTTCTTTAAATAATAAAAAACGTGTGAACTAGTATCAGTAATGAACGAGTTTATGTGATAACGGTTGGGGCATCACGACCTGTATACTTCTTCATTTGTGAAATTTCCAATGCAATATTGATAAGTGGCTTGAGCATCTCTGATGCAGCTTCTAAGACATTAGTTGCTTCATAAGCTTCAATATACATCCTGACTGTAGCGCCAGAACTTCCAGTTCCTGATAAGCGCATGACAATTCTTGAACCGTCCTCAAAAATAATTCTGAGACCTTGTTTTGTGGCAACAGATCCATCAATTGGATCTTTATAGCTAAAGTTATCACCAAGCTTAACTTTGTAGGTTTTTCCGCCATTTGAAAACTCCTTTCCAACAAATTCAGGCTTGGTAATGAGATTTTCAAGATCAGTCATCATTTGGTTGCATGGTGCGAGGTCACACTCTTCATAATCGTAACGTGTAAAGTAATTACGTCCATATTTCTTCCAAAAGTCTTTTGAAATTTCCTCAATTGACTTCTTTGTATGTTCCATAATTGACAACCAAGCAAGTGCTGCCCAAATTCCATCCTTTTCACGAATATGATTAGATCCAGTTCCGAATGACTCTTCACCACAGAGACATAAACGATTAGCGTCCATTAAGTTACCAAAGTATTTCCAGCCAGTTGGAGTTTCAAAGACTTCTAGATTCTTAGACTTTGCGACACTAGAAATAAATTTAAAATTAGGTTTATTATCTATAGCCATTAACTTTAGTTTATAATTACCGATCTAAAGCAGCAGCAGTTGGCATACTCCTAAAATAATTAAAAATAAATCGTGAGTCACAACAAAATTATTAAATAACAAATTCAGCATTTACCTAGCAAATCCAGTAACGCCATTCTTCTTAAAGTAAGGAATACAGTCAACATAGTCAGCAATTATAGCAAGAGAGTCATTAGGTGTAACGAAGAATGCTTTATGACCTAAAATCATGTTTCGGTCACCATCGCCATCAAAGGCAGCTCCAATGTCATAATCTCCAGCTGAAAGTTGATCAACAAGGTCTTTTGCGTACTAGAAAAATATGTTATTGTAAACAGTTTCATTACAGTCACTTAAAGCTTTTAAAGCATGCTTACAGTTAGATTTGGATCGGGATGTAAATTGCCGAAATCGGGTAATGGAATTGTATGGACGACATTATCATCACTGGCACCGAGTTGATTAACGAAGATTTCACGCACATAAGGTCCTGTTACTCCGTTCAATCCATCAATTCTCATTTTAAGTGGCTTAGATCCACTGACAAATTCCTTCAATTTAGCAAAATCAAAGATTTCTTTCATCAACTCGACGTAATTAGCTACAGAATCAATGACGTCAACAACAAAAGTCTTTCCATTGACATCAAATTTGTTAGTTCCAATGACATTCAAGTCAACATTAATGCCCTCAGCTATTTTGTATTCTTTGATTGCTTTTGAGATTTCAAACATTTTGTTTGTAAAGGCATCAGGTGCTGGTCCACCATTTTCACAGTTGAACTTGATTCCGAAGTCATTATCAGGACCGCCTTTATAGAAATGATTAAATAATTAACTGGATGTTCTAATATTCTGATTTCTGAAATAAAGTAAGAAAGAACTTGCCTGGATTATGAGATGCTGTGCAAATGATTCCACCGTTAGCCTTATTAGAGCGAATAAGAGCAGATACAGCTGGAGTTGATAAGATTCCATTTTGACCAATCAATAATCTGGCGACACCGTTTGCGGCACTCATTTTAATGATAATGTCAATAGCTTCTTTAAGGAAAAATCTTCCATCGCCACCGACAACCAATGTAGATCCATTGATAACTGATTCTCCAGCAGCTTCCAAAATACACTGGATGAAATTCTCAGTATAATTTTTTTCGGCAAAAACCTTAACTTTTTTGCGCAAACCGCTAGTTCCTGGTTTTTGGTCTCCAAATGGAGTTGTTGGAACTGTTTTGATTGTCATCGTCATGATCTGCCTTATGAAAATTGATCTATAATATTTTTTGAAAATGACAATCGCAGCTTATCACCTTTCCCGGCTGATTACTTTTATAAGACTAAACTTTTCATTCAAGAACGATTGGAGGTCAAAAAACACTCTTTATTCGCTCTCTTTTTCTCTTCTCTCAGTATTCTTATTTACAAATTATGTAGCAACATGCAACGACTATGATTATGCCCCTATTTAGACTTTAAAGAAGTTAATTAAATTTTTCTGATCTTTTGATGACGTCATGGAAATGACAAAATTGCAAAATTTAAATTTCCAAAATACGTTATTATTTAAATTTTGAAAATACGTTAAATTTGTGTTTTACTTCATAATACTTTTGTTCTTCATGATACCAGAATTCATGGCTGATACTTTTCAATTTACAACCCCTGAAACTCATTTTCCAACTCTTCTCATATTCGTACTTTTCTCTCAATTTTCTTATTGCCGCTTTTCCCTCTCATTTTCCTTATCACTGAAAACGTGAGTCGATTGTTTAGCTTAAAAGCATTAACGACTGTTGATTATTAATTGTTTTATTTCCATTTCTGTAAACTAAAAGTAAAGTTGTCGACATATATGAGTTGTTTAGTTTTATTCCGAACACAATCTTTCTTATCCATATCTTTATTTTTGTTTAAGTTTTAATCTCTTTCATCTTCTAACTTTATGAAAACTCACGAACAAAAAAATTAAATTTAAGTAACTATCAATAAAAAAATATCTAAAACAAAAAAGGACTCTTGGTGCCATTCATGTCTTGAAATGGCATTTTGTTGATTCTATTATAAATTATTAAAGTGTCTTCTTGTAACGTCTGTGCGGCGATGTTAATGTTGGATCTCCATAAATTAAATTCTCTTGATTTGGGTTCATTTTAATAGGTGATGACTGCATGCGCTGTGACTGCAATGGACTAGCTTGGAATATTCCACTATTGTTACTATTCTGATTAATTAACGTCTGATTTGGATTTTGGAAGTTAGTTCTTGAGTTTTGGAAAACTAGAATGAAAATTTTAATTAATTTTTTACATTAAAAGGTTAAATCTTGAGATTAAAAATTAAACCCTTGGATTTATTTTTGGATTTAAAATTTGAATTTTTGAAAACCGTTAAAATTCAAATTCCAAAAATCCGTTACTATTGAAAAATCAAAAAATCGTTAAAATTTCTTACCTCCACTAGTGTCTACGTCTCGACTTTTAAGACACATAAAGATCAATCCAATAATTGCTAATGCTAAAACAGTTGATGCAATGACTTTTCCAGTATTTGAAAGGAATAAGAATATCCAACTGTCATCAGATTTCTCAATATCATCTTGACTAGGCGGTAAGATCGGAATTTGAATTGATTGCTGAGTTAATGGCGATACAATTTTGATAAATAGTTCTGATTCAACAGCTCCTTGATTATTCAGTCGTGGCTTAAACTGTAATCGTCCAACAGTTTTCTGCGAACTTGGAGTAATAATTAAATTTTCAGGATGTGATGAAATAACTTCAACTTTCTGTAAAATGCTCTCAATTCCACTAATGATGATTTCATTCTGGTCAAGCTTATCGATGTTGATGACTTTGGGTGTGATTTGAATTGCTGGTGTAAGTCTCAATTCAATTCTATCGAATATTCCAGACCAAGCTAATTTTGCTTCAAGCAACAATCGAATATCCTTTCCACGTGAATAGCTTGTTATGTCCTCAAGTGATTGCAATGGCTTAATTTCACATGCATAATATCGTCCATCAAAGATAGCTGACACTTCAAATTTCTTTAAAATTGAAATGTCATCGCTGACTAATTTACATGCCACAAAGTCTATTGAGTAATTGCTGTGCAGACCATCGCAGTTGCTGACATTTGTAGCAATAATATTTGATTGCTTATCATTTTGTTGATGATGACTAACGACGAATTGTCCACGATAAGCTTCTCCATTAAAAATGTCAAGTTTCTTTGTAAATTGGATATGATCAGGATTTCGGACCTGAATATCGTAATTAACGAATGAATTTGATCCTGATCCATGAACAACACTGATTTTCTGACTTCCAGGAACTGACATAATTCGTCCAACAGATCCTTCTAAGCTTAAAGCTTCTGAATTTGTTGCCCAGTCATAAGCATTATTTAATGGGGAATCAAAGCAGATGATGTCACCAATTGTAGCAACCAATTTCTCATTAAATATTCCATTATTAGCTTTAACTGACAACTTGACATAATCTTCATGATACTTAATTCCAGTTGAGTCTCTCAACGACACAGCCAACATATTTGTTCCTTGTCTAAGTAATTTGACATTTATTGTGAAATTTTCTCCAATATTTACTTCCACTAAATCACGATTCGATAGCTGCCATTTTAGTTCCTCAAAATTATGTGAAAATTTATTTCCTAAATTGTCATGTAAACTGACTGTCATATCAAAATTAAGATCTTTTGGTAAATTTCGTTCAAGTCCTTTCATTCGGATGGTTGGAATGACTGATGCCATAATGTAATTAATATTCTTTACTTCTATTGGAATATCAAGCTTCTGATCGCCACTAATTGATGATGCAATAATTAAGCTAGTTCCGAGCATGTCAAAGCTCTTTACAGTTCCATCTTTAGAAACATTAATGACACTTCTGTCTGCTTGATCATTAATATCGAATGTTGTGTCTTCTAAGTTTGTCTTAAGCTGAATTTGCATTCTTGGTGGAATTATTATTGGATCATGAACGATTTTCTTTGGTGACTCTAATTCCAATGTCTTGAAAACTGTCACATCAATACTGGCTTGGAATTTGTTATTGAATTGATATGCTGTGGCTGTAATTCTTGCTTTTCCTTGCTTCAAACCACGAACTCGCATAGAAATGGCATCAGCTTCATCATAAACTATTCCAATATCTTCAAAAACATCCCTCAATTCAATAATATCTGTTTGATCAATTTGCCATTTTACTCGAAGATTCTTTAGAGTTCCTAAAATCATTGGTGATATGTCATTATCTGCCCAAAGAGTTACAGGCATAACAGAACCAGATTTAAGTCTTTGAAGTGGTGCTTTTATCTTAATTTTGTTCAATGGCACAACATTTATGTAGACAAAGTCTTCTGAGTATGTAGTCGTACTTCCAGTTGTTGGATTAATTCCTACAGACTTGCCGACAACTTTTGTCTTTCCAACTTTTAATCCTTCAACGACAGATCCTTCAATTCCTAAAATCTCATTGTTTGCGATTGTATAAACGACGTTTGTGTCTGGTTTTGGACCTCCTGCAAAATTAAAGAAATATAAAATTATTAACGGTTAAAATAAATTCAAATTTTTAACGGAAAATAAAAATTTAAATATTTTTTAATCGTAAGATTAAAATTAATCCGAGGATTAGGTAAAACCAAGCAGAAATGGCACATACCTTGTGATCTAATTTGCAGTAATGATCCAACAATAATTGTAGCATTTCTGGGAAACAGTTGCAATGGTGGAAAGACTTGAATAGTGACTGGAAGACTTGAAACTGTTCCTGATGATACAATAATCTTTGTTTCTCCTAATTCATTGCCTGTAACGATGTAACGAATTTCGCCAGACTGTAAATTATCTTGATGTCCACGCTTAATTGATAAAATTTGTTCATTAAAGACTTTTTCGTTCAATTGTAAAATATTCAAATTATTTAAGTCAATTTCCATAAGATGATCATTTGTGTCATAAATTCTTGCTATTCCTTCAATACTTTTTGTCTTCTCAACACGATCAGGACTTGACAATTCAATGCGTCCAATTCCGACGATAGATACATGCAATTTTGACAATTCAATCTTTAAGCATTTATCTGTTATTTCCACGACTGTTTCTCCTATCTGCTTAGGTTTAATCACTAATTCGGATGTGCTCTTGTCATGCTGAACATCAAGCAAATGTGGGTTCTTTACTTTGATATCATAGAAGCCACTTCCGCGACCTAATTTTAACTTTCGTACTAATCCAGGTGACAAAAAGACTGAAATTGATGACATTGGCAATAAAGAAGCATCGAATGAAAGGAAGTCCAATTCATTTTCAATTAATGGTGTGACAAGTTGCTGACTTTCTCCAGTTTTTCTGATTCCAAAATGAGGAATTTCAGGCACAATTTGATTTTCTTTTAGTACGTTTCCATCATATTCACGAACGATTGCCTTAATTTTATGATTGACACTGACTTCAGTAATTGATGTTCGAAGGAAGTCACGTTTAGGAATTAAAACTCCGTCAATTTCATCAGTTTCTGTCTCACGATTATAGACGATGTTATGATTAAGTACGCCATTAGTTTGTAGGAACTTCCAGTCAATAATTAATGATGTAATATTGTCAAGTTTGCGTTTTTGATCATCCAGAACTTCAATTTCTATCTCCAGTGAATCTGTGGCTGATTTGACATGTAACAATGAGCTTTTGCTGTCAATTGGACATGAAGTTTTTAATTTGTCAACAGATATAAGATTAATAAATCTAGGTTTTACACAGTATACGAAAGTGTCGATTATTGAGACATATTTGACAAAGGAATCGGAACTTAAAGCATTGTAAATCTCCATATGAAGCTTAGTTTCTCCAACTTTACGGCACAGAATGTTGTAGGCAAATCTTTGATCTTGAAAATCTGACTTAATTTCATTAACATCGATGATATTCTTCTCGAAATTCAAGTCCTTTGTTAATTCACTTCCAACTGTATAAACTTTTTTTGGTCCATATTGATAAATTACATTTCTACTGGAACCAATTGGAAGGACAACGATATTTGTTTCTGGATTATATGTAATTAACTTCTCGTATACCATAAGTTGGACATTATCAGTCAATACATCATTTCCGTGTCTATATGAGACAGTCAATGTTGTTAATCCAGTATGAATGGCTTTAAGTCTTATGATTCTACATCCGTTCCTTAATTTTTCTGTGTGGTCACTTTCTGCATTAGCGATGTTAAATATTTGATGCACAAAGTCGATGTCAAAGTTAAGATTTTCGCAGGATGTAAATGGAACGTGAGCATCTTTATAGAATGCAAATAATCCAACATGTACATCAATGTAATCATTTATAGCTGTTTCAAAATTATATGCAACAATTTGAAGTTTGACTGGAGGCAAGAAGAAAACTTTTGCTGATTTATAAAGCTTCAAATTCTTCGTCATGGCAGCACGGATTGATGTCTCAATTACGTTATCATTTCTGTCAATTTGATAGTCTTTCAATCTCCTCAAATGTGTGTCTGCTAATCCATCTTGACCAATTGTCAAAACTGAAGGATTTAAACTGAACCATGAGAATGATCCATCACCTCCCGTTGCTTTAAATTGTATTTTACTATCTACAGGTTTATTTACATCATATGGAACATAAACTTCTCTTGGCTTCAAATCAATATGTCCATAAATTATCATTTCTGCGCTAACTGAAAGTTGATTGAATTTTCCAGACACCAATGTGCTTCCTCTTTGAGCAGCTTTTCCAGAAATTATACTTCCATTGCTATTTCTTCCAAATTCATTAAAATAGCTTTTATCAAATGATGACTCGATTTTGTAGCGATCTCCTAGGGTAATTTTCTCATTATTCTTTGTGAATAAGTCAATAGCAATTTCATGTTCCTGATTTTCTGTTGTTATCCAATTTCTGAATGGAAGTAAGTTGATTGTCATTTTACTTGCATCACTTACAGTTAATTTTGCTTTAGGCATTAATGGTGGATTAACTGAACTTTCAATCACATTTTTGTCTCTTAAAAGCACAAGAGTTGTTCCTAATTTCAATCCAGTCGCTAATCCTGTTTCAATTTTTGCAGTGTCCTTATTCTCAATCTCAAGATAATATTGAGGACCTAAGACGACTTCATGTAGCTTTCCTTGCTTCAATTGTAGTACTTTAAATTCGACATTATCGCCAACGAGGATGTGAATGTCATTTGGATGAATAATAAGATTAGCTAAGACTGTAATGTCTACAGTAATTTCATTTACATGATTATATTCAGGATATTTTAACTTAATGATGACTTTTGCTGTTCCTGAATTAATTCCTTCAATCAATGTCATGTGACCTCTTAGTCCCATTGTGTCAAACTTTTCTACTTCTTTTGGCACCTAAAATGAGATCATCAACTGTCATAAAAGTTAATACAAATAAAAGTTATGCATTACCTGATGATATTTGCTTTCTGAGAATGTCAAGAATCTAAGTACTTGATATTGAGCTTTTCCATTTGAATCTTTAGTGTTCCTGCTCTGTGTACCAATGTTCCAGCTGAATTCAACTCCTTCTAATGTTGTGAAATCATTGCCTTGATTATCTTGTGCTGTTAATTCGAAAGTTTCAGCTGCCTCTTCAAGATAAAGTTCTCTGGTCGTTGTATGGACATTGAATGAATGAATTACATCTAATATAACATCACATCTTAGAACTTCCTTAGTTAAACGACTTTCGGCGAGGACAATTGCAGTCTTTTTTTGTTTTTCCTTAGAAATTGCTGTAATCACAACTTTATGACTACAATCATTATCAATATCGTCATATATCGGCTGTATCTGTATGAGGTCAATGCCTGATGATACCCTGAAACGAGATTTAATATTAATTTATTGAAAATTTCATAAAATTGCGGAATCGCGCTTGTTTGCATGGGGTTATTTTTTACCGGAAATCAAAACAGCCTTTTTCCACCACTTCTAGCGTGTAATTAATCCGCACATTATCAAAAACGGGTAAAAGTATTCGCGGATGATTGAATTTTAATGCAAAACTATAACTAACGAGGTAGAATATCAAGAAAATAAATCTTTTCATTTTTCCGTGTTCACTTTTCAAAAGTTTTTATTTACTGATGCGAAAAAAATCAAAATAGACGTTATTTGAAGCATATGGTCTGAGATTTGAATTTTCGTTCAAAAATTTGAAAAGTGCGGGAAACTCAAAATTTATTTTTGTGCTTTCATATGTCCTGATATGAATGTTTTTATTAGTTATATTGTTTCATTTTACATATAGAAGGATTTTTGGTCAATAGAGTTCCCATACTAGTCTCAAAACCTTGAAAAACTGCAGAAATCGGAAAACATCATGAACAGTTCAAATTTGAATTTTAAACTTTCGTTATGCAATTAAAAATAAAGCACAATTTTACTACCTGAAATATGAAAAATCAAAGCTCACTAAAATGTGGAATCAGTTTTGAATTTTTGAAGATTTTCCTGAAAATTAGACCACAAGTGAAGCGAGTTTTCAAATATTAAAAAGTCGTTGTAAACGATTTAAGATGTTTAATAATTTTCTTTTATTTATTTCACATCAAGTGTAACAAGACATTGTTTTTAGCTGTCTTGTTTCTCGGAGCTCAAACTGTTTAAAGAAGCTTCTTACAAATAGGGTTCTGGGAATTCAAATGTGACATCACGGCCGGTCAACTTCTTATACACTGCTGTGAATGTATCAACCTGTAATGATATTAGATTTGCACATTAGTGATTATGTCCAAAATAATTTTTTTAAATAAAATGTATCTGAAGTGTTTTGTAGTATTTTCAGGAGATCATTAGCTCCTAAAAATGCCGATAATCAGACATTATTAATGTATGTCCTGCTTGACGCTCATTGAACCATTGAAAAGGATTATCAACAAGTAACACGAGGACATGGTGTTTTATATAAAGGGAAATAGCTACTCACTTTGTGTTCAATTGTGGTTTGTTGGTTCTTATCCAAATGTACTTTAATGAGCTGTGATCCGTCTAATTTCACTCGGATGCGCTTGCCAACAATTTCAGCTGGGAAAACAAGGTCTTCCAAAATGTTATCATATACAGCAGTCAAGGTTCTGGATCTTGGACGCTTTTGTTTGTTTGGGTCTGGACGTCCTCTTTGTGGCTTAGGTAAGATTTTACGCTCAGCACAGAAGACAACATGACGTCCTGAAAATTTCTTCTCTAATTCTCTCACCAAACGAGTTTGGACCTTTTGGAAAGCCTTTTGTTTTGGAACTGGAACATAGATGACGATTGCCTTAAATTATGAATAATTTTAATTAATATACTTCAAGTGAATCAAAAGATTATGCAGAAAATTTACCTTCTTGGTTCCGAACTCGACTTCTCTAGCGCGAGTAATGTAAAGCTCACGGAGTTGTTGCTTCAAATCGGAGTTCATTTCAAGCTCCAAAAGGGCTTGTCCGATTGATTTCTCGAATTCATCAGGCTCAGCGCCTTGACTTTTGATAATTTTTGCTCCAATCATCTAAAATGAGAAATCCATAAGTATCTAACCTAACATTTTGAATTATGTTTATGTCGAATTTTTCTTAACAATCATCAAAGAGAATATAGCGGGATGATTAATTTAGCTAACCATTTGTCATATTAAGTATCTTAAGTAGCATTATTTCATAGAAAATATGCTAATTTGCAAAATTAATTTTTTGGCCCAAATGAATTTTTCTATTGATAAATAATTTTGTGGACGCAACTTTAACTTTTGTTTCTACTCAATCCACTGCAATTAATTAAGTATCTTGATTTTATTTCAAGCCATTATACAATTGGGCACATTTTTAATGTAATTATAATCATCACTTTGCTGTTTTCTCTTTGATTTTTATTAAAATTATTATAAACGCACGTTTAGCAAGATGAAGACTTCAGAAAAAAGAACGACCCCTTATTTTTGCCGTAGAAAGTACCCCTTGCGATTTTCCAGCGACATTTAAATTCAAATTTTCGAAATCCGTTAATGTAATTTCGAATTTTCAAAAGCTTCTGAAATCTACTGAAATCAATCAAATAAGAATTTTTAATAGGAACTAAGACATGAGACAATGTATGAAGAATATAATATATTAACTTTTATACTTTATTAAATTTATTTTTTATTGTAAGATCACAAAAATTTAAAACTCATTTTTTATTCACTTTATACGGTCCTTTTAACATTTTTTTTTCTTTCGGTTCCGATGGACGAATAATAAGTACAACAAGGAATAAATCAATACGTTAAAAAAATAATAAAACATGACTAAATCGTTTTCAAATATTTTAAGAAAATATCAACAAAACATTTTCTTCTTTTTTTTTTTGTGATGTATCTCTCGCCATGAGCAGCACAAAAACTATCGATATAATCCATACATAGTGTTGAGAGATGATAGAAAAGCACAGTCTTAACAATTATATATTTTTTCTTTTTTTTTCTGTCTTCTAATATTATTCTTTGTTAAATCAATTCACATGAACGTTTTTTCTATCAGCCTTTACATGCCATGAATTCATTTTTTCACATTTATTCCTGATTATTATTTGATGTACGATGCCTGAGGTCTGTTGCGCTCGAACTTGTCTGACTACTTAAAACTGTTGTTGATGATGATGGCAAATTAAGACCGCTTTTTGTCTTTTCCAAATATCTAAAATTATAACGGATTTTTAATATTTAAAAAATAATCAATTTAATTCAAAAATATATAGTTCGTTAAATTTCATACCTTTTACGTGCAGCAATGAGCATTTGTTCCTTCCTCTTTTGAAGGATTTTTTCTCGCTCTTGTGAGCTTTTCGAGAATCGATTGCCTTCACTGGATGACGGATTACTGCTCCATGGATCAACAGTTTGACTTTCTGGACTCACGTCTCTCAGTAATTCAAATTGATTACCAAACATACTATTACTGCCATGTTGCTCAATATCATATTGATCAGTCGAACTTGATGAGCTGGCTGATGATGAAGACGAAGTACTTTCTTCTGACAAATTTGAATAATTTGAAAAATCATTTGTGGGAACAAATGGTGTGGACGGTGATGATGGCGGTGATGATTGACGAGAATTGTCTACTTCGACAATTCTTGGTGCCGGCAAACGACCTTCCAATATATTATCGATTGTATGCTCGATGGAGTGTGTAACTTGTAAATCACTTATTAAAACATCGAGAGTATAGTGAGGAAACATTTCTTGGATATGACGTGCCATATTACGTAATTGTGATGTTTGTTGTTGTTGTTGGACTAATGTTGCTGCTAAATGTCCATTTCTTAAAACAGAATTTATGTTTGATACCTCAACGCTAAAGTTTGGAAGCCAACTAATATAGCGCTGACCGTTAAAGTGAAAGAAATGATTATTTCTTGCATTTCCATTTGCTCCTGGTCCGCCAGTTGCATTTGTCCACTGTTCAATCTCATCAATATCCACATTTGGTTGACGATTTGATGGCATTCGATTACTTTGTACACTTAATGCTAATCTACATGTTGGACAACTTTGATCTTGTTCTAACCAACTTTGTAGACATGATTCATGGAAGAGATGTGAACATGGCAATTTTCTGGCAGTAAGCATCTTCTCCCAACATATTGCACAATTGTCAGAATTTTGTTGCAAATCATCCGCTGTTGCTAACTGATAATTCTTTTCCATGTGCTTTAAAACCCACAAATAATTTCTGTGCTTTTTAAATTTACGCTGGATCTCATTTGCTAAATAACGAAGCTGCATAATGATGACTAAACTAGCCATTGATAAGAATATATTTGACCAAAGGAGCATATGCAAATGATGAGCTAAATCAACAAGTAGTGCAGCTAAATCGAAACCAAATTCTGTATAATATGCAATAGATCCGCGTTTATCCCATGAAATCGAATCATTATTTATGGCACCTTGTCTCATGTCATAAAGGAACATTCCATAACGTATTAAAACGTGCAGTGTTCTGACAGCTAAGATAACACACTGTGGATTAAACAAGAAAATAAATTTTATATTAATAACGATCATAAAATATTTAAAAGTCAACAGTCAAAAAAATTTGCAGCATTTTAAAAACAACTTTAACGGTTTTTTAAAATGTCAAGAAAATAATTGGATAGACGATATACTGGCAATACCGGCTTTTTCAATAGGAAAATACGCAGAACATATGACTTTTTATTAATTCTGTGTAATTTGTTATTTTACACTGAGCCGGTATATGGGGAGTTTCCAAAAAGAACATAACTTACCTCCGCGCCCATAAATGCGCACATATTAATTCCATTAAAAAGGCCAAAGACGATAGAAACGATAATCATTATTCCAGAAATGGTAAAGATGGATGAAAGCAGTGCAATTAAACGAAAATGTGACCATCCTGGTGTTGTTGGTGAAAATGAGAGCTGTAAATAGACAAATATTTCTTCATAAATAAAGTTTTATACAGAACATGTGTAAACAAGTTATGACAGAACGTCAATTAATGATATAAAACTGGCCACAGAAACGACATTTAATCTTCACGTTCCGATTTTCTAAAAATAAAGTCATGCAAACCAGTTTCCTTTTTAGATCAGTGTTGTGTACATGATTTCATTTCTTTCTTGTGCTGCAAAAACAGCTTCTCGAGATTTCAACATCTCTTTCTCTCCATATCATGCACAATTCTTGCCATTGCTAACCATTTTCTCCATTCAATGAACTTTTCACTTCCATTGAGTGCAAAATATGGAAATCAGTCATATTGAGGCAAATGACTCATATGCATGCATACAGAAATTGTCAAATATAGCAATTGTCATAATAAAATAAAAAGATGTAGTTGACATTGTACTCACATATTCAAAACGATCTTTACACAGTTGTGCCATGAGATGCAAAAATCCAATTGCTGTGAACCATCCAACCCATAAAACAATCTCGTGCAAGTATTGTACATTAACAATACCGAAAACAAATATGAACTTGTAGAATATAAAATTCCAAAACTTATCCTTCATATGCTGCAAATTAATTAAAAAAATAATTAAATTAATATCATATTCATTTTGATGTCTTTAAAAGAGTTCCATTGTTTACCTGTTGCTCCGATATTCTCAGCTCGCCGAAAACAATCTTTTGAATTGACTTCCCAAGCAAAATTAGACAGCAATATGCCATGTTAATGAGTGTCTAGAAATTAAGCAAAATAAATTCATGTCAAATTAAGTCTCAAGCAGTTCCAATCATAATTCATAATATAAATCTCTGACGTAGAATTTTTAGCACATTGCTACGAATTATAAGCATGATTAAATAAGAAGCAAGTTCCTTTAATGCCCAAAATTAAAGCAAATATCACGACAAATTCTCATGATAATCATGTGCTGCACGAGTTTTATTCATAATCATTAAATAAGGTACAACAATGTGGGATATTTAGTCGAATTAAATCATGTTTTATTAAATCAATTTAAATTATAGCAAAAAAATCGAGCAGCTGTTCAAATTTTTGATTAAATGTTTATCATTTCTACAACCATCAGCTGTTCCAATTCCACCTTCATTATTCATAAAAGTCAAATTATTGTGGATATGTATGACTCAGATTTTTCTACAATTTCATCACTTTTAACATTTGTAAAGCTCTTTTCTTGAATGTCTTCTAAAGAGGGTTTTAAAATTTAATTAAAAATTCTGAGAAAAAAAATTTTACAAATGTCTATTAAACTGTAATTAAGATTTCAGACTTAGATACAATTCATTTTAACAAATTATGATGAAAAGAAGACTTAACATTGTTTGGATGTTTCAATTTGGGAAATTCCGTAGTTTAATTAGGTTCTTGCATGGTTTTACACGTATTTGTTTAGTAATTAACAAATATTAAGTTAAATAGGAGCAAATAAAAGGTAGTTTGAAAAAGTTTGATATTAAACGTATAAATTATTTTTGAATTTGTATTCTTCGTTAAATTTTTGAACTCCAAATTCAAAAAACTCGTTAAATTTTTGTACTTCAAATTCAAAAAGTTCGTTAAATTTTTGAACTTTAAATTCAATAAAACCGTTGAATTTTCCGAGCTCATATTTGTACTGGGAAATGACCTAAATCTTATTCTCCTTTACTTATTGTGAACCAAAAAAGTTTTCTTATTTTGAATATTACATAAAAATTACTTTATAAAGAATATTCTTAATAATTGATTGTAAATCGATCCTGTGTCATGTCCTACTTTCAATTCATTAAATTCTTACAGCTTTTTGTTTTTGAAACGGAAATAAATTAAATCAATAACACAACATGCTCTGTCCTTTCAAACATCTAAAAACTGCTACATTAACTGTTAAAATAGCAAAAATTAAATATATTCATGACCATACTCTTGATATTTGTTCGCATTTAATTGACCTTTAAAAATTTATTTTAAATTTGCGGTTCAATGTCATAATCATATTTTGATATTAAATCTTAGAATCAGCCCAAACACATGCTCATATACTGGAAAGGTGTGAAAATAATTTATAATGAAAATATACAAACAATAGGTAGAGCTTAATAAACAGACAATGTTAATATTGTCGGAAATACGAGCACAATTAAGCTTTCTTATCTAGTACAAGTGCCGATTGATACAATTCTATCTATTCCGTTTCATTATCATTACAACTGTCAGTAAGGATTTATGTCAAATTAAAAAAAAGTAAAAAATTCAATTTAAGTGACAAGTGACGTGTACGGAATCTAAATTTAGAACCTTTTTTGCTGTGTGAATCACGTGTTGCTTTCGTCATTTACAATTTCACATTACACGACAAAACTTTCGTCATTGAACTGCATCGATTTTTCTTTTATTTAGTAGTTTCATCATTCTTTCATATTATACATTACAGAGCAGTTGCAATATTGCACACAGATAGCTAACAAGTCGTAGTTTTGTGATTTAAAAAAATATACAGAAATAATTCAATAATTAACAGAGAATAATAACATTTTTCATTGTCATTATTGGACAACTTTAGTCATGGCTAATACAAACATTAAGCCTGTAACTCACGTACTTTTTGATATGGATGGCCTTTTGTTAAGTGAGTAGCTCTATTTGGTTATGCAATGAATTAAAAAAAATAAAGTTTTTCCGCTTCTAAATTAATTATAACTTTTTTGTGTATTTCAGACACGGAGATCGTCTATGAGAAAGTATTTCAAGAAGTTTGTTTAAAATTTGGAAAGGCACTAACACCTGAAGCTCGTATTAAGTTATTAGGATCGACAGAACGTCGTTCATGTGAAATATGCGTTAATGATCTTAATTTGAATTGCACGGTCGATGAATTTGTAAAAGATTTTCGCGAATTATCACAACAACGATTACCAAATGTCGATTTTATGCCTGGTGCTGAACGTTTAGTTCGTCATTTGCATGCTAATAACGTTCCAATTTGTGTAGCTACATCGAGTGGCTCGGAAAGTGTTAAAATAAAGACACAAAATCATCAAGAAGTTTTTAAATTATTTCATCATATTACAAAAGGAACTGACGTAAAGGAAGGAAAGCCATCACCGGAAATTTTCTTATTAGCTGCTAGTCTTTTTGAGCCAAAAGCTGATCCCATAAATGTAGGTCATTAACCTCATCATTATTACTATTTTTACATTAAAACATTTATTTACAGTGCCTAGTCGTTGAAGATGCGCCAAATGGAGTTCAAGGTGCAATATCAGCAGGCATGCAAGTTGTAATGGTGCCAGGACCATTAATAACCGAAGAAAATCGATCCAAGGCTACTATAGCTATTAAGTCATTAGAAGAATTTAAGCCTGAATTGTTTGGGCTTCCCCCGTTCAAAATTAATTTACTAGTGCCTATACATGTAAACAAATCAGCATTATTTATCAAACATATTATGCACAAACTCTTCACTTAAATAAATGTTTATATTCGTAATGTAATCAAAAATTATTTAAATAATTATCTCAAATTTAATGGCTATTATGTCTATAAATCTATTAAATGTCATTAGTCACTAAATAAAAATTTAATGTCAATGTTAAAATTTAACGGTCATTTTGAATTTGAATTTTCGAACATAATTGACACAGAATCGAACGATTCTTCGACATTATTTACTCTGGATTAAACGAGCTTGTTGTTGCTATAAACATCAAGCTTGCTGACAAATTTCTTTTCATCTGTTTTCAATGTGAGTAGACTGACGGCACATTTTGTTTATCTTTAAATATCTTGCCAAAATCTCCTACTTAGTAAACATTTTGAGGAACAACATTCATCGAGAAAAAAAAAACTAAGCTTTGCCGACAATACAGTCACAAATGAATCAAGTTCTTATCTCTTGCGAAAGTGAATTATATTAATCGACGCGACCTCTTTCATTACTGCAAATGAATTAGAATCAGTGTGTGTCCAAAATAGAATTATTTTTCTGATAAGAAGCAAGTCAGTAAGGATTAAAATTTTAATATTTGAGCTGAATATCAGTCATTGTACTCAAAGTTTGTTATTACAGTATTGTCAGCAAACTCTTAAGTACGTAAAATATTTTACCTAACTGTTTGTTTTGTGAAAAAAGAAATAAACAGCAAGACAGTTCATTCACTGTATCTTTGACATTTTGGACTGCTGTATTATGTCATGCTGACAACTTTAATAGACTAGAATAGTCACTTTGAAACTATAAACTCAGTGCCGGTTTGAAACGCTCAATTTGCTTTTGCACAAGTGATAATAGAATCTACTAAAACTTATTCCTTTAACCTAGTCTGCTTCCTATTTATATTTTGTTTATTTATCGTTTAGCAGTGCAATATTGCATACATATGCGGAACTGAACAAGATTTTCACATTAGAATGAGAAAAAATTAATTTAATAGTCGAAAATAGAATTAAAGAATTGGATTGATATCTTCATGGCCAATAGTATCATTAAACCAGTAACTCACGTACTGTTTGACTTGGATGGCCTTTTGCTAAGTAACTAAAAGTTTCAGTTGCACAACCTGAAGCGAAGCAACTCTTTAAATTTAATATTATTTCTTTCAGACACTGAGGTCGTTTATGAGAAAGTTTTTCAAGACGTCACTTCCAAGTACGGAAAAAAACTCACGCCTGAAATTCGTATGAAATTGATAGGAACGAGTGAACATGCAGCATGTGATATTTGTGTCAAAGATCTAAATTTAAATGTTTCACTTGATGAATTTGAAAAAGATTTTCATGCTTTATCACAAGAACGATTGCCAAGTGCTGATTTTTTGCCTGGAGCTGAACGACTAATACGTCATTTACATGCCAATAATATTCCAATATGCGTAGCATCTGGAAGTTGCAAAGAAAGTGTCGAAGTAAAAGTTCTAAGGCATCACGATGTATTTAAGCTATTCAATCATATGGTCAATGGATCAGAAGTTAAGCATGGAAAGCCTGAACCAGATGTGTTCTTCTTAGCAGCAAGCCGCTTTGATCCTCAAGTTGAGCCTTCAAATGTAAGCTAGAACTTACTAGAACAGTTTCTAAAACTAACATTTTCATGCCATTTCCAGTGCCTTGTTTTTGAAGACTCATACCCCGGCGTTCAAGCAGCTATCGCGGCCGGCATGCAAGTTGTAATGGTGCCAGGACCTCACATTTCTGAAGAAAAGCGTGCCAAGGCCACATTAGCATTAAATTCATTGGAAGACTTTAAGCCTGAACTCTTTGGCTTGCCTCCATTTACAAGTTAATCACCGAATGATTTTGCATAAAAAGGTCTCGAATATGCACAAGTTACTTCACCAAGCCCTTACGTTATTAATTATTTTTTACAAGTTTCTAGCTTGTATAGCTTGCATTCATAAATAAAGATGACTGTCACAAATACAACTGCACAAAAAAAAAAAAAGATATTGGCATTGAATTCTGTTTATGTACGGCATGTACAAGAAAGCGCTTTGTTTCACTTCATAGCTTTTTAGACAAAACAGTCAACCTTTACAGCAGCAGTAGCAAAAGTATCGCATTCATTCGACTGTCTTTTGGATGATAAAATAAATGTAAATAAAACGACACAGATCTTCTTATTATGCCATACTTGAAAGATATTTTCAGTGTCTACATTTTCGAATATTCTTCAGTACTCTTTCTTAATATAATAAACACCTACTGATTGTGCTATAAATAGACATAAACTCTGCGGCGTTGATAATGTTCTATAGCATTCATAATAAATAATAATAAACAGGATGCTTGTAAAAATTTAGAAAATGCCAATTCGATCTGGATTATTCTCTGATTAAAAGCGCATTTATCAGGCATGCTACATTGTAGTAATTAAATGCTTTTAGATTATTACTTCATTTGCGTGTATTTAATGGAATCGAAATTTGAAAAAATTTAATTTTTCGATTAAATCCAGGGTTAAAATTCAGGTTTAATTAAATCCTAGGATTAATCCTTGTTTTGATTTGAATTCACCTGATAAGACAGAATATTAAGTTCCAAGCCTAGCGCTCAACGTGATTTGATAGCAGCACACAAAACGTGAGACAATGTTGGAAATGTTGCTATCTTATCGTACAGATTCGTGCATAATACACGAGTTATTTATAATATCTAAATTATGAATTATGGACACAAACAAAATACAAGATACAAGACTCACCCATATACATATCGGCTCATGTGTCATAAACTGAGCAACTTCCTTTAATTGATTCACTAATGTTGTTGTCTGATTTTGACTTGATTCATCAAATACACTTTCTTGTATTATTTTTTCCTGAATCACGTCAACAATTTCTCCCTTATCAACTTCCTCACTTGTTTGCTCTAAAGACGATTTAAGTGACGATATGATTTCATTATCAGCAAGTACATCGCTTGACTGCTGTTTCAAATTCGGACGTGTTATTGCAAAATTATTTGTTGTTAAATTTTGATGAAGCTTCCAATGCGGATCCGTTCGTACGACATCGAAAGCATAATAGAAACAGCCAGATACAAGCAGTAGACTAATTGTTGTGTATATTTTCAAATTTGGCAATGAAATTGAATGTACTAATGCGATGGGCATTTTGGATTATTATTATTATTTCTTTCTATATTCTTTCACTTTTCACACAAAAATTTACTATATACACTGTTATTTAACTTCTACACACTGTTCCTTTAACTGTGTTGTTGTCTAATGATTAGATAAATTTGTGGATCGTTGATTTATCTAAAGTTCCCATTAAATATGTAGGTACGTTCTGTCTGCAAGAAAATAAGAATTGAATGAATTTGTAGCGTAAAAAAGAAACTATCGAGTATATAGGGAAGATTAACGGTATAGATGGACTGACTGTATATTTATTTTTTGCACATCCAGCGGTACAACAATCTATGTCTCGTACGGACGAGAAAGAAAGAAAATTACGGGAAAGTCTTTGAACTGTGGACTAATTTGATGTGAGGAAAGTGTTCCTCAATTAAGACTCGAAACAGCACTTGTGTATGGATGACTTTTCGATAATCGTGGAAAATGGGTTAATTGTACTTGATAATAATAATGTAGCCAAATAAACACATAAAAAATGTAGGTTTGCAGCGATTATTTCTTTTTCGCATAATTTTAAGAAAAACGAGAACGAGAAAAAAGCAAGCAACTTTTTGGCTATCAAATGTCTCTTCTTCTTCTTTTGCGACTTTTTTTATATATATTTTATTGAAAGATCCTTAATTTCACTGAATAAATATTTTTAGACTTCTTAGCGACTATATAAGAAATCAATAATTTTGAAAGGTTTTTATTTTTGCGTATCTTATGTCCTCTAAATTAGTGATTAGTTGTTTACGCGAACATGATTGTCACGTCTATCTGTATTTTTTTTATTATGATATTTTTGTATTTTTTTTTTGTTTCGTGTGTGCCTTTCCATTAAATCTCAATTAAGTATTTCCAAATTACAAAAATTAAAAACTATTTAATACTCAAGGTTTTAAGTGTTTTATGTGATCTTAGTCTTGTCTTTCTCGCAGACTTACATTATTTTGTTACTATATTTATTTAAATATCAATGTATTAATATACATTTAACAAGTACTTCTTGCTCTATTTTTTTCTCAGCTTCACAAAATCTTAATTTTTCTCTTAAAAACTTTCATTTAAATCACAAATTTCACTTTATATCTGATCTTATTGCACGAGTCTTGACTTCTATCCAATTTTAATCTCGTTTTTATCCCGTTTAATAACACTGGATTTACAAATAATTTCACATCGATCTTACTTCTGTGCTGCTTGAAAAATTTTGATTAGTGACTTACGAAAATCGTCGAATACACAATATAAATAAGAATTGAGGAAGTGCCGTTGATGATGGAAATTTTTTTGATGGAATTTTATTCCTTTCTATAACTTTTGTTATTTATGACTGATTTCTTAATTCACATAATATTTTAACTTATAAACTGTCACTTTTGGTTTTGTGTAGTTATACAACCTCAATAGGATTATTATAGCACTCACTGGATCTTTAAATTTATCAAAATTCCAGCATTAAATATTTCATTCATAACAACTTTTTCGTCACTGGATATTCTCAAAAAATGAAATCGTCTAATTAAGTATGATGTAAAATTTATGAGAATATTGAAAGATTTACTATTTGTCAAGCATAAATAACAAGTTAGACTAATTAAGATTGATTAATAGAATCAATAAATGCTTTTGTTTTGTCAACAAACCTGTTAGTTTTTGATATTCTTCAAAATAAGCTTTGAAATACTTAAATGATGTCACTTTTGATATTCTTTGTGTCTTAAATATGCATTTAATTAACTTTTTAGTAAGGTTTAGAAGATTTATTAAATTCAATTCCAAATTTTTAGTAATTTTTCCGCCAAATACTATTTATTCAAATTTAAAAATTTCAATGACGGTTTGATTTTTTTTTAAAAATTGTTAAATGTTTTTAAAGTTCAGAAAGTTATATGAACTCAAACTACCTGTTTAAGACTAAAACACTATTTAAGTAAGACTAATTATTTTTGGCACATTATTAGCAACAATAAATTGACCTTTGAGATTCAGTTGACATTCCAGTAAACTCATACAAAATTACAGATAGTTACATAACTTAAAAAAATATTAAGGACGTAAGTATAATCAATTAAATTAATGAAAACTTAAAATTACTTATCTTAAATAAAATTTCCGTTGAAAAATAAATTCAAATCAATCAATTTTCGAAATTCGAACTGATTTCCCCTTGAGTTTTCGAAAATTCGGAAATAAAAATTCAAAGTTTTTATTAAAATTTTTATTTTCCTTAAAATTATCGTGGAAAACGCCGACAAAAAGTAATTTTTTATAGTTTTCTTATCTCAAAAGAGTTCATTAGCTGATTATATCATATTGTTAATTTGGCATTTACCGTATTTTAAGTGTAAAACCAGTTTCCTTTTACCAGCGTGTCATTTTCGAGTCTAATTAAAAAGTTTATTTTATTTATAACATAAATAATCACTTAAATTATGAAATCAGCCACGATTTAATATGAATACTTAAACTGGAGTTTGGAGATAAGCATTTTAATAAGATTCCTGTTTATTTCAGTTAACAAATAATTTAACCTGAATTATTCGCAAAGAGAAAGTTAATATCAAGGAAAAATAATCAAAGATGGTCCTAACGTGTCGCTTTTATAAGCAGAAATATCCTGAGGTAAGCAGATACATCAATTTGACTTGATTAGACTTAATACAGTAATGTAAATATTCGTAGGTCGAGGATGTAGTTATGGTCAATGTAAGATCAATAGCTGAAATGGGAGCTTATGTCCATCTGCTAGAATATAACAATATCGAAGGAATGATATTACTCTCTGAATTGTCAAGAAGACGTATTCGATCGATCAATAAGCTCATTCGAGTAGGAAAAACTGAACCAGTTGTTGTTATTCGTGTTGATAAAGATAAGGGTAAGTTTTGTGCTTAATTCGCGTATATATCCTTCAAATCTAACAATGAATATGATGTATTTAGGATATATTGATCTTTCAAAACGACGTGTGTCACCAGAGGATGTAGAAAAGTGTACAGAACGATTTAGTAAAGCAAAAGCTGTTAGTTCCATTTTGAGACACGTTGCTGAATTGTTGAAATATGAGAATGATGATCAACTTGAAGAACTTTACCAGAAAACAGCCTGGTATTTCGAGGAAAAGCATAAAAATAAAACTGCATCTTATGACATCTTCAAACAAGCCGTAACGGAACCAGCACTTCTTGATGAGTGCAATTTAGATGAAAACACAAAGAATGTTCTGTTGACGAATATTAAAAGGAAATTGACTTCACAAGCAATGAAAATTCGTGCTGATATTGAATGTGCTTGTTATGGCTACGAAGGAATTGACGCAGTTAAACAGGCATTGCGATCAGGACTTGAGGCATCGACTGAAGAGATTCCAATCAAAATCAATTTAATTGCGCCGCCCATTTATGGTAATTTCACATTAATTTATGCCTAATATGGATTAATATTTATGAATAATAATTTACAGTCATAACAACATCAACTCCTGAAAAGAATGACGGACTTAAGGCTCTTGAGAATGCAATAGAAAGAATTAAGGCAACTATCGAGAAACTTGATGGACATTTCGCTATTCAAATGGCTGTAAGTATTCAAAAAATATGTTGTATGTATAGAATTATGTTAATGACGTCATTTTTTTGACATTTAACAGCCAAAAGTCGTTACTGCAATCGATGAAGCTGATTTGGCACGACGAATGGAACGCGCTGAAATGGAAAATGCTGAAGTTTCAGGAGATGAAGACGAAAGTGAAAATGAAGAAGGCATGAAATTTGATGGCGATGCTGGTGAAAATAATACAGGCGACAAAGATTCCAACAAGAGCGGCTCTGATGAGGATTAATAAGGATTTTTATATTTGATTTGAATATAAATATGTTTAACATGTTAAATAAACTATAAAGCCAACTGATAACAAAAAAAAATGAAAAAAATCTTTGAGAATCGGAAATCTTTACATAATATACAGTTATGATTTTTTTATATGGATCGCATCAAATTTTTTAATTTAAATTCTAGTGTTATAAGTCGGCTTTTTACATACCACTAACTCATGAATGAATTAAAAGTGAATAAAGGAGGAATGAATGAGTGAAATCCAAAAACTGCTTGTTTTTTTGTTCAAATTCCTTTTTTTTTATTTTTTTTCTTCAAAATTAACATACTTCTTTATTATTTCCAAATCACTTCCTTAATTAGTTCATTTTCTAAAATATTTCTTTACTAAACTTTCATCACATTTTTCCATTCAAATAGCAATGAAATATTTTTTACCTACAATAGATTCTGTCTACATTTTTTTGTTCCATTGCACTTTCTTTTCATAAACATCAAGTGTCAAAAACTTTAGGCCATCTTATCGTTCAAAGTCTCATTGACTTTAATTTTAATTTTCATATACTTATTTTTATATCGAAGACGATCAGGAACACTTCAATAATGAAATGACAGTATGCAATTTTTATAACGGATATTATTTTTTTAAATTAAGCACGTGGACAGAATTTAAATTTTAGAAAAACCGTTAAAAATTTTAATATTTGACAAATGTGACTGCCATTTCATTTTTGTGGTGCAAAAGGGAGGATTTACCATTTAATATTTTATTCACAAAATTTTCATTTAATTCAATGAGTCTTATGAGCTATATAATTATTAAAGGTTTAAAAATTTTAACTAAAAACAGTATTTTATGATACAAACGAGATTTAAATTTCAAAATCAACTAACTCATACTTACAATTAACAAAAGAAATTGGTCATAAAGTTTAATAATAATAATAATGTGATATAATTAATAATAATGAACATAAAACAATAATAATTAAAGGTATTATGATATATTATAAAGAGGAGAACATTCAAAACGTTTCCATTTCTAATTATTATGTGTGTTTTTTGTTCCCTGAGCATTTCTCAAATAAATTTCATCTTCAAATCCTTGAATATATTTGAATATTCTCAATTAGCACTTAAAAATTATAAAAAAAAATTGACTGCCAATGAATTTCTTTATTCCAGTGATGGACAACCTTAATTATTCACGGCACACCTAGATGGTTAACCTCGATTGAAACCATACACTTTATACGGTTCATGGCATACCCAAACTAGTGTACCGTGGCACACAGGTTGTCCACCACTGCTTTACGCCATTCCTACCCACATATTTTTTGCTACAAATTTTTTATATCATCCTAACCGCTCATTTTTTTCGTGACAAAGCTTTCAAGTTGATTTGACTATCACAGTTAATTTACTTCACATTCTACAATTAAATTCTGTATAAAATTGTTAAATTAAGTAACTTCTCTTTTTTTCTTCATCATAATTAATTAGTTAGTTAGTTTTGTTTTTTCTGTATAAATGCTTCATCGGCGCTATAAAACAATCACAAATTCATTTTTATCGTGTGAACACCAAGAAGGTTCTTAACATTTTCAGTGTAACGTACGAGAGACACTTTCGATGCTCGTATGTTGATTTTCTCTCCAGCGCAAAATAGTTGTAAGCATATTGCCTTTTCTAAAAATTCAGACATTTTCAGCTCGCGAATCAGTTCCTTGTTTGCTGATGGTGGACTTGATGGACAGATCTAAAAGAAAAGAATCAAATTTTAAGTCAATCCTGTTCATAATTTAAAGCTTCTCAATATTCTTACCTGTTTTAGTACAGCCTCCTTGGATTTAACTTTCAGGAGATTGCACAAGTCAGTCAACAAGATCCACTTGTCACTTCCTTCATCTCTTAATAAATAAAGTGGAGGCAATGGCGCCTCAGATTCTTCCAATTCAAAGAATTCACAATCGGACTCTAAATTCTCATCGATAATCATGTCGTCGTAGTCTTCTTTATGATTTGAGATCTCCTCAATCTTGTGAATTGCCTCATTAGATTTTATTGTATGGGAATCAAGTTTAGAGATTGAAGGAAGCTTCTTGATTTTCTTCATTGTTGAATCAATGTTATTTAATAGTACACTACAATTTTTAGTCTTCTTTGATGCTGCTATAATGCTCTTACTACTTTCTGTATTATTAGCATCGGAAACAACTAAGTTATTAGAATTAGTGTCGCACTTTTTCATTTTATGCTGATATTTTATTAAGTCTTGTGTCGGTGCTTTCATGGGCGTCGATAAAATTTTACTTGGTATGGTTGTGGCAGTTTCGCTAATGACAGTCTCATTATCCGACAATTGCGTTGTGGCAGTTATCAATGAAGTCATTGATGTTGATAATATGGACGCAACTGAGGAACCCAAGTCTGTTTTAACAATAGGAACATTTGAGAATACATCATAGCCTATTTCATCGGGATCTAAAAGAAGTTAAGACATATGTTAATCTTGTCATAATTGAGGATATATTCTTATATCTTACCATCAATCCTGAAAGCTCCATCCATAGCCCAGCTAATCTTCTTTCCATCTTTATGATCAGTATCAATTAAATAAGCACTTAAAAAGTCTTCCATTTCTTTATCTTCAGCCATTGTAATTGGTAATTGTCCACTGTATGTTGCTAAGCACGGATCAGCACCGAAGGACAGTAGCAATCGGACCATTTCAATATGTCCATTCTCAATGGCTTCATGCAACGGACGTATTCCAGATAAGGCAGCTTCTGAATGATTGGCACCATACTGAAGCAATAAACGTGCAATTTCGAGATGACCTCGTGAGCATGCCTCATGTAGAGGCGTATAACCAGCATTGTCCTTTGAATCAGGACTCATACTTAATCGATCCAAACAATATGCAACAACATCCTGTAAATTATATGTTATTAACTTTTAGTTCCACAATATATAGCTATATAGTACATACCACATAATTCAATCGCGAAGCTTTATGTAGAACGCTTTCACCAACGCCTTTATTTAATACCCAACCTTTAATTTCTTTACTTATATCGTTCTCATCTTTTGTTTCCTGATTCTCCATTGCAGCAAGTCGCTTTTTGATCATTGCATTAACATTTAATGGATTTTCACTGCTGTTTGGTGTTGGCTTTTTCTTCTTACGGATATAATCGAAACCTTTTATGAAAATTAGAAAAACAATTTTAAATTAGTTCCTGGGAAATTCCATAATAGAAATTGTATAACTTACCAGAACTTCCTTTCAATCGTCTTGGTCTGTTTTTCTTGGTTTTTCCTTTCATTGTTGGCGTAACAAGATCTCTTTCTGACGCAACTACAGTCTCAGTATCATCAAAGTCATCTTCTTCCTCTTTGATTTCTTGCTTTATCTTAGTTAAATCGGATAAATAAGTTTTTCTTTCTGGGAAGTCAACATTCATCTTCTCAAGATATTCACGATATTTTTGATCGAAACTCAATCTTTTTTCGCTCTCATCTTCAGCATTCTTTTGTTCATTTGCACTAGGTGGGGCTGAGCGTGGACGATCTTCATCAGTACCAAATACTTCCTTGAGAATCTCTTTCTTTCGAATTGCATTGTTCTCGGTTCGTGTTCGAGATGTAATGATGAATGGTTCGAAAATATTTTTCTTGTACCCGGAAGACTTATCACCTTCTTTTTCAGATGCTGATGTTGGCTGAGATTCATTTGCTTCCTTACTTGGTTTTGATACTTCTTTCTCTTTTGTTTTATCTTTGTCCTTGCTCTTATCCTTGTCTTTATTTGTTGTTGTTGTTGCTCTTTTGTTTTGCTTGATTTTCTTGTTAGACGATTGAATTACTCTCTGATGCAGCAAATCAATGATTGAGTTGGGTGGTTTCTTGATTTCTGGTTGGGGTGGTGGTGGCAGCTTCTTACACTTCCTGGACTGTTCGCCTCTAACATCCTTCCCTGCATCTCTATCCTTCGACTTAATGAACTCTGAGAAGATTTCAGATGTATCACTCGTCTGGGGATCTAAATCAGGTAAAGAATGTGAAATACCATGTTGTGGAGGACGACCAATAGTTATCAGACCTGGTGGGACATTCAGCGACCGTTTAAAGTTGTATGCTTCCATTTCCCATCCTGGTGTGAACTTAGACGTCTATAAAAGTAAATAAGTATGCTTAATTAGCCTAAAGCTGTTAAATAAATTATTTTCAAGTATATTCACCTTGTCTTCTCTAAACGGGTATAGTGCCGTCAGAGATCTACGGCCTTCTTTGTAGTCTGAAGCTTTCAAAGTGCTTTCTATTTCCTCTTTTACAACTTTCTTTTTGGCCGTCTCTTTTGTGGCTGTTTTTGCGGTTGTTGTTTCGCTCTCCGTCTTAACTTTGCGTGGTCTTAATCTGTATTGAAAGAATGATTAGAAAAAGCAAAGAATAAGCAAAAGCTCTGTTGAAAGAAATTACGTACCTTTCCGTTTTGTTTTCCTCTTCTTCCTCCTCTTCGGACGCATCAGTGGACGATTTGTCTCCGGCTCGTGAGATTTTTCTCTGTTTCTTTTTTGTGCTATTTGTAGATTCCTTTTCGGTCTCGCTTTCAGGCATTTTTCTCTTTGAATCCTCAGATTTATTTGAATCTTTTCTCTTCAATGGACTCTTTTTGTTGCTTGTATTGGTCGTACACGTGTCAATTTTTCCTTTCTTGTCAGGTGTAATGTTTTGCACAATTTTATCATTTCGTAAGATTTTACTATTAGACAATTTCTTTTCAATCTCCAACTTCCTCTTCGACCTTGTCATTGTCTCTTCTTCCTGTAGTAATACCTTGAAATTTGATCCATCACCAAGATCTTTTAATTTCTTTGCATTTCTTTCTGTTGCTAATTTCTTAATTTTATCTTCTGTTGTCTCTTCTTCACTTGTTGATTCCGATGATTCATCTGAACTTTCGACAGTCTTCTTTTGTGCTTGAGATTCTTTGAGTTCTGACGTGGACTTTCTTGTACATCTACCAACTGATTTTGAGTCTGATGTTTTCTTATCATCATTAATTGACTTCTTCTTATCCTCATCTGAACTCGTCAAATCATCAAGCTTCACATGAACTTTTAAATTCTTACTTTTATGATGAGCTGCTTCATCGTCATAAATTTCACCTTCTTCAGCTGAATGTTCATCATCAGTTTTCTTTATACCAAGGTGCTCTCGTTTACGTAATCGTCTTACACGTTTTACACTATTTAATGATTTTCGTGTATCGGTTTCGCTTTCTGAACTACTTGGCCGTCCCAATCGTGCTGCATATTTTTGCTCAATAACTTGACGTTGTTTTTCTCGAAAATTTCTTGAAAGTTTTTCAGGCATGTTGTCATGCGTTATTGAATTTTTTATCTCGACTAGAGGTTTGTCCTCGTCACTCGACGAGTACTTTTCATTATTATCATTAATTGATTGTAGAATTTCTTTTGGAATTTCTGACAAATCATTTGCTGTTGTACCTGGCTGTTTTGCCATCATTTTTTCATCATTATTAATTAAATTCTTTGTTGCACTAAATGGTCGTTTCTTCTTAAGGCGCTTCCTATTACCAGTTTGTAGTTGTTGTACAAAGTCATTACATGCACTTCCCCAATCAAGTAAATCAAAACCAGATGTGGCACCTTGTTGGATATCTGATGTTGCTTTATTTGTATTATTATTATCAGCATTTAATGGCAATGGTGTATAACCTTTAAGTTCACCTTTTGTGCGGAATTGTCTTGGAGATAGATCATTCTTTGTATGATGTGGTTGGGCATGCTTAATATGCTCAACTTCTTCACACAATTCATTCTTCTTTAATTTTTGCATTTCTTTTAATTCCAAATTCGATTTTAATTTTTGAATTGTACTTTGTTCAGCACCACGGGCAATATTTCCATTACTACCGCTCACACTTGATGGCATTAAAATATTGTTTAAATGCTTTTGTGGTTCACCTTGATTTTCCGGTATTGGCCCAGGGGTGAGTTGTTCAACTTTGATGCTCATATCCTGAACTGGGTGAGATATTCTTGTGTGAATATGTGCTGGATATGAGACATCATCTGGGCGTTGAAGAAAATTCTGTTTCGGTGGTGGTTGTTGCTGTTGATGATGATAGAAGTTTCTGTCTGGTTCTCTTGAATAATATTTTTGACTCATACTTGGATCATTACGATGAATCATTTCGGCTTTTGGATTTGGATAGTAAGTTCCAGCTGGACTTTGATTATTATATGCCATTATTTCTGTTGATTTTATCACGTCTTTACGTGGAATTGGATAATGCTTATAAGCCGTATCGTTTGACGCTGAAACTTTATTAGGATAAGTCTCATGTCTAACATGTGTTGGTGGGCCAGCATTCATATTTGGTTCACGTCTATCATAAGCATGAGGAGGCATATTCGAGCTATATAATCTGGGTGGTTCCTCAACACGACTTTGTTTCGTAGCAATTGGATCATACATGTGTTGATTTGACATTTCATTGTGTCTCTTTCGTGGTGGTGATGTAATCGGCTGAAATTGTCTTGAATCTTGTTGATATGGAGGCTTTTGATCTAATTCCTTACGATTTCGTCCATAAAGAAGATTTTCAACATATTTACGGTCTCTTTCTCGCTCCAAATGGAGTGGATTTCTAGAATTAGATGGTTCAGATGGCATTCTCTCTGGCATTGCTGGCGCTGCCTTATTAATTACAGGATAAGGAATATTGTTCTGAGCCATTGATTGAGATGGATGATAGTTGCTCCTTTGCGGAAGTGGTTGAAAACTTTTTGGTGGATAATTATTTTCTGGTCTTGAGTTTTCGTACGAACGACGAACATGTTCAGGAATTGGAACTGCTGTATTTGATGTTACCATGTTACCTTCATAAATATTATTTGGTTTATGTCGATCGGGATTGTATTTGGGAATTGATGGAACTGGCGCATGCGGTCTGTCAGCATCAGAAGTTGGTTGCTGCTGTTTATAATCATAGAAATGATTTCTAGCATTTGTTGGAACCTGTGGTTCAAGAATTTTGCTAGCTATAGAGCTACGCTCAGTTTCCTGATCTTTTACGTAACGTACAGGAACTTCATGAACAGATCTTTCTACATTGTAATCTTGTGGACCCAATCGGGCTTGTTGTCGACAATCAGTTTTTGCCATGTTTCCAAAATTTGGTGTAAATTCTACTTTTAAGCCTAATTTTGATTCTTTTTTATAACGAAAGTCTGGATCACAACCGGTTGAATCTGCTTTAGTTTTAATTGTTTTTACAGACAAGTCTAAAGGCGATTCTCTTTTTACTTCCGCAAAAATCTTCGACTTAATAATACTTGAACTTGATGGAGTTGGTGTGCTTGATGGCGGTTCTGTTTTAATTTTTGGAATAATTGAAAGTTCAGGAATACTTTCTTGTCGTCTTGTCGGAATTGGCGAGTAAATCTTTGATGGCTCACTTATTCTTTTCTCTATTTTTAAGTCAGGCAGTATAATTGATGCTTCATTTTCAAGTCTTGGATATTGTGGACGTATTTCAGGCTGTCGTATACTAATATTTTCTGACAATGGTAGCTGTTGTGTAGGTGGAAGACGTGAAAGTTCTCTTTCTTGAGGCATAACATAATTAGATGATGATGGATGTCTGTATTGAGAATGTCTGTTGTCAGATGGTTCACGAATTGTTCGAATTTCAAGATCTTGCCTTAATGGGATACTTGATTGTGGAAGATCAATTGTCAATGGCTTTGTATCAATTGGAGAGTAGCTTGCAGGAATTTTAAGTCCTTGTTCTTGCATGTACATAGCATTTCTTTCAGCCTCAAATTTACGTGCAAAGTCTGGATACTTATGATGATAATAATTTTGACCTGGACTGTTGCTTTGCATTGGCGATGGTCTTTTTGGATCAATTGGTCGAGAACTTGTAGCTTCTGGATGTTTAAACATTTGGTGATTTAATTTCGGCGATGAATGATAAGGATAATGTGATAAAGGACTTTGAGATGGACTAATTGATGATTTTGATGGTCCAGCATGTGGATATAGTGATGGTGACATATTTGCTGGACTCATAGAATGCCGCGAACTTTGAGAAGCCATTATAGGCCAATTCTGTGGTGGATTCATCGGTGAACCACTATGCATGGACGGACTTTTCTGTTGCCGATGTGGAATCGGTGATGGTGTTTTATATTGCGGCATAAGTGGAGGATACTCATGTGATGAGTGACTTGATTGTGGAACTGGTGAGGTTGGATTCATTTTGATATTCATAGTCTCAGGTATAGCACTCCGAAGATAATTAGGTGGAAAATCCGGATATTGTTGTTGATACGCAAGTGGAGGTGGTTCATTAACCCGTCTTGCCGTATCTGGTGATTCTTTGGGTTGATTAAGTTTATAGTCACGAAAAAGGTCAGCAGAACGCCGCTCAGGAAATTCCTGTGTAGGCGTTTTTGCGTTATTTTCATTTTTAATCGTAATTGTCGTACCCTCTTGTCTTAATAGTTGTTCTTTTTGTTGTAATGAGAACTCATTACTTTGATGTTGTAGTTCTCTGTCTTTGTACGCATATGGATAATGAGCTGGATGTAATTTCCTGAGGTCATCATTTGAAGGAAATGGCTGTGATGTTCCTGGCATTTTCTTTTCACTCAATTGCAACATTTCATAATGCGATGAGCCACCAAGTAGTCGTTCTCGATTTTCATTCCAATTGGAACTAATAGATTCCTTTGTATTTGGAAGAAATTGATTTTTGTGAATTATATGAGCCATTGGTTCATCAATTAATTGCTGATTGTATATACTTCCGCTATCTCTCTTTGAACTTGGATAAGGTGATTTGCTATGTGCATTACTTTCTATATTTTGTTGCTGTTCATTGAGAACTTTTTGTGATGATATTGATGGTGGACGATAATCAATTTTATATGATGTTGAGGGTGCCATTGAAGCATTCGAGAGCGGCTTCAATTGTAAGTCACTAATGTAGTTATTTTTTCGAGCTATTTCAGGAAAATTTGATGGTGTAATTGGAACACTTGATGGTGGTGGTGGATTCTCTTGACCACCAAAACCTTTTGAGAAGTCTGGATGTCTCATTTGTAATTCTGGTGCACGTGACATTGTTGTGAAATCTGGATTTCTCACTTTTGGTGCTACACCAGAACTATTTGATGATGGTGGAAGAGGCTTTGTTCCTTGATTCGTAAGTGTATTTGTAGGACGACTAATTGATGGTGCAGTAAATATTTGCTTGGAGAAGTCTGGTATACCAACGTAAAGTGCATGACTACGTTTTATTGGAGGGACTGATTTGTCATCACGTTTCACACTCAAATCGAGCATTGCAGGGCCAGCCTTATCCTCAGTTTTAATTGTATTGCTAGTTGATGAGTCTCTAAAGTCAAGTCCCTCATTTTCTGTGTTCAGTTTTTGTTGAGACACTGCCATATTTGGTGAATTTGTTTTAAGATCAATTACATCATGTACAGACGAACTATTATCGATATCGTCTGATGGCTTCGGTGAAACTTTAACATCTTCGACTATTTTCTTCTCATTTTCTACATTTTTATTCGCTGGCTCTAAACTATCTATACTATTATCAGCACCATTTAATATTTCCTTATTATCAATTTTGTGTTGTTCGTTATTAATTGTTGACGTTGTCGTTGATGGAGTATTTCCATTATTTGATTTACAGCTACCTTTAAATTCTTCTATAAGTTTTTCTACGGATTTACTTGTCGAATTGCTATCACTTCCGTTACTACTATTGTTGCTATTGTTATTAATATTACTATTATTATTAAAGCTTGCATTCACATTGCCATTATTTTTAATGTATTTGTTCTTTGCAGCATCCAAACGACTATTATCGACAACGGTATTCTTTAGGGAATATAAAATCACTCTATCGAATAAACTCTCTCTATCTATCTCAATTTTATCATCACTACCACCAGGATTTCCAGTTTTCATACCTGGAAATGCTGACATATAGTTGCTATTTGTTTTATTATCATTATTATTCTTATTTTCTATTTCTACACTTTTCTTTTCATCACTTAATTCAGCACTATTTTCATTTGTTTTATCAACATCAAGCTTGCTATTCGAGGCTTCCTTATTCTCTGAATTAGTTTCATTAAATTTATTCTCTAACTCAGACTTATTATCTGTTGAATTTAATTGGATACTTTGCGGAACAACAACATTAGAATCATCTTTACTACTTTCATTCTTAATTGAATTTTGTTCATCAGATTTAGTCTCTGTTGATTGACTACTTTCATTGATTTTTGTTTCTTCTGGTTTCTCAATTTTATCACACTTTTCTTCACATTTTATTTGTTCTGTTTCTGTTTGTTGTGTCGTTTCATTGTCCCTCTCAGCTGTAGACTGCTGATCAGGCTCCATCTTAAGATGCACTTTTTCTGTAAATAGAGAATAAGAAGGAGAACATAAATATCATTGAATTATTAATATTATTGTGGGTGGTCAGGAAATGAAAAACATCAACACAACATAATGCAAACTTTTCTATGTAGTTTATGTTTAAACTACTTATCTATATGTGCAAATATGTTTATCTACATAACTCTTTCTACAGTAAACAAACTATTCGCTAACAAACTTTTGACTGTAGCTAAAAAATGTTATTTTACTTCCAACGGAGCAACGGAGAACATTTTTTCATTGGAAATTCGGGTCAAGTTGAATATCAAGAGAAATATTTAAAAGTATTTATTTAAAACTACAGTCACAGACATTAAAATTAGGGATTTCATTACAATTGCATTCGAAGAAATTGTGAATTGCTGCAAATGACTTGTAAATTGACTGTAAAAACTGTTTATTTAAATTATTGAATGTCAATGTTTCCAAGCTAATACGTAATAAATGACGATTGTGTAATAACAATAAATAATAAAACTTAATGATGTTTACACTTCAAATTCTTGAATGAGACTAACATTTCGCGTGGCTTGCACTTATGATCATTTGAATGCAATAAAACCGTTAAAATATTCTTTCAATTCAATGAAAATATTTAAAGTCAAAGATTGCTTTGTTTGTTAGAAAACAATGAATTTTCAACACGAATAGGAAATTTCCCAAAAACTTCCCCTAATTTTAAAGAATTTAAATTCCCGTCGTCATATTTTTGCGACAAAAAGAGAAATAAAAAGAGAAACTTTAAAAAGTATAATCACAAAAATGTGAAAGTTACACTCACTATTCACTGGCTTTTTTTCTCTTATGAAAGCAGATTAAAGTGGAAGCCGTAATAGTAATTATTATGAAATATATGAGTGCAAAAAGCAATAATATGCAACACATGAAAAACAATTTTACACTATACACGAACATATTTACTTGTGAATAATTATGTCTATTTTTTTAGTATGCGATAAAGTGTTCGTCGCTTCCTCAATCGAGAACTATCAAAAAGCATGTAAAATTGAATAATTTGATAATCAATTAGTAAACAACATGAGACATGCGATAAAATGTAAATGTCAATCAGTGTATATACGAAACAGCCACAAAAAAAATAAACTATTTTTATTTATAAAACTAACAACCTTTTTTTTCGCATACACAAAAAGAATATTTAATTCGACTCGCATGCTATAAAGAAGAGAGAATAGAAAGAGCTACAAAAGAAAATGCGAAAAAAAAAATCTTTCTAGGTCAGTTATGAAATGAAGTGAATTACGACGAAAATAAACTTGTAAAGTGATAGGAAGAAATAAAAGATTTCGTTGTATTCCAAAAAAAGACAATAAAAGTGGCAAATTAAACTTAATCGATAAAGACTAGTTACTTTGTTGTTCGTGTTTATTAGTTCAGTGGTGGGCAGAATGTGTGCTGCGGCACAATACCGTATGTAGGGTGCGGAACCGTAAGACGCGTAAGGTTTTAATCGAGGCATAGCGACAAGGCGGTTTAGACGCCATCTGAGAGAGGCCATGGATCACAATTGAACTGAACGGCCTGTTGTGTCACCAAAATTTCCCACGATACACAAATTGCCCACCACTGCATTTGTTCGACTATAACAAATTAATTAGTTTAATAATGTATATGATAAAGTTTTTAATGCTTAATCTCAGACACGACAGAATATTTAAATCGGCTTTAATGATTACGAGAATTAACACCGAAAAAAAAGGTAAAATAAATTAGTGTTAAAGTCTTTACATTTGATTAGATTGCACTTTCATTTCCAGACTAATTAGTAAATTTATGCAAATTAGCATGGCTTTTTGATTGAATTTGCTTCGTTTTGTTTCTTTTCTTTCACATTTAATCGGCACCTGCTATGCATAATAATAATGGATCATAAAACTGGATATGAATGGAATTTTCTCGGCATCTTGGAATATTCACTAGATTTCTGGATTAGTCATCGTGATGTTTGGATTTTCAAGATGCTTATTGGATGGCTGAATAGCTTCAAACTTGTAATATTCCCAATGAAATGTTTATAAACAGTTACTCGATACACTGCACTCAATACTTTTAATTATTTTAAATAGTTTCACTACTTTTATATAATCAAATGTGGGAACTCGATTAATTAATCATGTTACAGGCTCATTATAAATTATTGATATACGTCGATAAAAGGGGAATCGAGTTATTTAATTTCAATCAATCATATCCGATGTACACTAATTATTTTTCATAATATTTCAATGAAAAAACTATTGAATATGTGTATCAAATTGCACATAGCTGTTGTCATTTAATCACTTTACTTCCACAATGTTCTTTTGCACAAAAACAAGATTTTCCATTTACATGTCATAACGTTCATTTGAGATTTGAATAATATTTATTATACGTAGTTGAAAACCCCTTTTCATACAAATCTTCAGTTTGTTTTTGAACTCCAAAGAATAAACATCATTTTAAAGTAGTTTTAATTAAACTATATCTAGCACAATAACAAAAGCACATAAATACAATTGAAATAGTCATCACAACATTGTAGATTTTTACTTAATCCTCCTCGTAGATGATGAAATAATCGAAAGGATCTTAAGGGCACAATTATGACACATTAACTTCATCCATCACTCATTAAACATGATATTTAATCAATCAATTGACAAGAGCAAGGATAGCAATTGTAAAAGTTTATTTAACAATTTTGTCAAATGGTTTGAGGCTCAGACGAGAAACTTTGAAGAACTGATAGAAAGTTCACGACGACGATAAAAATTTCGCAGACAGTTTTTTTATGCACGCAGCTATACAAAAAAGAGGAGATGAAAAAAACGTAAAAAATTGTGAAGAAGAACAACAGAGAAGAAGTGGCAAGAAGAGCTATTAGAATATGTAGATTGAAATATAGTAAGTGGATATTCACACAGAATCGGGGAATTCGATTGGAATGAACTATACTATAATGAGTTCGCATGATAATCCATGAACAGCACAAACCGGTTAATCGATTATAAATCCGAACACAGTCTGTCGTGATTCTGACTTTCTACTTGATTCAGAGTCACGCCGGCCTCTGGCTTGATCCAGAATCCAAAGTAACACTGATACGTGATTGTGAATCGAATAACCAACTTATGCTATTCCGAATCCTGAGATCCTGACATAACTTTCATGTGCTTTTCAAAAACGTACATTAAGAAACTTATCAAGCTAGACTCATAAACACCAATCCCCAATTCTATTATCAAATGATTTCCTCGAGCAAGAACGTCACGAGGACATAAGTGTAAAGCGAAAAGACCTCGAAAAGTTTTTATTAAAAGCTAACTTGAAAGCAAAAGTGGTTTTGAGTGCGTTTTGTCTGTCTATCGTCTTTACATTTGATCTCCTTCAAAATTTTATAGACTTTTTGTCTGTCAAATCTCCCATTGAGTGATCATATTGTGGGTTGATCATTTATGATGTCTAATGCATGTTTAGGGTTGGGGCAGGTTGGAATTGGTTGAGCTATTTGGCATTTCAGGAGGACTAAGAAGCTCTTCGAATGATCTGATATGAGAAGGGATGTAAGAGCTATCCAGATCAGCATTAATTGACCAAGTGGACAGTGTAATTAGAACTAAGCAATACCAACAAGTTGGCAGTCACATGAGAGTCACTAAGAGACTACTTGTATATCGATCAAGCTAGCTATACTCCTTACAGCTCTAGTTCGCTGTGGGTGTCTATTCTCTATTCTCTGTGTAACTTCACATACGAACGAATCTCATCATTTTGATCAAATAAAACCTTGAGCTTTAAAAGTCGCTCATTGCCACCCGTCCATAAGAAGAATTTTAAAATATTTCAACTTGACAACACAGAATCCTCTCGTTAAGAAAGAAGAACACCAGCGAAGGTTGTATGGATACATAGATATAGAGTGTATAGCTTTGAATCGTGAATCAGAACAAGGACGAGTTGGTAGAGATGTACCGTTTCTCATGAGATGACTTCGACAATAAGAAAAAAGTGGATTGAGATGGAAGAGAAATAGTTCATGGACAAAGATTTGTTAACAAAAAGTACATGGAATTTATATATGGCACATTGTAAAGGTCATTTTATGTAATGAACAAAAATTTTTATCCATGACTTGAATATCCCTCATTTTAAATTGAGCTATTGAGACTGAACAGACGACAGAAACAGCCATAAACTTGAAATATATTCCACCGAAGCACTTCCAATAGACAATTTGGATAATTAATTAAAATTTCTTTATAATCTCACATTAAAGATTCATTTGAGGAAGAATAGCTGAGCTGCTGAATGAGGAAATTCTTGCTTCTTCTTACAAACTTTTTTTTTACTTCTGCTTTGTTTATAAAAACAATTTGAATTTCACAGAAAACAAAGGAAGAAAATATTATGTATGTGAAATGAATACTTCTTTCTCTTTTTTTATATATTTCTGTAATGGCACGGATGAATATATCAATTTTCACAAGCGAGGTTTTCTATACGAAGGCTATGATAATACTGAGCGACAATAAACTTTCTCTCGCTCTCGAAAAAAAAAATATACAGCAAGCAGTCGTCGTTTGATACACAACAAAAAATTGTTGAATGAGAAGTTTTAAGAAAGTACGCATGCGTACATTGTTGTAGACAAGAAATGAAATTTAGCAAAAAAAGGACGAAGTCTAATGAGAAGAAATGAAGGAGAGAGCGAGGAAATTGGTAATTTGATCCTTGAACTAAATTGCAAAATATAAAAAAAAGTTCCACACTGTAAAATGCAATTTAAAACACCCACATGCATACAGCAGCAGCAGCAGCGAAGAGACATTCCGACGTTTTATTAGACTAATTTTGCTTCCTTCTCAATCTCATGTACGATACTCTCTCTCTTTTTCTCTCTGTTCATGCATATTTGAAAACAATAACAAGGAAAAAAGAAGTTTGTGCTTTAAAAAAGTTTGTTGAATGTGCTTTTCTCTCCCTTTACATTATCCTTAATGAAGCGACCAAATATTCACACTCTGTTGAGTACTCTTAGTCGATGTAAAAAACTTTTGCATGCTATTCAATGTCTTTAATTGCTCGGTCGTTTTCAGTACTTTATTCATGGTCATTCATTTTGGAAGAGAACAGACGTCAGTAGGAATGTCATCGTTAGTGACCCGTTAAAGTGCATTTGATAATTTAGTTGCATGGATGTGTGACTTTATGGACTGCTTTTTAATGTGGATGATGTCTTTATGGATTTGGGGATTTATTACGTATGGTATGTGAATTGTGGTTCTAAGAGGAACCTGGAGGATCTGAAGTCTTTGGGGACGTTTTCCGATTTCCCGCGCTCCCGCGCTCCCGTCTCCCTTCCACCTTCCCTTCATAAGAGCGTTACGTAATAAGTGAACGATCCCTTTGAGATTGAGTAATTGGACCAATGTTGGGCAGTCTGTATGTTGCGATACACTAGTACATCGTATACCGAGCGTAGAACCGTATACAATGTACGGTTTCGGTCGACGCTTAGGTGTGCCGTGACATACAGTATACCCATCACTGAGTTACACAAATGCTTCTATAGCTAGAAAGTTCCTTGATTTCCACCTAAAGACAGATCTCTCAATCAATACAAAGAATGCTGTCGATATGACAACGATTTGAACTGCAATTTAATAGTATTGTACTTTTGAGATTCCGTACAGAAATTCCTTCACGTAAAGAATCTTAAAACTATTATGTCTTTGTTCCGTAACCGACTTTATCCTCAAAGACTTCATTTTGTGAGCTTCTTTAATTGAAATTTATGTAATTCAGGCATAAACTCCCAAGATAGGACCACAAAAAATTGTGAATAAAAATAAATGAGAAAAGGATGAGGTGGAAGTACATAAATAAACCCCTCAGCTCCCAGCGACACAAAGTGTAAATAAAGATATAGCTTCTTTACCAAGAAGATAAACATACATATTAATAAATTTATATTCTAAACAAAAGACCATTTTGGGGAGGATGTCAATGACAAGAACATGCTTCATTCACTTTATAGATATACTTTTTTGTGTATATTCGGTATATTCGGTATTTTTAGCGAATTTCTGACGCGAAATGTGCAAGCATTATTAAATTACACAGAAAGAAAATAAAAGAAATAAGTTCAAGGATTGACCTTGAAGATTGAATATCTTTGTGTGTGTCTGCATGTTGTTTGTTCTGCTCATTTAAAGCGGTTTGGTTTTATTGATCTTTTATTTTGGATTCTTTAAATCAGGGATAGGCAATCTTTTAGTTTTGGAGGCACAACTTGGTGGTAAGGCTCGATCAAAACCTCACAATATGTACGGTTCTTGGTATTTCCATATATCCGCGCCAGCTACTGTGTCATGGCACTCAGGTTGTTCACACCTGCTTTGAATAACCAGAACAGGACACATAATACGATTAATGGTATTTTTGGTTGCAATTACCGTGCCGCGGCATACAGGTTGTCCATCTCTGCTTTGAATATCCGAAACTGCACACGACATAGGGTTCATGGTACTTCCAACAATTTATTGAAGATAATTAGGAAGTCATGTCACACAGGTTACCCATCCCTGCCTCAAATATTCTTTTGTATTCTCGCTTGTGCTCGACAAACAGATAAAAAATTTGTGGATCAAGAAGAAGTTCTTTAAAAATGTGCAATCAAAATTCTCCTACCTTGTTTTTACGGTTTTTGTGGACGTATAAATTGATAAAACAATTATGATAAAGCCATAAAAAATATATATACGAGGAGAATAGCAGGAGTGAAAAAGGAAGAAGAAAAAAAACCGCAAAATGATTGCACAGCCACATACAGAATATTTTATACTATAAATTGCGGCCATGAACCATCACACATAACCATATGCGACACAATTTGCACTGAGTACTGATAAAAAAGAATTAAATATTGTGCTTATTAATTCCATATTTGAATGAATTCCGTGTTTCATGTCAGCATATCATCACACACATTGTGTTCCTTTATCGTAAATAATTATTAAGTTAATTGTGAAAGAAGAGGAGAAAAATAATAATAAAATGTAAGTAAGTAGCAGGTCATTGACATTTTCTCATGCTCAACTCAATCCACTCTTTTCCCCGCATCTACTGCCATATCGCTCTAATTCTTTTCTCCTCACACCTCATAATTATTGCGTCTTTTTTTCCTTTCTTTCTCCCATTTCGTTTCTGTCAGAACAAAAAATAATGCTCGGATCGCATAAAAAAAGCTTTTGGCATTCGATTGTAAAGAATTTATTTTTTTGAGTTCTATTTTTAGGTCCTTTTTTATGTACAATACAAATGAAATGTTTTTGGTCGATCAATTTTTCCTCATTACTGGATCATGAGTTCGTTTACTAATGACGTCTGGTGTTTAATGGAAATGGAATATTAGCTGATGAGTTCGTTGAGCCAGTGTGGAACTAATGTGAAGCTACGTCTAGTGTTTAATGGAAATGGAATATTAGCTGACATATGTAGAGCTACATTACACTCAGTGACCACAATGAGCCAGTGTGGAACAGACTGTGATTGGTTAGCCGCTTGTGAAGCTATACCTAACATCATCATGAGTATGCGTACAAAATTGAGTATGCTCAATTATAATGATAGAGTACACTGATGGGAATGCTTATTTAATTGAATATACTCATTGTCTGTTTGGGTACAAGCATGTCATTATCATGCCATAAAATGTCAACTTTATAGCTAGACATATGGTCGACTATTCACAGTCTGTTCCACTCGGGAAGTTTACTTAGCTTTAGTATCGAAATGTGCTTGTCCGAGTGAAACTAGGTTTGATATGGCAGTCATTCTAAGCCTTACGGAGTTTTGAATACATTTTATTCCGGATGGATTCTGAACTGGAAGATAGCATTGCATTTGGAATTGGTAATTGCCAGGCGGAAGCCAGATTTAGGAGTCTCTAAGGAAGGTTATAGATTGCAATTGATCTGTTCCTCAAGCGAAATAGGTAAATAAGGATTCTGAACGAATTTCATTGACTACTTTGTAGTTACTTGGGTTGCTGAACATCAAAGCTTGAAAATAACTAGAAAATTGTATGGAATCTAATGGATATTATTGGAATTTTTCATATGAAGCTTTAGCAAGCTTTGAACTATATTTAACATGATGTGGTACTGTTGGACGTACTTTTTATCATTTAATAGAATATCGTCTAGACTCTAGAGCTGTACAACACTCCAAACATGTAAAAAAGTGAGTGAAGTCACTTGTGAACAACCCTTCACTTCTGTATCTTGTGCTCAATTTGAAGAAAATATTTTGAATAGCTATAATGAAAGGAAAATGAATGAGTAGAGAAAATGCAGTCAATGATGAAATATCTCCTCTATAAAATGTAAATTTTTCAAAGAAATAAAAAAAAAATTTGCAAATATTTTCTCTTTTTTGCTGTTTTTTCCTTTCCTATGTCTATAAATAACTCATCGTTCGTCTCTTTTCACTCTCTTATCGCCTAAAATTCTCATTTCAATTTCAAATTCCTTCCACAAATTTGTGATACATATTTTCGTCACATATATTTCTTGGTAAATAAATTTGTCAAAAAAGATACGCAACATTAGAGGTTCTGAGTGCTGCTTGCATACATGGATCTATTTATACATCGGAAATACCATGAATAGAGTGAACAAAAAATGTCACAAAGCACTTATCAAACATTTCCAAAAATACATTTTCGTGCCAGTATTTAAGATTAACTCAGCATACATGCTGATATGAGGTTCTATTTGTTTGTGTCACGTGACAACGCTAAATATTCATCATCTAAAATTATAACTGATAACATTTGACTTACATTTCGGTATCATACGCATAAACACAACAAGTCAGCAGCTATCAATGCCTTAATAAGTACACAGAAATCGATCTCAATTTTCGTGCATGCGGAAACCCCTAAAGAGCATGTAAATTGAAAAAATTCCGATACAAGATGAGGGAGGTCTGTGTGCCGAATTCGATAGAATTAATGACCTTTTTTTTCTTTGCTAGGTAATTCCGTGTATTCATATTTATTTCATTCCCTATATCCATTTAAATTGTGATCCAATAAATGTTGTTTAAATTATAGGAGAAAAATTGAGTTCAATATAAACAATTTATCTACTTTAAATAAACCAGTTGCTTTTTTTACCTAGATTGTAAAAAAGTCAGTATCCGAAAATTGTATGGCGTGGTGAGTCAAATGTAGGTGGAGAAGAAACAGTGTTTGATTGCGTAGAAAATTGAAAAATAATTGAATTCAGTTTGACCTCAGCGAATATACAATGAAAAATTCCATGAACCTTTTTTTCCGATGAATAGAGTTACTGACTACATAGCCATTGGTTTATTATCCTTGTTACGAATACACAAAATCTATGGCAATGAACTCTTAACAACTATCTGTCTCATTTCCTTTCCTTTCTTTTGTGTATGCTCCGTATAAAGTGCGCCAAATAAAAAGCTTCTTTTTCCATCACTTCTCTCTCTTTCTGACAGAACCTGACTGACACTTTTATTACTCAATAGAAGATGAATATAAGGAAAGAGATTACATGCACATCAGTCACGACCCCTTTGTTCCTTATCACATCCATACACTGTCTAATATTATGTTTGTTTGATTATAAACATTCATGCACATTCGGATGCTCTTAAAAGCACTTCTTTTTTACTTGGTAATTTTGAGATCTTTACAGGTCTCATTTTACATATTCAAATCGCATGTGAATGGTGTCAGTATTAATGGCAGAATGATGAACAGGTTTAAAAGAATGAGAAGAACGGTAGGGAATGAGTAAAACATTTATGCTATCGATCATACTGCGAATTTCATAACTTTTCAATTTATAATTGTGAACTCTATTTATAATTTCTTAATTAACATTCAGTCTTCTTAGAAAATCGTATGAAAATACAGTCTATAAATATTTTTGTTTTATTTTAGCTTGCAGCAAGCTTTTCTTGGAGATAAAGTTCGTTAAAATAGAAATAAATTTGTTATTTCAAGCTGAATTGCTGAGTTTTAACGGTCTTTTTCAATTCAAAAAATCTGTTAAAGTTTGCAGCTACTTCAAGTGTAAGCTAACTTCAAGTGTATTGAATTTTCAGTGTTAATTTTCAAGTGAAATCAAAGTTTATTTAAATAATCATCAAAATACACAAATCAGAGCTTTAAATGGATCAACAGCCTCAACCACAACTTTAACAGATCCATCAGTATCAAAACCTCGTCACAAAATCCAGAACAAACATTTCTACGGAAAAAATTCGAAGGTAAGTCCTCAAATTTAGATATATTGTAATGTAATCTTCATCACAATTCTCTTGAGATGTTCTTCTTTATGCCCCAATTCCTTTCCATGACAGTTAAATGAATATTTTAATGTTTAGTGAAAAAAAGAAGATACAATTCTAGATCTCATATAAAGTTCAAGGAGATTTCAAAGATTTACGCATGCTATGATGTAAATTTGATAAAATAATTTAAATTCAAATAAATATTTTTTGGCAAGTCAATTAAAATTTAATTATAAAATGACTTTTACGATGTTGTCATATTTAAAGTAAAACGCTTAACCTCCCCCTGTCGTCACAGTGACATAACAACCACAGAAATATTCTTAATTCCGTCTCCGCATTTCTCCAACATGACTTACTTTTCTGACATTAATTATTTATAGTATGATTCAGCTATAATGCTTAAGTGCTACATACAAAAACAACTGAATCTTTATTTTGATGAGATCTAAGACATGGCAATTGTTTACATGCCGACGGAACGAAAGTTAAACGATGGCAAACGACTTGAGGAGAGGAAAATAAAAAAAAGTTTTGTTTTCTTTTACATGCAACGATTATAAATATACAGCAACTTAAACTAACATTGTCATGTTAGGCTTAGTATAAAATACAGTCAGATGTGTGTAAATAGCAATAATAACAACAATTGTCAATGCATTATACATTTATTTTTATGACCAGACGCTCGGACATTTGAAGAATTCATTCATATGGAAAATAATTTTTATACTTGATGATCCTTACGACCTTGAATGACTACATAAAATTAATTTATAGTTTCAATGACCTTTCTATTAGTTTCGTACATGCAATTTGCATTCCGACAAGTACTTCATCAAATTTTTAATCGCAATAACTATTATGAGCTATTGGATTGTCGAATAAATTAAATGGAAGTGAAAAAAGAATCTATATACGTAAATGTGGCATGAAATAATTTGATTAAAAAAAAGTATGAAATGTGAACTCCGCACACACAACGAAATTTCATACAAAGTTTGTGAATTATTTATGTCTTTCCTGTCGATTTTTTTCGCTTGCAATTTTTTTCTTGCTCAGCTGTACATTCATCAAATTTCCTTTTTGTTTATAGTCAGCGCGTGTATTTTAGTAAATATTCAAATCCTAATGTGACCTACTTTACGATCTTATATTGTAAGTTTGTTGTTAAGTAGCATAATTTATTATGTTGTCGAGTGTTTTCTTTGATTATTTTGCCTGTATTGTATGATTCGACCTTCAGAGATTAATTTTGCGTAATGTTAGTCATCAACTTTTGCATGAAATTAAAAGTTATGATGTGGAAAGCAAGAGAGAATAATGCCACATGAGAACTACTTTGCATAAACATAAATTTCTCAGTTAAGTTGGTATTATTATTCATATGGTGATGGCAGGGTTGTTAATTAAGAGTTTTGGGCTGGTTAGGATCATAATTAAGTAGCCTCGCTGTATTAACGACTAGCCAAGGAGAAGCCCTGATTGCAATGTTAGTGCAGATGATGTCTAATCTAGATTAACGTCAATTAGTCAATATTAAGAATGTTGAGTAGGACAGAAGGCTAGCAACTCATCATTTTTTGGTTTAAACGAGTTCTAACTTTATCAAGAACTAGTCCGAAAAGCACATGGCGTAGAAATGGCCAAAAATCTGGCACTAGGCTGACTTGACCCAACCTTGAGGCTGGATTTCATCGAATCTAACCTAAAACTAGATTTTTTCTAGTTTGGCGCCTGATTTTCGGCCATTTAAACGCCGTGCCCCTTTCAAGTCAGTCTTTGTCCAGATTATGTCTTATTTTGTCAACCAGTCAGCTTACAACACTGCCTGTAACATTTCCCATTGAGAATTTTTTAAGGCATAAATTTCAAATTTAAATGTTTTCGTAACTTTAGTTTGACTTTAAATTCCAAATTCAAATTCCATCCGAATACTCATTTATTATTAAGATTATTATTGTTTGTTTTTATATATTTCCAATCGTCGAATGAATTGAAATTCAAATTGTACTGGAACTAAAAATGGGCACAATAATTTTTTTGCGTAAAATGTTATACAATTCAATTCCTATCCAACTGCTTCTTGTTTGATAATTTTTTATTTTTTTGTATTATTTTGCTCAATAATCGATGGTTGCTTTGAACGAGGAAAAAGTCATAAACTTTTTTGAATAAATTGATTAAATTAATGGGCTATTTTGGGAAAATGAATTCAACGAATTTGTAGCCTAGGGTCATTACTCTACATTTATTATGTACAAATTATATAGCATGATTCTTAAGTAAAATGCGGAACAAGATTAATAATTGACAGCATAAACATGAATATCCAAAAAAGAACGAACCCGTTTGACATGAAATAGAATTAAAATCGAAATATATATAAAGAATATTTTTATGTGTCAATGACCTTGACGGGGGAATACATGCATGGGAATTAAGTGCTATTTCTATGTGTAAATGTACACAAAAATAAATATTTTTTTTCTCTATCCACCCACACTAATACACGCTCACTTACAATACATGATGAGTTCACATATTTTTACAATAAAATTGATAAAGTAATGTGGATGTACATAAAGCTTGTATTTTTTTTCCTTCAATCTTATTCACTCACTTGATCAGCTTATACGAAAAAATGAAATAAATTTTCGCTTGTAAACACAAAAAATATAAACTAAATAGAAGGGAAGGAAGACACTGGCATGATGAATGTTCTACTCAAATAACGATAGTCTTGTACAAGGTCAACATTCCAAACCGATATTGTGAAAAATTACAAATGTCAGGAGTGTAAACAAATACAATGATAGCGGAGCAATAATTCATGAGAAAAAAAAAATGCAATTCTTTATTTTATTATTTATCATGTAGCTGCTTTTTTTATCCGCAGAAACTTTTCGGCGCCTCGTCTCATGAAAATGAAGTTCTAGTTAATTTTCATCATGAAACTTTGTTATTGAGGTTATGTTCTTTTTTTGAGATTTAATCAGACAAAAACTACTCATTCCTATCGAGTCACTGAAGCGCATTTTTGCCCCAGAGATCAGTAATTGATTAATAAGTTAGTTTTTCGAAAAACAAACGAATTTTTATGATTCGAATCATTTAACTGTTAAATACAATTCAAATTTTGTTCGGAAAACACTCTAAAACATTGAAAAACGCTGTAAACAATTGAAAACACTGTAAAAGCATCAAAGAACACTGAGAAAGTATTGAAGAACAGCACAAAAGCATTGAAGAACAATGTAAAACATTGAAAACCAATGCTTTTGTTTACAAAAATGAATAATTGTTAATTATCGTATTTCTGCGTTGATTTGACACTTTTAAATGCCATTTGGATCAATAACTGCATAAAGCTGATCTATTTCTTGACTGCCAGCCAAACAAAGTGGATTATGACCCTAAACAAGTTTCAAAAATGCGCTAAAAACGAGATTTATCCAGTCCCATCTACAATTCAGGATTTCTCATTGAGTATGCAAATCTACCCACGCAAAAAACTATCAGATTGACCCGCCAAAATATTTAAATCACTTTATGACCCATTAAAAAACCAACGTAGAACTAAACGATGCATTAAATATCCAAAAATTTAAATAAATGCGATATTTTTTATAGTTTCCAGTCATAAGTTGAACAATAAACCATAAATGACTCACAATACAAGTTTCTTAAAGGTTATTTGGCTAGCATTTTGATTCCATAGATTAAGTCATTCTCGGTATGGTCTGTGAAATTGAATGCTATAAGCATAAACCATCCAAACGTGTGATTTTTATTCATTTATTTCATTTTTTTGTGCTCTTTCTATCTAATAAATGATGACATATCAAAATAAGAATTGAGGTTAACCAACTCGAAATAAAAAAAAAAGTAAAGCAAAAAAAGATTTTTTTTATGTCAGTAAATAAACTATCTCCGACACAAGACCACAAAAAAAGTTCGTCCATGTCTGTGTTAGTTAATCTAATATTCTTATCATCATTTTTTTTCTGCCTTATATATTGTGTGACACACATAAAAATTTTATACATTGTGTACCTTGTTGGGGGATTCAAAGACGTATAGGCATGTTAATTATTAAAAAATTCCTACTCGTGGGGTCAATTTCAATGTTTTGGTCACCTATTGGCCTATTTAGAGATTTTGTTTTGTGTCACATGACACATCGATCCTGGACATCAATACTTAATGACCCCCAACAATCATTGTAATTATGTACAATGTATGATTGCTGTAAAATATTAAGTATGCCGTACACAACATCTTCTCCGACGGCATGTGAGTTATTTGACGTAAAACAGAATTTTAAGGCATTTTAAACAAATTTTTTGTTTGGATTTCTCAATTATTTGTGTACAGTCTGATGAAAATTTACAGAATCATTGCATTTAATCTTTATTGATCAGTTTGGGATCAGCTGTAGGTGTGTTTACTTTGACCTCTTCGTCTTCTTTTTGTTATTCCAAAAAACATATTAGCTCGCTTGATTCCGAAAGTAAAAACATATATTAAAGCGGATATACTCATTGATTTGGACCAGTTTCGTGTGTGAAGCAGTCTTAAAGTCTGAAATCTCACACATTTACGTTAATATTTGGGATGAATTTTTAACATAGACAGAAGAAAAACAATAAAAAAAAATTCTACATGCTTGAAGAAATTTTTGAGAATTGAATGTATATGATGTAGGTGGATACACAAGCGATTTTTGGTCTGAAATATCTTTCGTCAAATTGCAATACAGACATAGGCGTTTTCACTACGACTCGCGTGCTTGATGTCAATAGAATTTGCTCATTGATTGATTTTTTTTTATTCATTATAAGACCGATTAAACGATAATCAAAGTCGAATTCAAGGCTCTCCATTCAAATATGCTTCTGAATGAAAATGTTTACGTTTTTTTGCCAGATAAGTGAATCTAATACGATATTATGCTATGTTGACATGATCATCTTTGAAGGTGGAGGTATTGGAATGTGAAGGTAATGAAAGGGAATGAAATCAACTAGAAGTGTAGATTGATTTTTATTTTAATTGATTATTCTATCGTGTTAAGGTCTACTATGGAATATCATATCCAAGCAAATCAAGGTAATCGCAAGGACATTGCTCCGGGGAAAGCAAGACACATCGTGGTGCTCGGGATAATGGTTTGTAAGTTAGATTCTTGCCACTTGCTTATTAAGGAATATCGGTCATTTGTAGTTTAAATTAGATTTAAATGAAACACAGTTGTTTACCCCGTTTTATATAAAGATTCAGTCTGTATTTGAACTTCAAAGAATAAACATCGATATTATTATTGTATAAAAGAAACGATATCTTAGTGTAAGACTGGATCGTAGGCACAAGCAGATCAGCTTTATCTAGACAACCCTGCTCACAGCCTGTTCTGTTAATCTGTTAATTTATCTATCTCAACTTAAAGAAAAACCCGTTGAAGCTATCAAATCCAAATCTCCATAATGAGTTATTGGATGCAGCTCAACAACCTATCATTAACTCCCTACACATTAGCGTAAAAAATTAAAAATTAATTCATTGTAAAGCTGTTATATAAATTTATATTTTTTATAATGAATCTCGATTAAAAAAGGCCATAACTTACATGATTGCGTGAGGAATATTAAAGGAGAATTGTGTGAGAAGAGAAAGAAGCAATAATGAAGATCCATTAACGACGTACAGACAAAAAAAAGAGACTAAATGCTAAAAATTATTGCCAGAAGAAGAAGTGGAATTAAAATAAACATTGACAATTTACAGATACACAAAAAGTCATGAAATGTAAAATTGCGTAATATAGGCAATAGCCTTGAGAGATAAATATCGAGGATATCAAATTTTAAGTTAAGATTTACAGCAAATTATGACAAAAATCTGCCAGCTATTAATATATTTTGTTTCAAGTGACTAACAGAAGCACAAAATCGATAAGCAGCCAAATGAAAACACGTGCCTTTGAAATAAATAGAAAAACTTTTTCATACTACGTGATAAAGTTGATTAAACTCTTTTTTCTCAATTGTTTTGTACCGTCGATTTAAAATATTTTGTCGTCCAACAATTCTTTGGATCGATGATTTTAATATTGTTCAAGACAGTTTGTGGTTTGGGGTGAATTTTTGGGCGTTAATAGGAGTGTAAAGTGATTAGTCATACTTAGCAGGAGAAGTGAACTTTCCAGCAACTAGAGCTCAAAATTGACTCAATCAACTTCGTTTAAAGCTCGATATGACTCGTTCATCTTCGTTTAAAGCTCGATATAATTCGTTCATCTTCGTATAAAGCTCGGCTTCACTCGGTCAACTTCGTTCAAAGCTCGATTTCACTCGATCAACTTCGTTAAAGCTCGATTTGATTCTGAGCTCAGCCAATCATCTTTCATCAACTTGTTTCGAGCAGCTATCAAACCCTGGAATTCAGATCACATCCTTATAGGACAAAGCTGTCAAGAAGTTTCTCAGAAGCTTGGCAGAATGCCAACTTAAACTATTGATCTGCTTCAGAAATATGATCTGATGTGGCTTTACATGCCCGAGTTGACAGGACTGATTTATGTCGACTAATATCGTATACATGTTCTTGCTGAAATGCAAGTTGCATGCTCGATGTCGTCAACAGAAGTAGACATGCTACTAGTCAAGTAAAAACTTTGTCCACTCGGGTTTGAACTTTCAAACTGCAACTTTAGGGACGTCAGTAGAGTCATGATTTTAGAATTAAAGTAAATATGTCAGCTTTTTATGGAATTTCACAGTTTAACACGAGACAGTCATAAAACATCAAGCAACACGACACATATAGCTTTTTATTTCCTAATCTTAAATAATGATAAAGATGTAGAAAATGTCTCGATAAAAAATGCATAGCATGAATTCTTTTTACTCTCTGTCTCTCATTCCTTCTTCATATTAAATGAGTGCAAAAAATAAAACATTTTCATGCAACTTGCGGAAAAGTGAATTGAGGTCAATACTTTATTGACATTTTTTTGTTCACCGTGGCTTATGTAAACATTCTGTTATTTGAACTGAATTGCCGACCGCCGAAATCAATATGCATTACTTAATAATGTTTGAAACTTTATTGTGGCTTTTTTTTGAGGAAATTTCCCTTACAGCATGTTAAGCTATAAGTTTTGACACATGACTAATCCACAAACTGACACTCTATGTCACAGCACTAAAGCATTATTCTCATAACAAGATCACCAAACATGTTTTAATGACAAGGTTCAAACTTTTGTCGACCTTAAATAATGCAGCATCATAGCTTGTAATTTAGTAAAACATTAATTACTGCATTCAATGTTTTTTCTGTGCTGTTCTGCTCATTCTCTAAGTCGATAAATTACTTTATAACATGAGTTAACCATAGTTGCCAGTTTTATATACTTTAAGTGTTGTTAGCTATGAATTGAAGTAAAGTTGCGGTCATGTCATGGTGATAGAGTTTGATGGAAGACTGACTTTATACTTTTCCGGACTTGGATCATTAAGTCATTAAGTTATTGCGCTCTGTAATTGACACTCAATGATTCTGTTACTTAAATAGACTTAAAGATCTTTTCGTACATTTAATGGATATCCAAGACGAGTTTCTTAATTCACTTGCGTTTGTCAAAATTTAATTTTCATAGAAATCACCAATTCAAGACACGGAAGTTCATGTGATGTTGAAAATTCAATTTTTATTTTAGACAGATTTTAAGATATTTTTTTCTTGTTTCGTGACGAGTGCAAAATAAATTAAAATTGAGTTTATTTTACACCTGTATGGATGGACGTATTTGACATAGTCATGATAAGATGAAAGGCAGTTGAGATGTAGGGTGTGTCTAGTTTACATAAAATTAGTTATAATTTGAATTTTTAATTTATTTTAGAATAAATTAGAAGTTTTAGGAGAAATTTAGGCAGAATCTAACTTATTTGAGTCATTTAAGTACGTCAAGTTGCCGCAATGATACCACAGTGGTGCGCAACCTTTTATTCTTCACGGCACACCTTGGTGGTGAGCGTCAACCAAAACCCTACACTATGTACGGTTCATGGCGACTCACTAGTATGCCGTGGCACTCAAGTTGCTCACCACTGTGTTGTCAGGAAGGAAGCAATCGGAGAAATGACAATAAATCTGATCTCAAGCCAGTCTGAGTCTGGTATGAAACCAAATTAGTCAGTATAAAGCCTTCTTAGTCACCCTAACCTCACCACGTGCTTTCTCCATATATTCCAGTACAGATCAGACATCATTAATGAACAAATCTAAGGAAAATCCCCATATTTCACTCATCTCTTTACTAAAAATGACACCATGACTTATAATAAGAATTCAAAGAATAATTTATGACGCAATAAATTTCATGATAATGACAATCCATAAACCTTATCGAATTTCGGACATTTTACCTAATTAGTCGTTTTGCTTTGGTTGTCAATTTTAAAAACAAATGTCTTGCTGTACATTGTAACATTGTAAATTGTAAGCAGCATAAATAAACGCAATTATCTCACTTAATCTTTATGGTAAGACTAGAAAGTTAGACGTAGCGACGGTGATTTCAGCACGTAGAAGCAAATAAAGGATTTTCCAAAATTTAAGATTGGATTATTTTAGTGGCTGCACAAATTGTCGTACAAAGTCACAATGTTTGCTGTGTCAAAACTTAAGCCTAATTAGAAATAAATTTTGTGGTATTATGAAGAGACAAGACTTGATGTCAGCCACGTGTAATAGAAAATGATTGAAATTGAGAGCATGTTATGCAGGCATAATCGGAATCAATAGGATTATGTCTACAAGAGAATTTATGGTATTAAATTGGCAACAAGATGCAGTGTGAATATGGTAATAAGTGCTAATAAAGTAAATAGCAATACCCCCCTTCTATAGTGCCTACATTGCAACATAAGCACATTCATGCTTCTCGCAAAAATATGCTGATTCCGAAAACTTTTTTCAATATTCAATGAGTGCACTCGTGTCGCAGATATTTAAATGGATAGAATAATTTTATTTATACACAATTAAATCCATTCATTTGTGAATTTATTTGTTCAGGGTATATCCAATATTGCTTGCTACGCAGATGAACTCCAATCAGGATGAACATGTAGGCGAAAATAATAATAAAGCATATTTTTTTGAAGAATTGCTGCCAAAAAAAAAATAATTTTAAGAGCACGTTTTGAGGATTGTCAGAAAACTCACTACGTCTATAGCTACATGCTATATGTCTATCAACAAAAGTGCTCAAGGTTTGAGTGTTATTGTTGTCGTTTTTCAACAAACTTTCACTAAATTTACATTGAAAATTTCAAACCAATTTTGTCGGACTGAATATTATCACTAAATGGACGGATAATTTGGTCAACCTTGCCCTATTTTGAACGACAAAATCGTGAGCCTTTAACATATAATGAAATGCAAACAATTTTCTGAAATGTCACATGTGCTGTGGGGGTTCGTTCTGTTGGTACGGTTGATTATGGATGGGATTTATCAATCAGAGCATCTTTTGGCACTTCGAAATGGAGGAGGGAGAAGGGGATGTGGTTGATTGGTACTCTTTGACTAGCATCGATGTAGGTGAGAGGGAGCAGGTGCTATATGACTCTTTAGAAGACTGACGCACTTGTCTGCAAGCTTTTCAATTCAAAAAGCAAGTCCTACAACCAGCTGCAACTCATGATTCATCAAAACACACCATTGACGTCATTTAAGCTTTCCCCCCAAAATTATGAACAAATAAATTTAATTTTTGGTTTAAAAAAATGAAAACTTTTATAATCTGATAAATTACCACGGAACAGCATATTCATTAGCAATCGAAAAAGCACATGCCAATTTTCAGGTTGTTTGAATTGAGGTAATTTTCATGCATGACATCACACACACTCATGAAAAGGCCAGGCGAACACTGACGACACTAATTTGAATTTATTGTGCAAGAGCAATTATTAAGTTGCAAATGAAAAAATTGGGCACTTTTTTTTAAACTTTAAATGAAGTTTCTCTGTCAATTAGCATCACAGCTCACTCAAATGTCCATTTTTTTACTGCTGCTGCTAAGTAATGAACATATAAATCCAATGTGGTTTTTCTTTACTTTTGTGACTATATGATGAGCTTATTTGTATGTATGTACGGGTATGTACGTCTATACACATGAGAGGGAGAGATAAATAAATGGAAAAAAATGTTAAAAGTCTCTGTGGCTGATTGAGATACTTTAGCGCATTTTTCTTAATGATCAAAGATTTGATTTGAAAAATAACGATCAAATTGTTTTTGAAAATTAACGGTCATAATAATTTCAAATTGTTGAGTCTTAAATTCCAAGTGTTTTTTCATATCAGAGTTAAAAATAGATAATTATAGCATATTCTCATTGTTTAAAGCTAGCAAATCAATCAACAAGTCATTAACTCGATGGCAAAGACACAATGTTTCAATCTCGAACTCTCTACGATCTCTAATTATTGAGATCTTTTACCTAACCCAGCCAGTCAAACAAAGTGAACCAAAAAGCTTGTTTTATTCGCAATAAAAGTAAATAAACTGCAAATTTATTGCCTTTGCCATAGTAATTTTTCCTCTTCTTGTTCTCTTCTGTCTCATGATGCTGATGTTTTATTGAATCGCATTGATAAGATCGTGTAAATAAATGATTTTTCTTTTCCATTTAGTCAGCACTCTCTGTGTTTTGCGTGATTAAAAATTTCTTTTCTTATTGCTTAAGAAGAAATAAAAATAAAAAAATATGAAAAAAGTGAATTGCGCGATCTTTTTTTCTGGCAACGTCGCAAATGCGAAAATGAATTTCTTTCTTGCTTTCGGCGTCCGATGTCTGATGACCTTCGATTGCCCATTAACAGAGTTTTTTTTTTTTTTTGAAAAAAAGTGATCAGTTCTTTCTTATGAATACATAAATTGGACAACTTTATAACTCAATCCATGACTTTTTTGTACACTAAAATGCTTGTGCTGAAGATTCTTTTAATCAATCGTATTTGAAAAAAATACTAAGCAAATATTTAACAAAATAATACAAACTCATTTATCTGTGGTCGTGACTCAAATATATTTTATGTACTATAAATTGTGTTGAAATTTACCGCGCAAGATTTTTTTTTGTTCATTTTATGTATTCAGGCTTTGCGGTCTATTTTCATGTTTTATTTAACTCTTTTTTTTTCGGCTAATTGCTTATAATTCTAAAATTCAGATGCGCCGTTTATATGTGAGCCTTAGATACATACAATAAGATTATATCCGTCCAATTTCTTATGAATTTTAAATGACTAACTCAATGTGGCACCACAGCACAATCACACATGTGAGATGTTGCCAAATTTCGTTAGTTTCTGACTGTCTATTTGAATTTCAACCCAAATAAAATAAGTGATTCATAAATTTACCGAACTAGTCGATAAAGGAAGAGGAATAACATGAAGCCCCAATTGGAGAATCTGCTCAGAATTATAAAGAAGATGTCTTTGTCAACATTTGTCTTGTCATTAAGTTTTATAGATAATTGAAGAATTGGACGGAATGCATTTCGATTATTTTTAGCAATTAATCTGAAGGATATGATGTCTCTTGAATAATAATTGAGTTCTTGAATGTCAATACTTTGATTCTGGCGAGAAACTTGAACTCAAAAAGCTTTCGGAAGTGTCAGTAGATCAAGTTGAAAAGAATCAGTAAATTTACATAAGATTTGCACAAAAAAGAATTACCGGAATCACCTAAAAACCATAAAGATCAAGATTACATTCTCATTCCTAAATCCAATTGCTTCTTTTCGTCTACAGCTAGACCAAAAGAGAAACACAAAAAAACTCAGACATATCAAATCACATAAAAGCATGCCAAACCAGCAAAAAAAACAATAGTAACATAAATTACGAAACAGTGGAGAATTAAATCTACATAAAATCTCATTAAACTGTATGCTTCCATTCTATTCAAGCTCTTTTCTCTCTCTCTCTCCTCATTCTTTCTATTGTTGTTGAACATTACTTTTATGAATCGCGGAATTTCCGAACCGTTTGTTTTTGAGTACTCAAATTTTCAACTTCAGCAATAGAAATGAAATAAAAAAAAAAGCTTGTAAAAATGCAATTGCTTATATACAGTGGGATACACGGCCGCTAACTAAATGTAAATTGAAGGTCAATGATAATTACCTTGTGCAATATATAGCGTGGATCAATTTCCATTATTTGTACTCAGAGCACGAAGTTGATTCGCATTTTGTACATAAAAATCGACTCGATTCCATATAAAGCTCGACTTCGAGCTATTTACGAGTATTTAATTGAGAGATCTTGATGATTATCAATTAGGAATGGACAGGATCAACAATGAGAATGTTGAAGGAATAGATTAATATGATTCACGTCCTATTCATACACTTATTTACTAAGGAAGTGAGTCATTAAGCAAGGCACATCTGTATCGTATTATTTTTTTCTAAATTTGATGTGATGTTGTCATCACTTTACTCGACTTTATCCTTGATATTTTTGCGTGACACACGAGAAGCACAGTTATTCTTCGATTAATGCATTTTGCGAATTTCATTTTGTTTATTTACAAACATTTTCTGTTTTTTGCTTGACTGATAAAATTGATAAGCTATATGAGAAGCAGCACGAGTGTTATAAATTCTATCATTGAATTGCTTACGGTGTAATAAATATGAATTAATGATAATTGAAAAGGTTTTGCTCTTTTAAAGATTATTGCTTTATGGCTGAAAATTATTACAAAATTCATTAATTAAATTTTGTTTCTTAGACTTCGGATAGACATTTAGGATTAATTTTAGAGGCTAATTCATGAGACTAAAGGGTATCGTAACTTGCCTTCCTAGAATTCAGGTTAACAACTTCAATCGACTTCTTAAAAAAACTCTTAATTTGTTATTACACAATAGTTTTACTCACAATAAGCACAGAAAATAATCAGCCAATATTATTAATCTCGCAGCAACCCATTCATGTCGAAACTGTTCTTAAATTCCAAACCCATGTAATTCTTTACATGCCCGAGACAATGTAGTTTAATTAAAACGACTTCCTTACGGATTAATAGTTTTACAATGTTGTTTATTCTTCGAAGTTCAAAAACTGACTGAACTTTTGTATGAAAAGGGGTTTTCAACTATGTAAAATAAATATTATTCAAATCTCAAATGAACGTTATAATGTTTTTGATTTAGACTCTTGTAATGTCTGTCGCTCGGGAATACTCAACAAAGTAGCACATTAAATTCAGTCTAGTGAGTCTTAATTAACAAAATTTTTCTATGACTTCAAAAATGTCAACAAAATAAAAATCTTAAAAAAAAATTAATTAAAACATTTCATGGGAATCTTTTTGGACATGAAATTTACGTCATATCATGGTAAATTTGTCACACACAAATACCAGGCGTTCAAAAATAAAAACAAGAGAGAAAAAGAAAGATATTGACGACAGTAATCATAGCTCCGTACTCAGCAAGAGGTTTCTTTTTATGCTTTTTTGTCTTCTTTTCTCTTTCTCCTTTTCTTTCTATCTTCTCTATTTCTGCTGTGCATTCCTTCAAGTGTGTACAGTATAACAGTTTTATGCTGGTGTTCTTTTCTCTATTCTATTTTCTTTTCTTGTTTCTTATATATTTATAGAAAGAACTAAAGTTTGCGACAGTATGATTTTACGAAGCATAAAAAAATAAAGGGAAAGAGGAAAAAAAGAACTAAAAAAAAAGTCATCTGTTTCGTTTTTAAATGAAGAAAAATATAAGGCGGAGGAGAAAGAAGCCAGAAAAAGTGACCTGCGAGAAGCAACAGTATGGCAACAAATGTACAATGAATGGTTTTTTAAGGCAAGGGAAACATTTTTACATAATACTTTGGACAATAAGTAAGTAAATAAGTTCCTTATCAATTCTTATGTCTTCCGTGTGTACGGATTTAAAGAGCGACATGAAAATGAAGTTGAAGTCTTTTTTTGGCTCTTTTTAAAATCACCTTCTTGTAACTTTTAAGGCGATAGCAAAGTATTGAATAACATTGACCCTTTCCGCAATACTTTTGGCATTTAATACCAGACATTTATGTTGATTGTTGTCTGCTTGTTTGCTTGTTCCAGGACAAGTTTCAAATAACGCAAAAAAGAGATGAATCTCAAGCAGTAAAGTGACAAAACAATATCAATATCATCTTTTATAGACAAGAATTTATCCCATGGAAAGAATTCGAGCCATTATCCTTATATTAAATTCCATTTCTATTGTCAAATCTATATATATGTATGGTATGATGTCGAAAGTCTTCAAACTTTTTTTTTTATATATTTTTTGACAACAAATATGCATGAAGCCATTTGCTCAACCCACATCAGAAGCAAAAAAAAAGAGATATAGAGAGTAAAATTTCAATCAATGTCAGGTATGTAATTGTTTGATTTGTGAATATCAAGTGGAGTCATTTTGAATTTTTATGATTCTAAATTTAAATTTCCTGTAAGCAATACGTGAATTCAGGCTGTTATGAACATAAATAACGTAAGAAAAGTGTGTTATGCCTGATTAAACTAGAAATGAGATAAATTTCAATAATAACGTATAAAAAATATTTGAAATTTCTAGAAATTTATTCTTAGTTTTACGCCCTTTCTGTTTTGGTCAATATTTTCAGTTTCGTTTCATAATTTAAACAGTAAAGATCATTAAAACAATTATTCGACGTATTTTATAGCTAAAGTAGAATAGATAGATTCCCGATACAACTAAAACAGTAACATTTTACGAGATACTGCAGAGATTTTTATTGCCCATAGACTGCGTAAGACTTAGATAATTATAAACAAAAATTATCGAAATAAACCTCTTTACTAAGTATAAATTTCATATCTTATTGTGTGAATGACATCCATGACATTCTTAAATTTCACTCATTAGTCAGCCACTTAAGCTCATAAGAAAAATTACGAAATCAAAAAAGGGAATTTTCATCGCCCTACTCAAAAAAATTATCAGAAAATGCATTTCTTTAATGAATCGAGTTATTTTATTATTTCGCTCATTCCATTTCATCCGATCTTTCTCAACGCACTTCACCAAAAAAAATATATATAATAATAAAGAAAATATACACATTGAAATGTGAAACGAGGTCAAACACATTTTTAAAAAGAAAGAAAAAAATTTTTTTTTATATATTCGATGCTTTTAGACTTTTGTACGCTCGCTTGCTTTACAAAAAAAAATATATATTTTTTCTTCTTTTCGTATATTTTTTCGCTTTGTCGAAACTAGTTTTCGATTTCATGTTCACGTTCAGTGAAGACTTGAATTCAGAAGTGCTATATCAAGGAATTAAATGATGTTGTTGGTGTAAAATGTCTCAAAAAAATAAAGTTCCAACTGGCAACAATAAAGATTTTTCTTATTCGACTATGTAAAAATTTTCTTCCTTCTCTGTCTCATTTTTTTTTTTGTGTCATGAATGAACAGTTGATGACGATGATTGAATCGCGAAATATAACTTTGACTCTGAAGATCGTCTCTCACTCACTTGCTTAAAAATGAGCTCTTATTAGTGCTAAGAAGAATTGAAAAAGTCATCACCACTCTATTCGTGGTAATACATACGATTTAAGGCATGCTTGAAAATTTGGCAACGCAGCATTCTTTACGACCAACTCAAACGCAACATTGTAAACATAGTCGATTCTCGTCTCGCATGTCACTTGTTTTAAATTATTTTCTTAGTCTGGAGAAAATTGTCAGAAATTCCCACTTTTTTTGCTTTGCCTGACTTAACATCTAACTTTTTGTGCCTTTAAAATATGTAAATTGGATTAATCCTTTTGATGTAAACATTAATTAAAATTATACTTTATCATTATATCTAATTCGTAGAAGTAATAAGAATATAGTCATCGCCCACAATACTTATCAATCGCTTACATTGCAAAATTGATAACAAGCAAGCTTTTCAGGCTGTTTTCCTTAATTTTAATGTTTATTCTCAGAAATTTATGTTTTTTTCTTGGTACACAAAAAGTTTTATCATATTTTTCTTGGAATGTCTTTAAGCTCTTTTCAATTTATTTAAGCTTAATGATGTTCCACCAATTAGGGAATCCATAACAACATCCAATTGTTGATATGGGATTAATAAAGTTTACTAATGATTTGATTTTTCTGAAAATCTTTTAGAATTTTCCAGAATTGCTTAGAATTCAGGCAGTTTTCAGCAATAAATTCACGTTGTAAAATTGTGAGCATCAACATAACTGGTCTAATTTAATTTCCATACCTATAACACACGACATAGACAAATGACGTCACGTCGTCTTGTTGTCATGTTTATGAGAATGAGAACCTTGGATGATAATTTTGAAATTAAACAATCTCGTTCTCTACTATTCTCATTTAGTGATTTATTTTCCAACGAAACTCGATTTTTTTATATTCCACATTGATTTCTTATCGCTGTTTGTATTTGAAGCAGTGAACTTGTACTAACTTTGAAAATTTTTCAATTGTGTGACGCATTTTGACTAGGTGCAAATATTTATTGATACGTAATTTTGAGAATTACATTATCGTGTGTAATATTTTAGTTATATCGATGATTTTGGGGATTTTCTTACTAACTATTAGGTTAATAATCACTTAGTATACTCAACTGCAAGTAACTAAACTTTTAATTTTACGAAATGTAAACTTTACTGCTTAAAATTCAATGAAAAACTGAATTTTTCCACAACAAGGGGAATAACAACTAGAAAGGGGGATAACAGCTTGAAAGGGCATTAACAACTAACGATTACTGCTTAGATAATTCAAATTTAAATCGACCGTTAAACCGTAAGATTGATACTAACTTAAAATCAAAGAAATCTGATGAAATCAAGTAAAATCTCAAACTGAAATCCAGACAATCCATAGTCTATTTTTAAACGTATCTCAGTTTTTTAAGTGAAATTGCACTTTTTTGGAGAGCTGAAAGGAATTAAAGTGTAGCGTCTTACACAATCAAAAATGTATAAAGCCAGAGGAGTAGAACGAGTAGAAAAAAAAGGCAGAATAAAAAGTTATTCTATGTGAGAATTCTAAATTTAACGAAAATGAAACGAGTTTTCTTCTTTATTATTTTTTCGGTGAATAAGACTTATGCTGAGTATCGAAATCATTTTTGTTTGTTCACTCTTAAAACTTTTTTTTGCTTTTGCTTTGCCTTAGGATTCTAAATAAATATTAATATTGACAATTATCGTTGTATTCGCAATAATTTTGGATATGAGACTTGTGAATGTTGATTTCGGAGATCGAAGTTGGCTGGGAATTTGGATGAAAAAGTCTACATTTAAGATTTGAGTCAACATCCAGCTCTGGATGATTTCAAAGGGTTGCCAACACGTTTGAGACTCAAAAGACAGTGCAGGAAATGAAAAGTATTACTTATTTAAGTGAAAATTTTTTGAAATAAAACAAAAGCGAATGAAAGAAAAAGTTTTTTTAACGCTTCCGCATTTATTTAAGACAAGCACAAGGCAAGCGTCGAAGCAAATAATTGGAAGCAATTTCTTCCTTAATAAGTTGCATTATAAACTCAATCAAATGAGCGATGAAGTGTTTTTATTTCGTTAAAAACAACAAAAATAAACATTTGAGAAGATGAAAGTTATGAGCCGATTCCTCTCTCGAAATCATTTGCTGTGCACAGCTTACAATGAAGAAGCAGAAAACACGTGCGCGTGTGTGTTTGTAGAGCACATTCATCAGTAAAATATTTTATTATCAATCTTTTTATTTTGTTTGTTTGAGTCTAGAGATAGAAAAAAAGAGTGACCGTAAATTATGCACATTTGTTCATTTGGATTACGTCCAAGATAATATATAAATCAATTTAATACAGACATTGCTCACATCAGATTTTTCGACTGATCATATGAATTACACACATATTAAGCTTACAAAATTGTCGTGAGGAAATTAAGTAATGATTGATAGTCATGTGTGAAACTGCAATTTGTACATGTATGCGTTTTGCATTATGTGAAGCTTGAAAATTCACATCCATTCGATAATGAACGACAAAATAAATAACACACGGCGGAGTAGGAGAGAGAGACAATGCAAGTGATACATTTACGCGGAGATACCAAAAAAAAATGCGACACTTTATGTGTATTTTTATCAGGCAGAAACAGGTGAAGTGGAACGCGATAAGGAATGTCTTGAAGAAAAAAAAAATAAAAATAAATAACAAAATATGTTGAGACGACTGTTTTGAAATATTGTGAAACAGCAAGTTCAATAAATTAAGCTTATCATCAAAAAAAAATAAAAAAAGAATTGCAGAAAATGGGTTTGTTGAACTTTCAAGCTTCAATCTACTTTTCTTTTCCTTTCATTTCGGTAAAATGAATTAATTAAAATAATGTAGATTCTCGCATCTACATTTAAAAAAAATTTAAACGCAAATAGAAGTTAATTATGTAGTCATGAATCATGTTCTGTGTCAAAGAGAATAAATAAGTTTGTCTGAAACTTTACTGCGTTTTGGGGATGGTGTCTCAGTTGGGGTTCGTGCCATACCTCTTTGTGTTAATCATGTCTTTCTTTTTTGGATGTCTTGCTGTTGTCTTTGAGCTGACACAGTGGTGCGCAACCTGTGTGCCATGACACATGTGTGTTTCGCAAGAAAATTTTGGATGTGTCATGAACCGTAAGCTGTATGTCGTTTTGATAGAGGCTTACCAACAAGGTGTGCCGCGGAACATAAGTTTTCTCGGCACTGAGTTGAGTAGTTACAACTTTCGCCATGCAGTGCTGTCCAAACTCGATACAAAATTCGAATCAACCTCGAGATGTGTTTGAGTCACAGATAGCCATATGACATGCGGTTCTTTGCGTCACATTCCATTTTCAAAAATATTTGGCGACACACTAGTGTGCCACGACACGTTGATGTGTCACGCCACACAGTCTCGACAACACTGTAGCAATGGAACACAAAAAACGAAAGAAGATGAGAACTTCTTATTATTTGCAACCTGATTTCTCCAGGAAATGAATTCAGAAATATCAAGTGACCTAAAAAACACAGAATATGCCCTTAATTTGACCTAAAAGCCTCAATTCTCTTTTTGCTAGTCAAAAATTACATGAAATTGTGTATTTTATTGGAACATCAGCATCATTAGCAGTTCTACATTACTCAATAAAATAGGAAATATTTTTGCATAACAAACAGTCAGTACGTCCCACCATCGAAATTCCTAATTAACATTACCACCAGTAATTATCAGTACAGGACCAACGTAATCATTTAGAAATGGAAGAAGCATGACCTTTCATGAAAAATAATTTAATTTACTTAGGCTTCAGTCACCCACCTAAGAAAAACTGTTATCATATTTCGATATTAGTTATTTTTTAATTCTGTAGAATTGAGCAGCGAGGAAGAGTAGGTAGCAGGAGGCAACTGTGCATTTTTTTTCTGTCATGACCTTTGTCAATGTATTGATAAAGTTAAAATAACGTTTGGTGCTAAAAATAGCAATCTCATCATTCTACAAGCATAAATATAGACGCTTTTACCGCCCACGAAAGGGTCGATTCCAACTCCTCACATCCTAGCAGCTTTTATGGGTTCAGTATTATGAGAACGATAAGCTAATTTTGTTCTTGCTGCTGTGAGTGTTGACAGTTTATAGAAATAATAAATATTAAATAAACGTTTCAGAGGAGATTTCTTGTTGAAGGCATTGACAATAGCACAATAAGATATTCTTTCAATTTTTTAATGGAGTGTCATTCATTATATTGTGACATGAGGAACAACAGCGGTTATTAATAACTTTAAAGGGGGTCATTTGGGTGTGACGTAATGTTTAGAAGTTGTTGTTATTGGATGTTTGTTGCGAAATATGAATGAGAAGTTGGAAAAGTTAGAATATTATTCTGTCTGGCATTTCGGAAGTGACCGTTATTTTCAAATTTGAACATTAAAAAACCGTTGGAAATTTCAAAATGAAACTGACCGTTAGAAGTTCATGTCGAAATTAATTTCGAAGTAATTTAGAATATTCGAAATTAAATTCTAAGAATTTAAAATCAATTTCGAATTAATTCAAAGTATTCGAAACTAAATTCAATGCATTCGAATCTAATTTTGACAATACTCGAAACTAATTTCGAATTATTCGAACTAAAATGATGCAAACTCTAATCCAATCAATAACTAATCCCATAAATATAGAAAAGATCGATTAAGTCACTGAACTAGTCAGCAACACATCAAATATCAAATTTATCTAACATGTAATGCACATAAAAGAGTGAATAAAAATAAACCGTAATTAATGAATGCTGAGTTGACCTTTTCATTAATAATTACATGGCCTCCCCCATAGTGAGTGAAAGTCATCATCGGGATTTTATAATATTATGTATGCATATAGAGTGAAATATGTTCACATATAAATGTCGTTTTTTATGGCTCACCTTGTGTGAATTTTAATAAAATTTGAATTTTTTCGTGTTTCTTTCGAAAATGAAGAAGTGAAAAAAATTGTTTTGTTTTTGTTTTTGTTTTACTATTTCTTTCTTGTATGCTATTTGCAATTGAAATTTCCGCTACTATTATTGTATTGTATTCCAATGTCTATCCAGTTTCTCTCTGTTATAATGACGAATAAGACATAAACTTTCTTGCGTAATCCATTGCACTTTTGTGTATGTTTTCTTGTTTTGTTTATATTGTTTATTCACAAATAATTTTTTGTTTATTTCACTTATAAATTAGTTATAGTACACTATATGTGGGTATATATCAAGTTCTCATGATTTCACTCTCAAGAATTTGTAAATCTATCAACTAATAATTAACATTTTCTTCTTCTTTTTCTATAAGTTATGATGATCATAGCATATCATGTCTAATTCTATTGCAAATCGATTGTTTTTTAGGTCTTCCTATATCTATTTTTAACTTAGCACTTTACAATGTTATGTTGGATGTAAACAATCAGCATAAAAGCTTCAGCACTTCCACTTTCTGCTTCCAACACGATTAACTGTAGTTCAAAATGTTTTCTTGCGTTATTTAACTCTGATTATATGCTCAGAATACGTATACATTGAAGATGAAGAAGAAAATTAACTTTTTATATCCGTTAAATGCTCAGGAAACTTGATGGTTTATGTTTTGTTCTCATTCACTACACATGAATACACAACATACACACAACTCGAGACATAAAGATACACTTCACATATAATACACTTGATTCCAACAGTATCGTCACTCTGTTAATTAACTTGTCTTGAATTTTTGAATCTGAAATTGAATAAAAATAGAAAAATATTAATAAAAAGTTATCAGCAGCGGCAGAAATGTAAAGTGAAGAAAAAAAATTGAGTTCAGAAGTGATAATGGCAACATTTAGACATTAACACGAATTCAAAGCTTCATTTTATTCACTTGTTGACCCCAAAAAAAATTGTGAGTGAAGTATTGTGTACTCATAGTGCAAAATGTTATTATTCGTGACAGTAGGAAGGGTTTGTTATTTTTTCCTCTATTTTTATGTCTCTCACTCACTCACTCATTGAATATATATGGAAATGTGCTGTTGAATCCGCTTTTGTCTATTTTTTTCTTTCATTTCCAACAAAAAGTCAAATGAATGGATTTTATTTGATTTTCTAGTTATAAACAATCTATGAGCTTTAGAATTTACAGCTGGATGTAGTTAAACCTTCTAATGACATGTTCAAACAGTGCTTATCACACATTATAAGTGGGTTATTACTGTTTTGGATTTGAGATCCAGATAAATTTTCTATTAATCACTAGATTAGAGTTTTGGAAGTGATTCTAACGTCCGTCGTACTCAAAATAATCTTTAAAATATGGCAACAAGCTTTAAATGCTTCTTTTGTAGCTTTAAATACTTAATTTGTATCCCAAAAGTACAAAATTTGAAGATTAACCTCAAAAATTTTCAAACTTCCAGATCAATAATAAACAAATTAGCATATAAATATCCTTAGCCTCATTAGGACATGAAATTAGACATGCATGCATCAATTATTGACTGAAATCTCATGTTTTGATTTGATTTTGTTCCTCTCTGTTTGTTTTATTGTTTCAAAATATATTTTATGCATGGAAAATTTGTTGTTCTTGCAATTTTGCATGGTTGAATAATGCGGCAGCTTATATACAGAACCATTAAAGTCTTATGGAAACTAAAAATAAAGAACTCGCAGTTTAACTTGAACTTCTAGTGAATATAGGTCATGTTTGCTGTGTGCTTATCATGCAATTAATTCAACTATATCGGCAATTTTACGCTCATCGAAGGTGAGTTAAGGCATAGACAAAGATAAACTCATAAAGACATTAGTCCTTGCCATCCTCATTCATCATGTCATGATCTCATTATACAGTCAATAATGTTTGTGTATTCATCCTCCTTTTTTCAAACCTTTTATGACCATAAAAACAATTTTTCAGCATTCTTTTTTGTGGTCTGATTATTGTATTTACTTTGACCTAAATTTTCGTTCCATGTCAATGTGTGCATGTATATACATAATAAATAAATGTATTTTATTGCCTGTAATTATGCTTTCTTTTGGATTCTCTTCTCTGTGATGTCTCACAGATGGACATACAAAAAGCGACGATGAAATGAAAAATTGGGACATTTGATTGAATATTCATATATGCGTACGTAATCGATTTCACTTTCCTATGGATATACATACACTCAGTCTTTATACATTAATTCGATTGATGTTAGTTTTTGTGGTTTTTTTTTCAAGTCATTTTCTTTCTTTGTTGAATTAATGAATAAAGGGGGGTTGATGACAAGTGATGTCTAGCATACTGTATGGTCTGGCATAAATCGGATGGAATAACATACTTGAGTGAATAACATGATATAATGTGTAGTTAACAACTAGACCTTTGATCGACTAATGGCATTTTCTCGGAAATTTACCGTAAAATTTGGTATTGGTCGACCTTAGGTCTAGTAATATCTAGACATTATGTCAAGTTGTCGACTAGGGATACAGCAACAAGTTCCTTGAAAAACACTTTGCTTGATCAATGTTAAGGCAGATCCAGAACTAAGAATTATATGTGTCACAAGGCTAATCATGATGTTCGCCAATGAATCTTCCTCAAATTAACACCTGCTTCATAGTGAAATTCGAAGGATCCTGTTCCGATTGAGCAGGCTAAGATGAGCTGGACAGGCTATTAGAAGACCTCTAGAAGCTTCATTAAATAAGGTCTTTAAATTCGACCTTGTAGACGGTAAAAGAGCTCGTGGTCGACCAACTAACTCTTGAAAGGAAGCTATCGATAGAGACAGTATTGGAAATTGACAGACGGAAGCCAGCAATAGAGCCAACTTTAAGCGCCATCTAAGGCAAGCCATGAATCACAATAGATCTATCCAACCAGCAAAGTAGGTAACTAAACATGATCCAAGCAACTCAATTCCTCTACCTGCTTAAAAATTGAACAGCACATGTTAACAACTCCCCAAACAACTCATCATGTAGGACCTTTGTTATGTTTGTTGTTGTTATTGCATTCTTCATTAATGACCTCGCAGGTAAACTATTCCCACGAAACTATTTAGGTAAAGCCAGTCGAAAATCTAATTAGTAAATACAGTCACGATTCCAGTCATTTCTTAAGGATTTTAAAATTCAAAACTATGTTCGACAAAAAGATTAAAAATGATAATAAAAACGCCCAATGCATTTTATTTTGCGTTATTTTGTAAATTGATGCTTATTCAAAACAAGACGAGAATCTCTCTGACTGCTTCTTCTAATACATAAGCACATTGCCGCAAACTATTAAATGCTAATTTTTCAACGTTATTAAATTCACATTAATTTGAGTCTTTTTTCTCACTCTCTTACAAAATTTTTGTGTGTGTTAGTCACATACAGCCACAGACATGCTCATATAAAACTATACAAGTTTCATATTGGAAGCCTCAAGCATGACCTTCATTATAAAAATAAAAAAAAAATTGCAAAACGCGGTAAAAAAAATTGTATTTTGCATGTGTATTATGTACTTTTGCTTTGTTCATGTGACTGTATTGACTAACAGCTCACAAACTCAGGAGAGGAAAATAAGCAATAAGAAAAAACTTCGCAAAGTCTTTTCGACGCTACACAAAAAAATCTTATATTTGGTGCTTCAAGTAGCGAATTTTATCGAGTGGAATCATATTTTGTGCATGAAATTCTCACACTATTGAGATTATAGCTTCTTTATATATATTTGGGACAGAAGATGAGAAGGAAGGAGATCGCTAAATGCAGGAATACTGAAAATGACTTCAGTCGCTCATGTAATTTATGACACAATTTATGCAAAGATTGCGAATAATTTTCACAATTGTGTATGGCAGGGGTGGGCAACCTTTGGGTCGTGACACACCAGGATATGCCATGATCCGCATACTGGGTGCGGTTTCGATCAAGGTTAACTACTAAGGTGTGCCGAGAGAATTAAAAGAATGGCCAAAAATGCCATGATGGTTTCGATCAGCGCTTATGACCAAAATATCCCAAAAATAAAATATTGTCCACAACTGCCATGGTTGGCAACCTGTGTGTCGCGGCACACTAGATAGTGCCAGAAACCGTATATCGTGTACGGTTTCAATCGAGGCTTACCATCATTGTGTGCTCAAATATAAAAGAAGACATGTGCCAAGATGGGCAACCTGTCTTCCGCGGTACATTAAGAAATGTCAAGAACCATACAACGTGTACGGTTTCGATCGACGCCAATTACTAAGGTGTGCCGGAACAAAAAGATTGCCCACACTGCTATATGATAATACGTCGACGTTTGTTTTTGTATGTCTACACATAATGCTGCAACATAATTGATGATATCATATGGATTTATGTTTTTTATGGATTTATATGAGAATTTGACTCGAGGGATTCGATTTGTGAGTGTTTACGGTCGATTTTTATCAGATTTAGTTCAAAATACATAAGAATGTTATCGATGGTTATGAGCTTGTTTTACGTGAGGGATATCAAAAAACCGAACACAAAAATAAAAATTGAGGTCAAGTGATACATACATAACCTCAATAAATGGCTTGAAATATTAATGGCATTTTTGCTTCAAAAACCAAGATAAATGCTTTAAAAAATGTTTTTAAAAAATTAATGAGCACTGAGCATTCCCATACTCAATCATGAACCTGAGCTGACATTATTAATCACCAAAAGAGTCTCATCTTTATTACACAAATCATTCACTTTAGGAACGACAAGAAACAAAACAAGTTCACGTCAAGGCAAACAATATTTTTTTTTGTGTATTTCGTATATCCAATTCACAGGTCATTCTACTCTCAATTTGAATTCGTTAGGAACATGGGAAAAATCGATACTTGATTGTATATGAATGAATAGAATGTTTTTGTTAGTGATTATGCTAAGAATGGGGATAAATTTGTGTTAATTACGTCATAATACAGAATACGTTCCTTATCGTTGTGTACTGTATGTACTTACATACTAGAAAAAAGTATTCACTAAATTACGTGTTAACAATAAAATAATTGCGGTTGCATTAAAATTATGAATAAGTAATGAGTCAATTACAAATGACGTCTGTGAATTTGCTGGGTTTTAATGACTTTTATGAACTTTACGGCAGTGCTAGTCGAAGTGTTGTTGATAGTCTATGACAGTGTTGTACAAGCTTTTCTGTGCCATGGCACATCTTAAACTCTAAGGTTTTGAGATAAGCCACGATCAATGCCAAGGTTCATGCCATTTCCAAAAAGTGGCAAACGAATGTGTCGCAGCACACAGTTTGGACAACACTGGTCTAACAGAAAAAAACTGCTTTCAGAGTGGGATTCGAACCAACGAGTGAGATTCGAACCAACGAGCGAGATTCGAACCAACGCCCTTCAAGTTCCGAACGCATGATTCTGAACATCCTTGACCAATGAGTTGTCAGGGACTATTTAACTGTATGACAATGTGTCATATATAAATGAATCACTAAAAAGGTCATTGCATGAATCTCATTCCAACAACTATGCATAATGACTCAAATTCCTACCCGAATGGACAGGTTTTTACTTGACTGCCAGCTGTATGTCTGGTTTAAAGAACGATAAAACACATCCAGACAACATTCGCTAATCTTAGAACTAGACTTACAGCTGGTCAAGTAAGTCTTTGCCCATTTAGGTCAGGAATCTAGATATTATTCTGTTGCTCTTTCTCAATTCAGCTCTAAATCTTCCACATCCACCTTTAAACCTTCCACATCATTTCTAAACAGCCCCACACTTCTCAGTTCAACTACAGACGCAAATCTTAATGATAATGACTTATTACTTCTCTCTTAAAATTAGCTAATTACCATATTTTTTTAAGGAGCTTTTACATTGAGAACTTACACATGTATGTGCTTCATGTTCAATGAACTATCATCAATCGGCATTTTGTCCACTTACAAAATAAGTCATTTACTTCTGGTATGAGATAAGTACTATCTTGAAAAATATCTGAACTAAAAAAACCTACGGAAAATACGTACGCGGAAGTAAAAATTCAAAATCAAAAAATTAACAAGTTGCTTTATTTAAACTCGAAAATTGCGATAACGAATGAGATAAAAAATGTGGAAATAGACATCGTAAATTTAATAGATGAGGAAATTTTGTGGATCATTAAATAAGTTATTTGGTGCTTCTGCTTCCGTTGAGGAGTGTGTCGGGAATATTCATGCATTTTAGTGGTAATTATTGACATTAATTGGAGGATGAGGAGATCCAGACACTTTGGAATGAGGATGAGTGCTTCTGATTTGAGGTTAGGGATTTTGGATGTCATATTTGGGAATGGATTAGTCTATGGGATTTATTGATGGACTTTACTATGGATTTGGAGTCGATATGACTTTATTATAGGGTTCTTCCATAACTGTAAGCCTGCAGACAAAAGACGCAAGCCTGGAGTCTAGTAGAAACTGTAAGGTACAGTCTTATGCAGACCTGGGCATCTAAAATGTAGGTAATACTAGCTTGTGGTTCTTGTACGAATCCTGGTTCTGGCTGTTATGTTAGGAACTTCAAATTGCCGGTCCAACACTCTTCCCTCTACCCTACCAAGCTGGTACAACTCCCTGTCACAACTCTTTGTCATGAGTGTACAAAATCAAATGACCAAGAATGTCCACAACGAAATAAATAATGCGCTGTTCATATCCATTTGCACCTGTATGATAATCATTCATACTTTTTTTTATATTTTCTGTCAGTTCAACAATCTCAAAACATTTTTAATTGTGCTAGTAAATATGCCTATGTAGTCATTATATCATTGGATGACTATAATCATCTTCATGCCAGTTGCCAGACATGAATACATGAAGAATTACAATTGATATTAACTCTTTTTTCACATTGTGCCATATTTTCGTGCATTAAGTAAGGTGAATGAAATAATAAAGTTCATTGAATTTCCGAACTATAAGCTTTACAGCCATTCATATCCTTTAATACTTTTGTCACACAAAAATGTCGATGGATAATTTAATTTAAGTACATTCATAGACTAAAGCGATTAAAAAAATACAGCAAGTAGCATAATGACAATAAATCGCAATGGAAATAAGGATGAACAGCATAAAAAAATATGGAAATGAATATTATTTCACAATCTGATTCGCTTTAAATGCTCGAGGGTGGGAAGCATGATTTCATCTGATGATGAAATGATGACGATGACTGAAAGGATGCAAGGCTTCATTTCTGAATATTTAAATATTCCGATTTATATTCAAAGCAATCAGTTCCGAAGGAATATTTCGAATTATGCAAACATAAATGCGTGTGTAATCCACCCACGTGCTTGTGCTATACTCGAGTTATTTTAAGGACTTTTTTTTTCCTCGTGATGAGAGATATTCTAACATTTCAAGGTGGATAAGTTAGAGTCTAACCTTGAATGTTTTTTTTTTGTTATGTCTCGTAAGTTCTAGTGATATTTTACTTCACTTTGGTTTGTCATTGGATCTGATGTTCATATTTTGTGGGTGGATTCTAGTTTTACTTGCTAATCCAAGGTCACACACAATTCTTAACTAATGCTGCTCTGGGATAGCTTTCTATAGCTATTTGACTTAGGCATCATCAACTATACTTTCGATACATTCCAAAAATACTAGAAAATACTAGGACAGGCTAGAGCTTGACTTCAGTATATTCACTTTTGCTTGATTCTACATATGCTGGTCGCCCGTCATCATAGTGGCTGTGATATTAGGAATCCTTGTCATATCAACAGCACTTTATGTATTCTCATTGAGAATTCGGCCTCTGGTGAGAATCGAACCCACTTCTTCACAATACAGAAGACTTAAGACAGTTTTATTTGATCGAGTATGCTACATAACCACTCGACCACAGATGCCTAGCCCTTGCACTGACAGATTAACCAACATAAGCCTCTCTACCCCAAATTCCACTCATCTCCAATACCACAACTTCATAAAATATTAAATATGCAAATTGCATCCGGATGAAATTCCAAATGTTCAGATATGTTAACGACCTAATATACCAGGATGACATGAGCTTCATAAGTACGAAAAGAAAATATTGTCATCTACAGTATGACTAAGAAATTACGTCTCACAAAATGAATATTGATTTGTGAATGTCACGGTCAATACTGTCATTCATTCTTCAACATAGGTCTAGATTTCGCGAATAAAAATGACACAATGGACATGCTATAACAATGTCAATTAGAAATAAAAATAAAAATGAGCGAACGTCACGAAAATGACACAATTGCTTTATATGCAAATTTCATCAAATTCTCTGAACGCATAAAAAAATAATTTTCTTTATTATTCAATTTAAAAAGAGTTTTTCTTCATTGCCATCGACCTCGTGCATGACATTTTTCACACTGTGCAATGAGTGGTGCACACATTAAAGTGAAAACGAATGATACAATGGCTAGAAGGTAACATAAATAAAAAAATAAAATATATATATTTTCTCCCTATATGGATGCTCATGTTGGCAATGATTTATCATTGTCTCCTCGCTATGAACAAAGTTGCGAAATGTACTCGACCTTATCGGGAGAATTCAGCGCATTTTTGGTCTAGCGATCACGATTCTCTCTTAATCTTGAGGAAGAACCGACCAAAAAAACAAGATCCAGTAAACTCCAAATCATTTTCTATTCAAATTATAAGAATTAACGATTTTTTAAAATTCAAATATTTAAACGGGCGCTAAAAATTCAAATTACTTCAAAGCAACGCTTTAAAAATGTTTTGTCTTGTTTATAAAATGAAAAATCATTAATTATCGTGCATTCAGATACTTTACCGCTTGCAGACCTAGCGATAAGCCAGTAACTCAATAGAATTTAGCTAATGCTTCAAATCCAGACTCTCTACGAAGTCTAAATGCCGAGATCTCATCCTTTTTCTAGCCAACCGAACAAATTGCTGTATTAAGCTGCCCTTTTCTTCAAAACTGCACTAAAAACAGCACTGGACGTAAAATAAAAAACACGCTACATATCGATTCAGAAACGTGAATAAATTTTAATGCACATTCGATTTCAGTTTCTCTTTGCTGTTATTTCATTTAAAATTTCCGCAATATTTTTTTTTAATGCATAACACGAAAAGTAGAAAGAACGATGGAAATACTTCACGAATCATCAACATGGCACCAAAAAAGAGTAAAAAAACAGAATACAGAAAATGTACCGTTAACATTTGTGGATGAAAGTCATGATTCTTTGTTATCGTCTCTCTCTGTCTCCCTCCGTTCGTTTTCCTGTTCTTACCTCCATTCTTTCTGTCTCGAAACGAAACAAAAACATCAACATAATGTAAGCGCGCGAGACAATTGGAAAAACTTTAGTTTCTTCTTGTTGTTACTAAGGCGACTAAACCGATAGTAAAGGAAGGAATGAAGAAGAATTAACAGCAAAAATAAAGGAATTTAAGCTTTGTTGATGGGGGTTTATGGGTCAAGAACCTTATAGAAATAACCTTTAGCCATGCACGGAATCAGAATGCTCACAGATTTTTCCCATGAGTCAATGACTTTATAAGAAACTTTTCACTTCCGTTTTGTTTTGTCCCTTCTTGATGAAACATTCTGTGAAGCTCTTTCAAATGACTTGCTACGTACAATAAAATCACATTTATCTTCTGCAAACAATCTTAAAGTTGAATTTGGATTAAATAATCCTTTAAAACCAGTTTCATTATTTATATTTTTTAAGGCATGCCTTAACATGTCTATTTCATTTCTTCTTATTTTTGTTACCTTCAAATATACAAATGGTGCTCATAAATACAGCGGTTCTTAATGGTTATTAAAATTTGAACTCGAATCGAAGCAACCTGATACGAATGAAGATTTTCTAGTAAGCACAAAGTCAGGCAAGTAAGACTAAACCGTAAATCTGTTCATTATTGCGCATTCTCTGGAGCAATTTTACAGGAATTGAGGTAGGCTGAATCCAAACTGTAATTCGTACGTAAAATTTTTGCGCTTCTGTATTCGCAAACAGCAACACTCATTTCATGCCAAATTTTTGTTTTTCATTTGTATGGGAACCGAAATTATTTTGAGGTATGGCAACGAGAGAAAAGAGAATAATAATTAAAAACAAATGCCAAACAGAACAGCATAAAAATTAGTTGAATAATGAAATAAAAGAGAGTGAGCAAATCGCAGTCGTAAATCATCATTTTTTTCCTTTTTTCAAAATTGTACACAACGACTGTAATTTTTTATTGTTTGGTGCTGCTGTTGATGCTGTTTTGTGTCCAAAATAAATAAAAAAATTCTATGACTTTAATGTATTCTTTTCGTGCCTTTTTCTAGTTGATTTAATGGCACGACTAGAAATGTTTTGAGACGGATTGATGTTATTCTGGGTTAGGTTCGAATATTATGAAGATATCAAGCTTTTGTGATCTGTATTTGCTGATTAATTCTTTTATATTTGATTTTACATATTCAACGGATTTATTTGATTTGAATTTAATCATATTTTTGTATTTTGAACTTCAAAACCTTACGAATTCTGAAATTTCATAGCTTTAGCCCCTTTTTTACAGAATTTCCTCTCAGTTTATTTTAAAAGACGAAAACAAACAATTTAAGAAGGAATTACCTATAACAAACGTTCTTGAGCTTAATTAAAGGATACACAAGCAGATGTAGTCATCCAACCTACTCAACTGGTATCATACTTGCAAAGGATTCAAAATTTCCATCACTAATCACTCCACCTTGCTCAAACTATCCTCCAAGAGATAGAGAGGTCATGAATATTAAAAACTGTAAGTTGCTCACTTTACATAAACTTTAATTAGCAATTTCCTTTTGTACAGCCATAAAATTGTATAAAAAATGAGAGTTTTGCCTGAAACGAACTTTATTTTTTTCTAGAAAGTAAGGCTGGACATTTTGAGAATACGAAAGGTCACGAAGCATTTTTCCTGAATGCATTCTATGGCAACGAAAATAATCTGATGTTTATGGTCTGATCTGATTGATTTTTTTCCATCTTTACTAAGCTTATTGCTGAAAACAAGTTTTTAAAATGGAATTTTGCAATAAAATCCCATAAAAATGTTGTGGATTTAACAAGTTTCAGTTATTCTAAGAATTTTTTATTATCTTTTCAACCTTTTTAAGTATTTACGAGTTTGATATCGAATCGCAATGTTGAACTTTACGACTCAGCATTTCTATACTGCTATTTGATAATGTCAATGATATACGCAATACCATTAACTATATAAATAATATTTAATAATTTATTATTTTACATCAACACGCGGCATGATATGATAATTATTTTCTGGTCAGGTGCATAACGTGAATGCAGCTTATACATTTTATTCTTACTAGTTTTCATTATATAATCTGGTTGTGGATGTTGATTTTTACGAGATATGGAAGAACTGATGGAGAAGTTTTCTATGAATTAAGTTGCATAGCTTAAGGTTTAATGTCGGATATAAAGTATTAAATTGTATCAAAATGAAGTTGTAAACAGATGAAATTTCATAATCAGAGTTTGATATCTGATTCTGGAAAGGGGACACAGAAGTTATGAAAGTAATTTGAAACATTGTTTCTATTTTGACCGGAATTGCCTAGAATCTTGCATCTTTGGGAATTGTTCTTTTGGATCAGATAAAATAAGCTTGAAGATGACTGGGATGCTTATATTAAGCAATTCATACCGAGTTGTAATAACGTTCATTTGAGATTTGAATAATATTTATTTTATATAGTTGAAAACCCCTTTTCATATAAAAGTTCATTCTGTTTTTGAACTTCGAAGAATAAACATCAAGGAAGTCGTTTTAATTAAACTACAATTACCACAATTACAAAAGAAGCATAAAATGCAACGATATTCAAGTGAATGTCGATCGAGTCTACATTCCAACCTAAAGTTAATAGCCATCATCATTATCAGCTCCTTCCCAAACTTAACCACAATCAGTTTACAATTAAAATTTCATAAAATTGCAAATTATCACTATGACTAACTTTTTTCATGTCTACACTCAATTTTAAAATGTTTTCAGAACTCCTTTGAATCACTCATCATGCATAAAATTATTCCTATAATTAGATGTAATACCTTTCCATAGAATTACCTTGTTCTCATGTCTCTAACAACTAAAGAAGAGCCTTTGACATGAAAATAAGTTACTAACTTAATTTCAGCTATTGAATACTAAACATAATACAGCCATTAGCATACGTCCAATTAAGTAAGACATCAGAATGTTTTTTTCGCAAAAAAGCCAACTCGGAAATATGCGAAAAAAATTTGTTCATGACACTTTTGGGGTAATTTGAAAGTGATGTCAGGGAATTTTGTGTTATTGGCATGCTTGCGCATGTAGAATCTACGTACTGCATGTTCATGTTGCATACAGACTTGCAGTTTTTGGCTAAAACTTAGAACTTTGGATCTTCTGGCACGAACCAACTTTAGAATCCATTGACATCATTATCAAACGATCCCTTAGCCATAAAGATAGAGAATGCACGATAAGCAAGTAACAGAGGCATGGAAAGGAAAAAAATAGAAAGTTTTTCGCTGTTTATAGCTATAAACAACAATTTCAAATCAACAACAACAACGAAATGATTTTTTTGTTGTTTTCGAAGAGAAAGTGCAGTGAAAAAAAAACCCAGCAATACAAACGATTCATCGCTATGTGAACGAATTTCATACATAACATGGCTCAGGGGTTCCGAAAAATACCGAACAAGAAGAAGATGTGGAAGAGATGAAAAAAGAGAGTAAAATAAATTAATTATAATATTTTTTTGGCCTCCCATTTTCTCGTTCATAGAAATATGAATTTTTGAATAGATGCATGATGTCATGAGTGTGACTTCATAACCCAGAAATCAGGCAGCGTCTCTAAAGTCACGAAATAATAAAAAATAATTCAATACTTGAATGGCCACACGCGTTGCTAAATCGTGCAAAGTGCTCAAATAATAAAAACAAGATCAACAAAAGTTTTGCTTATGAAAAGGCACTAAGTAGCGACGGAAAGTAAGGCATAAAATATTCCCCAAAAAAATAAAAGAAATTTCAATTTAAAATCAATATTAACAGTGGGAATCAGCAAATGGAATTGAAAAGTAATTGTGATTATTTTATGATAGCGCATTTTGCACAATTGGAACTTGAAACGTGTCGGGTAGACGATGAAACGATTTCTGTCAGACAAAAGCACTTTAATAATTTTTTAAAATACGCGTTTATGAATTCTTTTTTGACTTCCATGCGGGCAAAAACGTGTTTTGTGTCGAATTTTCTGGTTGCGATTAAATCAAGTTTCAAGTACACTTTTGTGTTTTAAGCAATTTTTGAGTTTTGAGCTAGCTACTCCCGAGCAACATGAATTAAAATTGCTCCATGTGACAGCTACATCGAGGCGACATCTTTTTGACGTTGATCCCGAACAACATTAATTGAAAAGTGGGTTTGTGGCAGCAACATGAAGGCGACATCCATGTGACGTGAATTTCGAGTGACACAAATGAAGTAGGCTCTGCCATTGCAGCTAATAAGTTAGTGAGCAACCTTTTTTATGCCATGGCAGAACTCGATGGTGAGGCTCAACCGAAGGCGCACTCAATATACGGTTCATTGCATTTTCTAGAAATTTCGGATTCACATTAGTGTGTCGCACCACAAAGATTGTTCACTAAGTAACCAAAGAAGCACATAACTTGATGTTGTGAAAAAGGTTCACTCACGAATCCATGAAAGCTTTGTCATGGCTGCAAATAGCTTCTACCTTCATTTGATTACATATGGGTTCCACGCGGCTCCCAAACGTAGGAACGGCTATTTAATATTAATACAATCATTCATTACAAGTTTCGTCGCGGAAGAAGACTGAATTCTTCATCAAGGCTATTCCATTTAATTCGATCGAATGAAAAAATGTGTCCGTGACACAAAAATTCATCGTGAAGTCTTTTCATTTGTGTCGCTCGGGTCAGTTACACAACTGTCGTGTGTTGTCCACTTTTGTTGCGAAAAGTTTCACAGAATTATTCAGACAAGCTGAGAAAATTGCACATAAAGAAGTCCATTCATGTGACTTGTAATTGAATTTAACCCTAACTGACAATATTCATAGCAAGGTATATGTTTAGATGTATGTATATTGGGGGAGTGAGGATTGACATCCCCCAGACATGCAGGAATAAAAAAATTGTTGGAAATAAAGAAGAAGCAGCAGCAGCAGATATCTCACAGTTTCATAGATCATTCAACCCAATGAGGGTTATTATTATTGTTATTATACACAGTAAAGTCATTCCATAAGATCCCAGTGTCTATACACACAAAAAAGAATGATCTGAACGACTGAAAAGTTCAAGGACTTTCACATTTTCATTTCCATCCACACCACATGCATATTTATTTTAAAGAAAAATTATTGTCAATCATAAGGAACGAGAACTGACATTTTTGTTGTTGTTGTTGTCTCAAATTGAGTCACAATGTATTGAGGCAGGAACAATCACGAAAGTATTTATATTTTGCACAATATGAGTCGTCGAGCTTCGAATTCGTATAAAATAAAGTAAGAATAATTTTAAATACCTTGAACAGTAACTAATAAATCCACAAATTGAGTCTATCCTTAAATGTGTATAAGTAATTATACTTTTTATATATCGCAAGATGCACTTAAAATTTTTACATTTTTTTTTTTATTTTTAGCTTAACTTAAATAATTATTTTTTATATTATATATACGAAATCCACGTCACTGATTTCCAATTCTTTTCACAGTCTTTACTTGCTTTACTTCTTTTTTTTCTCTTTTTTTAAAAAATTTTACTTCTTTTTCTTATTCCACTCTGTATTTTTTTTTTTTTTTTTTTGCAACGGTAAACTTTAAAATAATTTTTTTTTTATTCAGTTATTTTTATTCAAAGAAAATTTTTTTTTCCTCTCTTTTCCATCACTCAGGCATTGAAAAAAAGAAATTTCACAAAATTCACGACTTTACTTCCTTTACTACAAAGATTTTAAATAAAATAATTAAAAACACACATTCGACTAATTTAAAAACAAAAAAAAAATAATCACTGATGGATGTTGCACGTTTTTAGGGTCAAGGGTTATGACTCTAGAGAAGCAATTAAGATGCAGTTAAACCTTTTTTTTTATGACTTCACAAGTCGAGTGCTCTTTCTCTACTGAATTTAATTTTATGAGAAATATTGTGACTTAGTCATGAGAAACTTAACTTTTTGGGAGAGAATCTCTCACAACTTCATGCTGCTCTGAGAGAATCACTTTATTGTTGGGTTACAGACATATCGCCCAAGTTCCTCTCCGAAATTTATCCGAATACCCAGCACAATTTTCATTCTGTTGTGGCACATTTTGTTTGAAGAAGAACATTTCATCTATTGGATGATGCTTTAATGTCAGAAGTCATAGGAATCTACAGTTTGATATTGAATACACCTACCTAACATTTTTTTTTGCATATAAGGTGTGATTATTTATTTATGTTGCTGCTGACTCTTCCTTTGACCTTTAAACATTTTTTTATTTTATATTTAAATTGCCAAAGGATTTAGACTTATAGGCATGACTGGTTTGCCACGAGCGACATAAAACAGATGGAGGATGTCCATATTGAGCAGTGTTGGTTAAACTGTGTGTTGAGGCACACACGTATCAATATTTTCAGAAATGCCATGAACTGCGTACCATGTGTGACTGTGACTTACCACATAAGTGTGCCGTGTCACGAAAAAGTTTGGGTAACACTGGCATAAAGACCTTGTGTCGCTTGGGTACATAAATATGGATGAACGATGTTTTTGGATGTATTTTGAGGGTATGATAAATTTTGTGGGAAAATTTTCAAATTTGTCTGATTATTAATGCCTGTAATAAGTCTCTTTTATGATGATATACAGATAGAACTCTACATTTTTGCAAAACCAGCTACAAAGTAGATATATTCAGAACTTTTATGCAGTGAGCCTTAATTTGCATTCAATAGCTTTTATTTATTTCATATATTTCCTGGAAAAATGACGGAAAAAAACTGAAAAATAAAGTCAATTAATTGCAATTGAATTTAGCGTTTTTTGCTGGAAATTTGTAATAAATCTTTAATTAACTTTAAGAATTTTAAACTGGACAATTCAAATGTTGTCATAATTTTACGAATGATGTGTGTGATGGTTGCTGCTAGGGCTTGCAATCAGAAGAAATACCTAGTGTTGAGAACGCTCATTCAGTGTTTAAAAAGCAACGTAAGATCAAAATTCAAAAGAAATGTTCAAAATTGAACTTCGGGAGTTTTTGGCGGGAATATTTTAGTATAAAACGAAAAATTTCTTAGAGAAAAATTCTTTCGAGTTTGAATATTCAAGAAGAAAACATCTAAAGGAAAATAAAGTAAAATAATACTAAAAATACATAAAGATGTAAAGAGGTTTGAAGATTACTTTTATTAAAGGGGCAAGTTCCACAACGCAGATTTCAGTGCCTAGCACAAGAATTATCAAAATACTATTTAATCTCTTATACACACAACAAAGTAAATAAGAAAAGTCAACAAATTCCCATATTTGAAATAAAATAAAATAAATAATTCCTCAATTAAAAACAAACCCCATGAGTCACATCAATTAATTATCTAATAAGAAAACAATTTATCAGAAAACATATCAGCATTGAAAAGAGCAACAAAATAATTTTCTTATAAGAATCATTCTGGGGATTTCTAGTCTTTAATATGAGTGGGAGAGTTTTTGTAGTGTATGGGCATTGTGATTTTTAGTGAGAGATCGCGAGAGAGAATACAAAAATATTCAAGTATAGAGGAAGAGAGAAAAACACGTGAGTGTAAGTATGAGATGAAAAATATAATTTTAAGTCTTACAAATTCTTTTTTCAAAGGAATAATTTACAGATTATTTTTCGGAATATTTCATTTGCATTGAATTCATTCTGCACAAATTTTTATGATAAAAAGGTTTGATTGGATATGCTAGTTCCTTGTGTGAAGTGGAAAATCAAAGGTTGCTATGATAATTTCATATTTTGATGAATTTTTAAGTAAATTTGGTCAAAAAAGTTCAAAAATTGAACAAAGACATTCAAAAATTGAACTAAAAAATTCAAATTTTTATCCGTTATTTAACGGTCATTTATTAAAATGCCAAATAATTTGCATAAATTCATGAAAATAATGAACGTTGTGCTTACAGTCACGAAAATTCACTTCACGGGTGAAAGTTGAGTCTTTTCTCTCATTTTTGTGTGTTCAAAAAAAAACGAAATTTATAATACACACCAGACAATGAATATTATGAAGCTATAAACTGGTTGATTATATAAAAAAATTGTATACGTAGAAATACACTTAAGGGAAACTCGTAATGTCGCAATGCATCGAAACGAGAAGATATAAACGTGCATAAATACCCTAAAAAAAGAAATAAGGAAATTAAAGTAGACTATAGGAGCTTAAGTAGGCCGCCAATGTTATGTTCTTTTGCTCTTTCCTTTCGTGGAATGAGAACCGTTATGTATAAATTCTGTTTTGTATTTCTTCGTGCTCTTCTTAATGCCATGCCTTTAAAGAATATCTTACGTTGTTCATCACAGTGATGGAAAATTCATTAAGTACGGAAACCTTAACATTATCCATATCAAATTGAAATAAATAAAATAAAAAAACTTTAATTACATCTTTCTCTTTCAATATATGTTGGCAGTGGCAGCAAGCAACAGCAAAAGAAGAAAGAAAAGAGTAAAAAAAAACCTTGACACAGATTTCCATTAAACATTTCTTTTTCTTCACATTAAGCTTTGAGCTTTTTTTTTTATTTTCGTGTGTTGAGCACAGTCAGTAAAAATGATGAAATTCTTTTCGCTGTTTTGCCATTTTTTTTTCGTCACTAAATAACACATTCACTCTCATCACGTATATATAAGTTTGGTTTGTATCCACCAAATACAATCAATCTTGTTGCCTTGTTGCCTTTTTAAGATGAGATTCGATTTTGTGTATAAAGAAAGTAACGGTATGTTGTGCCATTTCTCCCATTTAGTCATATTGAAGAGAAAAAAAAAGGCACAGTTCTAGGTAATCGTATGAGCACAAGCTCAACAATATTCAGGGCACTTTCATTCTAGAATATATTAAAACACACCTCCATCCATTTTAATGATAATTTGATTATGTGAATGAGATAAACATGCCTGGGGATGAGATGTTTTAGTTTCAAGTTGATCAAAAAGTGGGTAGAATAATTAACAGGAATTCTGTGTAACACAATCGAAAGTTTGTTGAGCTTGTTGCTTGCGAATTTTTCATTTTTATGAAATTGATAATTAGAGATGATGATGATGATGTTTGGGTAGGTTGGGAGATTGAATTAAAGCGTCTGGTGTGTAGGATGAATTTTTTTGAGCTTTTCCTTTGAGCTTTTCAATTTCATGGCATACTTATTAAAGCAAAATTGATGAGATTATTCTTTTTCGTTAAAATTTTGATCAAAGTAATCTTCTTGTTTGGGAACTTTTTTTATTTGATTTTAATCTGAGGATAGGGATTTAAATAAACTTGATAGACAGTATCGCGATTTTATACATATTAATAAAGGTAATTTAAAAATATTGGTTATAAAAAAAGTTATAGTCATTTAAGTGGCCATATTAGGTTTTTATTCAAAAATCTTCAAGAATTTCGTTAAAATTTTGAATTTTTGTGTTTTTGCCTATGCTGGTTGCTCTCTTCGAATTGACGAGCAGCTACTAGAAAAAGAAGCAGCTTTAGGCGACGTCTAAATGAGGTTATGGATCATAGTTGCGATCGATACATATTGAAATCCGGGCATCAAAGTAAGTAGACACATTAATTTGCAAGTAGACATTCTCGCACCTAAGCTGAATTCTAAGCTCTAGCTCTGCGTGAAAAATGCAGTCCACAAGATTCTAACTAATCTTGAAGTCGACATTCCATTCAAATCCGAATATACTACGAGTTCTGGTTCTGTAATGATTAAGAGATCGGCTTTTAATGGAAATTGAACCCACGTAATTAATAAAGATAGGGTTGCTGATATCCCTGATTACACTACACTCAGACATCAATTAAGTCCATATGAATATTGTCCGCTTGATCGTCATTAGAATAACATTAAAATGTATGTCAATCGGCCCATTTAACATGCCTACTGACATGAAAAATAAATGTATGAAATCTAAAATATTCCTGAGTCATCAAACCTTTGATGTATTTAAATAACTTTACTCAGTGGCTTTTAAAATTCTTTAGAACTCTCAACACCAGCATTGATATATGAGAAAGCCTCAATATAAATTTTGAATCCTTACACCAACACATCAATATTTCATAAACAATTTTAAGACGTCTCAGCTGTTTTCTGTTACATCGTACCTAAAATTTTCATTCACAGAAGTAATAAAGCTATTTATGGACTTATCACGAATCAAAAATCTACGTCAGAACAGTAAATACAAAAGAATTCGGTCAATGTTGTCTCAAATATCTTCTGCTAAATCTTCTGATTTATCACGTCATAGCTGTATCTTATTGGAATCTAAAAATATCTCCTAGATATCCGACAAAACTGGTCTTATAACAGCAATAAGCAATTGTCATTTACACAAACCAGTAAAATTCCATTGCAAAATTTTTAATTTTTATGCTGTATTAAAAAAATCTTAAAAACAGGCTTTTAAGTCGAGAATTTTTCTCACACAAAGAATTTCTCCAACCTTCATAAATTTTTCTGTGGAATCTAGAAAGCTTGTCAAAGTCAATTAAGAGTGTGGTTGTTTCAAAAACGACCGTTAATTTTTCAAGAAATTCAAATTTTTTTGTAACGTACATTTTTATTTTAAAAGAAATTAAAGTTCAAAATCTTTTAAAGTGTTCGAATTTTTCGAAAATCTTAAGTTCGAATTTTTCGAAAATCGAATGTCGAAAAGTTCGAACTTGACACAACTTCACTCTGAGTCAACCCACAATGGAATTAAACAACAAATTAAGAACTTTTCTGCTCATTGACATAAAAGTTTTTTTGCTTTATTAAAATCCTTCAAAGTTTCGGTATTTATGTCCTTTTTAATACAATTCTACAAGCTTGCGTATAAAAAAAAAGTCTCGGATGTCAAAGATTAATCTCCCATGAAATAATCCTTTCTCGTTATGCAGACAAGAAATAAAAAAAGAAAATATCATTTAAAATTGTATGCGATACTTGTTTTCGCCACTATTGCTTCTTCCACTATTTGCGCGTTGATGTTGCTTCCAATCAGGATTCGGTGAATGTGCTTGAAATGCATGATGCAATACACTCGAGCTTGGTAAAGTTGGCTTTGTTGGTGAGCTATTGTTGCTATTTGTCAAATAATTAATTTTTGTTGTTGGATTGTTCGGATTTAAATTTAAATACTTTGGCGGTGTTCTAGTCCGGGAACGTTGCGTCAATTGCTGATATCCACCATCAGGCTTTGGACTTGAACGTGAATTTGAGCCACTTGAAATTGATCCTTCACGTGATTGATGCTGCGCACCAGGCGATTGACGCATAAATGTAATCTTTTTGCCGCTAGTCACAAAACGTTTTTGCGAGTCAGACGATGACGGTGAGTCAGGTAAGCGCTGATAATTCTTTGTAGACAAGTAATCGGGCTTATTTGAGTAATAAATTTTCGTGATGTTATTCGTTGTGTCAGTTTTTATCGTCCCATAACTCTTTGGATTATTCTTGGTTGAGTTCAGGGCCATTTGCAGTTCTGTCTTAATATCGACAAAATTTTTAGATCCACTTGATGTGACTGGTGATTGATGACGTTTTAAACTTGACGTTTTCATTTCATATTCACTTTTGCTGTTTGATTTATTTGATTCCGTTTCACTTAATCGTCCGTATTCGGTTTTTCTTGGTGGTTTCATCGTACGTGGAGGACGAGGCAATGCTGAGGGTGGAGCTGATGATTGACGATCTTTGCGTGGCGCGAGTAACATTTTCGGTAGCTATTTAGCAATGAGAATAATAAGAATCAAATCAGGTTCATGTAAATGACAATATGAAAAATTACTTTAGAATTCTCCGATGGCTGATTACTAATGTTGCTGATGTCATTCATATTATGTCCAATTGTCGACGAAATTTGTGCCAAATTATTATTTCGCAATTTTTGAGACGAACGACCTTGCTTCTCTAGCAGTACAATTTCTTCATTCTTGCCAGAATTGCTTGAATTTGCAGGCGTATTTTCCCTATGATTTCGCAAGTTTGCTAAGTTTTGCAGAAAAGCGTCGCTATTATTATTGGATGACGTCAATGCAGCCATTTCCTCTGCTAAAACTGGCTTTTTACTAAGAAGATTACTCGGAAAGCAGCATATCTGAAAGGTAATTGAATAAATACTCTCTGATGTGCTTGATATTTTTGAATAGGATTTAAAAAAAAGTTTTATATTCAAAAGAAAAAAATTTACCTGGATTTTGATGGCTGTTCCATCCTCTCACAACTTCCTTGGATATATCAAACACACAAAAGTTAACAAAACAGAACAAAAGGTTTGGTTGAGCGGAAAACTTTCAGCATATATGATAGGCCATTAATTGCACTGCGTATTTTAAAATTCAATAGTCAATATGCCAATTAAAAGTGAAGAGCGAGTTCCTCAAAATATTGAACAAAAGTGGCATTAGTCGAGGCTAATGCCAATTTTGCATTCTCGGGATAAATTTTTAATAATCAATCTTTCAAAAGAGATTCTATTGATCCCAAAAGCAAGGCAACTTTGATGTAAACATAAACAAAATCATTTTCCCGCCATTTTTGAATTCTCATCTCAGAATTTTAAATTCAAATTTAAAGCTCAATTTACGTCTAAATTTTGTTTTAAGATTATGAATGGATTGAAAAACTTGGCAAAAAGTCAGGAAATCCAACAAATTTTATGGTTTTAGAGTTTCAAATAGAAATTTTGACAAAATTCTCTCAAAATAAATTCTTTGTTTATGTTTATTGTTTACGATTTTTGGATAGGTAAATCAAATCACAATTGCAGACAATAGGACTTTACTTTTGACTCAAAATGCCTAGTAAATCAGCAATAGATTTACTAAACAAGTTGTATATCAAAGCATAATCCTCCCTGCTCAGGTTATAAACATGTTTAACAAAATCAATGGGGGGTAAAAACTTTTTTGGATATAATTTGTGCAAAAGCAGTTTTTGGGAACGCAATATGATTAAGCTGAAAAAATTGTCTATGATCTAAGTAACTTAAAACAGAAAAAAAAATCATTTTATTTCACAAAAAAATATATAATTTTATTATTATTGGGAACAAACAAAAAAAAAAGTAAGAATCTCAAGGGTATGAGCAGAGAATTATGTGACAAAACAACCCTTTATGGAAGGGACATGAGGCGTAAATTTTTTTATGTAAAATTAAGGCTTTCTCTCGCTACAAACATAATTAAATTAGTTAAAGAACATTCTTGTTAATATCTTTGTTTAGTGATTATTAGGAAAGTAAAAAAAGCTTGTCAAAAGCTTCCATTTCTATTAATTATTTTTGTTCCTACTCATCTTGGCATATGGTTATTAAATATTCAGTATATTCATGTTAATAGCACACAATAAATCAAATTTTGTATAAAAATATACAAACTTTATCCACAATTTGCATCCAAATATCTTGTCTCATCAGTCTTCTATAGATAGATTATACACAACTATATATATATTTCCAATTCTATGACTTAACATCAATAAAACACTTCCTGTTCTTCATCATCTTCCTCACGTGTAAAATTAATCGGTAATGATTGCATTGAATTGGAATATGTACTATTTAAATTGTTAGCAACATTTACATTTTTAGATATAGACGTACGACTTGGTGCAGCTGAACTCAAACTCAACGAGCTTGCTCGTGAATTGTGAATTAGTGCAGCATTTTTCGATTTTAAATTTCGATTTTGTTGCTGCTGTAATTGAATATGTTGTTGCTGTATTAATGTTAATTCACTTACTTTTGTTAATAGCTGATTATCTAATTTTTTAAGCTGATCATCAATCGTTTTTCTCTGCTCATCTAACGATTGATCATAATTTAAATAGTTTGATGCACTTGATGATGATGTGATTGATGGCTCTTGATGCTTATGTTGCATTGTATTTGATGTTGATGAGCATGATGTATTTGGTGATATACCAGTTGATGTTGGTGGAACGGATGATAATTTTGGTACGTAATTTTGCTGATAAAGTCCACTATATGCACCGGCTAATATAGCATCAAACGATGAATTTGATGTAGCTGATACAGTTTTCGAGCTATTTGACGATGGCATCAAATTGTCGTAATTTGATGTATTATAAATTAAGGGGGTTGTGGGCGTCGATGATACAATTGAAGATGATGATGGCGTATAATCGTTATTGTTCAAAATATTGTATGCTTGGTTAGCTGAATATACTGTGAATGGTAAAGGCATTATTATTATTTATTGACTATTCTTACTTATAATAAGCATGAACAAACTTACATTTTTGTTGCTCTTGTAACTGCCTTAATATATCCTCCTTCTCTTTTTCTGCCAATCGATTTTCAACCATTTTTAAACGAGTTTGTAGCTCATTAACTTTCCTTTGTGCTGAATGTGCTTCAGATATTATTCTATCTGTATCCTGTACAGCACCATCCATACCCATATTACGTCCATCATCCATATTACGTTGATCAAATTTTGAGCATTCAGCTTCCAAACGCATAATTTGATTATCTTTCTCCCGTAACTGCCATTGTGTAGGCGTACGATTTAAATCTTTAGATAATTCGTTTTCAAGTTCAAGTCGTAATTTATCTCTACGCTCATTTGCGCTTATTAATGACTGTAGTTGTTTCTGATAAAGTTGCTTTTGTCGTACCTAATTGGAATGTGTCCAAAATGAAATGAGTAAGCTTAGACAAGCCCTAATTGATACATACCTCTTCCTCAAGCCTCTTTAAGGCTGAATCTAAAACATTTATGTGAATTCTTTGTTCCTCAAGTGTAGCGCTTTGAGCCTGAATCTCTATATATTGTCGTTTATTTGCATCGACCAATTCCTTATTCTGTTGAATGAGTTGCGTTATCAAAAGATCTTGTTGCGTTCGTCCAGTACTTGCGAGTTGTTGTTGTTGCTGTGTCGTAGCTATAATCAATTGTTGCTGTAATGTCTCAACCTGTTCTCTTAAGGCACGATTTAATTCTTGTAGGCGTCGACAATCTGATTGTAATCTTGTTCTTGCTGTTTTCTCTAGTCGTTCACGTCTCTCACAACTTTGTACTAATTCCTCATGTACTCGATAAATATTTGAAACTTCCTGTTCAAGCTTTTGAGATTTTGCAACTTTCATTAAACAATCATTCAATTGACTCCTCAATTTATTATTTTCTACTTCCAACTGTTCAAAATCATTAAAATTTAATGTATTTGTGGCAGAATTATTACTTTCACGATTTTCAGCATCACCACTCAACTTTGTTAGATCTGGCTGAGATTTACTTTTGCTACGACTACTATTCATATCCGGCCAATGTTGTTGATTCGATGATGAATTATTTTCGGATACGCCTGAATCTCTCGTCGATGAGTCAAGTGTTGATGGTATTTTAACTTCCTTTGCTAAATGCTTCAAGACATAACTCTGATTTAAATATTGTTGCTCATTCTCAGTTATTGGCGTCATTGTGCTTGCCTCATTATTATGACCAGCATAATTTCCAAGTGAACGTGATGCACTCTTATCTTTCTTATAATTTGGTGGCGACGGCGATGAATTAATAAAATAAAGATCATGCTTAAATCCTGGACTAGTTCCAGAAAATAATGGCTGTGATTCATTATTATCGTGTATGATTAATGTCGAATAACTTGATTGTGATACATCCAGTGATGAACGATTAGATTGTGGATTATGATCAATGGAATTTCTATTTGATTGTTGTTGCTGACTTTGTTGCTGTTGTTGTTGTTGTTGCATGATTAAAGAATTTCTCTGACTTCCATTATTATCTCTTAAATCAACTGAAACACTACGATTACTAAATCTTTGCGGTGGATTTGTTGCATCCGTTGAGGCACTGGCATATCTAACTTTTGTCGGTGGTGGTGGTTGCGGTTGATTCGATGAAACTTTTTCGTAAATATTTAGTTCTATAAGATAAGATAGCAAAATGAGTACATTCTATTTATACAGCAGGGAAAACAGTAAATAAACTTACGTTGATTATCGTTTACTGGCGTGACGTTTCCCGATAAATTTTCTTGTCCTTGTGGTTCAGCTAGTTAAATAAGACAATTTATTACATTACATGACTTTATATTAATTAATTAACTTCTTACCTCTTGGTTGTAAGAGCACATAACGTTCCTCTTTTGACAGATTTCCATCAGACTCATCCTCAAAATAATCTTGCTCGTCATCGTCAGTGTCAGAGAAATTTGTCGGCTTAATCTCTTGTGGTGGCTTTTGCTCTCGCACAATCTGTGCCTTTGGCATTGGAATATTTGTGGGTGTTGCTGACTTTCTCATACGGACAGCTGTTATGGCCGGTGTCTGTTGTTGTGGTTGCTGTTGTGCTGATAATATTACTGTTTTCTTAGTATTGGTCGATGCAAACGGTGAAAATCTTAGATTTGAAGACATTATGATTCGATTTTGTTGTTGTTTTGGATTGTTAGGCACTTTGTTTCGATTATGATAAAAATGTTTAAGGCACTCTCATTAATATACATGAATATTTTCTTATTATTTATAAATAAGTGCTCCAATACATTTATGTTTCCATCTAAAATAGAATGAATATAAGAGGATGAGCTTGTGCAAATAATTTTAATGTGGGTCTCAGGTTTGAATAAATTTGGTTTTAAAGGAGAACTACCCAAGTAATCAAAATGTACATATGCATTCCTAAGGGACATCAATGTTATATATATGGAACATTTTGGTTCCGTGGATGGCATTTGCAAATAATGAATTATTAAAACCGAGGACCCCCAATTAATCAGCATATGTTGTAATAATATTCCGATACAATTCCACATTCAATAATATTTTTAGCGCATATGCTACAACTGTTATTTTTTCGCTTTCATTCATACATGCTATATATTTTTTTGTTCCTTAATAACAACAATGTATGAATGGAATGTTGACTTTCATGTAAATTTTACCAATACTTTGACAGAAATTTTATGTATGAAATTGAAATAGGAAAGTGCTCTAAATTGATGATCAATTGTATCATATTCATCCTTAATTAGGTTAACTGAACAGCTATTCCATGAATATTCAGCGATTTAGGCACAAAAAGTCATAATTTGAACAATTTTGAAATTTTCTCAACAAAAATATTTTTTCATCATTTTAAAATTCAATTTTTGGCACTTAAATCCACAAATTTATGCTGACTTTTGTAATCTCCAGAGGAACTGAACTTTAAATTATGTTTTTATGATATTTTAAGCTACTCACAATTGTTTGGAAGTTATTAAAATTAAAATATATAGAATGATTCACTACTTCGTTTTGCAATATGTTAAAAATAATGTTAGTTCCGAAATTCCTCAACGGCGGCAGCATAAGCACATCGGGTTAACGCACTTTTACATAACAGATGCATTATTAGAAAACATTCAACCTTCCAGTACTGAATATTATCTTAATTAACGAATGATTCATCACGGTCAAAGTTGTAAACAATAAGTTAAAGCATAAAGTTGTGATTTTAAGTGATCCAGTGACTCATATATTCTTCAAAATAAGACTTTTTGGATGTAAATAAACTATTCCATTGGAATGTTTTCATAAAATTACAAAAGCATAAAAGCTCCAAAGGAATATTCCAACATAAATCGAATCATAAAAGCATTAAAGGATGTAAAAGTTTTAAAATATTCTGTTTATAGGTAAAAAGTTCATTAAAATGCCAAAAAATATCAAAAGTTTGTAGATTAATAATAATAGCACTCAATAATACTGGAATTGACTGTTTATTCAAGTGTCAAGCACGAATAAATTGTGATAAAAACAGAAATTGATAAATTTTTTCATGTCATGCGCGGTGACTAAGCTTCCAAAATTTCTCTATCTCTTCTATTTTCAATAATTTTATCATTTGATGAAAAAGATAGCAGTGACATTTAGGAAAATAAGGTTTAAATACGTATTTACTTAAAGCTTGTTCAGTTGATTTTAAAAATCAGAATTATAAAATCACAGTGAAGGACAAGAAGCAGCTTTGTGAGTATAAAAAGGGGAAATACCAAAAATATTAATGCATAAAATTCTTAATTGAATTTCCCATGATTACTGCCATAAAAAAAGTTTATTTTTCACCAACACAAAGTGATGTAAAGTTAATGCAATATCAAAATTGATTAAGCCTGACGTCTATAAAGTAGATTAGCAAAATGTATAACGTAATAAATAAAGCATTTGATGTCAGTTACACGAAAAGAAGAAATGATTGCGAATTGAGAATTGCTGGAAAAATCGATAAAATTGTCTTTCGCTTGAGAAGGAAAAACAAATTTTTCAGTACAACTTTTTTGTGATTGTGAAAAAGTTTATGAAGGTCGCGTATAAAGCATACAATTGTGAGCAGGGTTGTTAACCTGCGGGTATGATCAATTAACTGATAAAGTCATTAATCATTCCCAAACTGTTGGTGTTTCCTAAATTATTTAGGGATTTGACTGTACAAATTGCTGTATTGTGGTTTGGCTTGGCACTAGATTCGATCATATCCAGCCTAATCTGGTTTAAACTAGTATGTCATCACATTTTCAAAGATGCATCAAGCCACAGTAGCATGTTACTAAGCATATGTAGTTTCAATAGAAATCTGATCTACCCGAGTGAAACAAACTGCTGACTAGTCGACCGTATGTCTAATAAAAAACTTGGCATTTCATTGGAAGTAACACAAATATCAAGATTATATCTAGACATTTGGTCGACTAATCAAGGCCTACTATGCTTTGATCTAGCTATTAATAACAGTGGTAAGCAAGCTGTGTGCCTCGACATACTCATGGCTACCAATATAATATGGAAAATTCATGAACCGTATGCTCTGTACGGTTTCAATCGAGGCTTACTACCAAGGTGTACCGTGAAAAATCAAAGGTTGTCCACCACTGAGCTATAAAATGAGTCTTAGTCTAGATAATCGGGGACTGTGGTATCTCTGAAGAGTTCAATCACAACTGTTACTAGGCCATAAGCAGTACAAATTGATCACATTGAGTCACTAGTAGAATACGTCGCCAGGTGACATGGCTGCCCCGTGACAGCTGTTTTTGAAATGAATCGCAGTATGCCGTTGAGACTCCATTTAGAAAATAAGGAAATCTTGATTGCATGCATATATAGGTAGAGGGCAAGTCAAACCTAGCCTTTCCTGTGATTAATTCCAAATCAAATCTTCCTTTATCAACTTCAGCTGTTCAATTCACAGACATCAACCCTGATCAAATCAAAGAGTCGTTAACATGGAATGACATATTGCCAAAAGGGCATAGAATAATTTAAAATTTAATCTACAAACATCAGCAATTGGATGTACAATATTTATGTCAATAACATTTGAATCCTTCCAATTTATTTGCAGGTATAACACAGATAGGATCAAAAGCATTTGAATTTCAAATTATTTTTCGCGAATTGAGAAGTAAATCGTAAACAATGCCTATAACAAGTATTCTCAAGAGAGCCACAAGCTATATATTAGGCAGTGGTGAGGATGAAATGACAATTGAGGATTTCAATTATGAAGACAATGAAGTTTTATTCTGTAAGAATAATGTATGTGTACATCCACCGCTTTTAGTACGTGACCCTGAAAATGACACTTGCCATTTCTCCGGGTATTTAACATTGTGTACAAAAACATTCATAGATCAACATAATTTAGCAAAACGTCCAACCTTATTATTATCATGGATTCCTAACTCAACATTAAGGAAATGTCCATTGGAATTAGAAAATTGCTCGCCTCATCACTTACCAAAAACAGCTATAACTGTACAGAAGCGTATGCAATTAAAGGAAGAAGATGAAGACATAAAGTATAAGGAGAATCATACAAACAACAATATTGGAAGTGACAGGAAGAACATTAACAGTAATAACAACAATATTCAAATTCAGATGATTAATACGACAAATCCCTTCCTAGAAAATTACGTAGATCCCGAGGAATTGGCATTACAACAACAAAAGCAGGAACAAAATAATCAACAGAATTCAGTTCAGCCACCTTCAGACAGCAAGTCTATGAACTTTTCGGATTATTCTGAGACTATCAGCATTTCATCGAGTTCCGATCATGTAAGCGACTACAATTGTTATACAAATACGGTTGCCACAAGTCAAGCACCGACATATATTGAAGAAGATGAAGGAATCATTGACTCGACACAAGATGATAACATTCCAATGAACGACGATGAAAGAAGTAAAAATGAAAAGGAACAAATTGATGACGAAGAAGAGCGCGAATTAAAGGCTGAACTGGAGCCATTACTTAATGAAGATGAGTTTTCGGATCATAAAACACTAACACGTCAGACATCAGCTCCTGTCTCAAAATCAGCAGCAGCTCATTTATTAAAGAATCTCAAACAGCATCAATCGATGACGTCAGTTAATATAACAATTGCAAATCCACAAGTTGAAAATATTGACGTACCTGCTGCATCTGACATTAATGATGATACGGCAACAAAGCAAATAATACGATCTATGTCAATTTCATCTGTTGATGAAAATAATCCAAATTGGATGACGGCTGAAATGTATGCATATAAAAATAATCTTATGTTTCCAGAAAGTGTTACTGCATCGCCAATTGTCACACGTAAGCATAATCAAGCGTCGTCAAAATGTCGTCGATTTTCTGTTGATCTCAGTCAAATGCGCTCATTGAGACTGTTCTTTAATGACGAACAATGTACATCCGGACAATTGGTTATAGCCAGTCGAGAATCTCAATATAAAATATTACACTTCCATCACGGCGGGTTAGATCATTTAGCACAGGTTTTGCATCAATGGCATTGTTTATTGCATAATATTAAGGCAACGCCTGGACATGATGAAGCCAATTTGCCGTATCGTCAATTTATGGTTTGTCGTCCTGAAGTGAGAAAGAGTGAATTACATCCAGAGGAAGGCAAAGTTCCAAAAATAACAACTGAATATTTCTATGGACAGTTGGTGAATGAAAAGGGTCAAATTGAGGATGACTTGCAATTAAGGAAATGTGTCTTCTTTGGTGGACTTGAGAAGAATTTAAGGAAGACCGTATGGCCATTCCTACTTCATTGTTATTCCACCAGTTCTACATTCAACGATCGTGTTGCTCTATCGGAATTAAGAAAACGTGAATATGATGAATTGACTAGAAGACGACTGTACTCGATGTCGCCAGAGGAACAGGCCAAATTTTGGCGAAATGTTCAATGTGTTGTTGAGAAGGATGTCGTCCGAACGGATCGAGGAAATCCATATTTTGCTGGCGAAGGAAATGTTAATATTGATACAATGAAAAATATACTGCTTAATTTTGCGTTCTATAATCCTGGAATTGGGTGAGCATCATTTCAAAATTTAACGGATTTTTAGAATTTTGAAAAACTAAAGTTCAAATTTTGAACTTGCGAATTTAAATAGTAAAAAAACCGGTAAAATTTGAATTTTAGAAATCCGTTAAACAATTATCAATTTCACTAATTAAAAAACTTTCTCTCATTTAATCAGCTACACTCAAGGCATGAGTGATTTAATGGCACCCGTCCTATGTGAATTGAAAAATGAAAGTGAGACATTTTGGTGCTTCGTTGGTCTCATGCAGCGTGCAATTTTCGTCTGCACACCAACTGACAACGATATAGATAAACATTTAAAATACTTACGTGAATTGATTCGCTTAATGGTACCAAAATTCTACGAGCATCTGCAAAAGCACAACGATGCGATGGAACTTTTGTTCTGCCATAGATGGATATTGCTGTGAGTTGGAGATTAAAATTTAATTCCTTTTTTTATTTATTTGATAATTTTTTGGATCTTTGCAGATGCTTTAAACGAGAATTTACGGAAGCCGTTGCTATACGTAAGTGCATCAATAAAACTTTTTATTCTCATCCAGATGTTTTATTAATGAATATCATTTTTTTTTGTCTGTAGGTATTTGGGAAGCTTGCTGGGCCAATTATTTAACCGATTATTTTCATCTTTTCGTCTGTCTTGCGATTATTAGTGCTTATGCTGATGACGTGATTGCTCAAGATCTCCGAACGGACGAGATGTTGCTTCATTTTAGTTCCTTAGGTAAAATGATTTATAACTCAAAAATATCCCATCATTAATAATATTTTTCTGTTGTTTCTACATACACAGCCATGTACATGGACGGACAATTAATCTTAAGAAAAGCTCGCGGTTTACTGTACCAATTTAGACAATTTCCAAAGATACCGTGCAGTTTATTAAAATTATGTAGACGATGTGGCCCAGGGATATGGGATAGTGCCCATCATCCAGCTGTAGAATGCATAGGACACGAGGAAAACGAAAGATGTGCTTTAGCAGACAACTAAATCAAATTTAATACTAACTCACCAAAAATCATTATTTATTGTTATAATCAAAAGTGGATATACCTACAACAAACGAATTATGTCAAATGCAAAAGTATTTAGATTAATAATATAGGGAATGGCAGCTGCAACTTCTAATTCAAAATATAACGGTTCAAAAATATTTGAATTTTCAAAACCGTACAACAGTGATGAAATTCAAATTTTAACGGCTCAAAACCATACAACAGGAAAAATTAAATTTGTAAGGTTTTCAATCAAGTTGTCTCAAGGAATATGACATACATCGAGGAATTGTCGCTGTTCCCTATTAATACTACAAGATATAATAATTTAAATAAATTAACCACCAAATCACACAACATCTTTGAATATAAATGTTTAATCAAAGTGAAATACAATGTTTTAACGAAGAAAAGTGACGATACAGTCATGTTAAATTGTATTTATTCATGATACACTGAAAGTCGTTGAATGCTACACTTTCATAATGGAAAAGATAAATAAAAATTTACGCTTAAATCATTAATTTATAGAGCAAGGCATTACCTTTATTAATAATAATTATGTTATTTATTTAAAAAAGGAGCAGAATGAGTACAATGCGCAAAGCATAATAATTTAATTTAAATTAATAACTTTTAATGGGATATCGTGTAAAGTACAAAGTGTGATTTATGGAATAAGGAATTATTTTAGAATTCACGCTTAAAGGTCCCATCATCCTTGGAATTCTTTAATAGCATCACCTTTTGGGAATTTTGCAAAGCCAGTCGTTGTGACTGCATTATAAGGCTTTCGGTCAAGATATTCCTGGACTATTTCGCCTACTACATGCTCAACTTTTGCATTAATTTGATTTCGAATCTTTTGCTGACGATTCTTATGGTCCTGAACTATTTTCGTAAAGTTTCCGTATTTTGTCTTTGTTGTTGGAATTTCTGAGCTTTTAACGAGTGACATTATCATGTCCTGTGAGGATTGAATAATAAATTTAGTTCTTGTTTTCAATTATTTTAATGACTACTTACGTATTTGACCTTTCTCAATTCATCATCTAGAGCTTCAAGTTTTGGATCCCGAAGTTTAGGAACATGTAATGGTTTTAAATTTTTCAGAATCTTTTCATAATCTTGTGCTTGAATCTTCATTCTTTCTTCACGTTCGCTCTTAAGTGCCTTCTGTAGAAGTGATAATTCCTGAGCGATGTATGGAGAACTTGCAGATATATCTAGAGCAGTTGTTGTCTTCAAATCTCCTCGTTTGCTGCTATAAACCTTCAATTTCTCTCTTAAAGCACCTCGTTCGTGTTCTAATGAGTCAATATCACTCTGGAGATGATCCATTGTCTTTTCGTATTCCTTCTCTTGTCTGTGAATAAAAAAAAATATTTAAACGGATTTTTGATATTTGAAATTATAACGAATTTTGAAAAATTCAAAAACTTAACGAAGCTATGAAATTCAAATTATAAAACGCCGTTAAATTTACCTTTCAATTTTAAGTAGCGCCTCTTCCAACTCTTTCTGTAACTTGGTTGAATTAGACTCATGATCAAGTTGCAATACAGACAATTTCTTCTCTGCCAAGTCCTTTCGGATCTGCATTTCAGACAATTCATTCTGTTTCATTTTCAAGCTCATCTTAAGCTGTCGAATTTCAGCATCGCGATTTTCTAATGTAGCCGTTAATGTCTTCGTCTCTTCCAAATGTTTCTTGACAGTATGTGCTCGAACTGCAATTGGAGCTTGCTTCTTTTCATTTTGTGCCGCTGACATAATCTCATATTCATGATCTAACAAATATTGTGCTAATTGAGACATGTCTGTATTGGCATTAGTCAATAGAGTCTTTACATTCTGTGATATTCCACGATCATCTTGCTCATAAACTCGTTCACATAATTGTGAAAGCAATTCCCATAATTTTGCATTCGATATTGCTACAACAGATGTTGCATCGACTGCATCGGAAGTGATATAAGCGATTACATGTTTGGATGTAAGATGCATTAAAGTAAGAAGCTTGCTATAATTATCGACGGTTGTCTTAAGATTCTGTAAAGTGTTCATTGATAAGTTACATTTTGTAACTGCAACATCTTGTGGTAAGCGACGTTTGATAAGCTTCAATTGCTGTCTAATGTTATCACATGTTTGAATAACAAATTGAAGCAGTAAGCCACTTTCACTTGTCTCATCGCCACCCTGAATTAATGCACGAATCATTGCACTACTTGTCTCAATTGAATCACATCCCATAAATAATGCAGCAATACAGTCGCGTACCATTTGAGTTTCATTTGTTAAGCCTTCACTTGCCAGAAGTACTGAATAAATAGCATTAAAGAATGACACGCATTTCTCCAAATTATCTGTCGATGAATTTTCATCCAATTGATTCTGTTTAAGGAGATCAATAATTGCATCGATTATTTTCTCTTGTGCAAACATTTCAGGCAGAGATGAACCGATTTTAAGTAAGACTTCAGGTGTACATGAACTCAATCCGAATAAGAATTGATGCATGACTTGTTGGAGATTATGAATAAAGTAAAGTAATCGTGAACGGAAAGCAAATTGATGTACAGCATGTCCTTGCATGGTTGCATTTCTATCAATCAATGAAACTGGTCCATAACGGTCTCGAACTTGTGTTACAATTATTCCAGCTTTAAAGACTATTCTTGAAACGAGTAAAATGACCAAAATTGCATCATGATCACCGCCACGAGCCATAAATGTTTCAGGCATAAAGCTTAACAAGTACTTTATGTGCTCATTAACTTCTGTTAATTCAATCTGTCTCAATTGTAAATCAATTGCACGAGTATGTGCTTTAGCGTCTGTAAAGATTTGCTTGAAGTCGATTGTTTCGGTAATTTTATGGTCGCTTTCAGCCATTCTTGATTCTCGATTGACTTTATCTCTCAACTCTTGAATTTGATCATTTAATCGTTGAACTAGTTCTCTGAATTTAAGAATTGTAGTGTCACGATCATGCACAGTCTCAAGTGCTGCATCTTTCTCTCTCAATGCTTCTCTTTTCGCTGCTGTCGCCATATCCAATTCTTCACGCAAATCAAGTTCTAGCTCATGATTAGATTCAACGAGCTGTTCATGAACTTCCTCTAATGCCTCTAATTCAGCTACTTCCTCTTCTAATTGCTTAACTCTTTCTTCTAGTTCCATTTTCTTCTCACCTAATTGTTCAACCATCTCTTCAGCACCCAATGCAGCATCAACCTCTTCCTGCAATTCTACAATCTGAGCCTCGAGTTCATCAACGCGACTTGAAAGCTTTTCTTTTGTTCTTTGCAATTCCTGAACTTCAGATTTCTTCATTTCTAGTTCTTTTTGCAGCTTTTGAATCTCATGCTTCTCATGTGCTGAAAGATCGCGCATACGAACCAGCGTTTCACGTAATCTAGTATTTTGCTGTTCCAATTGTTTCATTTCATAGACAGAAACGCCACCCGATTCACCACCGGCACTTCCTTCAGTTTTAATTGTTGAACGATCTTGCATCTCGGTCTTTAAAATCTCAAGATCAAGAGTCAGTTCCTCAATTCTTTCTTTTGCATTTTCTAGTTCCAACTGTAGAGTATCAGCTTTCTCTTCTGCCATTTCTTTATCCAATGTAATTAACTCTACATTCTCAGTCAATTCAGCCATTTCCTCTTGATGTTGATCTCTTGCTTCAATTGCATCTTTAGCTTCTTGTTTGGCACGTTGCAATTCACGCTGCAAGCTTGATTGTGCTTCCATAATTTTACTCTTAAACTCTTGAAGTTGATCAAATTGATTTTTCATCTTATCAAATTCCCTCATTCGTTCCTTATCTTCGGACCTTCTCATTTTCAATGTCTCTAACTTTTCATTCAAGTCTTGAACTTGCTTCTTCAGATCATCATTTTCTTGAGTTAATTGTGATATATGAAGCTTATCCTCGCTTGTTGGAACGACTGATGGAGATATCAGCGACTGACCCAAAGTGAATTGTGGCTTTAAAGTCTCTAAAAATCCAGTTTCTACAAATGATGCTCGTTTCGATGTTGAAACACTATCAGCAGGACTCATTGAAGTTCTAGTGGTTTTTATTGCATCTTGCTTTTCACTACTTATTGCCATTGGTTGTGCTAACTGCGTCCTCGATCCAGACAAACTAGTACGACTACCCGTTAACGATAGTCTTGAACTAAATGTGGGAAAAATTATTTAATTAATCTTATACGAGTCTATGGGAATGAAAAATGAGTCAAATAAACCTAGAAGTTGATGGAGTTATAGATGGTTTTTTGGATGAAACTTGTTTTACTGGTGATTTACGTCTTACTCTACATTATATAAAATGTATGTTAATTGTTATAATTTTTCAAAAAATATATCAAAATAGGATCCAATATATTTATTTAATATAAAAAAGGAGGCAAGGAAGAGACAGAAAGAACAAACATGAATGTCATGAGTACATTGCATTGATTTGGTTAGTAAAATTATGCTAGCTACGTTAATAATGTGAAACTTACGCTGTAGGTTTCGCAACTGGATTGCTACCGGATAGTGATAAAAGTGACCTCGATGAACCAGAACTTAATAAATGCAAGCAATAAATACAGAGAATTGAATATAGATAGTAATACATTAAAGAATACCATGAAGCATGAAATGAAATGATCTACATATATATATTAATTAAATCTAGTGAATTCGAGTTAGTTTTAATGCATTTATGAGTTGTGCAAGTGTTAAGCATTAAAACTTACGTCTTTTTAGCTGGACTGTTAAAATTAATAACAAATAAATATAGTTATACCATTAAATAAGTCATTACCAAAGGAAGGATAGAATAGGATGAATCATGCACAAAACTAGCGTCGATTATAACTTACGTGCTCAGACGTGATCTTGGCTTTTCATCAGGACTGTCCAGAATTGGATTATCAGAATCATCAAGAAAAATACATTGTGTATCACGAACAAACATTCCATAACTGTCTTGGCACTAAAATAATTTCAGCAATAATTTTTCTTTTTCTTAATATGATATGAAAAAGGTGTTGGACTTACTGAAAAATATTGAGTTCCTTTAATGGTTCCGTTATTTTTGCCTTTTGGCTCATCCAGCACTACTCCAACCCATTTTCCAGCTAAAATATAAATATTTTCATTTTTGGATCATCAATTTTGGCACAAGTGAAAATTTTAAAAGGTAAAAAACAAATATGATGACTCACCTGCAAAACTTGTTAATCCAATGTACTGAACAGTTCCTTTAACACCTTTTTCCTTGATTTCTACTCGCGTTCCTGTCCGTAGAATTCTTTCAGCCATCGTTTTATTCTATTTTCCTGCTATTAAGAAGAAAATTTTCAATTTGTGAAATTTTCCAAAGTGAAAAATATGTTTTAAGGCTGTTGTTGATGTAATTGTTGCTGCCGGTGCGTTTCTTGTAGATTTTTATGCTTAACAAAGTTAATCAGCACTTCTAAACCATTTATTTAACATGCAATTTGTGTAATTATGATTTTTTTCAGTGGAAAAAAGTTTATTTACTAATTTCGAGCACAAGGGGAGAATCAACGCAAAGAACACAAAAATTCAAATTTTAAACCGTTAACATTTATTTCGCAATGAAAAATTTCTCCGGTGTGCTATTTAAAATTTAATTAATTATTCTTTCTTGGAGAAAGATTTTTAGCTAAATAATATTATGGTCATATCATCAAGATTGAATTGCATTCAAATAAATCAAAAATGACAGAGTCAACATCGAGTAAAGTAACAAAAACTTGCCGAATGTGTTTAAGTGATAATCCCGTGCAGAAATATTTGTGAATCAAAAAAAAAAGCTCCAAGGAACTGAAAATTAAGTTTGAGAAGTGTTTCAAAATTACTGTAAGTAAACATTAAAGTTGGAGTTACGATTGTAGTTAATAAACGAGTTTTATTTCACTGCTTAACTTTCTTAAAAACTTGTTGAGAATCACAGTTACGACTGTTAATCGTGCGTAATCGCTTAAATCTATTCTTTGGCTTTTTATCGTCAACATCCATATTACTTTTATTATAAGATTTAATCATGTTCCTTATCATAGTGTTCATAATTTCTTTTTCCCTAAAATTATCGGGCACTACTGTTGCAATAATACTTTTCGGCTCTAAAAATGCGACGAAATCTTCAATTTCCGACAGACTGTTATGTGTAGCATAGCAAACGCGGACAGTCTTTTTTGACTCATCCATATGCTCAAATGGTCTGTCTTTAGTCCAATTCTTCCAGTACATGGCAGATAACTTGATGTTCAGCGTATTTTTGTCATTTGTTTTCCCATCCGAGTCAGAAACAAATGAAGGCTTTAAATAAATTCTCGAATTAAGGATATCGCGTGTAATACATGTTGTCAGCTCTGATATCACTAAGTATTGTTCATAAACAGCCTCTTCATGTATATAAACTTTTTCCTTGAACTTTTTATTTATGTCTGTCAATAATCTCTCGTAGCCATACCGTGCTGAAGGCTGCATGCAAACTGTGAATTAAAAGCATATAGTTTTTAGTATTATGTTTCTAATTTGTTAATGTTTTGCTATACAATACCTCTGTTACTAGATGATTGTGACAAATGTTTGTCTATGATCTCAATGATTTTAGAGCTGCTCTCATGTTGAGTTGGAAAATGTTTGTATGAATGATTAAGGAATGTCGTGTCTAAATATAATACTAAGTTTCCATAGCTCTTGATTTCATTAAGAACTTTTATGTTTTGAGCATGTTTGAGTGAAATCCTAAAATCACCAGTATAGAGGATATCAAGTCCTTCAATTTGAAATAAGAGCATGCATGCACCCATACAATGTCCAGTTGCATTTAATGCAGTCACAATAAATTTCACTTCCTTGCCATCGTCGTCCATAAATTCAATATTCATTGGAAATCCATACTCGAGTATTTGGACATTAATTGACGGATATTTCTTCTGAATAATCAATGCAGACATTGTCGTTGTATATAAAGGTGATGAAATTTGAGATAAATTCTCAAGACTTCTCATATGATCGCTGTGACAGTGAGATAGAAAGTAACATTTGGATTCTGTATTCTCAAAATTGTCAACACTAATGTGTTGAATTTCTTGCATTTGTCCATTGAAGGTACTCATGTTGATTCACAAAATATATATATGCACAGAATAATGAATTACACAATATTAAATAACAAAAATAAAATAAATATTTTCAATTTTAATATAAACAAATGCTAATGCGATGGATTGGAAAGTGAAACAAGAACTTTATGGTGAGTTTTTGATTTGGAATGGTGAAAAATATTAAAATTTACCTGATTATCGATGCTTTTTGAAGAGAATAGCTTGACAGTCAATTTTGGACAAGAATTAATGAAGATGTTCATCAAGATCTATGTAAAATCCTCAAATTTCTATGACATGCTGCTCAGTTCTTGTGGTGAATTTCACAACATTCACACCACACTACTAGCCCCTCGTCATTTACCGCGATACAAAATTTCCAAAGCGTACCCTTTTCACCATGAATCTTATTCATCAGTAACAGGTTGTCATTGAGTAAAGAAAGACGTGAAATTATTTCTCCGGCAAACTTGTTGAGGATTTGTGGACAGAAATAAAAAAAAAAAGCTTTTAAATAAGAATTTATTTCATAAAATTTGCTAATTAATCAGTGCTGCTAGAAGGAGAGAGCAGCTTAATGATTGATAAAAAATAAAAATACATCCACACCTAATTTCTGATAAAGAATAAGAAGAGCGAAATAGAAAATGTACTGAAGTTTCTCTTTACGTACAAAAAAAAAGTAACTTTTTCTTTCTTTTAAAAAATAAGACCATAAAAGACACAATTTAAAAAGGAAATTCAGAAAAATTGAGACAAGTCAATTAATATTTATCAGTGCCAGTTTTAAAAAGTAGTATCAAATTTACATAAAAATAAACAACAGAATGGTGAAACAACGAAGAACTATTCTGGATACAATTCCGATGGTTGCGGCTATTTTTTTCGTAGGTGAGTAAAGCAATAATATTGATACCTGTGGAATATACATACGCATGAAAGAGACGGCAAATGTGTGAAAAAAAAAATTCAACAGTTTTTTTTCGTGCTTCGTTGAATGATGCCATCCAAGAATTATTTTATATAGTCTGTCAATAGAAAGACTGACTAGAAAGATAATGTATTCATCTGCTGTGAATAGAAAAGTAGAACTTCCAAAAAGGAGAAATTGAATTCATGAATAGGCTTATGCAAAATGTCTAAATGGTGTGTAATCTATCATATTCAATCTTTGTTGCCATTAACAACGCGTCTACAACACTGTTGAGAAGAAAATTTAGTAAAAAGTGACCGCGTGGATGTGGCTTCATAGCGCATTTACTGAGTAGATAAGTTGAATTAAAATGCTTACATTTTAAAGCTGGGGTTTATTTAAAAGTGATGCAAGGTGGAAATTATTTTTTTGGGGATTTTATGAACTAAGCCACAAATAATGCGCAAGGTGTTTTTGAATCTAATCTCTTTCCCAAGCTGCACTGCAACGTCAACGTGTCTTCGACAAGACTTCAAAATGTCGATTTTCAAGTTACAGTTCCAAAAGCAGCCATTATGGTTGCGTCACAGCATCTGACCACGTTATTCTGACTTTTCTGATTTCTGACGTTATTCTGAATCTTATGCCGCTCGGGTTATTTCCAATTTATACAGACAAAATGCAGTCTCAAGTGAGTCATACCTCACTAAAAAACTCAAATTATCCATATGAAATGAGCATTGAGCACAAGGGAGACAGATATGTGAAAGAAGCAAAATATATAAATAACAGGAAAGGTACAATTTTCCGGGAAAGAGCACATTGCAATTCAATTTCTTTCTCTCATTACTAATACATGACATTACAATGCGTGAAAAAACATAGTAATCATATAATTATTAAATTATACTGAATAGACCATGCGACCAAACCCAAAATCTAGTTTCTCATAGTCATATGAGTTGCGATGATACTAATTAGCACATGTGATTTTTTTTATGTTTTTTTAACGTGACAATTTTATAACTTCTGAGTTACACATTCACTCCTCTTTGTTACTCCCTATATTGTCCCAAGAATATGTAAAGTAAGAAATAAGGAATAAGAAGATTCAACAGGTAACACACATCTCAATTCTCCTTAAAAATTCAAAGCAGGTAAATAAACTTGCATTTTATTCTTTTGTCTTTCTCTCCTTCTCATTATTCTTCTGCAATACCTGACTGCCTGCTTCTTAACCTTTTTTTAGAATTTGCAAAAACAAAAAAAAAAAGTATAAATAAATTGAGCATGGAATAGTTTTCATAGCATGTGCTTTGCATTTTTACTTGCCTAAGAAAGGAATAATATGTCCATGAAAGGAATAAGTAATATTATATATGTATTTACACTTGCTTGTTTTTGGAACCATAACTGTTATCTATTAGCAAATGAAATTTCATTTAGCATGTACATGTTAGGTTGTCATAAATACGAGAATAATTTTTGGGGAATGAGGAATGGGTTAAAATGCAAATATATATTTAGGACGCTCCTATTTTAAGTGCAGGCAGGCAAAAAAAAGAATTTTATTATGTGTAGAATTTTTGTCCTGACAATTGAATAAGGAATTCATGGGTTTCGCATCAGTAAACAGGGCGTTTTCCCGCGCCTATTAAACAACTTCTCCGACTTGACTATAAAAAAAGAGTTTATGTGTTAAAAATATATCAAGTTTATGTTAATAGAAGTAACTTTGTATTAAAAAAAATGCTTTGTGCCTATCCACTCATGCATTGCATGCTGTTTTGTGTTGGTGTTTCACCTTTCACATTTTTACATTAGAGAACCAAACAACAATGGGATAACCGTTAATATTGAAATGACCAGCGTATGATGCCATCTCACTCTATCAAATTATGTTGCTCATAATTCTTTTCCTTCTTTCTCTTCTTCTTATTAATGTTTCTGATACCACTTCTGTTGATGATGATGATGATGACGTTGCTTGGGTGATTCTCTAGATTACGCAGAATCGATTTTTCTTAAAGTTTTCCATTAGTCTTGACATAAACATGAAACTTTAAGGTTCATTCAGTTTGACAAGGGTGATTCTTAAACTTTTAGGAAGTCTGCCTATGTCACATTGCTTCAAACACCTTTCTACCCCGATTGACATATGTTGTCCTTAATTCTCTCAAGCGGACAATATTACTATACTTAGTGACAGTCGCTTGAACAACACGGCAATCGAGTGAAGCATAAGGAGTTGAGACGACTTTTCCATACAAATCCCAGGTCGACGTCATGCAATGTATAATGTCTATCTATATTAAGATCCTATACAATACAGGATAAGACAGCATCATTTGAATATTCAAGCTGATCCAAGCTTTCGCAAGCCATCAATTATGATTGTAATCTTATCTACAGAATCACCCAGCAGCTCACTAATCTAAAATAGTGAATAAAAATTTCTTCTCCTCATTTCTTGCTCGTAATCAATTGCCGCTGCTGGAAACAACTTTTTTGTGTTTCATACCTAATTCTCTATTTTTGGTTTTGAGACGAGAACATGACGAAGATGAAGAAGAAGAAGAAGTGAATGAAAAATTAAAAGGAAAGAAAGTATGAAAGCTGTGTTGCACGATAAGAAGCAGCATAATCAATCGACTTTTTTTTAATGAATAGTGTCGATCAAATTGCACCGCAAGTTAACGATTGACTCCGCAGCTACTAAATATGTGGAGAAATTTATTGGGTAAAAAAAATAGACTTTACATTAAATCATTTCTTTTGTCCATTAATAAACATGTGCGTTCATGCTGTATACTTAGCCATTATGCATGCTACGCTTTATGCCATGAGAAAATAAAATAGATGAATGCCTTGATTCATGAAAAAATAATTTTTATGATGACACAAATCTTTAATGGTAGGGAAAAAATGACATAAAATAAATAATGTAAAGCATGGATGATTTTGAATCTTTTCTGACTGTACCGAAAATGAAACAAACAACAACATTGATGAGTCATAAGAAAAAACTGTGTATGATGACAGAATGGATACAAACGGAATATGCATAAAGATACTTAGAATGTTCAATTGAATATGTAAAATTGACTGACTGAACTACTTAGATGAGTGAATCACAATTGATCACATGTCAATGTCACTTTTAATTTTCATTCCTACATCTCAAACTTTGTCGTTGGATGTCAGCGACATAAAAAAATTAAGAATGCGAATGTGAAATTTTTTAATGTGGTTTTTATTTAAGAGAGAAATCCACTTGACCCGGGCTGTGGCAATGGCTGTGTGGATTGAGCATAATAAAAATTTATGAAGTTTTTAAAAACAAATTTTAAATTCGTTCCATCTGACTATTTATAAATATACATCGACTATTGTACTCTTTTTATGTGAATAGAGATGGAAATAAACACATTTCTGTTAACGCCCGAAAGAAAGCAACCAACTAACAATTTTTATCACACACAAGCCCTTGTAACCAAGTGTAGTGTGTGGAAGAAGAATGGGAAGTAACAAATAATGTTGTATTCTTTAATGTGTTTTTGACGCATTTTTTGTTAGCTTAATGAGCCATCATTTATATCGGCTGATGGGTGTCAATTCATTCAATGCTTTTCAATAAAACTTAATGATTGAAAATTAAGTGCAATAACAGACACTTTCAACACTTTTGATAATGTTCAAAAAATATGAAGTCGGAATATCTTTAAAGATGTTTCTAGCAAATTTGTTATCAGGTAGAAAACTTACCTAATGGAAATTTACAACCATTTACTTAGCAACGGTTTTTTGGTTAAATGTTTATGTCTTATGACCATAAATTTAATGTTTATTTTGATTAAAATAGGATAGATTGCATACTTTGTCGGAACTTGTTATCTACTTTCTATATTTCTAACCATTCTTCACTTGCTGTCGGCCAGAATTGCACATTTTAAATGGACTCCGACATAGATCCAGCATGGAATCCATTTCAAATTGAGTTTACTTCTATTTTTTTGTTTATCTAAATGACGGAGTCTTAAAGCTTCGTACTGCACCCTACTTTACTTGCATCGAGACTCAATCTACAAAAGGCTTTCCCTCTGACTCTAGTTAGCTACATCACAAAGCTTGTACAAATTCTCTATTTTCACAAGAATTCCTGAAGATTAAAGTAAACAAAACTATAAAAATGAATCTAAATCCAAAATTAAATCCTTTTTTGTATAAAAATAGATCTGACATAAGTATTGAAACACGTGCCGTTGATCTTTGATACTACTCCATTTCGTAAATGGACATTTAATAAATTCCTTGTGAATTTAATATTTTTATTAATGCCAACTGCGATGAAAAAATTTGACTAACGCAATTAAAATGATTTTTTAAGAAAAAGAAAACAAATTTTTATGAGTTTAATAAAGAGGCCGTTATTAAATAAAATCAAATAATAGATTTAAAGCTTCCATAACAAATCATTAAAAAACTTTATGGCTGCATAAATATTGAGTAAGTCTATTTATTCTGATAATTGAAAAGTTTACTACAATTTGTCAAAAATCTCGATTTATATCCGATTTGGAATAGATAACATTTCAAAATATGGTGTAAATCGAGGAATATTCAGCATTTTTGTCATCAAATTTATCTATTCTATTTATAATATCTATGAATCACAGATTCCCGAGCAGTACGATGGTAAATTTCATTTTTCGTAGACAAAATGGACCAAAAACTATCACGGTGATGTTAGGGGTGACTACAATGTGACAAGCATTGTTCTGCTTCCAAATTGAGGAAGTTAAGGGCTGAAACATCGATTTTTGATTAATTTCATTTCAACCCTCAATCATAGTTTGCCATGATTCATCTTCTTAGAAATTCAATTGTATTATAGTTTTTAATACAATAAATTATTGTAGTTTGTCACTTTGTGAAGATTTAATAGTTTTATGACTTACTTCCGAAGTAAAATATTTGTGATTCATGTTCTTGAATCTATTTTAGAATACAGATTTTCAATTTAGTAATCTTTACAACACAGCATTCAATTCATCATATTCACATTTGTGTATATTGATTTAAAGCATCATCATACTGAGAATATAATTTCATTTTCCTAAGAATTGGGTTAAAGCGAAAAGAAAGCGACTCGAGTGACTGTTTACACAAGCATGAAACATTTGACATAAAGCTCAATTTTCAATAATGATGTTGATAAGTCTCAAAGGAGAGAGAAAATGGCATCAAAGCATATAAATCAGCGACTTTATTCATAGAACTCACGACAGAGCATTCAAATGTTCGTTATTATTTCCTCAGGATATGAGACATGAGACGAGAAAACTTGAGAGTTTTTACTTTCATGAACAGATGTAGTTGTGGACAGAATGTAGTACAATTTCTAAGTAAAAATTCGTTACAAAAAAAAAAGTAAATTGAAGAATAGAAAGATAAAAAGAGGAAAAAGAAAATGTTAAACATTTCTATCTTATGTCTTGAAGATATACCTAGATTATGTTCGTTATAATAGTTAGAAAAAATAATAAAAAGAAATGAAGAAGAATGAGCTAAATGAAGGTTGAAGAAACTCCATAGAGAGAAGAAAAGAATAAAAAAAAAGTCTTATTTGAACGGGGCAGAATACAGAGAGAGAAAGAGGAAGAAACGCGCGGTAACAAATACTAACTTGTTGATATTTGGAAACAGCATGAACGGGTTTTCTCTGTTTTCAATTCTCAGTGTTTTCTTCATCATCTCCATTGCTTTGCTTGTCTTTCTGCCATGATGATAATAATAAATAGAAGAGAATATACAAGCAAAACACACACAAACGTGATGGATCAACGTCACATGTTTGGCTTTTACAAAACTAAAAGTATAACTTTTTTTTCTTCTTCTTGACTTTAAACTACCTTTTTAACCGTCTTTTAAAGCCTCTTAAAACTTTATTATATGTCAGTCGTTTCTAAGAAAGAAAAGCCACGATTTTTTGTGAACATAATCTCTAACTCTCGTACTTCTCTGTCTCCCTCTTACTCCCTCAATTCGCGATCATTCTTTCCTCCTTTTACTTACTTGCTTATTGATCTTTGCTTAATAAAAATAATATTATATTTTGTAAAGCAAGTAAAAATAACGAAAGTTAAATGGCATGAGGAAATCAAAAGAGCAAAAGCACACGGTAACATGAGAATGAGATGAAAATAATAAAAAATTGAATAAGCCATGCTCGATTGTAGTATTCAATTGCTTCATCCATGTGGTACACATACAACACACCCAGTTTTTAATGTTGTTTTACGATCTTGTGATGAAGCAGATGAAAGAAGTTAAATACCATCATAGGTGAATGGCTGTGGTGCATTTTATGACATTATTCATATTTCGGATCGTCTTTAAATGGTGTGTTGGATAAAATAGGAATTTATGACTTTCCATGCCTATAATATGGCATTAAGCTTACATACAAAAGCTGATCAATTAAAAATTGAATTTTAATCTCATGGAAATGATTTGAAATCTAACGTACTTTTGAGATTCAAAAGTTAACGTACCGTAGTTTTCAGCCCTTTCACTTTTGAAAAATTATTGAAGTGAGAAGAATAATAAAATTTTTAAAAAAAACAAAATAAGTTTAAATGAAGCAGGAAATAAAGCTGCAGCATTGGATTTAAGAAAAACTCACTGTACTGAGTATAAGGGCGCAGCCAACTGAATAGTTTAGAAAGAACCACAAATTAGAAACCACAGCAGATTAAGAAATTCTTACATTCGAGTTGTTTTACTTCAAATATCTCTTAGATACGCCCAATTCGGACGTCATCTATGAACGATCACTTTTAACGGCTCTCATGAAGGCTGCAGATTACAAAGATTAATCTAAATTCATACAATTTAATTACTTTTTTGCAAAATCATTTCGAAACTTAACCTAACCTTACACACGACTTATGATACATCAATTGTTAGTCAAGGCAAACTGAAGCATAAGATTCATCCGCTTGCTACAATTTAAGCGATATGAGAAAAATACTATATAGCACTCCCGTAATTTAATATTGGCGCGATGAAAACGAAAATTTGCAATCTGGTTTAGTGGCCTGCAATTGTAGCATTGAATCTCGTATGACGACTTCCAAGAATGGTGTTGGATATAAATAAATAAAAAAAAAGTGAGAAAGTGAAATAATCATTGAGCACTAATGATCACATTTTTCTCGTTTTTATTTCTTCTTCTTGCTGTTTTCGACGCTTGTGTCGAATGAAGCTCTCGATTACTTCTTTCCAGTGCAAAACTAATTATACTTTTTTTTATTCGTACCCGTACTGTTGATCTATTTTAGTTTACCACAAGAAAACTTTTCATTATTTCCATTTCGACGTTTCTTCACAGCTATCGACAGCCAGTGATCAATCAATCGTACTTTTTTATTCATCAATGTTGCTTGAAAGAAGTTTTACTGGAGAGGAAGAAAAAAAAAAGCCATAGCACGGTATAATGTGGCTGTTGGGCTCGATTTCTCTTTTGACGAGCACATTTTTTTTCATATTATTAATTTTCTGTTACTCTAATAAGTTATTTATAAAAACATAACATGCCGATAACTCCTAATCACCCGTCCCTAATTGTTTCTCCAGAATGTATCGAAGTAGACGAGAAAAAAGAAGGAAAAATATAAAAATTTGCAATGCTATAAGCGATCACTTAAATGCCTAACAGTATAATGCAATATATAAATGCGCGCATATACTCATTTCGTTGCCATAAAAAAAAATTCATCATACATAATATTCAGTAAAACAGTAATTCGCTTCATACAAAAGAACAGCTTTAATGTTAAGATTGAAAGACGGAATGGAACAGCAAAAATAGTAATAAGGGGGTGTTTATTAGTTCCGACTGCAATTTAATAAGGTTTTGAGTTACTCTTAAGATGCATTACTCAGGGGAAGGGTCTATCCATCAGCATATGCGATTAAGTACCAATTCTGAGTATATGGATGGCAAGAGATCGCGTGGTCGGTCGAAGAACTCAAGAAATTAGCTGTGCAGAGACAGTATTGAACTTGATATTGGCAATTGACAAGCATCAGTCAGATGTATAGCCAACTTCAGTATCTATAGAAACTCATCTAAAGTGGAATAGGGTGCGACTACTCTACCGTATGTCTAGATATAAACTTGAAATCTCATGGGAAATTCCACAAGTATCAAGTTCATATTGTGATACAATTGATCTGTAAGGCAACCAAAGTAAAGAGACAAAAATTTCATCTCAAGCACTTTAACATCAAAAATTGTCATTGCTTACCCTCGCTCTTCCACTTACTACATGACATCATAAATGAACAACCCCATGAATAAATCGAGTATGATTCAAAGAATGAGAAAAAAAAAAGCATGCAAAAAGAAAAAATATTGAGTAATCACCAACTGAAAAATCAGATAATTGGCATCAAAGCGCATAGTTTGAGTTCAAACTAATGCTTGAGCTATATGAGTTGTATTGTAAGCGCGGAAACTTTGCGCAATCCAGCTGCCGTTGAAGAATTTAATTTAAATTGCATTACGGCCATGATTTTGCTGCGGTAGGGTCGACAACTGTGAAAATTTTTGTCACTTGATCAATAAAATATTGAAAAATCTTAATTAACCAATTTTGTCTGCCTCAAAAATTTATCACGAGACTGAACAAAAAGATTTCACTTGTTTTGAAAGTCATTCATGAGTAATTTTTATTTATACATTTTATTGTGTCCCCCTTTTATGTGCTATACGAGCAACTCAATTCAACTGCTTCAATTAGAAACATAATAGCACCATTGCTCAACATCTGAATGTGCATTTAGAGACTCTAGTCTTTTAATTTCTTCAAACATTTAAATAAAATTACGCGAATGCTCATTAATGAATTTTTTTTTGTGGCTGCTTTTCAAAACATCCATGAAGTCGTTTTGGAAGACAAAGCATTTCTCAGCAAGGTGAAGTGAATCACGGCATTTAGCAACACCTTTGAAAATTTAATTGATTAATGATGATCGTTTTTCCAGTAGTTTCATTTTAATGTCTACTTCTTGCACTAATTTTCGGAGTCTTTTACTTATGATGTTTGTCCACAGCTTTCTTAATGCTTAAGATCTGTCTGGAAGTAATGACGACCTCCAAATTCAAATGAATGACTAAGTAATTTTTGATTAAATTTGCAAAGCATGCTTTTCTAATGAAGCTTTCGTCAATTGTTGACAGAAATGGTAAACAAACAATGATAGCATTTATATTCTAATCAAAATTGTTTGTTATTATTGTTTGAAAGACTTTCCTACTGGAAGTAGCCACCAAACAAGTGAACAAAGCAGTTCCCATATCGCAACAGTTCACGTGGAAAACTTGACACCATTATTGAGCGTATAACGCTCTTTTATATACATACCTTGTATTTATTGTTATGCAAAAAGAGACTTATCGTGATTGTTTGCCATTTAACATATGAATGCGGTTGCTTATTCTTATTGTGTATGGAAGAGAAAAACAAAACAAAAAAAAAACTTTTCTATTTGCATTTATTTCAACAGTTCCTAACTCAATATCATTTTCCATAATTTATCGTAATTTAATATAACATTGTATATCTTTACAGCAATCATTTCAATTGTTGAATGTCAACGAATTGCTAGTACAACACCCGAAAAAGTCACTGGTCAAGAAGGACAGAAAGTTGAACTCCTGTGTACGTTCGGAAAGCCTATTGATCGATGCTCTTTCGAATTTCCAAATGGTGATCGACCAAAATTAAGTCCAGCATTCCCACCGAGACCAGATTACAAATATTTTGGATCAGGACTTGAGAATGGACAATGTGGTGTGACGGTTGAAGATTTAAAGGCAACTTTAGAAGGAAATGTTACATGTCGACTAGATTTAGGAGATGGATCTGATGATATTATTGGAATTATTCCAATTGAGATCGCAAAACCTCCAAATCAGCCAATTCTATTTGTACAAAACGATAGAAAATTAGAAGCAGGTCAAGAAATGGAAGCAGAATGTGAATATCGTGATGGTCAACCACATGCTAAAGTTTCATGGTTCTTAGGCAGTGAACGTATCATTCCAAAGAATGAAGAGTTTGTCAACAATGAAAAGAAAACAGTGATATCAGTGGTTTCACATAGACTCTCAGCCGATGACAATCTTAAATCATTAGTATGTCGACTAGATCATCCAGCCTTCCAAAATGGTTACACAAATACATCAATGCAATTAAATGTCAATTATCAGCCAATGGCTCTCAGTCGAGATGAGTTGTATATTTCTGGATTAGAAATCGGTCGTACAGTTGATATTGTTTTGAGACTTCGTGCCAATCCCAGACCTCGCCTTCAATGGACTATTGAGGGAAACAACTATGATGAAGGAAGACAAACAAACAAATATCAGGTCTATACAGCCGAACAAGACGAAGAAGGTAAATGGATTGCAAAATTAACAGTAATTGATCTATCACTTGAAGACACAATGAGAACATATATGCTACGTGCAAGCAACGAGTTTGGAGCAAATGATTATTCAGTTCGCATCGGCGGCTCACAAGAATTAGACGGTAATTATTAATTTCACAATCTTGTCATGAAACTGATTTGATTAATTTTTAATATTAAACTTTACTTATTTTCCACTCTATAGACTCAGGGCTCGGTATTGTTCCAATTATCGGTATAACTGTCATTTCTGTATTCGTACTGATCGTAGTAGCGTTACTTGTGGTCGCTCGCGTCACTAAACGCTGGTGTTTTGCAGGTGAGCTTTACATTTCATGATTACAAAATTATTACGTTCATAATTTATAATTTAAAAATTCATGCACCATACAATTCAGGCCACTAATATGTCTTTATGAGATTATTAAAATATATGTAATTATCTTACATCTATTATGATGTAGATAGACAAAATTGAAGTAAACAATGAGAAAAAAAAGAGAAAATATCAAAATTATATCTCATATACATAACTAACCCAATTAACCATATCACCATTGATTTTTTCAATTTACAAAAGATTTTGCATTGTAGGCGATTCCATGCATCCCAACAGTCCCGATTCAGAAGCTCAGATAGCACCTGAAGAAGATAAGACACATGAGCATTATGAGCAGCATGAGAGTAAAGTTACTGACGATGAATCAGGTGACACCGAACATAAAGCTAATGGAAATGGAAAATCAAACGGAAATACGTCAGTCTAAGAAATTCACAAAATAATTAATGCACATAACATAATTAAAAAATTGAGGATTAGAGATGTTGATTTTATTATTTTAATTCAACATGGGTGATAACTAAAAAGTTCTGACTTTAAACTTTACTTAATTGATGACTTTAATTTAATCGAATTGGAGGATGACGAATAATAAGAAGAAAAATTTAATTAATTAATCGATATTTCTTTTGAAACAGACAAAAAATATTATTATTATTATGGATACTTTGTGTAGTCAAGTAATAAAGAAATGACGAAAATTATTAGTTTAGTTAAGTAGTTAAGATTAGGTTTTGCTTTTGGACAATAGCATCAACAAATTATTATGAGGAAGTGTATTGGCATCGAATTTCTAATTTAATATAAATTAACGGCTTTTCTAAATTTGAATTTTATGATAAAATAAATTTAAAATTCAAATGACGGTTGAACAACAAAAAAATTCTCACACAAAAGTGTAAATTGCACAATTAATTAATGCAATGTAGCACCTATGGTAGCATTCCAATGGCATTCCATTGTCGACTCTACCACACCTCAGCCAGCAAGTCAACCAGATGCAGTCAGCATATTAGCGCATTTTGTTTTACAAATAAAAGTATGCGATGAAATTCCAACATACACTGCCTCGTCAACTCTCATCGAGCTTTTTCTAATATATAGAACAAGTATATAAAAATTTATGCAGAATCATAATTAATACATTAAAAAATAAATATTTTTGTAAGTCTTTTAAGAAAAATGAAAATCCACAAAGCTTAAATTATGATAAATTTTTAAAATGGAAAATAGACAAAAGAGAAGGAAGAAGAAGTAAAAAAGTATTTTAAAGCTACCTAATAAAATGTATGTAAAATAAAAGACAAATATGAATGTATTTAAATTTTAAAAAACCTTAAAAAAATTAAAAAAAAAGAAGACGAAGCCATAGAGTAATTTTATATAGCATGCGGATGATGATTAAGATATTCTTTAATATCTCAGTATGTAGTTAGGTATTTACCAATTAATAAGTATAAAATTATTCAAAATACTTCCAATTTATGATGCAAGATACAATAAATTCACTTCTTTACATTCCCAACTTCCACTTACTTAAAGAAAATAATTAAATTTTATGATCAAATAAGACAATTGAGACACAACATAAATGAATGAAAGAAGCATACAACTTTTTATTTTAATGTAGACCTTTTTTATTAAATGTGAAGAATTAATAAAGAATTGAAATGAAATTTTTGTGCCTTATTATGTAAATATTTTTCATTCCAGCATCATCTCATATATTAAGAACTCAGCATCTGATCAAACATGTTTTGAAAATTATTTCAGAAGCACATTCCATAAGCTTAAATGGAAACAAAATTACATCACTTGACATTGCTGCAAGTCAGCGGAACTAAAACTTTTCAGAGAATGATGCAGTAACATTACAGATCTTCATGATGACCGTGTGCTGTTTTTGGTCCTATTATTTTCCGATTATTCTGATAGGATGTTGATCAAGTAGTGTCATCTTCCAAACTTTAAGTGACACATGTGCAATGTCACAATAACACATTAGTGTGACGCGCCACATGTGTTGAGTGTTTAAATCTTTAGCGACACACCTGCAATGTCACTGTTGCATAATAGCGTGTCATGCAAAATTCGCAATGCCACGCAACACAGTAGTGTGTCATGCAACACATGTTGATCTAGTGTCACCTTAATGTATCGCCAAACCTGTAGCGACACACCTTTGTCCAACAATGTCACAGCAACACAGTAGTGTGTCGCGCAACAAATGTTGACAAACAATGCTGTAAACAGTTGTAAATATGTAAAATACAGGAAGAAAAGCTCTCGTCTTAATATACAAATGTAATTTTTTGTTGTTTTTATTTTAACTATTGCTATGAGTGAATCATTATATCATAAATTACATGCAAATGCAATTAATTTATTACAAAAATATTAAATGCGGTTTACATTTTTACCACTTTCTTGATTTTTATCGTTTCCAACGCATTTCCCATACTTTCAGTAGCATTTTTTACTCATTAATTGGATGTAAAAGATAATTGGTACATATAGATGATTTATGAGTCATTATTGTCATCAAAATTCAGGAACTAGAAGAGCTAACATATTATTTTCGTTTTTTAATTTTAATTGCTGTATTTTTGATTACTTCATGATTATGTCAATAAAACATTGGTAATTAAAGTTCGTAGTTCATTCCGGAGCTTTTTTCTAAATATACTTCACATACTTGCATTACTCATCTCATCCAAAAAGTATGTCAAATCGTTAAAAAAGCTATTCTTCCAAAATCCCATAAAAATATTCATATTTGTTGTTAATTGTAGTTGCCATAAGATTGAAAGTGAAGATATAGCATTGAAAACAGCTATAATTTATTGGATACTTATGTTCCAATGGCCATTGAGAATAGATAAATAAATGATCGTTCGTATTGTACTGGTGCTGATGCGTTTGAGGCAAAGCTTCTCTAAGCCGAATCAATTTCTAACCAAAACGAATTTCTTGACTTAGATTTTGAGAGATTAAGTGATGTTTGAATTTGTTATCTAAATATTTGTCATGAAAATGGAGCATGAAGAAATACTAATTTAGGTGCTGCTTTCCAGACGAAGATTATATCAATCTCTGCCTACTTATGATTATTCTTCGTTTTGTATTATATTAATGATTTTTAAAAATTTTATAGCTTTTGGGAGAGTCAATGGGAAGTTGATAATTTTGATTTGCTTCCATTTTCGGCTTAAATTTAGATTCAATCTAGATTCAAATTTGTCATTTGCTTTGAGTTTTGCTACATTTAGCTGTCATAATAAACAAATTAGCATTTTGTCATATTGAAGTACATTAAGTTAGTCTAATGATATGGAACTGTTAAGAACATATTAAATATGAAGGTTCGAATCCTTAAAAATTAATTCGATGAGATTTTAGTATGTACATCTTTAGGTATTTTTTATTTCAATTTTTTGTCTGTAGCTGTTTTCAAATTGTGATGTGCTTTGTAATTGGACAGTATTATGATCAACTCCTCTAGTTCCTGTTTAAAAGTTCATCCGATTCATAATCAGACACAGCAGCCACAATTGAGTTAATGAAAATGCGTTGAGTTATTTCATTACGAAGACATTTTATGCTTGTTACTTTTCATCAGTTTCTTGTGTGTTTATTTTCGTATCAAAAAGGAAGTTCCAAATTTATATTTTGAGTCTTATGAAATTTCCAATAAAGGCACCAAAAAAATTTTTTTTCGTTTCTTTTTTCATGTTTCATTATTTTGATATTATCATTAATATGTTTTAGTCTCACAAGTTTTTTTTTTTATATATTATTAATTCATTATTACGTTTTGAACATAATTATACATGGTCAATTAAAGAATAAGAACTGAATGTAAAGCTTTTTTATATGATTATTCAAGAAAAAAAAATAACTAATTAATTTGCTATTTCTGCCGAATTATTCGAAGTTCAAAATAAAGATTCACTTTTTTAAATTTCTTTCTTTTGGTTTTTTCCATTGTGTGAGTTAATTAGGATTATTGTGATATTTTTTTTGTGGCATTATACTTAACATTAAAATGAATTTCATCTATTTACACAAAAACAATAATTTTTTTTTTTCTTTTTGATCAATATGAAATACATTGACACAGTTTTCTTTTTTTAAAGGAAATAACATTTTTTTTTATCATCCTCATTCCTTTTTGGTCATCACAAAGTATATTTCGCTATCTTTTTCACTTGTTAAACTTGATAAAAAAGAAAATGAAAATCTCTTGAGCGCTGAGTGTTTGTGCATATCATGTAATATGTAGCATAATTAAAACGAGAAAACAAAAGGTTATAATAAATAGATAGATGTTGGACAAAAAAAAATTTAGACAAATACTGGATATTATTATCATACACTTTTCTATATATTTTTTTTATCATGTTTCAGTTACTCTTTTCATATGTACAGCACTTTATCCACCTCACGAAATGTTCACTGTAGCATTAAACTCGCCAAATTTCTTTGTAATATTGTGTCTTTCACTGAATTAAATACAACCTGAATGTTTTGTGTATCGACAGCATTTGTAAAATGATGATAAATTGGTTGTGGTGGTTTCAAACTGTGATTATGGTTATTTTTACGGACGCGCAAAAACATTTGTAGGATGAATGTCTGCACGTCAATTATCGAGTGAGGGTTGCCTGTGAATTGCGGATAATACCAACGTATATCAGTCTCAGGATTCTTTACTTTTTGCGCCAACAAATCTGTTTTATTTAGAAAAAGGATTATTGAGATTCCTTGAAACGCTGTATTGTTAACTATCGTATCGAAAATGTTCTTCGACTCCTCCAATCGATTTGTTTTTCTACAAGTAAAAAGCCTTATTAAGCATCACATAATATTAAGGATCATTAGTTATTCTTACCTATCTTCAGCAAGCACCTGATCGAATTCTGAAGTCGAAACAAGAAACAGTATTGATGTGACAGAACCATCAAAGCATTTGGTCCATTTTTGCCTTTGTGTTCGTTGCCCGCCGACATCGACAAAAACGAAAGGAATGTTCTGCAATGTACAAATAGTTAATTAGGAAATACTCATTTAATTCTTAATTCAAGGAGGCAAAGAAAGTGATCATGTGTCTCTAATCTAGTGTCAAGAATATTTTATTTGATACGAAGTAACTTACTTGTATTCTAATTGTAAACTCAAAGACACCTTTTGTCGCCTTACGACAATGAAGAATATCTTTGTTTGATGGAACGTAATCAATCCGTGATATTCGATCGAGTTCGTCAAAAAAGTAACTAACAGAGTCGCTCTAAAAAGAGAAATCAGAGAAAGATAAATGAAGTTGTATGTAGAATCAACATCAAGTACTTTGGTAAATAAATTGTGTAAAGCAAAGAAAAATATAACTTGAGTAGATAAAGAGAAATTCTATCAGTCAGTATGTGGGTATGATTTGTTTGCATAAACAAAAATAGCAAACAACAAATTGGCAAATATGAGGCAATAAAATACATACCAATTGAAACTCTCTTCTTCGATCATAAGCCTTTCTGATAGCCTTGTCTTGCCACAGACGATTTATAAATGGTGCGTATTGTCGAAATGTTTCTACATCTAAATCATTACTGCTATGAAATAATATGGCTTGATTAGCTGCATGCTCTGTCATTGGATGTTCCCATGCAATGTCCAATTTTTCCCGTGCGTCAACTAATACTTGCATCCCTAAAAAAAATAAAGTACATCATGAAAAAGATCAGTTTGACGACAATGAAAGTAAAAAGAATCGAGTCTAGAATGACTAGCTTTGTATATGCACAGGCACATATGATTTGAGTGAGTAAATAATAAAATAGCTATAGGAAAATAAAGTGCAAAAAAGAATGCTGATGTAGTGGAATGAGGACTTTAAATAAACAACAAAAAGAGAGAGTGAAAATGGGTAGAATAAAGAATAAAGGAAATGAAAGGAAGAAAGGAGGCAATAAATGTGATCTTATGCATGTATTTTTGGTACCTTTTACAATGTTTTGATAAATTACATGATGATATTCTCTTATCAATTCCGGCTCGAATTTGATTCCATGAATTATGCGCATTTGCTTTAAAAACGTCGATTTTCCAGACTCTCCAGCGCCCAGCAATAGTAATTTCACCTAGAAAAATGGCACAATAATGAACAAAAAAAATGTGTAAACAATAAACAATTGGCTCTCGCGAAGTTATGTCCATCGTAGCGACAAACGATAAATGTTAAACAAAAAAAAAGTGATGAATCAGAATCATGGAAATCATGCGACTAAAATGATATACAGGCACAGTAGTAAGTAGAGAAATTTACCTGTCTTCGAAAGGAATTTTTATCTTTCTCCAGAAATTTGTCAATTTTACGCGACTTATCGCGTTGCTCAAGCTCTTCTGGAGTAAATCTAATCCTTAATAAATGTGAGAAAATTCCTTCACAACAATTTTTGCGACTATTTCTTCTTCGAGACATCACTCAAAAATAATGAAATTAAATTTTATTTTCTCTTTCTTATCTTATCACTATTTCGAATTATGTATCGAATTTTAATCAATTGCCACTATCTCCTACATCCAATCACATCATTAACTATCTATTTTCACTGCTTCCAATAGTCTCTATCTACGTTAAATTAATTAAAAATTATATTTTATGAAGACTATTTTGATTTTTTCTCTTTCGATAAAAATGAACTAAACTCCAGAGTTGTCAATCGTGTCTTATGCTGCACTTATTCCTTTATGAACTGGATTTTATGTTACTCAGGTAATATTTTTAGATAAACCGCATAATATTTTGGTTTATTTATTTGCCTGAGAATATTTTATGAGCTAGACAGGTGGAATTTATTTACCGCCTAAGAACTAACTCTAATTTTAACAATGCAACTCTGGAGAAAATTAAACTGAACCGAAACGAACTAGGTTGATCTGAACGAAGTTGAAGTGATTTTGAAATTGTAAAAACCGTTGAGCAATATGATTGTCTGCTGATTCATGAGCTACCGTTTATTCCCATGATAAATCATGTAATTCTTATTAATTAAGCTTAGTCACATGCTGATTAATGGCCTCAATTGCAATAAAAATTGAAAAACTATGTCAACGATCATTAAAACTCCCCTTTTTGAAAATCCTTTTGTCGTTAATTTTTGTCATTGCTTTCTACCCTGAATTGATCAAATTAAAATTAAAACTTTGTTATGTGTGAATTATATTTATTAAATTGCTAATTCTAAGTTGTTTAAATACCAAAACAAGTGTTCATTATATTTTAATTAAGGAGCTTCTATTAGCAAGTCGATGAAACAAAGGTACGTACGGAAAATCAGTGTAAAATTAAAGAAACATTTTTTTTGGGCTTGAATTTTTTTGTTTACATCTAAATTGTGACTAATTCACAGCTTAATATGCTGAAATACAAGGTTTCATGTCAGTGAATGTATGTCTTTTACAATGTCGCAATTACCTGAAAGGAATATTAATCATACAGCGAGACATTCGCACTTTCTATTATCAAATTACACATTTTATTGTTTCTCATAGTCAATTCCATTTTTTAAATTCCTTATAGTCTTACTACCTATATAAAATATCAATCGACATAAAATACTCAATTGTTACGAGAAGAAAATACTTTAACGTGATGGCCTTAAAATTTAATTAAGTATATTGCTCTTTAATACTCAAAATATTCATTTACTTAATTTAAATATTAAATAATGATCGATTCTTGGTGACTAATTATTATGCTGATGTAGTCGTTTGACTCTCATCGGTTTCATATTTGCTATCGTCTGTTGCTTCAAATGTTTCATTGATTAATGTATATGAGTGCTCCCCAAACTGGATGGAATATTCGTCCTCATCAGTGGTATCGGTTATCTGAAAGAGTTTCAAAACTCATTAGTTACAGCCACAAAGTTATGCAATAAATTAGAATTAAGCGATTAAGTTAGTATTGGATATGCACATTAGTTAACATTCTACCTCGTGATCTAAGATTATAAATCAATTATTTAATGAGAGTTAGTTGCAAATTTGATGTTAGTTACTTTCACACACACACGAATCGCAATACTTACATTGCTAACAAGTTAAAGGTAAATACAAGTATCAAAAGATTATATTAATTAGCCCGTCTATAAATGAAGAAAAAATCCAATCAATTTTATATACAAAAAGTAGATTCCATGCATGTCTAGATCTATTTCCCATCAACTACTTTCTATTATCTTCATCATGTATGCTTGAGATCATTCATATGTGACGTTCAGCATTATAATATACTGAATATCACTGCTGAATAATCCTTAACTTGTATTTCAACTAATAATGTGCGATATCGTCTAAATGGTTTTTGTGAAATGCGAAATGGTCATAATGTTATGCGATATTAAGACATGAAAATACATACCGGTTGACATGAGCACGTCTCTTGATCGAAACGTAATCCATGATCGCAGTATTTTGTGTCACGGCAGACACAAGCGCATGAATTACTGTCAAATAATTTCTTTGGATTCTATAAATTTAATTTTGATTTAAACAAAGAGATGGAAAAGCAATTTAAGCACATTTAAAGGCGCGACGTAATAAAATAAAAATTATCTTACCTGTGCACATTGATCCGCCTCTTTAGAATTCGTACATTCGCAGCGACATTGGCTTCTAATAAATCGCTGTAAGCCATTACAATCAGATGCGGATTTCTTGCATTGGCATTTACATTTATTATGCTCCTTAATTGTAATCGTTACATCCCCTAAATTTGCGAGTTTCGGTTCATTTACGAACTTTGTCTTTTTAACTGTAATTTGCTTTTCTGTTTCATCCGTTGGAGTACAACTTGTGCCTGAATGCGCACAACAACCTCCACATTGTTTGACTATAACGCATGACGGAAAGTAGTAAATTGTTGGATCTCTCTCATCTTTTGGAACTAAACTGATTACGGTATCTACTGGTTGACATGTTGCCTGTCGCAACTGATTACTTGCTGCTGCTCTTCCTGCAAATAAATAATATAATTAATATCAACTTTTTATTCTCTTTATTTATAGATTATGGCACACGATTCAGTTATTAATGCACTCATAAATGTTGGATTGCGTCAAAAAGAATTGCAAAATGTTTTGGCATCGAATGTTGTGCTTGATTGGTTCGGTCGAACTTTATCGGGGAAGCAACGAGTTGTTGACTTTTATTTGAACTCAAACAACGTATATGAACACAATCTTACAAATACAGAGACTGTACAAGCTTTTGAAGAGCGTTTAACACACATGACATCGTAAGTATTGCAATTCATAACTGGATATTAATTATTTTAAGTAGTTCAAGGACTATTTGAATTCTTGAATCGAGAAAATAATTTTTAATCCGTCGGATTTATTTTAAATCCTTGGATTTATTTAACTTTTAATCCCAAAATTAATAATATTTCTATAACTTCCAGACAACAAGAACCAGAAGAGAATTTTGACAAATCCATAGACACAGCAAATGATGAACAATGGTATGACTGCGAAGCAAATACCTCAATAGATCTAAAAGAATCTCATAGGACGCCACCTCAAAAATCAACAATAACAATTTGTCCGCCAGCACCATGTAGGAAAAATTTAATTATTGATTCAAGTGATGAAGAGGATGAAAACTCTGATACTGATGACGAAACAGAATTAGGAATTTATCCAATTGATTTATCATGTGATAGTCCAATGCCAAGCAAAAATGAACATAAAATAGTTAAGAATTTTAAGAGACAACGTTTGGATGAAGATACTCACGACGAAACAAACATCTGCGAGCAGAAGACACTCGAAAGAGAGAGTAAATACTCTGACCTTTACTATTTAGAATCGATAGGTTCAGTAACAACATACAGACAAGTTTCATCGTCGTCCTCACACATTGAGGATAATAAACGACGTGAATGCAAAATTTTAATATCGTATAGAGTCAACAAAGACAACAACAATGATATTCAAATAGCTTTAATTATCTATAAACCGAACAATGTCAGTCAAAAGTCTCGTCGTAATTTACTAAACGAATTTGGTGATCGAACGGAATCTGATTTATTATTAACGCCTTTATTAAGCCGATTTAGTACGGCTGTAAAAGATCCAAAGAAATTAGAGAATATGTCTGAAGTTATAGCAACAGCACCGACAGGAGATAAGCCAATTAAAGGAACAAAACGACCTATGATGTCCAGAAGTCGCTTGCGATTTTAGCTTAATATTTTTTGTCATTAATTAACATATTCATTATCATGAACAATTTTCGTTATTTCCTTATCAATAAATTGTTATTGAGTACAACATCTTCTATTGTGAAGATAAGAGTCAGAATAATAGATAGATGATATTATATTTTTTTGTAAAAAAATACTATTTTTAATGATAAAATAAAAATCTATTTAATAATATCCAGTATCAAATTAGTGGAAAGTCATCAACACAACCTTACCTTAATAGTAAGGAAAACCCTAGCAGATTGAAGGTCATTTATCGTCTAGGTATGTTATGAGTGCTAGTCAAGCCTCCCCATCCACTTACCCACCCCCATTCAATGCTACTTACTTTTTCTGTTTGCTGGATGTGTGAATGTTGATGATACATTGGAAAGTGAATTTGTTGTGTCGACGAAATCTTGAATGAAAATATCTACATCGGATATTTCATTAATTTTCTCGGCTAGTTCCATTGGCATCTGTAATTAAAAATGTATATGTTTATTTATAAGAAAATAGTAATACACAAGTAGCTCTGCTAATTATAAATATTTTCAGAAATTCCATGTAAAATGTTATCTTGTCAAACATGTGACGTAAGAACTCGTGGTGCTGCGACTGTTTGTTTTAAAAATTAAGTTTCCGATAGCTTTGTTTGCTATATTATTATCATCTACAATGGTCTTCAACAATTTTATTAATTTTAGCACGTCTCAGATGCTTCTATAATTAAAAGTTATATGTAAGCAATTTTTAAATACCCAGAAAGTTGGATATGGCTCCTGTGACTCACTTTGGTCAATAATTGGGATTTTCTAGAATGATTAGTTTTCGTATATTTAATTAATTAGACATCATCAGTACAACAACAATGAGTAGTCAATCATCACATGCTTAATGTAAGACTTTCAGTTACAATATTTATATTCTATTAATGTCCCAATCATTAGAAGAGACATGCTTCCAAAAAAACAATAGACTCATTGTGTTAATTAAGCATGTTATGTCTGGAATTAATTGAAAATCATTTCAAGCTATTTGATTTTATTAGATTGCTGTGATTTGAAAATGTCATAATTATAAGAGGAATATGTAATGCTAATGGTCCGTTAATAAGATGAATCATGTGACTGGAATTTATTTACTATGCAAGATAATATGTTGTTGTCGCCTTTACATTTCTCTCTTACTCATATTGCTATTTATAGGACACGTTATGTGTGAACTTAATAGCATTGAATTCCTTGGAAATTAAGTGCTTAAAGGAATTCAGATTTAATTCAACGGATAAAATTCAAATTTTTAAAGATCAAAATTTGAACTTTAACAGTTTTTAAATTCTAAAAATTTGTTAAAAATACCAACACGCCCATCTATGGACATGCGTAATTCTACTGGATTCTAGACAAAAAGGAATACTTGTAGCTTGATAATTAAAGTAAACAGTTGCTTCGTCATGTATTTACCCACATCTTACTTAATGGATATTAATATAGTAAATATTTTTCACGATAAAATGGCTCATAACGCTTCATTCCTACAACTTTTTTTATAGCTGCGAAATTAAGCCAAAGAGAAACAAAAGAAATGTTGAGAAATGCGGCATAAAAAGGTTTGGCACCTCATCAGTCATGCAAATCTCTTTTGCCAAAGGCGAATTAAGTTAATGCATGATTCCAATCATGTTAACTTGATGACTGAATATTAATTTAGAATCCGGTTCTTGTGGATATTTTTGTTCACACATGCCATGGCTTTGAATGCCGAAAAATATTTACCAAATTCTCGAATTTAAAAGAACTATGTGGAATAAATAAATTCTGCGAAGGTCGATGAAGCATCAAATAAGTGCATAGACAGGTAAGCTTGCTATTCAATTGAATGTAATAATTAATAGGAAATGAATTTTACCATTTCCGCACGTTATCATGCTGTACATAAGAATAGCCGAATGACTAATTCATTCATTGAATTTAATATTATTGTGTACGAATCAAGTTATCGTCACTGAAGATGCTTATCGTACTTTTATGTTGAAAATTTTTTAAGTACCTTGAGTTGTGACAAAAGACGTGTAAATAACAAATTAATACATCAAGCACGTAAAAACGATAATAAAGCCTAGTAGCATTGGAACCATAAACAGACATAATTATTGTCTCATAGCATTTTTTTGGCGGCACACAATTGTGTGGATTGAAATTATTAAACGATGATTCATCAATTGCGACCCTTTCGGTTGTACCTACATGCTTACTATTTATTTTCATTCAATATTATTTGTATTGTTCTTGTTGCTTTCCATAGCAATATGGAAATAAGAGTAGCTATGTTTATATTTGACAATTATTTACTGAACGACTAACTCACGAAATTTGTATGGAATGAGTGTGTGAGAGAGAAAGAGAGAACAAGTTACAAGTTGAACAGCAACAAACAAGTGAAACTCATATGAGCGTGACTTTTTTGTCATTTTGCACATAAATTGTTCTGATTGCTGTCATTAAACGTTTCATCATACTGATATTGTGGTTAATTTTGACATAACAATCGTGATTGTATGAAGGTAGAGAAATTCTAAGGAAACGGTAAAAGATAATTTGAATTTTTTGGTGTCTGGCACTAACACAATGATAAAATATTTAAATCCTCAATTTTATTGATTTTTATTGATACTTAATGGGATACACGGCTTGCAAGCTTTAATTTATGCAACATTTTCTCTTTTGCAATCAAAACTGGCCTCAATTTATTGATGTTTAGCTTGAAATTTTAGATTTTAAATTTGTAGAATGTCTCAAAACCATACAAATGTTTTTTTCTTTTCTAAAAGAATACAATTTCCATCAAAACCTCACAAATTCATTCGACACAAAACCCCTCAAATGTTTTAAAATTCAAATTTCTCCGTTATTTTCTCAATAAAATCTTGTAAAGCTCTGAATTACACTTTAAAAATTGTCGCAACACCATATATATCGACTCTTCATTAACATTCATGAATGGAAAATATCTTTGGGATGAGAAATCATTGCAATTTACCGAGAAAAATAGTTTTACTCACCTCACTGAGATTGCACATGGGACATGAATCGGAGGCAGAATCCGTCTGCGCTTCCGGCGTCTCTAAAACTCTAATTTGTCTTACATTTTCTTCAATAATTATATTTTCTTTTGTACTTTGTGTTGATACAGTTTTAATGATTTGTAATGAGAATAGACATAAAAGTGCTATTCTGTTCCATGACGGCACATAAATGTTTCTCTTATTTCTTGTTAGTCTTTTCATTTTTGCTACTTTTTAAAATTTATTCACATCGAAGGTACTAAAAAGAATTTGTTAATTGATTAGTAATCACTTGTGGATGCGATATCAAGAAAATATTTTTATTATTCTGTGAATTTAACGTAGTATTCAGGGAAAAAATGTTGATGTCATATACACGTTTTGGAATCTAAAGAAAATTATCTCGATTTGCATTTTTTGGACGGGGATTTTTTTATTGACATTTCATGGTAATGTCTCTGATGTGAGCGCAATAATTAATTAAATTTATTATATTATTTTTGCGAACGTAGCAAAAATATATATTTTTAAACAGTTTTTTAAATTTACGGAAATAGTAAGCATTGCAAAATTAACTAATTGTTTTTGTTGAGAAATCCCCAAAAAACCACTTTAATGACTTGAAACTGCATACAATGAACTTGAAACTTATCGATAAGCACTATCAGATTTATGACAGGTGGCACGAAAAATGAGGGCAATTACACAAAATTAACGATTCCCTATGTCAATGATAAATTCTTTAGTCTCAATGACTACTACGTCACTTTTTTATTTTTTTTTTTTTAATTTTATTTTTTTACACTTTTTTTTTGTTCACATGTGTATATGCACCACATTCGAATGATTTATTTAGAATTGTAAATTAACAAAAACAGAAATAAAAAAAAATAAATGCGAATTAACTTTTTTTACCTTTAGATTATTCAACAGTTGAAACTATACTGACAATACTAAAGCTTAAAAACATTTTCTTTTAAACTCAACGCTTTACATGCGCAAATGTGTTGATGTTATATTCATAGTGCTATACGAGTCGATGAATGTTTACTAAAATTAATAGGTGTATGAGACGTGAGAGAATTTTTTTTTTGGGGGTTTTTATAACGTTAAAATGAAATTTGAAAAATAACGGTAAAAATATTTTTGAATCTTTTCAATTTCTTTGTGTCTCGTAAAGTGTCGTAATTCGTGGTTAAAAATCAAAAATTAATTTAATTAAGCATGTTATCGTGGATATTTACAAAGAAAACCTTGCCGACAAAGAAGAAGCACGAAAGTATTAAAAGAGTCCAAAATATGCTATTAACTCCAACAAGAAACATCGATAAATTCTTTTCGCCAACACTTCAGCAATTAAAATGTGGAGACATCAAGAATGTTAAGGAATTGTCGTCAATTTATGAAGATAATATAGCGCAAGAGAATGATAAAACATTGCGTAATCGTTTAACAGTTGATACGCCGCTTACTTCGAGGAAAATGATGCCTGTTTGCGAGAAAAAAGATGATACAGCAAATTCTGAGCTTCTGGATCTTTTCCAAGACATTTTGTGCAAAGATAAGGAATACACTGACTGGATGAAAAAGCTCATAGATTCATATGTATACGAGTTGGAATTTGAGGCCCGATTTATGCCTGAGGAAGATAGAAACGATTTAATCGCATCTGTTTTTGGAAATATTAAGCCAATTTATGAAATGCACATTAAGGAGTTCCAGCCATTTATTGAGCAATGTATAAACGATAAGGCGTTAGATGTATCAGCACAAATCTTCAACTTCTCTAACAAATTGACTAATTTTTGCAAAAATGGAACCTTTTATCCATACTTGCTGCATGCTATGATTGAGAAAGAATCAAGAACAAAACGTGAAAACTTCTATGCCCACATAATGATATATGCTGAGCAAAAATATCAATTTCTATATAATTTTGATCCAATTTCACAAATGAGTCATTACGGATTATTAATTGAAGAGATTTTCAAGGAAGTTCACAGACAAAAGGTTTCATTGAAATGCGTCGAGAAGATGACTTATGCTATGAAAGAATTTAACCATGAAATGGCAAGAATTAAGTCTGCATGGATTAATTAGTTACTTATATTCTTTTATTTTTAATTGTATAAATGTTAAATAAATTAAAGTCTCGAGGATGCTCATTTTATTTTGAACGACAAGCTCTGCTGGTTTTTCTGTATATGCCTACTAAAAGGCACATATCAATCAGAGACTTTCTTCTTTTACAGCTCTATAATAGATAGGAATAGAAAAATGCGAAACAGTGCATTGAACTTTCTGTTTCTGAGAGCCTCCCATTAATATCCTTCAACCTTTTTGCCGAAAATTTCCGGCAATAATTCTTTATCGATTATCTTGATGTATGGAAATTGAATTCGTAGGCTTCTAGGCAATTTTTCAGCACGAAATTGAAAACATGACGTTCGTCAGTAAGCATTCAATTGGCTATCCGTTTACATATTTCATTTGCATGCCTGATTGAAAAAACGAATTATAAAAGTAATAACTTCTATCATAGAAATATATCGTTTATTTGGGTACTTCAACTCTTTCGATACCTTATTGTCAGAATAATAGCATAACATGATTCACTTTTCACTGTAACGTGTGTTTGTGCTTTATACAAAGTTTCGTATTTTTTAATCGTGGGATTTAATTTATGGGTTTAAATAAATCCAAGGATTTAAAATTATTCTCGCGCATACAGTAACATCATTTTGTTTACAGTAACAGAGTTTTTCACTGCTGCACGACCTTTAAACATTTAGATGACAAACAAAATTGTTTTTTGGCTTTTTTTCTTTTTTATTACAGGAATTTTTAGTCAGTCAAGACATACTTAAGATTACAATCATGATTGGTACAAATCAATGCCATTATAGACCATTACAAAGAATTTTCTCCAACATGATTTTAATTAATAAAATAGTATTCATGAGAGATGCTTTGCAATGGTCGTTACAGGCAGGAATTGGCATTGATTCTAGCAATCCAAATTTCTCTCATTCTATTATTAACTTTATTACTTAATATTAATATGTACGTGATAATTCTAGAAATTTCTATGTTGTTTATTCTATTTTTGCAAGGATATCGCCTTCCTTGAATAAATGGTATTCCTTTTGGTCTTCAAGCTCGACTTTGGTGCCACCATATTCAGGTAAGAGGACTTGGTCTCCTACGGAGACTCCCATCTTGATGTATTCTCCTTTCTGGATGTTTTAAAGTTCAAATTTTAGTAACTTGTAATGAATGACATGAAGTAGTAGGAACTTACCTGATTTCTGGCACCTGGACCGCAGGCAATAACTGTGGCTCTCAAGACCTTTGATTGTGCCTTTTCTGGGATCACAATACCTCCAGCGGTTCTTGTCAAAGCTTCTGCTCTTTGGACGAGGATTCTGTCCATCAATGGAATCAATCTCTTAATTGCACCAGACTAGAATAGATAAGAGACATTTGTGTAATATAACCTTTTGCCGAGAAATCAAGTTACGAGATTATGAAATTTTCCATATTATTTCATTAAATCCCTCAATGACTTCATGTGATTTCAGTTGACAGTGATGTTACTTACCATTTCAGATTAATTAATTGTAGTATTAAAGCGAATTGAAAGAGTAAATTAAAATTTCTTAAATGCAGTGAAATTTTTAGAGATTAATTTTTCTCGAAAAATCCTCGTTGTGATTTGAATTTTTCGGAACCGTTAATATATGGTGAATAATTTTGTCAATTTGAATTATTTTAAACCGTTATTTTTTCAGATTATGAATTTAATTAAATACACTATTTTTGATGTATGAGACTTCTTTATACATATAATGAAATTTTTATTAATATAATATATTGTTGTTGCTGTTGCTGTGTTAATCGAAAAAAGTACATAGAATAAATACATTAATTATTTTTAAATTAATAAATTTAAGTAAATATTTTGAAAAATTCTTAATCAGTGCTGAGAATTCAAATTTTAATTTGGTGATAGATCCTTCTTCTCAACGTCTATATTATCTAATTTTTTTATTTCAAAATTCTCGTACCTTTCGTCCTCATCGTAGGGCAAAAAGCAATTTGAATTTGTATTGTAAGTTTTAGCTTTTTTGGAGCCTTTCTTGAGCATCTTCTTCTTTTCGTTCGTAAGAACAATGGAATTATTTCTTAATACTTTTTCTTTATATTGATCCGTAATGATGACAATTTTCTTCTTATTTGTCAAACTGTTACGTCTCTTACCGTCCTTTTCATCGACAATAATAACTTCTTGTTCCTGCTTTTGAACTCGATTGACAAATTCATCGGATATGAAAATTAATTCAATAGATTCACCGTTCTCTAAATCCGCTACTCCATCCTCATCGTCGTCATTGATGTTACCAACAGATTTTGCTTTTGTCTCATCCGGACTCTTATCTTTTGGACGACTTATTGTTTTCTCAAGTACCGTCTCCATTGATTTGCACGATTTCATTGATGATCTTTTTGATGAGTTCCGTTGCATGACTTTTAACTCATTATTATTATCCATTGTGTCATCATCTTTAAAATTATTATTATTAAGTATTGCTGATTGGTGAATAGTTACATCTGTTGTTGTTATTAATGGTGTTTCGTTAGCATCTTGTGAGGTATTGTTAGTCTCTAACTTTTTCTTTAACATGCTACTCAATAATTCTCGTACACAATCATGCACAAGTTCATTGTTGTATAAATCCTTAAGTGTCTTATCACTTAACTCTACGAAATTTAAATTACATCTTTCAAATGCTGTATCATCATTATTATTCTTAATATTATTAACAGAAAAAGATTCATCAAAAATTTTCTCAAATTTTAAACTAATTTCAATCACATCTGTGTAAGGAGTCGCGAGATAGCCACCGGAGAATCGAGTTTTATGGGCGGAATTACAAATACAGTATGTCGTCGTCATCGGCTTAGTCTTTTTAGGTACATCATTATTAATTTTCTGCTAGGTTTGATTTGGCGGCTCATTTTTCTCTAACTTTACATTATCTTCGGATGTTATTGATGATTTACTGACTGTTAAGGATATATCGATATCATCATTTGATTTAATTTCATCAAAATCATCTTGAAGATCTTTGGTTCGGAGCTTTATTCGTTCGCTCCCTTTCTCCTCATGTCATTTATTACTACTTAAGTCACTATTCATGAAGTTCTGGAGTCTTTCAAAGTATGCCTTATACTGTTCAATGTCATTGTGATGTGCCTGCAAATATCATCATATTAGTAATTTAATTTATTGTAATACTCATAATAATAAATATGTGTCATAACTTACGCCTTTAATCCACAATGGTTCAACGGCATTTTGAAGTTGATCGTAAATCTGCAGACCGTGTGAAAAGTTGATGATCTCATCATGCGTGCCATGAATCACAAGTGTTGGACTCTTAATTTTTGAAACCTTATCAATAATAGGAAATGCATCACAAATCCATGTCCGTTTGACAGGAAATAAAAGTCTTATGCCAGACATTAATGGACTGTGTAAAATTACACCAGCAGTTTCGTATTTTGTTGCCAAATCACAGGCACAAGCTGTTCCTATACTTTGTCCATATAATATGACATTTTCACGTTTTAAATCATATCGCTTTAATAGAACATGCCAAGCAGCCTCAATATCAGAATATAGATTTTTTTCTGATGCAGTGCCACTTGATCTTCCATATCCAGAATAGTCGTAACTAAATATATTAATATTCAATTGATGCACCAATCGACAGTAAAATGCGGTCAACATTCCGAGGTCTGCAGCATTGCCATGAGAAAACAAGAATGTAAACTTTGCTGTTTTTGGAGATCGTATATGCAGGCAGGCTATTTTGTTCCCTTTCTTTGTTTTTGTATAAAATCCATCAAAGTATTCCTTAATGAATTTTTCATCCAATCCATTTTCAGCATACTCTGGCATGAAAACAAAGTCATATTTTTTCTCTTTATCTGATTTGTCCTTGCTTGTCGTTCCTGAATCACCATTTTCTTCAACTTCTTTCAAATCGTACGTGACTTTTGGAGGCAAAAATGCCATTTTCTGGAAATTGAACAATATTATGTCAGTAAAACAATTTTAGTTGAGCAATAACTATCTGGATGTACCTGAGTAATTTGTGATGGACCTGAATTAATGATAAATTATGTGGAAAAATAAACAATGAGTCATAAAATCTTAATTAGCTTAATATTTTGCATGAAACTTACATGGTGGGCAGCACAATAGATGAAAAAGATCAATAAAACTGAGATTCGACATAATTTAACTAAGCTATTGCCAATTTTCCTTTAATAAATTTATTTTTTAAAGACACTAAAATTTTTCAACTTTTCTACCTCAAAAATTATTGATGCACAACCCCAGAAATTACACAACCCTGAAATTAGCACAAAACAATACTGTAAATAACAAGCCCTGCTATCAAAATCATAATAAATATAATCTTCGGTCTTTCTCTTCATTCAAAATTGATTTGACACGCAAAAATATCAGGGCTCTTTTAAAAACATCCAGACTCAGTTTAATGGCTTGGCGATCGACCTCTGGCACCAATGAAGGACTAATCGAGCAGTTACAAGGTACATTTAATGCCTAATTTTAAGATATTTTGTACATTGGAAATTTTTTACTTTGTTTTCAAATAACATCCAATAGAATCATTAAATTAATCAATAAAAAGTAAAAAATCATTGATTTTATGGATGTCCGACTGATAAACAACATGAAATTTGTTTTTACTTCCAGAACATGGTATAGTCAAAACAGAAATCATCGCAAATGTGATGAAACAAACAGATAGGAAGCTATATTGCCGAGTAGCATATCCTTATGTCGATAGACCTCATTCAATCGGCTATTCTGCCACTATTTCTGCACCTCATATGCACGCCTATGCATTAGACAATCTATCAAAACATTTAGAAAGACCCGACTGTAAAGTTTTGGATGTTGGATCTGGCTCAGGATTTTTAACTATGTGTTTTGCACGTTACCTTCAAGCAGCATCACCTGAAGGAACTGGATTAGTTGTTGGCATAGAACATCATCCAAAGCTTGTAGAATTTTCTATAGGAAATTTAAATTCAGATGATCCAAAGTTCCTTCTCGAAGGTAAAATTAAGATAATTCAGGGTGATGGACGTTTAGGATGTCCCGATCATGCCCCATATGATGCAATTCACGTCGGTGCCGCAGCCCCAGAAGTTCCTGATAAATTATTGGAACAATTGAAGCCTGGCGGACGGATGATAGTGCCTGTTGGACCTGCTGGAGATACACAGCAAATGGAGCAATATGACAAGACTATGGACGGTGAAATCAAGAAGAAAACACTCATGTCTGTAGTCTATGTCCCCCTCACTGATTTAAATGCCTGACTGACTTTAATCTATGTTTTGAAAGGAGCCATATTCATTACATTAATCTTGATCATTATCTGGCGCATCAAATATGTTTTTGGATAGTAATATTTAATTTTTCTTGTATTTTTCAAAGGAACTGATAAATACATACATCTTATCTAAATCTTTTATTTATGAAGCATGTTGTTTTGCATATATGCGGTTTCTAAAATTAGAATTAAAACCATTTTAACGTTAAGCAGTCGCGTAATCAGAGAATGAATTGTTAGAATTAATTCCCAGCTACCTTACATGCAGGAATAAGAACTGTATGCTTATTCTTGATTTCCCTAACTGATGTATAGCCAAACCCAATGTTCATTATAATCTATTTTATTATCAATGAAATACCAAGCAATACTCTCACGCTCTTAAAGCTCTGTATTAGGTATATAATTTGTGATTCCTCACAGAAGGAACTGGAAGTTATAATAATCAATGAAATTTAATACAATCACTTAATATAGTTCATAAGACTTAATATTAATTAAATCCATAATCAATACGAAAAGTGCGTAGAAATGTACGACTGTGTATCAATCATGGACGCTTACAATCGTGACTTCATATCTAATATACCTTAACAGACAATGAGAATGCTCACTTTATCGAGCTTGATTCCCTATCAGGCAAAGATCACATCACTCTCTTTGCCAGTTAGGGATACTCAGTCAATGTAATTGAGTATGCTCTATTTAGTGATCATAAGCATGCTCCTTGTATGTTCGGGTATAAAGGCAAAGTGATTTATAAAGATTTATATTATTAGCTTTTTGATATTGAAGTGTTAAAGTGATAGTCTAAATTATTGAAATATGTAGCTTTGGACATTTTCTGAAACAGATAATACAAATGGTAAGTTTTATGAATTTTCTCATAAAATAAGTGCAAAGTAGTAAAGTTACAGTAAGGATCGATAGGAGTCAATTTAATTAAAAAATTACAGAAGTCCTCGTGTTATTGATCGAGGGACTTAAGCGCATTTTTGTCCCAGCGATCAGTAATTGGTTAATAAGTCACTTTTAGACCTAACAAAAAATCCAGGTCACTTAAAGACCTAAAAAAACAAGATCAAGTAAGATCCAGGTCACTTCCAGACCTAAAAAACAAGATCCAGTAAGATGCAGGTCATTTCCAGACCTAAAAAACAAGATCCAGTAAGATCCAGGACACTTATAGACCCAAAAACAAGCTCCAGTAAGGTCTAAGTCACTTGTGTCCGCTTTGCAAAAATAAGATCGATAAGATTCGTTAAAGAAAGAATTCAAGCAATTAATTTTCAAATATTAAGAATATTTTGAAAAAACGTTTTTCTGAAATTCAAATTTTTTAACGGATTTGAAAATTTCAAAGCTTTCTCGCAAAAGTTTGTTTACATTTTGTACTGAAATATAAAATTCATTAATTATCGTATTTAGAGATTGTTTTAAGATTTTTAAAATACTTTGCGGCCAATAAAACAATGGAACTGATCTTTTAAAACCATTCCGAGCTCTCTACGATGTCTAGTTAAAAAGTTTTTCTTCGCCCGAACAGCCGAACAAAGTGTCTTATTAAGCTACCTTTTTGAAAACAAGTTTCAAAAATGCGCTAAAAATCGATTAATTAATCAAAATTTTTGCTTTACCGCTCGATCTCGGATTATTGAAAATCATAAGTAATAATATTAATCAGTATTAAGGTATAACAATTTGAAAATTCCAAAATTAAAGTTAAAGTCCTGAATAAAGCTTATGGACGCATAATGAGAAATAGAGCTTGAAGTCAACTCGTATTTTGTATGGAAGAGCCGAGTTGACTTTACGTTCAAAATTGAGAATCATCTTCGCACGCATTAAATGGTTAACGAAGTTTCTAGCTTTAATCAATAGCTTGATGCAAAGAAAAGACAGAGGATATAAAATTAAGAATTCTTTCATAAATTTAATTAATTTGAAATTGTTTAAAAAATTGAAATAAAATAAAATCTCCAAAATTAAAAATTTATCTAGTTGTTACTTCCTTATCTTGAATCCTTGTCTCTATAGGATCAGCTTAAAAGCTTAAAACGGAGGTATTTATGAAAATTATATGACTTTATTGATGTTGCTTCTAAAATTAGAATTATATTATAGACATAATTTAAATTGTGAATTTAACACGATTTATTCAGGAATTTCACAACCGCCAGGAACCAGCATTGTGATGTTATTTCCATTGAGTAGAATTTGATCTAATTTTGTCACTCGTTTGCCTTCTGCTGTATTTTCAATTTCTGTGACATCTTCAAGCAACATGTTCACGAAATCATCAAATCCTAACAGCGTTCCTGTCATCTCTTTGTCATTTTTCATCAGTATGTGGATTCTGGATCCAATACATTTATCCACCAATTCTAAAGATACAGAAAACGTTTATAAATTTTTGTTAAAATCACTAAATTCATTGAATTTCTATTGTTATTTGATCTTACCTAATGGAAGTAAGGTTGATGGATTGGTTGGTGGATTTGCTTGAGCCATATTTCTCGAATTAACTGAATTAAATTTTTAAAAATATGATTTGAGAATGTTTTGCGGTTTTTTGTTGACAATTGTTTTGCAGGGCACAAAGCTACGACAGTTTTTGTTTACATCTTCGTGAGAAAAACCAAAAAATTCTTCTTAGAAATTCATAAGTTAAATAATAATTAAAAATGTAAGGAATTAAATACTTTTATAAAATAAAACTATAACTAATCAATTAATAATTACACAGGCTTCCAAGAAACGCAGCAGATACAAAGCGAGTAGTCGATCAAATGACAGTTTTACGTGGTGAGCGTCCAGTTCTTAAGGATTATTTAATTAAATCATTACATGAAAGCGGTTGGACAGACTTAGTACGACTTATGTGCAGAGAGGAAATAAATAAAGCAAATGGATTGATAACAGTAGACACTATTGTTGAAAAGGTTACTCCAAAGGCGCGTCAAAAGATTCCAGACGAAATCAAAACTGAAATGATTGCTAAGATTAAGAAATGTTTAACATCTATGGATGCCAATGAAAGCTGAATGGAAATAGAATTAATTTAATTAAATAATAATAACAGGTCTCTCATAATAACCAATCATTTCATCTCCTTATCTTTTGCATTTATTATTTTTCATTACAATCAACAAATAAATACCAAAACTTCAAAATGGAATTTTTCTTTTGTGTTTCCAATTTCCTGAATATAATAACACTGGATGAGCTGGATAAAGTGTATGATACGATGTAAAGTTGTTGGTCTACAGGACAGTCGGCGCATTTTTAGAATGAGATAAAAAAAATGTTTTGTTCTGAATTTGACTTTAAAAGGAACTTTTTTGAACTTCGATTTTAAATCTTAAGACTTACTTCATCATTTGAATCAAGTTTTAGTCCCAAAAAATTTATTTTGCTCCAAAATCTTCAAAATTCATCCATGCTCGCTAGTAAATAAATGTCAGATGTGAATGACCTCAAAAATTTAGCTACCAAAATCGAATTTGAAAAGGCAGGTAAGTCAAAATTAAAACAGTTCAAAAAAGACGGATATATAAGAATCAGAATTTAAATTCAATCATCCATACATTTTGCGCTAGACTAGATTTAAAAAGAATAAATGTGACATTTTAAAAATTAGAAAACTTTCATTCAAGAATCTTTAAAATAAATTTAAAAGCCAATAAGTCTAGCAATAAATCCACACATAATGCGCTAACTAAGGATATCATAAAGTATTTGAACCAAAAAAGTTCATGCAATAAGCACGGATTTTTGCGCAAGTCGCGAGAATGAAAATGCAAAAAGAGAGAGAAAAGAAAACTCATTTAAATAGAAGTCGAGGTTGTATACATTACATATGATTTAGTTTAAAGAGAATTGGCGAGCAGTGTGGTTGAATTTTTTTTCATTCAGGCAGGCGGGTTCGTTGTCATAATAAGTCAATAAGTAAAAGTTTAGTATAAAAGTTCGACATAAATTAGCAAATTAATATTAATTTTATTTATAAAGCCTATCCAAGTAAGCTTTAATAACGAAAGTGCAAAGTTCAATTCTATGAATTATTCATAGAAATCTGTTACAGTAATTAAAAGTTAATTGCAAGTTGTGCGAAAAAGTGTTTCAATCGAAAAGTTTGACATTGAACATTGCGTTAACTAATCACTAATCAAAGCATATTACTGCAAATATATACACTAATTGCTATCTGCTGTTAAATTTTTCAACACACATTATAGTGTATTAGTAACTTTGGGAAATATCAATTGATTCAAGCAGTTATATTTAATTAGCACTTTACACATTTGTAAAGGAAAGAATAAAAATCCGAAGAGTAAGAAACGAAAAGCAGGCAAATAATCGATACATGTGCATATAGTTTTTTAAGCTGACCACAATATTATCAGCATTAATAAAAGTTTTGCGTAAGAAGAAGATTACAGGCAAAAGAGGAAAAAAAGCAAGATAAAGGAATTTACTACCAAACAAACCGAAAGCAAGCCGGTAAAGAAAGAGGAATAATCTTTGTGGTAAGTTAGTTAAACACGTTTCTAAATTAACATTGAACAATTATCGTGTCACATCTTTCTGTTTTCCTTTCGTTTCCACTCTCAATTTCATCACATATTTACGATATGCATACTACACCATATCTGTTTCCGTACATACTTATAATGTCTTACAAATAAACTAAAGTATGTGAATAAATTGCGATATAATATTTTGAAAATAAATTTAAAGCAATTTCCCACGAATGTCTAAGGTAATCTGATATATACACGAAATTAGAGATGCATCAGATGTGTATGAGAAAATCTTTTTTTTATGCATAAAAAATTTATAGCTATGTCATTGCATACATATTCGCAACACAAAAAACTATATATTTATTGATTTTGTTATATGCATTTTCACTTCCGTTTGTCAACTACCGTTTTGGTTTGGCTTGTATGTTAAGCCTATGAATGAATTGACTGCCGTACGTGCTTCTCTGAAATGATATTTTGTGTCTGGTCTCATTTCTTAATACAGGTATACCATATCATATTAAATAATATCAAAACCAACTAAATAAATAAATTCCTGTGTTAGTGGTTGGGTTTAAATGTAATTAAGAGCTTCAAACGGATTATTTATTAATTTACGATGTTTATTCTTCAGAGTTCAAAGGTAGACTGAATTTTTATTTAAAAAGGGATATTAAACTATGCACAATAAATAATATTTAAAATTCAATTGACCGCTACAACCTAAATGTTTATGGTTAGTGAAATTGTGCTGCATAGTTTGTGAATGTGGATGAAAATATCAATTAGCAGCTTTAAATTTTATGAATGGAACTTTTTTCTTCACTTTTAATTCCATTTTTACACGAAAAGTGCTTATTGATTACTCACCGTTTTCCCTACAGACATAAAAGAACTACTGTTCGTGATATTGTATAATTTAAAGCCTTGTTCCTTATATTAGTATTCAATTTCTTACGAGTCACGTGTACAAATGCTCTCTTTTTATTGCTTCTTACTATACCGTATCCATAAACAAAAAAAGCCTAAAACACAAATTAAAAAAAGTTTAAATTTAATTTATTACTAAGTTACAGAGTATACTTGAAACTTTGTCATACGGCCATTGAACTTTGTATATCATAATACATCATAAGCACTTTGCGACATTGAGAGAAATAAGGTGTATAATGCAAGTGAAAGAATTACTTTGCATTTGTGTTAATCACGCATTTTTCAATGACATAAATTCGTCGCTTTAATATAGGACATGTTTAAGTTATTTTTATTCGCATGTGAGGAAATTAAAGAGAGAATCTGAAGAGAATTTAAGATGTTTATTTTGAAAGAGATTTTTCGAGATTGTCGGTGTTGCTTAATGTTTATTTAATTTTGATTTTATTTAAAAATTTAACGGATTTTTAGATTTTAAAATGTTTACTGTTGTAAGGTTTTAAATTCAAATTTCATTTTACTGTTAAAATTTTAATTCAAAGAGAACCTTTTTTGAGTCTCCTTCAAGACAACATAAAACTAATAGACATCATCTATCATGTCAAAGAGTTTGTTCGGTACCACAAAGTCAAGTGTGTGTCTCAAAAATGCATTTCGATAAAGTTATGAAACTTGTTGTAGATACTCACCTAATGAAAACATTTTAAAATATGGCCCTTAATGAGAGTTGGAGAGAAAATTTTCTTTCATAACAAGATGATGTCTCAAGTGATGCAAGCGCATGAAATTTCATTTACCACACAGTGTGAGCATAAAAATGAAAATTATGAGGAGAAATTGAGAATGAAAATGTTGCTATATTTATCGTTTGTTGTCGGCGTCGCTTTTTGATAGATTACGGAAAATTCATAAATTAAATTTTAATCATGCTACGGATCTTCTTAATTGCATTTTAAAGAACTTTCGGAATTATTAATGGATTTTTAAATGGAATAGAAGGAAGGAAAGAAAACATTTTATTGACGTTATCTAAATTGGACATGTTTGCGGTTGATATAGATCCAAGTTAAAAGCAAGCGAGGGTTGAGACTAACCATTGGCATGCTGTGGACTGATATGAGTAGAATTTAATATTGCCTTGAGGCTTTCACATAATGAGATGTGTTCTATTTCTGGATGATGAAAAAAGATGAAAGCATAAAATAGAAATTTAGGTCAACATACATGAATGGAATGATAAAGAATCGTCTTATGGACGATGCATCTATATTTGAGTATTAAATAAGTTCATAGTGTACACATATGTTAATGAATGGAATAGCATCTCCACTGAGTATTTATTTATTATGTAAGACTTTAATGCTTCTTTTCCTCAATATCAACTTAAAAACTATTTGAAATTGTCAGTTTTATTTTTAAAACAAATTAAATATGATAATTTTTCATATAAAATATTTCACGTTTCCCACAAGCGGTGAGCAAGCAGCAAGAGATACTGTTTGTTCATTCGCTCATTTGAGTAATGAAAATATTACAACTGTGCACATTTCAATGACATAAATTATTATTATTGAAGACACAATTGATGTTTACATTTTAAGAGTACCATGACTTTAATAACAGTAATAATATTAATAATGTACAAATGTTTGTGTTCGATTAGGCCTGATATTAATAGAACAATAATGTATCAATGGCAATAATTTTACTTCTTATCTACTGGCTGACTCGTTGATGAACTTGATGCTGCTGATTGTTGCTTCTCAACATCATTTTGATTCATTTGTTCTGATGCTATTATATTTGTTGCAACTGGATTTATATGACTTTGTGATAATGCTCTTTTTGTCCTTTTTGCTGATTTCTGTCCTTGCATATAGCAATAAAGCAGTACTATGTTGAATATCACTGTCAGTACTGTAAACAATATAATACCCCAGATCGTTCTCATTTTATTGTCTACAAATTTAAAAGAAAACAATCATTAAGGATTGAGTAACACAAAAAAAAACATTTTAATTAAAAATTGTTATTACCTGTTGGAAGCTCTTTCGTAATTGTTATTGGTATGTCAGCCTTAATATCTTTCAAGTGTTCATTTAAATCAACCTTACAAAATGCTTTTCCATTATTTTCTTTCTTAATTCCATATATTTTAATTCCACACTGTCCACTCTCAAATCCATTACCCGCGTACTCGTAATTATCACTACGCGTCTCATTATCATTTTCACTGAGTATTATTGGATTATCTTCACCAGCTAGTGTAAATATACATGATGTAATTGGACTTATAGCCCTACAAACGATGGTCACATTCTGTCCTTCTTCAACAGCAACAAAATATGGATTTGGTACCACTAAATTCACGCTTTGATTTGATTGCGCCTTTACATGGGCTGAGATTAAAAATCACCAAAAAAAACAAATTCTTAACGACTCAACAAGCAAGAATTTATGCAAATGCTTACCAAACAACACAAAAAACAGCTTAATATAAACAAAATACGTCTGTAACATCATCTTGATCGAATACGACTGAAATGAGAAAAAATGCAAAATATTTTGACTGTATAAAAAGCAGTAAGATTTTCTTTTATTTTACCTGTATGCGTTGAAGGTCGTCTAACGAGTTTATGAATGTGGATATTTTAATGGATGAAACGTAAACAAATAAATATGATAAACACAGAATCGACACTTGTTTAAGAATACACCAAAACGCTTACGCCTAAATTAATCTGTGAGTGCGGATCAACATTGACAAACAGGTATTACTTCCATCTAATTTCCATATTTCTTTTCTTGCTGTTTGACATAATCTTCAACATTTTTTTGCTGTAAGCACGTCAAATGAACATTTTTTGTCGTTAAGACACTGAAGATGGAAGTAAAAAATCTTTCAAAAATTTCGTCGCTTCCTTCCTCATTTCCCCATTGCCAAAAAAACGAGAACAAGTAATGTGTGGAAAAACTGTTGTGATTGATGAAGGCAAATCCTCTGCAAAATTCTTCCGAAATAGATTATCACATGCTATGGATCACATTAATAATAGTTCCCTTTAATGTAAGGTGTGATTTAGTCATTAGTGTGGTTTTTTTGGGTGGAATTGAGATTAAGGAAGGTAATAATTTAGTGTGAATTATTTACTTCTTTAAGGTGAGAAAATTCTAAGAAATTTTCGGAAAATTAACAAATATCTCAGTAGGCTAGATACAATAACATTTAGTTATTTTGGGAATTACGTTGGATATGTCATTTATTATGTCTGGGGAGTACTTAACTCAAGAGTAATGGAATGTCATTTATGAAAATGAGATATGAGAAGTTTCAGAATGGTTTGAGTATTGTTGTCCCAAATGCACTTGGGATTAATAAAGAGCAGTGGTTCTTAAACCTAGATCCTAGATATAACTAGTGTGTCTCCAGAAACATCAAGTATGGTATAGCGACACATTAAACTTGCACTTGGTATGGAGCTTTTAATTTGTTTTCAACTGATTGAATATTGCTCAAATCAAAGTAGGCATTTTAATAAAATCTTTAAAATCAAAATTAAAAGAACATTCTTAAGAGAACTGCTTAGTAAATGCGCAATTAGTATTATAGCAGCAACAACAATTTCGAATAAATTAGCAGTCTTCTAATAGTTTTCATCAACGATCAAGTCAACAATTCAAAATATTATCCAGAAATTGTCAGATTATTCAGTTCAGTGACGTTTTCAATGATTTGTTGAATTGTAAGTATCAAGATTTGTCACTGCTTATGTCATTGCTTCTTAATATATGACATCAAGATTCAACATATTCTTGTCAAAGATATGAACTTTTCTTGCAATTACTAATTCAAAGCTAATCCAATCACAGTATTTATAATGAAAACATCATATACTAAGTATGATGTATATTAGTTCTTTAAACTATTTGATCCAAAAACATTTTCCAAAAATCTCGCGCTAAAATGTCAAAGGAATTTTCAGCGACCTTATTTTAGCATTTAAGACTTGCTTCCTTGTCAACTTTGCATGAAAACATAAAAAAAGATTCAAGTTCCATCGCAGTGCTTATGTTTAAATATTGAATGAATCACACGACGTGGTTTAACATTGAAAGTATTTTCTGAAAACGATTTGTCGCGCGTTAGTCGCTAATTGGTATTAAAAATTACAACACCTGCCCTCTGACCCTTAAAATTTATTAATTACTGAATTCCGTACTTGAAAGCTAATCATGCTTGTTAGTTCCCACGTTTAGTCATGCCAAATTAGCCTCTTATAATTTCTCTAACAATCGACATGTTATCATCGGACATTTATGCGTAAGGTCAGTATTGATCCATCCCATGGTCTTAACATTCATAATTCGATATGTCAGATTTGATCATATGCAGCTCGGAACAATCGATTTAGAAGACAATAAGTGTGAAATTTAACACCATAATAATCCATCATTATTCCAATCCATTTATTTGCTAGAAGAATGTGTATTTATATCTCATACATTTCTTGATTGGTTATGAATGACATTGTGAATCGATGATCTGAAAGTTTCTTACTTCCTTTTTCCCGTATTCAACAAGAAATCGAATAAAACTCATATCATTTATATCTATACATCTATCTCGTCTCAATAATAGCTTTAGTTTCAATATATTATGGTACCAAAAACTTTTTGTGATTTCTGCAGCCGCTACACAATTTATTTAGAAACAACAGGAAAAGTTTTCCAATAATCTCAAGTGAGAGAAATTTTATATTTTTATTATATATGTGTTTTGATGCAGGGTTGGATGTTGTATAGTGAATAATGAATGTAAGAGAGATAGTAGGGACTTGAAATCATAGATATTGACAATTGGATTTGCTAATTTGATCATTTGGTTTGAACATTGGAAAATATGGATCATTATCAATATTCATCGTGTATGCATCATTCTGACTAGAACGAAGGTTTTGATCGATAAAGCTCTACGCTTAACTTTGAAATTGGGTCATGTTACCGTCAAGACATCTTATTCTCATTTTGACATATTGCAGTTAACTCGGTGAAGGAGCGATGTTCAATCTGCTACATTATGCTGCTCCGGCATCTTATCAGACAAGATATCACTTAGACATCAATTAGACAACATACTTGAGACAAATACTCAGTCGAACTTAACAACCCTGTTTTGAAGTCTTCCTTTCTTTCTACTGTCTTTCATGTCATAATTTCTCGTCTTGAAATGTTTTTGAAATGAATGTTTCTTTCATGAATTTGAGGCATAAATAAAATAAAAAGTTAATGCAAAGAAAATTCCAACCGAGCGAAAAAAATAAGCGAATAAAATTGTACCATTGCCGATTTTCCTTTTTTGTGTCACACACATTACTCTTGAGTAGTTCACGATGAATAAAACATTTCTTGTGATTTAAAAGCAAAAGGAGCCTTTTGTTGCTTTTTCTTTTCTGTTCCTCATTTGCATTTCTCCTGTTCTTACCTCTTTTGTCTGTGGCAATGAACGAAATTTTTCTTTTTAATACCTTGCATCTACATCCTACCTACTTCTTTGACACGTTCAAAATATATATATATTGGGAACAAAAGATACATATCAGCTGTTGGAGAGCTTTTGTGCGCATAACAGAGAGAAAGAAGAAGAGAGGAGCATAAAAACTTTTTCTCTCCAATGCGTTCGGACGAAAATGATTTTTCCTCCACAGAAAAAAGAAAATTTTTTCCCTTTGTCTGTGAAAAATTTAGTTTCTCTTTAACTCTCGGCACGTACAGAACAGGCAGAGTTGACGGTGAAAAAATTCTTCTAATAATATGAAGGAAAATCTTCATAAAATTTACTTTTTAATAACTTTTAAATCTAAATAACTTCCTCAAAAGCCTAAATTGAGCTTTAAAGTTGACTTAATGTTTGTGAATAATTTGAAAAAGCTTTTATTGATCATATTAGTGGAAAGTGTACGCAAGCTCTTTTCTTCTTATTTTTTTATTTGATAAACTAAAGTTCCTTTTTTTTTCTTTCTTTTTCTCTATATTGCAGGTCGACTACATTTCCACAAGAACTAACTTCTAAACCATGTAAATGAATGATAGAAATACATGCAGTGAAAATGAGAAAACTTGCTTAAAATAATCCTACAAAAAGTTTATACAAACTTTCTATGAACTTTTTTTAAAGTAATCTCTTGTCTACATCACATATATACATAAACTTTACTTGCTTCTGTTCGTTAAAGTTAAAAGAAAAAAAAAGAGACAACGAAAGATGAAAATGGAAATTTTTTCCTTCCTCTTTGTAATTTCTTCTATCCATTGTACATCGGGTGTAAAGGAAATATAAAAAAAAAGTATAAGAAAACGAAAGTGTGTATCAAAAGGAAATAACGAAGAGTAAAAAATGATCCTATTAAACTTTGTGTAAAAAATCTATGAGAAAATATTTAAGTGTATCAGATTAATTTATGGTCTAAAAAGTATGGCTGAACGTAAGAAGAAATTTCCGAACCGTCACGTATTCAGCGATGATGAACTGGAGGCACCTCCTGTAAGTATTTTATAAAATTTAGGGATTTAATGTCGAATCTATTTCATCCTATACTCTTGGGTTACTTACTGATCTGCAAACATTCTCAATAAGTTTCATTCAAGTGCTTACATTCTAAAGCTTTTACTGTCATTGCATGCTTTAAGCACTTAAGTGGAATTTCATGGTATTATGAATAACAAGCTTTACATAGGAATATCTTATCCGAATATAAATCCTCAATTTAGATTACATTAAATTAAATCATTCTTCTTCTTCTTCATCCACAAAAGTTTTTTTTTTATTAACAAATGTAAATCTATAAATCATTTACACGGCAGTGCGCTTTTCCGAAATCACGAGCGAAATTCTCATTTAGCCATCATCTCCAATTTGAATAATGCTAATTTCAAGTTCAGATGATGGAATTTGAGATTTGTATGCGATCCTTCTTAGTAGACACAAAAGACGAAGAAGGAGATGGAATTGAAATAATATTTAAAATTTGGATATACATCTCATCGAATCCACAATTGTACTTGTATTTATTTGCTTTGCAAAATAGAATAAAATGAGAATAAACTTCATTCATCAGATGGGTATGGAAAGAAGATTCTACAGAATATATATAAAAAAAATCAATTGAAAAGTCATTCAGTCTGTCGCCTTAAGGCTCAGACGTATACATACGCATATACATTCTCAAATTGCGTCTATTTTAGACTCACACACAACACAAAAAAAATCAATTATAGCAATTCGTCTCTTGTGTAAATATTTCATGATTTTTCCCTAATCTCACAGCTCAGATAAGTTTTTGCTTACAACAATTTCTCATTCTTTAAATAAAGTCAAAAAGAATAAAATGCATATGCAAAAAAAGAGTATAATAAAATATTCAACAATTCCTTAAATGTAAGTTGACTCTAACTTTGATAATATTTGGATATGACTAGCTTCAAGCTCTTCCTCTTCCTCATGAATTGTCATGAGCGTATGGCAGTGTGATGGAATTAACATTTCATTTATATCTAAAATGATAGAATAAATTAATTAATGAATGATAATCAGTCACAGATAATATTGTGTCACTTCACTTACTATTAAATGATTCATTATTCTCATAATTATTCGGTTTTTCCTCATCATTTTCTTTCGTCTGAATGATCTCGTCATAGACATGATTATCAATATCATCTGCGTCTATACTTTGATATAGATGACTATTTGTATTATATGTTGACAAGAATTGACTACTGCTGTCGGAATCTCCGCTACTGCTATTGCTATTTGGACTGATGTGATTAACATTTAGTGGCCTTTTAATATAAAATGGCACTCCATCGTTCTGTTGAAAATTTGTTGATGAATAGTCGTTGAATGTAGATGGATACATGCAAGATTGATTATAATAATTTTCCAAGTTCATTTGAATGATTTCTGTTTTTAGTACAGTCACTTGATGTCGATAATGGCACATCAATAAGAGAAATATTATAATGATTAATACCATTGTCACGAAGCTTACTCTAATGAAAAATCTTTCGATCGTTGTCTCAAAACGTTTTAGGTCATTTGTATTATCAATTGCGATAATTTCAATTAAATTTTTATTTGTTGTCGTCGTCGTATTGAATTCCTTTGTTTCAATCTCCACATCATTGAATTGTGTAGTTATTTCTTCAGTTATAAATGAATTTTCATCGACAGCAGTTTCTGTTGTCGTTTCTTCTCCCTCAGTCTCATTTGTATATGCTTTTGTCATAACAACAATAATATTCGATTCAGTTGTTGTCATAGTGGTGGAGGTAGTAGAAGAGACACTTGTCATTTCTGTTATCGATATAGATGTGTTTTTCTGTTGCTGCTTTTGAGTATTTTTTGTTCTTCTTTCTGTGGTAAATGGATGTGATATAGTATTGTTATTATAATGGTAATATCTAGTTGTTGTTCTTCTAAACGTGTTTGATTTTTGTTCTTCTTTATGTTGCTGAAGTTGTTGTTGTTGTTGCTTGGTGAAATTGAATTTCGGAGATGATGTTATAGAATTTTCACTTATTTTTAGAGGCTGTAATGAAATTGTTGTTTCTTCCTCCAATGTTGTGCTTTCATTATTAGTCTCATCATCCGAATAATTTGCTTCATTAATTGATTTATCGAGACGTATATTATAGTATTTAGTGCCTTCCGAATCATTGACTTGAAGTGTGTAATTATAATGAATATTTTGGTCTGTGATATTTATAATATGTAAAACAGCATTCCATTCGTTTTTGCCAAGATACTTAAGTTCTCTCGATATGAATTCATTAGTTGACTTTCCATAATAAATGACACGTTTATTAACTTTCCATCTTGAAGAGAGAACGCGCGGAAAGGCAAAAATATTTATGGAAATGTCAAATGGTAAGCCAATTTTAGGCTCCATTAATCTTGTCTCATTTAACACCACTAGATCTAATGTTGTATCCACAAACTCTTGAGAGTAATTAGAAACTCTTGTTCGACACTTCAACGTGCTTCCATTATCAAGTGTGTCAAGTTGATGCTTCAAAATTGATTTTAATTCGAAAATTGTACCTTTATCACGCTCGAATCGTTTGATAGTCAATGTATTTGTATTATTCAAAATCTTATCATTCAGCAACCATGAAATTTTTGAATATTGATCGACGCTCTTCGTAACACATTCTGCCGCCAACGTTTGGCTTACTTTCAGAGGACCGCTATTCAATATTTTCAATTTTGGCAAGCCCATATGCAAATTGTTGAAATCAAATACTTTGATTTCTACCGTTTCGTCTAGCTCAAAGCTATTATTAACTGTCAGTGTACATAATGCGCGTCCCTCATTCTCACTTGTAGCGTTGTTTATTGTGATGCCACAATCACCATAATTGAATCCTTTTCCAAAGTATTCATACTTGTTTCTTCCTAAATTTCTGATTTTATCATCCAAATGAATATCATTTAGATCACCAGGTATTCTAAATCTACATCCACTAATTGGTTTGTCATAACTGCACAATAAATGTACCTTATTGTTATACTTAATCGGCTTTGTATTTGAATTCGCAACAACGACCACAAATAGAAAAACTGGTAATGAGAATATAATTAGGTTTATATTATGCATACTTTTAGCACTGAATTGTATTTTTTAATTAATCAACCTACTTATCATCAAAATTGATGATATTTTACGATTTTGACTAAGCTTGCACTTGACAGAGGTCATTTCTTTTTATTCTAAACTACGCACTAAGATTTGAAGATATTTTTTTTATCAGCAACAATCCTCACTTAAAGACTGTTAATTCCTCAATGGTCAATATTTTCTAATTTGTTTGTTGTGTTTTGCATTTCTGTATACAAAAACTTGTCATAAGACAACTGCTATTCAGTTTTTTTTTATAGTTCAAGGCTTTTATTGAGTGGAAAACCGAAACAAGTTTCTCTCTTCGTGAGTAGCTCTTATAAAGTGATAATATATTGTTATTATTATATAATCGAGTCATAAAAAATAATGAACAAGTAATGTAGTTACATACCAAAAAAATGAATATTCAGATCCAAAAATTTCCCCAATAAAAATTTGGGGAGGATATGTAAAAATCAAATATTAATTCGTAGACGTACCGGAAATTACATCAATATCCTTTCACACAGCAGTGTTGCTGAAAAAAGGCTTTTCCATGCAAGAAAAAATATTTGAATGACTTCACTCTAGCACACGCCTGGCTGTAAAAAATGGTCTGTGTCAAGTGAATTAATTTGTCTTGTCATGTGAAAAAAGCCATCGGAAGGGTTGGCAATGTTATTTGTATAAGAAATTTAAAAATCAATAGTCAATTCAATACATGGGTTGGAGGTTAAATTTGTTAAAAAGTAAAGGCTTCGACTCAATTTGCATATGAATTCTTGATACATGTGCTTAAAATACCTTTTTGACGTAATGGCTATAAATGTATCTTCCACCTGTCTATAGGTATTCTCATTTTGACTATGTATGGACTGAGTTACAGATAATTATTAGTTTGGTCTCAGATGTTGAACATGGCAAAATATTCATGACGTTCTATTCTACATACCTAGAAGTTTTACCGGTTCTTTTATCATGTTTCCAAAAAAGCCACGTTTTTTGCCTTAATATTTGAAATGTCTGACGTATCCCGTTTATGACGTATTATTAAGTCATCATTCTTCCCGTTTTTCCATCCTCATAAATCATAAGTTCACATACCAGAAAAACTGATTACAAGCTAGAAAGAGAAAATATGAGTAAACTATGTTAATTAATAATACTCCCAAATTGCCATGTCTGTGTTAATGCCGAAAGAAGAAGTTTTATTGTTTCATAAATAAAGACGAAATCATTTATTAATGTAGGCGAATAAAATACTTAAGACATTTCTGTCCTAATTCTTTTTATATTTTTTCCATTCCATTTTGTGTATCCATGACACAAAAAAGTCCTTCATTAACGTAAAACAATATATATAAAGAGAATAACTAAATCAAGTGATTAATCATAACGAGAAAAGGGAAAATTCTCAGAGGAAAATGATTTCATTACCACAGTAACAGCATACTAAAGCGCATTTCATTGTCCAAATTTAATACCGATTGCGTATATACATGGCAATGACATTTCAAGAGGTTTGGGGATATTAAAGGTACATTAAATTTATTCGTTTTCCATCGAGCATATGTTCTCTCCCTCACATGATTTTCATATCTGATGATTTGTTCAAAAAAAGTGAACAGATATAAACGAACATGTATTGTACATAATAATATCCGCAGAATCGTAAAAATATAACAGAAATTTCCTTTCACTGTGTTTTTATTTTTCACACAGACTTCCTCTGAGTTCAAAAAAATAAAATAATGTGTATCGTTAAGGATGAGGATGATGTGAAGTATACGAGTGAATGATTTTATGGTAGAGCAAAAAAGTGCACTTTTTTTGATTATTGATTTTTTGTCCCTCAATTTCCCTTTTCATCATTCATTTTCTCTCTATCTTTCTGACATAAATCATTTGGATCAAATTCATGCGATGAAATAAATGAAAACGAAAGAATGGGTTGTACTTGAATTTTTATATCAGATTATGATTTCTGAGCAATTCAATCATCTGCGAATAATATTTCGATACTTACTTTAAAAGAGAATGTTCTTCCTTTAATACCCTAGCGCCAAAATGGCAAGATTTTTGGACGATATTGCCAGAATTCGAATGCAAGATTTTTGCCAGACTTTGCAAGATTTTCCATACATTGAAAATCCTTAACTGCACGACAATGCAAGAAAACAGCTATTAATCGGACCGATTTTTTTTATCGGTCCGATTTTTGCAAGATTTTGCCAGACAAATCGTCCATAACTTGACTAACTTGCATGCAAGTTTTGAACGATTTTTGCCAGATTTTTGGACGATTTTGAAAGATTTTTTATTAAAAAATTTTAAAAATTATATTTTTCCCATCTTTTTTTTTTCTTTCTCATATACTTCACAAGCTAATTAATCTTTTAAAACCTTTTATAATCGTCCGATTTTTGCCAGATTATGCCAGATTTGTCTTGGGATTCGAACCTAGGATCGCTTGATTTGAAGATTGTTTGAAGTCGTACACTTAACCGCTGAGCTACCGCTATCTGAAATTATATAACTTTATGTATGGCAAAAGACATATATAAGTTACTAATGAATTTCAAGTTTGAAGTATAGTTATATTTTGAATTTAACTTTTCAAATCAAATTTATCTTGTACTTATTGAAAAAAATTTTTTTTTAAATTTTCAAAATGTTTAGTTTAAATGTATTTTATTCACTTCTTATTCACATGTGAATGAATTGAATTAGTTAAGATTCGGAAGTTGGTGTTTTTAACGTCAATAATTTGTAATTATTTTGTTTTTTAATTCTACATCATAATCTAGATAAAGAATCGAGATTGGAAGCTGCATTGCGAGGAAATTGTCGAATTCCCTTTATGCAATATAGTCATATACTAATCAAATCATTTTGGGTTTAAAATCAAGATAATATAATAACGAGAAACCGAAATCTCTACTTCTAGTTAATCTAGTAAAAAAAAAAGTACGGCATAATCTGGTTCAAATCAAAAATTTATAACTTATAAGATTTTCTGAAAATTTCAAAAAAAAATCAAAAAATATCTGGCAACATCGTTCAAGAATCTTTCAATTTCTGTCCGATATTCGAAAGACTTTTTTATCCGATTTTTGCAAGATTTATCTTGCACAATCGGACCGAAAACTGGAAGACATTTCGGAAGTTTTATCAAAAAATATGTCTGGCAAATTCTGGCAAAAGTCGGACGTATAAGATTCGTCAGATTTTTGCCAGAAAATGCAAGATTTTTTTTCTGGCAATATCGTTCAAAAATCTTTCAAAATCGGACGGATTTTTTCGTGCGTAAAAAAATCGTCCAATATCTTGCAAAAATCTGGCAAAATCGGACGGACAAAAAAAGTCTGGCGAAAATCTTTCCATTTTGGCTCAAGGGTAAGAGTCATATCGAATGGCATAAAAATTTTTTTGAAATAAATTTTTTATAGCATTATTATGATATAAATAAGGGTTGCGCATAAATCATCCAGTAACATATTTATGTCTATTTCCGTTGCGAAGAGCAGGTTGAATTAAATTACAATCAACAAGAATGATGATAGGATTTTCTTTTCCATCATACAAGGCTATAGAAGGATGTAATACAAAGTGTAAACATTCAAATTTGTTAGTAGATGTCTTGCAGACATGAATATATTAGGAGATTCTTTACGGTTCAATTCAATTATAATTCTATGATTAGATATAGCGCTTTTTCTACATTTAATAATGTTTTTTGGGGTGAAATTTTGAATTATTTACAATTTTGTTCATTTTGTGAATGGATATCAAAGATTTACTGGATTGTAAACATTTAATGGCTGGTATCAGAACTATGATTATTATATTTTACTTACCCGATGTTGAGCACTTTCCAAATACGTCTTATTCCTCCATAAATAAATTGAAAATTGAAAATTTTCCGCCTTTTGAAGTTTGCAGGGCAAAAACTACGAAGTTTTGATTTTTCAACCGTTAGAAAACCCTGAGTATTTACAACAACATAACCTTTGACTTAAAATCCTTTTAACCTCATACACAATAGACAAACTGTTGAATTTATTGCACTACATAATTCCTACCTAGATTATAATAAAATGGAATAGTAAGCTGTACGAAAAAAAAGGAAATCAATTAAGATTAACACAAAATGTACATGTGTCTAGTGCTCATATGAGAACTTTTACCCTCTTAACGTGGATAGAGGTTTCATTTAATCCTGGGGCATAAACTTAATTTTTCAATTTCATTGACTTACATTATATGCCTGTATGTCTGTGTGTGTATGTAAAGGATGTATTGTTGATTACGCATCACGTTTTACATGAAGGAACATAAAAAAAGAAAAATTTCCCACAATAAATAAGAATTTATGCTCGAGAAATAGAGCAGAATAATGGTTGGTTGGGGAGGGAAGTCTTATGGTTTTAAAATGTTCTTTGTGGATATGAAAATTTAGGTTTGTGGAACTTCACATATCAAAGAGAGTTTTAAATATTCATAAACAGCTTTTGATTTAATGAAAAACGTAATTGTAAGGAAATCTTTTGTCCCCATTTGAATTCCACCTGCTTCATATCCATATATGCTTTGGTTTCTTTTCAAAAAAATGTTTCATAATTAAAAGCTTTTAAAGCTTTTCATGTCAGCTTGTTATGTTAAGTGTTCCCCCTTTACCTACTGAATTACAGCACACAAAAGGCCGAGAACTTTGTTTTGTGTATGCAGCTTTTAGTTTTATAAAGAATATCTCCCTACAGGCAGCACACATCACTGTAATCATCATGTTCATTATAATTTATGTACTTCCATTCGTCTTAAAGCAAAATACTTAATGGAAAATAATGAGGAGGGAAATTAGGGTGCAATTTTAATATTTTTAGCTACATTTTACTATTAATAATCCCCACAAATGTTTGTCTTTCTCCAGAGAATGGAATGGCTTTGTTTTAACACATCTGTGTGGAAGTAATCCATTTTTAATGCGACATTTCGCTAGCTATCAGATTGAAATCCGAACAAATTTTCCATTTTCATATTTTAAATAAATATTTAATGAGTTTTCGGAATGGCTTATATAAATGCGTCACTTTATATTCATTGATTCCAAGGCCTTTTCATCTCAATTTAATGGTATTAAGATTTCCTTTTTTCACAATTAGTACTTCTTACTCTAAACTCTTCTTTTCTCTATTTCAATGGAGGGAGTTGCTATAAAAATGTTGTCAGGTATTAGAACAGCATGATGAAAAAAAAGGGGTGACATAACGCAAATAGGGGATGGAGTGGAATTATTGAATTAAAAATGAGGGTTGAATTGGCTCCTGATTTTATTCATATACCTTTTTACAATTTTAAATTGGGGTTGTTCGATTATGCTGTACAATAATTAGGTTGTCTTGGATGAACGACCTCTCTAGAATTCCAACTTATTTTACAGTTCCATGACCTAGAGTATATCGATGGTAATGAGTCTGACTAAACATTCTCCAAGATCCAGACCAATTTCATTTTAAGGTTAAGTTGCCCTTTCCTAGCTTCATCTCTGCTACTGTCTCTAAGACTACTTCTAAACGAATCCCAAACTTTCGATTGACTTGACATTAAAATAATCCCCAAAAATTGAGAACAAAGAAACAAATTCCAATCGATATAAATTTTAATTAGTTTACTCCTTTATTTTACAGCCACAAACGCAAATATTGGAACGCGTTAAATCGGATCGAATGATAGCATCGACCTCGATTGATGAAGATAGAAGGCGTCGTACGATAATTGTTGAGAAGAAGAAAGGTAGCTATGGATTTACACTTCAAAGTTATGGTATTCATTATCAAAAGGAGAGAGAAGTGGAAATGATTACGTATGTTGATCATGTAGAATATGATGGGCCGGCTTATAAGGCTGGCATGCGTGAGGGTGATGTTATATTGTCAATCAATGGAACTGATATGGAAAATGCTGATCATAAAACACTAGTCAATTTCATTAAACACTGTGATAGTCGTATGCGAATGGTTGTTCTGTTTGAGAATTGCGTACGTAAGGTTGAACTACATATGAGATATATTCAGCTACAAGAAATTCTACAAAATAAGATGGCTGAACTTGAAGGTATTGTGATGAAAGAAAAGGAAATTGTTGATGGAAAATGGAAGACACATTCGCTGCCTGCACGTAAGAAAGCAACTGATAATGGAACCGATACTCAAATATCGCCTTCTGATCATGAATCAACTACACTGCCATACACACGACCTCTGTCGACAGAAGATGTCGCTAAACTTTCAAAGCAACAAAATCAGATTATTCCGCCACCTGCACAATTCATTTTAGCTTATCAGGTATGTTCATCAAGCCATACATTAATCTTAATTTAGTGTACAGATTGTCATTTAGTAATTGGGTGTGTAGACATAGTCAGTAAGATTGAATAATTAAGTTGAATTTATGCTAAAGGCTACTTAATATCTTTCAATTTAGTATTTAGATCCTTATCATAAGCACATCATAAAATCATCAACACCAAATAGTAGTGGTGAATATCTTGTATCAAATACGTCATCATCCTCGTTACCACGTTCGCATAACAACTATTTCATATCATCAAATGAAAATAATTCTTATTCAAGCTTATCAAATCAACAGAGTCCCTTACAGCGATCCACAACCCAGCCACAGCATCATCATCACCATCATGTACAAGATTCATCATCCTTAGAATATACAAATATGCATAATGCTTCCGAACATCAGCCACAAAAATCTTCGAAAAGTCGACGCCATTGTCATGCAATACATAGCTGCAATCCATGTATGGGACATCTGATAAGACGAGGAAATGACAAAGCAAATGATAAAGACAATACAAGTCTTGATGCTTATGACTTGGCTAGTCCATGTTGTGAAGCAAATTGTGTGCCAGTCAAACGTCGCTCGAGGCATCATAAGGAACATCATCATAAACATAAGCATCGTGAAAAGGAACGGCCACCTAGACCTCGTTCACAATCACATGCCGCAACGCAAGTTGAAAATCCAATGCATTTTGATAATGTCAAGCATGTAAGTTATTGTTTATTTTGATTCTTCCTCAATTTATCCTTAATATTTACACATACAGGAACATCACGCAAATAATTATGACATTAGTTCACAACTTGCTAGTCAATGTAGTCTTCATTCATGTAATTCGAGTGACCATTGCCATAGAAATGCTGTAGAAAATCCAGGCTATACAAGTTCATTAAGCAATGATACATTGTGGGATCCAAAAAGCGACTCAGCAACCACATGCAATCGACAAAGTGCTTTTAAGCAACGACCGACTTCAGTTTATCATACAACATCTACAGCACCAAATCATACTTTCATTCATCATCGATACGTTCACCCCAGTCAAGTACAGCCAATTCAAAATTCTATTACGACAACTCATGCGTATATTCCACCTCAATACAATAATTCAAAGCCTAAATCATGGGATAATTTAGGTAAAACTGGCGGCGGTGGTGGTGGGGTAGGTGGAAATTATGCAAGTGGCATAAATAACAATGCATACATGAATTATCAAACACCGACGAATAAGGGTCAACAGCAACAGTCACAAATACCACAAGGTCATGTAATAATTTCAAGAAAATCTAATCAGGCTCCATACGGACGTTATTCGTCGTACACAGAAGTTGAAAATTATGTGCCAGCTCCACAAGCATTTTTACAGGAAGAGACAATTACAAAAACAACAATAATTACGACAAAATCAACAGAGAATCTCATAAATAACGCTCAATATGACGATAGCTGTGAGTGCCTTGCACCACATACAGCAACAACAACTACAACACAGCGATCACCAAAGCCCGTAATCTCATCAAATTGTGCTGTCTGTAATAATACGGCCAATAATTTTAATGTAAATCAATCATATCAAGGATACTACTCAAATCTTAATCGTAATAATCCAACACGTTACATTCCAACTAAAACAGAAATAACGCGTTTGTGAATTTTTACCGATTTTTTGTAAAATTTTTGTGATAGCATGTCCTTAAATAAGCTTTTATTGTTTTTAATGCCATCAATATATAGTAAATAAAAGGGACAATAATCTAATTTTTATGTGTGTGTATAAATTAAATGAATTTATTTAAATATAATCAATATTAATCAAAACTTGATCGATCAAGACCTATTGTCAGAGTTTTTCATTTCCAAAATGAATGTCCTTAATGGTCCTTAATAGCCTAAAAAAAGATTTTATATCAATCAGACTTAATTATTCTAGTTCAGCAAGTGTCACATTACCTGATATATGAATTAATTAATTTTTATGCTTAATGGGTGTGTTCTGCTGATGGTGATGACAATGCTTAACAAGTAGACTGTTTCGAAAGAATTTTGCTCCACAAGATCCACAGCGAAAGTGAGGCTTGATATTTATCCATTTATGCTTCTCTTTCTGATGAGTCAGGAGCTCGCAATTAGAATCAAACTTTTCCTTACATAAATTGCATTGATAACGTTCAGCAGATAGGAAGAGTGGCTTAAAATCACTCGTCTTCATTGCTGATTTCCAGTTTCCTCCAATTGAATTTTCCAGCTCTTCACAACCATCAGATTCAAATCCATTAAAATTTAAAGACATTGGTGTGCTGGTGATTATGGAATTGGCTGAACGATTTGATAACTTGCATGCTTTCTTCCGGATCTTCTTTTTAATTTTTCCATTAATCGGCGGAGGACTTTTAGATTTATTTTTAAGGAAGCTCCAAAATCCTGAATTTTTCTTCGTCGGTGTCGAATTGAGATCAAGCATTGGAAGAGTCTCTTGTGGCTTAAATTCTGGTGAAATTGGCGGCAAATCAAAACGAAGTTCTCTACGAGCACTTGCTGTTCTTTTCAAGTTATTAATAGTACGTTTTAAAGCTACAGATTCGGGCGATAAAATTACTATTTTACCAGAATGTGGCGTCTTCTTAAGTATCGATTTTGGTGTATTAACTACACTATTGTCATTTTTCTTAAACTTCTTAATACTGTCGCAAGTGTCCAATTCATTAAAGAATGTTGATAGTCCAGGTGAACAGTCTGCAAATTTAATACTTGGTTCCTGTTGATTCTCCTTGTTTGTTTGGAATTTTTGTAAATTATCATTAATTGAGAACCATTCGTCCAGTGCCTTCTTAGAATGGGCAAATGCAATGTGCTTTGGAAGAATTGACTTATAATAAACCATAGCATCACAAAAAGGACAAAAATGATGCTGAACTGGCCACTTATCTAGTTCCATAATTTCTTCAATATGCTCCTTAATTAAATGTGTTTTTATCGTAAAATCAAATAAATATTCTTCAGCACAGAAAGGACATATTAGCATGCTTGGTGGCAGCTTTTCTGTTATATTCTCAACCAATTTAAGTTTATCAACCTGTTCTTCAACAACACTTTGTTCCATTTTGTCAATTTTTCACTTATTTCCTATTTTAATCTTAATGTTTTTATTTCCTAAATTATTTTTTTCTTCACGTAAAAATAACCGTCATTTGCTTATGTATTTGTGTTGAACACTAACACCTGTAAATGTCGTGTAATAATACAAACAGCTGATTTATTTGAATTTCTTTTGTCAGTTATTTATTACTTCACTTTTCTTAGTTTAAAATTACAATTCAGGAAAATAGTATTACAATTAAAAAGTAAAATGCCTTAATATCCAAAACCTCTTCGGTTATTATATCCACCACCACCACGGTTAAATCCGCCTCCTCTATTATTGTACCCACCTCCTCGGTTATATCCCGAACCTCTGTTAAATCCACCTCCACCATATCCTTCAGTTCTTTGGAATTTTCCACCTCCAAATCCAGAAGGTCCTCCACCAAATGACCGTCCAAAGTTACTTTCTCGATCAGTAGATATTCCAGTCTCTCGTGTAATTTGATAATCTCCAGCAGTCATTTCTGATAGACTTTTGATAACTCCAATTGCCTTCATGTGCTTTTCATCTAAATTCAAGACTTCATCAGGCTGCTGAACAGCTATCAATAAAATTTCATCGAGGACATTCCTCAATGCACAAATTACAGCAGCATCATTTGGATCCATTTCAAAATTAAGCCAGTTATCAAGACGAACAACTCCTTCAACAAAATCGACTTTCTTAGATCCAAAAAGAATTAAATGAATTGGAGATACCATGCTCATTTGTTTGCATGAAACTGCTCGTGTACGAATCTTTTCACCAAATACGAAGAAGGGATATGGGAACGTCACTTTAAGATTTGAGCAATTTACTGATGTTTTATGTAGCAATGCTGCTTTAGATTCTGTTGTCAAAACCTTTCGCTTTTCTTTGTGATAGCAGACATTTGGATAGAGTCCAATACATAAAAGTCCGAGAATAAGATCAACATTTGGATCATTTGCATTTGGGTCGATTTTCATTGTCAACATTGTTTCTTCCGGAAATCCAGCTTGATTCAACAAGTCAAGAAGTTGACGTTTTGCCTCCCAAATTACTCGCATTGTTGGCAATTGAATGCCCTTCCATTCACAGAATCTCTTTTCTTCATCTTCTCCTCTATTTCGTGCTGCCAGCCATTGCTGAGTTGCATTTGTCATAGCTATATAATCTGAACATTTATTGCCTGCCAAATTCTTTTGGTGATTTGCCAATCTTCTTTGACCCATTTCTAATGCGAAGATTTCACTAAATGTTCCAGAATATGCAGCCATTAAACCGAGTGTATCACCAACCAAAAATATATTTCCAATAATCATCATTCTTCCTAAACGTGGTTCAATTGGTAAGCGAGCTAGGATACGTCCAAGTGGTGTTAATTCGTCAAATTCATCCAAACATTTCATTTCTCTTAGTAAAACTTCTGCTTCAATGACAGCATCAAGGGGTGGTGGTTCAATTGCTTTTGACAAAAACTGTCCAATGGCACCAAGTCTTAATAACTTAATACTCAAAGCAATTTCATGAAGTGGTGTCCTAAGAAGATAAATTTTAAAAATTTAACGGTCGTTTTAGATTCAAATCATGCCCTGTTAAAAATTTCATATAAAAAACAAACGTTAATATGTACCTGAACATTTCAGGAGTTTGACATTCATCCAATCGCTCATAACGAGATCGTGTACATAATGTGAAGCATATTCCTGGTCTAACACGACCTGCTCGACCTTTTCTCTGTTCCAAATTTGTTCTACTTGCCCAGACTGTAGCATATGATGTCAAATTGTTATGACTTGTGAACAACTTCATTCTTGCCTTACAAATATCAATTACAAATACAATATCATCGATTGTAATGGATGTTTCTGCAATATTTGTACTCAGAATGATTTTAGTTACTCCTGGAGGAACTCTTTCGAAAACTCTTCGTTGATCTTCACGAGGTAATTGCGAGTGCAATGGCAAGATTGTGTATTCAGCACTCGAGAATTTCGGATTATTTTGCAGGAACTTCATCAGAGCAAAGATTAGATTCCATCCTGTAAAAAAATGTATGAAATTGTAGTGGTCTGGAGTATGTTCAAAATTTAAATTCAAATTTACCAGGAAGGAAAATTAGAACGGCACCGTCCATCCTCATTCCTTTAATGTGAATCAAAATAGCTTCAACAAGCTCAAAACTGACTTCCGATTCTGATAAAGCAGCCAAAGTAGCTTTAGTTTGTGCTGAATAATTGCCAGTAACTATTTTGTTGCAATTTGTTTCGTCCTGTTCTTCTGCATTAATTACTTCCTCTGATCCATCATCATCGCCACCCTTACGTTTCTTGCGATTATCTGGAGGTGGAACAAACTTGCACAATTCAATAGCATCTTCAAGGAAGTATTGTTTAACGGGAAAAGCTCGGCCAGGAACTTCAATGACTGGACAATTTCCAAAATAGTCACCAAACATTGTTGTATCAATTGTTGCAGACATAAGAATTACACGTAAATCTGGATATGTTGAAACCATGTCTCTTAAAACGACCATAATGAAATCACTATTAACATCTCGTTCGTGAATTTCATCAACAATGACATGAGAAACTCCTCTTAAGCCTTGTTCTAATTTTCTCAATAGAACTCCAATAGTACAAAACAGAATGGAGCCGTACGGACGTGGTAAAATAGATTCAAAACGAACAGAATATCCAACTGATTCACCAAGTGCTTCATTTCTTTCAAAAGCAATACGTTCAGCAACAGATGTTGCTGAAATTCGTCGTGGTTGAGTGACAGCTATATTACAATAAGCACCTGCACCACTGGCAACAAAATCTTCCAAAATAAATTGAGCAATCTGAGTCGTTTTACCACATCCTGTATTTCCTCGAATAAGAACAACTGAATTGTCATTTACAGCTTCCATAATTTCTCGTCTCATTGCATGAATAGGCAATGTCTCTCTAGCTTTTGTACGGTCAGCTAAATCGCGATCGTTAATTTTCTTATTTCGTGCATTTTCCAATAAATCTTCACTTAATTGATCCAAACTTGCTGTTGCCAAATATCCTTCATCGATGTTTGACGAATTCCATGCATTCCAATTTTGAATTGGTGGTGACCAAGGAATGACAGAAGCTGTTGACATAAATGGCTGAGGTTTTCTTTCTGGTTCTTGTGTCTGAATGACTAAACTGACTGGATTTTCAGTATTAGAATTGGGATCAACACGAATAGGCTGAATTCCTAAATCCATGATGACATTTCGTGCTCTACTGATTAATTCAGGATCAACTTTAACAGGATAATTTGGAAGTTTGTCTTCACTCTTTGGTTTCTTTAAAGTTCCACTAAATGCCTCAATTACTCCCAAATGAAACAATTGTCTGACAATTGACAATGCACATGATTTGCTTGCTGATTGTTTGTTGCTTCCACTTTCTCTGCCTGTTACATTACGTCTCAGTTGCTTCACATAAATTACCATTTCAGCCATAAAGCTCCTAAAATGTGGCAGGTTAAAATGAGTTTAAATTTTGGTACGAAATATTAAAATAATCAATTCATCATCTACTTACAGACTCTGACAACCATCAAAGGATGAAACGTTGGATATCTCTGTTAATCATCAAATAAAAATGTTTATTCCTAACTGTATTTGCATTTTTAATTTACTTTTTTTTAGTAATTCATAAGAAAACTTCTCGTACTTCAAAGTTGTCTTAAGAATCTTATGTCCAACAAATATTTCTTAAACACCTTTACAAATACAGTAAGGAATGTTTAACTCATAACATAAAAATATTGAGATATCCCAGTTTCATCACTACACTTTAATTAATATTTTCTTATACATTCCAAATAAATTCTTGGAAAATATTGAAAATATCTGGATATACGTTAATTAATAAAAGAGATAAGTTACCTGTTATGATCAGGTCCAATTGCGCTATATTTAAATTCGCCTTGAATTTTATTGGCCTGCATAAACTGATTAAGCTTAGATTTGGCATTTTCAATTGTCCAATTTCCGTGAATGCTGAAAAGTCACAAAACTTGTAAGCTACAGAATAACAATAATAAGTCACTTAAATTACCCAGCATTAACATCCAAGCTTTCAGCTTCTTCCATACGAGCTTGTTCCTTAGCTCTGTCCATATAAGACTGTGGACCAAAATTGTCTTGATTATCATTATACTGATTGTAAGGTCTGTAAGCTTGACCCAATTGAGTCGGTTGGAAGTTCGATAAATTTCCACTTTGTGATGCTCCAAATGATTGTGATGATTCATTTGAGGCATTTACGGCTGGTACAGGATTTGCTTCGTCTGCTGGTACATCATTTCCGTTTACTTTGCCTGATCGTACCAGAAAGTTGACAAAATCACGAGATGCATTTTTTTCAGCATCTTTCTTATTTGTAGAATTACCAGCACCGACATAAGGAAATCCAGCAACTCGAACTTCACACAGAAATCGTTGACGGAATTTTGGTCCTATAAGAATTTTTCATTACTGGATGTTTTGAGCTATGGAAAAATCAATAAAATTTTTCAAAATCTTGAAAATGTTACTTACCGGTCGGGCGGCACTCAAATTGTGGATCAGTTTTGTTCTTTGAACACCATTCGTGAAAGAAGGCTTTTATATCTTGCGGCATCTTGCTTATATCCTGATATATTAATTTATTTTTATCTCGTAAATATTTTCTTCAGAAACACCGATTTTTGAATTACAGAGGGCAGTTATTTTGAACAGGTTGCACTGTAATTTCTTAGTTGCATACACCGAGTGATCCAGTTTAACAACATAAAATTTTCCACAAATTCATAAAAACCTTTTTAAGTATAATTAAGTGCTTTTTCTAGTAAATTAATAATATTACAGCTATTATAAACGGCTCACAAAATGAATCGAAGGTAACTTTGAGAATTTTAAGTGTTAAATTGTGAAAATAAACAAAAATTTACATAAACTTTGTAAACGTTTATTGATATGTGATTATTTTGCTAAATTACGTATTAAATTATTCATCACTTATTAAATCTGTATTATAAATGAGATAATGAAGTAAATTTAGTTACATTATAATAGTGCAATACATGAAAAATTCATTTGATGAATAAATCATAATTTTTGATGATTTTTTCTAGGTCAGAGGAACGCGTAAAAGCCACAGAGTCCAGCAGATCCGAAAAGAAGCACAAAAAGAAACAAAAGAAAGAGAAACATAAGAAGTCGTCTAAATCAAAGAAGGAAAAACGTAAAAAGAAGCACCGTCATTCATCAGAATCTAGTGGTGGGCATCAAACTCCACCAAGAATTCCAGTCGTGTCCACAATCAATTTGGACGATGATCTCTCTGATAGTGAAATTAAAAAATCAAAGGAAATCTTCTCAAAACTTGTTGGCAAGCGTGAAAGTAATGAGAATGGCGAGTCAAAAAGCAAGAGACAAAAGCTAATATCAACAGATCCTGACGATATTGTAAATATTATTAAGAAAACTATTGAAACATCAAAAAATCAACAAACAACTGTCGTATCTAGCGACAGCGAAGGGTAAGTAAGGTTTTTAAACTTTTATGCTAATAAAAAACAAGATTTAATTTAATTAACAGAGTAATTGAGGAAGATTGTGAGAGTCCTGATGTTGCCGTAATTGAGAACGATGACGATGACATGAATTTAGATGAGCTGATGCGTCAAAAAGCACTACTACAAATGGCATTAGAAAATACAGATTCAGAGAATGAAGATACAAATAACAAAGAGGAATCGACAACACCAAAATTGGTCTTTAAAGGCCAAATTCAGTTTAATAAGACTAAGAAAATTGAGCGTAATGATGATGTCATCTTACTGGACTCATCACCAGATAACAACAAGAAAGAACTACCGACTAAATATCAAAGAAGAATGTCAGTTGAAAAAGCTACAATTAAGGAGTCTCAAAAACGAGAATCTTCACCATCACGAGTAGATGACAGAAAGAGAAATGATGATCGTCGTAGACGCGACAATGATAATCGATATAAAGAGGATTTACGCAGAGAAATTGACCGCGAAAAAGATATCGAAAGAACTAAACGAATTGAAGTTCAAAGACGTCAAAGGAGAAGATCCAGAAGTAGAGAAATGGATCAAAAAAGATATAACGACTATGACAGAAATCGTAGATCTCCGGATAGACGCGATATGTACAATAGAGATCGACGAGACAGAGACAGAAGATCATCACGTGAAAGAGATCGTGGCAGAGATTTTGATAGGGACAGAGATTTTGATAGAGACAGACGTTACAATGATAATCGAGAAAGGGATAAACGTCGAGGTAAAAATGATTCCGATAAGTATAAAGATTCTCTCAGTGAAGGCTTGAAACATGATAAGGACTCAAGCAGCAGCGACAGTGAGATTGCTGATATAAAACTAGACGAAGATGAAGATGAGGAAGCAATCATTGAAAAGAGAAGAAAGCAACGGGAGGAACTCCTTAAGAAATTTGGAGCAGCAAGTGAGGACAGTAACACAATTCAATCTGTTGGATCAACGCCAGTTTTGAAGACAGAAATTGAAGAAGACGAGCAAATTTACTTAGTTTCACCGAAGAGGAAGGAAGTTGAATCGAAAGCAGCTACACCAGAAATATCACTGACACCGCCAATTGAGAATTTAAATAGTAAATTGATGGACAAGGAACGCGATGAGTCGATTAAAGAAAAAGCAGCAAAAACTAAAGAAAAGGAAAAGGAGCCGAAAAGAGGTGATTGGGATATGTTTGCTGAGCAAGATCTTGACTCAAATTTCGACTCTCCAAGTGCCATTGTGGCAAATAAAAATAATGTTAGTGACAATCCAGCTCTAACTGATAATTGGGATGATGCTGAAGGATACTATCGAGTCAGAATTTCAGAAAACCTTGATAATCGTTACATTGTCAGTGGATTTACTGGTCAAGGAGTTTTCAGTAATGTCGTGCGGGCAAGAGATCAAGCTAGAGGAAATTGTAATGTTGCTATTAAAATCATCAGAAATCGCGAATTGATGTAAGTTTATAACGAACTTTTTCATTTTAAATACTCAAAAACATTCGTTAAATTTTTAAAATTAAAATATCCGTTTTTTTACAGGCACAAAACTGGACTACGGGAATTGGAATTTTTGAAGAAATTAAACGACGCAGATCCAGAAGACAGATATCATTGTATGCGAATGTACAGGCACTTTTATCACAGACAACATTTGTGTATGGTAATGGAACCGCTAAGTATGAATCTTCGAGAAGTGCTGAAGAAATATGGCAAAAATGTTGGACTTCACATAAAGGCAGTGAGGAGCTACACCCAACAACTTTTGCTTGCTCTGAAGCTACTAAAGAAGTGTAATATTCTGCATGCAGATATTAAGCCTGATAACATTTTGGTAAATGATAGTAATTTAGTTTTGAAACTTTGTGATTTTGGTTCTGCAAGTCTGATAACTGATAATGAAATTACGCCGTATTTAGTTAGTCGGTTCTATAGGGCACCTGAAATCATATTAGGACTATCATATGATTTTGGAATCGATATGTGGTCTTGTGGATGTACTATTTACGAATGTAAGTATTTAATCTCAGGATTTATTTAATCCGACGATTTATGTTTAATTTTACTATGCTTACTATCTTCTAATTTAGTGTATACCGGAAAGATTTTGTTCAATGGCAAGTCAAACAATCAAATGCTTAAATGTTTTATGGACTTGAAGGGAAAGATTCCGAACAAAGTCATAAGAAAAGGACAATTTAAGGATCAACATTTTGATGGTAACGGAAACTTCTTGTCTCACGAGGTGGACAAGATAACTGAACGAGTAAGTTCAATTATAAAATTTGTAAGCCATATTCTAATTGATTATTATTTATTCATACAGGAAAAAGTTGTCGTCGTGTCAGTAATCAAGCCAATTAGAGATTTGCAGCAAGAGCTGGTATCTCAAAATCTTCCAGAAGAGCAAGTCCGCAAAGTCTCACAGCTAAAGGATTTACTTGATAAGATATTTTCATTAGATCCGTCAAAGCGTATATCTCTCAATCATGCATTAGCACATCCATTTATTCAAGACAAAATTTAAGTCAGTTTGTGAGTTGTCAATGCACTTTTAATGGATCAGACATATTAAGAGGTAAACCTCAGTGAAAAAATAAGTAATAAAAAAAAGATTTAAAATTTGTATTTGATTAGTGCAAAATTATTGGCCCATGACTAGGGACGTTTTTATTTTTGTTTATTCTTGTATGAAAAGTTAAAAATAGTGAAAGGAAGAAGTTTCATAAGTTCAGAAAAGTTCAATATTTGATGAAAAAAAAGTAATAAATTATGTGTAGTTCATTAATTAATTAAATTGTAATGATAATCATTTTATGAACATATTTTAAGCCATTTACTTAATTTATTCTATTTTATTATACAATTTCAGATGATCCAGTTAGTGTGTGTGTGTGTTAAAGCCCATTAAAATATCTGATAATAATGTTTATTAGGTAGTGACTTTGACACAAAATTAATGATTATTTATTAATTTTATTGACATGCAAAGAAATAAGAATAAATGTATTTTCTCATTATATATTTACAGAACCTTGCACATGCATCGATGAGAACAATCTGAAAATTATCTGTGATATAAAGGTAAAGTACCGATCAGGGAATGTTTGTAAGTGAAATCAAATGTCATCTGTGATTTAGTCAGCACATTTTTCATCGTTGTGAGTATTTAAAGTCAATTAATTCTTTATATTTTCAACATAATGATTCATAATTAACATGAAGCTATTTCCAATATTTCATAATTTTTGAATTTTTAACGATTTTTGTAAATTTAAAATTTCTCGTTATATTGAACTGAAATGAAACGAATTATTTGAATTACTGAACATATTTCGTTAAATATTCAAATAAAAATATAACGGAAATCGCTTCAAATTCAATCAGCAGTGTGCACTAAAAGATGATTAATGTGCTGAATCAAAAAAGAAGTAAAAGTCGTATTTTGCTGCGATAAATAAACAAAAAAGTTAATTTATTTATTAAAATAGAAATTATTAAGCATAATTTTCAATAACATGTTTTATTTTGATGGCATTCACACCTCAAATCTTTATGTACAAAGATCAACGATTTAATCAAATCATAAAGTCTCTTCGCATTCTGGTAGTGCTAAGAATTGCTGCAATGACGTACAATTTTGGAGTTCAGGAGCTTTATGACTTATGCCAATTGAGCTTTGTAGTTTCAATTTTATGTTTTTAATTTTCCAGTTGTTCTCACTGAAAGGATCTCTCATTAGTCCAAAAACGGATTCGAAGACGCCGTCAGCGACAGATTCGTGAGAATGAAGCGTTCCGCAACAGAGTATTAATACTAAACCATGTAGATCCATCCTAAAATGAGTCAAAATTAGTTATAATGAAGAGGATAAAATAATTAAGACATGACATACTTCCCACGAGTTCCTTCGTACGATAAATTAGGATTAAAATAGAAATTGAATTGACTTTTCAATGAATACAGCAAATTAAGTACGAGACGTGCAGTTATCGTGGAATCTTCTTTGAGATCACCGTTCCTATCAATCATTTGTACGTGGATAGTACAATCACTCCAAAAGTCATTCGGCTGTATTGTAAATTCATTATAATTCTTATAAAACCAGCTGCAGAAGTTCCTGGACATCACATTAATTGGAAAGTTTTCTGTCGGTCTTGTAAGATGGTCTGTTGAGTATGGTATGTGATGTTGTGGATAAACTTGCTGTTGATGTTGTTGGACTGGTTGAACAGGCGGTTCAGGAACAGGCTGTACGCTGGAAGCTGGAGGATATTTAACGCCATTCTCTAAATTCTTCCAATACTCAATGACCTGCTCAACTAATGTTGCTTTTGTGAAATTGTTCGTTACTGGAATATTACTATCGGTGAGGTATTTTAGCAGCATTTCTTTAGACACAGATTTTCTATTTAGTATACTTGACACTGATTCGCTATGTAGCAATACAATTTTGTAAGCGTCTAAAAATAAATTTTTCATATCTTAAGTACATATCGTAAATTAATTAGTTTTTCAGACTATTCTTACCATTTGTTGATAAATGAGTCAATGTATTCTTAGTTATAGTTTTCGCAATTGATATTAACTTCTTCTCATTATCAGGATTGCTTTTGAAAAAATCTAAAATCTTATTTCCTTCGTATTCACTTATTGCTGACATATTTGCGTATTTTTCATAATACAATACTACGTAACAGTAATATCAATCGTATTTTACTGGAATTAAATTAATTAAACTGTGTTTTACCGTAATTTTAGACGGTTGAATTTTCGTGAAAATTATTGTTTTGATTTTTTGTTGATTTCAAGTTCCCGGGATGTGAAAATATGCAAGCATTAAATAGCATAAAAGACAGATGCGGTCAGATGAATCAAGCGCATTTAAATTGCTCTGAATGTAGCCGGCAGGCTTTCAAAATATACAATTGAAAAATAACGGTCAAATAATTTTTGAAAATTGAACGAAAGTTTTTTAAGGATCAAGTTCCATTGCCGGAAGCAACCGATCATTTTTGTTCAAAACAAAGGACATGCTGACAAAGGAAGAACAATGACGCATCTGTCTTACAAAAAGTTCACACTTCTAGAATAGCCATAATCAATAATTAACGGTTGTGAAAATTTCAAATTCGAGACATTCGGCCATATAACAACCATTAGCATGCTATAGAGCAGTCGAAAAATTGAGAATATTTAGAAACCAAAATTGAATAACACAAAAATAAAAAATTAATTAATTTAAGGAAATAATGGCATATAGATTATTGTCAACAACGTGTAATAGGCGGATAGAGAAGGCACTTTTGACATGTTATAAGAAAAATCAATCATCAATAGATTTAAAGGTAAGTTTAAGCAAAATTCATAACTTGTGATTTCTCATTTTCCTCAATTTATTTCATCATGTACAAAAAATTTTCATATCCAGCTTAAACATGATTTAGCATTTCTCGTACGAAATGGAAACAAAACGTCCTTAGTTGAAGCATTTTTAAATGAAGTAAGAATTTTGATGTCAAGTGATGGACCGAAAGGTTTTGATAAATTTTTCAAACCACCAAAATCGACTGATTCAGCACCAAAACAGTCTAATGAAAAATCGAGTGATAAGCCTGCGGATTCGTCCAGTAAGCCACCAACCTCAAAACCATCGTCATCAGCTAGTAGTAGCAACAAATCTCCGCCAGATTGGAATCTTGGAATGTTCAGTCCATCACCGTCTTCAAAAGGCAGTCAAGGAAAAGGACGTCCGATTCCACCAGGCAATGAGCAAAACCCTGATCAGAATAAAATGATATTCTATGCAGCAATGGGTGTTGTCGCTTTGATTGGAGCTCTCATGTATTTTGAGTTAGGCTATAAGGAGATTTCATGGAAAGATTTCATCAATAAGTAAGTTCTAGTGCCTTATTATGCTTTAACGCTTATAAATAATTGCACATTTTTTAGTTATCTTGGCCGTGGAATAGTTGAAAGACTAGAAGTAGTAAATAAAAAGTGGGTACGAGTAAAACTTGCGCCTGGAAATTCGACCGATGGTGTCCTTTGGTTCAATATTGGCAGTGTCGATTCATTCGAAAGAAATCTAGAGAATGCACAGGCTGATCTTAATGTTGAGCCTGTTAATTATATTCCAGTAATTTATAAAACCGAAATAGAAGCATCAAGTTTGACTGGTCTATTGCCGACAATTTTAATCATAGGATTCTTAATTTATATGATGAGAAGATCAGCTGATATGATGGGCGGTGGACGAGGAAAGAAAGGAGGTGGATTATTTGGTGGCGTAATGCAATCGACTGCTAAATTCATTAATCCAAGTGAAATTGGAGTCAAATTTTCGTGAGTTACTTTTTATGATTTTTAAACTGGATATTGACGATTGCATTTTAGTGATGTTGCTGGATGCGAGGAGGCTAAAATTGAAATCATGGAATTCGTAAACTTTTTAAAGAATCCACAGCAGTATATTGATTTGGGGGCAAAAATTCCAAAAGGAGCTTTGTTAACTGGACCTCCTGGAACTGGTAATGTCTCATATTCCTCAATATTCCCTAAATTCAGTCATTAATCATTGACGTATATTTTAGGTAAAACACTTTTGGCCAAAGCAACTGCTGGAGAAGCAAATGTTCCTTTCATAACTGTATCTGGTTCCGAATTCTTGGAAATGTTTGTTGGTGTCGGTCCATCTCGAGTCCGTGATATGTTTGCAATGGCTAGAAAGCAAGCTCCATGCATTTTATTCATCGATGAAATTGATGCTGTCGGCAGAAAACGTGGAGGTAAATTGAACTTCATTTAACGGTTTTTAACTTTTCAAAATTGCATTTTGAACTTTATCCATGAAAAAATGAGCATGTTAATCCAATGTCATTTATAATTTTCCAGGAAAATCATTTGGTGGACATTCTGAGCAGGAAAATACACTTAATCAGTTGCTAGTAGAAATGGATGGTTTCAATACCAGTACAAATGTTGTTGTTTTAGCTGCAACAAATCGTGTGGACATTCTTGATAAAGCACTTTTGAGACCTGGACGTTTTGATCGTCAAATCTTTGTACCAGTGCCTGACATTAAAGGAAGAGCATCTATTTTCAAGGTTCATTTGTCAAACTTAAAGACAGATTTAGATAAAATTGAATTATCAAGAAAAATGGCAGCATTAACACCTGGATTTTCTGGTGCCGATATTGCTAATGTCTGTAATGAAGCTGCTTTAATTGCTGCACGAGACCTTAATACATCCATCATTTTAAAACATTTTGAACAAGCTATTGAAAGAGTCATTGCTGGCATGGAAAAGAAAACAAATGTATTGTCACCTGACGAAAAGAAAACAGTTGCTTATCATGAAGCTGGACATGCTGTCTGTGGATGGTTTTTGGAATATGCAGATCCATTATTAAAGGTGTCAATTATTCCAAGAGGCAAAGGTTTGGGCTATGCTCAATATCTACCAAAAGATCAATATTTGTTGTCCAAGGAACAACTTTACGACAGAATGTGTATGACACTTGGTGGACGTGTTGCTGAAGAATTATTTTTCAAACGTATCACAACAGGCGCTCAAGATGATCTTAAGAAAGTCACAGAAAGTGCTTATGCACAAATTGTCCGATTTGGTATGAATGAAAAGGTTGGAAATGTCAGTTTTGATGTATCACAGCCTGGAGATCCAATGTTTAGTAAACCATACTCTGAACAAACAGCACAAATCATCGATGAAGAAGCTAGATTAATGATCACAGAAGCTCACAAGAGAACCACAGAGTTACTGACTAGCAAAAAAGCTGAAGTTGAAAAAGTTGCAGAACGACTCTTGAAAAATGAGACATTAAGTCGCGATGATATGATTGAAATTTTAGGAAAACGACCATTCGTAGAAAAATCAACATATGAGGAATTCGTTGAAGGTACGGGAAGCTTCGAGGAGGATACAACACTTCCAACAGGTCTCGAGAGTTGGAATAAGGAACGCGAGAAAGAAGGTGATGAGAAGGAAAAGGAGAAAGAAAAGCCAGCAAAATAGAAATCTAAGTGAAAATGAGAGATGCATTAGACTTAGATCATATAAATTAGTTGCAAAAATTTACGAATGTACACAAACTCATTAAAAATTTTGGCATTAAATATATAAAAACAGCTAAAAACCTAATTAATGATTTTTTATTCCACAAATAAAATCAACGGTCAAATATTATTTGAATTTATTAATCCGAGCAACCTTTAATCCGATTTGTTTACATCCACAAAAATTGCAAAATTCTCAACTTAATTAAATTATCAATGAAATGGATAATAATGTCCAGTGTGATATGTGTGGAAGTATTTTTACGGATAAGATCAAACTTAGGAAGCATTTTGACAAACACAAGAATCTGAAATGCAATGTTTGTGGCCGAACTTATCTTACTTCAGATAATTTAAAACATCACTTAAAAATCCACTTTGATAAGAGCTGTTTCACTATCTGCTGCATTTGTGGACGGTCTGTAAATAAATACAAGCTTAACAGGCATATTGAACGACATGATCCTAACAGTGAAGCTTCAAAAAATAACAAGAATGTAACTTATCCATGCAGATTTTGTCGATTAATATTTGATAAAATTAATAACAGAGGAAGTCATGAAAAGCGGATCCACAAGAACAAATCAGACTTAGGCTTAGAACATTTCAAGTGTCTTGACTGCTCAGAAGTTTTTTTAACGAAAGAGGAACTGAGAGATCACAGCTTTACACATTTTACAGGAAAGAAAATTCACTTCTGCGACTTTCCTGGATGTAACCGATATTTTAAGAAAGGCAAGCTACTCACAGTTCACAAAAGATGTCATTATGAGCCTGAATTTAAATGCCTTGATTGTGGATCACTTTTCGTTCAACGTGCTGGACTTCATAAGCATCAAAAGGGAAGATGTCCAATAAAGAAGGCTGTTGAACCACAAACTAAAGAAGATCTTGAGAAATTAGCGACTGTAGCAAAAGAACAATTTATTAAGCTTAAAGGTAGAATAGCAAAGACTTCAAATTCTGGCAATATCAATTTACAAATTAATGAAGATTCCAAAAAGTCGAATGAAACATCCAGTAATGAGTTAGAAAATGTTATTAAAAATGAGGAAATTGAAATAGCATCAGATGATTGGCAATATGAATTTCTAATAAAAGATGAAGATTCAAACAATGCATTAGCTGATACAGAACAAATATCTCCAAAGAAAGATGCAGATTGTGAAGGAATTGACATTGAAAATCCACTGAAAACTGAATCTGTTGAACAAAAGGAACCAAAGACTATTAAGAAAGATACTAATTATGTTAAATCAATTAAGTTAAGAAGCCAATGCGATTTTATTTGTGATATTTGTGGATTGTCGAATATAAAGACTAAACATGATCTTAAGAAGCACTTTCAAGCACATGGGAAGCAAATTTTTCATAAAAAAGCTGCTGTGTATGTATGTGATGAGGAAAACTGTAAAGAAGGTAAGATTAAGTTTCTGATGTAAAAGATCCAGTGACTATAATTTCATATTTCGTGTTTCCACAGCATTCAGCCAAAAGTCACTTCTGGTTCAGCATAAACGAGGATTTCATAGCATAAAAGTTTCTGATAGGCGACATTCTGAACCATTTGTTTGTGATTATTGCGGAAACAAGTATTGGACAAGAAGCTCAATAACAACTCATCTACTTGTGACTCATAAAACTATTGCCGATTTTAACTGTGACAAATGCTGCCGAAAATTTAAATCTAGTGGAAATCTGATTCGTCATATTAAAACAGTTCATACAGAGGGAAGGAAGTATGGATGCGAAAAATGTGGTGCAATGTTTAATGAAAAGTATCAGCTTGAAGTTCATGTCCATAATCATGATGAACGTAAGTTCCTTAATATTATCTACATATCCACTTTATTTAATTGACTTTATTCCAACAATAGCAACTGAATGCAACCTATGCGGCAAAATGGTATCAAACATTAAAGTCCATCTGCGACATCATGCAACAAAATCCAACAACACGATAGTCAAGTGCCCAATGTGTGACAAAATGATGGGAAAATATCAACTAATTCGTCATATAAAGGCAGTTCATGAAAAGCAGTACCAAAGTGATAGCAATAAGAATAATTTAAAAGTTTATACATGCAAGGATTGTGGCGATTTCTTCAGTCGACGCCAAGAACTTCGGCAGCATGAATATATTAATCATAGTGCATCGAAAATTTACGAATGCAATATTTGTGGTAAATACTTTAAAAAGCTAAAACTGCTGAATGTCCATCGATTTTCACATCAGCCTTTGAACATTGCATGTGAGGTTTGCAACAATGTTTATGCACGGAAAGGAGCTTTATGGAAGCATCAAAAGAAACACCATCCTGAATTGTTGATAAAGAAACAGAATGAGGCTTTGAAAATGGATTAAATTGTGGTAGATTTAAATTTTAATCCGGGATTAATCTAATTCTTTGAATTTAAATCCTAAGAATCCAAATTGAAAATTCGATAAAAATTCTCTTCAATTACTCATGTAAACATATCGTCGGAATGGAAATTTAATAATTCCTGACCTTAAAAAAATAAATTCACACTTGTTCCTATCAAAATAAGAGAAAGAATAAAAGTTAATAATAGTTTTGATAACTTTAATGTTTTTCAGCTTTTATTATGTGTCTAAAAGAGATAGCGAACGAGGGAACACAAAAAAATCAATTTAATACACATATGTGTGTAAATAAATATCCCAGAAGCAGGAAAAGTGAATCTATAATGTGCGTTATTGGAGGAAAGCAAACGTTTTCCTCACATGTATAAATTGATCGTGTGCGTTGATCGATTTACGATTATGATCCGTAAAAAAACTATTTGTTTCCTCTCTCTCTTGTTTATTGAATTAATTAACATGAAAAAAAAAAAAATTATTTACTGTTCTGTCGATATATGCTGTATTTCATATAATATTAATTTTCGCTTGTTTTATTTTGTTTTTTTCAAAACATCTTCACGCCTACGCATTTTCACGACTTGCGCAACTTTTCTTTTAAATTTCTGTTATCATAGCTCTTTCTTATTGGCTGTCAGCACGCATTACGTGGAATTTTTATGCGAATAAATTTATGTGCTGTTTGGTAACTACAATGAATGATAAAGGTGGATATTACAAAAATTTTAATTATGCTTGTTATTGCACTAATTATGGATTTTTATTGATAATTGGTCAATAAATGTATGAAATTCAATTAATCATAATGTTTTGGCTTGTTACTACATCAATTAATGCATTTCCTGATTGTTATGAAACTAGATTCAAGCTCTTTAGTAAGTAAAAAGCTTTAAATAGTATCTAATAATTAAATTAAAGTAAATTTTGATTGTCAAAACCTTTTAAAGGGTGTAAAACTATGCCAAAAAAAAAAAAAATTAAACGCATTATTTACAAAAATTCAAATAAAGCAAAGCGGTTAAAATTTCATTATCACTCAATTTATTGAAAATACAATATTTATGTCCAAGTATAGGTTGTAAACAAGTTCATTTGCTACAAAAGGCGCCATAAAGAGGAGAAATTAATAAAAAATTCATTATCATATGGAAGTTTTTCCATTTCATTACTAGTGTCACATTATTAAACGCAGCAAAGTTAAAGGGTTTGGAAATCAATAAGTCATTAAAACGCCATACATAAAAAAATATTGTTGTTGACTCAATTAATATTAAATCAAAATGAAGGGAAACAAAAATTTTGTCAGGCCATAAATATGTCATTACTATATTGATGTACATGCAATGAAAACAAGAGTTTATAAATAATTTGAATAAAATATTGTTGAACAATCTCATGCCTGATCGTACCTTAGTTTGATAACTTTTTTTTGATAGTAAAAAAAACAACATAACTAATTTCATTTTAAAAACAACATTCAGCAACAACAGCACACATGTGTCGTTCATCACATTTTATGGCAATCTTATTTTTAGACAAAAAGTCATTTCCATTCTCAAGTCATCTTTGCTCTCTTTTAATTCTTTTCCCCCAGTATCTCTCACATTTATTCATAGTGACAAAAAAAATATTCTTAAATACAATGAACTCGTCTATAAAATACGATGAAAAAACACAAGAAGTGAAATTAAGTACAAAAAAACCTGAAAAATGCAGGCATTGAGGAAAAGTTCTTCTTAATCGAGATAATTTTTTTGTCATGTGTGATAATTTTAGAAATGAAGTAGCTATGGAACATGGATTGACGATGAAATGCGCATTTCTTGAGTCATTTTAACGACAAAATAATTTTCAAATTCAAAACCTCACAACAGTTTTTTCAAAATTTCAAATCAAAGAATCATCAAAGTAAACATTGATAAAATTTTCATCGTTTGTGATTTTTAAATTCGTTTAAATTTAATTTTCTGTAAAATTAACTTCAATGAAGCTCATCATAAGCATCGTAGTCATCCTCTCTTTACTCTCATCAATCAATTGCGATGAAGAAGAATTGCAAAAGCAAGAAAATCTCAGAAAATTTTTAATTGATCTTCAATATTATGAAAATGTCCTTAAAATTGTCAAAAATGCAGAAAATAGGGCAAAAGAATTTTATGAGAATGCACAGCATGAATATGAAGAGCTGGTTGTTGGAATTAACAATCTAAAAAATCATCTCAAATCATTCCTTGCTGAACTGACAAAAGTTGATGAAGCTCACACAGCTGCCTTTCAGAATAAAGACAAAGCACATACAGCTGCAGCATTAGCTAAAGAGAATTTTGAAAAAGCAAAAGAGAAGCTTGATTCTGCAAAGAAAAGTGGAGATCAAGAAAAAATTGATGCAGCCACAAGTGAATATACATTACATAGTCGTGAGCAACTTTTAAGTGCTGACATTCTGAAGAAAGCAGAAGAAGCCTTAGACAAGCAAATAGATGAACTTGAAGATATTAAAATGACAGTTAAGACTGCTCAAGAAGCTTACGATAAAGCTCTTCAACAGAAAGACGATTTAGAGATGAGATTAACACAATTAAAGTCTTATTTTCATGAACAGATCGCAGAACGAAAGAAAGCTGAGGATGCATACAACAAAGTTAAAGCTTTAGTTGATAAACTTAAGACGGGTTTGGGTGTTTCAGGACTTGACGACGGTAAAAACGAAGCTGTATCTTTTGGAATTGAACAAATTGTTGTATTTTTCTATTCTCTTTTGACTGGTGCTGTTGCTGTTGGACTGATATTGTGAGATCGGGTTGTGGCTAATGAAAAACTCCAAAATTTTGAATTGATTCTTAAATATACTTTGAATATTTTGTAAATAAATCAAAATTGGTTAAATTTTGTATCTTTCTATGCCAAATTTAACATTCCTACCTATTTACCAATCATCCCTGACTTAATCTTAAGGTAATGCTTAACATCCAATCAATCCTACCGAACAAAAAAGCAAAGAAACAAAAAGTAAACATTGAATTTAGAATTTGAGGATTTGAGGTTAGATTTTCAACTAAACAGTGCAACTTTCTACAAGTTAAAGTGACATTCCTGGTCAATAAGCCAAGAAATTATTGATGACACCCACTTAATCCCGTTTAATTAGCTGAACTTTTCCGAATTCCTCAATCTTAATTGTCCAACAAAACAAATAAATCAAAATTATAATAAAAAGAAAAACTTCAAAACTCAATAAAAGTTTTTGATCGTCCCATACCTAATTTTCATCTTAAAATGACAACACGTGTGGCTCATATATCTTTTAAACATGCGCTGTGAAAATAAAGAAAAAAAAACTAAGAAATATCAAGATGTTTTTTTTCTTTAATAAAGTATTCTGGGAATGATTTGGAAGAAGCATAGAAAATTAAACTTCACGAGTGCATTAATTATGTTGCCTTACTGCAACAAAACAACAACAAGAAGAGCGGCCTATGTAAAAATAAATTAGACTGAAAATGTTCAAATCCCCTCGAATGAGAATGTAAAGATAGTTGGATGATCTTCGCGTGCTTAGATTATGGTGATATAAAGAGACATATTAAACAACAAGGGGTGACTGACAATAGTGTAGGTTTAATGAAAAATTGGAATTTTAATGATCAAGTTAAATGATAATGTTGCTGAGATTTAATTTGAATTTTTGAAAAGATCTAAGCAATCGAAAGAGTTTTTAGAAGAAATTTAACTTTTCAAAACAATTTTGATTATTTTTTGGAAAAGTCCAAGCTTTTTGAAAATAGATTTAAATTTTTATTCGTATTTTAAAAGCTTTAATGTGAAAAGTAAAGCTCTTTAATTTTATTTTCCAAAAATTTGAGCTTTTTGAAAATTTTGAATAGGTTCTTACAGATCTTTAGTTGCTTTTTGAAGCAGTTTGAGCTTTTTGAAAATAAAATGAACTTTTTGAGAGTAAAACTGAACTTTTTGAAAATTTAACTGAGCTTTTTGAGAATAAAATTGAGCTTTTTGAAAATAAAATTGAGCCTTTTGACAATGGAGGTGAACTTTTTGAAAATAATGTTGAGCTTTTTGATATAATCTTGCTTTTTGAAAAATCTTTACTAGTTTTGAGAAAGATTTGTTTTTCAAATTTAAGTTTTCAAAAGTTTTGAAATTGAAAAAAAAAAAAAACTAAACAAAATTTTGACCAAATATAAATGAATTTTGAACAAAATTTCAAGCTTTTTAAGAACTTTATTAAAACTAATTTAGATTTAAACTCAAAACTTGTTGAATTTTTTGAAGAATTTCATAATATTTTGTATAAATTTTGACAAATCCCAGACGCGACATGAAAAATTGCTCATCATATAAATGTTTTTCATTTTATTTTGCGTATCAAAGGAGAAAAAAAAAATGAAAAAATGTCAAAGCTATAAAAAATGTTGGTGAGTTGGAAATCGTGAGTCATAGAAATATGACGCCTCTGCATGTTTTACTATGTGACACTATATCTCCTCAGTTCACCTCATTCTCTGATTTTCTATGAAAAACAAGTTATTTTCTTGTTAAAAATAGACTTCAATTTGCACAACTTTTTCCTGTCCCGAGCAGGAACAACAATAATATAAAAAAACACGTTGATTGGACGAGATTTGGCATAATAGCATGAGCCGATGGAAATTTTATAATTTGACAGATTTTAAAATAAGGTGAAACAAAAACATGAGACACCATCCAATTTTTCGTCGGAATTTTTCGACTTCTTTTTTTCTCCAATGATTGCGTACAACAATAAATTATCGAGTTAAATGTGCGTTGTGGGATCATCATAAAGATGAAAATCAGAGAAAAGTCTACCACAGAGAAAAGAAAATATTCATTAAATATTAATTTTTATTATTTTAAGCTGTTGCGCATTGCTCAAACAAAAAAATAAAGAATTTTCCTCATTTTTTCTTCAAAATAAGATAATAATTTTCCTGAAAAATATTAATGACTGAAACGCATTTTCTTCTTAATTTTTACAACATTTTTACGACATAAATTTTCTGTCCTAATTTCGGTGACTTTTGATGATTGCAATGAACGCGTTGGAGGAATTATCTTTGAGTGATCGACAAGTGATAGAAAATATTGAAAATTTCATGATTTTCCTTAGTTTTTCTTTTGTTGAAAGTTGAAATATTGAAGCCAAGTATTTGTCATTGAGATTTTCGAAATTCTTCTTTTGCGATTTAATGAAAATTGTACAAAAATACAAAATATCAATGCAATTAACTGCTTGACGATCTTTTCATGCCTTTTTGACAGAGTATTTATGCTTTACAATCAATTTTCGGTTTAGTTTTCCACTAAAAACATTATTTGTTTTGAAATTTGAATTTTTCCTCACTTTTTTGTTTACTTCTTATAAAAAGTTTTTTTCAATTTTTGACTTAGTTAAGCTGATTTATAACGAAACTTGAATGTTAAAGGCTTTGCTCCTTCTTTTTAAACATTTTTCACTAACTCAACATATTTACGGACTCAAAATAAAGCTGAAATTCAATGTCAAAAAGCTGAAGTGGAAATGTAAACAAATTGTTTTCTTTTCAAATTCTGTCCGACAGAATTGAAATACAGCAGCAACTGGAGGATTTATAAACTGTAAGATAATCTGAAAAGAGAAATCACTGAAAAATTTAAAACAAAGTAAAAAACTTTTCCAATTTTCATTTTTATAAATTTTTTTATTGTTCCTTTTTTGTATTTTTTTTTCATTATTTTTTTTTCTTCGTGAATGATTTTCCTTGTAATAATTTTTATAAATAATTAAATTAATATTGTAGTTTTTAATGTTGTATAATAAGAATTAATAAGTACAGATAATTAATGTTCTTTTTTCTTTGCTGCCATTTAGAATATAATCAAGTATTGTTTTTTTGTTCATTTTTTTCGTAATTTTTTTTTTATCCTTATTATCCTCTTACATCCTATAAAAATATCTTTATGCAATTAATAAAATAGATATTTTTTATCCGTAATAATGTATAATAGATTTTTTTAATTATGCACTTTGATCCTCCGTCTTTCAATAAAAATTCTGATTCTCTTTTGTAAGGTCCATCAACCGTATATTCCTTTTCGTTTCTTTAAAAATTTGATTAAATTTTTTTTGCTATCTAAAAAATATTTCATCTTTTTTATCCTTCAGTTTTATCAGTTTTATTTTGAACGAGTGCATTAAAAGTGTGCATTTTAGAGTATTTATTGAAACAAATTTGCGATTTATTTCATAGACAATATTTAGAAGTTTGAAATTTTAGATTTAAAGCTTGAATTTAAGTCAATTTGAGAGATTTTTTGTATTAGGAATTATTAACGGATTTTTGAGATTTGAATTTTTAATCACAAATTTCTAACAACTTTTTTGAAATATGAATTTTCGCTTCAATTGATGCAGAAATTTTTGAATTTCAAATGACTGTTAAATGTTGAATTAATAAAGTGCAATTGATTTAAGACAGAAATTTACAGTCTTTTTAGCTTTATTCAGTTCCAATTGCGTAGAATTCCCATTATTGCTTAACAAATATTCCCTAAAAAGTCCTTTAAATCAAGCTTTAATATCCAAATTTAAGTTTTTCATTGGTGGCTGCTTTGAAAATGTTTCTTAAACATCTAATTAATTAAAGATCATTGTGTATGTATAAAAGTCTTATAAATTTAAATTTTTTCTTTAACTTTATAATGTTGAAAAGTTTTTAATTTTTAAATTTTTTAATTTTTCATGTTAACATCATTTTTATTTCCTTCGATTCCTCAATGTTTTTGTGTTTTTTTATATTCTTTGTAAAGAAGTATGTATTATAAAAGTAGTTTTAACATTTTTTTTTCGAGGCTAAAAGTTTACCACAAGTAGACAAAGAAAAAAAATATTTGGAAAATTTGAAACTTGAATAGAAACAAAACTTTATCATCATAAATTTGTCGTGATATGAACATAATTGAATTATTATTATCAAAAAACTTGGGAAATTTGTGACTTTTGTTTTGTTCATTTTTTTGTTCCTTAAAAAAATTTGTTGATATGCATTGAACAGAATCTTTTTACTTTTTTTTCAGAATTATAACAGAGTTGAGGGCAAGCAACATAATTAATAAGCATACCTGAGAAGCACAAGAAACCTTTTGGACTTGTAAAATATTAATTGTCATTAGATTCTTGTGCTGTTCAGGACAAAATATGGGCAACAAAAATTTCTTCTTGAGCATAAGTCTTAAATTAAGGTAGGTATGAAATAATTGTCAATTTTTTACTGCTGTATGTATGAAAAAATTCAAATTTTCTTTCTCATTTGCCATCCGTATCCTGATCATCATCATTCTTCATTTTTAAATTAGTTTAATTAAAACAAAACAAACAAAATAATTATTTTAAAAAAATTGACTAGAACTTTTTTCTGGGGGCATCTTTTCTTTTATCATATTTCATGTGACGCATTAAACGATTGATTTTTCATAAATTTAATTTTATTTATTTAAGACGGAACAAAAAGAGAATGAAAAATGAATGCTATCATATCAATATCAATAATAGGTTTTTAAAAATGAGATTCGAGTTATAACAAAATTAAGCAAATTAATTAAATATTTTTTTTTTTTGAGAAGAAAATTTTAATTTTTTTCAGGCCGCTTTTTTGGTCTCTGAGATGGTTTTCTTTATACATATACGTATTATTAATATTTTTTAAGGTAATTTTATCATTTGTTTCCTATTTTTGGTTCTTTCTAACTTCTTTTAATGTTGATTGGCTGATCAGCTCACTGTTTTGATGCTTTTTATTGATTTCTTACAGGATTTTAATAATTTTAAGGTTTCAATTCTTCTTTTCTATTGTTTATTTATCATTGATTTGAATGAGATGATCTTATTCCTTATTCCAGAGTAGAACTTTTGAGATTTCAATCTGGATTGTGACCAAAATTAGAATAAAAACATCTAGATCCAAATAATGAAGAAATATCTCTCGAAAAACTTCTGAATTGAATGTAATTAACTGTTTTCTTTCTGTTATGAAGCTTTCTACTTAACAATTCACTAGAAAAGCCACTAATTGTGCAATTATAGCTGCTAATTAATTGTAATTTAATTTGAACAACAATGTTGTTTACAAAAGGGTGTGAAACTAATTTCGTTAAACTTAACGAATCTTTTTTCAAATTTCAAAAGTTCGTTAATTGATGAATTATTGCATATTATGAAAAATTGTTCAAATTATGTCAAATTTTAACCTCAAAATGACATCCGCGTGGAAATCAATCACAGCAATCAAATCAGTAAGCTTCAAGGCCACATCAAAATGTGCATCTTCTCCCTCGCTACTAGAAATTAACATGCGACGATGGACGTAGGTAGATAGATAGGCAAAAATATATTTATATAATATCTATATAAGAATTTTAATTATATCACTAACATTAATTTAATTGTATGAATTATTTTGAAATAAAATAAAAAGAATTAATTACGCACAGACTTTCTTCATCATATCTATGTATGTATTACTATAATTATTATTTTTTTTTATTATTATTACACCTTTCTTAATATTTTTTTATTATAATTTATCACGCATGAAATAAATTATAATCTGGCGTGATAAATGCAACTGACTAGCAGCGCTCATAGGTACCACATCTCGAAAGTCTGTGAAGGTTCTTGGATAATAATAATAATAAAAAAATTATTATTTATTATTTAATTAATAATAATAATATAAAAAAAATGTTGAATTGCAGCGATCAGAATCAATTAAAAATTTGCACTGGGTCTCACGGTCGTCATTATGGACCGGATCAAAAAAATATAAAAGTCAATTTGTCCCAACCAAAGTGCCAAAATAGAATTTTCATCCTCGCATTTTCTTCTCAATTTTGTAATCAACTTCCGCATGTTTTAGCCTGGAAGTGATCATATTTTACTCTTTGGTATGCCTCTACATTCAGTAATTTAAAGTACAAAAATTAATTTTTCAGTTTAAACGAGTTCCTAAGTACTACCAAAATAGGGTTTTTTTGTTTCCTTTCTTTTGTTTCTCTTAAGCATTAAAAATTAAGTTTTTCATCTTCTCATAATTGAGCTTTTTAATATTTTTTTATACCAATATAATCTAACAACTAGAATATTTCTCTTTATTAAATATATATAGAATTTAAATGATTTAGTTTCTCTTGTAAAAGTTTGAGAAATTTTTTCTTTTTCTTCATTTTTATAAAGTAATCTTAAGTAAACACGAAGGTAACGACTTTTTTTAATAGGAGAAATGGTCATGAAATAATTAATTTTATGAATGGAAAAAAGTAAAAAATTCGATTGTCATTTTACTTGTGATGTGCTTCTTCTTTACTTTGTTAGGTAAGTAAGAAATTTATGTGAAAAGGAGGGAAAAAGTTGTTGGAATTGGAATTATTTTTGGTCAATAGACATTTGGTTGAGGATGGAATTTGATGTAAATATTGACTGTAAATGTCAATAAAGGAAATAAACTCTGTTATTGAAATTTGAACCTGAAACTTTCATGGTCATTTTTATCAAATATTTATTCAAAATTTTCATTTTTAAGGTTTAATAACCTTAATGACGTTTAGGAACTAAGGAACCAGAGTTAATCTATATAGTATTTGAATAGAATACTCTTGAGATTCGAACTATATGAAGGCAATTCTGTCAGTTTGAAACTAAAGCCTTTGCGGTCGAAAGACTAGGCAACTGATCTATTCTGTTAAATAGAACGTGAGTTCAATTCCTAAAAACTCTGAGTTCGAGTCTCATCATCGTCATTATTGCTAACTGAGCTCCCGAAGTCTTACATGTCGACTTGCATCGATTGTATACTCTTACAGATTTTGTCTATGCCTTGATATTGTCTATCTAGTAGCTAAATACACCAGCATAATCTTGGCATACTTAACGGTAGCTTCAATAGGTATTCTGGATTTAAGTCAGTTTAGACAAAAATCAAGATTTAAGGTTTGCCTTTGAAAGATGATCCGAAAAGCAGCAATACAGCCACCTTTAGAAACCATCTGAGGGAGGTCATGGATCATAATTGATCTGTACGGTTACTATACATTCTAGACTAGATTTTAATATACTAGAATACACTAGACTAGATGTATGTATTTTGAAAATGTTTAGCAATTCCAACTTCCTATTTGCAAAATCACTTCAGAAAGTTTCAAAATAATCAAAATTCCTTCACAACTTTTACTTCTCCTCCACTAATTTCTCACAATTCGATTCCGCATATCATTTAATTATCGCACATATTTCTGCGATGCGTTTCTATCAAACTTCATTGTTTTTGTGCGTTTATATTTCATGTAAAAATGTATAAAATTAACCAAAAAAATTTTTAATTTAATTTCATATCGGATTGAAAAATTGGAAAAAAAAGAAATGAAAAAGATTTTTGGAGATGAAATAGAAATCGCCTCACACACATGTTGTGAAGAGTAAGCGAAAAAAAAAGATCGTAATTCGTGTTACTTAATAATTAATCATAAATAGTTTATAATCATAATTAGGCGGTATTTAATTTATAAAAAGAGAGAACTATATGCGCGTTTTTTTCATTGTAAAAAATGTAAATAGATCAATAATAATAATAAATTATTAAATGAAATTTATCTACTTAAAAGATATAAAAATGGGATTTTTTTTTGTTTTGAATTCCTCGTCGACAATTGGCAAATTTCAATGATAGAAAAATGGTAATAAATGAATTATAAATAATTACTAATTATTCGTAATGTGATGGTTTCCTTTATGATTAAAATTAATCGATAATTGTAGAAAATAGATTTTTAAATTAAACTGTCGAATGAATCCCATTTCTCCAAATCAATAAGATGCATTAAATATCTTTGGCGATTCAGTTACCATTATTGAAGTCGAGCTTCTTGCAAACTAGCATTGGCCGCGGCGGCAGCAGCATTTTGATACGGTAAATTTGTTAATCCATTAAATGCTCCTTGTTGCGGTAATGCAGCATAAGCACCATAAGGCATGTAAGAAGCAGCACCAGCACCAGCTGCACCTGTAAGAATTTAATGGGAAGAAATTTTTATTAGAATTATTCGTGAATTGTTGGGTACGGAGTTTGAGGTTGGATGGAATGCAGATTTATTGAAAATAATTCAAAATTGATCAAAATTTGGATTTTTTTGTAATTTTAAAATTTAATTTAAGTTTTAAATGTCAAAATTAAGTTTTCAATTTGAATTTTAAAGTTTGAATTTGACTCTTTAAGTTTGAAATTAAGTTTGAATTTTTAAATTTGAATTTGAATTAAATTTCAACAAATTTAATTTTGATTTCAAACATTTTAAATTAATTCTTAATAAATTGAAATTCATTTAAACTTTTTTAAAAAAAAATTAAATTTCAAATTTCTAAAATTTTTTAATTTTCATTATTTTCTAATATCTTCTCAAATCTGCATTCTACCAGCCGTAATCCTTTAAAAAAATGCCATATGATTTACCAAAATAGTTACCTGTAGCAGCAGCTGCATAAGGATAAGCTTCAAATCCACTATATTGTCCTTGAAATGGAGCAGCAGTTGCAGCTAACGCATTCTGAAAGAAAATAAAGAATTGAATCAAGATATTAGTCATGCTAGTCGATCAGATGAGTTGGTCGTAATTGGATATATTATGAATATTATGTATGTATATATTTTGAGATTATTATCACGATATCAAATCAATATCAAAGAAAGAAAAGAAAAAAAAAATTCACGAAAATCCCATCCGAAAAAAGTGTAAAAAAAGAAAAAAAAAAGAAAAAAACTCACCTGGTATTCATAAAATTGACTTGTTGCAGCAGCTAAAGCAGCCGCATGTGATAATTGAGTGGCTGCTGGAATTTGCATTGTTAAGCCAGCAGTTGCTGATGCAGGATTTTGTGTAGCGGCGGCAGTTCCCAAATAAGGTGATCCAAGTGATCCATAAATGTATGATTGTGGCACACTTTAAGTTTTTCAACATTCAATTTCAAGTATTTTTTTATATTTTATTTATTTTTTTTTTATTTTTCAGATCACACAACCAACCGAAACATATAAAAAAGAGAGTTAAGAGTAAATTAGTGAGTAAAAATCTTTCCAAAAAAAATTCCAAATAAAAAAAAATAATTAAGTCATCAATGTAATAATTACAATAAATTGTATTAAGGCTCTCTCAATAAAAAAAAATGCTTACAAATACAAACCAAAAAATGCAATAAAAGAAAAGAAAAATGAACACAAATGAAAATAAATAAATTATAAAAAGAATAAGTGATGAGAACTGGGAATTTTTGATGCTTTAATGCGAATTTTATTTCATTTTTTGATGCTATAAAATGACTTTTTCCAGCTATTTCCAATAAAATTTTATTCAATATTCTAGAAAAATGTGTTTATGACTATTTTTTGTGAGGTGAATATTGTGCTTTTGTGATGCAATATTCATTAACAATCTTGAAATCATGAATTTTGATGATTTTGAGACAAAAAGCAAAATTTAACGGTTTTATTTAAATAAAAAATCGAAATTCGAAAATGAATTTCGAAAGTTTTTGAACATGAATTTTGAAAATATTCGAACATGAAGTTCAAAAGTTTTCAAATACTAAGTTCAAATGTATTCAAAAATGAAGTTTGAAAGTTTTCGAAAATGATATTCGAAAGTTTTCGAACTAGATTTCGAACATAAACTATGAATTTTTTCAACTAAAAATTCAAATTTGCTACATGAAAATGTTCTTTGTTTTTTCGAATTTTCGAAATTAATCATCGAATTGATTTTCGAAACTAAAAAGGAACCGCTTTTCAAACCCAAAAATTTCCTATAAAACGAAATTTTCATCAGAAAAACGAGAACATGAATCATTTATTTTAGATTTATGAAAGTCATTTTAATGTCCATCAAATCTCATCCAAATCAAATGAATTCGACACATGACATTTTCGTCCTCGCCATGACATTTTGATGTTTAACAAATGTCCACGACAATTTTTTCTTTCTATCATCATCAAAATGACAACATTAACCTATTTATTTACTGTAATATACAAATGAGTTTTCCACAATTTTCATTTCGATGTTGCTGCGTGCTGTTGTGCTGTACAATGGAAAAAAGGACAATGCAACGTTTCATGTAATGGCGCAAAAGTCTATTTTGAATCATAAAATATGGAACGAAAAATGCTGAAATAGCCATAGTGGTATAAACTAAATATTTCGAATAGATAGCACATAGGGAGTATAAAAAATCGATGGTCAATGGGGTAAACAATGTAAAATATTGAATAGGTACGTTCGATAATAAGCAAGCTAGAGCTCATTCTGTCCATTCTTTTTCGTTTGTGCATGCTCGCTCATATGTGTTTATTGATTTGAATAATTTATAAATCCATTCTATATTTTTGCTTTTTTGTTTTCCTATTTTTTACACCGCATATAGTGCCTGCCTCGCGACCTCAATCATAATGACAATAATGGACAGTAGTCGAGTCCATTTAATGATAATTACAGACTATTTCTTTTTTTGCCTCACATGAACTCATATACACATCAGTTACTTTGCATTTGGATGTACGATTAAGGGTGAAATTTCTTGATTTCATGCAAAAATTATTGCTGATTTGAGGCACAGTAATGTTCGGAAAGAGTTTAGACGAGATAGTGGACTGCCTGCTTATCAATTTATAATCTTTATGAAAATGTATGCAAATAAGGCAATTAAATGACAATCGATTAAAATTAATTGTTCAGTGCCTGACAAAGAGACACCTTTTCCTTTTCCGCATAGCAATTTCACGTAGGGCTCATAAAACATTTAATTTGAGATTTGTGTGGTTAAGTAAATGCACGCTATTTTAATTTCCATTTCATTATGTTTTTCTGTTTGGTTGAGCACTTTTAATGGAATCGGAAAAATATTTTTCTACATGATAATAATAATTATGTTTGGAATGCTAGAGAAAATTCTAATGGAATTAGAGTTCTATGACTTGTCACATTTTATTGTGGATTATTTTTGGTGTTATATTGGACATTATGTAATTGAGATGTTGGTGTTGAGGAATTAATGAAAATTTGGGAATTATTGTGAGAGCTTTGGAAGTTTTCTAGCATTTAAAGCTATTGCTAATTTGTGGACATTCGCAAATGACGTTTTATTGCAAGTTGAAGTGGATATAGAGCTGCGTGACACTCTAAACAAAGGAATTTTATATATGGAAGTTCATAATGGTTTGGAAGTGAACGATGCCATGGATCACAATTGATATGTTTAGCCAGTGAAGTAAATGGAGGCCATGGATCACATAAAGGTTGATCTAAATATATATCACAGCGAATTCAGTATAAAAGTAATTAAAACAATTCAAGATAAGTAAAGAGTGTCCAACAATCACATAGAATTTTGAGATTGACAAGATTTTTTAGAGGATCTATAGTGATCTTTCGACTCTCAATGAGTGGGATGTCAAGGGTATTTTTAGAATCTTTGTTGTATCGACAGTATTACATGAATAATGCATGAAATTTTGGCCTCCGGTGGGAATCGAACCCATGTCGTCAAGACGGATTGTTTATTCAGATGTCTAACCATTCGACCACAGAGATCTAACTTGTGCATTGGTCAATTTGGCAGAATTGCCTATAAATAGCCCTTAATACCCCAGATTCTACCCTACTCCATCACCACACTTAGATGATTGATTCTGATTAATTTTGAAGATATAGAATAATTATAGAAAACACCACAAAAGAACAATTTCTTCAAAATTAATGACTATAAATAATTAATTCCAATAATATGACTCGACAATACTCGACACTAGAAGAAGTAGAACCTAACACGTAAAATTAAAGTAAAATGTTTTAACAACAATATTTAGAGTAATGGATTCAACAATACTTGGGGACATCAAAAATTCCATAAATTATTTAACAAAATGTATCGAATTTTTAAGGGTAGAAATCCAAACAAAATTGTTTGTAATTTTACTGATCACGAACATTCAACAAGCATGTCGATTTATCAATTTAAACATGTCCCCCATATTAATTGTTTATGCATGTTTTCGTTCTTGCATTGTTGACTTTTTTTTGTTGTCCTTATCAATATAATTCACCTTACTGCGTCGTATGTTGTACACATATTGCAGTAATTAGTTCCAATGTAAATGTAATTTTGTACAATTAATAAGAAATGACAAATGATAAGCCGAACTTAAGTCTTATATCTCCCTTAAATGAAGTTCGTTCCCCTCTTCGGCTCCAATTTGTAAGGGAAAAAAATATTGTTTTTGGCATCACAGCCAATCGCAAATCGCGCCGTATGAAAATGCTTTATTTGCGCATGACATGAATTGAACAATTGAAGAACTTGAACAACAAACAAGCAAAGACGACTGGAAGTGTGATAAATAAAAAAGTGTGAAGTAAGCATGAAGTCTTTTGTTTTTTCGAGTAGCGAGAAACGTTTTACTCGACATTTTAAGACATTCCTATTGTTTTGATTTACTCATTTTACTATTTGTAGTCATAACTTTTTCTCATGCTAATCTTATTAAAGCATGGTGGAATCTCATTTTATTTTGAACAAATAAAAAGTAAATATAAAGAATAACAACAAAAGCTGAGGAGGCGGGGTATAGATGCAGGTGTTTGTTCACAATCAAATGATATTTAAATACTGAAACTTTATTATTATTATTGCTATTAAAATGTAAAGTAGATTGAATGACTTTAAACAATTTGCAATAAAGGGAAAGTTTACTGACGTGGCGGGTGACTGACATGATAGAATGGGCAATTGTTGAGAATATATCAACGGTTATTTTATATTTAAATACTGTATGAAACTGCAATTAGTTGATTTTCCCTTTTAATGGTTGATAATCCCCTTTAATGTAAATATTTAGTCTGTTTTTGAACTCTGAAGAATAAACATCGTTGTTATTGAATTAAATCCGTGAGAAGTCTTTAATTAAACTTATTAATAAGTAAGCATTGTTGATTTATCCATTCAACCATTCACAAAACCTAGAATATTGCTAAAATCCATCAAATTCTGAACTGTAAACATCAATTCTATTTTATTTACCCAAAACTTCTAATTTCTAATGATCAAAATCATAATCTCTAATTCCCTCATCAACCATTGACCACATGCCGCACAACATTATCTCTAGATGTTGTGAAATTCAGTCTGATATTAAGTTTATTCTGCTTAATTCACAACTTAATCTAAACTTTTTTTTCATTTGAAAGTAAATTCGAGAAAATAAAGAGAAGTTTGTTGAAATTGAAATGATTGGCAGTTATCCAGTATTTGATGATGAATAAGTTCTTCTTTTTCACTGCTGATTACGTTACTTTTTGGCAATAGTCTGTGCAATGTCATTCAGATGAGTTTAAAATTAAATGTTCTTTCTTGTATGATTAATTGTTACAAGTATCTACAAAAAGAATTGCATCTGAAGCATCAAGTAGCTTTAAATGACATAATTCTAGTACTGGAATGATTTATGGATAGAATATTATGTTAATGTATTGCTCAAAGACCTAGTTTAAATATTCATATGACTATTATTTAGATAGAATATGAAGATAGTATGACATGCAGCATATTATTATGCTTGTACTCTATTGTTCTGTATTGTATCCTTGTAGATACATCAAACGATTAAATAAAATAGCTGACACAATAGTTTGAAAGGCTTTAAACTCTTCAAAAATCCACAAAACGGAAGAACAGCTTTATTGTAACTTGATATTACCAAATTGATCATGAAAATCGATAACAAGCTGTATCTCACCATCAAATAAATTTCCCATAGGTCTTTGACTAAATAAGAAGTCTAGTAACATACATTAGAACAAAAGGATTCTTTATTGAGACATTTAAAACGTGACATTTCATCAATTTCTCTTTACCATACATTCTTACATGCACAGAGTATCGACTAGATTCCTATCCAATTCACATGTATCATTTTTCAAACTCCCTAGAAGTTCTAAATCGCCTCCGTTCGAAATAGAATGAGACATGAGAAGAAATTTCCTCTTTGCATCTATTTATCTTGGCTCTAATTCAAAAATAGAACAAAGGGCATCATCATAAACTCGCGAGTGTATTACCTAATCACACACATTTATACATGAATGTGAACAACTTTAATATGTATGAGAATGAGAGTGACGAGGAAGAAAAAGAGGAAAATTGAGATGAAAATATTTTCTTTTTAAATTCATTTTTCTTCATGTTTCAATGCTGCTGTAGTGATTTTGTCAGCATTTGTCGATGCAGGAATGTTGACTTTGAGATTTTCCATGCTGTATTGACATTTTTGTTGGTTATAAGTGACTAAAGATAGAAATGTTCAACTTGGAACATTAAATTTTGATAATAAATGAGAATTTAAGCAGTTTGGACGATTTTGGATGTTATAACTGGTCCTGGATCTCAGTTTTTCAGTTGAATCTGTTAGCTTGTAGGAATACTGATGTGGATTTATCATTAAAGCGTATTGTTGGACCTTATATGACAGATTGCCACATTAAAATAAGATGATCCAGAGCTAAAATGACAGAATCATCTAATTCCATAATGCAGACTTGGTTCGATTCCTATCGAATTCAACAAACATCCAGCTGTAATAATCCACAACTACAATTCACCTCAGCCTAAGGGGGAATCTACACATTAAAGTACCAGAACGAAAATATCTATGACCGTAAACACACACTCAGCATAAACCAGTCAGAACGAGAGAGATATTATGTCGGATATCCATTTTATGGACTTGTAATTTTTCATCATTCGATAAACTTTATTAACTGTTCCTACTTAAACTCAGCAATTAAGATTAGAATTGATGATATCCAAAAGCTGAATAGTAATGGAAGGCTACTCATGTCTTAAGTGGAAATCATTTTGTGTAGAAAACAACTTTTCAGTAGTTTCACACATGCTTCATAAAATAGCAAATTTCTCCTCCACAATCCATTTGTGGCCCGGCGCTCATTTTAATTTCATAAGTCTTATTAAGTGTTTTTGAGATGGAAATGAAAATGATTAAAAAGCTTCAGCAATGCACATGGAAAGTTGAAAAAAAAATTTTTTTTCTTCCTGTCAATCAGTGCTCTTTGACTGTGACGGATATTTTTGTTAATGCTCTATCATTGTGACAAATAATTCCATTTTTTGAGTCTCTTTTCATGTATGGGTAACGGGCCGATAGATGATACAGAATAGAGTGAATATAATTTGTGCTGGTGGCGGTAGACCATCCAGTAACAATTTTCAAGTTTACTGTTGTTTTTCATTATTTCATTTACGTACATACGTGGATATAATTTCTGTTATCGTGCCTCAATTCTCTTTTTTTTGGTATTTCGTTAAAATTAACATTTTTTCAAAACAAAAAATTACTTTTTTAATGCCGAAAAAATAAAAAAAAGCTGAAGCGGAAGTAGATCTACACAAAAAATGTTAACTTATGGAAATGCTTGCGCGAAATTTATTACAATTTTTGTTTTATTCAAAGGCAACACATGAGTTGAACCTCATCAAAAAAATAGAGTTGAAACTATGCCGGGAAAGTAATTGAAATTGAGATATGACTTTTTGGGGTTTGTTCATGAATGCCGTCAATTCCGAAATTTGAGTTTTTAGTATTTTAGGCTCAGAATCATAAATGTTCTGTTTTTGAGGAATGTCTGAGCTTCAGGAATACATATGGAGTAGAAAATGAGGTATCAGGCCGGTTTAATTCTAACCTGAACTGAATTCATTAAAATTAAGCATCAAACCAGAGTTGCACTAGCCTAGAGCCACTTTTCTCGTCTCTTCTAAGTCTAGCACCTTCTGGAAGTGTTTCAGACCTCTTAAAGCCGTCTCCTCAGGTATATCTAAGTCCTATTGCAAATGAAGTCGATTTCTTGGTCAAACCTTAGTCATGTGACTAGATTATACTCAAAAACATGACAGTCAAGTCTCATCAACTCCCAAATCCATCTAACATTACTAACAAATGATCCCATACCAAACATGATTCTATCTGTCTTCCTAACTTTCTATCTAAAAATTTAATATTCGTTAAAAATAGAAACAACAGATTTGTGTCTGTACTGTTTATTATGTATCAAATATTTGGGTTAATTGTATTAATTAAACACCATAAAAATTTGAGTTGGAACTGAAACAGCTTTATCGAATAAGAAGGTACATAAATCTCAATTTCAAGTCACATATCTACAGATAATTACATCACATTTTCTACCGTTTGTTCATCATAAATTGATCGCTCAATGAAATGACTTGAATGTCGAAAACGAGAGACAGTTTAGACTTGAAATTATCGTAAATCTTTTTATGCTTCTTTTTTCTCACTTCCAATTTTCAAAATTCGTGTTGCAAGCTTATTTTTTTACAGTTTTCAAATATTAATTGAATGTAGAGTATGAATTACAAGCATGTAGGTACAACTGTGCTGAATAACATTCTAGTCGAAATTATGATTCACAAGGCTATTAACTTGTTGTTTTAATTTCTATGGATATGAAGGTCATGTGCTGATGATTCATATGAATTTGCTAATTTCGAGGGTGATTTTGGTAAACTTCTATGCTTGAAGATCTAAAGAGCTTCTATGCTTGAAATTACTACGATAATTGAGTTAGAAAAGCATTTTTCATTTCAATTTTAAATCCATGAAAATAAAATTAATGCTAATTTGACATTGACACCTACTTATTATGACGAATCTAATTTTAATACTAGTATAATTTTATTGTGACATTTTTATTGCCTGTAAGTGGACATTTCTCAATTTTTATGAATTTATTTATGATGAGTTAGACTGAAGGTAAGCGGATGCATCCTGTTATTTAGTTGAATAATGTTTCTAGATGTCGCAAACTCATTCATTTCGAATTTATTTTATCTTTTCATTTTAACGTATAGTTGTGATTCAAATTATAAAACCATACAATTCCCTGAAAAGCATAGTTGTAACTCCCTTATTTTTTTTTAAAGAACTTTTCTTCATTTCAATTTTAATTTAAAGAATTTTAATTAAATACAAATACTACAAACAATAATTCAGACATATTATGCAGCAGTATATGAGAAAATTGATAAGTATAAACAGGTGCACATTTAAAGAATGCACGATTTGAAGGCAGAACAGGGATAATTTAATGGATTACAACAGCTGATGATAAGTATAAGCATAAAGTCTCATTCAATTTACAATTTAAAGTTTCCCATTCTCAAATTCTAGAATCCACAAAACATCCAATTCCCCACATCCTCAAACCTAAAAATATCAAACAAGTGCAGGTCATTGAATTTCAATTTCATGACTGTATAAAAATCTCCATCAACAGCTTTTACTGGTCATCACAAAATATTTTCCTCGTGATTTTCATCCTATAAACTTGAAGCATGAAGTAAGCAAAAAGAACAAATTTATGACGGAAGCCACAGAAATGAAAATTGTCAAATAAATAAAAAATTCGAAAATATTCGAAATGGAAAAACATTTTTGAAAGACATTGTAAACTAAATTTAGATATAGGAAGAAGGTTTTGGGTGGCAGCTGAATTAAAAAATTGGAAATTTACATTTGCGTGTCCTTGCAAAGTTCAAAATGTATTACTTAAATCGCTCAATATTCAATCAAATATTTCCCTTGTTTATTTTTTTTTGTACAGTAACGATTGACTTGTATCATGGCTTACAAAAAAATGAGGGTAAAGTGTGACGAGACGAGTGACTGTTAAAATATTATGAGAATGTGAAAAACATCATTAAGCGGAAAATGAACAATAACTTGAAGGAAATTTATTGAAATCACGAATTATCAATGTGAGGACTTTACTTCACGCGAGGCAATTGTCGTTAAGAATGTCTTCGTCTTGGCTTCATTTAAGCCATTTTGAAGAGTGTAGAGAAAAATATAAAAGAGACAGTTGTATTTATTGAAAATTTATTGCTTCTTTTCCTATGTTGAGTCTTGTTTATTGTGTTTTTCAGTAAGACAGATACATATCTACTTAACATTGTGATTTGTTATGATTTGTTGTGTGCTATTTTGGCTTAATTTATGATTTATTATTATATTATTGTTTAACGGTCTTTTGAAATTCAAATTTTATATGTCAAAAAACTCAAAGTTCAATAAAGTTCAAAAATTCAAATTTTCAAAATACGTTAAAACTAAAATCAACAAAATAAAAGTAAATCTTGATCTGCAGTCAATTTTAGGCATTAAATCATAGTTCTATGTACGCAAATCAATCATGTCCTCAACTCTGAGTAGCATTTCATCAAGAAGAGTGAATAAAAATTCTTCATCTCTTACACAAACAAGAAGAATCAAAAAATTTTATTTTGTGTTAAAGAATCAGAGACATTTTGTACCGTGCGATCACTCGCCGTTAGTCGTATGTCGTTAAAAACATCTCATTCTCACAAGTTAAAAAAGAAAAGAAAAAAACTCGTGTCGAGATTTATTATTAAACATTTAGGATTTTTTTTTTATTTAGATCATTTTCTTGATAACATGCCAATTTTTACTTGCTTCCTTTAATTTTCTCTATGCTTCTCTTACGAGTTGACTCGAGGCGGTATTAATACAAATGTAGAAACTGAGCAATATGTGGGAACTAATATCTCTTGCTGAGACATTAACTTTACACATTTACAAAGAAAAAAACTTAGTGTCTGTCTTATGTTCTACAGAATGTCACATAGACGGAATCACTGAAAAAAATCCTCGCTGAGATATTTTGTACATGTTTTTCATCTTTATTTTGCAGTCGTTTGACAATAATAATAATAATAATTTCTAGTGTTGTAAATCAACATGCGTCGAATAGCTGAGTGTAGGGATTAATGAGGTCAGTATGGGGAAGTCAGTAGAAAATATGAAAACAAATTGTGGCCAATAACTTCCTCGTCCGAATATTGAACATTTCTGTTTTCAAATGACTTCCCGTTAATCGTTGCATGTCAATAAGCTCGCCCCCTTCAAATGGATATAAAATTAAATATCCCGACAATTAGTAATGTGGCGTTTAGCAAAAAATTGTAATGATGCATTCATGATGAACATCTAGTAAGGAATTTTTTGCCTTCTTGCCTTCTAAAATTAAACCAGAATATATATAAAAACATTTGCTGTCGCGTTTTAAGTTCTCAAAGAGACATTTTTTTCAATTTTCTGGCTCAGAAATATTCGACCCGAGAAGCACATGGTCACTGATCTCCCAGGATGTTTTTAGGTTTGTTAGGTACCAATGCAATTATAGTCATTGATCCAAGCCGGCGTTACTCTGACTTAGACGTGGACAACATTTTAGTGTTTGCTGACCGAAAATATGTCAAATTGTTGAGTTTTTCATCTCAATTAAGTCACAATGCCATCATTATCTTGCCAAAATTAGTGAAAGTGCTCAAAAGTGTAATTTACATGCTCTTATAATCATCCAGAGCTAGAGGCGTAGCAGGAAAGTTCTAAATTGTTGTTCGTCCCCATACTCGCTCATTCCTGGACACCACTTTTGGCAGATCTATAGAAAAACCAAAAAACAGTCCAAAATGTCCCTATCTAGGCTACTATCAGCAATAACATGTGCATCTCGGGATCATAGCACATACACAACCTCTAACTGCCTCCAACTGTTGTGTCATCATGTTTCTCTCTTGTGTCATCTTGTGAATAATATTTCTCTATGTCTCTCACTTGTAGCTCAATAAGCACACTTTTAATAAAGTTAAACAGACATGAGATTTACAATAATTGTAATTAAAAATCTTTGATAAATTAAATGCTTGATTTGTGAGCACAGCTAGAACTATTAATAAATTCTGCTAGATGCTTTTTCGTAACATGCTTGTCGTGAAACATGACTGAAAATATTTTATTGACTATTTTTCAAAAATATCCGAGTATCTACACGATGTCCAAATCAACCAAGACTAATTGCTGTGCCAGAAAATTACTAGTCCTTAATATATTCCAACATGATCATCGATTTATCAGGCAAAATGTCATATTTTTCTGAAATGGATTAAAACATTTGCCCGGCAAATAAAAATTGAGTGAATTTATTTACATTTTTTGCTGTGCGTCATGCTGCTGACGTCTTTTGCGGTTTAGCTATTAATTTTTGTGAATTATGGACTAATTTTGGACGTAAAGTTTGATGGTTTTTGGAGATATTAGGGATGTTTGGACAAAATTGTGGTTTGGGAATCAAACCAGTGTCAGGAAAGATTGGTGGTCAATTGCCTAACTTCTATAGATGCAGACTTTACTTTCGGACCAGCAAATTCACTTCCATAAAGTCAAATTTCACTTCATAGTGCATCATACCTATCCATCCCCAAAAATTCCATAAACAACATCCATTCCCAAATCAAACAAGCTCAGACCAACCTCCACAAATCCCAAATTTCCCATATATTTCCTCAAATCCCATAAAAAAAGAAGAAAGTCTAAGTCAGAAATCATATTACTTTCGTTAAATTCAACTCCTTCTTTCACGAGCTATATTTACATTAAATTTTCAATATGATACCACTTCCGTCAGTCGATGAACGAGAAAAAAGTAAGTAAAGGAATGAGTAAGAATCAAGAGAGGATTTGAAAATGTTCTTTTAAACCTTTTTTTTGCTTTCCCTCGATGTGTCTGTGTAATATAATCTTTTTTTTCTACTTTTTTGTTTTTGTCACATTATTATAAGGTTCCCCAGTTCATCAGTACACTGCTTTATAAGCATGTAATATTTAAATACATATATATAGTTGAATTTCCTGTCTCGAGGTTTATTTTTTTTTATGATGAAACTAGCGATGTGTGGAGTGAGAAATGAATGTGAGGGACACATTTGATTTAATTTGACTTCTTTTTTAGTAAGACATCCTCAAAGAGATTTATAAGGTTTGGGGGGTCGAATAGCAAATATGCCAACTGACTTATTGGTCATTCAGAGCAATAATGTTTCCGAGGAGCATACAAATGAAAAAGGCTCCGCAAGGGAGCTCTTAATGCTTCGCTAATCCTCTTTCAATAGCACCAAATCTTGTGGATGGCAAACGGTGATGAATAAGAAGCTTTGCGGTGGAAACAGCTAAGAAGTTCCGCCATTGAGACGACTAAGAAGCTCTGGGACGGAGACGACTAAGAAGCTCTGTGGTAGAGACGACTCAGAAGCTCTGCGGTGAAGATGACTAAGAAACTCCACGGCAGAGACGACTAAGAAGCTCTGCGGCAGAGATGACTAAACAGTTCCGTGCCGAAGACGACTGAGAAGCTCCGAAGTGGAAACGGTTTAGAAGATACCCCTGAAGATACCTTAGACACTCAGCAGCGGAGACAGCTAAGAAGCTCCACGACGGAACCATCCTCATTTGTGTTGCTCGGGTTTATGTCCAACGATTCAATATAAATAGTTCAAGCAAAGATAATATGGGGTAAAATTATATCAATAAATACACGATTCCATGTTTTTTAACCCGAAGCCACATTAAATGTGTTTAATATACTAGAAAAATAAAATTGAATTTTTTATTGTTTAGAATTTCCACACATCATTTTTCCTTTTGACTTTTTACTGCTGTGGCATTTTGCGTATAATTTGCAGCCAATAAAAAAATAAATTGAATCATTACAAAGCAAATTCTTGTTTTTCTTTTGAGTTCGAATCTGTGTGCAAAATATATAAGAAAAAAAGTTTCAAGTCTCGTATTGAGATTGAGTAAAAAAGAAAATAAATCCTAAATATTTTCACACATTTTTCCTCCTCTCTCTCATTCCGATCCATGTGTGTATATTTTCATAGTCATCGTCTACAGTAGCTGAAAGCGTAAATGAAAACACACAAATGAGATTCAATTTCTCCCTCAAAAGAACTCTATTCTCCCCGACAAGAGTGCGGCATGTTTTGTGAAGGAGTTAATATGAGATTGGATTTTTTCCAGTGCTGTCCATACACTTTGTGTGTACATATTTAATACTTTATTGAATGAAACTGGAGTAATTTTGTAATAAAATGGGGGTATTGAAGCTTTAAATCATCTGTGAATTATGATTGAATAATCTAGGACTGGTTTATTGTCATTCTTTGAGGAATAATCTAAATGGATCGATTCCTTGTGGCGTCAATATAGCCACACTTTACACGGATGTAGCTTCTATTTGGTGTTAACTAAAGAACTTGAAACGGAGCCTTAAATCTTCGTGGTGGAGCCTTAAAAGCCCCGTAGCTGAGCCTTCTTCATTTATGTCGCTTGGGTATCATAATGTCGAATGACCCGGACGGCTCGCGGTGTAGACAAGGTCGTAAATTCTTGCCAAAGCTAGTTTGACTCTAACCACAGTACAGATTCGATGAAATTTGACCTGAGGCCAGAGTCAAGTTGCCATGTGACCGGATTATCGGTTAAATCTGCGCCGGGTGCTTTCCCGGAGGGATTTTACTTCCAATAAGTCAAGTTTCAGCATTTTTCTTTAGTATTCGATGCAACAGAGTGCCAGTTGTTACTGAATTTAGGAAAAAGTAAGGAATCAACCCCTAACTGTGAATTCGAAGCTGATTCGCCTGATTCTAAACCTGATTCATCTAAATCCTTGCCTTAGCAACATCAGGACAATCAAAATGTCACACAATGCCCAATCTACAGCTCAGACAACACCAATACCTCAATACTAATTTAAACATTTGTTCTCGTTTTTCAAAATTTCAATTCAATTCACAAACAAAATATATCGTGTTGGAAGTAGCTAAAATAAATAATCGCATAAGCATCGTTTATATGTTTTTATTCTGTATTCTTCTTATTTCTTTTCAAGAACTGAATTAATTGAATTAAAAGATTTACAACTCAAAGAATTAAATATATAAAAAAAGTTGAAGAAATGCGCATCTTCAAAAAAATATAAAATAATAAAAAGATTTTTTTTCATTTTGAGCTAATTAAAATGCTACAACGATATTAATTGTAACGTAAATCTACTTAATGATTTTAATGGAGAGCAACAGAAATCAAATAAAAAAAAAAATGAAAGAAAGAAATGTTTTATGTATGAAGAGTAAAAAAAAATAAAAAAAAGAATAAGACTTAAAATGTTTCGGTAACACTTACCCAAATTGGTTTTGTAAAACGGGATATGCCGTTCTTAATCCGGCTGCTGCGGCTGCGGCAAATGGAAATCCTTTAAAGAGAAAGAAAAGAGATTTTTTTATTAATTTTTTCCGTGGTCATTGACATTAGGTTCTAAATTTTGCTCAATGTTTAGCCCGAGTGACACAAATGAGATAGAGTTGGCAGGACTTAAATGTACTGTAGTCCGAACTTCATTAGAGGCGCCTTAATTGGAGGGCAAACTCCATTAGAAGTGCCTCCATTTTAGTCCGAACTGCATTAGAGCACTGTAGCTTGAACTCTATTAGAGGCGCTTCCACTTGAATGCGAACGAACACTATTAGAGGCACCTCCACAGGAGTTCGGACCTCTAATAGTTCGAACCCAATTAGAGGCACCTCCACGGGAGTCCGAATTCCAGAGTACGGACTACCAAAAGTCCTGTCAGCTCTGAAATGAAGCAAATGATGGCAGCGATATGAACGTCAAATTGAGACCGCTTCCTTTTGGTGCCAATAAAAGAGATTCAGTGGAGTCTTCTTCATTTGTGTCGCTCGGGCAATTTCCCCCCCGAAAAGGACTTAATGACAGTTTTATGACTTCACAAAAATGAGCAAGAAGACGACAGAAGAAACATTTCAAAATTTACATCCATGAGTTAATATTATTGAATAAATACATAAATAAAATTTAGATTCATTCGTATAGACACACAACCTTTTTTTGTTTTTAAAATTGAAGCTACAGCAAACACATGTTACGAAGTTGAAATTTTACTGCCACATTTACTAGTTCTTTTTTTTATTTTTTATAACATACATTTCTTCGAAAATTTTCATATTGTAATGTATTCAGTTTGACTGGATAGGTGAATGATGTATGAAATTATTGTATAATCAGTATGGAATTCCGTTAAATGTAGATTTTATTGGAGATTAGAATAATTCATAGAGCACCTAGCTTGAACTGAATTTTTGTGTACTTATCATGTATGCATGAGGTCATGATGAATTGGAGATTTGGTTGCTAGCTGAATTTGCAGCAGATGATATTCATTTTTATGCAGACCAATCAAATGTTATTCCTGATTCAAATATTATTGCGTGATGGCAATAAATCATTAATCCATCTTCACGATACACATTTAAAGAGAGATTATTTCTCTGGGCATTGTTAAATAAACACAGTCCACGTGTATGTAGTAAAACAGAAAGAACACGGTTGATGATCCAAACTCAGGTCATCTTGACTCTACCTCCAGACCAGATTCGTCAAAATTCGGTATTTAGCAAGAATTACGATGGCCTGAGACAAACTACGTGCAATCTGGGATAGTTTAAAACCAATTTCAGTGAGAAATCACTCGAGAGGTAACCCTTTAAGTCAGTCGACACATTTAACTACTTGTATAAATACTAATTTAACCTAAAATGCGCACCAAATCATACCTATTCCAATTCCACAGAACCTTTATATCATAAATTTCCATTGTATTCTTTACATTCTCTCATTTCCATTATTCGGAAATAGAATCATTACAGAGCAAGCAATTCATGAGGTCAAAAAATTTCATTATGTACAAATCGCTCGATACTAACAATTATCATTATCATTATCATCATCATCATTGAAATGATGCAAAGTTTTTGTGTAGGGCCTATATCGATAATAGCCCAGTCATATAAGAAAACCAACAAAAAAAAATTCATTAATTAATGGAAATTTAATTGTATTGAGCATAGCGAAGCCATAGAAAATTGAAATAATTGTAACAAATTAATGTCTTCATATCATTTACAGTCAGTTGAATGAGAGAGAAAAAGAAATTAAAGAAGAACAAGAAAAACTTAATGAATAAAAAAAAGTGAGAAAAATTTGTAGCTTGTGCCCATATTGCTATACATTCAATTATTCACAATTGCCTTTGATTGTTGCACTTCTTTTATTTCACGTTTACTGAGTTGTGGTTCCATGAAAATGTCCATACACTGATCATAATGATCGTCGTCGGTCATATCATATTCATTAGTCGTGATAAAGGGTTGAAGCTCTACATCGGCACACACATACGACAGAAGACAATGTAGAAAGACCGTCGACCGGATATCAGAGTGTTTAAAGAGCGTTTCAACATGCGGAAATATTTGTAACTTTATTCATGACAGTTTCATGATAGTTTACGTGAATGTATGCAAGTGGTGACTTGCTTCAATATTTACGTGCTTCAGTCATTTTAATATATTAAACGATGAAACAGAATAAAAAACGTTAACAATTTTTTCATGACATTTGTAATAAAGTAAAGATGATTATTATTCGTTTACGCATCGATGGATATAAGCAGACGACTCGACGTCATGAAATATTTTCTTCTTTTTTCCATCGCAATAATGTTGGGAAAAAAGAAGTTAAAGAAGGCTTGCGGTGGAAGGAAGGAAGGAGTGGCATTGTTGATGCATTAATGTCGATAAGAATTCAAGACGTACACACGAAAAAAATATTAAGGGAAATGAAAGAATTGAATGTAAATTTTTCAAACGACATACAGAACAATGTTCAATTGATCATAAAAGTACCGATAAATTTGTAAATTACTTGATCATTTGTTATGTTATACCTCATACATTGTAATTATCGAGTTCTCTTCTCTACATATATGCTTCTTTTTACATCTACATATGTGCGGTTTAATTTCATTTGCACATATAACATCTGCATAACAGTGTGATGTCTCTGGAGGGCCATAAATCTCAGATTCACAAATTTCGTAAAGTGCAAATAAATTTAATGGAACAACTGAGTGACTTTGAATGTTCTAAATTTAATGGAACAAAGGCTTGAAATCGATTTTTCAAAAATAGAATAAAATTTGTCACTTTTTGGACACCATTAAGTACTCAATTTGAGTAAATAGAAGTTTAATTTAGATTCAAGATAATGTTGGATATTTAACTTGCTTGAAAATTGATGAGCGTAGCAACAATTTTATGGTTTAATCTTGTATCAATAGAAGACAATTTGCGTTGAGTTTCTACAATAAATTCAGATCAATTTGAGTCTTTAGAAAGTTTGTGTCTGAATTTAATGAATATATTCGATTATTTTATTGTAGATTTGAGATGATTTGGATTTAAGCTTGTCAAAATTAATAGCAAAAGCAAGTCTGAACTGAAAATAACTAGATAGCAAGCTTGTCTATCATTTAACAATGATCTATTTGTAGCTTAATCTTTCGTAAATGCAATTAAAAATTGGTTACGGGTGGTTACGGGTTTGATTTGTTTATGAGCAATTCCATGAACTAATTTTTCTACAATTTTTTCTCCAAATCAAAAATTCTCTCTTTCTGAAGCATAACACATCATATTTTGGATCTTAACACTTAGAATTAGAAGAATTCTACGGATTTTGTATTTTAAGTTATCTCTAAAGTGATTAATTAACGAAATATTTCAATTCTACGAAAAATTACTCTGTTGCCAATGAATGAGTCTCCAATATGTTTTCAATAATTTTCTTAGTTTGACAATGATTTTATCTCATATGAATAGTAGAGTTGTCAATTATTTGGGTTTTTACTATTTGTACAAATACCAAATACCCAAATATCGAGACCCCCAAATATTGTACAAATACCAAATATTTTCGAAAGTATGAATTTGACCCTACTGTATATTCACGCTTGGTGTATTATTAGTAACAACAACCAACTTAGAAGTAATGTAATTAATTGTTTTCTAAAGAATAATAGTAAAAAATAACTAAAATGCTAACTTCTCTTTAGTCATTTTATATAAATTTCGACTTAAAACATTCAATGATATATACCGCACCTCTTACTTATCAGTCCTGTTTTTAGTATTTTTGAATGATTTAATGTCAAAATCTAAGTCTATTTATGACTACAGCCATTCTAATCATAAGGACATGAAGTGCGATTTTCTATCTCTTCGTCCTGATTTTCAAAACCACAACATGTGTTGAATTTTTGTATTCGCTAGATATTTAATCAAAACAATGCTCAAAAATTCTAAAAATTACTGCATAAATTTTTACAAATTTTTTTATTTGAAGATTTTCAGGAAAAATTTCATACTTGTTTTACATTTAACTCTTATATTGGTAGATTTAAATTATTTGGTTTGAAATTACAAATTATTTGGTGACCCAAATAGTTTCAAAATGGACCAAATACCCAAATATTGGTATTTGTAATTGACAACCCTAATGAATAGCTAATATTATAGTTTTTGATTCATATTAAATGTTGTGCGATTATTGAGCTTCAAATGTCTTTAATTAGGCCACAATCTCAACTCCACGGAAAATTTTTGATGTCAACAGAGTAATTGTAGAATTTTTAAAACGCTTTGTGGAGACAAATTTAAAATCATAAAGACCGTTAAATTTGTAAATCATTAAATTAATTAATTTTTTCCCACTTATTGAATCTTTGAAAGATTAAATGTTCATTAATAATGCATTCTGAATGGAAATCTGACAATTATATGTTTTAGAATTATAGAATTCTATTCTCAAAAATTTCAACAAGTAGAAGTAGAATTACAACTCATTTTTTCAAGTGCAACGTTTTCATGGAATATCCCTTATGTTTATTTTTCGAAGTTCAAAAACAGATTGAACTTTTGTATGAAAAAGGGGTTTTCAACTATGCATAATAAATATTATTCAAATCTCAAATGAACGTTATAACATCGTGGATGTTAAAAATGAAGCTAATGTCTTAGTTTTGCATATTACAGATCGATTCTGTATGTAATCTCAGCCTACGCTCACTTTTTAAGAATATCAAGCCTCCTAATGCCACCCACAATCATCAACATGACCTTAAAAACTCCATCCTTTCCACATTTCTTCCCAGAAGCTCATATAAAATTCCAAAAAAATCATATCTCCATAAAATTATTATGCTCATAAAATATTCACAGTAGTTCCAGTCTTAAGCAGGAAATTAGAAAACCAACTCCCAAAAAATACAAAACTTTTTTGTGCTAATTTGATTTCATTACAGCTAAATTTTTTTAATTGTTTCATTCTTTTTTCCAGTTTCTCTTCATCTCCAATGTTATTTTTCGGTTTCTTTATTTCTGCATGCTACGTTTTTGTGTACATTAAATGTGTGTTTATTTTTTGGGGTTTTTACTACACACATAGACATGTGAAGAAATGTTATAGTCATAAACTACGAATATGATCGTCGTGTGACTCAAAAAAACATATGTTACTGGAATTTGTATCACAAATGTGCGCCACCATAAAAAAGTAGAGGTTCCTTTATGGCAATAAAGAAAACTATTGAATGATCAGTCTGGATTTTTTTTTTCGATGAGTAAATAACAACACAGGCACTATAATATTATTGTTATTCATATCTCCTTGCATGACTTGCAAGATCTTACTCGATTGGCACGAGTTCTTTTTCTTCTTTTCATTCTCGTACTTCTTTTTATTACTTCATATATGCAAGATTGTTGATTGAGCAATTAAAGATTATTATAATTATATGCAATTAATTTACCTGTTGCGAGATTTCCACGTGGTTTTGCACCTAAAATGGCTAAATTTACATTTGCTTTTCGCCCATCAATAATTGGATTTGGATCTTTGCATGCACGCTCGGCGCTAAGTCTATCACCCATAATAACCTGCATGGATGGAAATAAAGTAACTCGTTAGTCACTTGACATCATAATTTACAAAGAATAAGATACTTACAAAGCCATAACCGCGACTTTTATTTGTCTGACGATCAGTTATGACAACAGCTTCCTCAATATCACCGTAAACTGAAAAATGTTCACGCAGACTTTTGTCAGTCGTATGATATGGTAATCCACCAACAAAAAGTTTAGTCCACGTTGTGTCTTTTTGTTGTTGTTGAGCGGCTGCAACTTGAGCTTGTGTTGCATTAACTGATGGTGTTGTTCCCGCAACAGGAGAATTGCATGCTACGAGTCCGGCAACTAATGCAGCTGCTTCAGCTTCTGGTCCAACTTGCATCAACATTTTCTATTTATTTATTATAATATTTTACGTAATACTCAAAATGTGAATATATATATAAAAAACAATATATCTGTAAAGAGAGTAAGAATAGGGGATGAATTTAATCAGATGAATTTTGCTTTTACTTGTTCTTGTCATTTCCTACAATATTTGAATTGTAATCAAGTGACTTTTCATCTACATTTGAGTATTTTTTGATGTGCAAACAGTCATGGAAGAAGAAAAATGAGAAAAAATACATATCTGGTTCTTAAAAGGGGTTGCCTTTTATGTCTGAATCATGAAAATTCATCAATTTCTGCATTTAATGTACGATATTTAATGTGATAACTTAAAATGTTGCTCGACTAGAATGGCGAGTGTGAACAGGCTTGCATTAATGTCATTAAAAATGGGTCTGAATAACGAATTTTTGGCTTACTCGAGGGACATGCAGTAAGACTTGAATTTTTATAAATTTGTGACTCTTAATTTGATGTATGGACACGATTTGTAAGGGGAATTGATCATAAATGACGGTCAAAAGACGTTCATTGAACTGCACCAGAGTTGAATAGTCTGCAACTAGTAATCCAGCAATAAACATGACATTTCTGGATCTTTTGAAGATCCAGGGAGTTTAAGGAATCAAAAATCCAATTTTCCGACACACATCACTAACAAACAACCCATAGGAGACTTGAGATCCAGTAAAAGAACCCAAAAAGATTGCACATTGAGTGCCAAAAATGAGATAAATTCAACATGTCAAAGTAAATCCGATAAGGAATTGAAAGCATTTCTTTATTTCCTTTTCCGTCAATACAGAGGAACTAAAGAACAGCTCTTACTTGTTCATTCAATATTCGTTACTAAATCTATTATTTATGACAGGCTTTTCGGCTGCATTTAGAATAGTAAAAAATTCGACTCCCTTTCATTTTGTTGCCTGTGCACAGAATAAAAGGATATAAAAATCAAGGAATTTCTTCCGCTAAAAAACGAGCGACGCTGTTAAATATTTTTAACATGTAAGGCACAAAAATAGAAATTTTTTAGCAAGGCATAAAGAGGATCAAAAAAAATTTTTATTATTAAATTTCCATCCCTTCCCTGAACTTCCATTCCATTTTATATGAATTCATTAAAGTTGTGTAAGTGAATTGTGTCTATTGTGTGATATTTAGGACATGAACGAAAAATTCGATTGCATCTGTCTCAATTACATGCGTACGTACATTGACTTTGAGCTTTAGGGGTTCTCGGATCTATGATTTTATGCATCAGTTGAAGCATTGATTGTAGAAATCATGTTTCGCTGAATGAATAGTTTTCAGCTATACACGATTAAAATGTATTAATTTATTGCAGTGCAGAAGCATAAAGGAACAAGAAAGAAAGGGAATTTTTATAAAAGGACAATGACATCTTCGTCTGTAAAAACATCAATAATTTACAGCATGTGTAGAATTTCTTAAAGATCTTCATCACCTGGTATGAGATCCTTTTAAATCAAGCATGAATAAGCAGTTGGCAATCATATGATTCTCCAAAAGTTCTTTAATAAGGTAAACACAAAACGGAGATCCCAAAAAAAATAAAGAAATGAGACATGCCGTGCAATATGATTAAGCTAGAAAATCAACAACAATGGAAGGACAACAAAGACCTGAAAACTAGTTTTTTTGCGCCATACTCGAGTATTGTCAAAAAAAAAGAGACTTGCATCAGTCAGAGAGTCAGTCAATTATTGCCATAGCTGTATGTATTAATAGCAACAGCCATAGACTCATATGTGCATGCACATACACTATTATAACAATTTGAGAGTGAATGCATGCTCCTTTTTTTTATAAATGAACATGAACAGCTGCACAGCATTAAATTTGTTCTACATACACCCGAAATGTAATGAAAACAAAGGAATAAAAAGGGATATATGGATGACGTGGAGAATGAAGGAACGACAAAAAATTATTATTATTTCATTCTTGTGTATGGGGATCCAAAATGGATCATATGGAAGTGGAAAGAAACCAATGCATCAGCTGTTTCTACGCGCCAAACCTTTCGACTGTATTACTATTAATTAAAGTAATGAGGAAACGACGGAGATGAAAAAAATAGAAATTATGAGTAATGGGAAATGATAAACATTTCCTGAATATTAAAATGAACATTTGACCCCTTCTCAGCATACACATTGTAGGAGAGAGACTGCTCCCCTACCCTACATCTACATATATTATATTTTTAAAATGTAGGCGATTACTGAATTTGAAGTATGTACACAATTATGTGCTTTCATGAAAATTACTTTCTCATAAAACTTATGATTTTAAAATAAGGAATGCTTAAAAAAATTGCATGAATTACTTGAATGTGCTGTCATGTGGATCGTTTTGTCTTAATTAATTTTTGGCATGATATTCATTTTAATGAGATGATTTTCATGCATGAGCATGTCTTTGAGGATGAATGTTTGTTATTTTTTTTTGTCGTGGTTAAAGGTCTTGAAGGTTGAGGTGATTTAGTGTCTGGACATGAGATGTTGCTGGATGTGGATGCAAAGATATTGGCATGAGATCAAAATTGGATGTGATTTATTGTTGTTCTGTGATTTTTTAATGTAATTTCCAGTGCTACTCATGCTATGGCCTGCGAAACATTAATGAAGAACTAGAACCTTCAGGAACGTCGCGAAAAGGTTGGTAACACAGCAAACTTATGCTAGAATTGTGGTTTAATGCATCCTGCTTGATGAATTTTGAAAAAATCTGATCTATCCTAATAGATTATGATGTCTATTACATGGAGGCATCATGTTGTCAATGACTTAGGCATTGGAAATGAAAAGAAGCACAAATACTCATAATTAAGGACATTCAAATCGATTTATAGATTATCAAGTTCCAAATTAGGTTCCCAGAAGTCATAAGACGTAAAAATATCCCAAAATCTAACCCCAGGGCAGCATGACTCTGACCTAACCCCAAATTCGATGAAATCTAGCCTCAAGGCAGAGTCAAGTTGTGATTTCCCGAATACAGTTCGCTTTTGAAAGTCAGATATCACAATTTGAAGACCCTAAGCTTAAGGCCCTGCTTCGAGCCAGTTTCAGACGATTTTTTTGGGATGTAATGAATCACAATTGATCTTAACGACCAGTGAAGCAAGTAAATAAGCTTATCCTTTCCAAAATGCGCAATAATCACCATCCACCAAGCATACTCATTCACTTCACAACTTGCCTGATTATTTTGAAAAGTAAGTGCATATTTTACTTGCTCATTCAACACTCAACTTTATTAAATACACTACAATATGTCGTATAGAAGGGGTTGAAGAAAGCTACGAGCTCCGAACAAAAAAAAATTAAAAAAAGTCCTAACAAAAGGAATAAAATAGACACAGGAGAAATTTAATTTTTTTTGTTCCTACATGTATACAATTACCGTCAATCTCCCCCTGTTCAGTTACGATTCATTCAATTTTTTTGTGTTTATGTAAAAATAGCAATTGTTGGAAACAATTTACGGCGTGGAAATGATAATTAATGAATTCTTTTTAAGTAAAGTACGTGAAATAGTAAGTAATAAAATGTGGAATGCATTTCCAGCCCCCATAAGAGTACATTACAGTTGTGTTGCACAACCGGAAAATAATTAATACCAGAAAGCAGCTTACACCACCCGATGATTTTCTGTTTATTTCGTTCCAACAGTAAGTGGCAGATGCAAAATAAATTTACATTTTTTTATGACATTTCTACTTCCATTGGTTCTACTATTAGTGATATTTATGGTTAAAAATTGTGACACTTGAATAAGAGATTGTTGGACGCAGTGGGATGTGGAATGAGCAACAATTAAAGGAATTGTTAATGTTCACCTTAATTTTCATGCATTACAATCCCGATCAGCACATGTTGGCACGGCGACGAGACAGCAACAGCTTAGAATCATGTTACCATCACTTGGCGATCAATCAACCAAATTTGGGAATCAAGTGACATTGATTCTAAGCATACTGCTGCCTTGTCGCCGTAATGTCAACATTTCAATATGTACAGACCGGGAATTTGACAATTCAATGAGATTTTTTTAATTAAAATGATAAAAAAAGTTCAGTTCCACCTCCACATCCAGCAACATCACACAGCACATTTAATGATAATGACGCAATAATTTACGCTCATAAAAATCATCTACGGGAAAATAAACGTAAGTACGCGTTTAGTGTCTGTTTGTGACACATTTGCCTTCCCCAAAAAAAATATATAGGAAGAGCTGCATGGAAACTTTAATCGTTTCCAGATCATTGGTGTATATATGTGTGTAAATTATTATTATTTATGAATCATATTCAGCAGCTCACAAAATAATTTTAATATTCTATTTTACTACTACACCATTCATTCGAACAAGGCAGGCAGGCAGGCAACAGCAGTAAGCGATAAAGCACACGCATATCCTTCCCAAACACACATCACCATCTATTTATTCACTGTTAAAATCATAAAAATTGAGAGAAATGAGAGGATGAATGGCAGGGTGGAAATTGTATGGAAAAAAAAACTATCCCCTTCAGCATAACTCAGCATGTTTCGAAAGATTAGGCACAACGACAACGTACGGAATGAATTGTTCTATTAAAGTGCATTGGAGGGAACCTTTACGTGAATTCATCTTCCTTCTTTAGAAATTTCTCATTTAACTTTTCATTTTTATTATTATTATTACTGTCGATATCAGAGAATATGAAGCCTTCTAGGCATCCATAGAATGAAAAAATATTAAGGGCATAGACAAAATAATCAATATGTTTGTAACCTTTTTTGAGTTTACATAGAATACGAGAACGAGTATCAAGATGATTTTAATGATGATACTTTTTTTTGGGAACGTTTGGCATTTTTTTGCTTGTTTGCTTGTGCTTCTCTTTGTACTTATGGATGTGTACAGTAATTACATGAAGCAGTGTTGTTCAAACTATGTGTTACGGCACTAGGAAGCCGTCAATTGTTTTTAAAATGCCATGAATCCCATGCTGTATAAGAATTCGATGGTGGCTAGATACAAAAGTGTACCATTACACACAGGTTGTCCACCACTGACATAAACAGAGAGTAAAGAATTTACGGTCACATGCCACACTCATCAAAGATATTGTCCATTATGCTATCATGTTTCAATCAATATGAATTTTTTTTTATATTACTTGGTATGAAGTATTTTGGAGGAAGTAAAGAGACAGCTTATTAAATTTAATAAAGGATTCAATTTAATAAAAGAGATTCTTACAGATTTTATTTAGACTATTAATTAATGGTGTCTGAGGTTTGAAATCTACTTAGATCAGGAGTAGACAATCTTGGATTGTCTCGGCACACTTTGGTGATGAGCATTGATTGGAACCACACATAATAGACGGTTCATGGCATTTTGAAATGTCCCAGGCAACCTATCTGCACACCAATGATTTGGAAAGTCCTCAAACTCTTATGGATTGCAGCAAATGGCTCAGAAATCTATACATAATACTAATCTACAGCAACTAGTTACTATAAATTCACCAAAAAGTGTATTAAGCCATTCGAATCACGATAAACTTCTTACCAGTCAATCCAACCCCAAAAAATCCTTCAATTTTTCAAGTTCCCCCAAAAAGAATAGTGTCAAAAACTTCCGTTAATTAAAAGGAGCAATCAAAGCAATTTCCTGCGATAAGAATCATCCTTTAAATGCTTAAACAACAATTACACCAAACTTTTCAGCAACAAATCCCTCACGAAAAATCAAAAAGCCTTTCAGAACTATTTCAATTTAAATACCAAGCCATAGAATGTTTTCATATCAAATAAATCTTACTTCCGACATAACAATTATTCTACTTTTTAATATCTAGCTGAAATGCTGAAATGTTCAACGACTGAATACAAAAAATCGCGCAATGTAATTTTCTCACAAAGAGTAGAGGAACAGAATTTTAAAGTACATGTGAACAATAGAGATATTTCACAATAAAAGCAATAATAATAATAATATCAACAGCAATAATAACAAAAGAGTCGAGCAAGTATGTATCCAGTAGTAGTTTGCTCACGAAAAAAAATATCAGTCACAATATGCGGCAGAAACACGAAATCATGAAAATTGAATAAATTCATTCATCCTGTCGCGGTGAACATTTTACAGTAAGGGGTGATTTTTACCATAGAGTATCATAGAGAGGATATATAGTCACAAAGACAACTGAACACTACTACATGTACAATTGTGAACATTAAAATTTACAGAATATGCTTTCGACTGTGCCTTTAAAAAAACGAAATTTGTACAAATTCGGGTGAATTGTAATGTGTTATTTTATTTTTTTGGGGGAAGATCAGGGAAAATTCAAGCTTATTATTTGAATTTTTAAGAGCATATGACTGTAGTTGTATGTTGCGTATGAACAATAAATTTATTGAGAAGAAAGAAAATAAATGGAATGACAGGAACAAAGGACACTCGAAATAACATTAATTTCAATATACGCATGCAATGTGTATGTAAAATTTTATATTAACAATGCTGCTAAATCCCATCCTTTTCCGACTGTTAATCTATTATAGATTTATTAATTCTTGTTGTCTGTTTTATGTATTATTTTTGGTTCTTGGATGTCACAATATTGTATGGGATTGTTTGGGAAAGTCAAAAGGAATTAAGAGTAGTTAGTGAGCTAGTTCAGCAAGAGTATGTTTTGGAGTTGTGGACTAATGACGTCTACCTTTCATGAATGTAGGACTGACAATATGCTGTACTGAGTGTATGAGATTCTCATTAAGGCAATCTAAGTAGCTGTAATGTCACGATATTAGTGCCATGATTAAAATATTCAGATTGGGATAGGAATCGACCTCCCATTCCTCATAATTGAGATGGATTGCTGGATCTTCTAGTTACCTAGTTGCCTAACAACTCAACCAATAAGACCTTGATATTGCATTGACAGATTTTCCTGTATAATGCTCGATTAACTCAATTTAAACTTGCTCATCCTTTATCTCTATCTGCAAATTGTTCTAATTCTACTATTTCGGCACAATGCTCCATATAGCAACCATTGGGAAGCCACATAAAGGATTCTTTATATATTCCTTAGCCTTCTTTATGTCGCTTTATCCCTCATTCGTTGAAGTGTCATTAACCTTGTAATACACACATGTGACGCGTAGTAATGGAACATAAGGTCTGAACAGCTAGCATATAATTAAAATATCTCTAACCATACACCAATACATCTACATTAAGGATCAAAACATTTGAAAATCTGATAAAACATCATTTACGAACAATTCTCTTCAAATTTAAAGATTGAACTAAAGCATGGCTAATTTAAGGAGGGAACTGAATGTAATTGCATTGCAGCAACTGATTTTAATTACATTCTCACTATTACCTTCATCCAGTAAGACATTTTTTCGGCCATTTATTAATCATTCTCATATACTTTTTGTCCTTCCTCCTCATTCCTCTTTCCTTAATACTTTAATAAATGAATAGAAGGCTGGTAATGGAAGTAAATACAGTAAATGGAAAAATCAACAGAAGAGAAAAGTTTATGGTCATGTTAGTAAGACTACATATTTATTATTATCGAACTACTCTATAATATTACGATCGGAATGAATTTTATCGAGAAGAAGAAAATGCCAAAACAGGAAGGGAAATGAAAATAAAAATGTCTATAAGAAAATGTATCAATTTTGTGTGAATAGTAAAGTTCCCTCCATATCCCAAGCAACACAATCTGCGTATGTGTACAATAAGTATGCATGCAATGTATAGAATGATATATTACTGTCGTAATTCAAAATGAGGAACTGAAATCGAAATGAAAAATTACAGCAAGGAGAAGAAAATTCAAATTTTTCTTTTCCTTTGTTCAGTCTCAGGTCTGTCAAAATCGCACGCAATAAAAGGGATTGAATATCTTTTTAAGGGCTTTTGTGTCTTTATAAGGAGCCATTGCCTTCGTCAGATGTGACTGTTCTTTGTTTATGTTTTGTATAAACATTGTGGAATTTAAGTCAGAATTGAAGTCATCCCTGCCAACCACTTCAAATTTAATATTTACTAAATATTAATAACATTTCATTCGGTCCATAAACAATGAATGAGGAGATGAAAAATTGAAAAATGACTGGGAAGCTGGGAATATTTCAAATATTTTCCCAATAAAACCATTAACAGTAGCCCTGGGGTTCATCGCGTTACTATCAACCGTCACTAATTCGAATTTCCCCTCACGGCTAATGCTATAAGTGGGCACAATCTTTGCTCTTTCCTACCATCCATTGTTATTTCAGTCATTCTTTATACATTCTCTCATATCAAGTTAGCCTTAGGGGTAGAACAACAAAAATTGCGTAATATTCAGCTTTTTTTTTCAGCCATGTATATTATTATAAATTGTATGTTGTGAAGTTCCTCTATTAATGATTCACAATATCACAAGCATTTGCTTACAAATCGAAACTCTCCGAGGGGAACTGCATCATTCATTCTGATTTTGTTATGAACGAAAGTGAGAGTGAGATGACAGGGACTGTACCAGGGGTGGGTAACTTTTGTGTCGCGGAACACTAGTGTGATTGTTGGAAATGCTTGGAACCGTATGCTTTGTAAGGTTTTGGTCCAGACTCATTAAGGTGTGCTTCGAGAAATAAAAGGTTGCGCACCCCTGATCTATTCATGACGCGGAACGCTAGGGTTCCGCCAAAAAATTTTGGAAATGCTATGAACCGTGTGCCATGGTCCAGGCTTACCATCAAAGTGTACCTCACAAAATATAAAGTTGCACACCCCTGACCTATCCATACAATTCTCTATTCCCTGGATGAAAGATATAGCATAAAGTAAACGGTAATTAGAAGAGGATTTAAAGTATCGTCGGACGGAGCAAGTGAAGGGAAAGGGAATGAGATAATGATTGGAATATGACACATTTGGGTTTCAACAATGCATCGCAAAATGCTTGACAACAACAAAACAGAAGCGTTAAAAACAGAATGATTAATGTTGAAAAAATGAATTTTGCAATTATGACAAGTAAAAAGTTTCTGTAATTGAAAATTTCCATCCCTCATTTGAGTCCCGTCTTCAAAAAAAAAAAGTTGAAATAGAGCTATTGTTTACTACTTATCCAAAATTTACAATCTTTCATGCTTCATTACATCATACAATGTCATTTTTTCATACCATAAACTTCCCATTACCCATTAACCATCATCGACGACGACGAGATATATCTTCAACTTTATACTTTTTTATGAGCGAATGATTCCATTCTTTTTCAGCGTGTGTACTGATGCACAAGAAGGAACTTTATCAGAATGTTAATTTTATTCCACCCTCTGATCGAATTAAGTGCGATTATATGTTTCGCTTCCCTATGCTGTATGTACTAATAATATTTCATGAGCTTCTTCTACCCAAAAGGGTTTTTAAGTCTGCCTCAAAATTAAAAAAAAGTACGAAAGACATTTGTTCCTGTGTGAGAAAATATCTCCTTTTGTGTCTTATTGCATCATCACCAGTTCCTTTATATTAGTGAAAATAAAGAACATTATATAGGATGTATGTAAATAAAGAAGCATAAAAAAGAAGGAAGAAGGAACAAAATATCATCATTCGTTAACCCCAACAGATATACGTGAATGAGGGATGAAGTAAAGTATGAGAAATATCCTGATTAGGGAAGTAGCAAGCAGTATGCATACCATAGATTTTTGATTCAACACAAATGTTATCATGCATACCATGCATAAGCAGTAAAGTACACCGAACAATCATGTCATTTTTATTCCTGATCAAATCCTTTTTTTCTCATCCTCATGTCGATGTACATGACAATACAAAGTGACAAAAAATAAAAGAGAGGAAGTGGAAGTATGGGATATTGTTTGGACGTATGTAATATGCAATAAAATATTATCAGCATGAAACTATGGTGGTTAATGGATAGGGTGACATATCGAATTGCAATTTATCTGAAATAGTGCGGCAGATAGTCATTGCTGATCTTCTTTATTTGTTATCAATTTACTTACATTCGCACTATTTTTTATTATTATTCGAAGGAAATAGATTAAGGAACAATGAAGAAGCATTGATATGAAAATTTTATGGCTTTTGAGGATTGTTCTCTGCTGGATCTTGGTTTGTATACAGTTTGTTGACCTTTTGAGGTTACTTTCTCTTCTTCTGCTTAGAATCTGAACTATACTTGCTTATTTTTAATCATTTTACAAGATCCAGTAGAAACTTAACCTTCCCAATTCACTTTCCATCCCGATAATCCAAAAAATAAATCCATTAATTCAAAACTTATCTCCAAATCATTTAAAAAACTCAATTCTCATCGCCACAAAGAGAGTGAAACAAAGTCAAATGTTAAGGCCTCCCTATCAAGTAGCACTCAAGGTAATATAAAGCAATTTATGCATTTCTGTTTAAAGCATTTGTTTGTTTCGTAATTTTTTTTATGTCGACTTTTTTGTTTACAAGAAAAAAAGAAGTTTTAATTAACTGAAATGTTTCATACTTTGTGACTTTGTTATCAAGAGAAACTTTGTTTTTGTAGATGTACGGCTTATTTAGATAAGACAAAAGATATGTAGAATAAAAAGTTTGGATGTATTTTGGATAATAATTGGATAATTTCTTAAAAGAGAATTTTGGGAAGGTTTTGGATGGATTAATTCTTTAATAACTCTTAATTTAGCCTGTAATTGCTCCTTAGTGATGCTTTCCTTTAGATTTAGCCTTTATTTTCCTCTTTAAGACTTCAAAACAGAAAGAATTTTTCTCACAAACTTTGAACTTTGAATTGAACTTCCTTTTAAGTTTTGAACTTCCGTTACTTTTTGAATTTTGAACTTCCGTTAGTCTTTAAAATCTTAAATTTCCATTGACTTTATTTTGCCTTAAACCTTAAATCTGAACAAAACCACAAAATTCCCCAATTTCTATTGATTTAATTCAATATCCGCAAAATAACAAAAATCTCAAAGACGTAACAAAGTGGAAAATCTTTAAAAAAGTCTCTTTGTTCAACATTTTACCATTGCACAATGATCTAGATTTGAAAAAAATGTTCAAAAGTTGACTGTGCACAAATTTGGGATGACACTTTAAAGAAATAAAAGTTTTTACTAATTTATAGTTGTATATTGGCATTAAACCCTTAGAAATGAACTTCTGAGTAAGTCCTCAAAATATTATTTAGATACAATAAGGATAAATAAGTTTTTTTGCAAAATTTTTGTAAAAGTCTATCGAAAAAATTTACGCACGTAATTTTTTGTATGGAAAATTTTGAAAAAATAACAAAATTTCAAAGTGAAAATTCTCTTCACTGGGAGGATTTGGATGTTCCAGAAAGATTTTATGGGTAAATGTAAGTTAGTTCTTTGATTTTATGCCTGTTTCGCGTTTGTACTCGTGTGTACTCGTAACTTATTTAACTTCAAAAACTGGAAAAAAATCATTTTTTTAAAACAATTTTTCTCTCACTTAAACTAATTAACATGGCATTTAAAACACACAATGACAAATTTTATACATTTTTAAAGTATTAGATAGCAGAATTGAGTAATAATAATCATTAGAAACATGAAATTTCAATCAACCAAATTTTGTGTCAAAAATGTAAACAATCGACAATGTACATTTGAATTAAATTTTCTCGAGTTAGACATTTAATCAAGCATAGATATTTTTACATTTGTTAGATGAAACAAGAATCTTTAATACTCCATCAGAAAGTCCCACTAATAAGATACTGAATTATTTCAACTTTTGAACATTTTTTTCAAATCTGGATCATTGTGAGTCGTAATAAGTCGTTTCTTTGTTAGAAAATATTTAAAAGTAACACAAACGCAGAGGGAGAGAAATAAGAAATTCTCTGTATGGGGGATGGAAGAGGAAGAAAAAAAGTAAGCGAAAATCGCAAGAAGATAAAGATGCCAACACTAAACGACGACGTATTTTTTTACATGGTAGCAACTACAGTACACAAAGAAAGTATGTGCTGTGGATAGAATGGGAAATATTATTGCGTATTACGAATGAAGCACAGTAAAACTAAGGAGAATATGATTAATGCAATTTTGTCACATACTCAAGTCATAAGAAAAATTCATGGATGATGACGATTCCTTCATATGACAACAAATCACAGACAGACAATACCATGTGCTTCATTTATGTGATTTATAGTTGCAACAATTTGCCGAAAAATCTCTCGCCTGGTTGACAAATGCTGGTATGGGTAGTTACATTTTCATATGATGATGATGATGATGCTAGAGGTAACAGCACTTATGGTGGTTGATGGAAATAAATAACATTTAATATAAAATATCACTGCATTTTACATCATCAAGTGCATAATGGCTTTTTATGACAAGTGTTTTAAGCATTTGTCAGGTTTTTTAGGAATATTTTTGGGATGCTGACAAAAAGGGACTGAAAATTGTCTGCGTGACATGACAACTCAACATAACCTTTATTTATGGTACGAAATATCCAAAAAACATGTGACTTTGAGTAAAATATTCTACATATTCAGCACAAAAATAATTTTAAAAGCCTGACGACATAAGGGGGAAGGAGTGGGAGGGAGGAGGAGGAATGAAGCATTTTCAAGGATCACTTGATGTAATTTCATTTCTACTTCTTCGCATTAAAAGAGAGCTTGTGGCAAGTACCCATTTTATGAACATGGTCATTAATCAACAACACATACGTACTGATGATAATAGCCATGCCAGTGATGTTTGTTGTTGCTGCCGCATAGATTTTTTCTTTGTTGAAAGGAAACCCAAAAATCTACGCATGCATACTAATGTCATGTCCGTACTTTTCCTTTTTGGAAAATTAATCTAATGATTTTGCCTGGGTTTAGGGGTTTTATTGAAAGGAATCTTATTGTGTTTAAGATTTATTTTCACAGGTTTTTGGGGGATTTTTTGTCGAGTCATTGGGGTGGGTAGAGCAGCTGGTAGATTGTGAGTTGTGAGGACTTAATGGATTTTTATTGAATTTTACAGGTTGTTGACAGAAAATGCAATTTTTGTAGGAATTTTGGACTAAGATGATCATTTGGTGTGGGATTCGAACCCACGCCTTTATGGACGGATTACTTGAATCTGATATGCTTACTTTACCATTCAGTCATCATTCACTTTTGGACAATTAATGACAAATTCCCAATTTATATGAAAAGTTTCATAATTCTACAACTTAAGAGCATCTATACCAAAGCCATCGACTGATTGGAACCACTAAAATATTATATTTCAATCTACACAATGAGAACATAAAGAAAATCTGCTTAACTTGCTAAAAATATACTTCTTTATTAGCAAGAATTAGAAGAAAAAAAAAGAAAAACTTTTTCCTTATTACATCCAGAAGTGGACCCTCAACTTACTGTACACAAGGTGCTGCATTAAACGTAATGAAATGAAACGAATGTGGGTTTTAATGCACAAAATAATAATAAGAAGAGATGGAAAAAAGCACTTCAACAATTTAGATGCAGATGAGTTCAGTTTTTCATAAAAATAATATGTGTGTATTATATTGAAAAATATAAAAAAAGGAAGGGAGAGAAGCGCAACAATACAATAAAAAAATATGTGGTCCACAGTTCAGCATTATTGCGTTGTGAATTTTATCCTTCAATTCGATGCTTTATACGAGGGTGAATTTTACTTTTTTTTTGTTTTTCCTTCTGCACATTTTGTTTGACTGTATTTGTGTATAGAATCTATTCACATTATGTATTTCAATAGTATAGTCAGTGAATGGCATGAACGATGTACGATTCGAACCCAAAGTACAATACAATGCACAAAACCACCCTTCTCTGATTCACTCATTTTTACTCTCCCTTCCAATTTATACTTGTTTCTCTGATTCATTCGGGAAATTCTCTTTCCTACTTTTTATGCTGCTTCTGCTTGGCTGTTGTTATTGTTTATGTATCAAACAGCTTTTTTGATGTAACGCTTATATTTTTCCTTCTTCGACTCAAAAGAATATAGTGAGGGATGTCAATGATGAATGCGAAAAGAAAGAGCACAGAGAGCAATTTCCATTCATCTTTAATTAAATTCTACATTGAAACGAGACATACAGCAACAAAACAACAAAAAAAAGGTACATGTTTACATAAAATGCGTAATAATTCACTGTGACTGACTAAAAACAAAAGATGACAAGTTTTTGGCACTGAAATTGTTCACTTTTAGTCTGAATTGGATTCAATCTAATTAGGATTGTTGTTGGTGCTGGATATGAGATGTAAATATTGGGGAATCTTATATAAAATGATAGAAATATGCAGGAAAGTGTCAAGAGGAATATTTTTAAATTGATTGGAATGTATGTCTTGAATTATTCATTGATTGTTGTTGAATTTCGAGATAGCTGTTGAAATTTCTTGTTTGGATGTCTTTGTGTGCAGTATAAGGGAAGTTTCAATGAATTTAGCTGCTTACAATTTGAATTTCAATCTTCAAAATTTGAATTCAATCTTTAAAATTGGAATCGAATTTAGATTTGTCGCAAAATTCTAAAATTTCAAAACTTTTTTGTTTACTGGATCTACTGGATCTTTGTAAATCTAAAGTAAAAAGCATCAGTGGTCAGAAAGGTCATGAAGAACTAATTAATTAATGATTCTCATCCAATAATTAATTATATCTAAGGATTAAACCACAAAACCCAAATGTTTTACATTTGAATTACCTAACCTTCACATTATCATAACAAGCCATCAAACCACATCCAACATCAACCTTATTACACCAAATCTAGCCCTGTAAAGGTTCATCGACATCAACATCAATGAAGCTATACGATTAAATAAATTATAGGATGATTCTCTTTGAATAAATCTACTCGAATTAATGGATTTTAATGCCATTGAAGGCAGATCATCCTTCAAATTTCACGCTAGAATTGAGCAGATTTCTAAATAATACGTAAAAGTATATTTCGTTCACTACTGAACTCTCCATTAATTATTTATATTGATTTTTTCGGTCTGTATTTTTCGTAGGCAATAAACGATTCTTATAATATTAATAATTCAATGCGATGCAATACAAAAAGGCCTTCCTTCCTGTTTGTCGGGTAAGTAAATTCATTGGAAGCTAATAAAAAAAAAGAAAAAAATTGGAAATGGATATTTGTACATTGTAGTTGTCTAAAAAGAACTAACGTAACACTCATGACGAATATGTGGAAGAACTGAATGAAAGAGACAGAGGAACTAAAGACGATACACAACAAAAAACATCTGGTCTGAATGTGTACAATATTTGACGAAAAAAAAGAGAGAAATAATATTTAACAGTAAGGAGCAGCATAAATTATAAGTCGCCCCAAAAGAACATGCACACAAACATAAAATTTATGGTCTTTTTTAAGCTAAAATCATCTCTTTCCCGTATTATTGTTACAATCAACACACGCGTTTTACTTAATACATTTATGCCCCATAATTTTCGCTAACAATTCTGTTGTGTATGCATTAAAAAAAAAGTAAATAAGTATTTCGAGGTTCTCCGTTCGTTATGGTCAATGGACACATTGAGGCATTCGAAAAATATTGTTAAATTATGCAGCATGTGCTGGGTAATGGAAACCTAATTTATAAATTTAGCCCCCTTTTCGTCCACTGATCATTGAAACGGTTCGTAGCATTTTGTATTATGTACATATATATATCTGTTGTGATGTATTTGGATTGTAGATAGTCATAAGTAAAGTTCACCGCTTGTTACTTTATACTTTTTATTTTTTTGGTAAATGAGAAGAGAAATAAAAATTAATAAATTAACATATTTGTACGTTAATTTCTGTTTAATTGTAGCAAGCAAGGCAAAAAAAAAGGTAAAAATATTTATGATGTATTATTATAGACTAGATCTTCGCTGTGCATTATGAATGGTCATTAAGTAAGTCGTAAGCAAGAGATAAATAGAGATATAAAAAAAAGTGGAAAAAATTTCAATTCAAACGGTTTAACAGCTATCCCGATATATTTCGTTAAGTCTGCTCATCAGCTTCTTAATTTTTTTTTTCTTTTTTTTTCGTATGTTGTGTTATTATGTTACTTCCACTGTTAATGTGGATTTGTTGGTATGTTACGTCTAATGCATTTCTATTGCTTTATAAAAGGCCGGTTTATGGGGTATAACATCAAGGGCTGATGATATTATAGACCAAATGGATTAATCCAGTCTGGTTGTAAGCCTACACCAAAACTGCACAAGGCATAAAGTTCATGGAAACTCTCAAATATTTTGAAGTCACACTAGTGTGTCAGGGTACGCAGATTGCCCACCACTAGGCTGATCGATCAATAATCCGACCCTCCGAATTGGTACAGGATTCTGTATAAATCCATCACTATGCCATAGTCTCGTCAGCCTGATATCCGTTTGTGGATCAATTATTGATCAGACTTGTAACATTCAGATACGGTTCACTTTTCGGGTCGAGTGTTAACTAAGTTTATTTAAGAAATTGTAAAGTTAATGCGGGAATGCTAATTAGATGTGAACACTAAGAATTTGAACCAAATTTGTGATGTTATGGCCAGCAATAGAGTGAGTCAGATGGAAAGCATTTTTTAATAACAGAGACTCCAAGTCGGAGAATGGTTCCATCAAGTAAATAAGTAAGAAATCGAGATATTGGCTCTTGGATCTTGGATTAATGAGTATGAATGTCGGGCCAATTCGATTTTCAAAGCCTACTTAATAAAATAACAAAGTTTGAATTTAAAAATCTCGAAAATTTAAAATTTTTCAATTTTTGAACCAAATTCAATTCTAAGTTTTTCAATTCTAACAACAATACCATGACCAACATCAATAAGACCCTAATTCATGATCGACATAACTTATGATAATTCCCCTAATCTCATTATTATCGAAATAAAAGTCCAGCTTTCAACTATTTTTTGGAATTTTTTTTTTTCTTTCTTTCATACAGCAAAAAAAATAATGCAATTTTCTAAATGAAGTATTGCGTAGTGAAAAACTATGTGCGAAATTGATTCGTGAAATGCAGAAAAACAGATTCACTTTCAATTTTTCTTTCTTTCGTTTCTATTTCGATTTTCATAATTTTGTAGATATTTAATTTTTTTTTTCTTTCAATTTTCTTCTTTTCATTTTTTTTGCATTTCTTTTTTTTTTTTATTTACCTTAATTCTGTTTTAAATTTGTGTGCTGTATTATTTGTGTTATCTGAGGATTTATTCCTAAATTCTCGTTATATTTTTGATATGAAACTTTTAAATTTAATTTAATAATTTTTCTTATATTTTCTCTTTTTTCACAGTCTTTTCACAGAATTTTCCGAGATTTTTCACACAATTGTTTTCCAACTTGAAAATAAAATTTTCCACGATCAGTTCTGATCACCACGTTTTAAGGTATTGAAGATTTAAAAAAATTTTAAGTCACAATTTTCTCAAAATAATTTAATTAAATTCTTTGTTCGATTTTTATCAATTCGCTTCTTCCCGTACCGGATTAAAAGGATTTTCACAGAAAAATTAATTAAGATAATTAAAAAAGATTTTTCCGAGCACGATCGAAAAGCACGTCTGGTCTTAACGAAATCAAAAACGTAAATGTGAGAATTATTGAGCGAATGAAAAATTTGAGTAACTGAATTGTGTGAGCAGTTTTATATCTTTTGTAAAAAGAATTGTAAATTTTACATTTGAATTTTACAAAACCGTTACACAATTTATGGTCATTTGAATTTATTTTGGCTGTTATGTAGCACACATTATTATGGAAATATTATGAATAAACAAACATAAATTATTATGTGTCAGAACGATTTATGATCGCAGCATGTCTTGTCTTGGAAAGATTTTATCTAAATCTAATTTTATGAATTTATTTTTATTACGTGTTAAGCATCGGTTGGATTTCCTTTGGACAACATAAAGGTGATGATTTTATAAATCAATGTTGAATTTTTGATGGGAATTGAGGCTTAAGGATTCAGAAGAAGGCTGGAATATACTTCAACCGAAACCGTACACGCCATACTTATACATATTGCCAACCACTGGAGTATGGTCTTTAAGTCTGACTTTGTAGATGGCATTGGCCGTAAATTGATTGGAATCGGGAATTGGTAAGTTGATAACCAAAGTAAGTTGTGGTATTTATCAAATAATAACGGCAATTGTCCATATACCTAATGGCAATTATCAAATATTTTGAATTCCCACGAAGCAGTTCTTTTATCGGCAATTGTTGACATCTTGTGTCAAGTGTTAATTAATGTAAAATAATAATAAATAGTTCAGTGGTGCGCAACCTATGTGCCGCGGAACATTATCGTGTTGGCAAAAAATTTTCGTAAATATCTGAATCGTATGCCGTTTACGGCTTCAGTCAATGCTTACCACCAAGTGTGCCGCGGCACTCAGGTTGCTCACCACTGAATTAGATACTTAATTGACACATAATTTTCTTAATATTCAGGTTCTTATTCTTATTCATCAAAATTTGGCAATTCTCAACTTGCTTACATCAATCAACTTCCTGATCTAGAATGACTCGCAGTTCTAACCGATTGCACGACTTCAACATTTAAGAACGTCATGGATTTTTTGAACAGGACATCATCACCGTAAATTCTACAAAAAGTACCTTTAATCACCGTTCTTAATCGACATATAAATCAATTACTCATTATTTCGTGCATATATAAAAATAAAATTCAATAAGTCTTGTCTTATGCTGAATACAAATTGTATATCCGCTCTTGTCTATATTCTTCATGCTCTAAACAAGTTATTGAGATTTTGCCGATATAAACAGAGAGCAACATTGTCGTGCATTTAAGAGAGTATCAACAGTTTAGCTTTAGATGTCTATGAATTAAGACTTGTTGAACAATGAAGCTGAATCTTAGTATTTTGACTATTGTAAGTTCATCTAATAGTGAAGTCATTGACTATAATTTTATACCGAATTCAACTTTTAGATATCATGTTGTCATGTCTTGAACCTTCAACCGATCAAAGAGACAGCACAGATTATAGCTTATGAATATGTGCAACATCCAAATAGTTCCTATTTCTATTCCTACGAGACATCCGATGGAGAAGCCAAAAAGGAATTTGGGAATTTTATAGAAATTAATGGAAATAAAGTGCTATCAATTGAAGGAAGCTATAGATTTATAGGAGATGATGGAGAGGAACATAGATTTAAATATACAGCAGGTGTAAATGGTGAGAATAATTGGATATAAATTATTTAGTCAACAATGCATGCATGGTGGTCTATTACAATTGAATTTTAAGTAATTTGCATGAAATAAGATCGATTTTTTACGGCTGTTTTGTGGTAAATATTCAAGAGTTCGCACAGTCTTGCTATATGTTTTAGAAATGCTATATAAAATTAAAAGATGTGAGTGCTATTAAGACTGGAGAATCCTCAATGTCAAATCAATTCAATTGGATATTTTTTTGTTATGCTTTTATAATAGAACTACAAAATTATTGTGGGATTTTTGAATATAACTCTGTACAAGTTCTCGCTATGTTTTGCATAATGTTTGCTAAACGGATTCTGGTAGACAATTTTATGAATGAATTGACTGTCCTAATTCCTTACTGCTGCATCTTAGAATGCCATAAATTAACAAGACCTATCCAAATATAGTGTATTTAAATTCCTTATTTAGGAACTTCGGGAAATTTCTTAAATTGGACTGACAGGGGCCGCTCACTCGTTACTAAAAGAACATAAAAAGTGAACGGCCCCTCAACAGACTCCCAAGAAACTACAAAAATACCAAAAGAATCCGAATATTTACGACAGTTTTGGATTATTGACAAAAACAACAATTTGAATATTTTCATAAATCACACTTTAAAACAAAGCAAAGCCGAATATTGATCACAGTAGCTGTTATTATGATTCACAGCAGAGGCGGCTTAGTTAGAAATTTTTAAAGGAAGGTTTGCTATTTTTTGCATGAAATTCTAAAATTTAGTGAAGATTTTGGAACTTTGTCCACCTTACCCTCCAGTCTTCCCCCTGAATACACTCCCTTAATTCACAAAACCTTACCTTGAACAATGTAAACAAAGGTGATCTTGAATGCTAGCCTAGGAATCATCTTAACGTCTTCATGCACTAAATTAAATTTGGAAATAAAACTTGCTATTTTTGTGTTTATTATCATTTCAGGTTTCCATGTAGTTCCAGATGAAACAATAGAGTTTGATGATAGAGTTGATCCGAACATTATCAAGTCGCTGTTGGGTTGAATATGACAGCTTAAGTAATTAAGTGCTAATTTATTGTATTGTGAAATGAATACCTGCCTACATGTCTATAAAATGTTTAAATTGTTTTGACTTTTTAGTAAAAAATTGAAATTTTTAAAGAACTTCCAAAAATTACTTATTTTTGAGTGATCGGCAACTCCCTCGCGATTACGTATATTTTAATAGACGAATCAATGTCTGCAGCTTTTGTTTTTATAAACTCCGTGCATAAATTAGCCGAGTTTTTTTGATTTCGAAGAAAATCAAGTCTGGACTAATCTTTCTTGAATCACTGATTTTATACTTACTAAATTAACATCGTCGAGCGCATCAGTTGTATTTTGTATTTTAAGTGATCAAGTTCGTGATCAATATGAAATTGGAATTTAATATTTTTATTTCGGTAAGTTTAAATTGTCAAAGGTTACTGAATGATTTTTAATATTTTTTCATCCCAGATTGCTTTGATTTTAGTTTTAAATCATGTGAATTGTGTGCCAATAAATCTTCAAAAGGATGTAATTCAAGTCACTAAACAGAAATTTAATAATGCTTTAAATCAAGGATATAATTTCCTATATTCATTGAGTGATGGACAGACGAGAGAAGAAACTGGAACTTATGATGAAAATGGGAATTTGAAAATTAAAGGATCTTATAGCTATCATGGAGATGATAATAAGAAGTATAAGGTGCAGTATACAGCAGATGAAAATGGTAAGTGATTCTTGAATTTGTTGTGGATCTTCTATTAACGAGCAAATGACCAAGGCTCCATCATGGAAACCGCCTTCGTGTAGCGGCCGTTTGGCAGCCTTAGTCATTCGTGTCACTCGAGATTACTGCATGAATTACAAGCTTCAACTTTTATACTTTTAGGTTATCAAGCAGAAAGTGTAGTCGAACCACTTGTGGTACCCGTGTCAACTCCTCCAACTGTGCAGCTTTCACCTGCAGCAGTCGCAGTATTTTCTGGTTAATTGAATCAGAATAATTGGCATGCCTACAGATTCTGTTCATTATGCTAGCCCGATTGGCATCTTTTGAAATGTTGGAACCACGGCGACGACTAACTTCATTTCAATGTGTGCCGATCGGGTAGAATTTCACAGATATTATATAAGACGTCATTTGTGAATGACCCATATATCCATAATAATAATAAAAATTGATTCGTGATCATATTCAAGTCCAATCGTTTTTGCCTTTAAACGCGATTTTAAGAATTAAGCTTGAATCATCTTTGAGATGCGCGAAACTTGTTTTGCCGGTAATCAAATTTATTTCAGATCAATTCAATTATTAGCATAATAAACTGGAGCGATAAGAGACTTAATGAGATAATTAGTATGTAATCAGAGTTGTATTAGGTATAGCATAATGAGGTGGCTGCTTGGGTATTGTCACATCGATCTGTTTTCATTGGTATTTATTGTCATTGATCTGAAAGCGTTGAATAATGTCGAGATTCATTGTGAGGGCTACTTCGCGGAAATACGGCGTCATAGCGGTGTCTTGACATATCAAATCGTTGAATTTCAACTCTGGATACTTCGCAATACAAGTGTTAAAGTGTTAATAATGAGTGCAGTGAATCTAACAAGAATATCAAATGATACATAATTAAAGTCGGCAATGTGTGAACAGAACGGATGTTCTTTATAATTACTGTTACTGTAGCTTTTTGAATTAGCGATTTTGCACTTGATTCAGTTGCATTGAAACATCCAGAAGGTATAGAAATGAAGAAAGTGCTTCAAATCTTATTTGCTGTAAGTTCTTTATCATTTATCTGATTGAATATCACTTCTAATTCCAATTTAGTCAGTTTTAGCTATGATTATTCAGTTCACATCTTGTAATCCAATCAAAAGCATCAAGCCACAGCCGCAAATCATAAAATATGAATTTCATCAGCTTCCAAATAATGGATATCAATTCTTTTATCAATTGAGTGATGGACACACTAGAAATGAAACTGGATCATTTGATAATGAGGCAGGAATCTTGAAAGTTACTGGATTTTACAGCTATGTTGATAAGGATGAGAAGAAATATTTTGTGAGATACAGTTCAGATGAGAATGGTAAGAACTTGTGTGGAATAGCTTAATTAGTCACATTTTGACAATTAATATTTTTTAAAGGATTCATTCCTAATATTGAAGAAGAGGAAGTCGAAGCTGACATATCAATAGATCAACCGATGGAAATTTCTTCAGCTTCTGTTGCTACCTTGTCTGGCTAACAATTTATCAAAAAATTAAGCTAAAAAACTGTAGCATTTGGCACTTGTTCTAAATTATTGATATTTTGATTGCTCAAAGATTCAGTTAAATTAAGTTTTCAACTGATTTTTAATTTTTGAATATTAAAGTTCAATATTTTGAACATTCAAAATTCGTTGAAATGTATAATTTTGTAAGACTTAAATGCCAAATTTGATATCTTTGTGAATTAGTTTAAAAGATATATTGTTAATAAAGAATTGTCGCTGGATTTAGAATCAAGTGTATAATTTTGAATTAGTTGATATTATATTGCAGCATTTTTAACGGTCAAAATTAATTCAAACTTTATTTTAAATTTTTAACAAATATTTAATTAATATTGGTATTTTGCCAAAGATTTTGACCAGTTTGCATAGGATTGCGCTCGGTATACAAAATTAGTAATTTCAATTTATACCCGAGAAGTAGAGGTTCAAGTCCTCTTGAGAATGTAATTTATATAGTTAACTTCTTTTCTTTTTTTGCAAAAATCAACTCAACCAATTCCTTTTTAAAGCTTTCTAGCCCCTTACAGCTTATGCAACCATCAATTCAGTCTATAAACATTTTTAAATGCTCAAATTTTGTATAAAAAAATCAACACTGAAACTTCAACATTTTCATTCTCTTTTAAGTCACAACAAAATGACCCATTAAGTACTGAAGATATTTCCGATTATACTTAACATTCAATACCTAGTTTATAATTGAATGCATTCATTGAATGTTGAGTACTTTATTGGATATAAATTTTTATTGTTATCCAAAAGCAATTTTCATTATTATCAAAATGATAATGTATTGGCAGTAATTGATAAGAGATTAAGTCCTGCGGAATGTCAATGAAATGGAATTTCTGCTGGTGCTTAATGGACAAAAAATAATAATTTCAGTCGATCATCGCTACAATTGTAACGTCTTTTAAAAATTTATAATTTAAAACCACACAAATGTTTGTAAGGAAAGGATAGCATTTGTATGGTTTTGAAATTTGAATATTAAAAACCGTTAAATTTCTTTTGATTTTTTGGATACTGAGAATTCATTTGACCTTACAAATGTTTTGAATAAATAACATTTGTAAGGATTTCAGATTTGAATTTTCAAACCCCGTTAAATTTGTTTGATTTTCTTTTGAATTTTTGAATACTGAACATTTATTCAAATCAAGGATCTCCAAACAATTTCCGAGAAATTCAATGCAATATACTCGAAAATGTCAAACACCAGAAATGCCAATGAAGCAATTTCAAATTGCATTTCAAGATTAAAGTGCCAAAAATAACTCCAAAGCAACTCGAAGCAGATGAACTGAAAGCGAAAGTTATTGATGTTATAATAGTATTGAAACAGATGAACAAGACTTAGTAACACAATTTAAGCATTTTTTTCACTCCCATCAAAACCTGTTTGCCTGATTAAAAGAACATCGGCATTTTTTTTTGTTCCATGTCATGTTCAACAGCGATTTCTATGGAAATTTTTTTCTAGGTATTTGAATATGTCAATAGGATTGTAATGGAAATTGTTACTGCAAAAAGTGTTACTTAATTCCAAAAAAAATTAATTAAATATTTTCGGAGATCAGCAAGTGACAAAAGCAATTTGTTTCAGCACGCAAGCTGTCGAGTTTGATGAGAAAATTACATTGTGCAGCATTAATAGACATTTACTTGAATAAATTCAATCGATTATTATTTCGACTACATATTTAGAGCATCGACATTGACCATCACTTTTTATGTCTGATGTTTAATTAAATTTACCTGTTTTCATGCTTTATTAAGCTGCTAGAATTCAAAGTATTCATTATTTTCCAATAAATCACGGCACGAATTTAATTATTTCATAATTTTTTACGGTCATCATGCCATTCGTCCATGTACAGCATAACTCACCTCAATGCATATTTTTCTAGTCTCATCTTCAGGTGAATAAATTTATTCGGAAAAGTTCACATGCACATCGATTAAATTTGATTAATTGTATTAATATGAGCAATGTGTGCTGAGAATTACTCGCATGTGAATCTAGTTAATTAATTTTTATGTGTCTTTTTTATGGTTATCTGATTTTTCTTGAACTATAGATCAGCCGGTGACTGGCTACTTCTAATGTTTATTGATTGCGGATTTATAAATTTCAATGCCGTTCAAAAAATCATTGGGTCATGGGTTGCTTTGAGCATGTTTATAATAAATTGAATTGAAACTAACGGTTTTCAAAAATTCAAATTTATTAAAGAATTTCAAAAATTTAAACATTTTAAGGATTTTCGAAAATTCAAAATTTTTAACGGTTTTCAAAAATTCAAAAATTTTAACGGTTTTCAAAAATTCAAAATTTTTAACGGTTTTCAAAATTTTCAAAATTTTTAGCTGTTTTCAAAAGTTCAAACTTTGAACTTAATAAGCCCGAACATCTCAAAATCTATGCAAATGCCAACATTAACGATCTTGTTAATTACATTATAAATTTTAATGATCCTGATCGCTAATTATTGAGTATTATGAGCATTAATATATTCATCCATAATTAAAAGATTTTTTTCAATCGTCATTCCTAAATCCATAAAAATCATTCGAGTTCACTCGACATTCACGATATATTAACATTTCGCAAACCATTATGTCAGATAAATTGCAGTCGTTTGACTTTCATCTCTTAATTTTTGCCTTCCATGCGTGTCAAGTCTCTAACAAAATATTTTTTGCCGATCCCCAGCACTTGAATGAATAAGGATTGATAATTATAATTTGAATTTCACCGAAAATTTCTTAATTTATTATTTTTGAAAAGTGCGCTTAACCTCATTAGGATTTTTTTGTTTATTTATGCCAAAAAGCAATTACACACCCACGAGAACATGTTTGAAAGTTGATTTTATAGGTAGGCAAATTATTTGATTTATTTTTTCTGTTTTTGACCGTGTGCCAACTTACTTTTCAAATTTAACGAATTTAAAATTTTCAAATTTCAACGGTTTTTTTTCGTTTTGAATATTTAAAGTTCAAATTTTGAACTGGATTTTATTCGAATTTTTAACGAAAAATTTCAACGACGTTTGAAGTTCAAAAATAAATTTTTCAAATTTTAACGGTTTTCAAGTTCAAAATTAAAATTTAAAAATTTTAACGGTTTTAAAATGAACATTTCAGCTAATTTCTAATAAAAATTACAAAATCAAGCCAAAACCTCTTGGCACACCCTCAAAAATCCATTCTAATTAATCACAAACCTTTCATCGTACTTCATAAACTAATACGAATTTGAAATTTGCGAGTCTAACATGATTAATGATCACTTCGCATCTAATTATTGATGTCGACAAATAATTTACGACTGTAATACGACAATTATCAATAGATTAAAATCTTTCATCGCCAAAAAATATTATGAAATGTCTGTAAATTTTGCGAAGTAGCAATTTTTATTGTCAATGACGTGATTTATTTATATTTAATGAAGAAAAAATCACAGTTGGCAGTGAAAAGAATCACCGGCAAGTAAATTGGGGCATGTCAGTTGGATGCTTTTCAAGTTTTTCGATTCATCAAGTTCACGACGAAGAAGCAGCTGTAATTATAATGTTTTGAGACAATTCAGCATGTCCAGTAATTAATGGCATAAAACAAGAGAAGCTTTTCGCTGTCCCTGATGTATCCATATTGGATATAAATTCAGCAAATGATGATTGTTCTATAATTGTCCAAGGTACAGCACCTGCCCATTCATAAAATAATTCAAATTACTTTTCTATGAATGTGGATTGAATGAGCATCAGGTATTAATAACTTTTATACTCACTGTGCTGCATTATTGACATTTGTTTGCGACTGGATCTTTTTATTCATAAAAATAATCAAGTTTTCTTTTTTATTTACATCCCGTTGACTTCTTAGCAACAAGCTTTGCTTCTTCTTTTCCTCAATAAAAGCTTCATAATGAGATTTTTTAAATATTTTAATTTTTTTATTATTGCTGGAATGTCTTACAAGCTTTTTAGCATTGAATTGAAATTTGTGAATCTGCATGAAATCTTGTTTGGATTATCCTTGTAATGTGTTGATAGTGGCTTTGGAATTGATGGAAAAAGAGGTATGAAATGTATTGAAGACTTCAATGCTAGATCCAGGACAGGATTTATGGATTTTGACAAGTTTTGGAGACACTTTGCAGTAACTTGGGATTGATTTAGTGGAAATACTCAAGTGGAAGCCAACTTCAAGACATTTTCCTGCAAACTTTTGAAAATTGCAAATTTAAGTCCTTTTTAGATAATTTTAAAGCTTATAACATATTCAATTCTTAACTTTAAGCTGTATATCATCAAAAGATCGATAACATGACAAGCAATTATGTCACGAAAGCTTAATTTTGAAAAACAACAAAAAATTCAATTTGTAAACAAAGATTTATATTTTTGAACTTTTGACTCTTGACGACAATGTTGCAGGACATTCCAAGTAATTTTCATGTCGAAGATCTCTCCAATCCTCATAAGTAGCCGGCCATAAAAATATCATTGGCATTTTCAATTCTTGAAAATTTCCATGACCATAATTGTATCTTAGAATGTAAAATTTATATCCAATTAATAACAATCGGTAGTTAATCTTCCATACATTGCATCTTCATTCCATTCTAGTCTGCAATATTATTAAAAAATTGCTATTTAATATCTGTAATTTACAATATTATTTTTTTATAGTTTTAGAGACATTTAAAATCAGATTTTACATGCACAGTTTACAAGTGAATTAAATTATAAGGCGGCCTTCACCTCCAAAGAGATGATATTCGATAATCATTAATTATTTTAAAGCGTCCATAATTACTACACAAATTGTACAATGTATATCGTAAACAGCTCATTAATTAAGCTACTTAACACTGTCTTAAATAGTTGTAAATTATTTAATGACGAATGATTTTAAGGTAAGCAGCTGATGCACTTAATGCTCAAGAATTTTGTTAATAATTTAATTAAGTCGACAGAGTAGCCAGCGCTCAAGTGGTGAAAAGATGTCGTCAAGCACTTTTGCTTTTATTTTCAAGGTCGACTGAAACCAGTTCCTGTATGAATCGTAAAAATTTCCGTAGCTATAATCGAGAAGTGTTGGAAGAGAAACATTTAAATGACCAAGTCTGAATGCGGTCATGTCAAAAAATAAACGGTCAAAAATATTTTTGAAAAGTTTGATTGCTGAAATTCAAATAATTTTTGGACGTTAAATTTTTTATTAATCTTTTCTTCACTTTTTGCAATTTTTGTGAGGTTTTTCGCTATTTACTTACAGTTGTGACAATTATTAATGAGTAATGTTTACATTGAAGCTCCTAAAATCCTAAAAACAACGAGATTGAGTGAGAAATTGACAAAATTTTGAATTTTTGAACAACCTGAAGTTGGCTTCAGCATAAAAATTCAAATTTTTCCAGTTTTTAACGGACAAAAATTCAAAATCATCACTTTATATGTCCACAGCATGCATTGCAACAATTTATGGGTTAAATAGGTAATCCATCCAGCACAGACATCAACAAAATGACATTACAATGCACAAAGTATATCGTAAATAATCGGAACTGAATGAAATGAATCTCCTACCGTTATTACATTAATTGAAAAGTCGGTCACGTTCAACAGTGTATTGGGATGTGATGTATAAACAAAACGTTGGAATTTGTTAAATGTGAATAAACTCATTACGTTATGTACCGTACATAAATATGATCTGACAATAATAAAAAGACTTGCTATTGAACTTATTATTGCTATTATGGCATGGATTACTCACAAGATGTGTAAATATTATTTTCTTTTCGCTTTTAAAGACGCACAAGAAGTATTACTTGAAGGTGAAGATGATGATGATTGCTTTGTGACAAAACAAGTAACAAGAAATGCGCAAAATATTTTCATTATTCACATAACTCGTGGCTTTTTGCCAGCATTTGATGGATTTGACATGGGGGAAAGAAGAAGTGCAATATGAATGGATTTGAAATTTCTTTATAATGCACCTTTGGGTACGTGGAGGCAATTAATTTAATGACAAGCAACATGATTAGAGATGTGGTAAACGCATTTTATGGACATACTTTTTATTGCAGTTGTGGCTTTATCTTTGTACTCAAATGTTGGGCTTAATTGATTTTTTTATAGCCGGCTTATTAATAACTTGATTATGTCGGCAGTTTTAATTGGAATTGAAAGCTTCTATCAACTGCATATGCATGTTAGAAGGACGAGATTAGAAAATGTAGGTTTTGGGACATAAAGCTTTACATGGCAAATATGAATAATTATTGATCGGATTAACTTCAAACAGAAAATTGCGTAGATCAGAGTAGGCTGAGCTGCAGATGTCCCAAATTCATCTATACGGAGTGCTAATGGATAACCAACTCTTGACCTGTGTATCCTAGCCAAACTCGATGTGGCTACCAAATGGAGCCCTTTTGACGATTTGGAATCATCATATAGTCCATATAAATCATTAGGCTATCCGACTTGCACAAAGTGTTCGTTGAGGTATCAATACTTAACCGTATCAACGGCAAGAAGCGAATTTTTCCTGATGGCTTCATGACGGCTGATTTCGACCCATTTTTAAGGCAAAAAATGCGATTCGCTGCATAGTGCTGCTCAGGCTAGTCTCCAAAATATCCTTAATTATCCCTGTCACTATTTGAAAGTGACAGTCAATTTATGAATTTAATTATTAGAATTACCTACTTGAATTATTTAAACACACACACATTTATTCATACACACTCACATTACATTCTTACTTGTAACGGTTAATTTTTGAATAATTGCTAACACGCTAGAAGCGCTTTCAATATTGGGCATAGAAACCCCCCTGTCCTTTTCTATATCGACACGTGCAATCATAGTGAAGTAGTGGTAGTGCGAAAGGCACCAATTAATAAGTAAGGATTTAATTATGTTTAAGGCCAATTTTAACTAATTCTTTTTTACAAACGTTTAATAGAAAACGTCAGCATTTATACAGCATTGGAATAAATTTACGAGAAGTCATAATTTGGGCATTTTTCGTGAATTTTATTTCAGCGTTTTTCTTTCATGCCTTCATCGAACGCACATCACGACAATCCCAAAACATCCTCATAATCCCTAATATTGCAATTTTTAACTATCCCTAAAGGACTTCGTTCACTTATTACGTTGCAAAATCTGAATGGCTCCTAATATGATGCATCAGAGTCAATTCCTATCTGTCCACATCAACATACTACATTGTTGTACCTAAAACAATCTTTATCAAATAATTCAATCACTCAAGCCACAAAAATGACAACAAAAAAAGCTCATTTACTTAGCAGCAGTGCTCTTTACACAGCAAATGTGTCATAAGACCATCTTCAAATGCTATTTGATGTTGCAAAACCTTAAGAGAGTCATCAAGTGAGAGACTAACATTGAGAGATTATGGCACAAATACTGCACAAATATTTAAGCACTAAGATGATGACTCGATATTTTGCCGACACAGTCAATTTCTTAAATAGACCCAAGACATTCATTGGAATCGATATTTATCGTCATGCCTGCAATTTTCAAATTATGGAATCGATGTGAAATATCCTTAAAGATTGTGATCATCAGCTATGGCTATTTGTATCTATAACATTAAGCTAGTCCCATTCACCGAAAAATATAATTAATAATAAATTATGAAGATATGAAATTAAAGATTGACCTTGATAGATGTAGCTTACAATTTCCAAATGATTCCTCAGACTGTAAATATTTAGTGAGTTGTAAAACAATGAATAGATCCAAGATCATCTTATTAAAGTCAACTGTCAAATACATAATTTTGTGTAAACATGAAAAAAGAGATTACAAAATCTTGTTTAAGCACATATCAAGAGGAACAATGAACCACAGCACGCACGATGACTCTTTGGATTTCTTTTACATTTTTTATTTTTAATCAAATCGACTTAAATGGGGAATAAATACCTTTGTGTGAATCTATGAATAGCTCGTGTGTTTTTTAATGAAATTTGTAAAGGTAAATTAGCAAGCGCGAGACATGCAATCTTTCACTTCTATTGCTGTTTATGGTAATTTTTCAAATTTCTCGTGAGATTTTTTTGTATTTTGAATTTTTTGATAAAGAAATTTTTGCATATGTGAAAGAAATTGGCACCTAATTATGAAAATGATTATTGCATCGAAATGTTAATGCTTTTGGCTTAAGTCTCTCCGTAACAAAATCACGACGAAGACCTCCTGCTAGAGTATTATGTAATAAGGGAACAGTCCCTTTAATTTAACATTAATATCAGAATGTGGCCATCTCAAATTCGAATTCTTCGACATTTGATTGTCGAAGAAATTCGAACTCATCTTATTTTAAAACAAAAATTTACGTTACGAAAAAAAGTTTAAGTAACGGTCAAAAAAAATTTGAATTTTATCGACAAAAATATTTTATTTGAAAAAATTAGCAATCGTTTTTGAGAAAGCCACACTCTGATTGATATATTAAAGTGCTGGTAGTTGAAGGGTCAATAAAATGCAATTCATCTGCAAGCACAGCAAAACCAGTTAGTCTAAATGCTTCAAAATTAAGAATTTATAAAAATTTTCCAACTTCCTTGACCTAAGGGAACTTGGTATATTTTATGACTATTCTCTGTTCCCAATTTCTCCACATTTACATCATTGATTACACAATTATTTAACAAGTTCATCCGCATCTCTTGTTTATCCACTAAGTCAGCTACATATCTTACTTCTAAGGATCATGAACACATACTCGATTCCTCAAAGGACTAATCACTGCAAACAACTCTATGAGATCATGGCTCGCTGGTCGTACAGATCAAATGTGACCGACAGCCTCTCTTAATTGGCGTTTGAAGCAGGCCCTATCGTTGGCTACCCTTTGCCAATTACCAATATCAAATAATCTATCAACAGTTTCTTCCAAGAGTTCATCAATCTTTCTCATGTTTCTAATGAGGTTTATTGATGGAACCATTAATCATTCTCAGTACTCGCCGCTCATCAAGAACTACTTCATTAACAGACGTTGTAGAGTTCTATTGCAGAATTCACAAATTTTGGATGTAGTTTTAAGCAATCAATATGCCTGTTTGCGTGCATTCTTTAAGATCATTATTCATTACGTAGGGCCATACCAAGGGGACTGAGCATTTATTTAGCAATCAGTCAAAAATTCACTTCAGTTTAATAGGACATCAGAAAAGTCCAATCCATTAAGCTTGCAGACATGCATATGACTCAATCAAAATGCATTTATCTGGAAACACTTTACATTATTGGGAGCAATTTTTGAATAATCCTTAAATTAACAGCTCATCACAATAAAATTAATGATATCATGAATATGCTAAGCACACTCAAAATTGCATTATTATTATTGACCAATTTATGCAAATTTGAACCCAGTTTTTGTTTGTGTCTATCTGTTCCTATGTAAATCAATTATCATTAAAAGTCATCAAAAGCTATCATTATGCTACTAAAGTTGAAATATTATGATATAATGATGAGGTTACACACATGTTTGACATGTGATAAAGGAAGGGGACAAAGAGGAGAGCCATAATGCCATCGACAGCCAATTCAATAATCTATCGATTTATATAATAATATTTAAAGTATTTGTCACAAAAAATTCATAATATTATATTATTTTTTTGTAGAGCGTTCAAAATTCATCGTTTTGGGTGGTTTATAACTATAAAATTATGCACCTATCTAATTAAACATGCATGAGGATGATGCTTTTTGGCTATCATATATAAAGATGGGCGTGAAATGGTCCATCATACATTCTCGTAAAAGACTTTCAAGAGTTCACAACAATTAGTGAAGTGATAAAATATATAAACACAAAATTTATAAAAATGAAATTTGTTGCCATTTTCGTTATTGCCTTTGTTGCATACTGTAGTGCTGCTCCTGCCGGTGATGCTGAAATTTTGAGTTATGAAGTACGTTTACACTTTTAAAGCCTTAATTTTGTTAATTTGTGAATTTTTCAAATTTGCAAGGATTCAAATTTGTTAAAATTAAATTTTTGTGTTCCTGCTTCCTTGTGAAGTGATAATTCACTTGATACTTAACCAATTATCTTTAATATTGTTTAATGAGTGCAGCAAATAGCTTAAAGTCTCTTTAAAAGGACGAATTTTTAAAAATTTAACAAAACTTTGTGTAAACAAAAGAAAAATTGATTGACCTGAAGTTGGCTGCAATTTAAATTATTCAAAATAATTGACCTGAAGTTGGCTGCAATTTAAAATATTCAAAATAATTTCTAACGAACTTTTCTTTCATTATAGAACGAAAACATCGGAATCGATGGATACAAATTCTCATACGAAACCAGCGACGGCGTATCAAGAAAGGAAGAAGGTGTATTGAAGAATATTGGCACAGAAGATGAAGCCCTTTCAGTAACAGGATCAGTCACATGGACATCACCCGAAGGACAAGTAATGCATTTATATGATAATTAACGTAATGGAATTTTAATCAATTTACATTTCCTTGTAGACATTCACACTTACCTTCGTTGCTGACGAAACTGGATATCATCCTGAAGGCGACTTCTTGCCAAAAGCACCAGTAGTTTAAGACACATGACAATAAACATCTCAAAATTATTTTCTTTGCCATGACAGATCTGAGATTATTTTTTTGTTGCTGATCAAATGAAGCTAGTTAAGGAATTAAGTGATTATTCGTAAGGATCTTCTATCTGATTATCTTCTTTTTCTTGTGAACGAGGCTAATCTTTCTACAATTTCTTGTTTTCACGACAAAAACTATCAAATGACGTATAAAATGATGATGAAATTACTGACTAGATTATCATCATTTCCAATGCTATGACTTTTTTACATTCGAATGTATAAAATTTCCCCCTGTCAATTCCTTCATTTTTCACATAGATTTTAAAATTTAGTTTTTAAGAATGTCAATAAAATTGCACTGATGATTACATTTGAAAATTAAGACAAGCTCGATTTACTGATTTTGCCTGAATATGGAATAACAGATATTAAACCTTAAATTTATTAAAATAAGCAGATGTCGAGATTCTTATTTCGATTTATCTCGGACGACAAATTTAAATGCCGGGAAATCACGTTAAGCAGTTCTATCATCCATTAAATCACTGCAAATGTGAATGAATTGTAGTTAAAATGTCAAGAACAAAGCAAAAGGAGATTCTTAACCTGATAATGAGGCATGCAATTTTTCAGAATTTACCGCCGAAAAAATGCAGGTGTTTTTGCTGTATTCACACTGGTCCAGTCATTATCAATGCTTCAATTCATGTTAGAAGTGAAAAATCGATATGAGAAGCAAGGAATAGTAATAATGAACCAGAATCTATTGAGATGACGAAAACGTATGATGGATGTAGAGTGAATGGATCCTGAGTGAGACTTGAACCCAGCCTTACGACTTCTGGTCGCATACTTACCACTGAGCTATCATAGGTTACTCGACTATCTGGCAAAGTGTTATGATGATTTACTGTATCTCCTTTAATACTGCACTTCCAATGATCTCCTGTTGAAAAGCCATTATAAGAATCCAATTCCAATAGAATCCAGAATATAGCATGTAATATTCTATGGTAAGTATGGTTCATACATATGCTTCTAAACTCCAAGAGTCATGGAGTAAAAAAGACGGAAAATTGGATCAGCATGACTTGAGGCCGAATCTTGTCAAATATGACTTATTCACGCCGTGTGCCATTCGGAACACCAAGCTATTGTTAACTTGCTAAATTTTCATCGTCAAGGAATCAACAAAACTTTTATATTAATTAATAAAATCACCCATCAGTGCTCATCAGATTGTTAAAAGCAGATGTACATATATCCACAAAATATAGCCTCCGGCATCATAATTACAATGTGAATGATCATCGTTGTATAATTACTTAATAAAGTGTTATCTTCTTTTTCTGATGTGCTAGTTATTTTTAGGTTATCAATTAATGGAATTGTTGACGGATCGGTTACTTGTTATGTAATTATGTAATTAAATTTCTTGATGACTACTTCATACCTCAAAATATTTTGTTTGTTATTTGCTAGCTTCCTAAAATCAGCAATCAATTCATTATAGCCAAATCAAAATGCACATTTGGATTTCCATCCAAAATGTAAATTGCTGAATTTTTGCATATTTATGGGATTTGATTCTTAGATGCTTGATGTGACTTATCAAACTTGTTTGATTGGAATGCGTCTAAAATAAAAGAAGAATTCACGTGATCGACGAGTGATACATGCTTAGAGCTAGACAAAGAATCCCGATTGGCACCAGCTATTTTATGGAAGTCAAATGGTTACTACATGCCATTCAAGTGCCAATTTTTATGGCAGGTAACATAAAAAGTACTTCTTAGAGGCTATATGACAGCTACTTGGTCGTCATGAACAGTTTGTGCTGATCGGGAGAATTAAGCTTGTGATACAAAAATTGACTGCTGCGGATCGAATGGCTTTGACTGATCAAACTGAGTTTCTTCCTTTTCTGGACATACATGATCAAAAATGTACAATAATCCAGCTTTTTCCTGCAATTTCTTCAATCCATCGTGTGAATACACTAAATCTACCTTAATGCCTTCTCCTTCACATTCATTCCACACCTGACGACAAAGTCTGAAGCTATTTAAATTCCCAAGAATAAAGTTCAAACTGCTTAATTTTAGACAAATTATATTAACATTAACATTCTGACATTTATGCACTTTTAAAGTCAAAATGTTTGAAAAATGTCTTTACTTTATATGGCAACAAATCATAGTCTACAGTAACAAGTTGACTAAGTGACTATTGTCTGAGGTTTTTGGATTTAAATGATAGATGATGAACATGTCATTTATAGTCTTATCTAAATAAAGTCATCAATCTTACAGAAGGAAGTAAATTTTGTCATTTAAAGCTTTTTGACATGTGATCAGCATGTGATGAATTATGGATTAGAGATTACAGCTGGACAAATTAATAATGCTGGAATTTGAATAAGAATTCTTGGTTCCAATTGACTTTCAGCTAGGAATTGACTGGATTACAAGCAGACTTAAGCATAATCTTGACTAAAGTAAGCTGAAGTCCTTTTGGCTTCATCCTGTAACTTCCAGGTTCAAAATAATCATACTTAACATTGACTTAATAATTCAGCAACCAATTAAGCTATTCCTCATACTAAAGAATAAGATGATGAAACTATTTCATAACATTGCTGTGCTAGGTCAGCATTATATCCAAAAAAAATCATTTTTCTCAAGAAATTAAGCCTATAAAAAAATAATCAACAAAAATATTCTAGCGAAAAAAGGCAATAATCAAATAAGGAAAAACCGGCTCAATCCAGTCCAATTATGCAAATCAAACAAGCTGCTAGCTGATAGCAAAACCATAACTTTTTTGAGTTATTTTCAGAGATTAGGACTTTATTGATAGTTTGAGAATAGAAGAACTATAAAATCTTTATGAAAACATATTTTACAGGCTATCAAGTCGCTCCTTAAATTTTTTTGAAAAGACTGCTGTGTCAGATTGTGCTTAATTAAAGGGGGTTGTGCATAAATGATGTATATGCATACTCCAATGCCATCCAATGTATGCTTTCTGGTAGGAAGTTGAACCAAATTAATATTCATTAGCTTGCAGCACTAGTCACGTAGTCAGTCAGAGCGACACAATGGGAACTGTATGGAATCTATCTGAATTTATTATAGCTTCCGAATGACACTTTTATGCCCATCTGAAAGTTGTTTTGAATATTGTATGGAGTCAAGTTGACTCGAGTCTACTCGTCCATACAAAATCCAAGTCGTTTCTGAACTCTGGGTCTCTATGTCCGGACAAGTAGGGAAAAGGATGAATTTGTAGTCAAGTCTACCTCTTTTTTTTGAGAAGCTATTCAATTTTTTGGATCTTTTAAAAACAATAGTATTGCTTTTTGTATCGGAAATTGGAAAATGGAAGCCAGCGATAGAGCCAGCTTTAGGCGACTCCTGTGGAACAATTCTTAAATTTTTCCATTTCTCGAGTCAGGTATAATAGTTGCTAGGAGATCGCTACGTCGCCGTGTGTATGACAGAACGTTAAATGATGTGGAGTTCGACACTATGGGTCCTGAAGACACTGTGCCTGCTGTTTTTTGATCAACAAATGAGATTTGCGGCAGCATGCCGCTCAGATTCCTAAACAAATGCTTAAATTCTACATCCCTCGAATGAAGTTCTATCTCATCCCTCAAACCTCATTAACAGACAATCCCTAATTCCAAATCCATGGTTATATAATCACATATAAAACAATAATTAAATTCATGATAAGCTTCTTCAGTCATTTCCATATAAATTTTCATCTTAAATTTTTTTTCGTATTTCAAATAACTTGAAAAAAATTCAACAAAACAAGTTGAAGCAAAAAACATTCAAATTAATGCAAATGAGGTAACTTATCTGTTTATGATATCAGGAGGTGATACTCGATCTTTTGGCAATTGAGTAAATACCTCGGTAAATGCGAAGGTCAATCAGATTTTGCAAAATTTTGCATTGACCTAGAATCTCACTTTACGTCCAAATCTGACTTTATGTCCAGTTGATAGCTATGTGCTAATCCAGCATCAAATGTTTCAGACTAAAGACAAGCAACCTTAATTAATGATGATGATAATTTTGCAGACGAAGTAAAGATCAAGTTCTAAACTGGTCTATCGTACGATATAAGCAGCAATTTCCTGTCCAGACACTAAATCCTTCGACGGACGACAAAAACAACACAAAAATGCTGATTCGAATATTTTTTCTTAAATGTCATCTCCATCGTTATTCAAAAGAGCATTTTAATTATTCCAAATGTCTCTCGTGCTGCGTATGGTGACATAACAAGCCATTGTTGGACCACTGACCGAAATTTTTTTTTCAAACGATTATGATAGCTGTAATAAAAGAGCTGCAAATGTAAATGTAAAGAAAAAGGCATGGCAAGTTTTTTTTTGGTCTTCTTTAATTTCTTCAACTAAATTTTTTGAGGAAATAATATTACAAAAGATGGATACAAAGGATTCTTGGAAAGGTGGACTTTGGGAATTTTGTTAAATTTCATTTTCACTTTGTATTAATTTAAGCGGTTGGGATATGGGCAGCTGATGGCTGTAAAACAAAAGAAAGAAGCATGTTAATCATCAAATTGCTAAGAATGTTCAGGAAGTGTCAATAATTACCTGGAATCCATTTTCGTCAGCGACGTATGTGACTGTGTATGTTTGGCCATCATCACCAACGAATGAGAATGATCCACGGATTGCGATTGATTCATTTTCTGATCCGAAGTTGTTGACTACTGCTGATTCTTCACGCTTTTGTCCGTCTGATTGTTCATAGCTGAATTATTGGATGAGAAATTAACAATTATTAAACTTTTTGGATACACTTTTGGTTTTTTGAGGTTATGAAAATTTTTCACAGAATTATTTAAATGTCTCTTAAAGGAATCACTTCCTTTTCTAGATTCTTAGAAACTTTTTCACTTTTTTTTTTTAAAATCACTAAATTTAATCCACGTACGCAAAGTTGTATGAGTCTAATCCCAAGTTCTCGAAGTCGCTCTTGAGGATTTCAACATCTCCAGCTGGGGCAGCGAGGGCTGCGGCAACAATGAATGACAATACTACGAGGAATTTCATTTTGATTTTTTTGTTTTTTGTGCTTTTATCAGGTCTTTCTTGGAAGGATTGTAAGATAACTATGATGATAATGCAACTAGAGTACGACGCTTTTATAGTAGAATTGGCTTGACTCTATTTCATCCAAGAGTGGTCCATATTGCATATATGGATATCAATACTCTTAAAATTCAAACGACAAATTCGATATCGTACAATCGTACAACAACAACAATACATATTAAAACATAATAAAAAATGAGCAACGAGCCACAATACGCGACAATAAACATAGCTTCTTCGTCATATATTTTTTATCATTGGCACTGAATTTTGTGATAGTATTCGAACAAGACTTCTTCTTTATTATCATCATTGTCGTTGTCGTCTTCGTCTCAGGGTTTCTTATTGGATTATAGTCTCCGTATTAACATACATACTACATCGATACATCGTATATCCATTGAGAGTATGATCACTCGATTTGTTCACGTATATAAAATTTAGATCATATTTCGAATATATCCACATCTGATATAATCGCTATTTACTTAATGAAATTGAATAATTCAAGTATGTATATAGTCACTCATTCATAAAGTCATTTTGAAATTCATTGATGAGAATCAATAAAGTTTGTGAAAGTGAAGATCATGTTTGCATTTGCGAATGACTTCTTTTTTGCTTGCTGCTGCTTAACAATGACATTAGATTCGTTAACGTGCATAATCTCATGAAATTTTGGGATGTTCATATATATTTTCTGTAGGTCAACAAGCTCAAAATGCCATATTGAGGAATAACAATAAGATAAACATGATGATGATGATTGTATTTGTGTAACATAGTCAGAAGAGGGGAAACACACTAGTTTTTTATGAATAAATTTATTGTCATCTGCCGTAATATGATGCATTATTATCAAATATGTCTACAGGTCCATAAGCAAGAGATGAAGTCACACAAAATATTGAGAAGCGCTTATGGATATATTTTTGGATGTAAACTGCCATACTCATTTAGTCATTTTACATTTTAATGAGTATTCAAATGATAACATGTGAGAATACACAATCGAGTGAGATGTTCAAGTGTGGACACTCAGGTTTTTGGTTAGATGATTAATTGTAACTGATATGATGTGTCTGAAATTTTGGGTGATTTATTGATATGGCTGTAGATTTGATGGATTAAATTAAAGTGGATTTGGGGTATTGGAGCGTGCATGTTTCATTTTTGATTAATATTGTCTGACATACAAAGAGCATGCTGATTGTCTAGCTAGGAAATGATGCAAATTTTAAAGAATTTAGCGATTTGTTGCAATTCTGTGACAATTTGTTGCTATCCGGCTGTTATACCAGATTTTGATCATTTTGACTAGACTTCATGCTGCATCTTAATTAACTGCTTTACTAAAAGACATTGGTTCTCTCAGAAAGTTCACAATTCTTGATCTTTAAGTGACTGTCTATGAATTCTTAAGAATTGAATCTCAAAGGTGTAGCCTGAATTTTAGAAGATTAAAAGGTTCTCTTAGCAACTAGATTGGTGATATTCGACTGCACCCAAACGGTAGCATACTTAGAGCCAACAAGATTTCAGCTGTTCATTGGTTTGCTAATAATACATTGCATACTATTGCTAAGTACACTATTGCCATCTCAGCTTCATAGTCTATAATCAAACATAAGTCTATCCTGAAAATTCTTAAAAATTCCCATACTGTTCCCTGAACCGTACCCGAACAGCACTGACTATTTCTAACGGTCTTTTGTCCACTCGGCAATGCGTCCGTAAAGACACCGCAATGTCACCGTATTAACGGTAAGCCGTGAATTTGCCCTGACGCCAACCTGACAGCTGATTTCAATTCTCATATGTAACGAAAAATGCAACTCTCAGCATTATATCACTAAGAGACCAACCAGCACTCCTTTCAAGTACATGGAACAGCCTAGCAACACAAGGAATAGCCTAGCAACCATCAAATATCAGCATTCACATTTTTCATCAATGAAACCCAAATTCAAATTACTTTATCTGATGAGCTTATGAAATCCAATTTGTATGGATTTGATGCCAACAGCAACAATCAAAAAACTCCTCTTTAATGCACTTGACAATGAAAATAAAATGCCAAAATTAAAATTTTCACGTCATAAAAAATTTCAAAAGTTTGTTAATATTTACAAAATCCCATCGATGCCTGAAATGTATCAAGGAATTTGCATACTTAACTCAATTATCATATGATTAAAATTTCTGCACCTTTATTTCCATTTTTATCCTCTTTAAATCACTACATAAATTTAACGGACGAAACATATGTAGATCATTAAAGATTAGTAGGTTAAAAAATTTCAATATTAATGATTTTGCCACTGAGCTTTATTTGGCATCATTTTTCACTTTCGGTTTCGGTATTTTGGTCATTTCTCACTTGTTGGATGTGAGCATTGAGCTTAAATTTTTTGATTATAATGAGATTGAAAGTGAAGATGCAGACTTGGGTATTTGGATGATGTTTTTTGTGATTTTGGTCCCGAGCAGCACAATTCAGTCAGCAGCGATGAAGCGCTACGTCCATGAGCTGCTGACAAAACATGGAAGACACCTTGATGGCTATTTTTGGCCCATTTCAAGGAAAATCATGAAGTTTTCTACAGCATGTCACGTGTATCTGTCTGTTTTTTACATCAGCATGACAACCAGACAGCAGACATGTCGCATGGATCTAGTTTGGCATTTAATGATGACTACAATCTGGTAGATATTACAAAAATGCGACAACAGAGAAAGTCAAGTGAACTTGAGCTAAAATACAAGCTGAAACCTTGCAGTAACTAGCAACTACAAGCTGATGCTCAAAAAACAAATCTGCCACAAGTCTAACTAGTGTCTAACCCCTAATTCCATTACTAAAGTTATCATACTCAATTGTATTAGTCTAATCCATGGACGTCGTCAATACGCAGCTTGCCTGATAAATTTAAATCTACTTCCTTTTCATAAATAACCAGTAAATAATAACATCCGAAGATTTTTTTTTCAGAAGCATCATGTATCTGAAACGTGCCGTCCATAAAATATTAACAATGCGAAAAAATTAGTGTAAAATTATCAAGTCTAGGAGGTCATTCAATTAAGCTTTGCATTCCTATAATCAAAAATCCCCAATTTAATGTTTTATGGTCCATTGTTTTGTGGCAGAAGATTCTTTGACACTTTGATCTTTTAACAGAACCACCTTGGATTTTTTGTATTTCGATATATTGACCAAAGCTTGTTCATCGTGTATGTGAAATACAAGAAGTATCAAATGTCAATTCAAATGATTGAGAATTTCTTGCGAATTTCTTAAGATGTGATGACAATATTTGCAATTTATGCAGACTTGATCTTTGGATTACGTTACTAAGGTTCCAGTTAGTAGTATTATTAATATTTTTATTGCTGTTTAATTATTATTAAGGAATTTGAATACGGGATGTGAATTTTGAATTCAAATGCTTAGGTTGTTAGGCTGAAATCATTGTAAACCGGCTATTCCAGCTCAGACAGTGGAAATCCACATTCTTGACAATTTATTCTGTTGTACTGGATCTCAATAATTCAATAAGATTCTCAATGACTGCATTTGCTTACTCTGTGTTGCTCGGACATAATAAATGTTGCATAATAAAACTGCATTCCATGAATTTCAGCTAAATCCATTAAAGTTTCTAATTAATAATCACATCCAAAAATAGAAAAATCACCATCACGTGTGACAAGAATAAAAATTCAACTTCCAGTCCAAAAAGTCATTAAATTTGCATGAGGATCTTATCATTATTGCTATAAAAATTTATACAAACTGGTCTATAATCTGGAAATATGATTTGTGGAACTGTCCTTTTAATGATCTGCTTTCTATAAGTCCTATTATGTCACTTACCCTAACAGGCATAGAGACAGCTTTTAGGTACCGTTGTGGGCTTTCTGTAATACAAAAGTATTGTCATTGCCTGTCAGGGTCAAGCTAGGTTAAGCTGTAATTCTACAAAGTCAAGGCCTTAGTCATTGTGCTTACTAGAGCTTGATGTCATCTTCAATTGACTTAAAATCAACAATACTTGATAGTAATTTCAACTCTTTTGAGCTCTAATGTATACTCTATAAATTCCACTAAGGCAGTCATTAGAACAAATATTTGAACTGCAAACAACTTTTATCGTGCATCTCAATGCTCAAAAATAAATGATGCTTGATGTTCTATTCCGAACGAGAAAAGTCAAATAATTTTAATGGAATTTCCATTCTAATGCAAATAAGGCAACACGGAGATGATTATCAGAGGTATTATTATCAGTCAATGTTAATATTTTGCAAGAAATCATCATTTAAGCTTCTAATTAGTGATGATTCCACCATCTGATCATAAATTTGGATATTATGGACTTCTTTCCCGAGTGAACAACTTGACATAATGTCCTGAAGATGCATTTGGACATAACTGGACATTATGCCAAGTTGCGCACTCTTGTTTGATTGCATATTCAAAAGACTTAAAGGCGTAGCTTGTAATTAATCTGGAAGCCACATTGAACTCGTTTATTTGGAGTTCATATGAATTTCATAAGTCTACCTTTGGCTGCTATGTGTCGCTCGGGATAATATCTTGAAATTATACAATATTTTGCTAATCTCTTGACCCAAAAGACACAAATGAAGAAGGCTTCGTCACGGAACTTTCCATGGCAGCCATATGATCACCAAACAAATGCGGCTTCCATTTAGTGCTTATTAAAGCAGGTTTATCGAATCCTTTGATACTCCGTAGCGAAGCCTTCTTCATTTGTATCGCTCGGATGAGTATCTACTGAGATCCAGTAATATTACCATTAATGCAGCCACTTCAGTGCATTTGCATGCCAGCAAACTGCAATTCTTCTACCTATACCTAGTTGATCACCTAAGAATCTTTAAAGGAGAAGTAAGTCACACAAAAACAAATATTTTTTTAATTAAAAAACCCTTTTGATATTTATTTCACAAATTCGATTGCTTAATCATGGTAACAAGCATTTGGTGTTGGCACTTAGTTGTACAATTTACACAATATGGATTTAGACTGGGATGTGGGATGCTTCTGGACGGAAACCACCTTCATCAGCTACGTAGTTGACTGTGTATGTTTGTCCATCAGGGGCTGTGAATTGGAAACTTCCACGGACGGCAATGCTTTCGTTTTCTTGTCCAGCGTTCTTAACCTCACCAGTTTCGTCACGTTTTTGTCCGTCTGATTGTTCGTAGGTGAATGAGTATCCAGCTTGATCGATTGATGAGTCGCTTCTCAAGACTGAGACTTCTTCTTGTGGTGCAGCCAATGCGGCAACGATGACCAAACAGAATACTACGAGGTGTTTCATTTTGTTTTTGATATTGTGGTTTAGATCTTTATTGAAAGAAATTAAATTATACAATGAGTGAAAATAGCACCGACCACCTCTTATATACCTTTCTTGACGGCTTCTTATTTGCATATGTTTTCGTTCTTATTCTTCTCTTTTTTTGGAAACTACTCTATAATGTCTCTGATACGTCGCTTCTTCTTTTTTTTTGCACATGGTTGGGAGAGTTTAAAGGCAGTGCGTATTAAAAACAACTTTTTTTTTCGATCTCACAAACCCTGGCATTTAGTTTTTTTTTTTGGCAGTGGAAATAAAAGTTGTCGCTTCTTTTCAGGCTTGCTTGGACATGTCTTGGTAGAATTCCAACAATAAAAAAAGTCAGTTGCGATGCTTTATTTTTAGAATTATTATTTTGGATTCCTTTAATTCTTCAGAATTTCTTATCAGCATGTCTCGATTATATTTATGGATATAAATTGCCTTAAGAGCATATTAAGTAAGCATATATTATGGTAATTTAATGGATTATTCATGCATAAGTTTTGATATCGCTGATTCGGCTCATAAATTTTTATTGGGCTATTTTTAAGCAAAAGGTGTTTATAGGCTTGCTGGAAGTTCATAAGTTGAGTTTTGTGAATGAGAAATTTTGGTGCTGCATTAGAATTTTGATGAATTTCAAGTCATATTGAGTATTGCATTCATCAGTATAAATAAGTTCAATTTTTAAGATGTATATCTTGCTGCAATGCCTGTACAAAAAATCATATCCAACAAAATTAAGATCAATAATGCCAAAATCTACATCAAAATGAATTTAAAGACTTAAATTTAAATATTGGGAAAAATTCAGAATATATCAATAGAATTAGGATTGAATCCCGAGCAACATAAATGAACAAGACGCTACGTAGCTTTCAAGTCTGATATAATAGAAATCGGATTTGATGTGTTGATAAGGACATGTTGATAAGATATCAAAAAATAGAGCTGTCTACAGACGTTCTCTACACGGAACCCCGTTCACCCCAGTCAAGGAAGTAAGTAAGTAATTAAAATAGAAATCGCCTTCATTTATTGGCTTCTTCCAGTCACATTCACATGCAGTGTTCTCAAGTACTTGATTAATTAAGATATAAAAGCGACACAAATGAAGAAGGTTCCATCAAGACTGCCAAATGTCTGCAACATCGAGAAAGAGACACAACGAAGAATTCATATTTGTCACTCGGGCATGCAGTAGAGCAATATTTATTGCAAACGACGATGACAGCTTTACCCAGAGTTAACAGGATTTCATTTTGGATTGCAGTGGAGTTTAAACTTCATTTAAATTGGACTTTAAAGTCCAGTGGAGTCCAATTGTCAGAGTCCTGCTAACATTGACAGCTACAATATAAAGCCATTGTCTAATCCAGTGGTAAGTAATCATTTATTTTTCGCGGTGCATCTTGGTTGTAAGACTTGACTAAGAGATGGCACAGAGCATACTGTTCATGGCATTTCGAATCATTTTTGGCGGCATACAGGCTGTCCACCACTGTTCAAATCAAACGTTTCCCTGCAAATTTCAAAAATTAGTAATCAGCTCCATCTCAAAAATTTCCAAAGACTTCATCACGTCCACATAATTTTCTGGAATATCAAGCCTAACCCGAAATGTGAAAAGTCATCTCCATAAAATATCAAGAAACATAAAATTTAAAACAATTAAGATCAAAAAAGGTGCGGATCAAGCCTCATCATTTTCTTCTGAAAATGGAAATCGCATGCATAATGAATTAAGTAAAAAGAATCCAAATTATGATAATTTTATTCCAAAAGAATGAAAAGAAACTTAAGTTAGAACAGGAAAGACGATTAGCATAATAATCATTCGATCTTGGATCTATCGAAAGTGAAATCTTAAGCGGCTGCGCAGCAGTTGTTGTTTCAAAAATAACACACAGCTTAATTTTTGTACGTTATGTAATGAAATGTCTCACATTTGGATATAAGCATCAAACTGTAACCTCCGTTGAACGAAAAGAAGTAGTTTGACTCTTGACTGCATCAAAGCCGCAAGTGATTTTTTACATATCTCTTGTGCCTTAAAGTACCAATAATGAAGACGATAATTGTATTGACTTTTGTGATCGCAACGATAATGGCATTGCCGATTGACGATGAAAAGCCAAAGCCTGAAATTATCAAACAAGATATCGTCCACAACAAGCCAGATAAAGGATATCATTTTGAGTGAGTTAATTCTATTTTTGGTCAAATCAAGATCTTCTTCTTATTATTTCTGTTGAAATCCAAAAGTGTTGAGACATCGGACGGTTCAAAACATACAGAAGTTGGAGATTTCAAATACGTTGGTGGCTTGACAGTTCGCGGATCTTACGAGTTTGTTGATGATGATGGGAAGGTTCATAAAGTAAGCATTTAAAGCAATAATATGTATTTTTTTGTGTCTATAGCTTCTCATTTTTTTCATTAAGGTCGAATATGAGGCAGATGAGAAAGGCTTCCGTCCAAAAATCATAGAGTAGCTGTGCAGCTATGCTTAATTAATAAAATAAACAAAAACACATTAATAAATGGATTATTATTACTCTCATTCGATAAAGTTTCGACTGTCAAGGGCTTCGGCATCGCTTGTAAATCACCTAAAAAAAGATGTTCGTGACAATGACCTTTAAAATGACTTCTTTTTTTTCAGCTACTCATTCAGCTATGGTTTCATTAATAATTTCCATTTTTTTTTGTTGTGTATCGTCAAGCTTTACTTAATTATAAATTGGATATTCAGCATTTTGGTCATCAAGTTTCTTCTATTTTTAATACTAGCCAATTTTACGGATCAACTCTATCCGTAGAGATTTTTCATATCATAAGGCATAAAAAAGTAACTTCAAGGTTAGTAGTGCCATCAAAAGAAATCAATTCAATATTAAAACCGGTCTAATAGCTCAACACTTTTTATTTGCCATTAGCAAGTTTGTGCTCGCTGTGCTGAAAAATGTGAATATTTATAATTTTTTTTTTGCACAATTTAGAAGAGGACGACGATGCTTATGGTGATGCGTTTAGTTACAAAGAAATATGAATGTGTTGACATTTCACATGCGTTCAAGTAAGTCGATTAAGTTAATTTACATATTAAGTCGTGTAATAAAGATTCAACTTTGAAAATTAAATTGTTATAAATTGTTTGCATTTTATCGGACAAGATCATGTTAATGGTATAGGAGCTTAGGCTTGGATTATTTAATTAAATAGTTCAGTGGTGGACAACCTGTGTGCTGCGGTACACAAATATTCCTTCTGAAAATGTCATGAACCGTATGTCGTGTAGGGTTTCTGTCCAGGCTTACCACCAAGGTGTGCCCCGAGAAACAAAAGGTTGCCCAACACTGAAAAAATCATTTACATTGCATTCAAATGCCAATTGTCACTGATTTTATTCATTATTAATATAGTTGTGACAATTATAGACCCTTAGTTATTTTATTAAAAGGAATCAGGAATTTATTAAAAGCTTATCATTAAGATAAACTAAGAATGACAGGTCAGAAATATTTAAGGGCAACAACGATATTTCTCAATCGATATCCATGCCGTAAATATGCCGTAGAACCTAATTGACGTTTATTTCACCATCATATTGAGAGTTTTTACAATTTTTTCTAGATTTTTGACTTTTATCCCGAATAGCACAGTGTGTTCGCACGGAGATAGCTACATACTGTTAATGCTTTAACACTAAGACGCATAGCTCCTCTGACGATACCATGACGGCTGTTTCGATTCGTTGATGTTTTCAAAAATGATATTCACCATATTGTGCCGCTCGGGATGTAGCTTAAGTGGATTGCAGATTTTTTTTTCAAGGGCAGAAAAGATCGGTGCATCACTGAACTATCCTAAATAATGAACTTATTGAGTTGCAACATTGTAGCCTGCTAATTTATTCAGTTTTCAGGAATGCAAACTATACTAGCAGCCACAAAAAGATGCGGTTCGATCAAGAAGCGTAGCTCTACATTTACTGCGTTTGAGATGGTCAGGACTTATTACTTGCAGTTCGTCTAAGGCAGCAGACTCCCATAAAACCTGCAGATTAAAACGAAACCTAATTGTAGTATGTCTTATAAGCTATGTAAGCTAAGTATCTTCAAATTATCTTATTACCATAATTATCTTCACACCCAATAGCTTTACAACTCATTTACAGTCCATTTACTAAGAAGAACATCACTGTAACCTCCAACCATCGTTTTATGCATATTATCATTCCATTCAAGAATAGTAAAACGTGCTTAATAAAATCATACAAAAAAAGATTTGTCACTGGACATGACTAAAAAGGCAATCACATAAATTGACTTGCATCAGACGATTAAAAACATATTAGATGATAGAAAGATTAAGTTATTGCTGAATTTTGATCGAAGGATGTTTTTGAACTCATCGCATGTCTATTTTTAATCTGTCCAAAATCAATGGTTTTGTATTGTCATGATCCAAATATGGCCAAACTGGTTTTTTGTGTTTTTCAAGTTCAAGTAGATTTTGTGTATTATCATTTTTTGTTTATTCTGCTGTTGAGCTTCGTAATCAAATATACAAAGCTTTGTCGCAAGAGAAAGGTTCGAAGCTTTTAAAAAGCACGAGGATTCACAAAAAGTTTATTAGCTTAATATGTTGATTTTTGGAAGCTGATGTTGTCTTCTTAATTAAAAGTTCTTCACAAAATGAAACAATGACAAATATTAAGCTTTATTATTGATATTTTGGATGTTATACAAAGCTTATTAAAAGCTTGAAACTCAAGACTCATGATACGGTAGTCAAAATGTATTGTTTTCCTTCGGGGATCGTTCACTTATTACGTTCGTTTTTTGAGGGTCTACAATTTTGAGACTGCTCTGACTTGCCCTCTCCGTAAGGGGATTTTAAAATTCATTTTCTTGTGTAATATAGTAAGTGATTCCTAAGAGGTAATGGCATGTACCCTTGAAATCACGGTGATCCATAACTAGACCATGGAATCATGCTCGTAGGCAATGCGAGGGGAGGGAGATGAAGGATTATTGAATTCTACAGAGTATTGCAGTGGTGGGCAATTTCCGTGCCGCGGCAATTTAGTGTGTCCCAAACGTTTTTGGAAATGCCATAACCTATTTGAAATGTGTCGATCCAGGCTTTCAATCAAGGTGCCTCGCGTAATGTAATTGCCCACCGCTGTATTATTGCTAAACTGTACTACAGTGTTGCATTTAATTATAGTTAAAAAAGTTCTAGTAAAATTTATAGGTAGTACCTCAATCTACAGATTTGATAGAACTAAGTTGCATATCCATTAATTACATTCCAATAATTTAAAATAAAGTAATTGAATTAAATCAGGCATTTTTTTAATTTCAGCATGCTTATGCATTAATTACTATATAAAATGTATGAAAACATCGATAAAATTAGCAATATTATGGGAAACTTAACAGCTTAACAAATTAACCGAATTTATTCATTAATGTCATTTAAATATGTTTAAAAAAGCATTAAACCGTCTCATGATGTTCTTGTGCGCTAAAAGAAAAGTTCAAGTTGTAAAAGGTTCAATGCTGTCTCCAAAAACAAAACGAAGAAACGTCTGTCGAATATAAAAACGGCGTGCGTTTTGGTTTTATCAGTCAGTGCAGTGTCAAATATCAAGCTATTCAAACCAAATAACCAAAAAACTCAATCATCATGAAATTCGTTATTGTATTCTCAGTTCTCCTCGTCTCAGCATTGGCTCGTCCAGCTGATGACTCAAAGAATGCTCAAATCCTTAGTTACGAAGTGAGTGCAATGTGATGCTTTTAAGAATACAAGCTATAAAATGCAGTTCTGTGAACTAGCTTGAAATTTCCCTGAAAATCCTTATAAAAACCACAAATAATTCTTTAAATTCCTAACTAATCCTCAATCTTATCCCAACAGAATGACAACATTGGATTAGACAGCTACAAATTCGGATATGAAACAAGTGACGGAACCAAGCGTCAAGAATCAGCTGTTGTTAACAACTTCGGATCAGATGCTGAAGAATTAGTTGTTAGAGGAACAATCTCATGGATCACACCAGAAGGAGAGACCATCACCCTCAATTATGTTGCTGACAAAGACGGTTACAGACCAGAAGGAGCTCACATTCCATCAAAGTAAACGTCGAATATGTAGTTGTTAAGTTTTAGATCAAAGAATGAAAATAAAAAGCTTTATGTAAATAAATTTATATAAAAGAAAGACTTTAAGAGATTCTATCACAATGATCCATTACTGAACCATACAATCATGCTCATATGAAATGCAATTCTTAGCACAACTTATAGGTAAATTAGGTAAATTGAATCACCCTACAAATTATGTGGAACTATGCTTGAACGGCCCAGCCTTATGAGCTAGAGGCACTGCGATTATTAATCTGCTGTCCCTCACCTAGGGATTTCAATCCCGCGATCTCGGACGTTTTTCCGGTCCCGCAATTCCGGGATTGGAGAAGCTTCAAACCCGGAATTACGGGATTGAGAATTCATTTCATATTAAAGCAAAAACTTCAAATTTAAGTCTTAAATTTTAAAAAAATCAAAAAATAACACGTTTAAAAATCATGTATTATGTCACTAAAAAACTGATCTAATAATTTCAGCCACAATTTTAGAAGTTGAATATTGAAACTTTCTTTAAAATTTCATATTAAATTGGTAATAATTGCTGAATCTAAACTAAATATTCATTTTAACGACTATTATAATTTGAAATTTTGGTAGTGATTGTGATCACATTTAATCCCGATTCCGAAAATCGTTCAAGATCGGGATTTTGAGAAATTTTTGGATTCGATGTAGTCTGCAATGTACCTAGTTACAATTCGTATATGTATGCAATATTTCATAAAAAAAGTCATCCAGGTACTAAATTACTTACTTACTTACTGGAACCATGCTCCGATGTGGAGCCTAAGTTTCTACAAAAGGCCTTCCATCTGACTCTGTTGCTGGCCTTATCACAAAGATTGTACAAATTCTCCGTCTTTGCAGCTTACTGACATTCTTTTAAAACCGTCCTACGCTATGTTGCTTTTGGAGTTCCAGGACGTCTTTTTCCTTGTGGATTCCATCCTAAGTCGTTAAACAAACTTGTTTTTCTTCCCCTGCGTTGACATTTTCTACTGTGTTGCGTTTTTGAAGTGTGTGACCTATCCAGCCGTACTTTCGCATGAAAGTCTCGCGATTAATGTCCTTCTGTCCAGCTCTTTTCAATAATACACTTTTTGATGGCCAGTCTTCTGGATTCCAATTCCACCAAATTCTGAGAATCCGTCTGTAACAGCTGTTGACAAACACTCTAAGTTTTTGCTGGACTTCTTTGGCAGATACTAAGTATATTCATGTTAACCTAGTATTGGAGACACATTATGTGCCAAATACTTAAAAACTGCATCTAACACCGGAACTGAGTTTCAAAAATTAGAAAAGGTCTGGGATTGAACCCACGATCTTTGGCACGTAAGGCCAACGCTCTACCATTTAGGTAGACTGATGCCATTTCACCGCTATATGGAACTAAGATGTAACTTCATTAATTTCATTCCAATACATCCAATTTAAAATAAAGTAATTGAATTGAATCAGACAATTTTAATTATGTTATATTATATATTTTCCTTAATTACCTGATATAAAATGTATGAAAACATCAATAAAATTAGCAAAAAAAAAGCATTAAAACGACTCATGATGTTCTTGTGCGCTAAAAGAAAAGTTCAATGCTGTCTCCAAAAACAAAACGAAGAAACGTCTGTCGAATATAAAAACGGCGTGCGTTTTGGTTTTATCAGTCAGTGCAGTGTCAAATATCAAGCTATTCAAACCAAATAACCAAAAAATTAAAAAAAACTCAAACATCATGAAATTCGTTATTGTATTCTCAGTTCTCCTCGTCTCAGCATTGGCTCGTCCAGCTGATGACTCAAAGAATGCTCAAATCCTTAGTTACGAAGTGAGTGCAATTTTATCAAAAATTGTGATTTAATGATGCAAATTTGTCAAAAATTGGAACTAGCTTAAAATTTTCAAAAAATCCTTAAAATCCTAACTTACATTCAATCTGCTTATTCCAACAGAATGACAATATTGGATTAGACAGCTACAAATTCGGATATGAAACAAGTGATGGAACCAAGCGTCAAGAATCAGCTGTTGTTAACAACTTCGGATCAGACGCTGAAGAATTAGTTGTTAGAGGAACAATCTCATGGATCACACCAGAAGGAGAGACCATCACCCTCAACTATGTTGCTGATAAGGACGGTTACAGACCAGAAGGAGCTCACATTCCATCAAAGTAAACGTCGAATACCTAATTGTTAAGTTTTAGATCAAAGAATGAAAATAAAAGCTTTATGTAAATAAATTTATATAAAAGAAAGACTTTAAGAGATTCTATCACAATGATCCATTACTGAACCATGCAATTGTGCTCATATGAAGTGCTATTCTTAGCATAACTTATAGGTAAATTAGGTTGAATCATCCTACAAATTATATGTTACTTGAAGGGCCCATTCTTAAGGGCTGGAGGCACTGCAACTATTAATCTGTTGTACCTCACCCTTTAGACACGCAGTTTTTAGTAGGATCCGAAATTCTGGACATTGCAAATACACGAATAAGTCATAAGACCCGATGTACTCTGCAATGTGCCTAGTTTCAATTCGTATATGAAAGATTTTGTAAAGAAAGTCATATTATTAATATATACTTGTTAACCTAGGATTGGAGACTCATTATGTGCTAAAGACTTAAAAACTGCACATAACAGCAGAACTGAGCTTCGTAACTAGAACGGTGGAATAGAAAAGGAGATTTGAAAATTAGACATGGCCTGGCCTGGGATTGAACACACGATCTTTGATACGTAAGGTCAACGCTCTACCATTTAGGCCACTGATGCCATTTCACCGCTATATGAAACTTAGATATAAAGTCATTAATTACATTCCAATACATTCAATTTAAAATAAAACTATTGAATTAAATTAAACATTTTTTTCAGCATTAATTACTTTATATAAAATGTATGAAAACATCAATAAAATCATCCATATTATGGAAAACTTATTAATTAACCGAATTTATTTATTAATGTCATTTTAAGATGTTTAATCGACTCATGATGTTCTGAAATGCTAATAGAAGAATTCAAGGTGCTTGAAATTACAATTTTAACTGGAACTCATCAAATGCTCGTGTCAAAAAATTATTAAATAAAATATACGAAGATATTATTCATAAAAAATCATTAAATGGTCTCATTTGAATTTGTATGCTTAATTCCAAGTAATTTCCTCTAGACATTCAATGTGAGAATCTTGCGTGCCTTGAAACATCTTTTATGACATTATCAACAGATTCATTTTTAGCAACAGCGTTTGCGACACTTAATTTGATGTAAAATTATGAGCATTTCTTCTTGTTTCTTGTTTCTGCTTTGCGTGCTTTGCCCAATCAAGAGAAACACTCAAAATATGTAAATGAATCATATCAATCTAATGGTATACGCTTTTTAAGAAAAAAAAAGTTGAAAACGAAATGTCTTGAGCAAGGTTCGGTCAGGTGATATATTTGAATGAATAACGGAATAATAAAATTTGAATTTTAATAAAATTTGGTAGTTTTTTTTTGGATCAACTTCAGTGACATGGATTACTCAGAGTGAAAATTTTTGGAAAATAAATTTTAATTAATTTAAAGTCAAAATAGCATTTATTACATAGAGCAAGTAATAGCATCTATACTAAGACAGTAATGGTAACAATTCATAGCCGATAAATTCCTCATTAAACCTCTGCAAATAGTTCATTGATTTATATACTCGTGCTATTGACTAAAACAATAATAAATTAGCTTACTATTCATCAACAACAATAGTCAATGAAATTAGAATAAACAGTAAGTATGTCTCATTGAGCATCAGCTAAAAATAATCTCAATAAGCTTACAAACAAAAGACAAGTCCAATAAGTATTTTCCATAGTTCACACTCTAAATGTCCAAGACATGCACAAATTCAATTCATTTTCTTCGTCCAATAACATCTTCTTCTTCGCCCGTGATTTTGTAAATTTAGTTCAAGCCAACAAAATTGACATTTTCATATGATTGTCAATGAGTCGTAAAAGGTTCAATGCTGTCTCCAAAAACAAAACGAAGAAACGTCTGTCGAATATAAAAACGGCGTGCGTTTTGGTTTTATCAGTCAGTGCAGTGTCAAATATCAAGCTATTCAAACCAAATAACCAAAAAATTAAAAAAACTCAATCATCATGAAATTCGTTATTGTATTCTCAGTTCTCCTCGTCTCAGCATTGGCTCGTCCAGCTGATGACTCAAAGAATGCTCAAATCCTTAGTTACGAAGTGAGTGCTATGTGATTCTTTTAAGAATTTTAAAGGATGCAAGCTATAAAATGCAGTTCTGTGAATTTATGATGCAATTTTATCAAAAAATTGGAACTAGCTTGAAATTTCCCAGAAAATCCTTAAAAAAATTCATTGAAAATTCCTTAAATTCCTTACTTACATTCAATCTGCTTATCCCAACAGAATGACAACATTGGATTAGACAGCTACAAATTCGGATTTGAAACAAGTGATGGAACCAAGCGTGAAGAATCAGCTGTTGTTAACAATTTCGGATCAGACACTGAAGAATTAGTTGTTAGAGGAACAATCTCATGGATCACACCAGAAGGAGAGACCATCACCCTCAACTATGTTGCTGACAAAGACGGTTACAGACCAGAAGGAGCTCACATTCCATCAAAGTAAACGTCGAATACCTAATTGTTAAGTTTTAGATCAAAGAATGAATATAAAAAGCTGTAAGCTTTATATAAAAAAATTAAATGATTTTTGTTTGATTTAATGCCATTAGTTTAAATTAAGTTTATGGTTTCATGACTATGGGCTGTATCGCACGGATGATGATGATGACTATTCATAACAGAAACAATCCATTGTTTGTGGTGTTAAGAAATTCCTTTCAAAAAGTTTATTCAATAATTGACGTACAATTTCGTGTGTATGTCAATAAAAAAAATTAAGGTGAATTTTGCTTGCTTTTTTTGATAAATTCGAAAGTATTTAAAGAAGAAGTGCCTTTAAAGGTTTTTTCCTTGAATTAAAAATTAAAAATTATTACACTATTGAGTTAAAAAGATTTGCAATCGTTAACATCTTGAATTATTTTTGGGGAGAAAGAAACCAGACACTCATTTTATATTTAATTGTCAGCAGATCAAGAAAAGACAATGTCATGAGAAGCTTAATTAGTAATAATGTAATAAATATTGCTGATGGTAAGGAAATACATATTTTCTTTTTCCAGAAGTCTGAAGTTTTTATCTTGATTTGATTGCTTGTTTTTAGGTGTGAGGCAATCTAGTGTTTTTGCAACAGTTGCAACAACGAGGTAACAACAGTTAGTGTCACTCAATTGATATACACGCAACAGTTACGGACTTTGTAAAGTTACTCTTCATACAACAGTTGCGACTAAACGATATAGATTTTTGTCTGTACAACAGTTGCATTCTTATTCTCTGCGCAACAGTTGCATGCTTATTCATCGCGAAACCACTGCATGATAGAAAGCAAATTCTCTGCACAACAGTTGCGCTTTATGATACAGTTATGTTTTTAAATCACAACTGTTGCATGCATACTATCCACGCAACAGTTGCATGCTTATTGTCTGCACAACAGTTGCACATTTGCAAACTTATTATTCTTACAACAGTTGCGCACTATATAAAAAATTGTTCCTTGTGCAACAGTTGCTTGTCACATTAAAATTCCATTCCTTAAGCACCAAATTACAAAAATTCCTTTTTAAATTTTATCTCATCTCTCCATGAGATGGAAGTAACAACAATAACATTTATGGATATTTTTAATAGATACTTTTTTAGTCTACACTTCATGAGTTTAATGATTCGAGCAAATTAGTCTCGTGCAATTTAGTTGAAAGGCACCTACGAGCATCACGTCATTCACTTGTTAATTCCCTTTCATTTAATTGAGATTTAAGCTTCATTTACAGCCTCATCCTTTTCATTATGGTATTTATGTATGTAAATTAACTCATAATCAGCAACTGATGCCTTGACTTCTTTTTAAAGGATAATTGGACTCAGTCGGAGCAAAATCTGCTGTGATTTATAATAAAATCATATACAATGATGTTGAAAAGTAATGAATTGGCTATTTTGGCACATTATTAATTCCACAATTCCCGTTGATGATTTGTGCATAATGACTTATTTCCATTCTCTTCATTCTTTCATTCCTGGCCATTCATGAAGCATGAGTGAAATTTTTCATACTTTTTAACTGTTTAATCTGAATGTGATTTAATTTAGAATTTTTATTGGCGATTTGCATGCAAATTTTTAGTTTTGAGACCTACACATGTCAATTACTTGAGTGTTAAGTGACTTGTGACACAAAAATCTAGTTCTTACCCGAGCGACACAACGCGACAAAAATCATTTTTCGCTGTGTCAAACTCAGCCGTCACGGCGACGTCAGCGCAACATCACGTCTCACCGTTAATACGGCCACGTGGCGGCGCCTTAGTAAATGGCTTGTGCTGCTCGGGGTAATTAAGTAGAATGCATTGAATTGTTAATGTGCCAAGTTTTAAAGTAGAGATTACATTATCTGAAATGGATCTAGATACAATTAACACTTGAATCTACATAATTAAGATAAGCAAGCAGTTGATCTTGATAAAGCAAAAAATTGGAAATCCTGTAGTAATTTCAGATTATTTAATTAAAAACTGAAGTACACAATTTAAGATCAGATTGTTATCCAGAACAGACAGGTTGACATAATGTCTGATTAATAACATTAGGCTAATGACATTTTCTCCGGAACGTTCCTTAAAACTTGTTAATAATCTACCGTAGGTCAAGTAATTAACTAGACACAGGGGGAAGATTACTTGGCGTGAAAATTATACGCCATTTCCCGCCAGCAGTGTGAAATTTCACGCCGATGGCGTGAAATGGCGTGAAATGTCGTGAAATGGCGTGAAATGGCGTGAAATGGCGTGAAATTTCACGACACAGTTTATTCTGGAAATGACTTTGACCTTACTGGATCTTGTTATTTGATCGGGAAAGTAACTTTGACCTTACTGGATCTTGATTTTAGTTCGTGGAAGTGACTTTAACCTTACTGGATCTTGATTTTAGTTCGTGGAAGTGACTTTTACCTTACTGGATTTTGATTTTAGTTCGTGGAAGTGACTTTTACCTTACTGGATCTTGATTTTAGTTCGTGGAAGTGACTTTAACCTTACTGGATCTTGATTTTAGTTCGTGGAAGTGACTTTTACCTTACTGGATCTTGATTTTAGTTCGTGGAAGTGACTTTAACCTTACTGGATCTTGATTTTAGTTCGTGGAAGTGACTTTAACCTTACTGGATCTTGATTTTAGTTCGTGGAAGTGACTTTTACCTTACTGGATCTTGATTTTAGTTCGTGGAAGTGACTTTTACCTTACTGGATCTTGTTATTTGATAGGGAAAGTAGCTTTGACCTTGCTGGATCTTAATTTTGCTTCGTGGAAGTGACTTTTACCTTACTGGATCTTGATTTTAGTTCGTATAAGTGACTAAAAACAAGATCCAGTAAGTCCAAAGTCATTTATACAAACAAAAACCGAGATCCAGTAAGTCCAAAGTCATTTATACAAACAAAAACCGAGATCCAGTAAGTCCAAAGTCATTTATACAAACAAAAACCGAGATCCAGTAAGATCAAAGTCACTTCCACGAACTAAAAACAAGATCCAGTGCGGTCAAAGACACTTTGCCAACATTAAAGCAAGATCCAGAAAGATTCAAGTCATTTCCAAGGAACCATCATAAAAAATAACAAAATCGTTGGGACAAAAAAGTTAAAAATATGTTTTAATCACTAAAGTATACAAATATTTAGCCGCCGACATTAGTGACTTGGATCTCTGACCTCTAAGAAAACCGAATTTCAGATCGGTTCTCTTACTTAGGGTGAAAATCAACTTAAAAACCAATTTAAAGATGAAAAACCATTGGAAAAGTCGATTTTAAAAATAAAAAAAATTGGTGTGAAATTTCACGACGCTGGCGTGAAATGGAGTGAAAGTGGCGTGAAACGGCGTGAAATGGTGTGAAATGGCGTGAAATTTCACGCCACGGACGTGAAATTTTTGGCGTATACGTTTCACGCCGAGTAATCTTCCCCCTGACTAGACATTATGTCAAGTTATCCACTCGGGTATAATTCATAAAATCAATGTCCCGCATCCACAAAGTTTCACTCGATCCATCTTGACAATGAGTTGAAAAAATCTGAAGATCACAACAAACAGTCCAATGCATCTCATTAAAATAATGTAAAGCAGCATAAATAGTAAAATTTATGTCTTTCTTCACCTTTTTTTCTGAATATGTACAGCTTGATAAGCATCTGCGAATATTTCATTTCATTTCATTTTGAGTTAAAAAATGAAGATTTTTTTTAATGACACATTCTTGTCAAGTCTCTCACTTCCCTCATGACATAAATTTAACTGATATTTTATTGTGCTTCTCACCTTGTGGATGTTTGTGGATCAGGAAATTTTTTATATTGTTGATTATTTTTGATTGCATTATTGATGAGAATGGATGCTTTGGTCAGCATTGTCATTCGTTTATGGCATTTATTATTGAGGATTAAGGATCTATGTATAACAATAGTGTCTAGCCTTGTTATTCATTCTTCAGATGTGATCCAATACAATAAGAAGAGCTGGACAAAATATAGTGAAATAAGGTTTAAATGTGCTTTATGTCAAGCTCCGTAACAACGCATGTTAGCTCAGTGTTAGCAGTATGTGAACATAAACCGTAGGATGTGGGTTCGAGTCCCTCTCGGATTGTTTGTGGGAATTTGTACTTTTATTCCCAAGAACCTTAGAAGGAGTAAGGTTTCCAAACACAATCATCTCCAACCTGTGTGCTGTGGGAGTTCCTACCAGATTCCCCACATCCACCATTTACACTTAATACTCTTCTCAATTTCCAGACTCTCATGACTTTAAATCATTCATCTTTTAGATATCAATTTACAATCGATTATAAAATAGCTTGAGGAAATGAACAAGCCATACTCAGCTAAATTCCATAAATATTTTGAATGCTAATTTATGGCTAACTGTCTGGGGTTAAAGTTCTCCAATTTTTCATGCTAGACACGAAAAAAATTATGCTTAAAGTCGTGACTTAAAGATGATGTATTTAAGTCAAATCTGTACATTTGTTAGCTTCTGCAAAAGCTGAATTTCTGCATGGCAAGTTCATAATTCTTTTGGTAAACAAATAAAGGCTTAGATTCCCATGAGCTGAATGATTACTGATTTTGTTACGAGCATGCTGAATTGGTGCATCATTATAATGCCTCCTACTGCTCATCACCCTCAAATACATGTCTTTTTTTGTGATTTACATCATTCGCAATGAAAAACGAAGCAAAAGAGAAAGGTTATCAGAGGTTAGGGACAACCTCATTATTCACCAAGTAACCTACATGTATGCTATAACCCTCACATCACACATGAAAATTTTTTTTTATTTTAATTGCACATCAATTTTTATTATTTCGGAATATCCATAAAAAATAATAATAATTTTTTTGTGTCTACGTCCATGCTGCTCGAGAGCTTGTGCTAAAATAATGCAAAAAAAAAAAAAATTATTCAATAAAGCCATAAAAAAAATTCAAAGAGGTGTATCAACTTAGAAGAATGCGACATTTAAAAGGCACGCAATAAAGAGAGTGCAAAAATCATCTTTTGTTGCTTGGAATGCAGGGTCTTAGTCGGGGACGGAGGTGTATCAGGGTGAGGTTCGATGAAATTGATGATATTGATCAGGGATGGGCAACCTGTGTGCCGTGGCACCATGGTGTACCGCTAAATAGTCATGGAAATGCGATGAACTTCATGCTGTGTGGGTTTCGATCGTTTTAAGTTATTAATGGACCCTACAGAGACAGTTGGCTCTTTCCGAGCAGCACGATGTAAATTGTCACTAGAACATTGCTAAATATTGATGCCAAGACATGAATGTGCTCTGACGGCACCTTAAAGGCTGTTTTTGACTAGCGTTTATGCCGAAATATGAAATTTGGAGCAGCATGTCGTTGCATGCAACTGACATGTGCCATACTAAACTTAATAGCGACCGCTCTCTTCTTCGAGTCATGAATATCCCGAAAGAGCACAGACATAAACATCAAAAAATGTAATAAAGCAGTCAAATTGTATTTCATAATTGTATGCGCCATCCATCCATCGTTCATCAGCTTCCAACTTTTACATGATCATGTTTTTTATTTTTTTATTTTTATTATTATTTACATCAAAAATATGAGATGTATTAAAATATATATGCATGTACAGATACTCACTATTTTTTGACCATCTTCGTCACTCATTTACATGCATAGTTGTTGTTTATTATTATTGTAGTGTACTGAACAAATGGCATGTCTGAGTGTCTCTGACGTGAGCTTTTTTTATATATTTTATACAATTTCATACTTACTTCTTCTAGGTGACTATACATTTTATGAAATTGAGTAAGAGAAGAGATTGTTGTTGTTGGAAATTCATTGAACGTTTAATGCCAGTGTGTAAATGCGTTCAGATTCTCTACTTATTTCTCTCCTTGCTGCTTTTAATATAAATAAGCGTATCTTTCGGATAGACTTCATTAGTACAATTTGAAACATTCAGTAAAGTAAACATCTCATCCTTAAGTTCACTTACTAAATAAATAAATTATCAAAATGAAATTCTTCGCTGTATTTGCTTGTGTTATTGCCGCATGCTTAGCTGCTCCATTGGACGATAGCAAAAATGCACAAATCTTGAGATACGAAGTAAATATTATTGGATTAAGTTGAATTGTTGGCTGTGAATTTGTGAATAAAATGTGAAAATTTTGGATGCATTTTAGTGCCAAAATTCAAGTGAAAATTGACAAAAGTGACCAAAAAATATGAAAAAGTCATTAGTGAACCTGACTGAAATCAGAACTTATCAATAGAAACTTGAAAAAGTGCTTAAATCACAAATTGCAACAAAATTTAAAAATTCTAACCTAAAAAAAATTCTAACCTCAAAATTTCCTCTCACCTCCATCCAGAACGACAACACCGGTCTCGGAAACTACAACTTCGCCTACGAAACCAGCGACGGAACAGCCAGACAAGAAACAGCTGAACTTAAGAATGTAGGAACAGAAAATGAAGCCCTCGTCGTCCGTGGAACAATCAGATGGGTTGCCCCAGACGGTCAAGAATTTGTCTTGAACTACATTGCTGACGAAAATGGATTCCAACCAGAAGGAAACCATTTGCCACGAGTCTAAATAATTGTATTAAATTAAAAATTATTTCCTACGCCATAAAACTCCTCTCATCTTGCCATGACTATATATTTTTTTGTAAAAAATTTATTTCCTTCCATTTCCCAAAAAATTCTAAATTCTATCCTACAAAAATTCCCATACCATGAATGTGTATAGAGACAGAAGAGATTGTAAAAAATAAAAATTTCTGATAAATTTAATCCACAAATTGATTTAATAGCTTAATTCCACTTTTCAGGCATGAAGAAGCATCAACATGCACGATTAGAAGACCTTAACATTTAATGTGATAAATTACTTGCTGGAATTTACAAAATGACCTACAAATGTCTTGTAATAATCATAAAATATTAAATTTCACAGCTAATTCCTCCACAAAACTTGCACATCATTGATGACTTTCGATTTCATTCTGCATGAAAAAAAAGCTCTCCTTGTGCTGTGCAAAACTGTATAATGTGTAGAATCGCAAGTTGAGGGGCGTTCATGAATGACGTCTTTTATTAAAGGTTGAGGAGTGTTTTAAGCATTAAATAGCATCAGAAGGGTCGACGAAATTTGGGACAAGAGGAGAATGGGGAGTGGGGTAGAAGGGGGGAGGGGATCGACAGCCAAACCACACCCAGCCCCTTTCCTTTGGATACCCCCTCAGTAGCATCTCAAACAAAATATAAATTTTTTTGAATATTGAATATTCCTAACAATTATTGACGTCACTTACGAACGACCCCATTCAGCTTCTTCTTCTTCTTCTTATTTTTCAATCCTCTCTTTTGAACCATCATTCATGTTCATTTATTATTTTATTATTTTTTTGAGTATATACATCGCAGGGTACATGATAAATTGGTGAAACATATTGCATAATTATTAAGATACTGTTAGACATAAAAAATATGAAAATTGAAAGAGATGATTGACCTTCAAATGATGATTATTATTTTGAGCACTTATGGTTCATTATCAGTAACCGCCTTTCAATATACTAATCATGTAATTTCTATCATAAATAACTTATTTTTATAATTATTGACCTTCTGTAATAAATTGATTATGATTTTTTTGTTGGATATACGATTATGACAGCATGTGTTTGATACATAAATCACAAAAGGAGAGATGTTGAATTAATTTCAAGATTGTCCGTTGGTGTTTGACAGAAGGCAAAGCTTATATTGTTTAAAATTGATGCTTTTATTTGGATGACTTTGGATTGTAGATTGATACAGGTTTATAGATTTGAGGGACAAATGACTGTAGATGTGAATTTTGGTTTGATTTGTTGGATCTATTTTAAGTTTCTAATGGATATGTGCTATGGTCTAATACAATTATAAGAATTGTGTGATGAGCACTGGATAGAGGATGGAAGACTTAAGTTTGCTTTGTGCCACGTTTCCTAATAGCCTTCGGTAACTCAGTGATAGGAGCATTCGATCAGAAATTGTTGAACGTGTGTTCGATTCCCACTCGGGCTGTGTTGTCTCAAATCTTGTTTTAATGCCACTCCGAGTGACAGAAAAGAGTCGCATCAATATGCAATGGAATTCACATGCAAAAATAATGGTCTCCAAATCCTGTGTGTCATCCAAATAGCTGCTAAATGATGCATTGTGTCATCTAAGTTGCCTGGACTTGTATCGGTCGACATCCTAAATTTACAAAGAATCTAATAAAGCCAAAACTCGATCTGTATCGAGTCTCGTCGAGTCAAACCGACTTCTGATGGAAATAGAGTGGAAATAGAGTGCTTAGCAGCCTGAGTGTCTTGGATCAAACACAATCCGTGGCTCCACTAACTAAGCGTGTCGTCAACATAAAAGGTTGTCAACCACTGGAATACGTCATCAGACAGATATGAAAAACATTTAAAAAATTCCTAATTAATCAATTTACGTCAGACGAAAAATGCAGACCATTTAATTCATAGAAATATAAAATTTACCAAAACATCAATAAGTGAGTCATCAAATCCATATGACAACTTATCGGTCTGTTATCATATTAGCAGGTGATAAAATGCCCTTATCTGTACAATTTTATAGAGGAACTTTTTAATACATGTACTTTAGTTCTCTGGAAATTGTCGGGCAAGTGAAATGTCTTTCGCGAAATTGAGAATTCTTCTATGGAAGAACTGGATCCTACAAAAGAGACGTCCAATTTCGGGAATCCTGCAGATCGTGTTTCCAATTATAATTGTCGTAATTACAGCATGGGCTAAAAGTTTGCTACAAAGCAGTTACAACTTTTATGACAATCGATTTGAAGGAGAATTTGATTTGTCAAATTTTTCGTACTGTAACCGAACCTTTACAACTGTATTTTACTTTCCACAAGCTGAGGCATACGACAACTTGCTACAAAATGCCTTTAGCGATCAGCAAGTTGAGATCAGAGGATTCGACGATAGATCAGTAATGGATAGAGAATTTTGGCAAATCGAACAGCAATTTGGAGCCGCTTCCATTCAATTTACAAGTGACATACAGGTACGTCTAGCAGTTCCATTATCGAAAATTTCGCCATTCATAAATTGATAAGAGCATTTATCAGAAATTGCTTTGATAAGAATTTAAACAGGCTGTTATTGGCTATTAGATAATATTGCATGATTCATAGTCGCGAGGTACTTTCACCATATCATTAATGTCGAGTATTGATATCACTTAAATTGCTTTATTGGTTTGCTAATTTCCCTCAAAATCCATTCATTAATTTATGACATTTGATAGCAATTACATTTGTGCATTTAAAATTTTAACGGTTAAAAAAAATTCAAAATTTTAACGGTCAAAAAATATTTAAAATTCAAATAATGTTTTAACGGCTTTTTTCAGGTGTCAACAGAGCTTCCAAAAACTTTGGTTCATCTAATCATGACGAATAATTTTTATGATTTAATATGCAGAGCTATTATCCAAAATGCACTTGAGAGAAGCTTCATAGACATCATATCAAATTCAAATAACAACCTTAAAGGAACTACAATGAGGACATTCCCATATGACAATCAAGTTGCACAAATATTCACAGGTGTTATGTTGACCGTACTTCCGATATTATTAGTTCTCAGTATGTTTTCAATGGTCGCAACTGTTGTTAAAGCTATCGCATCGGAACGTCAAAGTAAGATGAAGGAACTGATGAAAATAATGGGATTGTCGAGTGTCCTACATTGGCTGTCGTGGTTCATCAAGTGCCTTATAATGACTACAATCACTTATACTGTTATAACTGTCTTCTTGTGCATCCCCATCTTTGGAGATACTGCAATATTCAGCCTTAGTAATTTCTTCATCATTTGGCTGTTCCTGTTCCTTTATTGCATCAGTGTCATCACTTTCTGCTTCCTGGTCAGCACATTCTTCAGTAAAGCATCATCAGCAGCTAATGTTGGTGTCATGCTGTTCTTCACAACATTCGTTCCTTACTATGTCTACAGTGCTAATTTTGAGGACATGAATTATGCTGTCAAGTGGTTCTTCTTACTTCCAGTCAATACGGCATTCGGTCAAGGAATATCCATGGGCTTTAGCATGGAATTAAATCAACGAGGAATTGACTTTTCGAACTTATTTTCACATTATGAAGGATTTAACTTCTCACTCGGTGAAGTTATGATTGCCTTGATCTTATCAGCTATAATTCACATTTTATTGACATTTTATATCGAGAAGGTATTCCCCGGTGACGTTGGTATTCCACAACCATGGCATTTCCCAATAACAAATCTTATCAAAATGATAAGTAATTCAAGTGATAAGAGTACAGCACATGATGTAAATAAAAATGATAACAATTCAATCACACACGGTGATTTTGAGGAAGAACCAAAACATTTGACTGCCAAGGTGAGGATTGTTAACATGACAAGGAAGTTTGGTAAATTTACAGCTGTCAATAATTTGAGTTTGAACATCTATGAAGACCAGATAACAGTTTTATTGGGTCATAATGGAGGAGGTAATTACTGATTATGTCTGTGACTAATTACTGATTCTTAATATCTTGTTCCTTTATTGCAGGAAAGACAACAACAATGAATGTGCTAACTGGAATGATTCCACCGACAAGTGGAACTGCATACATCAATGACTTTGACATCCGTACAGATATCGTACAAGCTAGGAAGTCACTTGGAATATGTCCACAACATAACATTCTCTTTAACGACTTGACAGTCAGTGAGCACATCACATTCTTCTGTAGATTAAAGGGAATGGAAAATGACCAGGAGATTAATTTTGAGATCCAAAGATATCTCGAGCAGATGGGCTTTATGGACAAGAAGGATGAATTGAGTAAAACCTTATCTGGTGGACAAAAGAGGAAGTTGTCAATTGCCAATGCTTTATGTGGAAATTCAAATTTTGTCGTTCTGGATGAACCAACAAGTGGATTGGATGTACATGCACGAAGAAGTCTTTGGGATTTATTGATTGCCGAAAAAAAGAATCGAACAATTCTCTTGACAACTCATTATATGGATGAAGCGGAAGTACTTGGTGACAGAATAGCAATTATGAGTGATGGAGTCTTAAAGACTGTCGGAACTTCATTCTTCTTAAAGAAGAAGTTCGGTTCCGGATATCGTTTGATTGTTGTGAAAGCACCGGAATGTGATTCTTCGAAGATTTTGGAAGTATTAAGTCGTTATGCACCGGATGTGACAATTGAGTCGGAAGAACAATTGGAAACAATATTCGTACTTAATGATGAGTATGTTGACAAATTTGAAAGCATATTCAGGCACTTGGAAGAAAATGCAAATAAACTTGGAATTCAAAGTCTTGGCTGCTCTCTAGCTACACTTGAGGAAGTGTTCCTTAAAGTCGGCGATCATGATCATGCAGAACCACATTCAAATCATGAAACTACAATTAAATTCAGTAACATACTGTCATTTAAGTCAGTATCCACAGCCACACTTATGATCAACCAAATGTACGGGATGTTCCTGAAGAAAATCCATTTCACACGCCGTTACTACGTGCCATTAATTGTCTTTACAATTTTATCAGCCTGGTTCTTGTTTGTCTTTCTTGCTGCACCTATGGGACCATCTGGTGCCTTTGATGTCTTTGGAGAATATTCAGGTCTAGTCCAAACCAGTACTCCAGATGCCAAAGTTGTTGGAATTTATACAAGACTCTTCAATGGCTCATTAGTTGAGGTCATTGACCGAGACATTCGTGACTACATATTTGGAAATTTCCTCAATAGAAACCAAAGATATCAAGTTGGTGCTACATTTGCTGAAGCTAGAGATTCTATCTGGTATAATTATCATTCAATCAGAGGGGATTTAATGCCTACAGCTTTAAATCATTATCATCGTGCAGTGCTGATTGAGTCAGTTGGAGATGAATACGACATAAGAACTGAGTATAATCCATTCGGTTGGAATTTCCAGCCAGATCCGGATGCAAGAAATCAATTTGATGACATTATGGTTTATGTTCTGTTCTTCCTTATGCTTATGTACTGGCCGTCACTTCATATTACTCTAAAAATCAAGGAACGAGTGTCAAGCTCAAAACTTCTTCAATTCATCAGCGGTGTCAACAGATTCTTATTCACATTCGTGTCATTTTTGATTGACGTCATTTTGTCACTCATCATCTTATTCATTATTTTGGGTATTGTCGTTGCTACAAACCGACCTGGATTTAACACAACTGAAGATATGGCTGTTCATCTTGTAGCATTTACATTCTACGTCATCAATGTTGTTCCATTCTTTTATGTTATGTCATTTTGGTTTAAGAAGCACTCGACTGGTGAAACTATTGCTTCATTGTTTCCAGTGGCATGTAAGTTGTTCCTTAATGCTGCTTAATAATGTTAATGATCTCATTATTTTTGACAGTTGCTATACTCTACATGGGCTATTCAATTTTAAATCAATTGCAATTAAAAAATATCGATAAAGAAATCACAGAAGGCATCGCTTCCGTCATTTTCTGGATTGGAATATTCTTCGGACCGTTCTCAATGATCAATATCTTTGTGAAGTTACAAGCTATTATGTATAATGATGAAGGTGAAATTTGGAGCTTTGGAAATCGTGGAATGGGAATTAATCTAGTCATGATGGCTGTTGGAGGTGCCTTATTCATGACGATTGTTCTGCTTAAGGATTACTTTGTATTCAGATGGATGCGATACAAATTGTCAAACAGAAATCCACAATTGCCACCAATTTCATCATCTGATGACGATGTTATAGCTGAAATTGACAGAGTCCGTAATAAGTCAGCTACTCAGATAATTGACAGTAATCTTGTCCTTAGAGGATTGACGAAACTTTATGGAAAGCATCTTGCTGTTAACCAATTGCATGTCGGCGTCGAACCAGCTGAATGTTTCGGTCTATTAGGAGTTAATGGAGCTGGTAATTAACATGACTTAAGGATGTCCATTGTCACTTTAATTAAATTTTACATTTTACAGGCAAAACGAGTGTCTTTAAGATGTTAACAGGTGACGAAATGATATCATCTGGAAATGCTTGGATACAAGGCTATAGCTTAATAAGTGAAATTTCAAAAGTCTATGAGAAGATCGGTTACTGTCCCCAATATGATGCACTTTTGAGTGAGTTGACTGGACGGGAAACAATCAAGATTTTTGCTCTATTTAGAGGAGTTCCACGTGATGAGATTGATGACCTAACTGAAGCATTTGCTAGTGAGTTAGACTTTACAAAGTATTTGGACATAACTGTTTCAGCTTACAGCGGTGGAAATATGAGAAAGTTGTCAACATGCTTATCATTGTTGGGTAATTTATCGTTGGTGTTCCTTGATGAGGTAAGTGCTGTTCAGCTATGATTTCATTAAATGTTAATCCTTGAATATTTTCCATAGTGCTCAAGCGGAATAGATGCACGTGCAAAGAGACAACTATGGAATGTCATTAAAAAAGCAAGAAATGCAGGAAAAGCAATAGTCATATCCTCACACAGCATGCAAGAATGTGAAAGTCTATGTACAAGACTAGCTATTATGGTTGATGGTGAATTCCAATGCATCGGTTCCATCCAACATATTAAAAATAAATTTTCAAAAGGATTCATCCTTAAGATCATGATGGCTAATCGTGATGATGAAAATCAGTTTGCAGCTATTCAGCATCGAGTTGTCTCATCATTCCCGGAAGCAAAATTAACGGAAAGATTCATGGGCTTATTGACATTCCACATTGACGTTCCAGAGTTGAAATGGTCCGAAGTATTTGGTGAATTATCAAAAATGAAAGTAGAATTGGGAATTAATGACTATACATTAACGCAGTCGTCACTTGAATCTGTATTCCTACTATTTAGTCAGCAAGGAAAAAGAAAAGTTGAATGAAAAAAAAATGTTTAAAAATAGAATCAAGCAAAATGTGATGCATGATGAAAATAAACAATCTTGTTTTACACTTTATCTATGTCCATAGCCATTCCAATCTTCCACAAATTTAATTTCCAGATAATAGAAAGCGTGGTAGAATAATTCTTACCCTTGAATAGAAGCACGTTTTCATTGTGCAATACACAATATTGGAAAGTATATCCAATGTGAGAATTGCGAGGGGTGACTGTTCATACACACAATCTTCTTTCCATTCGATAAAAATACATACACATAAAATACGTTGAGTGTAGGAAAAATTTGTAAATATTCCATTCAGTGAGTAAGTAGGAGCTAATAAAAGCGCTAGGAAATCTTTTTTTAAAAATATTTTTATTTTAATTTTTTAAGACATAAAATAAAGACGATATTTAGCTATTATCTCAATACTCTCAATTTAGAATTATTAAAGTGAAAAAAGTTAAGTGTTAAACTATCGCTTAAATAGGAGCTAACAAATTTGATAAAAAAGTAAATGTCTTATAAATATTGAACGGACATGTTGGCTGAATTTTGAGGGAAGGAAGAGAAAAATTTTTTTTTCCACTTGACGCCATCGTTTTTTCAACTTAAAATTGAGTTTAGTGTCTTTTTAGGATTAACTTGATGTTAGTTTAGTGCCGCATACTTAAGACTTATGCTGTATAATATCATAAAAAGACATCAATTTACCTTCCATTAAGGAACAATATTTATTATCAAATAATTTTTCCATCATATCCAACATCAATCAAATAACTTTTCATATGACTGAATCATCACATTGAGATGAGTCAAGTGCCTGATGAAATGCTATATATTCTAAAAATAGTGAAATAATTCAATGAACATTAAGGCATCATATTTCTCAATATTCCATATTATAAGGGAAAAAAATCAATATTTTTACGTCTACCAAATAATTCCAGTAGTTGTGCCTTTACACACATCTACAATCATCTCACTGATTATTGAAGGAAAATGTACATGTACATGTAGTGGTGCAGCACATGTGATTTCACGGCTCTCTGTAGTAAACTTCTGTCTTTCTCCCTCCTCGATAAACTTTTTTTTTTTTATTCTTGTTCCTTCTTTTCTTCTCTCCTTTGCGACCGTGTGATTCATTCAGGAATTAAAAGGAAGCAATTTAGTCATTTACAAGTCACAGTTTACTCATTAATTATGCTGCCGTTGCGAAAAAAATACATACTTTTTAAATCAATATTTCAAGTTTTTTTTTACATCCTCTCGCTTCCCTCAGTCGACAATAAATTCATGTCTAACTTTGATCATCATTAATCGAACAATATCAATATGTAATTCATCAAAATTTACTTTTTTTTCTTCTACATTTCTGGCGGTTGCTGCTTAAAGGACTATGAATTAGTTAATGATATAATTCTGCTGAAGACATTTGTATTGTATTAGAAAATGGTTATGGCTTCTACCGAGGAACAGGATAGAAGAATTGTTTTAGAATTTTGCCATCTGCTGGAGAAATCAAAACAGCTATTTAACGGCTTACGAGACCTGCCACAATATGGTAAGACAATCTATCTTCCTTCTTTTGTGCATTTATGCAGAAAATCACGATAATTTTCAACTTCCATTTCTTTGCTCTTTTGTAGGTCACAGGCAGTGGCAAGCTTATTTTGGTCGAACTTTTGATGTGTACACAAAGCTGTGGAAATTTCAACAGCAACATCGGCTAGTACTTGATTCAAAATATGGTTTAAAGCGATGGCAGATAGGAGAAATTGCTAGTAAAATTGGACAATTGTATTATCACTATTAGTAAGTAGTCAGGTGTTTGAAAGGTGCAGTGATGAGGGTTTGAGGATTACTGGCTGTTTGAACTGTTTTTGGAGTTATGCCATGGGAGTCGTGTCTTGAATTGATGATATCGAATTTGAGGTTCAGTACCGAGTTGTTAGAATTCTAATTCTATGTACGACTACTGTGATTTGATACTTCTTTAGAAGTGGATATGCTAGTCCATAATAGAAAACTGTCTTCTCGGGATGTTGTGCTTCGCTGCTTCATGAATATGCTGACTAGTCAAAACCAGAAAGTACCTCAGAGTATGAATGTTAGTCATATGCATTCGATTGCTCGGCCATTCCACAGCCACGGGTTCGATTCCTACTAATTCAATCTAATTTCATCATATGAGATCTATCACATGTACATTAATTCAAGTGTTCCTCATGGTGGTTTACCATGAGTCATAAGAATTATTGAGACAATTTACATGATGACTAAGACACATCATTTCAAGTACCAAACCGATTGCATGATTAAAACATGTTAACAGCCTCAAAACCCATCACTAAATCCTAAGTAACCACAAAAATACTAATCAATTTGCATTTACAGTTTACGTACAAGCGAAACAAATTATTTGAATGAAGCATATTCATTTTATGCTGCAATACGCGGACGTGCTTATTATTCACGTGCTTGTAAAGAAGATCGGCCAGATTTAATGGTCAAAAAGCTGAGATATTATGCTAGATTTATCGTTGTATGTTTATTATTAAAGAAAATGAAACTTGTGAGAGAGCTTGTCATTGAATTGGAACGACAAATACAGGAGTATACTCAAACGTGAGTATTTTTTACAGGATATGATTAACATCAACATTTCATAATTTTTTTTATATATTTTTTCTCTTCTAGCTATGAACCTGAAGATGCTTTAGAGTGGGCACTAGTGTTAGATGAAATAAAAGGATTCATTAAAGCTGATGCAGCTGTGTCGGTGCTTCATGCTGAAAATGCAAATCCTATTGTACTCTCACACAGGTATGTAATGGATGTGTGGCATCTATACTCCAGCCATACAATGCTCTCATATTGTCTCTTTTGTGAGTGTTGTTGTTTGTTGTTTTTGTTTTTACAATTCCTCTTTGTCATCATTTTTTATGATTTTTGTTCTATCCTCTTCTTTCTACTCATTCATTTTGAGTTTTTCACATTTTTTCTGATGATTTTTGTTGTCTCGTACCTCCTTACTTATGAGTTTTGATAAAAAAAAGTGAATTCAAAAAGAATTTTTTTCTTTTTTTGTTTTTGTGACTCTTTTTTTATGCTAAATGCTGCAAAAGTATATATTTGAATATGATAAAGAATTGATATGTGTATTATGTTTTATGAATTTCCATCTTTTAGAGTAGAGATCTATCAAAGTTATTTTCATTATTCCTTTTTTTGTATTGAACAACAAAACAAACTAATCTACAAAATATTATGATTTGTAGGCCCGTGTTTTCAATTATTATTTCTTCCTTTCTTTCTTCCAATACCTCAAAAAAAACAATGCCTTCCTCTAAAATACTCAAAAATAAACTTGTGTATTTTCCAATTGTTTATCGATTTGTCTCTCCTCCTTGTCTTCATTTTAATCTATCTATCGGCAGTGGTGGACAACCTTTTATTATTCACGGCACACCTAAGTGACAAGCTTCGACCGAAACCGCACACGATATGACATTTTCCTACATTATTTAGCGGCACACTTGTGTACCGCGTCACACAGGTTGACCACCACTGACTCAGTCGACTGATAATATGAATACATACCACACAATTCGATTTGAGATTTTAAGAGATATCCGAAGAGAAGAAGATGATTGAAATTGATAAATTATTAAATTTGACTCAATTGTCCCTCAACGCACCAAAATTTTTTGATAGGGCCTATATCTCTATATCTAAAAAATGCTCTCATTTGTTTATCATGTGTGCATCCATTAACTTTTTTTCTTTATATATATCTACTTGAGTACGAATGATGCTAATGTTGTCTTATTATTTGAATTCAATCGGCCTTTCCGTGTGACACAATAATGGTGATACAGTGCCATATGGTGATAAAAATTTAGTATGATGACATATTTTGTGACTGTGTGAAGAAAACTGAAACTTTTTTTTCTTCCTTTTTTGTGGAAGTATCAAGCATACGGGTCTACTCGGATTATGTATTCTGGAAAGTGCTAGTGCTACTTTTTAAAATAAAGGAGAATGGTGCCAATGTGAAGTCGTGATGACTTATGAGCACTGTTGGAAGTTCGAACAAATAGTGAATAACAAAAGTGGGTAAATTGATCCAAAATCGGGCACCAGAACAGCGTGACTCTGCGCCGTGTTGTCAAATTTACAGAATCTGTAGCTCTTAGCCAAAGTCACACCCTCGTGTTGGTTTTTGACTAGCTTCAGTCTTCTCTAGCTGAGGATATATTCGGTCTAGAGGTAGAGACTACAATTAGACCTAAGATATTAGTTTCAAACTGTACTCTAGTCTATATGACTTCAATTTGGGTATAAATGGCTTCAAAATAAATTTTTAACAGTTTAGTAGCTGAAGATTATTACTCAAACCTAGTTAACATCAACAGTCACACAATATAGAGTCATCTAAGATCAAATACTATAAATCTAGTCAATATCCATTAGTGACGTAGCTAGGATGTGGTTCAGAGCAATGTCTTATATAAAGACTAAGCATTCCCAGCGACTTGATTAAGTCAAACTCTGAAGAACGAGACAATCCTGCGATATCTCGATTTCCCTGCAGTCTTGTGAATCCTAAGGGTAAACCTCTAGAAATTGAGGAACCAATCAATTCATCTTAATTAAGTAGTTACTAAGTCACTACAAATTTTATCAAAATCCACATTTTAACATCCTTGATGTACCCCCACCATATTAAAAGCCATTCAATGTACCTCCTCGCAAGAAGTGTATTTTTTTGCTAATGGTTGTCATCCCATTATTGTGCTACCCGGTCTCTAAGTATTTATCTCTAATTCTAAATTAATTGATTGACATATTGCCAAACATAAAAGTATACTTTGTTTTTAAACATAAATTCGAATTTGTAATTGAGTTTTGTTTTATGCTAACATTATGTTAATGTTAATTGCATCTTTATCCTTCTTATATGACTATGACTAAGCTGCTTTATTTATGCTCAATGATGATTTATGCTTAAGAAAATTAATTATTGCTTTGTTTCATAAAAAGAAGTTTTCTGGACAAGAAAATCATCCATTCCATTTCATTCATTATACATTCATTGGAACTTTACATCATTTAAGTTTATGCATTCAATTATTCATAATTAAGAAAGCACGGGCCATTAAATTCTGTTATCAAATCAATATGTCTACACTGTTTAATTGAATTTAGTGGTTCTGGTTCCAGATTATCTCCATTGACAACACCACCATGTGAGCGTTCACCACAGATGACATTGTCGTTACAAGAGATTCTCATCGTTGGCTCAGCTGTCGAACAGGCTAAATTTAGTGAATTGACTATGGATATGTTTAGGTAGATTACTATTAAGCTCTTGCTAATTTTAATGGATATAATATGTCCTAATTTGTTGTAATTGTAGAATGCTGCAAACATTAGAACGAGAGCCGCAAGAATCTTTTCATCATGGAATGATGCCTCATCATCCAATGACACACGGAGGTCCACATGGTAAGTATTTGGAATCTTCATTTTGTTGCTTATTAATAATCCAGATTAAGGATGTGGAACTGATCAAAATAATAATAATTGAGCAATCAGTTCCATACTCTTAGTCAGAGATTGGTACTTAATACTCGAGAATTGAGTATGAGTCAAGTATTAATCTCTAGTTCTATGTCGTTCCTTAAAATTACATCAATATAGTGTCATATCATGTCCATATCCACCATATAATCAAACCCCATTGTTGTATCCAAAAATTAATCAATAATAATCCACAAAAGTTTCCTTTTTAGATGCCAGTCCTGCAACAAATCGAATGCCCACAACAACCTATGTGCCTGGTTCAAAGGGTTATATAGAAAATGGTGATAATCGCCGATCAATTCGAGATAATCCACACAAGTATTTACTTTATAAGCCATCATTAAGTCAATTGATGGTATTCTTATCAAGCGGGTTTAAAGAATTGCCTCCTGGAGGAGCATTGTTGCTTTATATATCTGCTGATGGTTGTTTCTCGACTACGAAACATCCGCAGGACTGTGAGTTGACACCTTCCTCATTATCGGAATTAAAATCTCAAAAGAATGTTTCAAAACTTTCAGATGGATATGAGTTAGGAGGCTTAGGTTTAGCTACAAGTGTGAAAAGAGATGGCACAGATAGTGCAGTGCCTGCACGTGGAAAAACTGTCGCACAGTATAAAGAACCTCATTGTTTATATCCCGGCGATTTATATCCTTATACACGTCGCCCTTTGTTCATTATTATAGATTCAGATAATTCCTTTGTGTTTGCTCATATTCCAAAATACTTCGGACAACCATTAGTGATTCTTATGTCTCCGCAAGATGTACCACAGAATTTTCAAGGTTTGTTCTCTTGAATTTCTATCCATGTCATGTCCATGAGTTAATGAATTGTCTTATTTTTCCATTTTTGCAGCAGATCTTCATCATCATGGTTCAATATTTACACTTTTTTTGCATTCGCCACTTACTGCACTTTGTTATATTTGTAATGTTGGAGACGTTGCAATTCACCATTGGGAGCGATGTCAAAGCTACATTGATCGCTTCGTTACGGAGGCGTCGCGTCTTGTGACACGCTGTCGAATGGACGAGATTGAGCAAGGAATTGGATTTATAGGTGAGCTTTTATTGAGGATCTTATGGATCAGTTTGACAAGATTCTATAGAGTTTGTCAAGATTGTGAGAAGTCATTCAATACTATTTAGTGACTTCAAATACTTTGCAGAGTCTATTTAGACTTTGAAGAGTCTGGAGAAGCACAAAGGGATTTATGAAGGCTTTTAGACTGCTATCAGAAGTTTTGAGGAGCCCGCCTAAGCTCTGTGGAGTCTATTAAGGCTCTGTGGAGTCTGTTAAGGTTCTGTGGAGTCTGTTAAGGTTGTGTGGAGTCTGTTAAGGCTCTGAAGAGTCTGTCAAGGCTCTGTAGAGTCTGTCAAGGCTCTGTAGAGTCTGTCAAGGCTCTGTAGAGTCTGTCAAGGCTCTGTAGAGTCTGTCAAGGCTCTGTAGAGTCTGTCAAGGCTCTGTAGAGTCTGTCAAGGCTCTGTAGAGTCTGTCAAGGCTCTGTAGAGTCTGTCAAGGCTCTGTAGAGTCTGTCAAGGCTCTGTAGAGTCTGTCAAGGCTCTGTAGAGTCTGTCAAGGCTCTGTAGAGTCTGTCAAGGCTCTGTAGAGTCTGTCAAGGCTCTGTAGAGTCTGTCAAGGCTCTGTAGAGTCTGTCAAGGCTCTGTAGAGTCTGTCAAGGCTCTGTAGAGTCTGTCAAGGCTCTGTAGAGTCTGTCAAGGCTCTGTAGAGTCTGTCAAGGCTCTGTAGAGTCTGTCAAGGCTCTGTAGAGTCTGTCAAGACTGTAAGGATTCCTCTATTTTCTCTGAATAGCTTATTAAGACTTCAAAAAGCCCTGTCAAGTCTCTAAATAGTTTCAAAAACCAATTATTAACATTTCATCTATTCCTTTATCTCCCATCTAGATTCATCATACGTGCAATTTTTCGGCGATGACTTTCTACGGACATTAATACTTCGATTTGTTTTCTGTGATGTTGCATTACGATTACATAGAAGCTTTCGTGGACGACATATGAGGCCGAGATGTGAACCACCTCTGCCAGGTCCTGAATTATTAGAACATCCATCATTAGCTCATATAATTTTACAATTAGCTACACAATTAGACGTTAGAGGACATTTCTCTGACCCAAGTGCTCCCGAAGGTGACTGAAATTGAAACTACTATAATTAAATTTAATCTGGTTATAATCTGATACAAAAAAGAGAAATAACAGTTTAGTAAAGATAAAGAATATAATCACAGAAGATATATACACAACAACAAAAGAATGTAAAAGAAGAAGAAGAAGTAACAGAATTTCCTTTCATCTCATTTTGTTCTGCTTTATATCGTCATCAAAATTATATATGAAGATATTTGAATATGCAAAAAAAAAAAGACACAAAACGATATTAGACATTGTGAACACTAACAAATGGACTAAGAACTTTCTGACTTGTTACCTAACAACAAATTAAAATAACAACAATTGCGATTAATTAATAAATAATGATAAAGATAAATGAAAATATAAGCAAAATGTCGATATCATATACATACAAAAACAACCCTACATTAATAATAATTTCAAGGAATAACTTTAAAAAACTAAGTAAGAAATGAAGAAAGTACTGTGTTCGTATTCATCTCCGCTGAAAAGATATAAAAATTATATTTAACAAATTTTACCAAAAAATATTCTAAAAATGACAACAAACTTTAAGAGTTCTATTGCTAAATTGACGCCACGATGAATATTCATTAAAAAATGCTTTTGGCAAATCCAAAGTAAGAAAAGCACACACATGAAACTTTTATGCCTCATTTTCTGGTTTTTTCTACTTCTAGTTCTCTCTCTTAAATTGTTTTCCCGAGCGACATAAATGAAGAAGGGTACGACAAGCTTTTAAGGATCTGTATAATTTCTTTTATTAACACCAAATGGAAGCAGCCTCCGTTTGGTGTCAATGTGATTGCTAAATTCAATTTGACAGTATTTTGGCGTCCATATGGCTGTTAAATTAAAACCGACAGATGTTTGATGTCCAATTGACTGTCAAATTAGAGTGGAGAGCCGTTCGGCGTCCATATAGCTGCCAAATTGAAGCCACCAGCTGTTAGGCAGCCATATGGCTGCCAAATTGAAGTTGACAACCATTTGGCGTCCATATTGACGAAGAAGACCATTTTTGACAACCATAAGGATGCCAATCGAATGTGATTTCAATTAGACAGTCATACGGTCGCTTAAAGGAAGCGCTTTTGCATTTTGCAGTCATATGGATGTCAAATGGAGGCGGCTTCAATTACGCAATATTATGGACTGAAGAAACTTCCATTTGATGTTAATAAAAGATTGACCGGAGTCTTAAAAGCTCCATAGTCGAGACTTCTTCATTTGTGTTGCTCGGGATATTACTTCCTCCTCTAAGCTCCCCCCTTTTTGAAGATGACAAAAAGTAATAAGGAAAGATAAAAAAAAATTGGAATGAAAAAAATTTTCTTTATTTTTAAAAACCAAAAAAATGATAAAAAAATTTGATAATTAAATTTAATCTTATTTATTATAATCAATATTTAAATGAGAAGAAAATCTATCAGCTTATTGCGCTTATCAAAAAAAAACAAAGAAAATAATAAATTCTATCCTAAAAAAAATTGCTTTATGACAAAAAAAAAATCTTTTATAATTTTGATGATAACAAATTTTTCTATTGGATTTGAGTAAATAAAACAAACAAAAAAAATTTAAAAATTGGAAAATAATTTTTATGATTTTTAATTTTTTTGCTCTTTATGCTTTTTGATAGAGATAACAAGTCACATACATACACGCAGATACACAAAGAATTTGCAATAAAATTATTTAGTTTCAAACATAAAGGGTTGATCCTTTGTCTCCATATAGGAATCAGATTTCAGAGCTCACATGACTTTGATACTCGACTTTATTTAAATTTTAAGTCGAATTTGAGCTCTGAATGGAATATTAGAGTTGAGTATTTGCTGGGTCTGAGATTGTTTTAGGACTTATTTGTGATAAGTTTTTGAAACTTTGGGATGTACTTAAAGATATTTGGATGTTATGAATAAGTAAGTCAAGCAAGCAGCTTAGATGATCCTAACGTTCAAGCATATGTATAATAAGCACTTTAAGATACCAATGAGAATGCTTTGTAAGGACCGTGCGATACTTATTGAGTATAAGCGTGAATGTTAGGAAAAGCCAGACTAAGATTATGCATGAAAGAGTCGACTTACCTAATCAAGGAATTCAAATAATGCTTTTTTCCTACAAATAAGCATGTTCACAAAAGTGAGTATACTCAGAGCATGCTATTTGTCTGTTAGGATAGACGTAAATCCTGCAATTCTAAGAGTCATTTAAAATTCGTTAAAGGTATCAACAAAAAGTTTCTTTTTTTTATAGCTGTATCCAAATGATAAAAACCAATAATTTACATAAACTAGATGTAATTGTTCTTCCTTAACGCAGTCGCTGTTAGCCTTCTTCTTCCCAAAACATTTAACAGTTCAAAATCCCTAACTCTTTACATTTTTTTCAAGATCATAAACTAGTTTTAAAGCATTTTCAGACCCAAAAATCCTAATCCCGAGTGGACAAAAATATGTTAAAACCAGTTGATGGAAAGTCAATGTCCAGTTGACGTATTTTTGTCCACTCGTGAATCAACTCCAATGACTTTGATTCCAATATACATCTTATATTTTGAGTGTTGATATAAATGCATGTAATTCCTTCGACGTGTATATAAATGTAACAGCTTTTAATTCTTAACGAGAAAAAAAAGCTATAAATCGACAATAATAAACATATATGTTTATGGCGAGCATGAAAAAAATAATAAAATAATTAAAAAAAATCTATTTCCATATATTGTTCTTCACTTTCTTTAATCAAGCAAACTCTTTTACGAAAACATGATGATGAGAATATAAAGTCACAGAAACAGCATATTTATAAAAAAATCAGCTTAAATTCATAAACAAAATTAAACAAAATAAAGCAAAAAATATATCAATAAAACATGACAAGCCATAAGAATCAGTGAGATGAACAAAAAAAATTATCAAAAAAAATATGTCATGTATTCTTCCTTCAGCATACTTGCCACAGCTACTTACATTTTGCTTTCATTTATGCGACCATAAAAAGACTCGCTCCTTTTCTCGCTGAAAAAAATATCTCTCCATATCAAATGTTGGTACAACATCATTAATTCCCGCCCTTATTGCAACACAAAAAAACATTAATAAAAAAGTAAAAAAAAACGTTAATGAATGATGGAAATAAATGACAGAATAAGTATTTGAATGAATGATAAGCTTTGCAGAAAATCATAAATTTTTTTTTTGGACTTCTTTTAATTTTCAACTTTTTTGGGATAATTAAAATAATTCAATCAAAAAAATTTGTAAGATGATTATTTTTATTAAGTTAATTAAGAATATATGAAAGATTTGCTTGTACATTGGGTTTTAGGAATAAGATTAGTTTTATTTTTTTATATGCAATTTTTGATGTTCATTGCTTCTATAGGAAAAAAAGAAAGTTTTCAAAATTATTCATTACGGTTTTATTGCTAATGAAAAATATTATGAAATTCTGTATGTTTTGAGTAAAGTGAGTTTGGGGAATTAACTTGAAATATACAATTGCTTGAAGGGTTCAATTGTCACAAATTTAATTGTTGTGCAATGCTCGATGTAGACTTGAATATTATATGAGTTAAATCGACTCGAAGCGACTTTTCCATACAAAATTCGAGTCGACATCAAGTTCACAAAAATCTCAAACCTCGCCCAAATTTTTGAAATTCATCAAAAAATCTGACTACGCCCCTGCAATCATTATATTGAGTGTTGTCTATGATTGACAATAATTCATACAATGCTTACGATTTTGTAGAGTCTCGAATAGAATTTTGTATGGAGTTGAGTTAGCTTAAGTTGACGTTTGCGTTCAAAATTCGAGTTGACTTCGAGCTCTGTACAAAATGTTAAATTTAAAAGTTCAGACAATTTATGAAGTCGACTAAAAGTTGTTTCAACTAGATTGTTTGTTAAATTTAGTCTTCGATAGTAGAAGCACAACTAAAGGATGTCTGAAGAATTTAAATTAAATTTGAAATTCAAATTCTCAACTTTATGAATTTAATTCAGATTTGACAAAGTAAAGAAAGGAGTTTATGCGGGGGTTTATTATTCAAATCATGTTAAATTCCTCAAACCACTCGACTCCTTCTATGACTCACTCTAAAAACTATGTATCCTCAACCTTCTAAGTAATCTCTCCTAAATCTTAACTGCAATGAAACTTCAAAGCTCCAAAAAATTCCTCCTTAATCTAAATTAAATTAAATTTATCACCAATATTGGAATGAGAAAAAGAAGCTTTAAAAAAATTAATAATCATAGTCAGAATGTCCATACTACAATAATTTGTTCAAACGACAAAGTCAAAAGACATCAAGAAAAGTCATAAATTTTCATTAATTAATTAATCTATTATCACAAAAATTTAGTTCCCTTTCCAAACTTTTTTCTATATTTATATTTTTCCAATTGACGTAGGTAGGAAAACTTGCTCGAGATAAGACAAAAAAATAAATTAAAGAATGACGAAGTTAAAACAATATAGCAAAAAAAGATGTATAAATTAAACCATTTTTTGATTTATAAGGCTACGTATGATTATGATTATGGTATAAATATATTATCAATTTATAGCAGAGCTCGAAGTCGATGAGAATTCTGTATGGAGTCGAGTCGACTTCCAGCTCTGATTTATAGTAAAAGAAAACTTTGTTTTTCAAGATATGAAAATAAATGAAGATGAAAAAGTATATAAAAAACAAAAGTATGAACATCACTGCCCAAAAAAAAAAAAAATATTGTATTAAAAGTCTAATTCTTTAATAAAAATTTCAACATAATAAATATAATTAATAGCTTATTTATACAGTAGATGAGAACATTCTTTTTTGCATAACAACTAAAAATATTCAATTTTATATTCAGAGGGTTTCTCAATTCCATAAAAGATGTCACGTGACACTTCCGGTGCAATGAAAATCTACACGCGACCTTACGACTCTTCCTCATCCATGCTCAACTATTGTTGCTTATTCTCTCGATATGGATATATGCACTTTGATTTATGTTTACGGTTGTTGGTCGTTTTGATATGTGTAATTATTTTTAATGTTTCAGAAGAGGTTTGTATGAAGGAATAGAATAACAGCCTTAATTGCAGATTATAATCTTCAAAAAATTTCTATTCGTTGAGGGCTGGCTGATTGGATTAAATAAATTAACAAGAACTAAAAAAATGGATTTTTTTTAATTTAAAAAATTTGTTATTTTTTTATTTAATACATAAAAATGAGCTGATAATCGCACATGTTAATTTATATTTCCTATTAACTAGCTAAAAGGATAAAATTTATAGCACTCCTTCCACCTTCTTCCTGTGCGATATGAGAATGAATTTTAAATATATGTATGCATAGTTAATATTATTATACATCATTAATTACATTTTTATTGCCATTTTGTACACCTGGATATTCTGATTGAATTTTTTTATTCATATTCATACTCACTATGGTGTGGGTTAATTAATCACTTTTAGACACCTGAGTGTGGGATGCAATTTATTTTGGGTTTTTGACAATTTTTTAAATTTTTATCTAATTTTTCTAGACAGATAAGTTATGTGTTAGCTGTAAATAAGGCTGAAAATATAAGCTTTAGACTTAATTATATGCCGAAAATAAAAGGCGACCAGCTATTTCAATTGTAAATCAAAGACTCTTTACTTTATTAATTATTTCAATTACATTCGAAACGAAGCGAGCGTGAGAGTGAGCGAGTTGGTAGACTGAGAGAATTGACGATATTTAATCCCTCCCCTCCTAGTTTGAACCATGTCCCCATGGTTTACATCTTTATGGGTTGGTTGATGCTATTGCCTTCTCATATACGACTTTTTTCAGCTTCTTCTTGTAGGCATTAAAGCCTTTTAGCAGTAAGTCCAGAATTCTTAATACGATCAATATGATTAATGCTATCAAAATCTCGTTTGAAGAGACCGGGAGAATTTCTCTGTTTATATAGTTATTATTTGTAAGTTGGGATGACATATTTTCCGTTGTAGCGGTGTCACCTTTATTATTCAATCCCAGATTCATCTTATAGAATTTTTGAAAATGATGTGTTGGAAGCTCAAGTTCTGGTGGTTTCATCTACTGTGGAGTGAAGACTGTGTTCGTTTTGTTCTCTTACTCGCTTTATATGTTAAAATTTTGAGGAAGTGTTTACTTCATATGATACGTAAATATTTTCTTTATCAATTTATAAAATAGTACAATTGAAATTTGCTTATTTTGTGTTGATATAATAAGAAAGAAACAAAATCAAGAAAAATTTAAAAATATTAAAATTGTGACAGAATGTAAACATTAACTTATAATTCTTTTTTTTTTTTATATAATGCTTATGAAATGATGACAAAGTGTCATTTTTGAATTATTTAACTTAATTACTACTTTTAAAGTAAAAGAAAAAGGAAAGATAGAAAAAAAAAACAATTTGGATATAAAAAATTACTTTAAGATTCTTTTAATATTAGTTTTATGGATTTTTCTGTCTTTTTGATCAATGAAGGTGTTTTGGTTATCGGTTTTTACTAAGATTGGTCGGAATTTGTTTTCCGTCTTCTTCTTAATACCAGGAACCTTCTCAAAAACAACTTCATTTTCGGATAATTTAGGTGGACAGTCACCTCTGTTTATTGCATTCTTCTTGCTTTCTTGTAATTTTAGAATTATGTCGTCATAAAATTTGTTTTTAGCAAGAAGAATGTTTTCAATATTTTGGTCTCGTCCGTCTGTTATAGCCAGAAAAATTTTTTTAGGGGTCGTTTTTGTGACACTATGTATGGTGTCATTATACATAGCCGTAGAGATATAGAAAATCTCTTTTTGTGTGAGATCTTTATATTTATCTCTAATACATCTAAAAATTTCACTGATTGTCGAGTGAAATCTTTCGACGATTCCGTTGGCTTTACTGAAATTTGAGGGAGTGTAATGGGTTTTTATGCCAAGTTCCTCTAAAAATCCTCGAATTTCTGCTGACTTAAGAGCCGGCTCGTTATCAGAAACGATTTCGGAAGGAATACCGTATCTAGTAAAGAGCTTGACTAAAGCGTTCTTTACGTCAGCGATTGTACGCGATTGTATGTGGATAAGTATACCAAATTTGGAAAACTTATCAACAGCCGAAAGAAAGTTATCGGACTTCGAGATAAAAATATCGATATGAAGGATGTGTAAGGGATATTTCGGATCGGGGGTACTTGAGGTTTGGATATTATAAGGTTTCCGGTCATACTTTTGTGTATTGCAAGTCTTACACAGTGAAATGAACTTTTGAACTTTCTTTCTAAGTGCTGGTATGTGAAACTTAGAAGAAATCTCTGCGACATTTTCCAAAATTCCGCGATGTTTCAAATTATGCGTAGAAGCGATAATTTGCTCTTGATCGTCCAATTTTGTGACGTCAATCAACATCTTTTGGGATATTTTAACTTTTATTTTACTATTCGAAAAATATTTCTTGTAAGTTTCTTGTATCATACCGAGAAGTTCGGTTTTTGCAAAAATACAGTTACTATGCCTGTAGTGAAGAGATTTTTCCAAAATTTCTTTAAAAATTTTGATTGAAAAAAATTTTCTGCGAAAAGTATGTCTGAAAATTTTTGGACTAATTTCTTCGGAGATGTCAGAGTCTGAGTCGGATTTTTCTAAAATAATTTGGTTTGAAAATTGATTTACTGGTGCTTCAGTCATGGGTATAAAATGGGAATCATCTTCATCACCGGAGTGAATTGTCATTATGTCGTCGTCTGCATGATTTAACATGGAAAAGTTTTGTGACATGTCACCAGTATTTCTAAGTCTTGAGAGAGCGTCAGCGACTACATTTTCTCGGCCCTCTTTGTAACGAATTTCGTACTGAAATTCTTCGAGTTTTAACCGCCATCTAACAAGGCGAGAACTCGCGTCCTTTACGTTAAATACGTAAGTAAGAGGTTTATGATCTGTATAGAGAACAAATTTATTGCCATATAAATATGGACGAAAATATTTGCAAGCCCAGACGATGGCGAGCAATTCCTTCTCAATTGTACTGTAATTTTCCTCAGACTTGTTGAGGGTACGGCTTGCGAAAGCTACGGGTCTCTCCTGATTAGGTGGACCCTGTGAAATGAAAGCGCCAATTGCTGAATTGCTGGCATCACAAGTCAGCACGAAAGGCTTTGAAAAATCTGGGTACACCAAAATTGTCGAGTCTGTCAAACAGTCTCGAAGTTTTTCGAAGGCTTTTATATAGTCTTCAGATAAGATGATTTGGGCACCTTTACGAAGAGAGTTTGTAAGGGGTTTAGCAATTTTTGCGAAATTTGGGATGAAACGTCGATAAAAACTAACGGTTCCCAGAAATTGTCTAATTTCTGTCTCAGTTTTAGGGATTGGCCAATTTTTTACGGCACTAATTTTGTCGGGATTCGGTTTGACACCCTCGCTAGTCACGAGATGTCCTAGGAATTTTGTTTCCTTACACAGGAATTTACATTTGTCTAGTCTGACTTTTAAGTTATAGTCAGAGAATCTTTGAAGAATTTTCTCGAGAATTACCATATGTTCTTGGAGAGAGGTTGAAAAAACGATTACGTCATCCATATAAACGAGACAATTTTTGCCAATTAAATCTTTAAGGACCAAGTCCATGATGCGGCAAAATGAAGATGGAGCGTTTTTTAAACCAAAAGGCATTCGTAAAAATTCGAAATGACCATTTTCTACGGTAAATGCGGTTTTTTCTCGATCGCTTTCAATAATTTCTATTTGGTGGAAACCAGAGAAAAGATCTAAAGTCGAGAAATAGTTTGAGCGGCCTAACTTGTCTAAAATATCCGTGATATTTGGGATCGGATATTTGTCATCGACTGTTTTCTGATTCAGGCGTCGGAAATCGACGACCATTCTCCATTTAGGATTATCAGGGGAATCAGACTTTTTGGAACAAGGAAAACTGGGGATTGATATGGAGAATTTGATGGTTGGATGATGTTTCTACGTAGAAGATCATCCACCTGTTTTTTCAATTCTTTCTTATGCACCTCAGGGCATCTGAAAGATTTTGTGTAGACGGGGACGTCGTCAATGGTGCGAATAGAATGCTTCAAGGCACTCGTAAAGGTAAGAACGTCATCGTCATTGTAAAAACAATTTTTATGGTTTAGGATTACTGTCCGTAAACTTTTTATTTCTTCAGCATTTAAGTTTTCATAATTAATTTGCGATAAAATATCACATTTCTTGGGTTGAACGGAAATTGCTTGTGGAGTCAGCGAATTTATTTCAGTGGAATTGTTTTGGAAATTATTTGCTATTGAAGTATTTTTGTTAAGTTTCGAGTTTGAATTTGTGTCAACGTTATTTTCAGTAGAAATATGAATAACAGGAAATGCTTGTGAAGCGTTTTCATTTTGAATACGTGGAACGTTGTTGCAACTCTTGTGCTGACGTGCATGTGCATTTTTATTTAGGACACCTGAGAAGTTTTGGTTTTGCAAGCTTGTGTCGCTGGATATGGTGACTTTTGCATTTTCATGACCGATTGGACTTTGTGTGGAAAAATAGCGATGTTGCTGATTTGTGTTACTTTTGAATTCACAAATTTCATTGTTGGACATAGGAATTTTTCTTTTCATCTGAATGGAAAAATCTCCAAGTATTAAAATGTTGGGAACTGTGAGGATTTTTGCGTGCAAAATCTGAAGAGTTTCATATCCTATGAGGATATCGAAAAAGTCACTGAAGTTATGTATGAAAAATGGGAAAATCTTTGATGATTTTAATTTGGGAAACGGATTAAATCTAGCAAATTTGTCGATATGCACGATTCCAAGCATAGAGGCAATTTTGAATTTTCTTGGTAACTGATGTGCTTGACGGACATGTTTGGGATTAATGTAATTTTTGTTGCTGCCGGTATCGATTAGCGCAAAAAGTACGCCAGAGGTGGAATTAAGGGTGATGTAAGGAACACAATTTAAGTCCCTTGACCTTCTTCCAGACCCAACTGAAAATTTAGGTCATCGATAACCGTGTCGTCTTCTTCGGCCTCGTAATCGGGCTGGAAATCTTCTTCCTCAGCGCATTCGGCATTATTCATGTGGGAACGGTATGAAATGCCACTCATCGGCTGCATAGACCTACGAGAGCGCATTGAAATATCCTCATCAATGTTCTGATTGCGAGGGTTCATGGCGTTTCCGGCATAATTTGCAGGGTTTGGTCTCTGATTTATTGGATTGGGATTTCTGTTTTGCCACGAAAAATTTTGGGGCTGATTTTGTTGAAAATTTTGCTGTGGGGCTCGTTGAAAATTTTGTTGTGGATTTTGGAATGAGCGGTTTTGAAATGGTTGAGACTTTTGATTATTATTTCTTTGGATTTTGGGGAAATTTTGATAATTTCCTATCTGAAAATTTCTACTCATGCGGGCTCTTTCTCTTTGACGGTCTTGTGCCTCACTTTGAGCAAGTGCGGCTCTATATGCTTCAAGCATGTCAGTGGGCTTTTGTGTACGCACTAATTCGGGTAAATTTCCTCTCAAGCCGTCGACAAAACCCGTAACGACAAGTGGAGTCATAACTCGCATGATTGCCTGTACGTGACCATCGTTCTCTGGGTCGAGACTCAATTTTTGGGAGATCTGTGCAACTAGCTCACTTGTCTCTTGATAATATTCATCCAGAGATTTGTTTGTTTGGGAAAGGTAGGGGATTTTTTGAGTAATCGTGGCGATATCGCGCTTATCACCGAAATTTTCGATTAAAACTCGTTTAATCGCGGGCCAATCTACAGCATTGTGTGTAACAAGAGCTTTATCGGCGTCACCTATAATTTTATTTCGAATGACCTGTCCCCAAAGACGGTAAATTGGAAGATGGGCAATCTGTTGGTAGGTTTCCATGACGGATTCCACCGTACTGATCCAAGTAAACAGGGATGTTTTATCACCTGCATACTTCTCGATTTGCTTGATTGGATCAGGGATTTTGGTATTATTAATCGCCGCTGCGACTAAAGCATCTTCATTTGGGACCACTAGGGGGTCGATTTGATTATCAACATGGGCCATATTTTGAATATTAGGGCGACGAATGGGACGGCGGGGTGAAAATCTTTCAGCGTATGGATTAATTTTGAGAATTGAGATTTAGAACACTTGTATTATTTTTTATATGAGATCGCGAATGCACAGAATAACACACGCGTAAAATAAATAAAAGGCTATACTTACCCAGCAATTTGGGTGCTGCGCTCTAATCTATTCTTCTGTTAAGGATTTGTTGCTTATTTTTGGGTGCGACTATCTTGTCGGATGAAACTTAGTATTGATGAGAAAAATGTTTTTCTTTATTTTTGCTTAGAAATTTCAATAATTTCTGTTTAAATTATATTTATTTTTTGCTTTAATATTTTCTTTACAGCGTAATTTTTTGCTGATTTTTTTTATATCACTTTGGATTTTTTTATTTCACTTTGGATTTTTTTATATCACTTTGGATTTTTTTATATCACTTTGGATTTTTTTTTTGCAAATAATTATGTTTTCACTATTTCACTAACTTAATTTCTAACTAATAAATATGAGCTTTATTAGGTTCTTTGAGACTTTTACGCGAATGATTTATATTAACTAAACCACGGTAGTTTAACTTAACCGGTAAAAGACACTACTCTGAAAACTGCGCCAGTTATGTGTTAGCTGTAAATAAGGCTGAAAATATAAGCTTTAGACTTAATTATATGCCGAAAATAAAAGGCGACCAGCTATTTCAATTGTAAATCAAAGACTCTTTACTTTATTAATTATTTCAATTACATTCGAAACGAAGCGAGCGTGAGAGTGAGCGAGTTGGTAGACTGAGAGAATTGACGATATTTAATCGATATAATAAATTTTAATTTCAGATGTCATCCTAATTTATGGTATTTCATTCTTCAAATGAATTATTGTTTAATTTTTGGAGGATCATTATTCAACTATTTTTAAAATTGGGATATAAAATTTTAAGGCCGTCGATAGATCATCAGTCTTACAATTCAATACTATGATCTAGTTTATTTGAAGATTTTAATGTACAAATTCTTAATTTATCGCGTTATCGTTCAATTTTTATTGTAGCCCAATCGACACAAATGAAGAAAGCTCCACCAAGGCAGCAATATCATTTATTAACACATGAAAGCCTTATTTCAACAAATATATAGAAACTAGTAAATTGTAATGTCAAACTTAATAAAAATTCCCTTATATCGAACTGTAGATTTAACCTAATTTAATATTTCGATTGCTTTTCGTTTTATGTTTTAAAATTTTGTAGTTAAAACTTGCAATCCTCTATTTTTAACAATTTCAGCACTATCAAATTAATATTATCAGCACTATTTCTTCTAATCAACGTTAAAACTTTATTTTTATTAAAAAAAAGTATGCAACCCAGAAAAAACTTTAATTTGATCCGATATTACCCAAAGAACTAACCCACGTATGCAATTATAAACTACACTAATGGAAACACAGTAAATTTGCGAAAAGCCGTTTATTCCTCTTTTATGACTTCATCGCCTTTTCAATTCTTCTTCGTAATATCCTTGAAACACAATTGAAAATAGTGTGACTTATAAAATAATAATAACTTTTTTTATGAATAGAATGAAAAGAAGCTTTATATTTACAGTATAAGAAATAAAGAAGAGTTCTTCATCTTTAACATCCCTTCCATGATGGAAATGGAAAAATTTTTCCTCTTAACGCAGAAAAAAAAATTGTTTAAGCCACGCCCTCGGAAAATTTTCATTTTCAGGCAATAGTCAGTAAGGTATCATCACATCGCATATTTGTAATGTCTCCTGAAAAATATTATCCACTATATATACATTATCCATTCACATGCACACACACTCACTCAGTTAGCGGCAATTATATTACAAGACCATCCCATATTCTATTCAATGATTTGGTTCATTCGTGTGTCATGTGTAAGGAAAATTCAGCTTTTTTTCCCTACTGTGCTTCGTTCAACTCAATTTTCCTGTCTTCATAAAAAAAAATACACACATTCCTTTCCGAGGATGATCTTGTTGTGTCATTGTTGGCAGTCATTCGAAGCGGATATCCAGTTTTTTCAAAACAACGGCCAAGGTCTTTTACATATAGTGCTTTTGCCTTATTTCCGAGAAAAAATATACAAATTTTTTTCCTGTTTTCTTGACTTTAACATATGAAAGTGAAAAATGGCAACTGGAATCACGGTCTTCTTAAGACACAAATTGTTGCAAAATTGATTATTTTTTCATTTTTCTTTCATTTCTCATCCTTAAAGGGAAATAAAGACCCGCGCGCGATACAAAATAAAAGAGTTTAAAATATATTTATGTGAAAAAATTTCGGTCAATCTTGGAAGTGATAATAACCTAAAAAATAATAGTAACATGACCTATAGTAATGTGATTATAATGAAATTCATGAAGTGATTGATTTATTAGTGTACATGCTATATAGTAACAAGGATTTTTTAAAACAAAAATAGTTAAAAATATTCAGACATAGTTTTTAAAGAGGGATTTAAATTACAGTTTTTTGAACAAGGAAAATATTCTATATATTTTATTTATTTTTGGTGAGTATTAAATTGGGACTTTAATTTATGGATATATGTACCTTAAATTGTGTTGATAATGAGGATTGTGAATCATATGAAGTGGATTGAGGATTTTTTTAACGAGTTTGTAAATTGAAGAAATTTAAAAACATTTTTGAAGGATTTTTCTACGTTTAGAAGTATGTAAGGAGGTACACCGTCAATTTACTTGCTTACTACGATTCCTTAACAAATCAATTGTGATCCATGACCTCCCTAAACTGATGCCTGAAGCTGGCTATCACTGTTAATACTGTTTGCTTTAAAAACTTGTCTTCTGTTAGGATAGGCATCAATTTTTCCGTTTTAATCCTTGCCAAATGAAAAACTTGAATAAATACATAAATACGTCGTATTAAATGAATAATTTTACATTGATTTAAATCTGTGTAGTTTTATAAGATCGTCTAGGTGCTCATATCAGTTCATTTAATTGATGATTCATACAATTGAATTTAGATATTAAGGAATGCTGATAATTAACAATGCAATTTAATCGGTGCAAAATCCAACAAACCTTTAACCAATGCTTTCCACAGCCTTACTATGCTGCAGTATTACAATTATACTTCAAATTAAGTTCTAAAATAAGCTCAATAATTTATATGATTCCTTAGACCTTTTCTATACCTTAGTTCCTTCAAAAATTTGTGAAGACAGTTTTGACTGCAATTTAAAATCGCAAAATCAATGAAGTACAATATTTCAAACATTCAAACATTTAGGCCACAGCAATGCGAAGCAAATAATTTTCATATCTATTAATATCTTCAAAAATCCTTCAAAGATTCACATTACATCACATAACAATCAAATAAAATAAATCAAAAATTTCAATTCATAAAAAGCAACAAACCCAGTTGAATAATTTAAATCCAATATCTTTAAAATCTATATCAGTTTAACATGCACGAGACTATCAAGCTCTAAAGTCATAAATTAAAGTAAGCCGCATCGATGGCTCCATGGCAAAATCTTTGAATTCAAAAATGTTTGCATATTTTTTTGTTAAATATCAAATGATCATGCGAGTGATTCGTGTCATATTCCATATTGTATTTCTTAATAATTTATATTGACTGATCAAAGCCGCACAATAAATTTTCTGTGCCTTCTTTCCTTTTTTAACAAAATGATGTTTATGACTAATTTTTTAATGACCGACTTTATTCCTTAATAATTTAGATTGTGTAAACTTAGAAAATCTAATATGTATGAAAGCTCGTGTTCATATCAATCGGCATTGGACTTAAAAAGAACAGCTGTGTCACCGTCAAGTTCGATTATAAAAACTGAAGATTTTGGGTTTGGTCAATGTGCAACAGATTGGTCATCATATCGCTTTCATCAATCAACGTTTGAGCAATTGAAGCAGAGTGTTGAGAAAGCGAAGGCAGCTTTACAGGATCGAAGTTTCTTGGGCACGAGTAGCGCATTTAGGTATAAAATTGCAATAAACATGCAGCAGTTCATTGAAGTTTAATGTCAAATAATATTACTCTTTGTCCATATAGCGATCTGTACTCAACACAACGTATTAATGATCACAGTGAAAATGTTTCGTCTTCGCCATTAAGTAATAATGTCATACACAATGGAAACAACAGTAATAACAATAATAACAACAATAATAATAATAGCACAAACTCTTTAAACTCAAATACCATCAATACATCGCCAAATGGCACAAATAGTGTGTCTCAAGCAAATCACAATCACTCACAAAATGATGGACTGACAACACATAGACTTAATGCTGTATCACACATTACTGGGCAATCATTGAGCAATGATTCATCAAATATAGTTACATCAAATAAAAATAGACATCAAAGTAAGTAAAGTGCAAATTACTTTTTAATGTGTGAGACATTATTATCAAGTAGAAAGAAAATCTTGATCATTAAAATAAATTGGTGAGAGGTGTTAATATCTTTAATGCGCAAAAATAATATGATTGCAACACATTTGATACGTTTTGATCAAGTTTTGATTGATGGTTGTAAACTTTATTGAATTGCTCTTTTAATTAACGAGTATGATTGCCTTTATGATCATGATTTAATTTAATTTGGAGGTTTAATTCAATTGAGTATGAGTTTAATTGATTTAAATTTTAAGGGGTATTTTGGTATGCATAAGATTTACAATTTTTTGAGTTGCAGATCTCCTTATTGGGTCAAATACACTTTTTAAAGGTGGACCTCAGAGTCGAAGCAGGTTGGAGGTGGAATAGTAAATTAGTTTTACTCGGCAGGACAAATTTTACACGGCTCACAACCTTCCTTTGTAGACAGGAATGCCATTGAATTGGTCCTAGTCCCACTGTTAACTTCAAGTCGATCTAACCCTGACTCTAGAGCTCGAAATCAACTCAAAGCAACTTTTCATACAAAATCTGAGTTGATTTCAAGCTCTGGCTGACTCTTTGTCAGTTTATTATCGCAGCTGTTGTATCTAGTGTAAAGGAAATGTATCTTTAGATAAATAGATACTTGGAGCTAAGAGAGAAGTTAGAAAGGTGTCAAAAGTAGATGCATACTCCGAATTCGTATGGATTCCGTCTTAATTTCCATGAACTCTTATATTCCTAGTAATAAATTCTTGGTGTGACTTAATATAATCTAAAGCAGATTTAAAGGTCGAGACAATTTTCTCGCTCATTCCTCAGGAAATCTCCTTTTCCTTTTATCCCTTCAGCTATGTTTGTCCCCTACTCATCAAAAATATTCATCAATTCGTCAAGCAATTGCAAAATGCAACAATTTAAAAATTCTCTTTTTTTCCTTGTCTCAAAGAAGAATAAAAAAAAATTCTTTGTCAAAACGGAATCGCAATTATGTGAACCGACAGAACAAAAAAAATAATTTTTTTGATAGCTGAACCAAAAAAAGAGAGAATTTTTTAATTATTTCCGATATATCGACATTACCAACAGTTGACAATTGATTTTTCAAGGCTGCACACTTTTTGATTCGATACATAGCAGTAAGACTACTTGAAAGAGTTTCCAGGCATAGCTAATGAACATTTATTTGTTGATATTTCTTGTACCATGAATAATTTTGATTTTATGCGATGCGATAAGACTTTTTTCACAATTGTCCATTATTTACTTTTTAAAAATGGCTTAAATGAGAAAAGACCATGAATCACGTCATTAAGTGAAATGAGCAGTGAAAAGCTGCTCCATTGAGTCGTGAAAAGGAACAAAAAAAACTATAAATAAATAAATAAATATTTACATTAGGGATGATATCGCATTATTAGGAAATTACTTTCCATTCGCTATAAACAGATCATCATCATGATGATGTAAGTACATAAGGAATCAGTAAATTCGAAGGGTGTATCCTTTTCAAATTGCTTAATTGGCGTGAATTGTGTGTGCACGCGTGTCGTTAATAGCATGAGAATTTTTTTCCATTTACATTCATGCCAAAAATAGACAATTTTTGCAACATCATCATGAATATTGATGAAAACTGTATGAGAAACTGTTCCTTAATTCCGATTTCATTTTCATTTACTCTTTACAGTTTCAGTCGTGAGTGATAAAGCATTAATTTCTCAAAATACATCACAAAGTGACAACACAAAGTCTCCAAAATTCCTCCCAGGTGAGTAAATGCTTTGACTTTAACATTTTTTATGTCTGTGCGCGATATCACAGTTGGAAAATTCATGTTCGGAAGGCAACATTTATCATTTTTCATGGAGCGAGAGTGAGAGCTTTTATTCGTAGGTATCATCCGTGTACTGGCTATAAATTAATAATGCCATATATATTTTTTTGCAAATATGAATTATGATTAAGTCAGAATAACTTTTTTTCGTCTTAAAAAAACAGTAAATTTACTGTGACACCAGCAAAATTTATTATTAGTACACAAAAAATATCTCACTCTCTTCCCTTTTTCTCGTTCATTTAGTGGTTTTAAATGGATGAAAATATCGATTTTTCGGGTAATGGAGGTTAAATTGGTATTTTTCGATACTTTTGAAGCATCATTTCCTTATGTTTATTCCTTGAGTTAACACAGTTAATTTGTTTTTGTAGCTTGTTAGCTTGTGGTCGATTATATTGATTTGAATGACTAGAACAAACTTATGACTGATATTTGGATTTTGACTTGTTCACAAATTGTTGAGATTTTTGTAGCAAGCTCTCTGTCTGTTACACAATTAGAATATTCGTTTATTGGATAAAATTAGATTAACCTACAAAAATTGCTCATCACTCAAATTACTTATATTCCAAATTAATCCTAATGTAGCACAAGTCAGTTAATATACCAAAAATCCGACCTAAGATCGATATGGCTTGATTTAAATTCGGCATCATGAAAGGGTCACTCAAGTCTAGTGTCGGGTTTTGGATAATTAACTGATTTTTGTGAGAAAGTACTCGTTCCGACTTCGTCAAGTCTTCGTTACGGACAAGTTTAACGACACTAAATTACTTTCTTACGGATTAGACTACTTAGCTATCACTTTGATACTTTAGTTATCCAAAGACAATCTAATACTAAATTATATAGCATCTAACTTTAGCGGTAAAATTTAAACGTTATGAATACGACAACTGATCGATTCTTGATCAGAACTGGTTGCGATTAGTCGACCATGTGTCTTGTTATAAAATTGATATTTTTGGAACTTGCCATGATATTTGCATAATATCAGCTAATCGCATTCAGTTTCACTCGGTACTAGTGAACTAGGAAGCATATAGCGACCTCTTAGTGCGTATATACGTTATTTAAGATTGTCAATCGCCATGCATGTAGCATTTAAAAATATCCTAATTACTGTCCTTCCTGCAGTAGATATATTCAAATCTCCAGACTTCAAAACAGCTCACATCATTCCATTAAAGAACATTCCTATGTAAATACCAGAAAAATTCATAAAATATCTCGAATTGCAATGTCGTTAACTAAAAAACTAGTTTTTTACTGTTATCGAATTTGATCAATAGTCATTTGCAATAGTGCCGAATATTAATGCTGACCGTGAAAATTGATTATGCATTTTTTATTTGAAAATTTATTCAGCATTAATTTTACGACCTAGCTGTATCCAAAATATGAATTTCAAAATATTTTAATAGGTGAAATAAAAAGTATTTTTTTGAAAATTTTCCATAGCTGGATTAAGGTTGTTACTACTGAATTTAAAATTTGAGTCAGTTGATGCCTAAAGCTGGCTCTATCGCTGACTTCCGTCTACCAAGTGCAATACTGTCTTTATCAACAAGCTTCCTTCTAAGAGTTCTTTGGTCATTCACAAGCAGACATAGACCATCAAAAGTTAATGCCGACTATGAATTTCGAGTCTTTAGAGCCTCTACATTCACTCAGATTTTTTATATATAAAAAAATATTATCTGAACTTTTATTCAATGTGCCATTATACTGCCACCGTATTTATTTATCTTTACATACTACACATATTATACAGCACAAAGTTAAAAAGGGGGAAATTTTCATAGTCCACAAAAAAATTAGCATGCCATAGATTTATTATCATCATTGCTGTTTCTATCTGCTCTGTCTCCATTTCACTCTCTCGTTTTAACAACAGAATTAAAATTCATACATTTTGGATTATGTAATAAATATGAAAAACAAAAAACCATTAACAAGACACGCGCATGCATAAAATTTGCATACAACTCATTCAAACATGAACGCTTCTTTCAAATTCAATTTTCTTTTGAGCTTTTTTTATTTTTATTCCTTTATCTTGATAATAATTCACTTCCATTGTGATGAAATGTTCAATTTTACGACATATTTTTTTATGTTGTTTTAGGCAGTAAACATTATTATCGGACTAAATTTCATTAAGAATTATCGTGATCCAAAAAAAGAAGTTATTGAAAGATGTCATAAAAAATTTAGTTCCACTTACTTTCAAAAGATGGCACTAGAAACAAGTTAGAGGAATTCCGCATTTTATCGACATGTTTATTATGTCGATCTTTCTTCCTTAATTAAAGAGGCTTGAGAGATACACACACAAAAATGCGAATGAAGAAAATTTAATTAACTTAAGCCATTTCAAGGATCGATAATAAAAAAATATAAAATATTACTTCCTCTAAAAAATGTTCTCTTGTGCTTATGCACGTGTCATGTCATTATTGGCACGCTTAAAATGTTTTTTTGTTCATTTTGAAGTGTCTGTGATTTCATGACTGCTCATTTCTATAGAACATAAAATATGTTTTATGTTCTTGTGATATGTTTCGTATGATAAGACATTGAATGAGTGAAATTTACACCAAAAATCGTAAAAATTTGATTATAAAAATTTTAAACTACATAATAAAGCCAATCTTACTAGAAATGTTGTTTAGGGAATGATACAGTAAGAAAAGAGCGTCAAGGGTCTTAGTCTTGTGAATTTATCAAGTAAGATGCAAAACAAGACCCGAAATGCTGAATAAAACTTTCAGAATCAGACTATACTTTAGTGGACAGACGCTGCTTTGATTAGTTGTATGTAGTGGCAGTTTAAGACCTGTACACGTCTAAGTCAGCGATAGGGTAAGTTTGAGGCGATACTTGAGGAAGGCCATAAATCACAGCTGATCTGAATGGCCAGTAAAGTAAAGAAGAATACTCAAATTGTGATAAATGGCCTTTAATATATGTCGTCTAGAACTAACTCTATGGCTGGCTACCGTTTGCCAATTCTTGATTCCAAGAGCAATACTAACTCAACAATATCTCCAAATTTAAACTAGAGTTATACAAACTGTCAAGTTACAAGCAAATCATCCTATAATTTTTTAATCGCATCAATTTAAATTCTCAATGACCCTCTTCACTTCCAAAGTCACGGATTAAAAACTCTTCCCAACATCAACAGTTCAAAATAAACAAACAACAGCAATAACAGTGCAACAAAAACTACTTCCCATGCAATTAAATTCGATTAACAGTTTAGATTTATGTCCTTTATGTCTAAGGTCCTTTAAATGCCAATTTCCACCGCTTCTGATTTTTAAATTCCTCTCAAAACTCATTCCCATGAAAATAGCAACAACGTTGTAATCCGATATCATCCTCATAAAAAGTCAAACTGAGCAATTGATCATAGATAGTTTTACCATACAATGCACACACTTACTTCCGACTAGATACTCGATGAGTATGAAAAAAATCAATTAAAAAGGCTCAAAAGAGAGTGAAAAAAGAAATAAATCGAGAGCAATTATGAGTTGCATTGTAATATACCACTGAGGAAATAGAAGTAAGGAACAAAAAATAGTGAAGAGGGAGAGAAATTTTGGCACGTGAAGGGTTGTTGTGCTGTGAATAAAGTAACAAATACTGTTTATATGTTTTAAATGTACTCTATAGCCCGACAACATTTATCTATTCATTATCTAGAAATGTCATTTACGCATTTTTTTCTATTATCGAATTATCTCATTTCGAGTGGGGTGACATGCAAGGGAATATTCTATCAAGCACTTGAAGTTAAGCTCTCTTTTATGCCCGTAGTAATATGAAGCAAAGCATATTGTTGTAGATATATACAACCAGTAAATGATACGTGTGATTGCTCTCATGATAATTCCTGTTATAGTAAATCGTGGGAAATTAAGCCCTCGAAATATGTAAACAATAATTGTTAAAGTCATATTTGGGATTTAGTCATTAAAGTTGACACTGGTCCTGTGAGAATTGCATTTATGACTTGTAGATTTTTATCATTGCCCTAATTGATGTTTACTTGACTTTTGGGTAATGTTTGATTTTATTTTATGAATTTTTTATGACTATTTGTTTGCTTTTCGAGTGTTTTATTAATTTGGGTTCAATTGTGCTGATGATGAGGGAGTTAAGGTAAATTTGGGACAAAATAAATATTGACAATTTTGGTATCACTTTAATATTTGTTCAGGGATGGCTTTTTTATGGGAGCAAACAGAAATTAGCATGAACGTATTTAAAGGGTGTCATTTAAATTGGAAGAAATGTGAAGCTTGAGATGTTTGTCTCATGTGCGCATATGAGACAGGAATAATATTCCTTTAACTTTACAATTATCTAGTAAAAGGTATATGCGCATTGACTCTAACACATTTTTTTGCATATACTTGACAAAAGAAATTATTTCTATCTAGAACAGTAGAGACAGTGCCATGTTATAGAAAATGTTACGAAGCTTTAAGAGGACGATGCACCAAACCAAATTAGTCGTAAAATCTGAATACCCTTATTATGCCGAAATAAAAATTCAATCCCGAAAAGCGCAAGTGGAAGAGCAGCTTCCTTACTTACTTCGCTTTGATCCAAAGCCTCTCTCAGCTGGAGTCTTAATTGGGACTATTCTTTGCTGCTCTTTACCAATTACCAATTTCAAACCAACATCCAGTTGACCTGAATTTGGCATAGAATTGATACCATTTCAGCACGACGGTGTCTGTAATGCTGATTTTGCCAAATATATTCAATTCTTAAGATGATATCGTCCAAAACAAAGACCAGAAAGTGGCATAAAAATGTCATTCCGACTTTGTGCCAGTTTCATGCTGAATCTGGCTTTACACCGATCTGATGGCGTTTTGGTGCCGGATATTTACTTCTTATGCTTTCCGGGAAACGACCAAAATTCACAACAAATTAAAAGCATGAAGCACAACAAATCAAAAGCATTATAAGTTCCAACTAAATATTTGATCCAAAAACAAGATTAAATTCCAAGTTAAATTAAGTAAATTTTTCAACATTTTTAATCCTTCCTATCATAAAAGTATGTAAACGAGCCTATTTCCGATACTTCCGAAAGAAGAAAAAAAAATTGTAAAAATAAAATCGCAAACTAAACAAACAACAGAAATTTATTTCAACACAATAACAAAATGAACATTAATCCTTAAGCATTTAAAAAAGGAATAAGAAGAAGAAGAAGGAAAATTTCAAAGAAACCCAAACACAAGCCATAAATCATATTGAATGAAAAATTTCCTATCTCACTACTGGTGGTAATTCAATACACAATATACAGACACAAATACAGACAAATAATATTTGTAGAAGCAGCAAAAAGCTTCTTGCCAGAATTATTGAGCTCAATTGAGGAGCATAAAAAAGCAACAAATATGTCCTTCCTCCCCGTTCCTTACACACACTTCATATATGAGAAGGAGCTTTTTCTTCACTTTACGGATGATAGAAGAGCTTCGAGTAGGAAAAGCGAAGATGAGCGAGACGAGGAGAGTTATAGAGTGTGAGGAACGACAACGAAGAAAGTAGGGTATAATGACAAATATCCTTCACGTGAAAGGGAAAAGGAAGTGGTTCTTTTGGGTTCTTCTTCCGTCTCTTTCCTGCCTTCCTGTATATGCATAAAGTTATGTTCCGTCTTTGGAGTTTGCTCATGTGAGTGCAAGCACCGACCGACGAGTGTGAGCAATTGTTTAAAGTAACAACAATAAACTGAATGGATGAGAAAAAAATATGAAATAATCGCTAATGTTGGGAAAGAAGAAGCAAAAAAAAAATTTTCCCTTGCTGCTGCTCATCGAAACACACCCACCGTACAATGTGATTGGTCGTTGCTAAGGGTTGAGTGCTATGTATGTGTTAGTGTATGATGTGTATTATAGGCACTATAAGCTCAACATTTTCAGGCAAATCTCTCTCACTCAATGTGAGTGTATAATAGGACAATATGTATAAAGTTTAAGTATTATCCGGTTCTCGACTCTCGCTTGAACTCGTGTAGCGGATAGTTTAATAAATTTTTCCAGGATATATTCGATTACAAAACGGGAAAAGGAAAGGTTTTGCGCTCACCGAAAGTGTTTGAAAAGGAAATTTATACAATTTCTGGCATTTTTTTCATTCATTAAATGTCTGATAGACGGAAGAGGAAAAATTAGCAATACGAAGACGATATTTTTCCTGCTTTACTACTTGCTCTCCATCAAACAATATTTTATTGTGATAAAATTTTTATTATTATCGATTAGTGACTTTTTTTACTTCCAACGGTAAATATTTGTGCACCAAAAAATCGGACAAACTTTTTGCGGTGACATAGGAAAGAGCAACAAATAAATACGGAAGTATATTTTATAAGTGCTGCATTAAATATAAAAAAAGGTGTCCGTTTGCCCACCCTGGTTCCGTTTCCTTCCGTTAAGCATCAGTACCATCATTGTGGACTAAAATAAAGAAGTGACAAACATTCGCACAATGAAAAATTAAATAGAATAGAAAGAAAAAAATGGAAATTTAATGTGATTTTTTTTTGTCTTGGCTGGTGCTACATATTTCGCATTAACATTAATAAATTCTGTTGTGTTGCTTCCCACCGTCATACAATAAATCTTACGGCTAAGAAATACGAATTATAATTATAGTGAGGATAATAATTGTGAATAATTAAGAATGAATTTAATGTCCTCGTGCAAAGTGGACGGCTATTAAAAAAGGAACAAATTTTTAAAATAAACATTTTGTGACACATTAAATAAAAATTAATTTCCTACGCTACGTTGGATGCATGAAGAGGAAAAAATGAAAAGTAAAAGAATGTTAGAATTATATTAAGACAAAAAATCGCTGTTAATGAAAGTTAATTAGATATTTTTTTTGGATATTAATAATTCCGGGATTTGTGGATAAGAATTTAAATAATAAGCAGATATACAAGAGATATATAGGAACAATGATTGATATTAAAAACTCTTCGACTGATTATTTACAACGATCATCTGGCACGTTGAATAATATTTCCATGATTTTTGGTATGATTTTTATGAGTTGAATTTCATTTTGACTTTGCCTTCCGTTCTGCCTTTTATTTCTCATCACTTTTGATTTCTTTAATTAATTAAAATTGAACTGTGAACAGTTTTTTGTGTTAAATCGATCGATACTGAACTTATAGTAGAGCTACTTAATTTAATTTAATTAATGTGTGACTAATATTTCAAGAATATGCAATGACTAGTTATTTTATGTGATATTTTGAATGACATTCGATGCCTTCAATTTATAAATTAACGAAAAACAGTATTAATGTCTGCATGATTTAATATTCTAAAATTTAAACCTAGTTGATCATACTTGAACATTTTGAAAAGATCCAGTTGTAATAAAAATCCTTGACATTTTTTACGGAACTTAAAAAACAATTCTACAAACATTAACCGTGTACTTAAGACTAACAAATATAAAATTCTACGCCAAAATAAATAAACAAAGTGCTTCCAAAAATATTTCATTTGAAAATATCTCGTGCATTTTTAATTTGCAAAGTTTGAGTTAAATAGAGGGCTAAATGCAGTTAACAATGCAGGCGATGGATAACTGGACGGACTATTTGTTGAAAAGAGGTGAATTGTGAAACAAAAAAAAATATTAAAACATGCAGACATAAATATTTCGTCTATGAATTTAGTTAGAATATTATTAGTTAAATTAGTAAGGTTTAGGTGTTGTGTAAAATTTTGATGGAAAGAAATTATGGAATTTTGGTCATTTTTGACTAAAATTGCTAGATTAAGTCATTTTTAAAGTTTGTATAGCACAAATCTTATATCCTAACTTTTGTCTTATGGTCTTATATCCTAATAGAAATGAGCATAATCAACTAAATCAGCGTACTCATGAGTATACTCAATCAATATAATTGAGGATGCTTCTTGTCTGTTCGGGATGATTTGTCTAGAGTCTCACTTAGTTAACTTTTCAAGCTAAATCTATCGCTAGCTGTACTTCGCCAATTATCAATTCAAAATCCGATAATTTCTCTATCAACAGACTCTTTCTACTAAATCAGCAATATTCCATCTCTATTTTACACGACTAATCAATACTTGAAATTAAATACTCAATTCCATCATTATTTGCCGAATTTTCCAACTTAATTTCAACTAAATCATTGCATATCCTTCGTAATAAAAATCTCATATTATTCTTAAATTTCATAAATAAACAAAAAGTATTAATTTTAAAATTGAATCTTCTATCTTTTGATCCAGAATCATCATACAAAACATCATGGACGTCCCACACTTCGCAGGCACAAGGTAATTATTTTAAATCATAATTTTTCATAATGAGATTTTAAGATTTCAACTAACTACAAATAGAATCCTTATTAAAAAATGAATCTATTATGAGCAGGGGATTGATAAATCCCAATTACTAGCAGCAATGTTATTCCATCAAGTTCTTTAATGTCATCATTTAACAATAAAAACTTTTTTCACACTCGAATGCCTTCACAAAGTGAAAAAAAAGTCTTTTATCTTCCTCGTTGTCATCTCGTATATGAGGTTCTTTTTTGACAAGCGAAAAAGAGCACACAAAGTTATCTCAAACGATGGTAAAGTGAATGCAACCGCAGGCATTCTTTACATTTGTGTAGCTGTCATTATAATCAAAATTTCATTTGCATCGTATCTCCTTTTCGGTTTTTTGTGTGCTCGTTTCACACATATATAGCGCTTCAACATCCTTAAGCGTTTGAGATACAACAATGATGATGGTTATGATGTCTCTTTTAAGCATATTAGCATCTATTTCTTTCGATTTCAAAAAACACATTATGACACTCGCATCTAACACGAGCAGTTAAGGCAATTTTAAAAAAAGGGTGAATCTTTGATAATAATAGCTATGCTAGCTTGTGTAATTTGATGACACATTGAGGCGCAAACAACAGAGAACATCTCAGAAATGCCTTTGAGCGATAATTTAGCAATAAAAACTTTTCTGCACAGATTTTTGTGTATGTTTACTGAAAAAATGATGATCTCAAGTTGAAAAACAAATTTTCATTTTCAATCCCTTTGTGCTGCTAACGAAGTGTGATTTTTCAATAACCTTTTTTTTTATTCTTTGCTCTTTTTGTAGTTAGATCTTTGATTTTTTTAATGGTAAAAATTCAATATTTTTCTTTCTTTTTTCTTTGTGCTATTTTAGCAGGATATACTGCAAACTCCCTGACGACTGTGAGCGTCGGAAAGACTTCATTAGATTCACATTCACACTTCAGACAACCTGGTGAGATTATAGATATGAATTTACTACAAATTTTTAGTGTTTTTATTTCCTTTGCAATATTGTTTTTTATTCGGGAAGTGTTTTATTAGTTGGAAATCTTTTGGTTGTAAAACAATAGGGTTCAATGTCATAAATATTCATGGCAAGTTTCACGGCATACTTGGGGTCAAAGCATTCATTTATGACCATTGAATTTATATGAACGTGTTGAAGTTAAGCTGTGTTTTGTCGGGATTAATTGCGGATTATCTGGTATGGGTGTGGATATGGCAGATGTATTGTGTTTATAAGGGATATTTTGTTCTGACTTGATATTTACACTTAAATATAGTTTTGATTGAATATTTTAAACTAAATCGAGCAAAAGTTTAAAGCTAAATTTAAATAGTTAGTGACTAGAAACTTAATAAATAATGAACAATGCTAACATGTACCGTTGTGCTCCAGAGTGTCAAAACTACTAAATTTACCAATTTTTGACCAAAATAACTAGAAATTGGTCATTCTGAGACTTAAATTTGTTCAAATTTTTCAATTCTATCTAAATTTTAAGCAATAATCCATATGGACTTACAATCATTATCCCTTACTGTATTAGAAAACAATAAATTCTAACAATAATATCAAAATCTAAGATTAACAAAGAACAAACGATAATTTTTTTACTGATTGATAAAAAGAATCAATAATCAAATCTACAAAGTCCAACGACAATCAAAAACTAATGGAATTACGGATAAAAAGAGATGAAAAATTCCGAATAAAAACTAATAATCTACAGAATAATATTGATACGATAAGAACTATGATGTATGTAGAGCTAATAAAGCATAGAATTGAAGGGACCGAGGGTATATGTGTACATTTGGACATATTTGGCATAGGAATGGTCAATTTAACATCGATAATATTCTCTGATTTTTTTGGGTCTTATTTACAAATCAAATATACGAAAAAAGTCTTTAAATATTAGGGCTGCACACAAAAATCACTCATTCATATTCAAAAGAATATAGCAAATTTTTTTTACATTTGCTTTATTTTCCTTTTAAATCGGTACATGTCACTTTCATGCTTGATTAAGCAAACACTGTAACACATTATTATGTATGCTGTTGCCTTTTTTTAACATCAAATTTTTTTTTTTATATTTTCACATCATCATCATTGTTAGTTTTGCAAATCGCTCAAACAACAACACCCAACGAACATCAATAAAGATGACTAAGGGGTAATCCTTTTCCATCACAATTCCATTTACTCTGTAAATTAGGTGCTGATTTTTTTTGTTGTGAATTATTTTCCTTTTTTTGATAGAAAATTGGCTTACAATTTTCCTTTGAAAATTTTCTACCCAAAAAAATCTATAAAAATTGTCGAAATCACTTGATTGAAAGCAATAAAAGGAATGCGAAAGAAGAACATGATGATGGGAATGATTGAAATGCACATAATGAAATCGCCTTTTAATTTGTTTGACAAACACATCAAAATGCTTTTGCTGCCTTCTTTGTTTACTAAACACACATATCAGAATGTCTAATGAATGAATATAATGAAAATCAAGAGAGAATTTTTCTTAATTTCTTTCTCTTTTCTGGTCAGGATGGGCTATTTTATGGAATTACATGTCTATTTCTGAATGCTTGATCAGCGTGGAATGCTTATATGCATAAATTATGTTCTGACCTAGTTCTTGTGCGGATGTTATCGGGAATGTTTGGTGTAAATTGAGTACAAATGGGAATTAATTGCTGTATACAGCATACTTGATTAAGAATCATCTACATCCAACGTCTAGTAAGTCCTTAAGTATGTCCCGAACCCAAAATTTCCTAGATTTTCCATACTATTTCCAATTATATCCCAAATTTCAATAAACTAAACTGAGTTCCTCATCTCATTTGCCCATCTCTAAATCAAACTATGCAGCACAATAAATACACAAAGGGAAAGGTCACTGGTCAATTTCCTCTCCCCCATTCCCAAATACTCTCTATTGACCATCAAATACATCTTCATTAACAATAAAAGTGAAGAAATAAGAGAATATAATGCGAAAAAAAAAAGTTTCAGCAACTGGTCAACAACAACAATAGTCATTTGATGGATATTAAGTTTATTAAGCTAATGAAGACATTTAGTGATGTATGGAATTTCAATAATTGATATTCCCTTATCACATAAATGTATATGTATAAATTTATGCACAATTTCATCCAAAAAATGTCACATTATGTCAATCATACATCTCATTTCCACTTAACTGGCACAATTCCATTTTCAAGCCATTGAAATTTAAAATACCGTCGAGTATTCTACTCTTTAAAGTAATGTGGCAGAAACTGTAACAATGATAAGGACTTTCGATTTAAAAATAAATACAATACGTAAAATGTTTCATATGTATGGCATAAAAAAGAGAAATAACATTAGTATGATATTGTAACCGACAGCAACCACCCCGACATATATACACATCAAGAGACTTCGAGAGTATGATGATTTTCAAGTGCTGCATTAAAAAATGTTGTTCACTTTTTTTTATTTTTTTCGATATGAATGTGCAGGGATTGAAGGCTCTTCATAACTAGTGCTGCTTATTGTTGTTTTTGTATTGAATTTAAAAATATTTCGTCTTTAAAACACCCGCTATGATTTTTTTGTGTATTATTTAAAGCTAGTCACTAAATATATAATTCTCATTGTTATAGTATCAAATATGAGTCTTGTGACATGTGCAACTCCTTGTGAATTATTAAATAATTAGGTTCACAATTGTTGTAGTTCAATGATTTAGAAATGATTTCATGAAATTTCCACCAATGTACGTGTGCATAATACACGAAAAAATATATAATGGATAGGAAATTATCCTGCAAAAAATTACTAGTCTGTGAAAAATACAGCATAAAAAACAATGCCTTCGCAATTTTTCGCATTACTATTATCCATTAACACTATTCGCCATGAGCCGACGATGGCGGTCAGCAGCAGCCGTAAATGAATATAAAAAAAGCAGAGCGTTTCATGCCAAAATTAATTAAAACAAATTAAATTGTTGTATCCGCCAGGAAGAAAAAACATTGAATATTTTAAATTTATTGTTTTAACAAAATGGAGGAAATATCTCGCATTTTTCCATAACTAATACTATATAATTTTTCTATAAGTAACTTTTTCCGATTAAACACCCGAGCAGCAAGTTATTTTATCACAATAAAGCACCTAAAAAAGCTATGGTAATAATAATAACAATAATACAACAAAAAAATTTACCACGACATGTTTTATTCGCATTAGAAATTTCCTTTCATTGTTCTCAACGCTAGTCTGCCTTATTTATATACGTGGATAGTGGTTCTTGACGGTTTTGACATCAGAAATGTTTAGAATTTTTAGAATGGTTAATTGAGATGTTGTTTTGTCACTATTTAGACTGGATTTAGTGACATTTTCTAGCAAATTTTATAATTTCGATATATATAGTTTAATTAAATCTTCTTTCTAAAGAATTATTGTATAAATAAAGATGTTTATTCATCAGAGTTCAATTACAAACTGAATTTTAGTGTAAAAAGGGGTTTTCAACTACATTCAACAAATATTATTCAAATCTCAAATGAGCGTTATAATAAAATTCAAATAATTAAACGAACTAAACCCTTTAAACAAGATTTGTTAGAAAACTGACCCAAAATTCGTCGATTCCCTGAAATTTCCCAAACTAGAATCTCTAAAACCCAGTAAATTCTCTAAAACACTTGGCATCATAAATGTGAATGAGTGAAAAGCATAGAAAAAGAAACATGAATTTGTTTTATGACCGCAACTGGCAAGAAGAACGAAAACACGATTAAAACTTAGTGGGGTGGTCGAAATAAGACTTTTTAGTGACATATTTTGAATGTATTATGTTTAAGAAAATAATGAAGTAAAGGAAAATTAAAATTCATATAGCGTGACCCAAACGGGACGATACATAAAACAGAAGTAATCGAGAAGGAAAAGGGAGCTTATGGACATGAATGAAATGCCACATAAAGTATGCAATTGATTTTTAGCAGGAAAGGCATTGTTTGTACGAGTTGATCTCATTAGAAAGCCGGAATTAGCTGCTGCATATTCGTCTCACAATGTGTAGTAGCTATAATTAAGCTCTTTCTTTTAATATCAAAAGTCTCGCCTCATGAATTATTACATAAATGCTACTTACATTCCCTTTTGATGTTGAACGATCAAAGGAAATTTAGTAATTAACAGTTTATAGAATAAAATTAGTAATCATAAGAATAATTTAAGAGATTCTTTTATGTTTTCAATGCTTTTGTGGCTTGCTAATTCTGATTTATGGCTAATGTTTTAATGTATGAACTTCCTTAGCTAATTCAACACTAATTTTTCGGGATCAAGAAAAGTGGATAATTGTATTTTTAATTAAGAGTTATGAATGGGTGTCTGGTATAAGGCACAATACTTGAATTGTGGGAAAATATTCAAAATTTTATATTTTGAGAAGATAAAAATTGAAAATTTACTAAAATTCCACAAAATTGTAATATAAAAGTGTTAATTTCAATAGTTTAAGCTTTCGTATAAATGATAAAGTTTATTAAGTACTCACCAGTTCCTTTATTGGCTTGATTTAACTTTAAATTAACTTTTTAATCACTTTTTAATTTTTCACGTTTGATTCAAAACTGTTCAATTTTTCGCATCATTTTGAAAACCATACAACAGTTTTATAAACTTTTTTAAACCTAAATAATACGTTAATTTGCTATAAAATGAAAATTTTATGATTTATTCGAAAATACAAAATTTTGAACATAAATTAAGCATTAGTCTTGAAATGTACGACTCAATTCATTCCAAACCATGCCAAATACCAAGAAAATGTCTCGCCAATCCTTTCAAAATTTCTCTAAATTCAAAATCAATAAAATAACAAGACCCAAAAAGGAAAGAAGATAGTTGTAAACATTATGCGATTTTTTCATGGTCACAGTTAGTTATACAAATAATAAGCATGACAAAAAACATGGACTATAATGTAAATAATATAGTTTTATGCAAATGAATAAATTAATGAAAATGACTTCATGAATAGAGAAAAAATAGAAAAAATTATTTATTCAACTTTGCATAGTCATAAATATTTCGCTTGCTGCCTTACGAGATATAATCATGTGAAACTGGAAGGAAAAAAAAATTGTTCCCTTTAATGCCAACAAAAGGATTTAAAAATGTATGGGGTGAATAGTAAAATCTCAAAAAATAGGAACTAAAGGTGGTCAGTGGGAATGAAATGAGATTTTTTGTTAATTATTAAATAGCACCAGAACTGTAATTATAGCGACACGGTCCTAATATAATATTAATCACTAAACCATAAAGAAATCTAAGATAATGTTATTATTATTATTTCAATTGCCCTCATATGTAATTAAAATTCCAACTTTGACCGGGATTAACAATTTATTCCTACCTTTATTTTATTTCCAGATCCATATCAAATGTTTGGAGCGACTAGCAGTAGACTAGCAAGTTCAGGTGAGTTTTCAAAATTTTGTTAATTTATTCACAGCACCTGGTGTGATTCTTGAAAATCATTCACAAAATATCTCACATGTGCCGCGACTTAATCAAATCAGAATTGCAAATTGCTCATTTTAAAAGAATTAAAAAATGTTAAAAATTTATTCCGACCCTCCTTAAAAAATGTTCAACGGCATTGATTCATTCACGAAAAAAAAACAAAAGGCAAATAGAAACAATAATAATAATTATGAAGCAGTTGCAGACAAGTTACTTATGGCAGTAAATGAAAAAAATTGCCACGTGACCAGCATCACGCATTGTCACGTCAAATATCAAGTCATAGGCTGTCATGCTACTCACTCATTTATTTATTTTGATAAAAATAATATTGTGAAAGAGAGAAAGTTGAGTAAGGATGTAGGGGATTTGTAGGTTAGGGCGCATTTTTTGAGGTTATGTTTAGAAATTGTTGAAGGAAATTGAAAGAATTTGCTTGAGTTAGTTACTAAAGCGGGTAGGGTATAGTAGCTTGTTTGTATCGTAGTTAAGTATGCTGTTGGCTACTTAGTGTGAATTTAAGCCACGACTATGAGTGAAAATCGAAATTGACTAACCCTAGTGATACAAAATGGGCCAAATCAGACAAATGGAATCTTTAAGGAGCTTATTTGAAGTCTTAACTCCATGCGACTGCCCCATGCAGCACTGTGTCACTCATTTATGAATCTAGAACACTAGTTGATACTGTTGCCAATAGAAAATACCAATATTGTCCAAACTATGTGCCGTAGCACACTATTATGCTGCCGTGAACCGTATGGCGTGTGTGGTTTTGGCCGAAGCTTAATACCAAGATGTACCGAGGCTCGATACAGTTTGGGCGCAATTACACTAGACAGTAACTCAGACACTCAAGTCAAACTTCTCCCATTCCCACTCATCAACACCAAATATCCAGCACAAGAAACAAAAATGCGGAATGATTGTAAATACATTAAGAAATTTAATATACGATTGACTTCTAACAATGAATTTTCACCTTCCATTAACTTGCACTATTTTAAAAGTTAACTCAACACACAGCAATTATTTCTTTCGAACATACAGTAGGGGTTATATAGCAATCTATGCAACCCTTAATCTTGATTCACACAATATTCACTGCTCAGGAAAGCGAAATTCAGTTGAAAAAAAAGTCATAGCTGACCGAAAAAAATGTTAAACGCTTAAAACTAACAATGTAAAGGGTCGATATGAATAAATTAAAAAACAATTTATGACACGACGTATGGAATTTAGTCGTTGTTGTAAATAGGAGTGGCAATGAATGAAATTCACTTTTTATCCATTCCTTTTTAAACTTAAATTGATGTTAATAAAAATGATTTATATAAAGTGTTTAATAAAAGATCATCAATTAACACTTAATGATAGTAGCGTTAGGTGTGATTCATCAAAAATTATCATTGTGTATTGAGTGAATAAAAGGCACAGTTATTGGTAAATAAGAGAGGGGTTGAAAAATTCCTAGGAAGTCGTTTTTTTGGTGCTTTCTTCCTCTTTGTTCTGTTAATGAATATTTTTGTAAACTAGATTAACAGTTTTGAGTGGTAAATTACTGGATTAATGGATTTTTGGACAGGTTTAATACAGGTCGTGACTGTTCATGACTGGTTAATCTTAATTTGTGGACTAGTATGTAATGGTCGACATATATTTTGTAGAAATTACACAAAGCAAAGCTTAAAGTCGACTTTGATTTCATATAAATCATGTCAAATCGACAGTCGACGTGAAATTCTGGTCGATGACTAGAATTACTTTGACGTTAAACTAAAACTCAAAGTAGCAAAGGGTTTAGTAAAGAAAAGTCGACTAAAGTCAACTCGACTCCTTTAGAATTCGAGCTCTGCATTAAATTACTAGTCCATAATGTCCTTTTTCAAATCATAAGTACAAATTACGTGATTGACTAATCTCAAAATTCATCTAAATTGTTAAATTTGTGCTGTAATCTAATATAACGATAGGAGTTGTGTAATGAGCACTGGATAGAGACGAAGAAGGTTTAAATGTGATTTGCGCTACATTCTCTAACAACTACCGGTAGCTCAGTGGAAGAAGTATGCGACCAAAAATCGTAATACTTGGGTTCGAGTCCCATTCGGACTCTAGAATTGCCTAGAACCTTCGATTTAGTTAAGGTTCCAGACAAAAGCATTGAAATATCAAGAACAAAATTGCAAAAAAAAACACTTTAAAATCTCAAAAAATCCTCCGATCTTCAACATTCAGTTCCATCCGCTAATTTTCACACACATCATAAAATCAGCCAAACCATTACATCAATCTCCTTAAAAACCAATTTTTTTTGTATTATTATTGCAATATTTTTCCACGCTCAGTGAGAATCCTCTCACACATGATTAAATGATTTATTAATTTTCTTCACCCAACAACTATCATGCTGCAGTAGAAGCAAGCACTCAACCCCATATCGACAATGATGTTGAATAACAATAAATTTATATTTCATGAATAGGAGTTAGTGATTTCAACATTATTAGACGCAATAAAAATTACGAGTCTTGATGCAATAAAAATAGTGACTTAATGCACGATATAACGTAACGCAGCAAATATTAAATATAAAAAAAATTGTAATAATATCAAGAGGGTGAAAGGCTGAACAACAAGAAGAAATCACAAAAATTGACTCCGACTTCTCTCCGAAATGTTTATGGTAATAATTTTCACATTTTTCCACTCGACTGACAGGGAAAATATGTTTTGATTATCTGCTTTATATCAATGATTGATGATAGTTTCTTTTTTGACTTACATGCTGTGTGTATGTTTCGGTCGGAAAAGAAATTATTCGAGGCCCATTTTCTTGATACTCTTCTTTTTTGTTGACTTAGTATGAGTTTGCACAAAAATAAAATGAAAAACTTTCTTATTTTGTTCAGCATGAAGAGCAGAAAATTCTTTCATTTAAAAATAACAATAACAAAAAATGGGCATGAGCTTCCGAAATTGGAAAGAAATAAGAAGAATATAAAGTTGGTTAGCTGTTATTTAAGAATATTTTAGCCAATGTCCTCACAACCCGTATTACTTACTTACTTACTGTATTTATGTTGCTTTTTGTGAAGCTTAGGTTATTAGTGCCTAGTTAATGACTAGTTCTAAAGCTTTTTTGTCCACTCATGATCTGATTCTGTTGCCTAGTCTTTCCAAATTCTTCGTCCATCCATTTATCACTGTTCTACACCAAGTATCTCCAGGAAGACTTTACCCTTGTGAATTTCATTCTCTTAAGGCTTCTTTGCTTAACAAGAGCTGTATGAACCAGAACCTTGAAGCCGTGAAGACGCAAAAATTATAGGAGATAAAATTATTTGCCAAATAATCTTTATAAAATTCAGTGGAAAAATTTTATCTTTGTTTATCCTTTTCATATTTCATTTTGTTTGCCGTCTATACATCACGTATTATTTTTAATCACAACTTAAACATCCTGCTTGATATCAGTCCAATAAATCTAAATTCTATTACTATAAATAGCAAGTTCATTAAAAAATTGTCATCATTTAGTTATAATTGTTGGAAGTTAAAGGAACAAATGAGAAATTAATACAGCTACACAAGCTAAAATGAAGCTAGTTATATTCGGTGTGTACCTATTGAGTAGCATTCTTCAAATGCATACAGTTGATTCGCAAAATATTAAAAAGTGCGACTATACAAAAGATTTATTTGATGATGGACGATATTTGAAGACGGTATGCTTTATGCATCAATCAGTAGAACATCATTTGGCTGAAGGAATGTGTTTTCAAAATGGCATGAATTTATTCACATTAAACGATGAGATTGTCGAATCACATTTGTTAGATGCAGCTCAAGAGTATGTTATTGACCTGAGTTAAAAGACTAGAGTGCAATAGCTTGTTAAAATGTTGTTCTAATTCATAGAAAATACACAGAAGAAGTATTCGGGCTGTGGATCAATGGAAGACGTGATAGAGGATCAAAAGATTGGCACACAGAAGCAATGTTTGGACCTGAACCTGGACCAGGGTTACTTAGCAAAAATATCAGTTTTTACAGCAATCATGAACCTGGAGATTGTCTACGTATAACAACAAAATATACAGGAATTTATAATGTTCTTCCTGGAAAATGTGAGGAAGAAACTTGGATTGCTTGCGAGCATTTTAAACAGACACAAAAACCTCCAGAACTGGACATAAGTCGTTGTTTCTTTCATCAACATCTTTATAATAAAAATAAATATATCAAAACTGTGTGTTTCACCAAAGACAAATCTTATTATGACCAAGCAAGACGTAGATGTGCAGGATATGGAATGAATTTATTTATATTTGATTCCGAGGAAACTGATGAATCATTTTTTGAGGCAACTGTAGATGTTCTAGAAAGCATTCCTGGAGGTTATTTTTGGATAAATGGAGTTCGAAACCCACAAAATAATGAATGGAGTACTTACTTTGCCAACAGAAAGCTTAAAGGACCAATTTATAAAGATTTCGAATGGGTAAATCTAAAAGGCACTCATGGAATCTCAAATGGAGATAATCTTTTCTTGTCTGGTAAAGCTGGTCCTTATCAAGGCTTGGGTTTTAAATCTGATCAAATAAGTTGGATTATATGTGAATATTATGCAAAAAATATATAATTTCAGATATATAAAAACTAATCAATCAATATACTATATTTCTAAAGGATGTCCATTAATAATATAGTTTACATAACCAATTAATCCAATGTATTACTGTTAAATGGAACTGAATATTTAATTCCATTATTATGCAAAATAAAATGATGAATTCATTGTTGAAATATATGTATAAAGGGGATTAACAACCATAAAAGGGGAACACAACTAGTTCAAGTTGCAAATACAATTTGAAAATTAAACGGCAGTTGAACTATTCTTAATGTAATTTGGCATTTTACGTACCTTAGATCCAATGTAATTACCTTGGCTGAATACTACGTACTATAAATTCAATAACTTGAAATGCGCATGCAAGTCAACCTTCAAAAATAATTGAAAACTTTTTCTTTCATCAAAAAAATCTGAAGTTTAATTTTAAAAAGTCAAAAAAAAAATAAAAGAAAAAAGTTTTGTTTTTGCACACAGGACAACAGCTGCTTCAACTTATCGCCTGTAACAATGAAAAAAAAAAGTTTTGTACATTTTAGTTTTTCTTTTTCTTGAACGAAACAAAAGAAAATAAATTGTTATTAGTTCTAATCACGCGATACTTGAATTAAATGAAATTTTTTACCTCTTCTTACTTACCGAAACTATTTGCAGCATTTTTGTCCGTAATGAATGAAAGTTTTTATCTCACACTTTCGTTGTAAGAACATTTTTTAAGGAGAAAAAAATTACATTTTGATTTATTAAGCAATTTGGAAGGCTTACAATAAATAGCTTCGGACTCGTTTTTCACCTTCTAATTTTTCTATTCTACATTCCTTTTAGGTTCAGGACAAATACAATTGTGGCAATTTCTACTAGAATTACTTAGTGATTCAGCAAATTCAGGGTATTTTGTTAATTTCTTCATTTTTTTGTACACGATAATTAATTAAATCTTATTTAATTTACAGCTGCATAACTTGGGAGGGGACGAATGGTGAATTTAAGCTATCGGATCCTGATGAAGTTGCTAGAAGATGGGGCGAAAGGAAGTCTAAACCTAACATGAATTATGATAAGCTGAGTCGAGCATTAAGGTGAGTTATAGCTTGTTTACAACTAAATTTGATTTTTATGCCAATGGAATTGTGTGGCAATAGACTTTTTGGATTGAATTTGATTTATTTCTAAAAATGTCAATTGGATTTGTCTTTGGAATTGCGATTATCAATCCTAATTGAGTCAAAATCTAAGCCTTCATAAAGCAAATCCAAAAATATGTAAATTCCAAAAATCAACAGCTTTTCTGCATTAAAAAACTCTTCATTCCCAATTCAATCACTAACAAAATTATCGAAAATATTCAACATAACCATAAAACATCAGTAATGAGATTTTAATTCAATCTGAATTCCGCCCATAAAATCTTCATCGCTTGTGTATTGACAATTACGTCACATTAAATCACCAAAATATTTTGACTTTTTGACTCTTTAAATATTTTTGTTCCATCACCCATCCAAATAGAATTTCAGAATTTTTAATGAAGTTTACATTATTTCATGGCTACTTTCATTTCATTCCTATAAATATATAGCACAGAAATTGATAATACATAAATTTTCAACCCTCACAATAATCGACAATCGTTGTAGATCATGAAAAATCTTTCTGTTTCTATTATTGTGTTGGAAAATATCTTCTATTGAAATGTAACAATGCGTTAAGGGTGTTCTTTTGAGACGACATTCATCCTCCCTCCTTAGTTTATGAACAAATTACGACATTAGCTTAACGACAACTGAATTGTAGAAGAAATTTTCTATTCATTCATTCCTTAATTTTAGAAGTTAATTCGTGCGTAAATTTTATTTTAATTTCTCGCTTCTCGTTTTATATGAAAAAAAAAGTCTTGCTTTTGTTCTACAAGGATTTATGTATTCTATCCAGTTCTCTAAATGCTAGGGGTTGTGACTTACCGTGTATGCTAATTTACCATGATTCTTGATTAATATTTGAAGATTTTCTTCACTTTTCACTTGCGAATGTTGAAAAAATTGAGTTTTTAAGAATTTTTCAATGCTTTCTTTGATTTTAAAAGGTTAAAAATCGAAAATTAATTAAAAAAAATTGGTAAATGTAATTATGAACTCCATACGTATTGTAATTTGAATGTACAATGTTTATTCTTCGAAGTTTAACTGCAAACTAAACTTTAGTATGAAAAGGGGTTTTCAAGTAAGCAAAAAAATATTATTCAAATCTCAAATGACCGTTATAACATGTCGAAATATAGAATGCATGAATTTTTAATCCTTAAAGCCATTAAAGTCATTTAATGATGTAAAATTTTAATTTTTATGCCAAAAAATCCTTCAAAATCTAAAATTCAAAATCGCAGTGCCCACCCCTAGCAAAAGATTGCAAAAAAATAATACATAACGATTATGTCTGCATACATATTCCTACATAAAACAAAAAAAAAGTTTCATTCTTCACAAATAATTAATTTCTCGTTTCAAAATGTATTTTTTAAGTCTCAAAAAATACTTCTATACAGCCATCAAATTGCAATAAAAATAGACTGTAGAAAAAGATTTTTTTTGCAGAACAGCAGTAAAAACAAATTAACGAGATAACGACAAATGTTTGAATGCACTGAAGCGAAGGGGAAAAGATGGAAAAAAAAGTCATACAAATCGTCACAAAACAGAGACGATATTTTCAATCATAAAAAAATTGTTTTTAGATTGAATTCGTAATGAAATTTCATTCATTTATCGAAATGTAATCAAATCATGCAGCAACATTTATATCTCACAAAAAAAAAGAGGAATCTCGTCTACGACATCTGATGAATAGAAGGATAGAAATGAAAAATTCTTCATCGTATTACACACGCCCTATTTTTGCTGCTTTTGCTTTATAAACTCGACAGCTTTAGCCTTGCTATGTTCTGTTCATGTGAAAACATTCTGTAGTTTTAATTTAGCACAACAAAAATTCAATTTATGAAACATATTTTATATCATTTGATTGCTGTTTAATTTAAAAAGAATCTGAACTAAAACAGACATGAATAGAAGTGTAAGGTCATGAGTGTTTAAAATCTAGGCACGAAAAAATTCGTTTTTAAAAATACTTAAAATTTCTTTAAATTTTAATGAGAATGTTCATGTGATATTATGCTAAGTCCATGAGGATAGATTGGTGCAATTAAGGGCAATCGTAAAAGACTGTAAAAAAAATCATAAACTAGTTCCATTTGTAATAGTATTTCAATCAGGATTCTGTTAAGTTCTGAATTCTGTTAGTCAGTTCTGGAACTTAAATTAATTTCTGTTAAGCCAAATATTTGTTCCGACGGATTTCTTCACAGTTCTATGAAATAATTCATCTTCTTCAGAATTCGATCTGTGAGAAATTGAACATCCTTGCCGAAGATAAATTGCCTGAAAGGATGACTCCCTCAGAGCCAGATTTTGATAAGCTCCACATAGGAACATGATTGCAATAGTAGTATTAGTATTACAAATATCATCCTTTGCTTTCCAACACTTTTTGCAACCGAGAACAGAGCTAAAGCCTATCTTAATCATTATTTAGACGGGTCTAGATTATTTCAAACGGTATCATGATACAGTTTAGCACCTATCTGGCAACTTTGATGAAGATGCTTTGAATATATGGATACTTGATATTCTGATTCGGTAAAATAGTCATCATAGTCCTGCTAAAGCATTTTCTTGTTAATTTAAAAGTTAAAAGTTTACGAAAATTTGAAAAACTTTAATCCTTGTCTATATTTTGGCTTAAAAAGTCACTTAATAGTATAGAAGCTTAAATCTTACAATTTCAATATTTCTTCTACAGAATCTAAAGGAACTTTAATTAAATGTGACCCACTACAAAGTTCCAAAATCAAAAGACCCAATAGCTTCAAAAATAATAATAAAGAAATAAATCAAACTCAATCATCATTCATGTTATTGCTTCTTATTTACCAATTTTCCACAATAAATTGGCATAAAAATTTTCCTTTCCTTCTTATTTTTTGTTCCTCTGTGCCTTTGAGGAACAATGAACAGAAATGAAAGTAGAGTAGAAAAATTATTTATACATTAGAGAATAATTTTTTATTCTTGTTCCTTCATTTCAGATATTATTACGATAAGAACATAATGACCAAAGTACATGGTAAGTCGAACTGAAAGGGAAACTTTTTTTCTCAATTAACTAATTTATGGATTTTTTCTTGTGCTGCTTACCTTTATTACCTGAAATTAGGAAAACGTTATGCGTACAAATTCGATTTTGCGGGACTTGCAGCGGCAACACAACCACAAGCAACAGATGCCTCATACAAGTATCAAAGTGATTTCCTTATGTCGCCATATCATGGAGCAAAACTCAGTTCCTTCATGTCTCCGCATCACAGTATGACATCATCATCTGGTAAGTTAATAATGACAAAAATAATAATAAAGACACCACCCGGATACTTTTCTTCCTTTTTTTTGTTGCCTTCATTCCAATTCCGACGGCAAACAACACTTTAAATTGCCGTCAATCATCTTTCTGTCTTCCTCTATCGGGAAGAAGCCAATTCGACAATTTCTGGTAGTCACACACAAAAAAATGATTTTCTTGTGCTTTTCCACTTCCATTTTAAAAATTTTTCAATCTCAGTCAACAATGGAAATTCGCCATTACAGAAAAAAATTATTATCATTGATCGATTTCAATCAATCGTCTGGCGTGACTATGAGCCGATAATTGTGTACGTCATTGTGTTAGACTGTTTCCGTTCGGGGTACCATTTTTCAACGGAACTTAGGAAGTCCTTCTCGGAAATATGAAGCTTCCATAGCTTGTTTCCCTCACTTTCCTGTTCTCTAATATTCCTTCCTTATTTATTTTATTTCCATTTCGTTCCATGCTGTATTTTTTGGGCACTAAGATTTAAAGCTGAGTCGATTGTGACACAATTTTATGTTAATTCCTTCATTTTAAGGCAATCATTTGAATGTGTTGGTGTGTGTAGAACGTCGTCATGTTAATCAGATAATAGCCTACATTTCGCCCCCTTTTTTTGTTGTTGCCGACGCACACAAAGCACAACTTGATGTTTTTTCTATTTGGGGGGAGTTCTCATTCCGATTTATCCGTCAAGTGTATAAATATTTTATCGTTAAAAGGAAGACCAAAGTCAATTTCTCATTGGATATTCTAAGACATTCATGAATTTTGTTATCCCTAACTTTAAGTTCCATATCCATTTTTTTAAATTTATTTCTCTTTTGTTTATTTTTTTTAGCATCGATTTTTCCATCGTCGCTGGGTTACAGCAATTGGGGAAGTCCTACAAATTTATATCCGCCGCACTCGATGAGTAACCTCCATACATCATCTCATGTGACTCCGCATCTCAGCTCATATTCACATCACTACGCATGACAATCACATACGAATCCTGCAAATCATCAGGTAGAAAATTTTGAACTCTACAAAAAGCTCTCGCCGTATGAATAATATACGGGAATGTAAAAATTTGTATGGATAAAGTTGATTTTTTTTTATGTTCTGAAAAATTTTTTAAAAAATTGAAAAATCATCATGGAAAATTAGGCGTTTCCAATATATATACATAAAAAATACACATATAGATATACTCAATACAGATAAAGATGATGAGTTATGAACGAAAAATAAAAGCAATTTTCCATTTTTTTGTTGAAAGATTCCTTTTAAATTAAAAAATCTACAAAAAAATTAACTCACATTTGTGTACATATGATAAGTATAAATGGAAATTCACCTAGTTGATTGAACACAATTTTCAGTTTAATGGCGTTGTTTCCAATTTAAAAATGATGTCAAGAATTGGACACTTTTTGGATGGAAATTTGTTGGAAAATGTTGAAGTTTTCTCTGATGGACAATGAGCATACTCACCCAAATGGGATTGTTTATAGGTACGCTCTCACTATAATCGAGAATGATAAATTTTGTGAGAATACTCATGAGCATACTCTGTTTGGATCTTGTACAAAGATTGTAAAAATTTTTACAAAAAAACTTGCAAATTTTAAAAAAGTTAAGAAAATTTTTAAGATTTGTACAAAATCGTTAAAAAGTTTGACGATTTTTGATAAAATTAGAAATTTATTCCAAAGATTTTGAAAAGATCATTCAAAAGTTTTGAAAAATGCAAATTGTGTAAGAAATTTCAAATAAGTTTAAAAAAATTTTAACAATTTTTGAAAGAGTTTTTACAAATTTTCTAAGAAGAAAAGTTTCAAATTTTGTAAGAATTTCTACGATTTTCTTCAACGAAAGTTCAAAAACTTTGAAAATTTCAAACAAAATCTATCAACAGTTTTGAAATTCTTACAAAATTGAAAACTTTTTTTCTTAGAAAATTTGTAAAAATTCGTTTGAAAATTGTTGAAATTTCTTTCAAAATTTGCAAAACTTTCTTTTGAAATTTCTTTCAAATTCTTTTGAAATTTATAATAAATTTAAGAATTTGTAACAAAAGAATTCTCCAAAAAGCTTCAACCTAAAATCAATCTCAAAAGTGTCCAATCCTTGATTCCACCTATATTTATGTCAAAAAAAAGTCCCCAAAAAATGGCTCACATATGAAATTGTTTAAATTTCTCTGTTAATAATTTACATAAAGCAATCAAAAGAATAAAAATCGATAAACATTGCCAGGACAGTAAATCCCTCTTGAAATAACCAATAATACATTGTTATCGAGAGCAATAAATGTGTAATAAACAAAATAATCCATTTACGTTAAAATTCAAATACTCAAAAAAAAAAAACTTTGAATGATGAAAAATTTTACTATAAGATGAAAAAAAAAATTGAAAATTGAAAAGACAAATTTTTGAATCAGTGTATTTATTAGCAATATTTGTGTATTAGGTTGCAATCGAAAGATTCTCTGAAAAAAATTCAAATAATGGTCTGAGTGTATAAAAAAAAAATCAAGTTTAAAAAATGTGTATTAGAAGCCAAAATAATCTTTTTGGATTGGAAATTCTCAAAATTAGTTTTGAAAAAGGAATTTGAATTATTAAGACAGTTTGTGAAGTTATGTCTGTGACGTAGAAAGTGAAGAAGATAATTTGATATGAGAGTTTTACTACTTCTTCATTTTTCAAATGATTTATCTGGTTTGATCTTAAAATTCTGATCATACTTAGCTGAGTGGCACAATGCGACGAACCGCAGCCATCACGGTGCTGTCAAGTTAACTTCGAATCTTACCGTTAATACGGTGATGCTGTGAAGAACACGTTGTGCTGTTCAGGTCGGTTGTGTATAAAGTGACAAGATGTCTAAGAAGTTTATGACTATACTTTAGAGTTCGTTTTAGTCCGCAGACTTGAATTTTTTGTCTTTAAACCTGCAGTTTTGGACGAAACTTAATTGTGTGGTCATTAGAGAGCACAATTCTCTAACGTGTTGAGCCTCAAAAATAGAGCAACAATACAATTTTAAAAAATTACTAAAATTGTTAAGGTTAGGATTTTTTAAATTACGCGAGCGTTTAACTAAAATCACCAGAATCAAAACTTTTATTGAGAATTTCCAATCCAAAAAGACCCTAAAAAATAAAATTAAATAAAAAAAATGAATGTTCTTACGATTACGTAATTTTTAAACCAAAGTAAAATTAAACCCAAAAAAAATGGAAGTAATTTCTTATTCGATGTCTAATTAACAAACCAAATACTCATAAAAATTGAAAAGAAATTTTCCCCTTGCTCTGTGGCATTTATAAGAAGTAAAAAAAACAATGATGATATTTTATTAAATGTATGTAAAACTCTTTGTCTTCTAGTCAAAAAAAGGATATTGATGAACAAAAAAAAAATATTTATATGAAAAACAAAACTATTTATTCAATTTAATATAAAATAAATAATTAAGTAAATAATGTAAATAAGTTTTAATTGACGTGGAAAGAAAAGAAAAATTAATTAAATAAAAGGAGTATCTTGTACGATATCAACAAAAAGTCAGAATATCTTTTTTTTATGGATTTGACACATTTTTAAATGTTTTTATTTATTTTCTTCCTTTGGAAATAATTTTAGAGGATTTTTTATAGGTTAGGTTAATGACTTGGTCAAGGTTTGTAAAAGTTTGTAAGTGTTTTGAACCAATTTAATTTTTCCAAGGCTAAGAATCCTTTGTATAAATCGAATTCGAGATATACTCGAACCAAACTCAAATGATTAAGAATTAACCTTGAATTCAGACACTATCGAGATATCTAGAACCTTTATTGGATCAACACTTGAGGATGGAATGAACTATGTTCTAATGAGAGCTCTTCAGTTCAAGAACAAAACGTCCCAGTGGAAACCGAAACTTCGGACAACCCTTTATGATAGTTTCTGAAGGGTAACAACTCTACAATCAGGCTGGCGATGATAATGTTCACAGGCGACCATTTTCGAAATCAACACGTACAACATAAGCAACATAAGACTACTGTTAGCAATTAGATTGAATATCGTTTTCACAAATCTAGTAATTAAAATCAGAATACTTGTGCCAAATTCTACAAAATGGCTATTTAGATCCAATAGAATCTACAATTAGACTTCATCTTAAATTGTGACTAACATGACTAATTAATCTGGTCATCAGTGAGCTCCGAAATTCAGTTTGGTGTCAAATTTAACTTTGCTCAAATTACTTACACAGATCTACTGATCAATTTGAAAACTACATACCAAAATGTAGAATCCATAAATGAAACAACAACCACCAAGAAAAAGTCAACCCTAAAAAATCTCCCAAAAATATTTCTAAGGAATTTTTTTTTTCTCTTTTGTTTATTTTTACTTCCAGTAATTTTTTCTTATCCTCAATTTCAACATTATAATGAAACATATAAATTACATTAAACATTAATTTTCATTAAACAATAAATAACGATTATTTCATTCATTTTGTTTTTTGTATTTTTTTGGTATTTGTAATTTAATTAATTTAATAATTTTGTTTTAAAATTTTATTTGATTTAAGTTGTGTTAAAGAAATTTTTTCTTTATATTTAAATGGATTTTCAATTTAAATTTTTGGTTTAAATTTAAATTTTTTAAAACTTTAAAGACTTTTTTAATATAATTTATGAATGAATATATCCTTTGATTTCTGTGACTTTTTTTAAAATTTATTTTAATTCAATTTAATTTTAGGATTATGGTGACGATGACTTTTTTCAGATGATGATTTTTGTTAACTCTTGAAAGCTCTCGTAGATTAATTTCCTTCGGGTTTTGGCCTGTTTGTGTCGTAACATCTGATGACCTCTGATTGTGATAGCGTGCCACCTTCTTCTTGCGAGAATGCAAATCCATCTGTTTTGAGTATTTTTCCGAGGATCCAGTGAAAATGTTAAAATGGAAGAGAAATAAAAATATTAGATTTTGATTCGCTTATAAATAGAAAGTTTGATGGATTTGCTAAGGTTTTTGTAATATTCATTATCAAATTAGTTCAGACTTTAACAAAGACTACTCGATTCAATTTAATATTCATTTTAAAAACCTAGAATACTAGACTTAATCGTTAAAAGTCGAGTATTCATTTTATATAATAAGAACTACCTAGGCATGTGATTAACCAAGCGACACAAATGAGAAAGGCTCCATCACTGATACATTTATTAACATCAAATGAAAGCTCACTCATTTTGGTACCCATATACTCAATTAGACTCGACTTCTTATAAAATTCGAATCGACTTAGAGCTCTGATATGTATTAATAAATCCCGGAACTTCATATGAATCACTTAAATTAGCAATCTAAAAAAATCTCATTGAATTCAAAATTCCCTAAATTACCTCAAAGTATCCTCAAAAAACCTTAGCAAAATCCACCAAACAAAATAACTTCATAGATTAATATCCCATAAAGAACTTGTTCTTGAAAAAAGTAAATTAAAAAATTTGATTTTGTGAAATATTTTTTTGTGTAATTTTTTTAATAATGATATAGGAACTGATACAAAAAGGAAATGTTAAAAAAATTGAACAAAAAAGTCAACTAATAATGTAAATTCACAGGATTAACAAAAATATAGAGTAGCTGATTAATTAAATTATTCACAAATTCGTTTGTGTTAGTTTTTCATCATTTTAGAAAATTTGAATTTGATATTTTTGGATATAAAGCATGTTCCATATTTACTTATTGTTCTGTCATATTTTGTGTTATTTACCATATCAATGTACTTACGCTTCAATTCCATTTCTCGCTTTTCAGTTTCAGCCGTATGTGACCGACTTGTATTGCCAGTGCCAAAAACACGTCTTACATTTGTTCGGACAAGAAGGCGAGCCGTTTCAGTTAATCTATTGTCAAAAAATTATTTATTTTTTTCGCCACACAATTTTTTTTTTTGGGAATTGTTTGAGTTATCGGCGATTTATTTTTCGATAGACAAGAAGAGAATGTGAATGAAGAAGGAAAATTGAAATTTTTTGTTGATATTTTTCTCTGCAAAAATTATTTTTTTTTTTTATGGTCTAAAAACCGTCACCAATAATAATAAGTATTAATACTATAAGAATAATTACTATAGTAATCAAAAAAATTAGAAATAGAAGAGAACTTTTCAAGATTTCAAGCCTAGCAATAGAAAGTAGTAAATAATTGGGCGAGGGGGAGGTTAAGAGGGGTCGTGAGGAACTCAATCAACTTTGTTAATAAAATTGTGAATATAAAAAAAATAATTAATAAGGATTTTAATACCTCTGATAGTAACAAAATAGTAAAAAAGTTATCGAATAGAGAATATTCATGATAAAATATGTAATTTTTATGTTCATTTCATTTCCATTTTTTTTTTGTGATTTATTAAAAGATTAGAAAAAATTGTGAATTATCAACCATTACCATTACGTGTTTTTTTACTTTATTTTATGTTGAATCACTGGCATATATATTATTATAGATTGTAATAATAATAATAGTATAGGAACTATGGATTTAGGGTGAGTTAAGGGGATTTTAAGCAAATAAAAATAATTAATTAAACCAAGAAAACCACTACATGGAACGTAAATTACTACAAAGATTCAATTTAGAAAATATCATAGAATTTAGAATATTTAATCAAATTTATCCACAAATCATGACTTTATACTGATTTTTCCAATTTAAACACAGTTTAAGTACTGAGTATTTTGAGATTTGCTAACTTTTCGGAGCATCTCTATTCTCAATCTCCTATTTTCCGAACAGACAAGGAGCATGCTCACAAAATTGAGCATGCTAAATTATATTGATTGTACGGTCATTTTGGTAAGTATGCTCATTGTCTGTAAGGATTTTAGCTTCAGCTGTTCTTAAATATACATCCGAACAGCATTACACGGCTAATTTCAATTTAAGACGCAGAAAAATGCTGAAATCTACCGTCATGTAGCATTTAAGGCGTCTTCACGTACTGCTGAGAGAGCGGTACCCTAGTGCTTTAAATTGTGCTGCTCAGGATATGGGCTTTGCTCAAGACCAGAGTCAGACGCAATCGTAAAAATTGTAGAGTTCCAGATTTTTACGATTTTTCTCAAATTGGTTTTTATCCTGAATAAGTTTTAAAGCTATTTAGTACATCCTTACTCTTAAATCGAGCGACAACGTTTCTAGAACTCTTAAGCATATTATGTAAATATGAGCGTATTATCATCCCTGAGTGATTATATTGTATAATAGCTGATTGTAACTCTTAAATCTTAGCCATAACTTGGTATATTGTCGATAAGCCCCTTCTAAATAATGCAGATGATGCATTCAATTACGCTATAATCAGCCATTGATTAGCAAAGCCCAACTTAATGGTGGTTTCTACATATGCATCTCTGTATAGCTTATATCTTAGCATGATAAATAATTAAATGCTATTTTAAGCTAAATTGAAGCTTGTGTAAAAGCTTACTATGAACTTATCAAACTATATGTATTCAAAGTAAGCAAGCCTTTCATAAAACATCATTGTTTATCAAATAATCTACAATATACAAAATTATAGACAGAATGTATAAAACATTTTAAATATTACATGTGACAAATTGCTTTGTCTCATTCCTATATAATTGTGGCTTTCATATCAATCATTTGATTAATTTATTGTCCTTTTGTTTGTCAAAACGTTCAATTTTAAAATAAATACTCTGAGTAATCAATAATTGTCAATTTAAAGCTGGTGATATTTATATTTATAGTTTAAATCCATAAAAGGATTCAGGGTGAATTAAAAATAAAAGCATTTTATGAATTTTTTGATTGAAATCGCTTTTGTGTCTGACGAATTTAAAGAATGAAAAAAAAAAATCCATAAAATACAGCAAAATTCACAAAGCGCTTGTTCCACATTTGCCAATTTTAGGAATGTAGAAACATTTTCTAGGTCAAATATTGACCGAATAGCTCGTAGAAAAAAAAAATCAATAATTGTAGATAAATTTGATTAAAAGTTTGATATAAAACGAGGAACAACAGTTAATGTATTATTAGGAATCATGCAATAACAAAGTTATACAGAAATTATAAAAGAATTTAAATCAATTAAAATAGAAATAATAATAAAAATTTGTGTAAAAGTTAATAGAATAGTGTGATTGAAATTAATTGGTGATTGATGCATATTTTGATATAATAAAAAAAGATTGAAACAAGTTAAAATGTTCTTTAAATGATACCCAATTTGACAAATTTTTTTATGGTAAACTTACATCGCATAATTGACCCCAGGGCATGCATTGTTCTATCGAATGAATTTTGCACATATTTTTGCATAGATATTTAAATATTTTTTTTTTTTTGAAAGTTTAATGTTCAGTTTTTAATATTTAATATTGTCCATCACAAGAAGGAAAGAAAATATGAAAAAGTAATATGAAAGAAAGAAATTAGGAAAAATACATTTAACAAATTTGATTTTTTATGAAGAAATAGAATATAAAAAATTGTAGAAAAATACACATCAATAAAGAATTTTATTCTCATCTAAAAGTAAATTTAATATTCAAAAATAGGAATGGGGTAATTAAAATCATAATGGCACCATAAAAAATAGGAATTTTTGAAGGGTTGTCATCATGGTTACTATGCTAATCTAGTTTTTGAATTTAAAATCTATATTTGTATCCATTTTCTAATTTTGAAGACGGGTTGAATTTTTCTGATTTCTCTAAAAATTCTAGTCGAGACTAGTCGACTTCATACAAATTTTTAGTAACATGGAGTTACAATTATTCAGTAAGTTACAATATATTCAGGTCCGTTCCAGTAAAAACTCTCTATGGTGTATTTACAACTCTCATATTATTCTAATTTCTAACAATATCATTCATGACCCCTTTCTTTCATCCAACGTTGCTTAATTTTTGGATCCCGACACTAAACTGCTAACCTTAAGAGGCTAAAGTATCTAAACCGAAGCTCGAAGTCGACTTGAACTTTATAAGACAAATTTACTTGACTCGAAATTTCCATACAAAGTCTGAACCGGCTTCGAGCTCTAAACTTCCAAAAATTCACTAGACTAATCTGAGATTCTAACCCACTACAGATTTTAAAGATCTAAAATATTCAACATATCCTCTACAAAAAATTCCATGATAACAACTCTTAATCATCATAGTAAGGAAAAAGACACAAAAAGCGCTACAAAAATAGACAAAAAACAAAAAGGTCAAGCGTATAATAATTTAATTATTAATTGTTATGTATCAAAATAATTCAATTTGAAAACAATATAAACTTTCATGTTTATTTTCCAAAAAAAGTAAATGAGAATAAAAAAACAAAAATAATTAATAATAATCAGACATTCGTATAACATCAATTATTTAATTAACTCTTTTTTTTAACATCTTTGTTATGGTTTTGTTAATTAATTTTTTAATTTTTTTTTCTTTCGAGATAACAATTTTCATTTTTTTTTATAAATGAGGTATAAAAGCTTTTTAATAAATTTTATATGTATGACACTGCTTATAATTGACTCAATGAGCAAACATTTTTACATGCAAACTATATCCTAAATCATTAATGTGCACATCTATTCTAAATTATTATATTAGTCTTTATAGCTATAGTTCTGGGTAGATTTTATATATTTTCTTGTTTTGATCTTTATGGTAAGTGAGAAATGACAAATTTTTGAGCATTTCTTTCGATTTTATCAGAGCTGGAAGTCGGTTTGAATTTTATATGGAGTTTGAGTGACATTTCCAAACAAAATCGAAGACGACTTCGTGCTCTGGTTTTAATTTTTAAAGGATTTGACCTAACTTTTATTCTTTTCGATTAAAATCGATACTTTATACCAAATTTTTCGTCTCATTTTTAAGCTTTAAAGCAAAAATTTTGATTAAATTTCTAATAACTGCCTGATATGAAAATGAACGAAAATTGTAAAATTACAAAAATGAAATACCGAGCGGCACAATACAACTAGCCGCATTTTTCGCAATGAAAATGGAATTTAAATGAATCGTCACTGTTCTATCAGGACAGCTTTGCTCCTTGCCGTTAACACGACCACGTACCGATATTTAGTTTTTGAGGCATTAACATTGAATTAAATATAGAATTGATTTTTGATATGTTTTATTGATTGTCAAATGATTTATTACCTCAAATAGGTATTAGATTGATTAGATATGTAGATAAAATGCCATAAATACTTGTGATTTATTGGATTGAAGACCTTACTTAGTAAATAACTAATAATAAGAATTTTTCGAATCGAAAAAAGTATAGTGGAGTTAATGTAGGGATTCATCTGTAATTTATTCATAATACAACAACATTGAGTCTAATATTCCCTTAAATTTGACCTAATTCTATATAAATCACTTTAAATTTAGTGCGATATTGATTGTAAACTCTTAACTAACATCCCACACCTGGTAATCCTGATAATTTCCCCCTTTAAAAACTGGACTATTTTATCAGACAATAAATTTTAAAAAAATAAAAAAAAGAGATTTAGATTTGATATTGCAGTGTAGAATTTGACATTAAAAAAATATACTATTAAAAAACATACATACACAGCCCCCATAACAGAACATAGCATAATAACATTGAGATTATTTAATAACAATAATATTGGGTTACATAAGTTCTTCACATCTACATGCTAAACTTAATAATAGTCTATCTAGTAATTTAGAATGTCTATAATTTGTGCTTTTCGTCATTTCTTTCTAGTTTTTATCAAAAAATATTCAAAATTTTGTTAAATAAATTAAGGATTTTTCTTTTGTGCGTTAAAAATGTTTTCAGTTTGCATATGGAATCGCGTATGGATTACTATAATAGTAATCAGAATCGATATAAATGAATGGAGGCGCATTTCTATGTCACATATGAAGACTTTCATTTTTATGTCGCTTCTCCAATTCATCATCATTTTGTGTCTCAATATCACTAACGCGAATTTGCGATGAGCTTATAATTTTAACTTCCGAATTTTCTGATGGCGCCACAGAATTTGTTGCTCGTTTTCGTCTTGGCGGTCGCGTTGGGGTTTCATCAAAATCATTAATTATATTTTCAGTTGATCGATGTCCGTTCACAGGATATTGGTCACGATTCCATCCCAAAAACTCCTTGATTTTACCAATATTGTTGCCAATTGTAACTCTATTTGTGCATTGATATTTTATTTTTTTGGTTCACACGATTATTTAATGTTTATGGATTATGAATTAATTAAATTTTTTTCAAGCATCATTTTTAGGTTAGTTTAATTTTTTCAGAATCATATTTTGTTAGTAATTTGCAAGTTAAACAAAAAAGGAAGAAAATGGAACGGAAAAGAAGAATAAAATTCAATTTTAATTAAATTTGTCCAGCGGTTTACGGCGATAAAAATGAAATAAGTCATCAAGTTCTGGATTTTTATTGACTTTTCAGCAAAATTCTTGCAATTTTTTGTTAGTGTTGAGATGGAAAAACACACAAACACACACACAAGATGGTGTCGTCTTGAATATTGCGCAACACGTGCGTATTGGCACAAAAAAGAAAAAAAAACTCTCCATCATGCTGCATATTATAAAATCTCACACAATAGATGATGGTGAAGAATAGGAAAGATAAAAATTCAATATTTTTTTAATTATTATTTCAATACAAATCAAATATCCCAATGACGGATGACAAAAAGCACAATTTACTAGTTTGCTAATTAGAAAGGCATAGCCTAATTGTGATTTTTTAATGGATTTATTACTGGAGAAATGAATGAAAAATTTTCTAGAAATTGAAAAGTTAAATTTTGGATGGAAAATTTGACACAACCTTAAAAAACATTTTTCTGTAAGAATTCTAAAAATTTAGCAATCTCAATTGATTTAACTGAGTTAGTGACTAGTTATTTAACTTACTAATAAAATTAAGTAAAAATATAGAATTTTGGCAGATTTTTACATTTTCTGACATATTTCTAATTTTTGAAAAATCAAATTCAAACCGAAAATCAGCTAAAATATCGACAATTGCTCGAATTTTTCATTCAATTTCTATTGAAATTTTCCTTCATTTCTTAAAAGATCCATTTCATATCACTTTTAGGTCTAAAAAATCTAATAATCTACATCTAACAGAAACAGAAAAAAATATTATGTGCACAGGATATTGCCATAAAACTCATAATAAAAATAAGAAAGAAAGAGTTTGAAAAAAGTATTTAAATCAGTGATTATTTTTTTATGGTGCAATTCTAAATGGATCATCCGCAAACATCATCAAAGCTTTATTGATTCTGTTTGCATCATTCTCAGTCTTTTATTATTGATTTTTTTGGAATTACAAATTTTATCAAAAAAGATATTCTTCTTATCAGTTTCAAGGAAAAAAATTTTGCAGTCAAAGAAATTGGACAAAAAATTTTGGAACTAAAGAAAATTTTTCATGTTTGACAAAAAAAGAAGGGTTAAAAAATTTTGAGACTTCCTTAATCTGTGATTATCAAAGATTTGAAAAACATGGGACAAAACAAACTGACGGCAGAAAAATGGTAATTATGGTTTGGTGCCAAAACTGTACAAAAAATTTTGATTTTTAATCACAAACACATTAACAAATTTTACGAGTGAATATCATCAGGAATTTGTGTGTCTATAAAGCTATTCTAATTCCTAATCGACATTTTCATCACAATTACCATTTTTCAGTTTGATAGAAAATAAGAACTAAAAGACATCAAGAGTTCGAAAAGAAAAAATGACAAAAAAATAAGTCAAAAATTCTACTTACGATGCTTTTGATTCCTGTCTTGGTTGAGACGATCTCGGTGTATATGTGGTACCAGTCTTATGACGATTTTGAATTCTACATTGGATATAAAAACATATTTGAAAAATCTTGATTAAAAATATAGTCTTGAAGCATTAAATCTTGAATGGACGGTCAATAAACTTGAATTTCTTGCTCATTAAGACAATTGGAGTGAATGCAATATGTGAATTGACAAAACTTATTTCATTGCCATCTGGATGTGCTACTATTAAGCTATATATTTGAGTTAGAAATAAAATCTGATTAGATAATGCTTTATAGCTTTTATGACCTCAAATACTACTGAATCTAGTTCCAAAAATCCATAGTAAGTTCATGGAAATAGCAACTAATCAAAAGAAAGTTCAAGAACTGAACAAATATCCTTCAAAATACAATCTCATGAATTTTTAATAAATAATCATTCTGTTAAACAGCTGCAACTGTCTATTTGAAAGCCTTGTTATAAAGTTCAAGGACATTGAATAAGAATCATGTCCTCACATGACCCATAGTGAAATAAAGCACATCCAATAGAAAAAACTTACACTTTAATCACAACATCAAGAAGCAGCGCTGCTACTGGGATTAAAAATAGTCCAAACCAAAAGGCGGGTGTGGTAAATATCATGTGATGCATTCCTGAAAACACAGCGCCCACTCGAATGATTGGCCAAATATTACTGTAATCATAATAAATCATTAAGTCACATGAATGACACAAAATGAAATTAGCTTAATTTACCTGTAAACCAGCATAAAGAAGAACCATAATGCAATTGAACCCCAAATAGCACAATGAGTTAGCCATGTCCACGAATTTGAGATTAAACCGGCTTTCAAGCAAACAGTTACGACAACATACTGTAATTAAAATATCATTAGAAGTGCTATGATAGTGTATAATTGACGATAAGGATCTTACAGTGTACACCATGTTTCCTAGAACTAAATATCCTCCTTCACGTCCATTTCCCCACACAATACCATCGAAATATGAATACATTGGCATCCAATATAAAATGATTGAATGGATCAAGGCATTTCCGATCCAAATCCTGTTAAAAATAAATCACAGTCATAAGTTTCAAGGCATTCAAATCTCTTTTCAGTCACAACTTACCAAAATACTTTTACGTTAAATAATCTGGCACTTTGAAAGTTTTCATAAATCTTTGGATTTCTGTGAAATGAAAAAATTGACAAAATTAAGTCACAATTCTGTTATTTTATGCCAAAATTGTCAATCAAACCTAAAAAGTGTTTCGGCTGAGTAAACTTTATCAAAAATTCCGATAGCGAATGGCGGTAAAGCAGTAAAGAAAACGTTGTAGAGACCAATTGTCCATCGCTCGAAAAGAATTTGGCCAGACCAACCTAATGATAATCATAAAAGGACATTCGACTAATTGATAAAGATAATAAAATAATGCTCTAGACTTGCCTGAATAAATTGCAAACCATAACTCAATTACATAGAGGCAAATATTTTTATAGAAGCTATATAAAATTAGTTTGCACATTCTTGAGTAATTCCATGCTCCGTGTACGAGCAGTAATTTCCTCAGATATCTAAACTGTGCTATTGAATAATCAGAGGCGCAAGCGGCTTGTAATCCTTCAACTCCTGAAATTCCAACGCCAACATGCGCACGCTAAATAATAAAAAAAAGATTATATGCATAAAACAAGCCACATAGTAAGTAATCATCATCATGTGTGATTTACCTGAATCATCGCTACATCATTGGCACCGTCACCTGTGGTTTTATAATGGAAATAAATTATCAATGAAATAAACACACAAAGTAATTTAGTTTCTTCTCACCTATTGCCAACGTCACACAGTCGTTTCTCGACCATAGCTGAAAATATAATTAATAATGCAATAAAATATCAAAAATGATATACAGTAGCTAGTCACAGTCAATTAGATTGACTGACTAATTGCTTGAGGGAATTTTAATCGTTTAACGGACATTTGACGTTTAAATTCCCATGACACAATTATGAGTAATTAGTCTAGACACGAAATCATCCTTACATCTTTGGATTTTGAACATTCTCGGACCAGCATGATACAGTCAGCTTTTTGTATTGGTGAAACGCGACAACAAATGACGCACTTACAGTTAATACATAATTCATAAAATTCTCTCCTTAATTCACAGCTTAATGCATATTTTAATGTCTTTCCATCGATAATTAGTGCAGTGTTGTCTTTCTTAAAGTGCTCATTATTTGCTGAACTGCAGCTTGAGCTAACTGCTTGAAAATCATGAGTATGTCTATTAATACTGGTTCTTGTGTTATCTAAACTATCTTCATTCATGATTATCAGATCCATTCCTTGTTGCAGGAGTTTACATGAATATCCAATATTGATTGCCGTCTCTTGTTTATCACCTGTGAGGACCCACAGTTTGATTTTGGCTTCTAGAAGTGCAGCTATTGTCTCAGGAACTCCTAAAAATCATCATTAATTAGTTCAGTTTTTGAAATTTTTAACGGTCATTTAAAATTTGAAAATTATTTGGTCATCTCGGAAATATTCAAATATTATTTAAATTTTAAATGACCGTTGTATAATTGGTTAAGTATATAGTCTGAATACATACCTTCCTGCAGTTTATCCTCGATAGCTGTCGCTCCCAAAAGCTTCAAATTAATTTCAATCAGACTTGCTGCGTCTTCAACCTTTCGTTCACGATTTTGAATTGCTGTCGATGCTTTATGATACGTATCCTTCCAATGCTCATAAACTTCTGGATCGATGTCAGCAACTGCCAAACATAAAGTTCGAAGTCCTTCACTAGCAAACTCTTCAAGATGTCTAAGCGTAATATCTTTATATTCCTGTCCATCAGGCGCCAATCGCTCAAAAATGACAGTGTCTGCTCCTTTACAATATAATTTGATACCACCGCGCGAATCTCTCGCTATGATTGACATTCGCTTTCGTGTCGATGTAAACTCGAGGACATTTAATATTTCATATCGTTCAGTATCGCCGAGAGCATCCATTTCGACATATGCAGGCGTTCTTGTATGAAAAATGAATCCAAATTTCTTTGCACCATAAACGAGTGCACGTTCGTCGGGACTTGCCGCATGATAAATTATGTCCTCATTTATCACATTTATCGATGATTCATTGTCAACACTGTCATGTGATGTGGGCGATCCATTTTCAGGAATAACAGTATGACATATTGCCATAAGTGTCATAAAATTTCTAGCAATATCGGAATCACTGTGATCACTTAAAATATGTTGACTGAGTCTTGATGGACCTGGTCCATCTGTTGTTGTAAAGGATGTTGATGACATTTCTCCAGTTTCCTCCGCTTGATTATCCAATGAATAAATTTGACCAGCAATTGAACACTTTTTGAATTCCATAACATTTCTAGTAAGCGTTCCTGTTTTATCACTAAACACATACTTGACCATCCCAAGTTCTTCATTTAAATTAGATGTACGTGCCATTGCTGGCGTATTTGATTCTTCATGATACATCTCAATGTCCAAATTAATGAAAATGGCTTGAATAAATCTCACAAGCTCAAGAGTCACTTGCAATGATATTGGAATCAAATTATTGTAAAGAATTATGAATGTAAGTAGATTATATGCAAAGTTCTTTGTCCAATTCTTTGTGCCCAAATACCAATGATCTGTGAAGTAGTTCAATGTCCATATTTCATTAAAGATTGCACTTGTTAAGCATAATACAATAAGTATAAAGAAGAGCATTAAAATTTGTGTATTAGTCATTTTATCAACTGTTGATCGTTTAAGTGGTGCTGAGGTAGAATTTCTCATAAGCTTCGTATCATGTCCAGTATAAATGACCATACCAAAGATCCATGATGTATTTCGAAGCATTGCACCACGTAATAATACTTGATCGGGTCCCAGTGCTTGAACTTGACGATTAAGTTCCTTAAAATTTCCATTGAATTCGTATAAATGTCTATTTGGCGGTTCACTTTCAATCGTTCCTTGCAGTTGATTCAAGTCTTTCGCCTCAACGATTTTAGATGTATCAGGAAGTCCCTGTCTAATTTTAAGATTCGTCTCTCCATCCAAATTTGAAGTCTCTATAAAAGATATGCCTTGTGGTTCACTTGACGATAGTAAAATTAAATCTGCTGGAAAGAAGTTATTATTTTGAACTTTGACGATGTCACCGACAGCTAAATTTCTCCATTTTACACTAGTCCATAAACCGTTTTGTAATTTCTCAATTTCACGATTATTGGTCTCATCGTCCGCTCTGTGGCGTTTCTGCAATGGACGTAAAAATATCGAGTCAGTAATTATACTCAATTAAATACATTTTGACACGAACGGACAGCGTGACATGGATTAATTTTTGATTTCCGACTAGGTCAGTGATGTTCAAACTGTTTGCTGCGAGACACTTTGTCTTTGATAGATGGACCGAGCCAAAAGGAACCTGAACATCACTGAACCGTAGTCAAATTAAAATTTCATAAAATTCCATAAAACTTACAAAGTCTTCGATTATTTCCTTTATCGCACTCACTGATAATATAAATATTAAAGGAACTAATGTTGTGTAACGTCCAGTCGGCGATACATCAGGAATTTGTTGAAGGAGAGCGATAAATAAGAAGAAACAATTCGAATATCGTCGAAATTGTTCAAATAAAAATGACGGAATGAAACTTAATGCACTGAAAAAACAAAATAAGGTAAGAAAATGACTTATTACTTATTCAGCAGGTGATTTATGGTAAAATTCCAATACTCTACCTATATTTAGCTGTCGAAATGTGATTGTTACAATATTTTTGTGGCTGTTGTTGATTAATAAATATAACACGCTTTCCAGCATCTTCTAAAGTCGCTCCCGATGTTGTTGCATCATCTTCATCTGGAATCACATTAATAATTATATTAACTAAATTTTTCTTAACCATGACTTAATTTTTTCGCAAGCAAAATTTGAATGAACCAAATAAGCAAACCCAATTGAAAGGGCCAATGAGCATGTAATATAGAATAAAAAGGAAAGTAAATGGAATGTCAAGGTAGATATTAAATGACAGTATTTTCACCTTAATGACTGTAATTTAATATCCGACAATGCAAATTTATGAATTAATTAAATCATTACTGGTAGTTTTTTCGTATTCCTTAAAGGGCTGGAATTGATTATGATCAGTTAACATAAGTCTTGTTTGATACTCGACAGGATAAAGTAGTTACTTCAAACTTTGTGAATGTCTTTTTTGACTCAAAGGTTTAATTTGTTTTCTTCACAGTTTTTGATTATTATTATTAGATTGCTGTGATTTCTCAGAATGTATTCATTATTGTATTTTTGAAGAACATTCAAGGTTTGAAGAAATTTAATGATTTTTGATTGAATCTACTGGAATCTAATAAAATTTGTATTTTTAGAAGCTCTTACGCGACTTTACTTTCACTTTACAAATAAAACATTTGTAAGGTTTTAAAACACCAAAAACAGTGAATTTGTATGGTTTTAATTTCAAAAATAATTTAACGGTTAATTTTAAAAGCAATTTTGAAACATTTGTATGGTTCTGATTTTCAAATTTATTTTTACCGTTAAATTATCATCAAAATTAAAAACATTCGTAAGGTTCTAATGTTTTGAAATTTGAAAAAGGAAATTCAATCAAATTTCGACAGTAACATATTAATCAGCCATCCTGTCAGCCATCAATTAATCAATTCCAACCCATCTAATGTATTGACTAATTAATCTTGTATGCAATTAAGCGGAATGTTTATTTTAATGGATATTTTTTGAGGTTTTAATATATATTTGTGTAATGCAATTAAGCCATAACCAAATTAGAGAGCAAGAGTAAGGATACTTAGATATGAAAAAGTAAAAAAATTGTAGAAAAATTACAGTAGAATAATGTTTCAAGTTCCATAATCCAAAAAGTTAGTTGTGGGCATTAAGGGGGGTATGGTGTAGGTATGTATGTTATATAGTTAAAAATGATGAATGATTTATTAATTTGAGGATTCGTAGAGCATCACTATCTATACTTTTATAGGTAATTACACATTTCCATCACAAATTATTATATATGTCATATTAATCACAGTGAGAGAGAGGAAAATAAAGCACAAGATATAATTGGAATTCTCTTCTATTTTAATGTGTATACACAATATTTTATTATATATGCGAGCGAGCCAAAAGAGAGGAAAAATAGAAAACTTTTTTTTGATTTTTATTTTTATGTTTTTGCCAGGAAAAAATCGATGGAAATATATGTATGAATACGTGTACTTTATATTTTTCCTAATGCTTTTCTTTCCTTCTTTCGCTTTTCCTTCGATTTTCATTCACTCAAAAAAATAAAGAAAAATAAAGTATTGGTTCTATTGATAAAAAAAGGAGAAAATTTGTGTATTATTCATTGACTAAGGTTTGGGAAACTTAAAAATACACGCGTTAATCGGTTTCATTTGAAATACAATTTTCCAGAGCTTTTTGAATGATTTTTTCATGTCAATAATTTATGAGCTGGTCTTAATACGTCATCATAAATGTATGTCAACGTCTCATGTCCTAGACAGCTGAGGGAGAAAAATAATTCAATGTTGAGATTTAAGGGTCGATCAAAAATGACATCTGTCATGTCGTTCAAGTCTGAATTCTGATTATTCAGCTTTTCAGGACTTTCATCACTGAAATGCCAAAATAATATTGAAAAACAATAACAATGTCACTCAACTTCAAGATTCACGTGTGCTGTGGCAAGTATATCCATTGAAGGATCTACAAATTCTCATGTGAAGTTTGATGGCATTGTCCTAAGTAACGGTTTTTTTTAAATTTATACTTTTAACGGTTTTTTGAAATTTGAATCAAACTTTTGCATTATTTTGAACTTTAATTCAAACATTTGTTTGGTTTTGAACTTTAAATTAAACATTTGTAAGTTTTGAGACTTAAAAATTTCAAAAATAACGGTCATTTTGATAGATTATTTGAATTTAAGGATTTTAAGGACACTTTTCATGATTATATCCACTTTTAAGCACGTAAAGAATCACAATATTGGCACATGTTAGAACAATTAATCCACAGCATTTTTGTGACTCATGGGAAAGTCCAAAACTGATGGACATCATTTAGAAATCAGAAAAAATCATTCAAATCTGACAAAAAAGCTTTCACAGGACGTCTTTTTTTCACAATAAAACTTACTCAATATGGTAATTTTAAATGTCTTGTATAATGACGACAAAAAGGCCATTTCAAATGACGCATTAAATGCTTAAATTCACATATTTATATTTATAACTAAACGACACATTAAAGGATGGCATCGAATGGTAAATATTCTCATAAAATATATTTCATTAAATTATTTAACTTGATCACAAAATGAGTAAATTTAAACATTTTATTCCGACTTTATTTTTAATTCTTTTTAAGCACGCAAAAAGTGTTATTTTTTGCCTTTAAGTAGTAGAACTTGTGCGTTGTAAAAAAATATTCTCAATTGATTTTTTAATTAAAAATTTTACTTTTTTTTTATTCTTTTTCACACAAAAAACGAGAGTAAATTTTTATAGAAAAATCCTTTTTTCTAGCTATTGATTAAATTAAATATATGATAAAAATATATAAATTCCTCATTATATTATAATTCACTAAGAAATTTTCATTAAAAAAAATGTTGACGTTTCTAAGTTGAGGACTGATGAAAAACTATAAATGCGAGAGACATGGAAAAGTCACTTTTCTGGTGAGAGCATGAATGAAAATGAAAATAGAAGGCACAAGAACGTGAGTAAATTTGAGCATAATCATACTCAATTTTCTCTCAAACATGATTGCATGTGATGAGGAAAAATCAATGGAAAAAGAATGCGATAGAATAAAAACAAACGTGCTGAATTAGAAAAGGATGGAAGTAAATACTCTCACTCTCGTTGGACATTCTCACATTCATTTTTATGTCAAAACTCTCTATTGAAATTTTTATAATGCTGTTCGTGATTGAAATGTCAAAAGTTACGATTTAAAATAAATCCGACGGGATTAAGCTTAAATTTTGATAAAATTCCAAATAATCGCTTTGGACTCAAAAATTAGATTCTGTGTCAGGCTGTAAGGTTCATCCTTAATTGTGAACTGTTTTAAGTGTGTAAGATACGCCAAACAACCTGTCCTTTAGCAAATTTGAATCCAATTCGACTCTCGAAAAGTCCAGTTCAAATAAGCTTGAACCCTGGTGGATTAAAATAAATCTCACTGGATTAAAAATTTAACCCAATTTCATTATAAATTAGCAAGTACCAAGAATCAAAACCAAAATAGCCTATATCCATAAAACATTTGTTAGTAGAGCAAGGTGTGCATGCAATTAGTTTAATAGCAGGTTAATCAGTAGCCGCCCATAAATGATTATAAAGTTCCTGATTTTTCACTCATTTTATTGCATTTTTGGATTGTTAAGATAGCATTTGATGGAAGAGAGACAGAGATTAAAGCTAAGCTTATTCTTCTTACTTGATTCACTGCCTCGCAAATTCCGCTCAGATGTTGTTGTCGACCAATTACTATTGTGATTTGGTCGATTTTTGCCCACAATGAATGCATTAAATGCAGTTATTTTTTCTTGTACGTAATCTAAACTGTGCGATGCAAATGAGCGAACTTGTTGAGTCGTTCTCTCTTGTAATTCTCTTATTGTTGGCATAGTCTCGGAAAAACTTTCTATTCTATACTCTTCTTCACTTCAGGTTCTTTTTTTTCTTTCTTTTCTTTGTGTTCTTGCACTTTTTATTGTTTTTCTCAGTTTTTGTCTTTAACTATCTCTGTAGTTATGAATATATACGTAAATATTTTACGATTTGTAGGATATACGAATAGGAAAAAAAAACTAATTTTCTCGATAAATGCTTCTCACATTTTCAGCATTGACATTTGATGAAAGGAGCGCTGAGTTCTGAACGAAAAAAATAATAATAATAATGTATATGTGGGTATAATCGTATATATCATAAACGTAAATATCATGTCATTTAAGTTGTCACTCTTTCGTCAAATTTGTTTTGGGAAGTATGTCTTCGCTAATTCTGACAACATCTGGTAATGGATTTCAATTGACTGGATGTTCTTTTTATCCTTGAGTAAGCACTAAGTTATCCATTACTGAATGTTATCATAATCTAAGCCTTGAATAAATAATCAAATCAGTAATTACTTGCAGGCTATTAGAAATTTAATCGTCAATTAAATTCAATGCTGGATGTTGTCAGGCGCCTTGAATCTTATAGAAAATCAGACTAGTAAAGAAAATTGTTTGCAAAAGGAAATTACAGTAAGGGAAATGAGAGAAAATATTGTTTAACTTAATTATATTTTGCCGTCTAGTTCCGATCGTATGCACAAAGTATACAGTAAAAGAAATTTGAGACACAGGATTTCACATTTCAAAATTTTCCACAAAAACAAAATTGATTGCATTCCTGACTATAAATTTTCTCTTGTGACTTAGTAAATGTATTTATAAACAGCTTAAAAGCTGTATAAAGAAGAATTTCATTCATTAATGACATAAAAATAATTTTCTTACTCATTTTCTCGCGAAAATCTTGTATCGTTAGACGTTTTGTCTTCTGCTTACTTCTTTATTTAACGTAACAACCGTATTGAGTTTCTGGCTTCCTTCACTTAATTAAGATACTACCTGTTATCTCAAATTATACTTCTTTTAACAACTTATTCTACTGTATCTTATTAAATTTTTCAAGCATGTTCTTCAAACTGAATTAAAGCTTTGTTTATGTAAGCTGAACGAGTAAATTACGAGTTGTTGTATTTTAGGTCTACTGAATGTCACTTTTAAGCTTGAATTTGTACTTTATGGATTTCAACGATGAACAAAAACATTCTTACAACTTTAGTGCTAAAAAATAACCGTGAAAAATTTCAAATTTTAGCATTGAATTCAAAATATTTTTGACCGTTATTTCGCTAAATCCAACTTGGTCGTCAAATTTTTATTATGTCATAAAAGTAAAAGATATTTACGTATGTAAAGATATCTTCATGACAACAAATATTTTCTTCACACTATTCCAAGAAAGAACTGAGTGTATGCATCTGTTCCGCTATTTATTTTTATTGGCTTTGATCCCAGTGAAAGAAAGATATATGCCATTTGCTATTCCGATCAAACACATTTTTTTAATGTGCACTTAGCTAGATAGATATCTATCTATTGGAGAGCACAAGGAGAAAAATATTATTTTCTTCTTTTTCTTTCATTTCGTCTAAAATTAAAATTTTAAGAATGATTCATATTTCTAAGGTAGGCAAAAGAAAAACGTTTTTTAAGCAAGTATACAAATTAGTTCCGAGCTGCACATATGGACATGGATGCCACCAAGAATACCACCTAATATACCAAACGGAGGTAACTTCCATTTAGTGCCCCTCTGACAGACTCTTGAAGGATCCATGCCACAGCCTTCTTCATTTGAGTAGCTCGGGTCATTAAAATATTTATATGTTAATCAATTGAGTGAATCCACTCCCATATGTCTTTCAAAGTCTTATCGGAGCTTCACGCAAAAAATTGATTATCACATATTTGCCTTGCCAGAATTTTTTTCAATAGCTGATTATTGTTGAAATTCGCGTTTTATTTTTGGTCGATTTGGGTGGAATAAACCGATAAATTAATTTTATAGCATGAATCGTATGTATTGGAAGTATTTTGTGGAGAATGGACGATTATGTTAAGAGGTCATTCACTTATGATGTTAGATAATAAGAGGAGGGTGTGGTTAGATGGATCAGGAGCTAGATGCTCTGTATACACTTAATTAAATGTTGTCTACATGACAGTCAAGAGGGCAGTTTATTTAGAACTAAGTGGCGCCTGCTTTGCAATAGGAGATGTGGTGTCTGAGCATAGTGGAATCTCGAGTCATGTAAAGGTGAATATGTCAGAGCGACAAAGCTCTGTGGTCGAAGGGTTAGGCATCACATCAATTATCTGTATCAATATTTTATGAGTACTTTGGTTCGATTCCCTCAATGCTCACGACAATACTAAAGGATACTGCCAAGTAGATGCTGTTAGGTTCTAATTACACCGTCCCTCGACGGATGCAGACATCATCTATTAATATTCCGATCTAGTTTACATTTGAATTTTAATGATTGAAGTTCAATTGATAGTCATAAAAATCCCAAATCATCTATGGACAATCTCAAAGATGAGAATGCGTTCCTATCACCTTCACATGACAGCTCAAACTACTCATATTTCGAAATAATTGAGTAAACAAACAAAATTTGAAATGAAACAAAAAAAAAACAGGTTGAGAAAAATATTTACGCACATATTGTGACTTATTAGTATATCCAACAATTGCACACATTATTTTTCTTGATTTATTCCCTTCAAAAAAAGTCTAATTTACACAAACGTAACAAAAATAATGTAGGAAAAATTATGACGACACTAATGATTTTCAATGTGGATAGCCACAGCAGCAGTGAGTTTAGTTTACAAGATTACAAAATAATTTAATACACGTATATATATAAAAAAAAGTGTATTTATGCGAGTTGCTACAGTGATGAAATTGTACTGAGAGACTGAGCTGAATAAGTCCAGAGAGCTACAAAAACATTCATTATAAGTAATAATAAATTTCATTTAAATGTATGTGAGGTAGCTGGTTAACAAATATGTGTGAAATGGAAGTGAAAAGCGTTCTTGTGTGGCAATTGAATTTTCTTATCACACAAAAAATTGCTGCACAAATCGCTCGATGTGAGATACAGAGACATACAGACAGATTATGTATAAATATACTTGAATTATTATTATTATTTATAAATTGAAAAGCATGTTTGAAGAGGGAAAGGAATCATACGTTTGACAGATGTTTATGAATAATTTATGTGAATATTAAAGTAAATTGATTATTGCTCTTAATTCCTTTATCAAATTTTCTCGTAGCGCATTTTTGCAGGTTGGAATTTTTTGGATTAAGTTGTTTTGGAATATTTTTGAGTTTTCAAGAGTTTTAGATTGAATTGAAGGCAGTATAGCTACTCATGATGGTGAAATCAGTTAGTTTATGTCTTTTAAGTCCATCAGAATATTCCGAATGAATAAATTTCAATAATTATCTTAATTATCAGCCCTTTAATAATTAGTATGAATCACAATATTTTGGGCTACGCCTTGATTTTGATAAAACTTAATCTAGCTGTATGTGAATTTTTTGAACCTTACTAACTTATATTTTAAGATTTTCAGACATTTTACTCAGATTAATTCATTACTCATCTTTAAAATTGTGTTCTTTGGAATAAATTCAGCTTTTGGACATTGAATTGCTAATTGTTGTACTAGACCATGACGGCCAGGTTGTAGACTTAATGAAAAACAAGCTCATCATTAGAACTGGAATGTGTCTGGATAGGAATAGCCCGAAACAAATAAGTATTCCTAATGTCGAGACCAAGACTTCCCGATCTCGGCTTCGAGAATTTGTTTGGAATTCGGGAAACTCTTAATTAATCTAATGATAAGCAACACAAAATAGAACATCGTTACCTCACCGCGTTGACGGCTAGACGTCAATGTTCTTTAACGAGATGGTGAAATCAGTTTTTGGTCTATTTTTAAGGTTGAAAAATATTGAATTTTAAGATCGGAAATAGAATTTAATTTAAGACTTTAAATTCTTTAGACCAATCAATATAAATCATTTAAAGCAGATCCATATCAATTAAATCTTCAACATTTATAAATTCATTGTATTCCTCATTATTACTACACTTGACAATGAGTTCACTATGTATTACTTAAAGAAGAATATTGCTTTATTGCTAAGATAACGAATTTTGCGATAACAAGCCATGAAGAATCTACAAATCCTGCAAAAATGCGCTTTGGACATCCACAAAACGACAATAATGTCAAAAAATTCTTTTACCTTCATATTCCTTAATCTTTCTTCGCAAGAATGAAGCTTTTAATGTCACTGGTCGTCGTTCATTTTCTTGTAATGTTATCGATTCTTGTTCATTACTACCCGGACGACTCCTTCGACTCTGCCTTTTTAATGATCGTCGATTAATATTATGTCCATTGTTATCATTACTATTATTATGATTTAAGGATGATGATTGATTGAAATCTACATTACTGGATGACGACACATCATTTTGAGTCGAATGAAAGTGAGAAGAAGATTGCTCATGTGAATTTAATTGATTGCTAGTTTGTGCTTCCACTTCATCACTAATAGTGCTTATAGATATTTTCTTATTTATTTGCGATTTTTTTGAATCTGACATTTTGCTGCCTTCTTCTTATTTCTTGAATTTTTGCAAAACTTGTACAATTTGTGACAGCAATTGATAGTTTAAAGTGCTATGATTCATTCACATGCAATATATTTAAGCACGTAATGAAGGCAAGAAAATGCTCTTCATTTCCGTTTTGATCTATTTTCACACACAATAAATTTTTACTGCCATGACATTTTCAAGATTACTTTGTTCAATTTAAAGTTTTTTTTTTTATTTCATTTTCATTGTAAAGCTTTCTACAAACTTGAATCTGAGTTTTCACAAGGCACAATATCCAATTTCCAAAAAATTAACTTTATTCCTTTCCCACTTTTGCCTCAACGATGTTAACCACACGGCGATATAATGAAAACTATTTAGTACGGTTAGGAAATCACATCAAAAAAAGTAAAAACTTGCCCACAGAGGGTTTTATCATTTTCATTTTCATTTTATTGTATATGTGTGTATTTTTTTTGAAGCAATGATGTCATAAACTATGATAGCGCTAGGCTGATAAGATTGCTGCGCTGAGCATACATAGGAAAAAATCATGTAATTGTCCCACCTTGATATATGTATGTTTCATTTAGGGGACGTACATAAATGACACTTCTTTGGAAATTTGGACTTTTTTTGCTCATGAGCTTTTCCGAGCGACATGAAACGTGATTTTTAGGCTTACTAATATTCGCTGATTTTTAAAATTAATTAATCACGTTTTTGGGGGTTTTGAACCTTAAGAATGATGCATAGTTTAAATCATTCATAAAAATCTACGTTATGAATACACAAAATATGACATCACTTGAAATTTTTGATAATTATTGCGATATATATCTAGTACATCATTTATGACTAATTCTAATGACTTTTACGTAAATTTTCGCAAACTAATGGTTCTCCCGGAAAGCACACAACGTAAAAATGGCCGTAAATCGGGCACAAGGCTAACATAACTCTAGATCCGACCTCAGGCCATAGTCAAGTGTCTTTCCGGTCTGTCACGACTATTTGCTTCCATACGAAAGCCGCTTGACCTCCATTCGGTATCAATAAAAGCAACCATGACAAAGCCATTAGCATTTGTGTCACTCGGGTTTAACTCAAAAGAAAAGCTCAATAAACTTTACAAGCTCTAAATGAGTTGCAACTCACACATCACACGTGAACATTCCCGAAATTCTTCCTCGTCTCCCTTTTGTCTTTACCCATCTTATCTGATGCAACAACATCAAAAACGTAATAATTTTTCAAAAAAATATCACATTAAAATTGTCAGACGATACGTACGGTCATGATATTTATTTAATTTAATACAGTTGAAATCCGCATAAAATGAAGAAAATTGCTCACATGTCCCAATTCATTTTGAAATGTTTTCCCACGCAAATGAGGAAAAATCTTAATAGGCTTATGATTTTCTTATATTAATCTTTCTTTTCTGAGAAAACGACGAGACACTGAACTATTGAGCTGGCGATAAATTTTAATTATTTTCAAAATATTGGAATTTCACCATCAAGGGATGATTGAGTTATAGATAGATGATGTTGTGTCTGAGAAAAGAGAGTAATACAATTTGTTTAGAACAGTAGTGGACAACCTGTGTGACGCGACACAAAAGTGACTTTTTGGAAATGGCCTGGATTGTATGCTGTGTAGTGTTTTGGTCGAGGCATATCACCAAGGTGTGCCGCGGAGAAAAAGGTTGTCCACCACTGGTTTACAACGAAAATTAGTCATTAAAAATAGAATCTTATCTTCTTTACTAGAAATAGTTCTGAATCATCAAAATTTATTAATATCTAGCTATAGTTCCTACTTTAGAATTGAAATTCAAAAGACAATGTTCATTCCCAAATCAATTTTCATTAATTATCAGCAATTTATAGACTTTCCGTGTCTATTTTACAGTAATATCCACAATAAACCAGCTAGCAGCGAAGTATAACCGAAGAAACAATGAAATACAGAAATTGAAAACAAACTGATTGAATTATTTTGCTTAATATAAATTAATCAGTCTACATATCGCACATTGGATTTTACTAGAATATCCAACAATGCATATGTTTTCTATTTTTCACAGCATATTATCATGAACTGCGATAGTAAATTAAAATAATTGCATCGTTAAACTACAACAATTAAATTAACATTTATTAATGACATAAAAATCATATTAGCTGTTACAAAAGCTAATTCAGATACACATCAGTAAGGTGAATTCCCCAGTAGATTAGCCTGTATATTTTGTTAAACAAACAGTCCTTTTGCAAAAAATTACAAAAATTATGACACGAAAACCTCACATTAAAGGATCAAAGAGAAGCTTTAAAAATATCCAAACATACTGTGCGATACCGTCAGATGGATGGACATTATAAGTGACATAATTTGATATGATCGCATGACAGGATTGTCAAGAAAAATAGTCAACTATTAAAACCTTTAATCCGATTTAATATGTAAAAGATAAATAACATTGTGGCATGAATACGAACGATTTTCCAAAGGTGTGTCCCTTTTTTCTGCCAAAGTTAAATGCGTGAGACAAAATAAAAGGAATGGTTTTTCGCAGGAAATAGTTAATTGATTTAACTCATACTTAGTCTGACTTTCAATAAATGTCGACGACGACGGACGGACGAGATAGAGTGAGGTTGAGAGAATTTGTGGGATGGAAAAAGGAAAAAACAAAGTTAATGGGTTGTGAAAAAATCAAAAGAATTGTGAGATAATGGAAAATTGTAAGGTATAAAAGGGCGCGACTTAGTCAGCAAGGTCATTGATAACATATGCTAGCAAAAATGAACAATTCATAATTATAATTCTAGCAAATATAAGTGTAAATATCGCGTATCATTTCGAACAGCATGCACTAAGTTATATACAACTACAGCTCCAACAAAGGTTTTTTTACGTAGCAAAATTCCCATAAAATTTAATGAAAAAAATATTTTCATTGCAAATGGAAAGTTATCGAGTGAAATTTATCTACAATATGTTTTATTCGAGTAAATTCTTTGCATTTAATTTTTCATGATTTTCCAACAGATTCGTTATCAGTTATTGACATTCAGGATTGTAAACACATATCGATTGTGTGCAACAAGTTACGAGTAAGGAGGAAAAAGTCTCTGTTTTGGAGACAAACTTTTTTTTTCGTAATATTTTTCATGCACTTTAAAGTGTACTTACTACTTTCTAAGAGATTTTCAGCGTCTGAATCATGCTGCTGTTGCAAGCAATTACGATTGGGCATATTCTAATTATGAGAGGAGTTGAGCAAACTACAATTTTTATTTAATTCACGTTCCTAAACTAAAATAAATAATTTTTTCTTTTATTATTACACCATTATTTTCAATAACAAAATTCTTGTACTAAATGTAAAATCCGCAAAAGTTGTGAAGTCACTATCAAGGTGCTGTGTGCTATGAAGCGTTTCTTATTCGTTATTGATGCAATCAAATGATTATTTCTAGTTTTAAAGCAATGAAGTTGATTTTAACAAACAGATGTTTATTGTTTGAAGATTGAAAACAAACTAAACATTTCTAAGAAGGGGATTATCAACTGTAAAAGGGGAAATCAATCAATCGCAATTACAAATACAATTTGAATATTAAATGACAGTTGATATATTCTATTACAAATTTAACTGCTGCAAATCGTTATTTGGTTCTAAATTTCCACTAATCAGAATAATAATCTCTAATTTCCTTAATTAAATCACAAAATACTACAATCAAAGTACATATCTCATCGAAATATCAGACAAAGTGTAAACAAATCACAGCTTCTGAGTAAATCAATGTTAAGAGAAATTGTGCAAATTCTTAGAACAAATGATGACACATAAGATTCGTATTGGATTTGTTGCTATACGCTAATAGTTTGAAAAAATGCTAATTCAATATTAATCATTCAATATATATGGCAATCAAATTGTTGTTGGTCGAGTGAGAGGGAAAGAATTTTAGAACAAGTTTGAATTTTAAAAATCCGTTATGGAATGTTGAGCATTTGGATAAATAATTGGAATTCATTTATGCCATTTCCATTCGTTTAAATAGCATTAATTATACATTTTCTCTTAAAATTGCAATATTTGCAATTATGTCAAGAGTCTGACACGCGATATTTTGTTTAAATACCATTTAATAAAGGCGTAAGTCAAAGTTAGATCGATGAAATGAGCTAGAATTGGCGCAAATAAATCTGAAAAGCAATAAAAAGGATGTCAATTATTTTAAAACAAATTTTTATATTCATTTTTTCAATTTATTTTTTATCTTTATTTTCTTTTTTAATATTATAAAGACATTTCACAGATAATTTATTTTTTTTTTTTTGTTTTTTAACAGTAAAAAATCATGTTGTGGTTTTTTGAAGAAAGTTTAATTTCATTATTTTTCCATGACATATGAAAGATTGGGGGGTATATAGCAACTGAATTACTGTTTTCATTTTTTATGAGATTTTCCTCTTTTTGTATGTTTTCTTTTTATTTTATTTCTTCTTCTTTTGTATTCACTGGACTCATTAGATAAAAAAAAAGTTAATTCAAATGAATTTTATCTTCGATAAACGCAAAAAGAAAAGAGAAAGAAAAGAAAGTAAAATATTTTTTTAAAAGTAATTTGTAAGAAAAAAAAATTCATCTCCTCTCTTCAGATTTTTAAAAAAAGTTAAATTTGAATTTTTAAAAAATTCTTAACATTTTCACTTGTACAATTATATCTTCATATCCATCATCCGGGTCGCATTCAAAGTTATAAAAAATATAAAAATTACGAAAACTTATTAAAAATTTTCATCAATATTAAATTTTAGTTGCAATCATCGACTTCAAAACATATTCATTAAGATCACATTATTTGCTTATATTTTTTGTGATTTTTTTTTTGTTGTCGCGCATTTTCTCAATTTGTTTGTGAGGGGATTATGGGCTATCATTAATGCCTTCTTGTCACAATCATGTAAATATTTTTTCTTTGTCTTGTACTCCATAATATTTTTTTTATCAATTTGTTTGTCATTGTTTAAAATAATGTCCAATATTGGTGATATTTGGGTCAGTTTTATATTAGTTGGCACTCCCACCCTCAAATTTCATAGCTGACTGTCAATATTTACTTCTTTCTGGGTTATCTTGGAAGGTAAATTGCATTTAAAATGCGCAAAATTAGGATCCAGGTCGACTTGACTTTGTCATTAACCTGGATTCATTGAAATCCGGTCTAACCGGTCTACGCCGCGTGCCTTCCAGACTGGTGACACATCATTGCAAAGGCAACTAGTAAAAATCCAGAACTAATGCTATTAGTATGATCAAAGAGTGATCAAATGACAAACAGTTCAGTTCAGCATCTTTGACTTAGTAACTAAATCCATTGGCTTGATGTGTTGTTCAGACTTGACTCTTAAGAATTCTTGAGATTGAGATGGCATCGAGACATTTACTAAAAATTCTCAAGGTCACCATCACGAAAAATTAAAAAAATTCGATTCAGTCTCAAAAAATCTTTATTTTCAGAGTTCCTGTCAGAACCTGCCGGAATTTCGTGACCGAACTCCAGTGAAAACCTGTCTTCACATTGGAATCCTACAAACTCTAGTTCAGTAATAAAACAGCAATTTTAACAGTCAGCCACAACTAAGAAGGCTGTGACACTTGAAGAAAACTAACCAAAAATCCCAAAAGATGTTCCAAAAATTTTCACAAAATTCCAAAGACATGAAACCTTTTCATCATATGAGAAAATCCCAAAAAAAAGTCAATTTTCAAAAACTATGAAAAAGCTTCACATCCTTAGTCGAAAAATTTCTTTAATTAAATTTTTAGTAAATTTCTTTTTTATGTATCTTATCATCACAAAAGGCTGATGATTTTTCAACAATTAATTAATTACTTTTTATTCTTTGAATATTAAACAAACATCAACCTCATGGTTCCAAGACTACCTGAGAATAAAATGGCAATCACTTTTGTAGCTTGTATAAAGTAGTTGGACGTGACTACTCTGACGAATTTAAAATTTGCACGTAAAAGTACGGATTTGTTGTTGGTCAAATTTTCTTATTATTTTTGATGATTTTACCAGCACTTACATGATTTATTTTTTAAAAATTAATTTGAATTGACTTGTTGTTGGAGATTAATGGATTAATCTCACATCCCGAGCAGCAGAAGTCGGTTAATCGATCGACAATCTGATCCAAGGTCGACTTGACTCTGACATGATGTAGGATTCTGTTTAAATCCAACTTCATGTTAGAGTCTCGACGACCTGGTGCTGGATTTAGGATTGATTAACCGACTTGTGATATTCGGACATACTGGATGTAATACACTCATGACTTCATTTTTCACAGCAATAATGCTTCGCACTTTTCACTTCATAAGCTTATATAGAATTCTTTATTTTTTGTTTTTCATCCTTTAAATGTCTTTATAGAAAAAGATATAGGCATGGTATGGAATAAATTTATTCCTTTTTTTTTGCACCGGCAATCTCTTGAGTTTTCCGGCTAAAAACTTCTTTCTTCTTGATACTTTTTATTTTTGTTGAATTTTTAATAAGACTTTTAATGAAATTCACAGACAATCCCCAAATGAGAAAATGCGCTCGTCGTAATTCTCCTTTTACGAACTTTAATAAAACTTCTTCATTTATATAGACTTATTTTTTTGTATTATTATTTTTTTTAAAGGAAAGAAATAAATTCAAAAGGTTTGAGGCAAAATTAGTTTCTTCCCTTTGTTCACCATAAGATCACTAAAATTTATATTTTTTTTTCTTCATTTCACACTTCATTCTTTCCTCATATTTTTCTTATATCTCTTTAATAAAAAAAATTTAATTCAAACAATTATGCTCAAGTAATATTAAATTCCATGTTGAGAGTTGACAGCCGGTTGAATTTGATCATCATTTTTCAAATTATTTTTCATGCCACTGATGAATGATGAACTACTACACATTATTATTTATTAAGTTTAATATGATTTTAATCGATATTTCCATTGGATATTCTAAGAACTAGCTAAGTAGTAAATTTACTTGAATTTAGTTTTTGCTTTCTGGATGTTGTTTACTTTCTGGATGTTGAAATTAAATAATATTTGATGTCAAAGATCAAAGATTACTGATCTTGTCATGATCCAGGATTCAAAAAGATCCAGTAAACTCAAAAATTAGTCACTGAATCGTTAGTACGCATTTAAATCAAGGATAATCATCCAAAAATGCAATCCAAATCCAAGTAACATTGGAAAATTCACTTCTGAACTACAATTTGTTAAATTAGAAACTTTTTGATTACATTGATAAGGTTTTTTATACAAAATAAAATTGATAATTTCGCAGCCAATGGACATTTAGCCATTAGATTGCACATTTATGTCATCAGTAGCAATCATAAATATTTGACATGATTTGATAAAGAAGTCCAATCGACTCTCAACTCTGACTTAGTCATGGTGTCTTAAAAAAAAGGTTTTTTTCTTTCCTCGCATATTTCTCATCTCTTTAAATATATAAAATAATGACTTGAAAATCCTAACAATTTAAAAAACAGTACATGCAAATAAGATTCAATTTTTTCTTCTTTTCTTTCATATAAATTTTTTGTTTTTCATTTGTTTTGTTGATGTTTAATAATTATTAATGTTTTATTATTTTTTTGTTTTGAGCGCGTGCCCATAAAGCTGTTCAAATTTCACTTTGCATCCTTTTTGTATGTCTCGCACAGCTCAACTTAAACGCATTGTCAAATTTGAAGAACTTCTGTGCCGCTTTAAAAAGAGTTTTTTTTTTCATGTTTTGACAAAATTTTTTAATTGGATTCTTTTGTATTGTTTCATCTAACATTTTTTTTGATCACTACTACGACGACATTTAAAGTTTATATTAAAGATTTTTTTTTGTTTTGTTTTTTGTGTTTCATTCACATTGAATAGTTTTCTAATTTCTTTTTTTTTTACTTGAAATGATAACTGGGTTGTACTATCGCAGCCATTGACACTTTACCTGATTATGACATTGTTGAACTGGAGCTTTCTCTTGTCGATAAATACTCTCGTAACGGATGCTTTAAAGTTGTTTGTAAGCTTTCATTATGCTCTTCTAGTGAGTTTGTTCTATAGTGAAGAACAAGTTCTTTTAATGACTTATAGATGATGAATGGTTCAGCAAATCCATATAATCCGTTTTCTGTTTGATATATCATACAGTGATTCACTTGCTCATTACACATAATCGACAATGCATACGCTCGACTTGCTGAGCTTGGACGAATTAAGAATGTACCAGTTGGTGCTTCGGCTAATACACGCTCGGCATCGGAACGAGAATATTTTGGGAAATACCAACAAATTTCAGCAAATGTATGTTCAACATTATCCTGATTAATCCATGCACTTGTCCCCTCTTCTAAAATTCTCTTTATCAATTGATCGGAAATATTTTGTGTTGACATCATTTGCTTCAATCGCTTCTCCTGACGTAATAATGCATTAATTTCTAATTTTAATTTGTTAATATCCATTTCTAATTTCTGGTGCTGTCGTCGTTGAATGTCCAGATCTGATTCCAGATTCCTTTTGCAATCCTCTAATGCACTCAAACGATGCCTAAGCAGTTCACTATTCTCATCCAAACTCTTAAATTCATGAGGCTGTGCTTCTTTTCGATAACGTTCTTGGATTAGCATTTGTTCCTTAAACATATCCTCCGCCTCCTTAAATGCATCTTGTGCTTGGCGTTTAAAACCAATATCACTTTCCGTACGTTTATAAACATCCGACAATTGCTCCAAACTATGATACAAATTCTTTATTTCTGTTGTAATATCGACAAATTTTTGTACCAATGCATCCTTATTTTCCAATAAATTTCGATATTCTTCATCATGTGAGAATCGCGATACTGGATATAATAATTTAACATCTAAAACTGAATTGTAGTCTTTTAATGATCTTGTACGATGAAAATCGATGAGCTCTACAACAGATGTGAAATGCACGCTCTCCTTCAAGAATCCATAACGACCGGAATTGTGAAAAATTTTGATGACACGATCTGTTCCATCCTTTTTTAATGTTAACGTATATTCACCTAAAAAGACAATAATACATACAGAGTTTTAGTCATATGTCGATAACTAGCAACAAAATTGTTTTGAATTGAATCATTTTTTAGCGAATTATTCATTATAAATTCACATTTTCATTATTAGACATTATTTTATAGCAATTCAAATGAAAATAAGTAGAGCACTCATTATCAATATGAAAGTTATTTTATTGCTATGCAAAAAATTGATGATTCTTTAAATGTGCAATATTTGCAGCTTATTTTGTTTTCAAAAACTTACCACATCCATTCGATGCATCTCGTACTAAAAATGTACCATCACGAGCATCCATCAACTTTTCTTTAACCTCGTCACGCGATATATTGCCCTTGGGGAGGAAGAATAAAGAATAAAAATTATATTATTGCACATGCATTTTGTAAACGGAACTAGCTATATCAAATAGCATCTTTTTTTATGTTCAGGAATTGAACTATTTATTCTTTGGAAAAATCTGGATACGTACCCAATACCATTCAGCATCATGTAAACACATACTGTCAGGCTTTGCGCCACTCGTTGGTGTCATTTGGTTTGATGAAGTTGTAAGTGGTAGTGAGCCGATCGACTTTTGTTGTGATGATTGTTTTCCTGGCATAGCTTGCTGTTTCATTTGTCCAGTATTTGTAATATTTGCAAGTGTAGAGTGTGGATTCATCATCGCTACAGTATAGAAATTTTCTTGTAATGGTTGTTGCTGAGTCGGCTTTACTGGATACGGAATTGAATTATAATGTGACGGTTGTGAAATGTGTGGCTGTGGTGAGACGACTGCCGATGGTTTTATCACACCAATTCTTGATGAGTTCTTTCGTGGTGGCAGAGCCGGTGCACAAACGAAATCTGGCAATTTGATGTGCCAATCGCCATGTAGAAGCAGCATTTCCATAATCCTAATATGTTCTGGCGTATTATAAACTATTTTAACAATGTCAGGCCACATGGGCCGAAGAAAAATATGACAGAAACATTGTACTAATGGTAGCGGCAATTCTTGAATGCCGCGTTCAAATTGCATGCAACAAATACGACACAGATGTGCCATAATCCATTTTAAGGTCATGCGATGGTTTTCAGGCAATTCACTATTAATTAAATGCATCAAATGAACTACTGACTTATCAGCATACTGCTTAAGAATATTGATGAATCGATCATAATACTCGACGGGTACCAAGGGATCGGGTAATTCCCTTAAAAATCTTTTCATGATGCTAACTAAGTATTGAATTTCATATTTTGTTAGATCGATTTTCAATAATTGATCATTTGTTGTGTTGAGAACATCCCTCAATTCGATTAAATTGTCCAAAGGAATTTTTGTACGATATAATTTGTATAAATCGAGATTTGTTTGTGTTCTAGCTTGTCGTTCTATTTCCGATGTAAGCAAAACTATTATTAACGGTGCTTCGGATTTTGCATCATAGGATAAACTCAAATCTACGCCAAATATTCCGATATTGTTGCTGTTACTACTATTATTAATTATTGATGATGTTGATGATAATGATGATGATGATGGTGGTGGTGGTTGTGGTGGAGCATCAGTAGATGTTGGAATCTATAATAGAAATCAAGTTAATTATTAATTGCTTATGTCCATATTTTAATTTTAATAAAGTAATGTAAATACGCTCTCGATTTGTGCAAGGAACAATTTTAAGACTTTTTTTTCATTTCATTTCATTCATTGAGATAGATCGAAGAATAAGAGGAAGGAAAAATGATTTAGGAAGTTTAACAGATATTGCAGCAAGTGTCATGATTACCCGCACGTATTTAAACTATTCGATTATTTGAGATGCAATAATGAACGACTTAATCATCTTTATTGTATTTTATTATCAGTATAATTTTCTTAATTGTGATGTCCTTCTCGCGTTCCGCACGTACATAGAGTACATGATTGTTTATTTAGAGAATAATCGGGAATACTTAGTAATAATCGGGTATCAATGTGTCTGCTTTGCTGATATATGCACTATATTGACGACTTTAATACTGCCACAAGCTTCAAATTTATTCAATTTAATGCAATAAACTTTTTTTTTTGTTCCTTACTAATGATTTTATCCAGAACTCATCGACATTTTTTTTCATGAATGGACGCAGCGTTGCATTCTAGAATTTTTTTGCAAATTTATTGACTTTGGTCGTGATTTTTTTATTACCAAGTCGTTGCTAAGGCTTAAATGACGAAGAATGGGAAGTAATAATGCTTATACTCATTATCTGTTTCAAGGGCATATCTAAAATTATGAGGAGACCGATCTGTGTAATTGCTAGAAGCTATTCAGGATACTTAAAAGCAAAGCTTCAAGCTCGAGAATTTGATAGTCGACGTTTTCATACAAAATCTGGGTCGACAGTGAGGTCTACTTTATACTAAGCAAGATATTCTTATAAATAGCTCAATTTCATCTAATGGACGTCAATTGATTCTGATTTGCTCTTAAACTGGACACATTGATAAGTTGCAACCACGACATTGTGTCAATCAATTGCTTATTTCGATCATTTTTACCGACTCGCTGCCTCTTGGCTCTAAGTTTCGAGAATATCCCTAAAAGACAAAGAGCATGATTTGCAGAAAGACAACTTAGATACCTATAAGCGATCTCTCTGTCTGTTAAGATATAGTGACAACATTAAAATGCATGCTGAACATCTGTCTGTCATATCATGATTGCCTAGACACTAGATAAGACTGAGATTAGATTGAACATTCCCGAAAAATCCCCGTCCAATTCTCTAAACCGCAAAAATGATAATTCCAACACTGCATGTAATGCTAAATGAAAATCATCCGATAAAAATTTTCACGTAGATGATCTTTGGACTTTTTAATTGTGCTACGTGAAATTTCACGAGTTCCGAAAATAAAAAGGCAAGGTGTAAATCTATCAAACCAGCATATATTAAAGCGAAAAAAATATTTCAAATAATCCAGCATAAGTTTATGTTTATGTTAAAGAAAAGAGAAAAATTTATTATGAAAGATTTTAAACATCCGCTTCCGAAAAAGTAAAAAAGAGAAGAGAATGTCGAAAGAGAAACAAATTCCGTGTAATTGTTGATAAACTGTTACCGAAAAAAAATACTAATCAGCTTATTTTATTTTATCACAACATGCGTACAGAATTAAAAGTAGGCAAGATGTCTAATAATTAGTCACAATAACTAAATAGAGGGAGTCATTCTAAGTTTAATAGCGACTGTCTTATCAAATATTCTCTCCCCGTCCAAGGTTTTTGCCCGATAAGATTATAAAGTAGAAAAAAATGAAGCAAAAAAAAAAAAATTAAGGCAAATTTCACACTTCCAAAAAGATAACAGCGATAAGTATTTTATACATGATTTCGCGTGGAAGTTGACTAAAATTTATCAATAGACCAAAACTAGTGCAACTTTCCCGATCCGAAAAAGAATTCCAATTTTTAAAAAAATGACAAGCACAAAGGAACCAAATCTCTTTTTTTTGCCCAGGCATTCTCCATAAGAGCTATTTCTTTTTTCCAATTTTCCTTCCTTCCTTCTTCTTCGTCATCATCCACAAAATTATTTTTCCTTTCCATCTCTTCCATGTAATACATAAAAATGTAATGCCTCCTCTTTCTCGTCGTTCACTGCTGACTTTTTTTTTAAAAAAAAAAGGATTTACAAGAATGTAAAAAGAGAAAGTAAAAGAAAAACTGTTGATGAAGAAGAAAAAAAAAGAGATATTGCGCAATGGAAGCATGAACTTTTGGGGCAAACGCAAAAAGTAGAAAACCGGTAAAGTTAAAATTGATGAGAACATCCTTTTGCTGTATGTCATTCATTTAATTTATTGGTGGTGTATATAATAGATCATAAATATATACAACTTAAATTTAATCGCTTTGGATCGCTTTATTAAGGAAATATAAAGAAAGAACCAAGAAGAGAGAGAAAATGAATGAAAAGAATTCAAACTTTTTTTTTTTTGCGAACTGTATGTATATATTAGCACGCAAGATTATTAAAAAAAAATTGTGCGTAGTTTGTTGTCTGAAATGTGTTTTTTCGGCAAAAAAAAAAAAAGTTCTTCTTTGGTTCCTCTCTTCATACACCTCTAAAATACTCTTTTCTTTTCTGGTTTTTAATATATATAATAACTATATATATACAGCACATACATATATTAATACTATTCTGCGCAATTTCTTTTCATTAAGTTAACCTTAATCAATAATTTTGACTTTTTAATCGTCCCTAAAAAGGAGTCAGCATGGTTCATAAATTAATAAAAATGTGTGTATGGAATTGCGATGTGCTATATACACACTCTCGCACATATGAGAAGCGAGAAAAGAAAAAAAAATTATATATATATTTATACATATATTCAAGGCTTTCATCTAGTTATCGTCGTATAAAAATACATATATGTACATATACATCAATTCATGTAAGATTGCTGCAAAAAAAGAGCTTTTTATATAGAAAAGAGATCGCCGCACACACATGTAAATAGATCTCGCTCTCACTTCGTCACTCACCATACACAATTTAGAGTGAAGTTGTTTAATTCGAGCATGCTGACAATCATTTTTTGTCATTAATCTAATTTTTTTTTGCTGCTGCTGCTTCTATTTTATGATGAAAAATATAATATAAAAAATCTCTTTTTTTTCGCTGTTCCTCATCTATTGTTTCAGTTTTCAAAAAAAAAAGGCACCAAAAATGAGAATATATTTTGGTATGGAATTGTTTCCACTAAAATATAAAAAAAAAAATCCACACCGAGTTATAGAGGTCGAATGAATGAATACCGAATACCGGTCACATCACATCACTTGAATACATTTATATAAAAGCGATGTATGTGCTCCGATCTTTATATACAATGTACAGTAACTAAGTCCGTGTATATACATTTTTTTTCATTCTCTATATATATTATTTTAAATTATATATTATATTATAGTTTAAGTTAATAAAAAAGAGAGAGCGAGAAACATGAGTTGAAGTGAAATAAAATTAAAATTCACAAAAGGTACATATATATATAATATAATATAATATATATCCATGAATAAACTGTATGTATATTGGCAAAAAAATGGTATCACACTAAAGAAGAGAAGAGTAAGTGAGTGAGTGAGAGAGAGAGTGAGCTACTGATAAAATGCTAATGCAAGATAGCAAATACTGATCGAATGCACAATATACAGTATTCGTCAAACAAAAAAAAAATTTAAATTTAAAAAAAGGAGAATATATTAGAGATGTGGCTATGACTCTTTTTCACTTCTTTTTTTTTATTCTTGAATACCTTTTTTTCATATTTCTCTCTCTATCTCTCTTTTGAAAAAAAAAGAAGTATGAAAAAGACTTGTGTAGAAGTATTTGTAGAAAATTTATGACAGCGCATTTAGCTAGTAAATCGGCAAAAAGTCTTACAAGTCATTAAGATGTGCAAAAAAAAAAATCTTTCTTTTTATGGATTATGAGAGACATTTCACTGGATCTTGTCGTATGAAGGTTGTTCACTTTATAACTATAACAACAAAAAAGTAGAGCATCTAGGCAGCAATTTAAAGCTCCTAGAAAACCCTCAAAATCATTAATTCCTCAATTTACTTTCCCCATATATAAATATATATTCACAATTAAATTTACAGTACAGCTGACACACAAAGAACACTGACAATTACTCAACCCGACATTGGGATTCGTATAGCAACAAAGTAAAATGACTAGAAATGGAGTCTAATTTACTTTAATAGACAGACAGACAAATTAGAAACGTTTCTAACAAAAAAAAAGTAAATTTTTTTCGATGAGCAAATGTAAAAAAAAGAAGTGAGTAAGTGAGATGGAAAGAAGAAAAGAAATAATTTGAATATTGTGTGACTATTCACTTAAGCACAATTTTTTTTTCCTTCTTCTTTCATATAAAAATGCAAAACTTTATAAAAATAAATTTTTTTTTGTAGTTTTTCTTTTCCTCCTTTAACAATTTAAATTGTTAATTTGCATTTTGGTCATAAAATAAAGATTATACTTTTTTTTCTCAATTGGATGGATGGAATGAAAAAAAAATTATGGTGGAGGAAAAAAAAAGTTTTTTTTAATCGAGAGTTTGAAAAATTGTAAAAATTTTACTACTTACTTGGGCCATGTTTAATTGTAAAATACTACTAAATTTATTAAAATTTGAAAAGCCTAAGTTATCAAAATCAATTTTTGAAACACATTTCTTAATTTTTTTTTTTTTTGTAATTTTTATACGCGATATATAATTATTGATTTTTTTTTCTTTCCTTCAAAATTCTATCACAAAAATCATTTGAACAGAGACTTTACTTAATGACTATAAACCGAGAAGAAAAGTAGTAGAAAATTATTAAACTTTGTTTGAATCACGTTACACAGTATAGAAATATACAAATCTTAATATTAATTCACTTTTCTATATTAAAGAACTTAATTTTAATTGGATGTAGAAAAAACCTTCATTCAAAGTACTAAAAAGTATCGACTAATTTTTCTTCTCTTTTAGTATAGACAGCTGAGAAACGTAAGTTCGATTTTAGTACTCCATTTTGAGATTTTCGTAAATTGACGTTAAAAACTTTTACTTATAAGAATTACAAAATTTTGATTAATATGTTCAATTGATGTCAATTATTGTGTAATTATGAATCTAGACTGAATATTACTCAGCCTGAACTTCAAATATTATGAAATTCTCAATGATTTCCATGAAATTTCACAAACTTTTTCCTTAAATTCACTTCAAAAACCTTTTAAATTAACAATAAACAATTCTAAGCTTCCTGCGATCTCAAAAACATTCAAAATTCTCAAAAACTATAACTACCCAAAAATGAATTTTCCGCACATCTCCCAACCACCCAGTTCATAAAATGTTTAGATTAGCACACAAGGGATACACAAGAATTTCTCAAATCTAAATTCAAAATAATTTTGACCGTTACAGAAAATTTAAAAATCCTCATCAAATTCAAGTTTTTCAAAAATTTATTCAAATTTATCTCTAGAAGCTTCTTCTTCCGACAACATGTAAGACAAGATCAGATTCTTTTTTTTTACGCAAATGGGAAATCCATGAATCATGAAAAATATGTAAATCTCTTTTAAATCTCTTTTCAACATTTTCTTCTTCATCTTCATTTATTCTCGAAGATTATTTGGTGTACGTCGCAAAAATTAAAAAATCAGCAATAACTTTATTTCCGAGATTATGTTTCGGATTTTTGCAGTTTGACGAGAAATTAAGGCTGATAACGGACTTGATTTGTGTGTAAGAATTAAAATATTTTAATTGATAGGTCAAAAGTTATTGAAAAGAGCCGCCGGCAAATGTTAAATTAAATATATTCATGCCGGGTGATAATGAGACCAGATGAGACACGATGTAAAGCCTCCTTTTGCATATGTAATAGTCACTATATATCGAATATATTAAGTTACCGACTTTCAAAAGATTTGTTGTTGGAATTATCTAGAAGAAGAAGAAGATGGACTTGGTAACAACGTTATTTAATGTACAACATGTTGATCATTCCGTCATCATCAATGTAGTGGGTAGCAAATTTAATGACTAAGACCTTGTATTCCCTAGCTGCTGACTGTATAGCCTTGAAATTCTAGATCGATGTATTAAAATCCCGAATATAAAATAAAATCAGCATACGTCATAATGCACAAATACAAAGACGGTAGAGAGAAAACTATCGATAGTAATGCAGCCTCAAATATGCACAGTACACACAGTCATGTATGCTCACATAAAGAAAAGACCTTCAAATATATTTCCAAAAAAAAAAAAAAAAATATAGAAATAAATTTATATCAAGCTACGACACTTAATACCATAAAATCAGCAAGCATTCAAAGCTCTTTATATGGACTTTGAGTCGTTATATTTATTATTCCAGAAGGAGCCATAAATAGCGATAACAACCAGATTTCTGACCATTAAATGATATCAAATTCAGTCAGCTTTATCTCCAGGATATAGAATTTCACTAAAAATTAAACATCATAATTATTTTAATAAATTATATTAAGCTTGTGCTAATTCTGTCACCCATTCTTCATGTATTGAAGCTTTTTCTCACCTTAACTCTTCAAAACTCATTCATCCATGAAACAATTTAAAGATTGAAGATTGAAAGACTGAAAGAGAAGTCCACTTAACAACAAAACGTGTCTCCATATTAAAGCATTGATTATCGTCATTTAGTATATTATTTGTATTGTCAATAAAACTGCAAATCATACTTCATATAGTCATAAATAGTTTTTTTTATTTATTTTAACATAAATTGTTTAAGTCATATATCACATTATGGCTTATATATTAATAAAATATTATTTTTAAAAATTAACATTACGGTGTTAACTTTATCTCATTGAAGTAATTAATTATTTTTCAAATATAAGATCGAAATAGGAAGAATTTTCTATTCAGGATGAATCTCTTCTCTATACAATCATCATTAATTATTTCGAGTAAGAGCGCTATATGTTGAAGAAAATTCGAGAATGACAGTCTCGAACTTAATTTATTTTTAAATTCTTATATTGCCAAATTCGTATCTGACATAAACTAGTGATTGAAGCAAATTCTAATTGATTGACTAAAGCATTATTTGCATCCAGGCAACAAGGTGATTAAGTTAACTTCTTTGTCTGGTGATTAATAGGCTCCACTTAAACTTAAAGGTATCAGTAAAATTGGAAGGTTTTGATTTTGAGTTTGGGTCAATTGGGTTGGTTCTTAAACTTAATGTTAGTGGATATACTTTCTTGGTTTTTATAGTAATTTTGGAGCTTTTTGTTATAATTTAAATATAATGAATTCTAGACATGAATATATTGATGTACTCTAGAGTATTATATTATTCCTGTAGTATTGTGGAAGTATCGTGGTACCGTAACATACAAAGAGCATGTTCATGGCAGTGAGAATATTCACGAGAACAATTTAGTATGAAAAGAACATACTGCCGAATAAATCGGTTTATGGTACATTTGAATCGCGAAAAATCATTCAACGCATAATTGAATGTCTTCTTAGATTCTTAGATGCATTCAGGGATGTATTAGTTGACCACTACTAGAACACAGGGGTGTATTTAGGGGTAAAAGGTACTGGGAGTTTAAAGATCTTCATTCAAGAATCATCATGGTCTTGAGGACACTCTACTCTAAAATATTAATTATATTCTTAATTTTATGGATATATAGCATTAATTTTGGACTAAATAATAAGTAACAGTGACCAAAATCTTTGACTATCTCCTTTTTGTGTAAGCATATCTTCTACTTCATACTTATTTTGGTTTCTTTGTAATAATTTAAGCTCTAATTCAATACTTATCCAAATAGCACAAATTATTGACTGACCACACTGTCTTGGTGCGGATTTTAATCAAATCTTAGAGTTACGCCGAGTTGGTACAATATTAATTGGCATATGCTATTCGGATTAACTAAACCTTGGAAAAGCAGCTGATTTTAGTCGCTAATACAACTCGATGTCGCCATGTTGACGACAATACGTGGGATTGCCTTGACGACACCGTGTCATCTGTTTTTGACACATATTTCCGATGAGTAAAGAGTTCTTTATCTTCTCTATTGTTCAAGATATTAAGGACAGTTGTATCTAAGACCGGTTATTCGCAGACTAATATGACCAAGAATAATAAAACCCACGCATGACCTCAACATGTCAATTACTTATTTATGATTGTTTGCATCTTAATTTAATTAAGGGAAGTAAATAGCGATCGAAGTCTATTCGAATTTTGTATGAAATTTTGTCAATTTATCCATACAAAATCCTAGTTGACATCGAGCTCTGGATGTAGATAAATAATTAATAAAGAAGAGATTCATCCCAAAAGTCATAATCGTCATAGAGTTTTCTCAATAGAATATATATCTTAGTGTTCAATACCGTTTCTTTGAACTCTATCTACATATGTGTGTGTTGTCATCATCATTAATAATTTTTTTTATGTTTTTTTAACTTTTTATTCCTAATTAGCAAGTAACAAAATTTTTTTATAGTTTTTTTAATACTTTTTTTTTCTTAATTCAATTCACTGTTTCATCATGTCTTTAATAACCACATTTAGAGAGAAAATAATTTGTTGCTGCATTTCCCAACCAGAAACTTTGAATATGCAAAAAAAATTGTAAAAAAACACACTTGAGACTGAATATTTCAATTTGCCACTTTCTTGTTCTGGATGTTACAGTAAAAAAGTTTTTTGGTGTTGTTTTGAAGAGCTTTGGCACTTCTGTGCTACATAATTTAAAATTCAATCACATAAATGCAAGCGGCAAATGGGAAAGACCACAAATTTCATCTCATAAAGTGAAAATTTTTTACAATTTTCTTTTATGTATGCACAAAGTTTCTCATTCTGTTGATGTTCTGTAATTATAATTGATTTAACACATAAAAATTAATTGCTCATATTTTACACATGTGACGCAACTAGCATATAACATTTCGCATAAATAGAATAATAAACTTTTTTTCACTCTTACTACTAAAAAATATGATTTTTCACCATTACAATGGAAGTTTCAATGTTTTTTTTTTCTCTTTTTTTTCGATTTCTTCATTTAATCATTAATCATTTACTGTAAAGCTTTTTGTATCAATTTTTTTTGGTGTAGCATATCTTTGGGGAATTCATTCACTTGTCAACACATTTTGTCCTCGAATGTAATTTTAAGAAGTCAATTGGAAGTGACGTCAATCTAAAGGTTGCATCCTTCTTTGACACACATTCAATGATGTCGGCACCAAAACGACAGCATACTTTGATCCAACAACAATCTGGAAACAACTAAATTTTCTAATAAGCAGCCCGTTGACTCTAAGTACACTGTCGTGCCGTCGATGTGTAGGCATCATTTGAATGTGTGTCCATAAAACTATGTTCAAGACACCCACTAAACCAGTAGTAGGTAACAATTTTGGGTCAGGGTTCACTTCGACCCATCGAAACATACTTGACTATCTTCTATAATACATCAGCGTTCCACGGGACACAGCATTGTACTTGACTATGCAGATCTTTTCAATGTCCTGCATCTCTCAGATAGTCCATTAATACACTAGACCATTGTTTTCCAAACTTTTATGCGCCACGGCACACGTTGGTAGTAATCAAGATAGTTTATGGCAATTTCAAATAATTTCTATAGCAGGCTAGTGTGCCACGATACACAGATTGTCCATCACTGTACTTGACTATCTCAGCAGTCGTAAAACTTGAGGATTTTCTATACTCGGATGACAATTAGAGACTTTGGTAATGTGCCGTCATACACAGGTTGCTCTTCACTATACGTTTGTGTTGAGACTAGACTATCTCAGCATCTGGTAAACTTGAGAATTTCACATATTCCGTTGATAATTCGAGACCTTTTCACAGATCTTTCGTATCACACAGTTTGTTCACCACTGCATCAGAATGTCTCAGCAGTAATAGAATTTCCCGAATTTCGATTATCATACGAGACCTTCCCAATTGATTGACATCACTTACAATCGACCCCAACAATATATTCTCTATTTTATCAGAAATACAATACATTTAATGACAGTTGAATGATGAAATGACTGAAGGAAGTTTAGACATGCCAAAATTAATTGTTTAAAATAAACTGATTGAGTTGAAACATTGTAAAGATTGTAGATTCTTTATTATATTTCACGACAATACACGTTTCCATGTCATTTAAATTGCTTCACAAAAGCTTCATTAATCAATTTTTGTTTAAATTTAAACTTGACTTTTTCGTGTTTATCTTGTAATTTTACATGAAATTGAAGTCTCTTTTATCACTATGTGCTTACATGTCTTGAATTGTTGTGCCTTTAAATCGAAACATTTTAACAAGCATCTCTCCATTATGCCAACCACTAGTTGAGCCAGTAGGCTGTGAAAGATGTGTGTAACATATTATAAAAGTTTTACATGTAATTGCTGTTATTTTTGTTGGGGGGAGGATGAAATGTCAAATTGCTTGGCATGGATTGAACTTTTAGACTTTTAAAATTAATAGTTATCTATTTATGGAATAACTTTTTGGATCATGGCAAGAGGTTGATAGCCTATGATGCTTGATTTGTTTTGGGTTTCTGACGGAAATTAGAGGTAAAACAAGGTAGAGATTGTGAAGGAAGCCTTATTAATAAATGTAGAGTCGTGGTGATTGACAAAAAATATTGTTTATGGCTTACTTACTTATTTTGCCGGACATACAGATAGATTTAGAGACATACAGATCCTTTGCAAGACATGCAGATACATGCTTCTTCTAGGTGACACTTGAAGGCTGGCTATTGCTTGACAATCAATAGTCCAAAGTTCAATATTTTGGATATGACTTTAAAACATCTTTTTGGATACGCCTCTGAGATATAAGGAGCCAAGTTCTGCAATCTGTGTAAGATGTCATCTATTTCTAAAAGCTTTATCGTGTCTGTGAATCAAGCGTGGGCAAGTTGACTGTCTATATTGAATCTGTCCCTACATTAAGTCAATTTTACGTATTCATTCAATAATCTATGACTGTATAAACCACATACTAGATTTTAAGTATCTTTTCCGCCCACTTTATCTCCATATTGTGGTCGATCCGTTAGACCCTCAAAATAGCCTCATAATTCTTTAGTACGACTCATCCTAGTGCATTACTTCAGCTCCAACATAATTGAGTTCATATGATTTAGTACATCCTATTTAAACTAAGTATGTACATACTTAGTTATCTCCTATAGCATAAAATTCAACATTGTTATGATCATAAACCCCATAAAAAAACATTAAGCACAGATTCAAGTCACCATAGTCATGCATGATATCATACATAAGTGTACTCATTAGAATTTCAAATTCTTTTAATGATGTTCTTAATTTACGTCAAATATTGTTCCTTCCTTAAACTTATTATTCAACTGTCACAATACATAATGTTTCCAACTTTTTATGTTATAAATTAGAATAACTTAAAGCATTGATACAGATGTGCATCATTTCACTAACCGTTCAAGTGTTTAACTATATAAAAAATCATTAAATTGCTTGTTGTGCTTAACATCTGCAGCGAACTCATTATTGCTTGTTATAATGCTCAATTGATTAACTAGTCAGAATATCCACAAAGATATGCTCGTGACATCCACACCATGACTTAATTACAACTTAATAATTTAACTAAAATTTTTGTCCATCCTAATACTTTATTTATCGCCGTATGATTGAATTCATCAATAAGTTTGTTCATTTCTCTCTCTCTTCTTTGGTTGATGTCTTCTTGTCGAGAATATTTTTTGTTATTTATTATTATTTATTTACTTTGATAGTGCCATGTGTGTAAATGTGTCTTTTGTGTTTCAATAGCAGATATTTTTTGGTGATTGAGAGACAGAATGGTGCATAACTTTGAAAGTGTCTATTATAATTTTTTTTTATCTTTTTATTCGCATTCATTGGCATGGAAAATATTTGAAACTACGTGCCCGAGTGACACAAATGAAGAATGCTCTGATATGGAACTTTAGAGACTTCCGTAAGTCTCTTTTGTTGACAGCAAATGAAAGTTGCTTAAATTTGGCGTTCAAATGACTGTCAAACGAAGGTACAAGGGTCAAACATTCCATTTTATACAAGAACAGATAAGTACAGGTAAGTACAGTAAGTGCAGGTAAGTGCAGGTAAGTACAGGTAAGTACAGTAAGTACAGGTAAGTACAGATAAGTATAGGTAAGTACAGATAAGTACAAATAAGTACAGATAAGTACAGTAATTATAGTAAGTACACGTAAGTACAGGCTAGTTCTGTAATTACAATAAATACTCAGTAAGTGCAGTAAGTAATGTAATAAGGTAAGTACAGTAAGTACAGAATGTACAGTATAGCATTGTACTTTTGGAATGTCTGACCCATGCTGATGTAGCTTCCATATGCTGCTAATAAAGGAAGACAAGCAGCTCCTTTAAAATTCCGTAGCACAGTCTTCTTCACTTGTGTTTCTCGGAGTGGAAACAAAATTTAACAATTTTGATATTTTCTACTGTATTTTGATTATTGTTTCGTAGGGTTTTCATGTTCTTACATCCTTTATGCTCATAATTATGTGAGAATTGATAATTTTAATGATGAATTAATGAACAATTTTTTTGTAACGAATTTCAGTCATTTGAATTTTGAACTTCAATTTTAATTTAAATTTTAAATGTTCGTTAATTTTTTTGATTTTTCCAAATTGTTGTTACGAATGAGGCCTTATGTGCGAAATTTTTGGTGTTTTTTTGCAATTCTATGTTCTATCTAAATTGTGACGCAATTCTCACATAAAATTCTCGAGAGCATGCAAACCCTAGCACATTAAGTCATATAAAGACAAATGTCTCTAGAAAAATCAAAGATAAAGGAAGGGAAATAGAGAAAGAGAAGGACAAAAATTTTCTATGTCGCCTATTAAAATGATTTACATTTTTCAATAAATCTCTCGTCAGGTATTGTATTTTGTAACTACATTTAATTCATACTCTGCATAAAATTGTCTTAAAAGTTTTTTCTTGGAAGAGTGAATTCATTTAAATATATATCCTTTATATATTCTTGAATAATGAAAAATATAACAACATAATTCCTTTATCCTGCAAGTTCCTCAAAACATTTTTTTTCTAATACTTCGTAAATAGTTTTTTTTAGATTTTTTAAATATTTTTTTGATTCTCACATATTTTTTGTATTATACTTTATATGGCAGGATATTTTAGAGCATTTGCATTATCATTCTTGTATGTGTGTGTGTGTGTTGTTGTTGTTGATTTTGTAGTAGTATTAGTATTAATTTAATTAAACTGATGATGTAATATTATTACAATCACTATTAATTGTTAAACTTGAAGCTCGAAGATTCAAAGATGCTAATGACAAATTACTGCTTCGATATGCTGGACGAATTGAATTCGCATGTGACAAAAGTGCATCGTTAATTATTTCATCACTTTCTGGTGGTAATTTGGCACACAAGTGCAAATTTGAATTAAATAAATGATTGCATGCAGGACATTGACGTGGATTATTTTTATCACGATTTCTTAATATCTCTTGTGCGCACCGTGAATGTAAAATGTGTGCACATGGAAGAGCTTCGAGTGAATCATTCTCAAGTCCATATGTTTCACCACACAAACAACAATTTAATCCTAATGAATGCTCGATTTGTGTTGCTAATTTTATATGATTTTGATAATTCTCTTCGTCGCCAAGCGATCTGTAAATTTGTGCTAGTCGTAAACGAACCTTCCGAACCAGCATCTGTAGAAGAATATAAAGAATAGAAATAAAAGTCAACAATCATTGCCAAATGATACAGCCCATTTACATGATTTAATGTTTACCTTTGATCCAATTGAATTACAAACTTCTAATAGACGAGTATTGAATTCCAATGGACGACAGCTACAGATTTTATTCTGAAAATTATGATAATAGGAAAATTAAGAAAATGTTTTTCCATTTTGGATGCTAGGGGTGGTAACCTAAAGTTACCAAAATACATATTTTGGGTCATTCACAAATGACGTCAATCTGTGTTTATCTACTGAAGACAATCTGCTTAACCCTGAGGAATCCGCCGTGCGTCCCCAGGATTCCCACTATGTTCTATACCCTTGAGTAACCCAATTAGTATACCAACCTGAATACGAAGTGATTCTAAGCATCGTGCAGCCCCATCCATTGCCTCCATTTGTGACATTCGATCTGCCATGTTAGCAGCAGCTCCCATTGCTTGTTCATATTGCCTAAAAGCTCTCTATAAACAAATTTTGTTTTTATTAGATAACTTTTTATCATTTTTTTTTCTTGTCTTCTTTTGTTTTTATGAAAACAATAGGAAGAAGGCTTTCCTTTTTATGACTAAAGGATATAATAATGAGAAAAATCAACATTATCTTACATCAATATCGAGTTTTTTACGATAGATATCTCCCAATATTCTAATACTTCGTGTATAAGAAGCTTGATCTCCACTAATAAGCGCTAGACGTGTCGCCTCTTCTACATAATCCCTTGCATCACCCAATTCACCCTGTTTCCGAAGTGCCGATGCCATACGCAATAATGCAGCACGATGATGTCGTGAGTTTAAGTCACCCAATTGTAAAGATCTTGATAAATCGTATGCCTTCGAGGCATAACGAGCACTCTTTTCAAAATCACATAAACGATGGAAGAGCTCGGATAATAAAACATAAACTTGCAATTCTAAAGTCGTATCGCCAATATTCATTGCTATTTTATGGGCACCTTGTAAGCCCTATATGTGCGTGTTTATCAGAGGGAAGAAGAAGAAATAAAAATGAAATTGAAAATTAGATGGCCATGAATGTGCTTATGAAGGGTGTGCCAACAGACCATAAAGAGTCTTATCATCTAAAATGTTCATGAACAATATAAATCAAGTCGATTGGCACACATCCAACAATCAAATGTTATCATCATCATCACCATCTTTACCTCTAAGCATCTACGAAATCCGCCTAATTCTAAATATACGGAAGCAACGGTTAAATGAACTAGACCGCCATTTCTTGACTGAGCTTCACATTCGTTGTATAATGAATGACGTGCATACATTAGACTCCGTTCTAGGCAACCTATAAGCGTGTGTAAATTGAGTAAATAAATAAAAATAAATCTAATTACTTTCAATCTGCGTTGATTTTTATTTCCCACCCATAACACCTCTTTATGTGTATTTATTTCCACCTACCTAATTTCTCATGAGCTCTTGCTAAATTTAAGTAAGCTTCTGATCTCATCTGTGGATTATCCAGCTCCTCAGAGATGCCCAATTGATGATGACCGTAGTCGAGTGCATCACGAAATTTACCGAAATCCATATGAGCTGTCGAGTTGTTTTTTTCCCATTATGCGGTTGTTGATTGTGTTTGCATTAAATAGAACAGTATGGAAATTAAATGAAAGGCAGGCAGGAAAGCGAGCGAGAGAATATTTTTTAATTAAAGATGAAATGAAAATGTTGAAAATTAAATTTTTTTTAATGTATATACCTTGATAGAGATAGCTTAAAAGTACGAATCTATCCTCTCGTTTGCTACACGATTGTAATGCGCTTTGCCATGTTTTAACAGCCGCAGTCGGGTGATGCTGGAAATGAAAGCAAAATTATTTTTCATTTCTTTTATCTATTCTTGCCTATTCCTTAATGTAATGATATTATCAGAAAGTTGTTCTTTCATTCTTTTATGTACCTTTTCATAAAGCCTCAACCCTCGTTCGATCTAGTATGCGAGAGAGAAAGATGATATGGACATACATATATAGTTATAATACATAATAAAAATATATCAAAAGGAATAAAATATTGTGGATAGGATTAAGAATTCTTTTTTTTTGTGTATTTGTTTGTCTGTTTACTTGACTGTTATTAGAGATTCCAATTTGCCAAACAGTAACTCGATAACAATGAATGGGTATATGCGTCTGACCTACATGTCATGTTTCACATGATTAAATTATAGACATTGTTCGATAACAATTGATCACTCAAAACATAATCAACATAATACGTACATATGTACAACAAAATCATTACAGCAATCGACCTTTGAAAATCCCTTGGATATTCTATCCAACAATCTTTTACAGATACAGTCGATACATATATATATGTTGTGTAATGAGCCACATGCGATTCTTAATATCCCCACTAAAGTCGTTATGATAAGTGTAGACCATTATTTAGCACAATCGTGTTGAAGACAGTTCGAAAATACAAATGGAAAGTCCTTTTTTGACACAAACTGCTGCAACAAAATGTTACAGCATTGTTTAATTAGATTTTTCACCATAAGTCGCTGCTGCAACTATTAGATTAATTTTTTTATTTAATCCTCATGTACTGCAATACTCTCTTTTTTTCGTATATTGCATCACACGCGATGAGGTCAACATATTATGTGGTTAAAATTAATTACGGACTAAGCTTTACGAGCTGTACGCAAATTGGTGGTTAGAAATACTTTAGTATCTATAAAATTTCACTCCCAAATTGGCCATAAGGATCGTTGACTCTACATACCCAAATAAAATATTGTATGTCAAAAATTTCGCATTGGAATTTCTTTGTGGACGGTCCAATATGAGAGGATGATCTATTGGTGAAAAAAAGGGATTCTTTGGCAATATTCCGAAGTCAAAGGACACTTTCGGTTTTTGTGAATTATGAGCACGAAATTCGATTAGGATGAAATATGTTGAACCTGTACTCAGGTGTTTAAACCAATAATGCTCGACACAAGTAAGCATTTAAGATAATAAAAATGATGGAAAATGTATAGGCAAGGCCATGTAAATGAGAAATATTGGTAAAATATTGGCTTCCTTGGGATAAAAAAAGAACATGAAGTATGTCTTTTAAAGGCCAGAGGTAAATATTGTTATGGGACAGAAAAGCTTTGCATAATTTTTACTTTAATTTTAGATTGGATTTTTTTCTGTTTTAGGGGAACGAATTTTTAAAAATTATTGGAAACCTTTCAAAAATTATGGACTCTAAAAAGTTTTTAAAATCTTTAAGATGTTTACTAGAAATCTACTTAATGGACTTTAGGAGAAAAATGTGAAAGGTTTCAATTGAATTCTCAATTTAGAGCAGTTACATTGAAACTTTATTTGGCAAGTGTCATGCTACATTCTGGAGAATGTTTCATTCTGTGCTACAGCATAAACAGCTATTTTGAGGTTTCTGGATGTTCCATATACTTAAGCTTTCGTTTTTACTTATGAACCAGTAGGGTTCAATCAAAAACTGGAGACATGTGCCTTTAACATGCAGGAGATGAAGATCTACAGTTTTGGTCAAACTTTAATGCAGGTGTGGACAACCTGTGCCCCGCCAAAATGCTTAGAAGTGCCAAGAACTGTAGGTCATATTCTGTTTTGGTCAAGGCTTATCACCGACGACTCCCGCTAGACTGCTATTGATCATCAGAGACACCAAAGAACCCGTTATCGGGGATTGTAGCCAAAGTCAGTATTGCACTTGGCATTTGAATTTGACATATGATAGTCAGCGATTGCTTCAGGATCAGGCTCAGTATAAATGAGGCTATGTACTATTATTGATCTATTTATACAACTATTTACACATGACTTCATAGACCTTGCTACCCCAAACAGTCAAAAATACCTTAAAACAAGCTAATAACAACTTATTGTCCAATCCATATCCAATTCTAAAGTATTTCTATTCATTCAATACATAAAGGTGTTTAAGGGTGAGTAAAGTGACACTTCATAGATCAGTGTGTATTAAGGATAGCTTAACTGTGCCATGAAATATTCAAGAAGACATAAAACTGACCAATTTTCACACACTCAAAAAAGGTCATGAAACTCAAGTTTTGGACGACAATTTGGCTATTTTCTTTTCAAATGTCCCAATTCTTTCCTCCGTACTTAAGAACTCAAAAGTTTAGAAATCATTGCTAAAGGTGTTGAACTTCTTCAGCAGATTCTTTGAAGTGCTTTTGGCTTATTGTAGATTACCAGAGGTATGGTTAGAAGCTCTTTTAAAAGATTTTTAAGGCAGTCACTGATCAACTTTTGTATTGTCTTATTTACAATCCACTACAAGAAGCTACAAGAAGCAACCTTCACTTCTCTTCATCCTTTGACTTCCTGCCTTACTTGAGAATCTATAGGCAAAAGTAAACAACATTAAAAATAGGAACAAGGAACAATCCAGCCATAATATCGACAATATTTTCAAGTTCAAAGGGAAAAACGAGAACCTCTACTTAATAGAGCATAAAAATTGCTGTATCCATAAGTTTTTCATTTCCATTAATTTTCTACAATAGAACGATGAGAATGATTAGTAATCATTTTGCTTAATCATAGGAATTTGTCACAATATTTATATCCATCTATACACAAACAAAATGTATAAATGCGCACAGTTATCTGTGCTGAATAATTTCAAGTATACATGCTTAAACATGAAAGTTTTATGTATAACGTTTAGGAAATTGCTGTCGTGAACATGATTGGTATACAAGATTCAGCATAAAATTCGTGTGTCGAATGAGACCAACGTAATTAACCTTTTATGTATTGATAACCTAGACCCTTTAAGCTATTTGGCAATTCTTCTATATGTCCCCAAGTACTATAACATGCAGACAAATTGGAACCTCTATTTGTCATACATTATATTTTGTTGTTTGTTATGTTATATGTTATCTATGTCTGCTAATGTGTCAAAAACAATATAGATGAACTTTTATGTAGTTTATGGATTTTTGAGGATATATAGCTTGTTGTAGAGAGAAGCTCACCTTTTTTCTCGCTAAATATTCTTTTATCGGAACACATACGGATCGTTGACATGAGAAACAACATCCAAATACGGAAAACATGGAATTTCGCGGGCGTGGTATACGATTAAAGAGAGAAACGCCATCCGTACTAAAATCGTTATCTGCATTAACATGACAGCATCATAAAAGATTAATGATTGAAAAAAATAAATAAGGAAAGAAAATTAAGGGATGGGATAAACATTTATCATTGACATTTTTTAGACATTTAAATAAATACAGAAGGCATATCTATTAATTTTCATATAAATTTTTTTTTTCAGTACCTGTTGAATTGGCTAAAAGGTTACGCGAACCATCAGGCGAGAGAAGCAAATGAGTAGCAGATAACCTTGTTGTGTGCCTGGCAATATTACATAATAACACATTTGTCATACAAGTGATGAAAATGAAAAGGGAAAAATGAGTGGAAAATAAATTTTCATTTCCTTCCTGTGTATGTGTTGTTGCACATATTTTATTTTATTTTTTGAAAATTCTCAATAGGGTGAGTTCATTAATGACGTCTGACTTGGAGGGAAAAGGAGTTATGAATATGGTAGAAAAGTCGAGTCGATTAGATTCAACCAGAGTTGGCTCGGCTTGTCTCGGTTCAGCTTGACTTGACTTAACTCAGTTCAGCTCGACTCGACTCAACTTAGCTAAGCTCGACTTGACTCAACTCATCTACACTCGACTTGACTCAAGTCAGCTAATTTTGACTTAATTCAGCTAAGTTTGACTTGACTCAACTCAACTCAGCTAGACTTGACTCAAATCAGATCTGCTCGAATTGACTCAACTCAGCTCCGCTAAATTTGACTCAATTCAGCTCAGCTCGACTTGACTGAACTCAGCTCAGTTCAACTCAGTTTGCCTTGACAAAATACAAAATCTTAAAATCGACCTCGAGTTTATCTTTCATAACTGAACTTTCAGACGTCACAAATGAACGGCCCCAAAAACTTACCCAGCATTTTCCCTTAAAGTGTTTGAATCAAGTCTGTATAATTCACTAGAGACATTATTCCATGACATATTTCTTTTCTCTTTTTCAATGCAGAGTTTTTTTTTACTTTACGCTTCTGCAATGAAACTTTTTTTTTGTTCCTCCTCAACTACAAATTTTTTCTCATGGACATATTTTTTTTTCCTCCTTCGTCCTATGGCTTAACAAAAAATTCCTAGTGGTAGCTTCATATTTTATTTTATTCCATTTTTTTCCATCTTCTGTGTATCTAACCGTGATTAATACTTTTTTATGCTAACGGAAAGCATTTTTTTTTTGTTTGATAAATTGAGTAATTAAGAAAATCTTTTTGAATTCATGAGAGCGAATGATGTGGGGAATGTCTTCTTATTCCTCAAACAAACACAAAAAAAATATATATATGATGTGGATGTTCACAAATAATTTTTCACTTTCTTTCTTTTCACAGCACTATACACAACTCGTACAACTAATCAACAAAATCCTTAATTTTTTCCATTGGCAATCAGAACTTTATGGGAATCCATTAAGGTTGCGAGAAACATTTAATAAGGCTAAATTAATTATTATAGATGACAAATAAGTAACACACTACAAGCACGGATGTGGAAAATTAAATCTATATATGACTACGCCCCGAAAAAATATAGTTTTCATTTGCCTTTTTTTTCCTTTCTGTTCCTTTTTCACTTCTTGTTTCTCTTCTTTCTGAAAATGAACAGTTTGAAGCAAAATGAAAGACTGGAGAAAAATCTGAAATCTCCTTCGCAATTATATTCGCTCTTGAATGTTCATATCGGTGGTGGATGTATGTACACAGTCTATACTCTCAAAAAACTCACCATAAAACATAAAGGAATTCTTTTTTTCACGTGCTGCTGGATGTTGGAGAAGAGCATAAACGGATGTAAAATTGAGATAGATGCTGCGCATTGTGTAGGATGTAGACTCATTCTCTCTGAGCGATTGAGTTTGAGAATTGAAACACAAGAATGTGATTATTTTTATTCATACTCATACAGTTTCCCTCAAATCATCATCATCTTCATAAACAGATTGATGTCCTTATTGCGTGCTCCAAATTTGCGATGTCATTTTTTGTATGCTTACTCTCTCTCGTCTATCTCCTCTCCGCAACATGAATATTGTGTGTGTTATATAAAATTCATTCTTGTATCATGTCTATGCATTGATTAAAAGCTTACACATTTTTTTGTTGATGTCTGTTAACATTTTTATGTTATTTAGGGATTCAGGGAATTATTTTTGAGGCATAGTAATGCTCACTTCCTTTTATTTTTGTCTATCTTGTATGTTAATCTTGACATGATGAATGTTCTTGGGAAATGTGACGACTCATTCATGACTTTTGCTGTTCATCTACAGGATTCCTTAAAAAAGTCATCAAATAGTTTCAACTTACAGTCACTGGAACTCTTTATGCTTTAAACTGAAACAATTTCATTGTTGAACTTCGAAATTAATTTAATTTGACTCATTGACTGCATGCTTTCCGTTTCAAAATGCTTGACATTTTTATGTGACAAGCATAATTGATAATTGTGACAGAAACAGGAAGGATATATCGTTGAATCATACATTTCAGCAAATGTCTTAGATGATCCTACGATCCAAAATGAAATTGATTTAATGCTTGGATTGAATTAAATAGCTTTTGATTTTATCTCATGACATGTGGATGGCAATGATGTCGATTTCAGAGACTATTATGTGGACATTTATATTCATTAATTGTTCATCTTGTGATAAGTCTTGAGATTCTTATGGAGTTTTAATGTTCTAAGTCTAGACTTCTGAAAAAAGCTTATCATTAACTGTAAAACTTGGATTGACTGCAAATTAACTTGTCTCTAACTAGTTGTGTCTGTTAACAGATCTTCATCATGGTGATTCTTGAGGTTAGTATCCTGCTGCATTATGATAGCAGGATAGGACAGGCTTCCAGATGATGCAAAAACCAAGTAAAATGACGAATCTCAATTGTTCGCACGACACAAAGTCAGCATTGAAATCCATACGACATTAAAATGAACTCCAAAGTCTGTGTGACTTTCCAATGGTTCGCAACGAATCCTATTGTTATCCGGAAATACCTTAATGCTTTTAGGAAGCAAGATAAATAACAATTATCTTTATTAACCAGTTTTATGTGACTTAATTACACGATAAGATAAGAACTAATCGCCGTTTAATTGTTTACACGATAAGATAAGAACTAATCGCTGTTTAATTGTTTCTAAGAAATAAAATGCCGATAATGATAGACAATGATAAATAAATCTAATCAGTTCAATTCATAAAGGTATTACAATTTTTGCAATGAAGATTTAGTCTTCGACGATGATATCTAGACATTGCATACCAAATTTTTGAAAGATTTACTTACATAGTTGTGATTAATAACAAAAGATTTATCAGCAATTTCCAAGGCACACTTTGTTAATACTTATTGAAACTGAAGTGTCAAATGACTTCATTGGAACGAAAGTCAAAAATTATGTACACAATTTGTTTAGTCTTGCGGGAACATTCAAAGAAGTAGCTTGTTGTTAATTAAACGATCCAAGGAAATGTGAGTAATTTTAAAGAATTGACAAATTTGCCAAATTTTTGCATAATTTAGCAATTCGATAAAAAAAAGTCATTGTGACGAGTCAGTGCGTGATAAGGGATTTCCTCTTCCTTGATAACAGTTAGTTTGTGTCAATTTTAAAGAATCGTGCTCTTAGAAATTTATGAGAGAAAGAGAATGAATTGAATAAAATGAGAGAGCTTTGGATTTGAATTTGAGGCAGCAGTTAGGAATTTTAAGCTCGACAAAGCTTTTGAAATGTTTAAGGAACTTGATAAGAAGAGAGCTCACCACAAAACTAGTTCATATGCAAATTTGTGCACCAAAAAAAACAAAAGTTGTTTCACATCCCCGAGCAATACATGAATATAGTTGAATTTTCAAGCTTTTCAGACTTAAATGCCTACTATGATTTTTATAAAGTAGTTTATTTTAGTTCTTTGACTCGATGAGCATCGCATTTCTCAATCAGACCGTACATTATCCACTTCCTGTTTGCATTATCTGTATCATTGCAGTTGGGGCAATTAAACTAGTTTCTGTATTTGAACATCTTCAATTCTTACTCAATATATCATAAATGGTAATATATCAGAGACCATAAAATAAGTTTCAAACAGAATACTTCCATAAAATAAACGATTTATGGCTAATTAAACAATAATTGGCGATAAATTTGAAGTATTTCCATTGCTTTACTGATAACTTTATACTCACTTTTAGACCAACTGTCGTACGGATAACAATGGATGAAAAGACGGAAAGTGTAAGAGAAAATATTTTGGAAAATAAGAAGTACGGCAAGCGAAAGTCAGTGAGATTTAGGTATGCATTGGAACCGGCATATTTTGTGCTGTATTATGCATTCAACTTGACCAGTGCTGTTCTACAAAATCAAATGTTAAAGCAGACATGCTTGACAAAAGGATACAGCATGTCAATCTGCACAAATTTAAACACCGACGATGAGACAAAGGAAGTAGAGGAACTGATTCAACCAGACGTGGCCAGAATCAACATGTCGATTCTCCTGTTGAACTCAATTTTCCCAGGAACATTCAGTTTAATTTTAGGATCTTGGAGTGATATTTATGGACGTAAGAAAATCCTCATGCTGTCATTTATTGGATATTCCACAACACTTGGACTAATTGCCTTATTTTCCTTCATATCTGAAAATGTCACAACTTTAAGTCCATGGGTTTACTTCTTTTCTGAAATGCCAATGACATTTTTGGGTGGCTGGCCTACATTGGATATCGCAGTATGCTGTTACGTTGCTGATTTGAGTACGGACAAAACTCGATCATTCAGACTTGGGCTTATTGGATTTTTCAACTTTTTCGGAAGTGCAACGGCATATTTCACGAGCAGCTACATACTTGCTGCCACAAATATCACGATACTATTCATTATCGGATTTGCTTGTTCCTTCACAGCAATGTTATGGGCACTATTTATGGTTGATGATTCAATTGAGCCATCTGAACATGTCAGCAACCGTGAGCAGTTCAAGCAAATATTTTCACCGCTGAGAATTAAAGAAATATTTAACAGCTTGTGCAAGATACGTCCAATGAAGTGTCGACAAATTTTATGGGCACTAATAGCTATACCCACGCTGATAGTTTTCACGATGCATGGAAATGGAACTCTGAATTATCTTTTCGTTCGCGAACAATTTGAATGGTCGTTAAGGCAATGGACAACATACGAAAGCATCAACTCTGTCTTATCAGTCACTGGCATTTTTATTGGAGTTATGGTGCTTAAGAAAGGACTTCAAATATCAGATATGAAGCTTGGCATACTTGGTCTTGTGTCATTTACTGTCGATGCGATTATCAAAGCTTTTGCAACTCAAGGATACATGCTGTACGTATCATCAGGGATCACACTCTTCCGACTGCTTTCTACACCGATGTTCAGATCAGTTATGTCTGTTGCTGTGCCTCATCATGAGATTGGAAAAGTTTATAGCTTAACAACATGTTTTGAAGCCTTAAGTGGATTAGGTGCTGGGCCTTTATACACAGCAATTTACAATAACACATTTACGGTATTTACCGGTGCTTATCACTTGTTAACTGCCACTGCTTTCATAATTGGACTGATTTTGTCTGGATTTATTGTTCGCTGGAAGTCACAAGGTGTTACAAATCAGTATGATTAATAAGAACAGAATTTTGAATAAATATTATTAATTACTTCCAAATTTCATTTTTATCTTAAATCATCAATTCATTTGTCATCAACTTGTGGGAAGTGCCTCAGCAAATAAATAATTATTAGTCGTTGAACCTGATTACTACTTCTCTTTTATGATCAGAACAGATATTTTGCTGTTAAAACAAATAAAGCTGTTAAGAACTAAAGTATATATTAGCAAAATCAACAGCATGCGAATGATACACAGCGCCATTATCCATACCTTATTTATCCATTTCTCACTTTGAGTTATTTCAAACAATGGTTTAGATTTCAAAAAAATGAGGCTGTTTTAATTAAATAGATGATATACAGCGTTAGGACAAAGAAGTTGACGAAACAGATGATTATTGATTGACAATTGAAAACAGACTGAAAATTTGTTTGAAAGGGGTTTGACACTATGAAAGGGGAAATCAACTAATTGAAATTTTAAAAGAAATCCAAATTTAAAATGGCCGTTTATACATTCTCACTACAGTCTGCTTATTATTCAATGAAAGCGCAGTTTTAAATGCAGTCATAAGCCAAGGATATCCATCATAACAAATTTCAATAAATTCTTTTAAAAATTCCAATTTAATTACAAAACGAACCATTAAGTGTAAAGTGAAGTAATACGGAATACCAACAGTAAATAAGCTTTCATACGTTAACACTGAAAAGAATGTCATTTAAACTGCACAAAATAAAGGTAAATTAATGCGTAAACGCTCATGCGATGAGGAAATTTGAGATATACCTTTATGGGAAATTTAGTTTAACATCTGAAATTGAAACCAGAAATGCAGTGTACAAGAATTGAGTAACACAATAACCTTGTCCTTTATTAATTATAGAAAATTATGGAATTGAATTTCTTGTAAATACTTGTTTTCAAGTTCATATTTTTTGTACTCGAAGATTTTCTAAAGAAAGGAGAATAAATTCATGAGATAAGTATTGATAACAATCACATTGTTTCAATTTACTGAAATTGTGGTACAGGAAGTAATTTTTAGCTGGATTTTACAACAAATTTCAATAATTTTCATTGTTCATTGATTTATTGAAAATTTCAACGGTTTAAAAAAATTTAAATTCAAATATTTCCACTAGGTTCGAGAACTTTTGCTTCAATTTAATTTAACTACCTGAATTAAGCTTGCTAATTGTATGATACGCTATTCACAACGTTTCCTTAACTTATTAAATAAACATCTAGTAATCATTTCTCTAGCCTTTTAAATAAAAATTTGATGTAACAAAATCTAAATCAAATTTTAAGTGTCCATCCCTAGACTATTGTCGTACCTTAGTTTCTTAAAAGTGCTTTAACTATTTTAAAAATTCAATTAAAAACTAAAAGAATGGATATAAATCAGAACCGTAGACGACACAATCTGCAGGCAATTTTATTAAGTGTGGTACGAGATGCTTTGAGACGACGAAATACATCCAGAAGAGACCGAAATTTCCAGGAGGAAATAAGCTCAAAATATGAAAAGAAACCGTCAGACTTGAAATATAAAACTCACAAAACAAAGAGCATCAATAAAGCATTGCTATGAACTATTATTTAATTATGTTAATTTATCACAAATGGAATAGTTAGAATAAGTTAATTTTTTTTTGTTAATTGAGGGAAATTCTTTGATAATTTCACGTGTTCTCTACAATAAACATGGAGTTATTGATAGTTTGACGCATTAAGTTAATTTATTAATAAGATTTTCCTTTAAATAATACTGATTTCGAGGAAATTCATCATCATGTTTAATGATTCTTTAATTCGAGGATAATTCTCGCGTTCAAAATGTAATCATCCAGGAATGTACAATAAATGATGTGATTTTTCTGTTATTCAATTATATTCACAGTGTCTTGTGTTGTTTTTTAGTTCATTATTATTGTATCTTTGGATTTAGGATATAAAATTGTAACATACAGTCGATGCTTTCCTGGATCTTTGAATTTGCAGCTAACAAAATTCAGAAAATTCAATAACCATGCACTACAGTGTGCATATCTCCAATAATTCATCAATACCTTTTACATTTCATTCATTCTGTGCAATTAAAGACATCAATGCACCACTGATTCAGTCTGAATGTAATGAAGAATCAAAACTTAGAAATATCAACAGCACACACGTGTTTGTCCATTACATATATCTCATTCATTTCATTGCATTGCTTATATAAAGAACATACGTCCAAAGTTAAGAAACATTTTTAATTCAATCTCTGAACGAGTAGCATTGCTTAACAGACTTAATTTAAAAATAGTGATCAGACAGTGACTTGATAAAATATGTTGAAGGTTTGGAAATTCATTTCTGTGCATGTAAAGTGAATAATATTGAAAATGTGATAAAATTTCAGGAAGTTTTCGTTGTTTTGTGTTTGATGTTGGCAGTTGTTGCTGCATATCCAAGTGAAGATGTGAAAAACGATCAGGTAGTGTCAATTGAGAGTAATGAATCTGTCGATAGTGAGGATCAAGATTTAAGTGGAGCTGAATCTAGATATGGTGGATTTGGCTTGTTTAGTGGAAAAGGATTCGGTCACTTTGGGGGACATTATGGTGGCTTTGGATTTGGACGAGGATTTGGTAAGGAATTACTAATATTTTAATTTGAGCATACATACAAATCAAACTGTCAAAGAGAATTCAAATTCCTTTTGAATTTGTACGGTTTTAAAATTAGATTAAACATTTGTAGGGTTTTGTAAAATCATATTGAATTTGAATGGTTCTAAAATTGAGGGGATTTGTAAGGCTCTGGGGCATTGTTAGAATTTAAAAGGTTCGAAATTGTAATTTAACGGCTTTTTAAATTCTATTTTGTTTAGGTTTGGGACATGGCGGATTCGGAGGACATGGCTGGAGACATTTTGGTTAAGCATTGAACCTAATCACTAACTAACACCTTCTGAAAATGTGATAAAAAATAACTAAATAAACCAAATCAATAAAACAAAATCATTTCCGTTGTTTTTTTGTATCTTTTCTTTTACAAGCATCATGTTCATCACTTTATTGGTTCGTTTATATATCGTATCGGATATTATTGTTAATGAAAATTGTAATAAGAGTCAATGAACTTAAAATTATGTACATTCATTTACTGCAAATATAGTTTTTCTATTTATTTTAATTAGGTATTTTTTAATTCTTTTCATCTATGATGAGGTGATTTGTGAACATTACTTGAAGCTCATTCGTGGCACACGCAGAGAAAAATAGTTGCTTGATTTTTTTCTTTTTTTTAAATTAAAAAAAAACTAAGAACAAGAAATAAAATAAATAAATTAAAATAAAAACGAACGCGAAATTGAATTTTTTAACATCCTAGCTAACATTTCCTTAAAACTTCTTCACAAAACGTCATTTTTTTGATTCAATAATTTTTAATTTCATTAAATTAAGCGCATTGTTTTTCATGTCCAAAAGTACTTTTATGTCTGAAAATGGTCAATCATTGAAAATAATTTAATAACCAGGCGCATTTTCCCGACTTGTCAAATTTAAATTTTGAAAAATTAACGAACAATATTCAAATTCCGAAAAAAGTACGGTCATAACATATTTGACATAGCAGTTACTTCGAGAAAATGCGCTAATTAACACATTGTTCATGCTAATCTCATAAACAAAACCCGAAATAAATGTCAAAATTTGCAACTCTTTTATGTTTTTGGAAATAATATGAAGCATCATAGAAAATTTTGTTTTATGGATAAAAGTATATTATTATTTCATAATATCATCAACTTAATTATATAATCGATAAATTCTAATAAAATTGAAGCAAAATATTTTAATTAACAAAAAAATCAAGAGTAAATAGAAAAAAGAATGAACTAATATTTATGTATATATAAATGAGGTCGCTATTTCATTGTTTTTCCAAACAAGAGATGAAAAAAAAATATTCTTGTGGTTCACATCATGTAACTTTTTCCTTTTACATCGTAAACGTTACTTTTTTCGTAATAAAAAAATAATTATTTTTATCCAAACCTATTATCTACTCAAAATAAGTTGATATAATGTGTTTAATTTGATGGTGGACTGCTAAAATTGAAAGATGTTGGAATAGCTTGTTGTGTAAATTGAAAACCTGTTGAATAAAAAACACAAAATGTCAATAAAATGTGTTCAAGCAACTTGTTGTTCTTAGCAATTTACCTCCACTTTTCTCTATAGCATCTGATCGTTTCTGATTCCTTTTCTGTTCGGCTGTTGTTAAAATTTGATGTAATGATTTTCTCTGTTCTTCTGTTAAATTTACACTAAGCATTGTATACCAAGTTGGATCTTGTAGCTGTAATTCTGTTAAATAAATCGTAAATCAATTGAACTTTATTAAATTAATTAAGAGTTTCTTACTTTGCATAACATCTTGAAATACGATATATTCATCTATATATTCGGGACAATCTTCGTCATCTAATGGAGTTGTAAAACCTAGAAAATAAGCAGATTGATTATTGACTGTACTAACGGCTTTTTCGATTTCAAAATTTAACGTTTTTTGTAAAATTCAAAAGCGCTTTTGAAAGCAATTGAATCTCAACGGTTTTGTAAATTTTAAAATCAAAAAGCTTTGAAGAAAATAATTTTTAAAAAACAAATAGAAAGTTTTGAAACAATTATTTACCTTCTAAAGCAGTCTCCTCACCTTCATCGAAATCATCATCGTCCGAATCATCATCATCTGAATCTCCATCCTAAAATAAATTTAAACGAAGATCATTTAATATATTTCGGATTCAAAAATTTAACGGTTTTGTAGAATTCAAAATAAATTAATCAGATGAGATATAAGCATGCATACCTTTACGACAGCAGTAATTTCTAGACCTTGTTCGGCTCCGTTTTTCCTTGCTAATTCAGCAACACGTTCCATATAAGAATTGTCTAGTTCGTTCATTTCATCTTCATCGCTTGAAATGCCTTCCTCGCAGTCATCTTCTAAGTTTTCATCCTCATCACTTTCCTCCTCTTCCTCTGCTTCAGCACGAGCTTCATAAGCCCGTTTTAGTCCATCAAATATGAGAATTAGTGATGGAATAATATCATTTGACACTTCACTTAAAACTTGTGGCTTGGCATTTCCTAAAGATATTAATGTGCACATCCCAACAACCCATAATTTCCTATCGTGAATCCCTAAAAAGCAGTCTGTATCATGAATCCATTGCTTAACGAAATGCGATAATATTGAGTCATTAGTATTGGGCATTGGTTGTTTAGATAGCATATCCAATAGCGGTGATGTATTCGTATACAAAGCAGCAATGACAACTTGCAAGCACATAGTTCTCAATTCTGATGTTTTTACTTCACGAATTAATCGTCCTAATGCTAATTCTACAAATGTTGGAATACATTCATTAATTCGTCCACGACATTGAAGAATCATAACTTCTAATAATTTAGCTGCATTACATTCCGATTCTTCCGTAACATCAGTGCTTGTTAAAACTGTTTTACACATATTGAAGAGTGCCAAAACGTAATTTTGATTTTGTAAGAAGGCATTCGTATCGACAGTCACATAATTGTATAAAGTTGGCATCATATCAAGGAAATAATCGATTCCGTCTTTCTCAAACATTGCATAAACTAATTCGAATAATTTCCATAAATCTTGTGATACATTCTTGGATGTAAGATCGTAAATGAGCGAAAAGGCCTCTTCATAAAATTCATTAATATTATTTTGAAGGATGTGACCGATAACTTGTAAAACAATTGGATGTAAACTAGCAATGACGTCAGGTTTCTCTTCCATAACAGACAATAAGGTTTCCATTGTATTTAATAATCCCATAGCTGTGATTGCACGATCATCATTAGAATCATCGCCTTCAAGAACTTGACTGAATGTTGCTGCCAAATGTTGACAAATTTCAACAGCAATTGGAACTAATTGGTCTGTAAATTGGCATACAATCTTTTGCAATACATTTGTAAGATCCTCATTTTCAGTTTCACGGATAATTTTCAATAATTCAACAGTTATTGGCTTAACTTGTGCTTCAACGAATTTACTTGATTCTGGCTGTGATACTAAGAACATTTGAATACAAACGGCAGCTTCAACTTTAACGGGTAAATCAGGATCAGTAAGGAGAGCATTTGATGATAATTGCATAATTTTTGCTAAATTTTCCGGATTCTTTATTCTAATTTCACTAAAACTGTGAAGAACCCAACAGGATCTTGCCCTCAAATGACCTTGTGGACTTTGGAATCCTGGAAATACGTATGTTACGAGCAATGTCTCAACTTGATCTTTAAACACTTTCTTCTTTGGTAAAACGTCAGCTAAGCTTCCAATCATATGTAATGCTCCGTCCTTTTCTCTTGGTGTGATGCTTGGATTGTTGATAATTTGGAAAAATGCAGTCATGACAGAATTCAAAATTCCTTTTCGTGTTTTACACAAACTATGAAGAAGAGATTCCGCTGCTGGAACTGGCGATGAAATGTCATCAAAGACATCGAATTTCTGACGAATGTATTCAACTGGATCCATTTCCCACATTTCTTGATCAGCTTCGGAGAATGACATGAGTGGGAAAATTACGTCTTGAATCAGCGCAATGGCATGTGGCTTAATAATCTTCCATGAATGTGCATGTGATACTCTGAAATAATGTGTACAGATAGAAAGTAAATTAGTATACGTGTCATTAATTAAATTAGCCATAAAACTTTTTTAAAAAATTAACGGTTAAAAAATAATTGAAAATGTAGATGGACAGACAGTCAAAATTAGAACAAAAGCATTTGTTTTAAGAGTAAACAATTGCGCTAATAAGAAGTCAGAAGTGAGTAAGAAGAGATGAATGTGCTAATTAAATACTTACGAATTTTTCATATAATTCAAAATGTCAGTAAGAACGCGTGGCGAAACCCATTGCTTCTTTCTGTAATCATCTAGAACTTTGAATTGGACTTGTAAGATGCCTGTTGAGAATGTCTCTAAATACCATTTTGAAAATTCTTCATATTCTTTAGAAACGACATTTCCTGGACTTCCATAACGTTCAAACATACGTGCAACAATATGCGATGCCCATTTCTTAACTTTCCATTCCGGTAATTCTAAATTATCATCGGGATTTTCATCAAGTCGTTGTGCATTTGTTGGACGATCAAGAATTTGACGACAAACTTCCATCCATTGTGCGAACATTTCCTTTGTTATAACGTCAAGTGGCAATGCATATTGTGTCAATGCATAATAAATTTTCAAAATCAATTTTTGTAGCAATACAAACTGATCATTGTCATTTAATGGATCATGTCCAAGAAGATTTATCATAAGATTGTAGACCATTGGCAATAAAAGATTCATTGCTTCCGTTAGCGGTGCACGTTCATTTGATTTTTTATATTCATAATTTTTAACAAGTTGATACAGACATAACAGTGCTCCATTCCATCCGTTAACGTCAGTATTTTGTAGATAAATGCTAATTTTATCAACAACTTGTGTCCATCGATGAGGAAAGTCGTGCTTTATGATGTTATTAATGCATACACATAATTGTACACGAATTGGTTCGGGCGCTAAAACAATTGCATCAACAATACTATCTCTAATCATTCCTCTATCCTGTTCATGTATTGAAAATACAAGTTGTTGTCCTGCCTCAGTTTCTCGATCTTCCCAACTATTTGTTATCGTATTCTTTAAATAGACGGCACCTGCTTGACGTACTGGCATATCAACATCATTTTGCATTACAACTTGTAATAAGCTAGGCACAAACCCAATAATTTTGTGCACCTAAAAATACAGCATAAATCAATCCAATTGCATTTTGTCATGAAATTTTTATTCAATCATTTCTTCGTACCGAGCAGAAATTCGATTGTACGAACGTGATACGAAAAATTGATTAACTATTATTATTACGGACGATTGTACCTTCTCCGCGATACATACATTGTCTGTATATATGCAGGAATGAGGTTATGATATGGAAATGAGTAACTAAGCCGAATATGTGTTATTTTTGGATATGATATTCATGAAATTTTAAAAGGAACATGTGTTGTATCAATCAAACACTCATTTTAGTGTAAATATCTTCAACTTTTGCCATACGGTCGACCCGTAATGACTGCGAATTTCCACGAATCAGAATCTAACGAATAAGCTTTTTTGAGTGTTGTTGGACTAAAAAAAATTGCATCACTTAACGCGAAAAAAGGACAATGAACGTTCATGATTTTTTTCAAGGTCAATCATTTTCGATCTAGTTCCTCATTGTATCTATTGGAGATGACATGAAAATGTGGAATTTTCATCATGAATCATTGATGAATTGAAATATTTGAGCGCAAATGAAAACATGCGTTCACATTTAATATTTTATGTTTTACAGCTTTTCATACCTGTTGTAGCTGATCGTGTGCTTGCTGTTGCTGATTTGCATCCAGTGTTGCACGCAAAACTTCCACAATCTTGCGCGAATCCATGATTTGAGCTATTATTACTAAACTTTTTTTAAAAATTAATGCTGTGAAAAATTAGATGAAGATTTTTACAATACGATTTGCAGGGATTTGTTGGTCTCAAATTTGAATCTCAGAAGCCGTTGACAATTTTTTTATTCATCACTGTTTTTTCAATCTACACTTAATGTCATCAATATTTTTGACATTCTTGCGCAATTATCTACCATAACTTACCTTTTGAGTTAAATGAAAGTTGTAATTGCTTAAAATTAATGGAAAATATTAACAGTTGAAAATAACGGTTTTGTAAAATTCAAAAGGATTTTGTAAAAATGCTTTGTGAAAATTTCAAAACATTTATTGTGAAAAAATAATAATTTACTGTTAATTATAGTATATCCGTATCATAAGTGCGTAAAAATAACATAAACTTGTGTTTAAAATGCCAAAGAATTGACGTCACATATTAGTTTTATACATTTCATTCAATAAAACGTGAAAAATAATGTTTAACATAAAGGCGATAATTTTTCTCATGTTTTATGGCTTAATAAATTGCTCTAAATTGGAAGATGGCTATTGTGCTCCTTATGCTGGAAAGATTTGTAAATCATATATCAAGAACTTCCAAGTATGGTATCCATCAAACGGTGGATGGGAAAATGAGAAGATAGCGAATGGATTATTCAAGGAATTAATTGAGGATTTAGATCCTTTGTGTCAAAAACCAGCAGCAAAACTTTTATGTGCATATGCTTTCCCCAGATGCAAATTAATTGATGGCACAAATACACCATTACCACTGTGCTATGAGGACTGTATTGCTGTAGAGAAAGTTTTTTGCTACGATACTTGGGTCTTATTAGAAGAAAAGAAACAAAGAGGAGAAATACAGCTAAAAAGCAAAGGACATTTCCGACTTCCAAAATGCAATGACTTGCCTCGATACAATAAAACATCTAAAGTACCAAATTGCTCGTATATGGGACTTGTGGAAATGAATCAAGCTGAAGTTACATGTAAGATTTATATCCAATTTGTATTCGTGAATATTTTAATAGCTATAAATTTCATTTGTAGACGATTGCCGCATTGGAAATGGAAAGCATTATTTAGGAACACAGAATTATACAGAAACTGGTGTTTCCTGCCAAAAGTGGACTAGCCAAGTCCCGCACAGTCATGATACGCCTCCCCCAGTATTCCCCGAACTCATTGATGCTGAAAATTATTGCCGAAATGTGGGTGGGCAAATGAATCAGCCTTGGTGCTATACCGAGGATAAATCAGTTAGATGGCAGTTTTGTGATATTCCATTGTGCCCTAATTCCACTGAAAATATTGCAACATTAGATTTGAACAATCCTAAATTAGAAATGGAAAGTGTCTTTACACCTATGATGATATTTATATTAGGATCTATCGGCTTAGTAACTATTTTGATAATTCATGTATGCATTCTTCTCATTTATCGTGTTTCTCGATATAACAAACGTGATCATTCAACTGCCGGCTTTACTGTCATAACTCAAAATGTAGACATGAATAAACTTCCTGCTAATGCTAATTATCATCAAACTGCTGCAAATTTAAATCCAAAATTAGAGAAATTGGAATATCCACGTAATGATATCATTTATATCAAAGATCTCGGTCAGGGAGCCTTTGGTCGTGTTTTTCAAGGCAAAGCTCCTCGTTTAGTTCCTGGTGAAGAGTTTACTTTAGTTGCTGTAAAAATGCTTAAAGATGAAGCTACAGAAGATATGCAATCTGATTTTGAACGCGAAGCTTGTTTACTTGCTGAATTTGATCATCCAAATATTGTGAAATTACTGGGTGTTTGTGCTATTGGACGTCCAATGTGCTTACTTTTTGAATTTATGGCAAGAGGAGATCTCAACGAATTCCTTCGATCATGCTCGCCAGCTATGAATACATCAAATCAAGTTAAAACGGGTGGATTTACTAAACAATTGACACATCGCGATTTATTAGGAACCGCACTTCAAATTGCTAATGGAATGGTCTATTTATCAGAGAGGAAGTTCGTTCATCGCGATTTAGCTACACGAAATTGCTTGATTAATGAAGACATGGTTGTCAAAATCGCAGGTAAGATTTGAAGCTTATTTCGTATTGGAATCAGATTAAAATGTTAAAATTTCAAATTCCCATAGATTTTGGATTATCACGCAAGATATACGGACAAGATTACTACAAAGGAGGCGAGGATGACGCGATTCCGATTCGATGGATGTGCTTGGAAAGCATTTTGTACAATAAGTATACAATTGAGAGTGACATTTGGGCATTTGGTGTCGTCTTATGGGAAATATTCTCATTTGCTATGCAACCATATTTTGGAATGACGCACGAAGAGGTCGTCAAGTTTATCAAAGATGGAAATATGTTAAGTTGCCCGGAAAATTCTCCGTACTGTGTTTACAACTTGATGAGACAATGTTGGAACCGAAAGCCAGAACAACGACCAAGTTTCCACTTTATACAGCAAAATCTTCATCAGATTTGCTACGATTACGATTCTCGAGGAGGATCTTAAAGGAACTAATCTCTTCCAATACGATTTATGATTTGAATTATCAATTTTTTCTACTAAAATCATAAATCTATCATTCTACACATTTAATTTTTTAACAAAGTCGAATATTTACCTTTTTATGAAAGTGACAGTTTAAGGATTTCTTGTAAACGTTTGTGCATTTATGTATTAAGTTATTTTATACCAGTACTATTAGATTTAATTCATTTATATCACGAGTGACAATAGCTATGACTGTTATATAAGGACCACTTAAATCCATTTTATCATTATTTTTACTGAACGAATCTCAAAAACCAAAGAACAAAAAAATAAGTATTTTGCCGATCTCAAAGCATTATTTTAGGCTAGCTTATTATTTCCGTACAAATTGTAAGACTAACAATCAAAATTAATTTTGTACATCGATTAATACTAAACGATTGATTTATAATTTTAAGGATTTTGACAAATCCAAAAATTGCTTTATTGAGTGATTGCCATAAAAACTTTTTCTTTAAAAGTTTGATTGAAAAAATTTAGTGTTTTTTTATAAAGAAAAATAATATTATTGATAAGAAGCATATAGCTTGAGATATTCTCGAGGAATTGAGATTGTATTGTCTTTTTCAAATGTTTATGCGTTGCAATGTTGATGACGAGTATTAAGACGCAATCTGAGAATTCAATTTAAACGAAGAAAGCTATTGCAAAATAACGGTCATTTTTAAAATTTTAAACTTGAATTTTAAACATCCGTTGAAAATGTCAAAATTCAAGCTGTAACTTAACCTGCAAAAATTTGATTTTTTGAATTAAATACAACAACAAACAGCTTGAAACTGAAAATCTAGTCCCACTCGAATCAGAATCAATAACAGAAATTTGTTATCAAAACGCTAGAAACATTAATGTAATTATTAGGTGCTATTATCTATTTACACCTGATAATTATGTGAAAAGATTGCAATTTTATTGCCTCGTATGAATTAGGGGTAGCAAACTTAATTCCTGAAACGCATCCCAATTCCTGACTCACCATGATTTTTGGGAAGGTATTTTAAAGCAAATTTAAGGATCCAATCCTATGAATTTGGAATTGAGTACATTTCAGGAATCAGGTTTGACACTCCTGGTATAAATATGGTCGAAAAGCTATCATATATGAAGAATAATAGCTGATTATCCACATATACAGTTGGTAAGAATGCGTATGCTGGAATAAAAGGCTAAAAAAATCCTTTTAAAATTCATAGCAATAAGATATTTTTGTATTTTGCATAAATTTTGTGCAGAAAGATTTCAATAAATGAAAAACTATCAAGTATAAATCCCGGAAAAATTAATAGCGTCATGTTTGTTCGAACAATTCTCTTTATTATCATAATACAAGTACAATTCTACTCACTGATATTTTGATGTCTCTCTTATATCTTCATAATTGAAAGACAGATATCAAATACACATTTAACCGATGAAGAAGCGTATTTTTCTACATTGATGGTCTTTTTTATTTTGCTACATCAGTAGTGTTTTTGAGAGCCTCGCGAACGGCCGCAAATAACGCGATACCTGTGAAAAACAAAGTTTATTGACTAATCAAAGTGAAATTGATTTGCAAATATTTATTGAATGGTCGCTCATATAGACTTTTAAAAATATACAAAAAAAAGCACAATTAGCACATGTGTTTACGATTGTTGACTAATATGATTATCATAATGTTCAAAATGAAATTCATTACTATTGTAGTGCTTCTGATAGTTTTGACAGATTCGACTGCCATTGCAATAAGCAATCGCGAAAATTTTAATGATTTAATTCCAAATAATGATGTCGGAAGAGACGAACTGTTAAATGAACTACCAACGGAATATGATATAAATCCGAGTGAGTTAATAAATAGTGATTATGTGGATACAAATGAGCTGCCAGAGGAAACAATTGAACGGGATAATAGTTTACCTGCTGATTTGTATGAAGAAAATTCTAGAGAAAACGATAATCCACCTAGGAATCCATCAATAACGCCAACTAGAAGACCAACAGCGACAACAATTAGGAATCCAATAACCACAACAATTCGTAATCCAATAACCACAACCACAAGGAATCCAACAACGACAACAACTAAAAGACCAACAACGACAACAACCAAAAAACCAACAACGACAACCCAAAGATCAGGTGGAAGAGGTTCATCGGAAGAAAAACCTGAAAGCAAATCAGTATCAACAACGTTATCATCTACCTTATCAACTACTTCGTACATTGAAGCAGACACGACAGAAAGTTTGTTATCTACAACAACTACATCGCATCCGTTTCCATCAAGTCCGTCATATACAGCTGAATGCTTATTCGGAAAATTTAATGAAATATTAAAATGGGTTGATGCGAATGGAGTGCTGCAGAAAAATGTTATAATGGATAGTGTGGATACGCAGGATTTAGAATTTATGGATAAATCAAATGTGTCGGAAACGGAACTTGAAGATCCTATGGAGGTAATTTTAATTTAGATTAATCGTGATAAATGTTGGGTGCTTTAATGAAATGCGGAATAAATTGAGTAGGAATCATACTTGAGACTGATTTAATTCAGTAGACATAAATTGTGGCTAGGTACGTTGTATTGATATACCCTGGGTCATGTAGTCTACACGACAAAACTGATTCAATTTAGTCCTCAGATGAAGGTCTATGTGACTTAGCATTTTATTCAATTATTTGGTTAAGTCAATCCTCCAGAACGGTACAATGCGGCGAATCGCATTTTTTTGCCGATAAAAATAGGTCGAAATCAGCCGTCACGATGCTGTCAGGGCAATTTTACGTTTTATTAATAAGGTCATGTGTGGTCTCAAATTAAAACAAATTTTTCTAAAAGGCTAGTTATATTTTATTCAAATTTATTCATTACTTCTTCAATCCAGTCCAGATATTTTGTAACCTTTGTATAAACTGATGGAATTTCTGGAGCTCCACATCCAAGACCATTCGCCGTAATTCCATACAAATAACATATATTATTTTTCTCATAAAAAACAGGACCTCCTGAATCTCCTTTACATGTATCGACTCCTTTGTCACTTAAGGCACATAATTGAGAATCGATTATTTGCAATGTTTTAATAGAACTTATCTGATAGTCAGATTTGCATTTATCATGTGGATATTCACTTATCTTTCCTTTTAGAAGCCAGTCTGATAAAATCTTTCCTGTAATGAAATTTTATAAATGTTTTTAAATTTAAAACCCCAATCAATAATTATTTACTATCAGTAGAAATTGATCCAAATCCAGTAACGATGAAATCCTTTGGAGCATCTGAGTCTCTACTCGAAAGACAAATTGTTCCAACTGAGTCAGATGGACTAAAAGGCTTTTCCAACTTGATTATTGCAATGTCATTGTGTTTTCTCTGGGCACTATAGTATGGATGGATTTCAATGGCCTTAATTTTAATGTCCTGAACTTTTGACTCATCATCTTCATCATTTAGGTCTAAAGATGTCTAAATGATTAAAAATTGAATTAAAAATAGAACTCCGAATTTGATTAATTTTCAAACTTACTCTTCCCATTCGAACCATCATTGGGCGAGTTCCTTTTCTATGGACACAATGTGCAGCAGTCAATACAATATCATCAGCAATTAATGATCCACCGCACTCGAATTTGAATTTATTCAGTTTCTTTTCGTCATATCCAATGGCGACTTGGAATGGAAATTCAGCTACTCCTGCTTTTTCTCCTTTAATAATGTGCTCGTCAATTTTCACACGACTGGGGACATTTTTGCAGAGAGCATTTTGGAATTTTGTAGATGATCTACCGACTAGTGATGTTGTATTTGATTGTTGAGGATCAAATGGACAACAGATAATTTTTTTAGCTTCGTCACACTTTGTCATTTTTGATGGATCAGATATATAGATTTTGTACGCAATTGTACATTTCCTTAATTCTGTACAAATTCCTTCTTCATTAAATTTTGTTTTACATGTTACACTTTTATCCTCAGTTGGATAAACTAATTCTTCTTTTATGGTAAAGCTACTTATGAGTGGCAATATAGTCAAAATCACAATTTTATTGATGAACATATTTTTTGTTTATTTTTATTGAACTTTACACTACGGAGTTTGCGATATTAATGATGATTCTGTTGGAATTATCATCCCTTTTATATTGTCTTCTTTTCTCATCTTTAATATGATTATTGTCGCATCTTCTCACATGTACGTAAGCATTTAAAAAAATGGAATTTATGTTACTCATAAAAATTTTCTTAAAGTGTGCTGCCCTTTGATGACGATGATATCTTCTCTACGCAAACTTTCCTTTGCATGCTACAGGCGAAAACATCATCAAAATGAAGAATGGAATTAGATTTTAAGCTATAGATTCTTGAATATGAAATATAACTTCGATGGGTTGGGCATGTTATATGAAGATCTGTAGAAGCTCATTTAATGAATAAGAATGAATGAATTTTCTGTCTAACGGTTTTTTGAAATTTTAAATTCTGTTCATGAGATGTCCATCAGAATGATCTACTAAATATGGGAAAATACCACTTATATATGTATTAGTTCTTTGAACTCTGGGTCATGTTGTTTTTTGCTGACAACAATCACAATACGCAGTCGTGTTGTAAAAGTCTGATACCAATAGTCAGCTATTGTGATAAGTTAAAAAGTAGAAGCACCGACAGTTAACAAAATTAATATCAATAAGCAATAAATTTTTATAATTTTGTCTTATCTTTATTGGTAGAGCGTTGGAATACTCTCATTAGCGTTCAACAATTTAAAGCAAATCCCAGCTCATATAATTGATGCTTCATCCTATACACTTCAATACTTATCATTGACTGGAAATGATTTTTCAAATTTATGTGAGTAGATTTTAATATTTCATAAAAAATTGAATTTAATAATAGTTTATTTAAACAGCAACACCATTGAACTTGCCAAACTTGAAGGAACTAGATTTAAGGAACTGCAAATTAAAATCAATTGAAAGAGATTTGTTGGATAAACTTGAAAAATTAGAATATCTTTATCTATCAAACAATAACATTGCAAATCTTGACGATGAAGCATTTTATTTACCATCCTTAATACATTTGGACTTGTCATTTAATCAAGAAAAAACAGAAAATGGAGTATTGCCAAATCCGTTAAAAATGACACCTAAAGTCTTCAAGAAACTAATTAATTTGCAGTTTTTGGATTTTTCACATACTAAAATTGAAACTCGTGCCATTTCTGCATTGGATTCTCTTCCTTCAACCATGATCGGAATGAGTTTGTGCTACACAGAACTACAGACAACTGGAGATAATTTCTTGTCAAATTTAACACAATTGAAAATGTTAGATTTGTCCGGAAATACTCAATTAAATTTAACAAAAAGCATGTTTCACACAATATCATCGACACTTGAGCAGCTTGATGCACGTGATGCAAATATTGAGAAATTAGATTGGACAAAACCTTTAATAAATTTGCGAGTTTTAAATTTAAACGACAACAAAATCAGATATTTGGACAACAATTCATTTTCCCATATGCTGTATTTAAAGGATTTAAATCTAGAGAAAAATTCATTGGGTAACTGGTATTCTAGACTGTTTAAACAAAATCAAGAGTTAGAAACTTTAAATCTACGAGAAAATGCTATACAAAAGCTTACAGAAGATATGGCACAAGATTTACTGAGCGTACGACATCTGGCAATTGGAAAGAATAAAATTGAATGTAGTTGTAGTTTACATAATTTTATGCTTATTCTATTTGAGTCAACGAGGAATGCAAATAAGGCGGAATTACAAGACAGATTTGATTTTGACTCTACACATACAACTCCACAGACTGTATCTATTGGCATGAGAAGTAATTTGCGACCAGAATATGATATAATTTCAAGAACATATCAAAAGTTTTATAATCAAATATTGAGAAGTATTGAGGCACTTAACAGGAACAATTATATACGAAAATCAAAATTCCTTTCAGTGTCGGATGTAAAAAGGTTGAACGATTATCCATTTCATACGATTCTGTTTGATTATGACGAGAATAATGAAGATTATCAGTGCATAAATGTGACGGAAAAGCTAAACCAATCAATGCTCGACTTAATTGACTTTTGTGATGATGTAAATCCTACTGAAAGTAATCCACAGTATAGTAGCGTAAATGATATCGTCATAATAACACTCACAACTTCCTTAAGTTTAATGATAATATTCATCCTTTTATTGTTCATTATTTATTGGAAGTGGTGGTATATCCGGTACTTTTGTATTCTTTGTAAAAACTCTGCAATTTTAAGCTTCATGACTGACAATGATGACGATGGAAAGGAAACAATTGTGAGAAGAAAAAGCACATCATCAATTGATGTATTCCTGTATGATGTGTTTGTAAGCTATTCTGACTATAATCGCCCATGGGTGTTGGATGAGTTTATTCCAAATATTGAGAAAAGGGAATCCATTAATGTTTGCTTACATGAAAGAGATTTTACTGTTGGATATGGCATATTAGAGAATATAATTTCATGTATGGATAGATCAAGATGTCTTCTACTGCTCATATCCGAAAAATTCTTAGAAAGTCAATGGTGCCAGTTTGAAATGAATTTAGCACAACATCGACTGCTTGAGACGCGGAAGGAGAAATTAATTGTTGTTCTACTTGAGGATATTCAAGTGAAAGATCAACCAAAGACATTGAGGTACTTAATGAGAACTAAAACATACATAAAATGGCCACAAAATGGCTCAAATGACGAGAAGCAACTGTTTTGGAAGCGATTGAAAAAATCAATAATATCAACAAAATGGGAACATGAGAATTATGGAAGCACGGCATGATTGTCATACTTAGTCATACATCTCACATCCTTTTGTACAAAAAAATTTGATAATTAATAGAACTAACAAAATATTTAGCATCAATCACAAGTGATATTTGATTTAATTTATATTAATTTTTAAGTTCATAACTCTTACTTTTTAATAATAACAAACTATTTATATAGTCCAACATTCTTATACTTAATGATTTGTTTCTGGATGACGTGTGGTTGTCCTTGATGTGCTGTGTAAAGAGAGAACGGATATAAATAAGTTAAGATAACTATTGATATTTACTAACTTAGTCTTAATCTATTAATGTATAGGAACTATTTATACAGAATAAAAATAAAAAGTTCAGTGCTTAATTAAATCATTTTGTGGAAATTCTTAAATGCAGTTTAATCCATTCCCGGAAAAACCGTCAAACTACATGCGTAAAAGGCAACAAAAGAATTTTGGATCAATTATTTATTTAAATGATCTCGTGGGCAAAGTAATCAAATTTTCATTAGCGCCTTTTATAAATATATTTTGCAGACACGATTTCTCACTTGAGACTGACTTATGGCTTGATGAATCATCTTGAATAGCTGATCAATGGAATGATGGAATTTCTTTTAATGTTCTAAGAAAGGCTTGAAAGTGATAACTGGTTAAAAATTGTGACTTTTTAATTTAAACTGGTAAGATTTGTATTTTTATAAATTTGTTACACTACTAATTAGTATCAAACAATCAGTGCTGCCCAAACATTTTTGAGCTACGGTCGATCTTATCTACGTGGTAAGATTTGATCAAATTCGCAGACGGCTCATCGTATTTCCAAATATTTTGCGCATAATTTGAACATTATTAAGTCAAATTGACACCTTTTTGTTGCAATCAAAGCTTTATATAGATCCCATAGTCGACTAGGATTTTATATGGAGCCGAGTCTACTCAAACCAATTTTCCAAACCAAAATAGAACCGATTTTGAGCTTTTACTTTACAAAAGAAACATAAAGAGTTCAAAGTTTGCTTGTCGTGAACATATAATGAATATAAAAAATATACTCGAATGAATCAGCAAATCAGACTCGCAAACATAATTATAGGATGTTAAATTAGTAGATTCAGAGATCTATCAAGGACGATTTTTTAAAATTCTTACCGTATCCAATGTTTTTAACAATATATACTGGTTGCACTGGCCTCTGAGTTGGATATTCGTATCCTTGAAACACAAAAAAGTACGGAGTGTCATCTTTGTGCTTCTTATGACCTTCAACCTCCTGTCCACAGAATATCACCATGATAGATATAGAAACAAAGATGAAAAACATTGAGACCTTAGTCTGTGGAAATGAAGAAGTAAAATCAAAAATTGAAGGAATAAAAAATTAAAATCTCTTACTTGATGCATCTTAAAACTGATCTTCTTCACAGACAAATACACAAATAACTGATTAACAGTTGCATTGCATCACTTCCATTTATAATAAAATCCAGTATGTGAAAAATTTCACGAATATTCCGTAAAGAAATATGCAAATAAGTAAATTAATTAAAACCAATTTTGAGATTATCTTTTTGTGTGAATTTATACATTTATAGAATCATCTTCTCTTGATTAATCATTTTTTTAAAAACAAAGAAAGTTCAAACAATTTTTTTTCGATATAGAACATTTAAAAAATCTATTCACAAAGGTATGTTCTTTAATTACATTTATCTATCCTCCACTATTCTACCGATTAAATTCTCTATACTAAATCCTTTCGTATTTCCATATTTTCCCTTTTTCTTATCACTTAAATTTAATAAATTATGTTCCGTAAAGGAATCGTGAAAAAACTCATTGTCATCATCATCCGTCGCGTAAACGGATCGTTTGACTTTACTGTCTTTTGTACCACTGATTGTTTGTTCTGTATCGGAATCAATTTTAATGTCATTTGATATTATTTTATCATCTACATTATTTTGGTTGGCATCACTTTGAAGGAATTGCGGTAATGGCGAGTTTGAGTCATTTCCAGACGTAATTAATTGCTCGATATGATTAGATTTGAGCATCATTGTATTTTTCATGATTTTATTCCATTCCTCACTTTTAATTGTTGTTGAATCACTTAAATTATGATAATTTAATTGTTTTACATCACTCATGTGCTGATCATTATCGGAATCTGTTTCGACGTCAATATTATCATTATTAAAATCTTCATCTTCATAAGAATTATTTATCGCTGTTGTTGTCGTTGATGCACTATTAAAACTATTTTGTTGTGTGTGCTGCATATCATTATTATTAAACTTTCCACTTGCCACATTATTATTAGCACTAAATAGTTCATTTTTAATTGATTCAATTGTTGCACTATCAAAATATTCTTTTTTATGACTTGATACTTTCCGATCATCAATGTCACTCGATTGCATCACTGAATGATTAGTTCCGCGAAAATTTATGAAACTAAATGGTACACAATTTGAATTAAATGAGTTTTGATGATGTGCCATTGGTGGATGTGTTGCCGACGGATGATGATGCATATTGGGTGGAAATTGAATTGAGGGAATAACAGGAACTGGTTTTCTTATCCAAAATGGATGAAATGGTCCAAACATGTTTGTAAATGGAAGATTGGGGTGTAGTTGTACTCGTTTGTAGCGTTTTCTTCGTCGTAGGAAGCTTCCGTTGTCGAACATATCTTCGGCGAGTGGATCGAGTGTCCAGAAGTTTCCTTTGCCTGGATTTCCTGGCTCTCGGGGTACTTTGATGAAGCAATCGTTTAAACTAAATATTTTGGGGATGGAAATGAAATAGTTTAGTGATGGTTTTTTGTAAGTTAGTTCAGTTATGACTAAGGGTAAGGAACAGAGTAATCAATGGATTTTGAATTGTTCCTTACCCTTGATTCAATAATTAAGGGATGGGAAATCTAATGCTGTTCGCCATATTCGTTTTGCGATTTTTGAAAAAAAAAAACAGCCAATGCTTACCTTAGATTATGTCTGATTGAATTCTGCCAGGCTGGGAATTTTTCCTTATAGTATGGAAATCTGTGGAATCAAAAAAAAAGTTTTTTTTTTTAAAAATTATACAAAATTGGTTTAAATAACATTAAATGGGAATCGAACCCATGCCTTGCAAGCTTAGTTTGCTTACTCTCATCACTGAGATGTTTAAGGACAACAATAACTTTAACAAAATGCCAATAATAACAATTTTCATGCTCTTTTTTGCCGACGATGTGGTTGTTAATTTAAAATCATTCGACAAATGTGAATGAATCCAATTTAACTCAACAAAGTCTATCCCGTAAATCCACTTACCGGTTCATTATAAATTCACATATTCCACTTAAAGTTAACTTTTTCTGCGGTGATTGAAGGATTGCCATTGTTACTGAATTTGCATAAATTAAAATATTGAAAATTAATTAATCACTGAGACAGTAAATTTCATCTCTAGATAAAAGAGATAGAAGAAATATAATTACTTAGTGCTATGTATGAATACGGTGGCTTTACTGTCGATGAAGTCGGTGAAGCATCTCTTTGCTTATCCAAACGTTTCTCATCATTCTTTGTTTGCTCATTACTTTTTCCATTATTATTCGTTAAATTATTATTGTTATTTTTACATGGCAATGGAGATGCTGATTGTGCATTGTGAAAATCCACAGAACTTAATGATGGATGCATTTTTTTACTATTACTTCCTTTTTCTGTCCTTTTGTACAATTATTATTATTTTTTGAAAAAAAAAAATCTCACTTGAGATTTTCTTTATCTCCACTTCCGCTATTTCCACACTTAACTCTATCGCTTCTCGATTTCAACTGACAGCATTTTATCTTTGTTACAAAAATATTTGTCGATGTCCTTGTTACAACGAACGCCAAAAAATAAAAACAAGAAAGGAATACAAAAAAATTATGTCTAATTTCCCAAAAATCTTGTAACTGAATGGCAATAGCACGAAAATTTTGTGCCTTTGTATGACAAAAAAAAATATGTAAAAAAAAATTTTTAAAGATACGCTTTTATTTAGGTGCAATGAAAAGTAGAAAATAATATTTAGATTCCAGTCTCAAATTTAAAAGAGACAAACTTTTAAAATTCGATAAAGAAAATTATAATAAAAGCGTGGGCGAATCTACAAAAGCCATTATCAAAGCCCACGCTTTTATTATAATTTTCTTTATCGAATTTTAAAAGTTTGTCTCTTTTAAATTTGAGACTGGAATCTAAATATTATTTTCTACTTTTCATTGCACCTAAATAAAAGCGTATCTTTAAAAATTTTTTTTTACATATTTTTATTTTTTACTTTTTAGTTTTCTTTATCAGAAATTGTTAGCATCCGAACTATCACTACTGAAGACTAAAAATTGATTTTAAAGGACAATTTCAACTTTAATTCGAAATGAATTTGATCCTAAATAGAACAGAGTACACACATTTTAAAAAATTTCGATTTTGTGTTCCCTGAAGATAAATTTATAATTTAAAACACCCCAAAAACTAGGGTTTGTTATTATAAAATCGTCAACTTTCAATTTTCACGAATTTCTTTTTGATTTTTATTAAGAATGGTTTATGAAAGATTTAGTTGAAATTTCAGATCAATCGGATAATAAATGTGGTCAATATGTCGAAAATTCCTTTAATTTTGAGTAAAAAAACTAGTTTTTTGGCTCTAACTACTACGAAATTTTGAAATTTTGCAAAGTTCTTTTTACTATAATACAGAGAAATCTAAGGTATACTTTCATGCCAAATTTCAGCTCTCCAGCTTCCATGAAAGTAGAAATATATCAAGAAATCGTAGATTTTGGCCTTAAAAAACTAGTTTTTTGGCCCTAACTTTAGCAAAGTTTAATTTTTTTCAAAAATCTTATTAATGTGTTCTAAATTAGCCTATAATACACCACTATGCCAAATTTCAGCCTTTAAAGTTAAGTAGAAGTGGTCGAAGTAGGTACTTGAAAATTTGAAAGTCTTAAACAGAGCAACCTAAATAAAAGCGTATAACAACAAATTCCATTCTTGTTGTTGTTAGCTGTATATTATGATACACATCCAGATTCACGAAACGATATTTCCACCATGGTACAGCACGAGATGAGGATTGAAGGGAGAACGAAAATATTTCGCACACACACACACACAAACTTTATTTTTTTTTGCTATCTTTGCATCCTTCTCGTGTTGTTGCTATTGCTATTTTTGAAATTTTATACAATATCCATAGTACATAGTGTCGTAGAGTGAGTTGAGCTTCACTCTGTTATTGTTGTGTGTATACTTTATTTTGATAAAACATTTATTTTAAGAGAAACCACGCCAATGAAAACATTACAAATTTGTGATCTGATTGTACTGACTAGAATGAGATGGATAGAGATGATATAGCATAGGGATGAATAGGATGGGTTGACTATGATGATGCTATGTGTGTATTTGTGACTCGCACTGTTATTTTGTTATTTTATTTCTCATTTTGTCAGTGCCACAACCAAAAGATCTGTTTCTTGGCTTGATACACTCGGATGTAAATGAGGAAAAATTTTCGGCAGCTGCAAATTGAAAATGGATGCTAATATAAAAAAGTTATATTGGAGCTATGTGGATTAATATTGCTCTCGATGTGCTGAATGTGCGCACAATTATTGCCATGAAATATTTTTTACCATCAAAATATTTATCCACAACTTGTGCCATATTTATTATTGCATGCTCTCATGCTTGTTGTTTTATGCATTTAAATGAGAAAAAATACTGAAATGTTCAAGTACATAATTGACATTTTTAAAATGACTTTTTGGTTTCTGTTTGGATATGAATACAACTTTTGCTGCCTTTGTTTCATCTCTCGGAAAAACTGATATTGTTATAAAATTTTTGAAAATATTTTTATGCATGCGTGATTCATATCTCAATGTAAAAAGTAAAATGTGAATTTTGACGGATTTTCGCCCTAAAAAGGATGAAACATGATGCTGACTTAACTTCATATAATACAATGTATGAGCTTCGGGTCCAATTCGATCACAGATTTGATCCCAGGAAATGGTAATTTCTAGTCATATTCGACAGCTTTTTAGCTATTCTAACAATTTTAATCAGTTTGTGTGATACTAAAGTCACTAATATTGAAAATTTTTGGATCTAAAATCTAAGATATTTGACAAAAATGAGAATATGAACTGAATACGCCTTAAAAAGAGCTGGAGCCTTGTCTATAGTACTTATAAACATCAGTGGCATATACTGCATTAAGTCTCAAATGCTGCGTGAATGATGTTCGGAATAAAATATACTTTTCCGTAGCATAGACCGAGTGAGAATTGAACCTACACTCTCTTGATTACAAGTCATGTTCTCTTTCCTACTGAGCTGCCGTGGGGTTGTTACGGAGCGTGACACAATACTCACTTAACTCACTTTAACATTTTTTGCAAATTTATCATTGCTGATATAAGAACCGATTTACCTGCGATATGAATCTAAAACGTCAATTTTGAATCAATTCACATTAATCTTTTGGTGGTAATATTAAGTATTTCTGGTACTTCTCTCTAAAAATTGAATGACATAACAGGGATTCTAGGAATGGTCCTTTAAATGAATCTGTTTTGTTCTAATAGTTCCTAAGCCAGAGAATGCCAACATCAATCCCAATAAATCATCAAATTTACCAACAATAAACCACAAAATTTATTTGCAATCAGATTTCAAAATATTTTCTACCAAAAAATAAATTGATCCGAGTTCGATAAAAGTCAACAATCATTATGTGCCAAGGATAATAAACAAATGGGCAAATTTCCAAAAGTTTATATTAAACAAATAGGGATGGAAATGAAAATTATTATTACTTTTTATTAAAAATCTTCATCTTTAAGCATTATAAAGCACAATATAAATTCCACCTTATTTCACTTCCACCCCTGCAATCGACTACTTATAATTCCACCTCAATACCATTCATAAACAATTGAATGTGAAAAAAAGCAATAAATTTTTATTACTCCTTCTTAATCCTTTCATTATTAACTTATATCGCTCGTTTATTGTTATGATGGTTTCGAGTGAGACAATTGCACAGCATAGCATAGCTCTATCCGGTGAGGGAACGATAATGTTTGTAATGTATTGCAAGTAGTAAGGAGGGGTGACATTAAATTCATGTGACAAATGATTTAATTTTATTTCTGCATGATTTAATTTTGTAGCTTGATTCCCGTATATTTTATTCCACATTACTATCCGAAAGGTACTCGCTGTGATGAATATTTTTGTGTTTGTTTCCATATGTTACGGATAACAATTATCTGATGCTACTGCAAAAAAATAAGTATGGAATATAAACGTTTGGTAAATTAATCATTCATGAGCATTTATACTTATTGTTTGTTTGTTATTTCGATATAGCAACAGCACTCATATAAAAACGAGATAATCCTTCTTAATGACTTGGATAATTAATTCTGGGATCCTTTGTTGTGAGCTGAAAAGACACCCAATAAATTTAAAAATATTATGATTTCAATGATATTTTTATTGCATGAATGCACGCTCACAAATGGCTTAGGATTAAGTAAGTGGAAGCTATTCAACACTGACATATTTCCAGCAGAGAGATCCTTAAACAATTTTCTTCTCATTCATGATACCTTTCTATAATTTTATACTTTTCATTTCTTCGTTTGTTTCTGGTCCTTAAAATTTAGCAATTGAGTGTGATGGATGTCACTTTGTAGGTCTTTTGTGTCTGTCATCATGTATTACTTCATAGTGTTGACGGCCAAAAGCCAATATTAGGTGAAAGTGCCCTGATGTCAACGTGGTTGCTATTTTTAAACTAAATTGGCTGCCACGAATGGAATTTTCTACAATATGCTGATCAGAACAATAACAAAGCTGAATGTTAAGGAACTAATTGTGTGAAACAGCATTTAGGTGCCTCTGTAGAGCAATCAGCAGGCTCGACTCAAGTTTGATGCGTTCAAATCTTTATTAAAAATGTTTATTCAGAATATAAGCGAAGTTTAGAGCGCTTCGCAGCAAATGACTGTTTAACGAGAGTTTAGGCGCGCCAGACCACTGCACTCAGTGGACCTATATTTTATAGTGAGATTAGAACCACTCGTTTGAAGACGCTATTATCAGCTTGTTGTCCGTATACCACAAAGTGTGATTGTGAGCTGCGTTTCCACTGCATATAATTCGAAAAAGGACAAATTAAACGATTCTCCTGTTCAGACTCGAACCCATGACTGCTTGGACGGTAGTACAATAATTAGGTGTCTTAGTACAAAACCACTCGACTCACGTGACATTCAACTATTATTTCATGAATGAAATACAATTATCCTGCAGTTCATAAGACATTAATATGGACACTTCAAACCTTAAATATGCGTTCTAAAACCAAACAGATCACTTGAGTGTGACTTACTTCCAACTCGATCCTTTCAGTCTCATGATGTAAAAAATAAATTCTTTATTTAACTTATAAACTTTTAGTATGAAAGAGTTTTTTATTTCTGCTTCTGCTGCTTCACTCGAGATCCTTTTTTTTCATCATTTTCTATTTGTTTTCTTACTCTTTTTCATTCTTTGTAATAATTTTTTAATGAAGAAAAAGCTTGGAAAGAAAAAGTTTTTCTATTCATTTCATTTCAACTCCTTCTGTTGTCTTTACTTCTTTTTGGTGGAACTAAAAAATGAATTTTTTTCCCCGTTCATGCAAATATTTTTCTTTCGATAGAAAACTTTTATGTAACTGCTGAAAAAAAAGGAAAAAATCCTCATTCTGTGTAAATAAAAGTTGCTCATATTGAAAATTGTTATTTAATGGATGATAATGGTACTCTTGTGTGCTGCTCAAATGCTGAATGAAATATAAATTATTATTGTTGTAAGTCGTTCCTTATTGTTCATTTTTATCAATGAAACTCGAGTGTTTAATTTATTCATTCACATGCGAACATTAAATACACTCTTCAAATATGGATATAAAAATTTTTAGTCAGGCTTACTTACGGGCAGAACATTTTTGTATTTTAATCACCCCTTCTTAATTCTTGTGTATTTTTATTCATTTTGTACGAATAGCAAACAATTAAAATGCGATTTTACTTCCCCGGGATTTTAATCCTCTCTTTTTCTATTGACGGGAGTGATGTTTTGATGAGGAAATGTTTAGAGGATGTTGTGAATTTTACTTGCTGTATCTAAATTCTATGTACAATAAGATTTAATTTAGCATGGCTTTTTATAGAAGGTTTTTTTGTGGTAAAATTGAAGCTTGGGTAATTTTGAATAGTTATCAGCTTAGTCAAGCATATAAATGCACAGTTTGGAGATTCATGTTTTGTATTTCTTGCGTATTAACAGCTAATTTTGCTGAACAAATCTATATTATGACTGTAATGTCGTGAACATTTAGAAAATCCCAGGAAAGAGATTATTGAGGTGGGAATCGAACTCTTATCTTGAGAATTCTAGATTTAATGTCTGTTTTCTAGCTACTCGACCACAGAGACTTAACTTTCTCAATGGCGTAATTGCCAATTTATGACTTGATCCCCAAGATTCAACTCTACTTTAAAACCACAATGAAGTTAGTCCATTTCATCTGCAATCAACTTAAAAATTCAGTATCCATTACACTAACAGTTATATCTACTATATTCCACAAGGTACCCGATCGGCACAAACTAATCATGCCAAGTAATTGGCTGCCAAATGGAATCAAAAAACCAATTTTCATGTTAAATCCCAAATGGATGGCATATTGCCGTCATTTAGTTGCCATGAAAACTTGTGCCTATCGGGTTAAAGTCTATGCCTTCCCATAAAATCTCATCAGTTACAAAATCTTCTCACATTTACTTCAATTGTCATCCATTCAAATAACCTAAATTGCTCATTTTCGTTCGGATAATAATGCCATCTGTAAATATTTATAGAAAAAAAATGGATACAAATTGAAATCTCATGTACCTTTCGCTTAATAGACAGCACACAGCAAACAACAGTGGAAAAAAAAGTTTGTGAACAATTGCATAATCCTCATGATCAATATCATATGGTCGTCTTCTCATCTTCAGGCATAAATAGAATCATCACTGCAATCCCTTTAAATTACAGGGAAAAAAGATTTCATTTGTCAACATTGAGAGGACATAAAAGGAATTGGAAATAAAAAAAAAGAATTTTTGTTTGCTGAAAGTTTTTAAAACATTATTGAAGGATAGGAAAGAAGATTTTAAAGCAAAACAAAGTTACTTTGTAGGATGTCAACCCTTATTTTTGTAACAGATTATCAAGGATGTATAAATTTTAAGGTTTTATGAATTTATGGTGATATTTTTAATTTTGTTATGCTCATTTTTTGGATGATTTATTGACTGATTATGAAGTTTATTCTTTTTATGTTTAAATGCTTAAATTGTACAAATAAGCACGGATTATATTTGGTAAAATTGGAACTGATGTTGATATTTTCACTATGTATTATAAGTCCATAATGTTCATAGAATCGAATTTTAGGATTTTAGTGAACCTTATTTAATATTTGGAGAAAGTGAAGGTCTAAGTCAGTATCGTCCTAACTTTTTTGCGTCGCAGCTCACCTTGGTGAGTAAGCCTCGGCACACAATCTGAACAACACTGGCGAAAGCCATGAATTGTGTCTTTGACATGAGCTCCGTGTAGTCATATTGTTTTTGGTGATTCGAAGTGCCTCGGTAGTACAATGGTATAGTACTTCGGTAGCTAATTATTGCAACACTGGCGCAACGATCATGAGTTCGAGGCACGGTAGGAGATCATTTTCAATCGTTCTTTTTGGAATCATACCCGATTGTCACAAATTATGTATGACAACCAAAGTGCCAGTCATATGGCGTTCAAGTGGCAATTTTCAAGATGATTGCCACAAAATGCTACTTTGGATGCTATGTGCTGTGAAAAAAATTGTGCCAATCGCGAGTTATGTTGTTAAAATGCGACTCATAGTCTCTTATGTAGCTTACAGGCAGGAATGCCATGAAAGACTTGATTCTGATTCCAATATGAACACAGGTCTATTGAGTTCAGAGAGAATGACCTTAATAAGTTACCAAAAATTCAGCAATAACTCAATTTACATCTCAAAATCACTTGAAATTTTATATCCAAAATTAAATTTTAAACATTTTTAACAAAATCTGAACAGCTAAAAACCACTTGAAAATGATTCTATTTGAATTCATCATAGTTAAATTCATATCATATGACACAATCCGTAATTTCTCAGCATGATTTGAAATTCCACACTTTCAATTATATCGCAATCAAACTGCGCACATGAGACAAACAGCAGCAGCTAGTAGAATGAAAAAATGTTATTGAGATGATTTGATTTTTAAGGGGTCGATTGGTTGGCTATAAAGGAATAAAAAATTTAACATGCTGAAGAATTTCCACTTCTAATTGAATTTTAAATTTGAAATTCATTCCTAACTCTAATTCAATATTGAATTGTGAATATCCAACAGAGCAATAAAGTTGTTCTTTAAATTGAAAAAAATCTAAAATAAATCAAATTATTCAGTTCTTCCTACATGTACAATTGATTCATCAAAATTGACAAAGTGGCGGCAGAACATTTGATCAATTCATTCCGCACTTGAAAATGTGAATACATAAACGATTTTTTTTATTCCATACAAAACAAGTTATTGCGTTTCCTTTACGATTATGATGATTGCTGAGTGCCACTCGAACACTTGTTCGTGAAATATTTCAGCATGCAGGTTGAAAATTCAGTATTTTTTTGAAAATATTTTGGAAAACACGTGTAAAGGACATGAAAGTGAAATTGAAACATCAAAAAAAGGAACCAAAATATTTATTTAGCACTCGTAATTGATTCTTATCTCATCTTTGAGATTTTGTTTGTGTATATGGATGATACTGTGTTTGTTTGGTGTTTTATTAAAAGTGTCGGCACGTGACTTTGTCGTCGTTAACACTTTTTTAATAAAAGGAAATGTTAAACAGGATAAAAAATGTAATTAGGGCAAATGTATGCTCATGAACGTTGTGCTGTTTATAGGGGATTCGATTTGTCGACTAGATTTAGCTTGGATCTTGCGTATTTTGTCGATTTGGTTGTGTGAATTTGAGAATATTACCGGGAATCCAACTCATATCTACAATATGTTGTGTTTGTGGTTCAGAGTATCACACATTAAGTCACAATCATCAATTTCAAGTAAAATCAATACAATTTTTGAATTTTTTAGAACACATCCGCTACGTTTAGACTTTGCTCCCGTTACATGAGTCATTCAAAGACGCGAAGGCACATATAACATGTTCTGGATCAATATTTGAGTAATCCCGCTTAATTAATCTATTAATAACTACTCGACAAGAATGAAAATTATCGTGTCACGACTTTCTATCAAGTATCGGTCATAGACGCATTAATTAGCTTAAAAATAAATCCGATTTCGTGTGCCAGATGAGTAAGTGTCGAAGTTCTGACGCAAGCTTCTTTTCATTTACGTCGATCGAATGAAAAAACCTTACTTTCGAATTAACAGATTTGTCTTAAAAATACTTAAAACTGCAGAAAAGATGTATGAAGTTGTATAACGTTCAGGATAACATTGTTCAAGTTTTAAGAAGACATATCTGAATCCAGAGCAATTCCTGCTTAACAATGTCTCTTAAAAATATGACTGATCGATTTTACAGATCAGTGATGAGCAGCCTGTGTACCACGGCACACTAGTGGTCGTCAAAATGTCTAGACATGCCATTAACCCGTGTGTGACGTTATGCCATGTGTGTTGAGGCTTGCCACGAAAAATAATCCGTTGACCACCATTGCATTAAACCCTAACCGGCAAAGAGTATGCTTTCGAGTGCTTGTTCTCCTTAAATATATTAGATGAGCGTACTCGTGAGTGCTTCATGCTCTTTGCCTGCTAAATAGGCAGATTTCCTTAAAATTTCCAAGACATTCTTCAATATCCTCAAAGTTGGAACCTCTAATCTCAACTACAATATCAATTTCATGCAACAAACATGATACAAGCCTAATCTCTCTTCCTTTCATCGTACACCTCCTTGACACTTCAAGAATCCATGACATAATTTAATAAAATGTTGTGAGGAACTAGATTTTTTTTTGCTACGTGACAACAATTCAACAAATAAATCCTTGCTCTTTGTTTCCACTGAGACGATACAATATTTATTTTTATATTGGTTTAGCTTTGCAACATCATCATCGACCGAACAACATTATTATCATGATGATGATGATTAAACTGGAAAATTTAATTTTCAATATTTATTTATGGTAGAAAATGCCAATATTAAATTGATATGCTACGTATGTACACGTGCTGAGGGGATGAACAATTAAAATTGTATTTAACACAGGCTTGAGCAATTTTTGTGACTGATTTTTTTTTATGGTAGAATGAGTAAAGTAGTTGTAACTGATGATTAAGATATTCAATAATATGGAGATGGATACATGCATCAGGAAAAAGCAATTTCCATGTCGAAAGGAAAACAATAATTGTTTCATGATAAAATACATAAAAAAAGAGAATGAAATTTTCATTAAAAATCCCCAGAAAAAAGGAAGGAAAAATATACAAAATGAAAATCATTTGAATGAAAACAAGCGGAAAAATCAATAAAACGAAAATGGGGAAAAATGGCAGCAAACAATTTTCTGAAACACACAAAACTGCCTGGGAGCTATTAATTTGATTTTTCAAACATTTTCAACAACATCACAAGTATCAGCCATTATTGTATTCACTATACCATAACGAACAAGCTTTTCTCAAATCTATTCAATTTTCATTTTCATTTTACCCGATGGAATTCAATTTTGTTTTACTAGAGCTTTGGGGCTCTTTATGGTAAGCGGATATTGGTTTAATTATTATTCATTTTGCTTTTTATAAATCCATAAAACTCGCAACTGTGTATCAATGAAGATCGAACCTGAGTGGACAAAAATGGGTTTAAACTAGTTAAAGGCAAGTCAATGACTTTGAACTTTTAATTAATTTTTTGTACACTAGAGAATGTTTGATCTTCTAAAAAAACGATATTTTAGGTCGATAAAATATTTGGACGGCACATCATCAATTCTTTCTTATAATGACGTGTAGGAGGAATTTACGGACATAGATAAGATTAAATAAAACGATTCTCTCGAATATCACAGAACGTACCCTAATAAGCAAAGAGACCATTTTAAGGTAGCATAGTCGTTTATATGAACTTAAAACCGAGACTCTTCAAAACCAGATTCTTTGAATCGTGTCTAAATAAACCCATATACATACAAATTTGTATAGTCTGTTTAGCTGCCAAGTCAAAATCATTTCAACGTCTCTTGATTGCATTCTTCAGTGCGTTGCCGCCAGAAGTTTTCCTAAATCAGTCCGAACTCCGAGCAGTCGTCGCAGTGTCGTCAGAGCATTTTTGCTTTCCAATTTCCGTTAATATTGCATGATAGCGATGTCCTAGCGAACACATTGTGCTGTTCGAGAATCTTATTGCTGATTCTTTGTCAATACTCTGATTTTTTTCTCATACAAATTTTGCATACCTTTTTGGACCTAAGCCTTATATTGAGATTCCGTCAATTTCATTATATCGATTGCCGTCATTATATCGTCCACAATTCCTCAAATAAATTCCCTGATTCCTACTTTATAATCTCCAATACCAAAAGTTTATCCCATATTTATCCAAAACTTACCATTTTTCCAGTCCAATTCCTTCAAAATTTAAAATTGATCCTCAAAATCTTACGATCAACAAAAATTGAAATTTATAAGACATATAAAATGTCTATCTCATCCCCCCACTGTACAATAAATAAATATTTTATTATGATAAAATACTTTTGCTTGTTATTGTTGAATCGAGGATTCTATTTTCTTCTTCCACACACAGTTGGCAATCTCTCTCACATTTCTATTTCCTTTTTTTTCTCAAAAAAATAAAAAAATCTTCCTTGCATAAATATATATTGTACCTATACATCCATAAAAGTATGACTGTATTAGTGCTAGTATGACTAAATTCATACCTTCTCGCTCACACAAATAGTCGCCATAGTAACATTGACTAAAACGATCCTGATTGGCCAATTGTGAGATGGCTCATCAGTTGATGCTTATTCATTCCATTCAACACACATTTACTGAGGGGATGTTGAATGATGAAGGATGCTGAAGGTGAATCTGTGACTGTTTTGCTTTTAATCTTTAACATAAGAATTTTCTGGCTGAGGAACAGAGAAAGACTGAGTTGATGTTTGTTCTAAATAACATAAACATGGGTACAGAAGCTGCATTACGTCTTTGCCATCCCGCTCACAAGTAATACAATGAAAAGGAAACTAAAAAAATTTATTTTGGCATCACAGGATGGAGATGTAAAAGTTGGGTACGGAGGATGAGACATTTCCAGCCCTTTTTCGATTTAACAAAATTGTTTGCGTAATAAAATAAATTTTTGGGGTGTAAAGAAAATAACATGAAGCAGGGAGGGGAGGTATGGCAGTTGTGAAAAAAAAGTGGAGGTTATAAAACTGAGGACTCTGATTGTGTTAGTGTATACATGATATTATTGTTAGAGGGAAAATGTCAGTTTGGAATAAAAAATTGAAAATGCTCGGAGGAAGTTGGAAAATGTAAATATTTTCAACATGAAATCAAAAGCTTTTCATTCCACTTCTCTATCGTTCTCTGACGTCTCTCAAAATTTACAATGAAAAGCGACATTTCCCTTCAACAAAATTTTTTCCTTTTCTTTCCTTTTTATAATGTTATTGAAATGAATAAGAATGCGGAATTGAAGGAGAGAATAAACCCTCAAATGTATATTCATTCCTAACGGCAACCATTTTTTATTTTTTTATTTCTTTTGATGTCTTTTGGATGAAAATGAAAAGAAAAACGTTTGTGGAAAATCTTGGGCAGGAAAATTAATTATTTTTTTCTTGTTTTTTTTTTTGCTACTTTTGTTATTAAGTTTTCTCGAGTTTTTTTTTTGAGATTTACGGCATGTATGGAAGCTTAAGGTTTTAATGACTGGCTGACTAGGTGGTTAAAATAGGAAATTGGATACCAGATTAGGAAATACTTTCAGAATTTTTCGAGAGTGAACAGATTTAACTTTGAAATTAAATAGTTAAGATGGAAATCAGTTAGTGAAATGACAATTTATTCAATGTTGGTATGTAGATTCAATAGAATTGTTCATTTTTGGGTCATTTCACCCGTATATGTGTCAAACGAAATCCAGCAATAGACCCAATTTTAGACGCTATTTGTAGGATATCATGGATCTCAATTGATATGTACGTCCAGCATAGTAAGTAATTGAATGTGTCCCGAAATTTATAAGTGGTGGATAAGAATACACTCCAACAGGTTTAAGTCAAGTTGATTCCTAGTTAATAACTCCTTTTACTTCGCTAAAGTGCTTCATCTTCGATTTATGAGTATGGTAATTCGCCCATTTCAAGGTACCGTTGAGACAACCGTCGAGTCTTATAATCTCTTACCATTATAATTGCTCCAAAGCAATACCCTGCAAACACGGTATGCTATTTGAGGTATTATTCATATATTTTGTGTTTAAATACAATTTTCGGCATCCATTTTTAAATCCGAGCGACAGAAATCAAGAAATGTGGAGACCAAATGGTGTCCATATGGCTGTCAAACGAATATTTGGTATTGATATGAGGTTTAGTGTAGCCTTAAAAGCTCTATGGCGCCTTTTCATTTGTGTCGCTTGGGTACGTATCCTAACAGGCCAAAAGTAACTATCGAAAGCTTACTTTACTTAAATATATCAGTTAAGCATATTCGCTATCGTTACTTTCAGCTTGCTAAGTTCTTGGTAGCAAGCCCTTTCCTTTCTAGGGATATTTATACTAAAATTCAGTTCCTAAGAAATTCTTTATGAAAATAAATTTATCAATAAATTTCATATTTTCTCTATGAACCAAAATAAAAAGTTAAGCATAATTGAGTTTGGATTATAAATACCATCGATGTAAGTACAGCAAAATTCTTGAAAATAAGAACAACTTTTTTGAGAGTTTTTCCTTCTTTTAGAGATTATTTCTGTATTGTCATAAAAAAAGGAAGAATGAAATTCACAAATATTTTCGTTAAACATCTTCAACAACGAGCATGTATAGACTGTAAGAGAGAAGTAGGGAAAAAAAGGTTAAGGATCATAAAGTGCTGGGGATTTATTGAAAATAATCTTTTACATTGTTTAAAAAAGAAAGGTTCTTTATTTACAAAACAGACTTATGAGTATGAGCAATAATAATTCACAACAATTTCCATGTAAACAGCACAATTATTATGTGAATTCCAATGCCAAATAATTCCATTCGTCCACCTCCGCTCTTCAGTGCGATCGCATTACGTCCCAAATTCTTCTTATCCATTTCGAAAATTTTGAATATTGTCGTGGGCCGTCGATTATACTTCTTCATAACTGCATTAAAATCCGTTGGCATTCTCGTACATTGATTATCATTAAGGCTGACAATAACCTCATCACTGTTCCTTGTCAAAATGCACATATCAATTTTTTGCTCAAAATCAATTCCCTCTAATTCGCCACTCGTAACATTTCCAATTCTCGTGTCATAAGCAAGTATTTTCTCCAATAAAATTTTATTTTTACCATCACGAAAATGTAAATAAAAGTCAGCAATATCTTTTGATACGGATGATACGTACCATTGAATAAATAACGATCCACGAGTGCTATTTGGATATAAAAAAGAGAACAATAAAAATGATTCACAAAAAATATAAAAGGGAGAATGCATGTGTATGTACATAATAAAGTAAGCAGAAAAGAAGTGAAAAATTAATTTTAGCTTTTGTGTATTGTTTGGAAGGGATGATGAAAGTGGAGAGAATGGAAATGTAAAAGAACAATTTTCCTTTGTTTGGGATGCAGTAAGTAAAAAGCGACAATCAAGAGTTGGGATTCTTGCTTTTGAAATTGAGATCATAAAATTGAGTTTTATGGCACAATGTCTTCGAGAAATCCTTTAAACTCAGTTTAATCAAACTGCACAACCTTAATATCTAAATCCGGTCATCCAACTCTGCAGTAAGTGCTATGAGTTACAACTTTTCATTACTTCTCTAAAAACGGTGTATATTCTTAATTACTTTGATCATCTAACGCAGGTATGTTTGTGCTACATTGTGATAAGTGCATAGTACCTACATAAAGTTTTAGACCGGGCATTAGACAGACTCTAACTGATCAATTAACAATTTTCCTCATTGTAGATAATATGAATGAATATATTGAAGAGTAAATCCAAAAATGAGGGCTCGTTAATTTAAAGGAAAGCGCACGGCATAGAAAAGGCTGAAAATCTAGCCTTATGCCAACATGACTCTAGTTTTAGACCAGTCTTGAAAAAAAATTGGATTTAACTCAGAGTCAAGGCGGTCTGGAATCCGATTCTCAGCCATCAATACACCGTGTACTATCCGGTCGCTTGGTGACCGAAAGATACCAAATCGAGAAACAGAGGTCCGTCTATTGAGAAATTTGGGTGCTAATCCCACTCTGGAAGATCTTATATCAGTATATATGTGACCAATTCACACAATTACAGCACTTAATGGGTAACATAGTATCACAAACATATAATAATTTTTGATCCAGTAGCAAACTATCTAGATCCCTTACCAGCCTTCACATCCTTTACTTTTCTTTAACAACCTTAAAAAATTCTCAATATACTCACAAGAAAATGTCCCTAAATCGTATATCAGGCAGAACTTCATATTCATGATTAATCTCCTTGATTTTAGACAATTCCAAATCCGAGCATGTCAATTGCTGATCTCTAACTTCATCAAGTGTCAACTCTGCAACATGTTTTGGCTGCTTGCACACCAAATTTGAGTATTGTGGAATAGGTTTCGGTTTTTCAAGCAAAAAGTGCTTTAAAGAGCGAATTTCACAGTTGCATGTCAATGGATTTCCTTGAAACTTCACAGACAGTCCTTTTTTAATTTCATCAATTAATGACTTATTTAAATGAATTAATTGATTATTTTCCACATTAAGTTCATTAAGCTTTTTTGCTGATAAAAGTTTATCGTAATTCAAGCGATAAATTCCATTATTTTGTAGGTAAAGTTTTGTAATGTTTTCAGGCATTTCAAATGGATGATCAGGATCGTCCATATTTGTTAATCGATTGTTTGACAAGTCGAGTACTTCCAGCTGTGTCAAATTTCCAAGAACGAACTTACGGACTTCATTAATTCCATTATTTGATAAATTCAGATATTTTACTCTTTTCGTTCCAAATGTGATGTCAAATGTGAGTACGGGGATTATATTGAAGCTTAAATCGAGTTTCTCTAGCTTGTACGGGAACCACGGATTTGATGGAAACATCTTGCGTGATATAAAGCTGATTTTGTTGTGGTGAAGTTTAAGCTACAAAGGATGAAGATTATTGAATTATTTGGTTTATAAATCAGGACCCGATCAGCACAAGTTTTCATGACTATCAAATGGTGGCCACATGACATTAAAGCAGAGACGACATGACATCCAATTAGCGTCAACATAGTATCCAAACTGCAAGTTTAATGGTAATTAACATGAAAATTGCCAATAGGACGTCATCTGCCAATTAATTGACTGCCATGAACAATCTGTGCAGATCAGGCAATAGCCAACTCACATCCTGCAAACTCAAACAATCCTCAAATACACTCGATGTCTTGTTGTCCAGTTTCTCAATAAAGTTATGCGATAGATCCATTTTACGTAACGATACAAGCCCTAAGAATGCATCTGTTGGAATATTTTCGATGGCATTTTTCGATAAATTTAGGGTGAGTAATTGCAGTAATCCGTCGAAAGCCTTTTTGCTGTTTATTTATGTTATTGTCAAAGAACATGAATGAATGAAATTTATTGAAAAATATTTTTGTATAGTATGAAATATTTACCTGATGTTATTGATCTGATTGTTATAGAGATTAACTTCAAAGAGTCCTGGCAATTTTCCGAATGCTCCTTTGGGCAGCTTAGTGATGTTATTGCTCTAAATATTTGCACACAATATTATCCATCAAATATTGACATAAATATTATTATTGTCATTACTCACCTCAAGATATAAGTATTGTAATGTCTTAACTTCCGACAGTGCTTCATGTGGAATTTGGGAGATTCCATTGGCATTAAGATTTAGTGTTTGAAGTGTAAGCAATCCAAGGAATGAATATCCCCTTAGATTATTTTCCAATTGATTGTAGCTTAAATCCAGACTAATCAAGGCATTCATTACTGGCCATGTCTTCTCAGGTATTTCTGTTATTGCATTGTTGCGGAAGTTGAGATGATTTAAGGATATTGGAAGTTGAAAAACTGTTTCCAGATTATTATTTTCAACTGTGAGTGTTCTCAAGCTTGCTAATTTAGCTAATGATCCTCTTGATACTTCCTTCAATTTATTGTTACTTAGATCTAAATCTAACATTGTAGGAAGTGTACCAAATGTCGATGGTTTCACTTTTTCCATTGAGTTGTAACTCAAATTTAAATTTCTCAGTGAAAACAATGGCATGAGAACCGCATTGGATATTTCACTTATCATGTTGTGTGATGCATCAATTGTATGCAATTCATAAAGTTTAGGAAATGTATTCTTCGGTATGTCGGCAATGAAATTATAAGAGACATTAAGTAATCTCAAACCAGTCATGTTTTGTAATGGAATTTGTGACATGTTTGTGAATCTGTTGTATGACAAGTCAAATGTAGATGCATACGTGATCTCATCGAATGCTCCTTTTGGAATATTTTCAAGTAGATTATGTGAAAGATCCAGCACTGTGATATTATTACAATTGATGAAAGACTTTGGTTCCATTTTACTTAATGAATTGTATGATATGTTGACAGTTGCTAGATATAAATCAGTAAATGCTTGTTTTTGTATCTCTGTTATGTTATTTTCAGCAAGGTCAATGAGCTCGGCATATTGCAATTGTGCAAACATTTGGTAATCGACTTTCTTTAATTGATTTCTTGCCAAATCAATTGTGCCAATTCGTGATACAGAACCAAATGTTCCACGACCAACGTCAGTAATTTGATTATCGCTCAGATAAATTCGCCTGAAAATATAAAGAGATAATGACTATTGTATTTATGGACATTTGGAGAGAAAATGCCAAAATTACCTCAAAAATCTCATCCCACGTAAACTGTTTGCATCTAGTCTCTTAATATTATTAAATGCTAAATTTACAATCTTCAGTACGGCATTTCTGGTGAATGCTCCTCTCGACAACTCCGTCAATCTATTATTAGATACATTACAGAACGCTAGCTTCGTTAAGTCAGCAATATGACTTGAGTCTAATTTAGCAATGTGGTTAAAGCTAATGTCAAGCAATTCCACATCACGTAAACCTCTAAATTGATTCTTTTTTAACACGGCTATGTGATTACCATGGAGGTCAATGGTCTTTAATTTCTTCAAATGCTGAAATGTATTCGCACCAATCTCCGTCACATTTCCATTTGTTATGTACATCTTCTCTAATTTCGCTGGCAATTGACTATCATCAAACTCATTGTTGTTTAGTTCTTTTATAGAATGATAATTTAGTTCCAAAAATTTTAAATTGCCAAGCGACTTAAAAGCATCACGTGGAAATTCCGTTAGACTCGAGTTAATTATTCTCAACTCCTCTAATGTCTCATTGATTCCCCAAAAGACGTGATCTTTTATAGACTTTATAGGTACATTATAAATTTTTAATATTCTAGCATTCGATTGATGGAACAGAGTTCCATAGAGGTTTGCAAAGTTCGAGTCTCTAATTACTACTTCTTCTATTTTTGAACCATTAAGGCCGGCTATGTTTTGAAATGCAATCGATAATGTTGCGAGATTTCCACCGTCACATCTTATATATAATCCAATATCACTTCCTCTATCACATTTACATGGGAAGATTTGACTTTCTCTGGAATAAATTGGAAAAATATGAATTAGTTGTAATATCGTGGATGGCTCCGGATCAGAGTTGGCAGGACTTTAAGATTTATGAATCCAAAAGTCCAAAAAGGCATCTCTACTGGACTTTATCGTATTACATTGCAGGCATGTCTAAATTGGAGTTTGGTCTCGAATTATTCAGTCCAGAATTGGCAGGAATCTGTTGAGTCCGTACCCAATAAGTTAAGAAGTCATCTACACTGTATAGATGCTTCTAAAACCAATTCATTAGTCCTGCCAACACTGATCCAGTCAAAGAAGTTAAGAAGATGATTAAGATCATTACATACTTGGTAGGGCATTCATATTTAGGTCCCGGTGGGATGTAAACTGACGACACAAAATTAGCGACGAGTAAAAGTGTTCCAATACATTTATAGGTCATCATATTCTGCAAATATTGTAATTAAATTAATCCAATTGAGTGTGTGAAGATAAAAATCATAATTAATGTGATTCGCAAGTGCTATTGATGCTTAATACAGTTTTCCGCTATCTCCCACACTACATGTGTATGAGAAAGTTTCATGAATTTGTAAATTTATTTCTTATGGAAATGAATATTAATATTAATTGTTGGATCATTGTGCTTTGTAAGATTTGTGACCTGAATTTTGGTTTTGAATCTTGAGGTTGATGTGGTTTTGCGATAATGATCTGAATTGGTGCATTTCATGGTCAGAAGAGTCATTTGAAGCAAATGATTTGTGATATATTGTTTTGAATAGTTTGATGAAGACCTTAAGCTAGTTAAGGGGTCGTTCACAAATTACGTTCGCTTTTAAGGAGGAAGGGGACGATTTTCTAACAACTTAATGCAGTTCTGCTTAACGAGAAGGAGAACGGAAGTCTATAAATTCGTATTTATGCAAAACGTTATGAGTCAACGTACCCCAAGCAACATTAGCTTCTTGAATTTGATGCAAAAATCACAATAATCGATGAATAAGTAAGAAAATACTTGAATGAGTCATTTCATCTCATCCTCAGCTGAATGTCATTTTAAAGTATATTTCCCATATTAATTTATTGCGTGGACGGTTTCTCTGTTATGTCTTATTTGTTTGGAACATTTGAATGCGATGCCGGTCACCCGATAATATCTCTTTAATATCCCGATAAGTCAGTGTTGTACAAGCTTTTTTGTGCTACGGCACGCTTAGTCATTACAATAAGCCATAGTAGTAAACCACAATTGAATCCGCATACATCATGTGGTTCAAGTAACTTCCAAAGCCACACATTAATGTTCCTCAGCACACAGTTTGGCCATCTCTGCAATTATTGATATGCATCAGTTCCTATCGATCCATTGTGAATCGTAAGTGTATTATTGAAGTTTTTATAGAAGTTATTGTTCCTGACTACACAAGCCACTTGCCATTAAGTAGAATTTTTCAAAATCACAAATACAGAACTTGCTAAATTCAAAACATTTAAGATCCTGTTCAGCAAAAAAGTTCTTCAATTGTCTTCAACAAGTTCTCCAATTACAATTGTTGTTGTCTTGATTAATTCAGTTCTAATCCAACGCATGCATGAATCCGTTCTTTGTATTTGTTCAGAACACAATAAGGAAGTAAAAACTTAACATAAACATTCTTGGAAAGATTAAATTATCCAAGCTATAACAACATCTTCTCATGCAGATCGTCTGCAATGACCGCAGGTTGTTAATTAGTAAGCAAGAGTTTCCAAAAATCAACAGACAGAAGTTATTGCGCAATTCGGCATTTTTATGGACATGATCATAAATATTTCATCTCCTGCTTTCATTTATTACTTTGTTTTTGGTCTTTGATTTTCGGTGAAGAATCAAAAGTTGTTAGGTTCAAATGCAATGATGTAATTTCAGTAATCAACAATCAGCATGACTTCGTGCGGCATGAACATGAAAAAAGTACTGAATTAAGTTTTAATTATGTTGACACTTTCACCGAAAATAGCAACAAAGACGCAATAGACTCATTTACATACATGTACATATGTGTAGTCAATGCCTTACTTGATGAATTGTTGATTTATAAAGAAAAACTTTTGAATTTTCTCTTTCAATTTTTCTTATTATTTAATTGTACAGCACAAAAAAAGCATTAATGTATAGATTCAATAAACTTGCAAGCAGGCAAGCAAGAAAACAGAAAAGAAAAGAATCTAGTTTATAGCATATTGATTGGCTGTGTGTGCCACTACACTTCATGCTCAGTACAGCGAGACAACAGAATATGTGTATGCGAGAGAGAAGGCAAAATACTGGATATAAGAAAATAAAATGGAACAAAGCATTTTGCTGAAGGTCACAAATCATTCAAAGTTGAATGCTGCAGCTTGGTGGTGGAATTAATGAGATGCAATAAAAAACTAAGTCACTTACAATTAATTTAATGTCTTTACAGGAAGACGAAGTTTTCTCTTTGTTACTCGGCACTTTAAATGATTAATGAGTGAACAGCCACTTTCGTGCTATTATTAGGCAATCAACGAAACCAAATTTTAAGTCGTAGATAAGCAAAATAGTTGCTTCAGGTATGATCTTCAAGTCTGTCAATTTCACTTTGATATGATCTCATTTTTTTTACATCTTTTCACTTTTCTGCTTATTTCCTTTATTATTCATTCACATTCACATCCACAGAACTATTTTAAGCAAATATTTTGGTAACTTCACTACTTTAAGGAACTCCAAAATATTAAATTTCACACCCAATAATCCAATAGTTATAAAATAGCAAATTCGTAACTAAATTTTAAAGCCAACCGATTGCGTCAAGACACAGTAAGAAAGTAAATGTTAAAGAAACCTGAAACAGCACTCAGAGCGAGTTGTTGTGAGCTCAATGACGTCGAAAACAAAAAAAAAATATGAGCAAAAACCAGTTTTAATGCCAATGGTATTTTACTTTCAATTACTCACGTGCTCTTTCTCTCCCGTAGCATGCTTTCATAGTACTCACTATGTTGGAGAAGAAGACGATTGAGTAGACAGATGATAATGATGAGAAAGAGGTGATCAAAACAAAAAATGATCTTGACGTCATCGTAGCATGCGAAGATTTTTCTTGTTGTTGTTAATCTTTTCATCAACCGGTGATGAATATGCTCCAATAATAATAACGTGTAAAGTGAATGAAATTTATCATTTCTTTATATAATTTAATCAAGACTTCAGATTGCACTTGAAACAAAAGGTAAAAGACAAGACAATGACGAGTTGGGAGTATGGAAAAGGCACACGAGTGCTAGTAAAAGCAGAAGCTGATGTTGGCAGAGATTAAAGGCGCTTTTTACAGGTTTGTAAGACACTCCTAAAAGTGATTTAAACGATAGGAAGTGCAAACTAGATTCTGTAATATTTGTTATGTAAAAAATTAGTTGATATTCATGGCATACTCGATTTTATTTCTTTTTCTTTAATTGATTCAGATAAGTAGGAAATGAGTTAATCTTTTTAGTGTTTAGTGATTGCATAATGATGTCAAATGAATGCAAAAGAAGAAGTGGAAGTAGAGTATAATCTGGAATATCTAGTCATGATGTGAGATTCTTGCGTTTAGTTCCAAAGATGTTCAATATTTTTCAAATGATTTAATTAATGCCGAGTCGTCGAATGTTAAATAATCGTTCAAAAATCAATCCCTAGCCATGAGTAAGCTAAGAAGCAATACAAAGATTGGAACCACTGGGGTCAAATGTTAAGTCAATAAACCACAGAGTACTTCTCTACTGTGATCTTCTCTTACATAAAAATTGAGAGTTCAATTCCTATAAGCGTTCACTGTTGGATGCAGAGCATTAAGTTGATACCTAGAAGAGATTGGCTTGGCAAGACTCAAGTGGAGTCGAGTTGACTTGAACTGAATTTTCCATACAAAATCCCTTTTGTAAATCATGTGTAATGTTCCTGATGAATCTCCTAAACAATGCTATAACAGGAAAATGCAGTAATGCATATACTGACTTCATAAGTCATGTTAAGCCATCAAATTAGAAATTATCATAATTAATTGAGCTATTCAACCAATTTTTTATTCCAAATCAAAACTTAATCACCTATAAAGCTGCGCACCGACATTAGACAAACTAAATGTTACAACAACTACTTTTCTCATTAGTACAAAAAAACATAACAGCCCATAGATTTAGATCTGTACTTCTGCGTCTGAAAAGAAATGTGATTAAAACGCTTTCATTTTTCTTTATCTACCGCAATTTTATTGTTATTTCTTCACTGTTCAACATCTATACATAATTTTAATAACTTCTTTTCACATAAAATTTCGCATTACCTTTTTTTCGGAAGGGCTTTACATTGTTAATAAAACAATCAATCTTCATCTTAAACAGCTTTAACTTCTTTGTTTTAAATAAAATATATAAAAAAATATCACAATTAAAAAATCAAATAAATAAAACTTAATACTTCCCGACCGGCACAAGATATTCATGGCAGTCAGATGGCAACTACTTGAATGCCATGTGATAGCCACTAGGATGTCATGTGGGAATCACTTGCATTCCATGTAACAGTCACTTGGATGTCATGTGACAGAAACTTGGATGCCATGTGACAACCACTTGGATGCCATGTGACAACCACTTGGATGCCATGTGACAGTTACTTGGATGTCATGTAACAATTACTTGAATGCCATGTGACAGTCACTTGGATGCAATGTGATAGTCACTTGGATGCCATGTGATAGTCACTTGGATGCCATTTGACAGTCACTTAGATGCCATGTGACAGTCACTTGGAAGCTATGTGACAGCCACTTGGATGCAATATGTCAGCCGATTGACTGCCATGAATAATTTGTGTCGATTGGGCTTTTTTTGGCATTTATGGTTGCATTTGTAAAAATGACTAGAAATGATAATCGTTTATCGGATTTTCAAACCTATTAGTTCCACTAAGTTAGGTTAGTCGATAATACTGGTAGTTTTGGTTTACGACATTTAATAACATGAAATTATTGTTAATCATAATTCTCTGATATTCTTGTTAACTTTCTCTAAAAATTTTCATATTAATTAACTTCATTTTTATTATTTTAGATACCTATGAGAACGACTAGACTTAAGTATGTAAAGGTTTAAGATTCTTCATCGCTAGATTCTTGGAAAATAATTTGTTCGGACCACCAATCGTGGACTTCAAATGCTAGATTAACATTATGATTTGTAATATTGTGCGGTTGTTCCATAATATTTCCATGAACTGGATGATGTTGGTGATGGAAGGACAGGTGATGTGACATTTCTGTTAGATGGGGTAAGTGCTGTGCTTTCATTGTTGGCTTAACAGCCTTCTTCTTACTATCAGTAAATCGATCCTTATTGGCTCGTGCTTGTGGATCTGATAAAGTTGGTGCTAAGAATTTTCGTCCACTTCCAGTCGAGTCCGATCGACTTAGTTCTGTTCTACTTGGTGGTGCCTTCTTACCTCGATTCTTATCGACTTCCTTAACTTCTGCTTCAGCTACTTCATCTTTATCCTTCTTTTCCTCAATATATTCATTCTTTGGAATCATTTCATTCGTTGCACGTAATCCAGCCAGTAATGAATTTGTCTGCTGTTGTTTCTATTTCCAATAGACAAGAAAAATAGTTAGGTATTGTAAATTAGACAGAACAAAGCAATTTACCGCATTATTAGCACGAATTTTCTTCATGCAATTCTCAAGCCACGACCGAATTGTTTGTTTCGCAACTTCCTCCTCTATTATATATTCCAGCTCTTCTCGTGCCAATAACTCCTCAAGTTGAAGTGACTTTCTTATGTCAACTGAACGATATGATAGCATGCTAATGACAGACATAGAATTATTTAATAGATCTAAGTGATTTAAAGTCAACAACTTACTTAATGACATCATGGAAGGTGACATCTTCACCATTATGTAGCTTATCCAATTCATAGCACATGTATTTGAATAGTAATCTATCCTTTTGTGGATCGACTTCCAAACGACCTTTCAATAATCTTAAAATGAACTTGATTCGTCGTACTGGAATTACGCCACGTTGATGAATGTCAACAATATTCCATGTATTTTGGAAGTTTCTTATGTCTGCATACGACAGCAGTGCGTCTTCCTCATTCGAGTAAAATAATGAAAAGTTCTCCATAATAATAGCTATAGTGGATATAAAAATTCATCGTAAATGACGGATCTACATAAATTATCATTGGTTCAATTAATCTCACCGACAAGAAGGTTAAGTACGATATAAGTGATAATGACATAGAATGTGCAAAAGTAGACAAGACTAGCTGAAAAATTGCCACAATCTGTCTCCCAGAAATTCGGACCAGGTGTACAGTATGGAGGCTGTATCATACAGTCATGCATAATTTTATTCCAATCTTCGCCTGTAACTATTCGGAAAAGCATAGCAACTCCGGTTATTGGAGTTCCAAAGTTTGCTCTTCGTCCAATTTGTTCGCCATGCTTTACTGTGCCGAACAGAATTGTTCCGGCAAGTGCATAGAAGAAGACGAGTAGGAACATTCCAAAAATAATGAAGAATGACTTGCAGACTGACACAGCAACTGTAAGAATCAGCATTTTTAAGGTTGAGTGCTTGCCGGTGATTGTGAAGAATCTAAAGGACGGATGAAGAAGTTAGTTGACCTTCAAGGAAAAACAATAAGAACAACCATACCTCAAAATCACAACCATGCATCCTAAAAAGTAAGTTAGGTCATTTCTGATCAACAGCTGCATAGTTATCCAAACAATTCCAAGGACTGTGACGGTTAAATCATACCGATTACGTCTTGACTGCCAATATCCGCGGATCTAGAAAAGAAATTACAAGTTAGTTCAAATTCAAGTTTAATGTCAATTCCTGCTTACCGTAAATGCAATATTTTTCATAACAACTTCAAATACGAATATCATGTTTAACACGATGCTGACCATAACTAAACTTTCCGTCTGACTATCATCCTTAATCCATGTTATGCAAAGTAATGCGGAATTAAGTAACACTGAGACAGCAATTACTCGTTTGAATACAATGTGTTGTGTAATGTCGTAGACAAATGCTCTAAACTTCTTTCCGTCTGGTCTTGGCGGCAAATGCAATGGCTGTGCAATCTTCAGTCTCTTTTTCAAGTCACACCAACGTCTTTGATCGACTGTCAATAATGCTGTTCCTTTGTTCTCGGAATAATTTGCAATTACAACGCCTACGAACAATGTTAGGCCAATCATACATCCTAAGAAAATGTAGATGTGGATATAAATAGCATGCATAGGACCAAGCATTTTAATAAGAATATCTCGAACATCAAGCCATCCTTTAAACGAAAGGATCTCAAATAATGCCAACATTGCATCTCCAATAGAATCAAAATTAAATCGTCTTGGATTGGCCCAAACTCGTGGAACTAACATTGCTGGATAGCTTTCATTTGCCCTCGGTGACAATTTCATTTTAGTGACAAAAACTCGTCTCATAAAGACTCCAACACAATCTTCTCGTTTTGATATTGTTGGATCATTACATCTTGCTAGTCTACCTCCATATAACTGTACTCCATAGCTTGCAAAGACAAACATCAACATGATCAACATTGTGGATACGAGTAAAATCTCTTTGAAGCCTCTGCACAGTTCGTAAACTACTTTCCTCATATGTGGAACTAATGTGAAGATTCTTAACGGACGTACACATCGTAAAATCATTAACCACTGTGCTGGTGATCCACTTGGAACTTGTTTTGGCATCCAGAATAAGAAACCGGCTGACACAGAAAAGATGAAGACATCAAGCAGTGCTGCAACATCTTTTATGTAGGCTTTTGGTGTGAAAAAGAGTCCATCAGCTAAAATCTTTAATGATATTTCAAGGCTCATGAATATGACAAAGATATATTCAGCAATTTGTAATGAGACATGGTCCATAACACGATAATGAGGATCCTCAAACATCATGCTGATACATGACAGTGTTGTGACCCAAATCATTGTCCAATCGAGGTATGTGACGAGTCCCAAGAAATTATGGAGCGTTTTGTACTGAACTTTACGATCCTTTGTCGGTGCATTGTACCTGCCATGAACAATCTTCTGGCATATTTTACGGAACCGACTCTCTCGTGGGATGGCAAAGAGTGGAGTGTCGAAAAATGGATGATTTTCTCTTAGGTCCTCCTCCCTCTGATTCCTCCTCATTTCAGCTTGTTGTCTCTTTGCCTGCAATAATTTTATATCCAAGTCATGTGGACGAACTCTTGTTGTGACTCGAGTTGCAGCTCCAATGTCTCCATTTTCCATTAAATGCTCATAAGTTTGCTTTAACTTGATTGACCCACTTCGGACACTTCTGCGAATTGATCTTGACCCAAATTTCTTCTGATCAACTCTCCATCCTGCTTTAGTTTGGATTGTTCCTTGAGACTTGAGTCCACTTTTAACGCCAGTGACTGGAAGCATAGCTGAATCACCCAACATCAATCGCTGATTATTGGAATCATTTATAATATGAGTAATTGCTGACTTTTTTAAGTTCGGTCCAATTGATCTAATTTTAAGTGTCCTTGACATCAATCTTAATGGTCGTTGCTTTCTAAATCCAATGTGTGATTCCCATACTTCTGAGACTGGCTTCTTATATCCTTCAGAGAATTCATCCTGCTCCATGTCAATGACAAAATTCTTCATAAAGGATTCTCGAACTTTTGGAAGTGTAAAATCGGAAGGAATTCGATGTAAAATTGTCATTTGTGGAGAGTCTGGAAATTTTTCAAAAATCCTCAATCTGAATGGCAATGTCTCCTTAATCTCAGCACTTTGTTCTCTGAACTTTAATTGCTTCAATTTCTTTATATCCTCATCAAGTTCCAAGTTGTCCAAGATGACAGCGACGAACAAGCTCAACACAATGAGTGTGACGAACAAGTGATACAGTATAAAGTATATAGCAACAAGTGGTGTGAGCTTCAATGGTGTTCTTATCATTGTCTCGTCCATAACTTCAACCCATGCTTCCTGTGTAAGGATCTGGAACATACTCATGAATGCCTCGGGGAAGGATTCAAACTTTGTAAAGTCACATAAGAAGCAGAACAATTGCATTGAAATACTGGAACTGATAATCAGCAAGCACATGGTGAATATTATCAGTGATCCAAGCTTCTTTCCCGGTCCGAAGATTTTGTAGACGAAACCTTCTAATATTGGTGAAGCCTTAATAAGACGAACTACTCGTAATACTTGGAAATATGTTAATACTGATAGATAAAACAATGGAATGATATGCAATGATGTTCCAATGGCCAATAACAGCTCAAATTTATGTATCGAGTGCTTCAAGTATCCACGAAATCCGAGACACCAAACTTTGAAAATTGTCTCAAGATCAAAGAAGATTGTGAAGATAATTTCGATGTAGTAATACTTCTCATAAAACACCTCTCGTGGCCTTCCATCATGCTTGAATGTCATTGTTGCCATGACTAGTCCGTTTGCTAAAATAACAGTCATTACGATTGTTCTGAAATACGATGACTTGATAATCCTGTGGCATGTCTCATTTGCTGATCCATGCTTTGAGTCATCGATTGTTATCAGCTTCCATCCACTGTCATCTCCAATAAGCGTGTGCGATGCACTGCTATTTTGTATTTGACTTCTTACTCCCCACATTTGTTGGAATTGGACACGAATTTCATTGAATGTTTCTGTGATGACAGCAATGAAAACATTCTTGACCAACCATGCAAGGAAGAAGATCATTGTACTGAAGTAAAAGACTGCACGCCATGCTGGAAGTGAATCAATTGCTCGATACATGATAAAGACCCAGCCTTCTTGTGATGCAGCTTGATAGACAGTAAAGACACTGGTGAAAATTTCTTCAAATCCTTGATAGCCTTGCTCATAACTGGACAGAAAGTCTGTCTTCATGCATTTCATTCCTGTTGGACATTTATATCCTCCTGATTCTGGATCCATTGAACAGAATGTGTCAGGAATTGCAAGATCATTGATTGATAGTGGACGTGTTTCATTAGTTCCTTCCAATACACAGTGACTTTTCAATTCACCAAAGAATTGGACACCGAGTAGTCCATAAAGGGCCATGAAGAAGATGAAAAACAGAGTTACATTGTAAATCTGTTGACTCGAACGCCTGAAAAGGTTGTGAATTATGAGATGAGGATTGATAAGTAGGAAAGTATTGGTCACTTACTTGAAAATTTGATTAATCCTGCTTTTTGGCATAGAAAATTTCAAAAATACTCTCAAGAATCGAATCATAATCAAAGGCCTTGGTGATCTCAATATGGACAGTGATGAAAATTTCTGAACAATAGCCAAAATCTCCAGTACTTGTAAGATAATTGACACCCATAAGAAGAAGCACATGCTAGCATCAAATTGACACCATCGACTCCTTAAATATGGTTTTTCTCCTTTTAAGAATCCTCTAATTGAGATTTTCGTTATCATTTCCGCTGTATATAGTAATGTGACTAATGAATCGCATACTAGTGTTATATATTTTAATGGTGGATATCTTTCGAATGTCTTTGGTGTATTGAGACATACTGAGAGTAATGATAATAGTGCACATAATCGCATTAGACGTCTAACCCATAACTAGAAGATAGAAAATTGTTTAATATTAGTATTGAGAATTGGAATCAGAGGTCGATGTCGATATACGTAGTTGAGGTCAGAGCAGGGCAGAGCTGGAAGTTGGCTCATATTTTGTATGGAGTTATCTACTTAGGTCAACTTTTTCATACAAAATCCAAGTCGACTTCGAGCTTTAGTTGAGTTTAAGAGTTCTGGAGACTCAAAGGCTTCTCAGTCTAAGTCTCGAGACTTGACGAGATCGAGACTTTGGATTATGATCAACTGTACTCAACTGGACTCAACTTCAGCTGACTAGAGTCTCAACTTCGACTAGACAACGAGCTTTGACTTGAAATTATGAATTTTCTGGACTTACCTTATTTACCCATTCAACATCAGCGCTTTCATTAAGAAGCTCCTCATTCCCGTAATCAGCAAGAATTGTATCTTGCTTTATTGACATTTTTCTCCCTAGCATTTTTATTATAACTTAATTTTGTCGATAAATACTTCTTTTTCGATTTAAAAATTTTATTGGCACTTCATTTTCACTGTGAAAATTTCATAAAAATAAATTTTCATTTTTCCATACTCCATTTCATCCATTTTCCATTCATCCATATTTATTTTCATGGAGGAAATTTTTTTTCACAAGTGAAAAACTGAATTTTCACAGTGAATCGATAAAATTGGAAGATAATTTGTAGTAAATCATGACAAGCTCAACTTTATTCACATTTTAACGATAAAATTTTAACAAAATAACTCAATTTTCCAACATTAAAAAATTAAAAACAAAATTTTTGCAGCTCTTGGCCCAACAAAAATCGACTTTTCTAGCAACCGATCGATATTTTCATGTAAACAATTGTCAGCTGTTCGCATACTGCATTGTCAGATTTATTTATATCCTTAATTAGAGGGTTTCGTTAAGATTTATGGGTTCTGGCTTGTAAGTTGGTCCAACAAGATCCAAAATCAAGTTCCACAACATCCTTAATTTCCGTAAATATTTCCAAAATCCATCAACAAAAACGCCGCATACCAAACTTTAACGGTCATAAGAAATTCAAATTTCAAAACTGCTCGAATCTTCTTATAAGCAGCAGTAGTTCTATATTACATAAAGTGCGATAAAAGGGAGTGTTTCACAATGTCTGTCGTCCACATCCACAACTGCTATAAGATTATTTCCAATCAACAGCTGACACATTCCAGTCCAATTAGAATATTATAAGAAACATTTTGTTCTGTACACACACATGAGACATCACTTGGACATGTAGCCATCCCTTTGATGTTGGAGTCATTGCGGTGAAACGAATGAAACAGCGAACAATGTTTTTCATCACTCCACCAAAAAAAGTTTTATTTCGTGTATTCTGAGTGAAAATAATTATCCGCAGTTTTGTAGTTAGTAAGCATTAATATAGTGCATTCGCGTACTTAATTGTATAATAGCAACGATAGATATTGCTAGTGGAAGTAACATCCAAAATTAATAAATAAAATATATATTTTTTTGTGTGTGTCAATTATAAGTGAAAAACATGTTAACGTTATCGGCAAAGAGTGAAACACTAGTCAATGATTTTAATGATCTATCGATTAAGAATGATATTTATGACTCGCATAAGGTAAGTGAGTATGCAAATGGTGATGATGATTTGTTCTAAAAATTCTATGTGCGTGTGAGAATGTTCTTAAAATAGACAAAATATATAAAAAAAAGTATGAAAGAAACTGGAAATTCAACATTCTCCGGCTTTCATGAATAAATATGTACAAGTCCATTCCTTATTTCTCATAATTTTTTCTTAACATCATTGCCGAAAGCTTGAAAAAATAAGTATCAATTGAGAGAGAGAAATTTGCCGGTTAATCATGCAAAAATGCCGTTGCGGACCAATTTTGATGATTCAAAATGACATTCAGTAAACTTTACGGCATGCTGCATAGATTGTGATGATACAAAAGTTATTTCCGGTGTCTTAATCGGTCAGAAAATCCTTTTGTTGTAGCATGCTGAAAATACTCTATCTCATTCTCTCATTTGTCTTCATTTACTCCTTTCAATAGACCCCCATTATTGGTGCTCTTACACTCTACACTAAGTATCGAGGAAAGAGATTTCTTTCTTACGTCTTATTATTATTTTTTTTTTGGTGTTGTGGAACAAAGATGGAGCGAGTGAGAAGGCAAAACTCGTTATTTTATTATTTCATTTCTTTCTTTCTTCATCTTTAAGAAACATTTTATATATGTTGAGAAGTAGGTCGTAATGCGAGCAATAAAAGTTCAATATGTGGAAGCATTCACAGCATATACGACACAAAAATTTGTCTTTTTTGTGTGTACCACAATAAAAAAATATTAAACAGATATCGAGTGTACTTCTGCTTTAAGGGAATTACGATTCACAATGCGGTATCTTGTCGATGCCTTTTTTTGCTTACTTCTTACTTTATATACACATGTCTTAAGCTCATCCTCACGGCCAAATGTATTAATAACAAACATTTTTATTTTATTGTTGATTTTCAATACTGATAACGAAATTAGATCATTGATGCCATTCTGTACAGCTTTTTCGAATTGATTGATGTGCCAATGTAATTAATTTTGACTGGTTCTGAATTGGATGGAAATCGTCAGGCATCGGATAATTAAGTTTATTATTATTTCATAGTAAATTTTTTGTGTGAATCTATTTGAAAAAATAAACTAATTAGTCGCTGAGGCAAATTAAGTTTCCAGACACAAATGGAAGTCATACATGGATGTTTTGTAGGGTACCCTACGGATGGATGGATATGTCGACAGATCTTATTCTAATTTGATTTTTTGGATGTGTAATAAGACAATGACTGACTTAGGCAATCAATCTTTTGTGTCAATATAGTCTGTATGTTCAGGCATGCTAATATTGATGGTCCTTAATGTTATGAATGTGGCATGTGGGTTCGGTATTAATTATATGCTGTAGAGCAGTGTTGTGCAAACTTTTTTGTGTCTTGGCATATCTTAGTGGTAAGCCACGATCAAACGGTACTTGTTGGCCGCGGCACATAGTTCAAACAGCACTGCTGTAAATCTGTCATGACTCTATCATCCAACATCTGCACCTATTAAAGAATCATGCAAAACAGTCATTATTTCTAAGAATTTCAAGCCAATTCCCAATCTGACTCATGCTCATTCCCTGACTCAGTCAGTTCAATAAGCTCATATACCCTAAATCTCTGTCTCTACTGTGCAGCGTAAATAAATTTCACGAGATTCTCCAGTAATACTGTAATGTAATAAATTGAGAATCAGATTAAACATTGCATTACCCTTCCTACATCTGGTTTTTCTTTATACACGATAATCATCAGAACAGATCAAGATATAAAGTGATTTCACCCAAAAAAAATACACCTCATTCATAACATCATCAGTAGCTTTTGTGCTTGTTTTTGTTTCCTTAGATATTTGTTTATAAATAAAGTTATTTTTTCGCTATCTTATCGGAAAGGCCCCCATAGAAATAAGAAGACGATAAAATGAGCAGTTGATTCTGTCATTCATACATAAAAAAATTATTATTTTGTGCACATATTAATTGTATATTTTTATATACACAGACATGTTGTAGACATATATAATAAGAACTGTGCCTCGCACAAAAATGAAAAATGAAATATAAGCAATTGTCATAATTATCGATGATGTAATGTGACTAACAAATATTAACATCCAATTGTGCTTGCTCTTCTTCCGCGCAACAAAGAATGAATTCATAATTCTTCTCTCTTTCTCTAAGCCTCAAGCCTCAATGATCGAGCGTTTATTGATTATTATTTGCCATGTGGTACCAAACATCAATCAAGGTCATTGGCGTTAGATGTCAGGCAGTATGATGCATTTAAGTAAATATTTTAAAACACATGCTTTTGTCAATTTTTTGTCGTTTTCACATCAAGTTACTTACCGAACAGTCAGCACAGTTGGGAGAGTGTAAGAAAACTTTTTCATACTCGACATTAAAAAATATTTATTTATATTTAGTAATATGATCTCATTAATCCCTGCCTTTATATTAACTGTATGGTGCCTGGCTGTACGATGTTACGTGCAGCCATGAATCACCACCAAAATAATGTGTGTATAGTTTTTTTTTCTTTACAGTGAATTGTTATTCATTGCTTCTACATTCGAGGGTAATTTGTGAAATTAAAAATGTGGTTGGATAGTCGGTTGGGGGATGGGAGGAATGAGCGCATTTATATTGATGAGAGAGTCATTTGGAGGTTGAGGTCAGGGTTGGTAAGCTAGGGGTTAGAAGCTGTATAAGTCCATATATTACGATGTAAATCGATGATTGCTGGTAAAGCTTCCCAAAGTCTCGTTCTCTGATGCACTGAAGGCACAGAGACTACTTAGGAAGTTTTGGTCTCATTCTCGACCAAAATTGGGCACGACATAAGGCTCATGGTAATTCCTAAGGTTGCCTAGCACTGCCTCAACTGCTCCAGATTATCAATTGTTCAAAGCAACCCTTAGACACCCCAATTACAACCCCTGACTGAGCATGCATGATTTTTCATAAATTCAAACTAGATTCTAATAAGAATCTTGGCAATAGAACTTCAATATCCAATTCCAGACCATGACAGTACCATAAAAATTAGCGTAAAAAATTATCGACCAATTTTGCCAAACTATAATTTACCAATTATTTCCAATTATGACACCACCTTCCATTTAAAGTGCCAACTCAGTCAAATTAAAAATAGTCAGCCACTTATTTTGCAAAAAAAAAACGTCAGCCATCGACGATAAAAAAATATAAAATAATGTGTATGCACGTATATGAACACGCCGACCGACATCGATCGAAATGGAAGTAAAATTGGTGTAGTGAGAAAATAAAACAAGTCGAAAAGGAATTAAAAGTCAATAAAAAAATTGAGAATCGAGTAAGATAGATTAACAGTATCAGTAAGATGACCTTTAACTACACCAGTGGTGGGCAACCTTTGTGATGCGGCACAATTTTTCTGGGAATCCCATAAATCAAATTCCATGTGCGGTTCCAATCAAGACTTAATACCAAGATTGGCCGTGACAAACTAAAGGTTGTGCACCCCTGAACTACACACTGACTGTTGAAAAATTATTTTCTATAAATTATCATTTAATTCCATAAATTGCACATACGAGAAATTGTTTTTGGAAGAGATTTATATTTTGCAGAATATGCCAGACTTTATTCCCTTATTACAGCTTTATTCGTCCATTTATGGACTTGCATACACTGTCTTTGCGGTGACTGTTAGATATATATTTGAAACCAAAACAATTGATTGTAATGGACATGAAGTAAGCAATAGAATATAAAGAATATATATATGAATGAAGAAGAAGCAACGATTAGATCATTCAGACCAAAATAAACCAAGACCGAGATAATTTCATACATACACTTTATTTTGTTTCTGTTGTCTTGTTTTCATTTCATTCACTTGATGTCGTTCACTTCCATTCGACGATTCAACTTGCGTTGGATTATTAATTTGGAATTTTTCAGTCTTTCCATTCGTTCTCTTATGTTTCAATCAAAACTGTTTCTTTATGAAAGTATTACGTCATTTATGAAGTTGTCCATCTATGTGTTGTTATAGCTTATAGTCAGTAGTTTATAAATACATTGAGTCAGTCATGAATACCGTGAAGGAGTTTTTAGCACATTTTTTGCATAAGCACAGTTTTGTTGCACAGTCACTTTTAGGGACGGTATGGATTTGTTTAGTTTTTTGATGAAGAAACTAGTCGTTGTGCTACTAAATGATTTATCATGGCACACGCAAGTATCGTATCGTATTATTTTGATAGGTCATTTGGGGTTAAAAGCCATAAAAATGATGGAAAGATTGTACAGTAAATATGGGCATGATGATGTGTTTGTTGGCTTCATATTTGTTTAATTTATTCAAAATAATTTGTAGATTAGAATTTTTGTTTTTGTAAAGGCACGGCAGTCCATTGAGAAATATGTATAGGAATTGCCTCACCGTAGGCATACATTTTGATGATGTATGATAAGCATTTCGTTCGATGCTGGATATATACTCGATTTGGTAGTATTTAAATGCTGTCTATGCGGCATTTGAGCGGATATTTTATTCGGATTCAAGTTCACTTGGCAGTGGAAGTTACTTGACGGTTGTATTCATGTAGCGATCCAGGGTGAGGCCGGCTTTATAAGGTTTGAGTAACTCGAGCTACTCGATAATTTGAAGTTATTTCTGTGCCAGCTGTGGATGAATGCTACACTAAACTATTCATTCTTGAAGTGGAATTGAGACAGAGATAATTCCGGATTGATCCGAAGACGAGACAACGAGAATCTATACTCGAAGCCAAATCTTTGATGACATTCCTTCATCTTAAACTTACACTTTCTTATACTGAGAATCGAACTCATTATCACCAAAGAAACGTCTCAGTAATTAAGAATCTGAACACAAATCCACTACGTCATCAAATCACTTCTGCCGAAATGGGCTTAAATACAATAACAAACTCAATGTTAATAACCTCAGCATCATGTAAATGCGCTCTAATTAATTCAATCCAAATTACTCATTCCAACAATCATCTATCCCACTTCTTATTTAATTTAAGTTCTCAATATAAGCCCCTGATTACTCACCGTACATTCTCTAAGACTCTCTTTTTTACCTGCATTGAAATCTCTTCTGAACAAATTTTTCATCTTCATTCCTCATCATATTGTATTGATAAACGATTCACATGAATTGATTTCTAGGTATTTTTCGTACAGCAAACACAATAAAAATATGTATGATAAAAGATATATATTTGCTTTCATAATGTACGTGACGTTTGCATTTAGTAACTGACTGCAAAGTATCTTGTTATTACAAGTCCAATCAATATTTATGCTATTCTTACATTAGCAAGAAATGGGAATCGCTGGAAGAAAAGTTGAACAATTCGTGACATAATTTATCCAACTGTTACTTCCTTTGACCTTGTTGATGTGTCTATAGACAATATTTATATGGCAACTTCAATATCGTTTCCAAAAACACTTCTGATACATCTATTGTGTTTAATTTATGAGCATCCAATTCGACATATGCTTCCGTAAATTGAACAATATTCCCATTTCGATTAAAAGCAAGTACAATTGGCAGCAGGTGTGACATCAGTTGCTTTTTAAAAGCTGATTGAGAAATAAAGTTTTATTTTTGGATATCGAGAAAGTTTCTCAAGCAAGACTTTTAAGGTGCTTTTTATTTGGAATTAAGTTATGGATGATCACGATTAATAGTATTACAGATGACCACCCCGATTGCCAATTTAACCGTTACATTTAATTTAAATCTAACCGTAACTTATTTCTCTTTTTTTTGCAAATTCATATAAGCTTATTGAAATTGTGTGATGATGGAGATGATTGGGAACTTCCTTTATTCTTATTATTCTCGTATAAATCAATGTCGGGATTGTTCGTTAATGACATCTTGTATTTTTATGGATCTTCCATTTTGATGTTATTGTGAAAGGTGGGTGTGGTGTCGGAGTAGAGTTGGATCTGGGATATAAGAGCTTTATATTGAGGAATCTGCTAATGTGAGGATGATAGCCTTTATACCCGAGTGGTTTGACAATAGACTCGATAGTTGTAGTCCTCTTTTTTGTGCAGGTGTGAGTTCAATTGCCAACTGATCTCTGATGCTGTCGATATGACAAAGATTCCTACAATGCTCCTGACATTACAACCAATCAGAAGTGTAGCCTTTAATGCTCAAATGAAGCACATCACTTCCTCCAGCTAGGTGTATGTCCAGAATTCTCAATAGCTAAATTCTCAATATGAATCTAGTATTAAACCGACACAATTCTGGACCAATTGATATGCAGATTAGATACTCTAGTCTTTGATGGACGTCATTTACGAACAATCCCTTTGAGTTTTATGGACTTTAATGATTTATTGAGTCTTGTAGCTTAATGTATTTGTAATCCTTTAAAATGTCATGATCGTAATCCTCGACTGTGAAATTATTAATTTTTGGAGATGACCACGTTTAAACTTGAACATCCCAAGCATATAATTACCAATTTGCAGTCCCCAAGAATATAATTAACGAGTCTCCATGACATTGTAGCCATTCCAAATGATAATATACTAAAATTACACTACTTAAGTAACCAATGCATGCTTAATATACTATTACTTAAATTATATTTTGCAATTCATAACACCATTACGGCAATAATTGATTGAAAGCAGATGCAAAACTTTGATTACTTCCACATTTCTTTATAAATCACATAACAATCGTAATTACAAATCCAAAAAATTTTGTTTCTTTTATTTCCATTTAATCTCACATAAAATTTTCTTATCCAGTCTGTCATTTAAGTCATAAATCATGCCCGGAAAGCACATGACGTAAAATTGGCTGAAACTCTGGAGCTAAGCTGACTTGACTCATGCTTGAGGTTGATTTTCAGTGAATCTAGTCTCGATCTGGATCATGCTGGTTTGTTTCCGAATTTCTGGACGTTCCTACGCCATGTACTTTCCGGGATGTATCAATAATAAAATTTTTAACGACCTTTGTTTCCCAACATTGACTACATAACTAAGTTTTACATAGGAACAAAGAAGCTTTGCTGATAAGATCGTCTTAAATCATCATCAGATGTGTCAGTTATTTTCTTATTCTCATTCTTGGCTCTCAACTGCTCTCGATATTCTCGAAAACTTATTCGATCACTTCCTTCACGTTGCAAATTATTTTCAACAGTCAATTTGTTTGGTGCTGCATAAGATCGTGTAATATCTGACTTTTTATTTTCATAACTCTTTGTTGTTCCGCTTTTTAAGACTGATTTTGGTTGCGGCAATGGACTAGCAATTCCAATAGGTTTTTTCTTTGAATTTAAGTCAATAGTACGATTGTTATTAATCTTATTGTTATTATGTCCATTGCGTAAATCGATTTCAACTCTAATCGGTGCTGGTGTCGTTGACTTTTTATTTGCATTAGTATTGTCAGATTCATAAGCAGGATAATCACTTTTCTTATTGCGTATATTTCGATCTACAGATGGTTTTATTATACTTGTTAGACGCTGGTTATTACCATTTTCGTATCGTTGTGAGACTTTGAGTGGTCGAAGAGATTTTTTATTATTGTCGGAACTTGAAACTTGCATTGAACTTTTCCTTGTTGCTATACCACTGTAATAGTCTTTGTCCTCATCCATCTTACACTGTACTTCGGCTTCACGAGTCGATTTCTTTCCGCTTGACATAAAGTCTTTGAATATATTTTTTGATCTCTTTATGGTTGAACCTTCACGATCTGATGTACTATGACTAGATGACGGTGCTGGACTTGGCTCCTTTGGATCTTTACGTCGCCATAAATTCTTTTCAATTTTCTTTATAAAACTTTCGACTCTTTTTGGTTTTGTTGACTTTGTGAATGTGCTGACATTGAGATTCTCTGATTCCTGACTCAATAGACTCGCCCGTTTCTTGTCCATTTTACGGTATGTATCTGTATTAATGTATAGCGATCTCTCTTCGGCGGTACTGCCTAAAAAAGGACAAAGTTTATTTAACTTTTAATGCTCAGTTATTTAAAAATAAATAATAAAACTAAATAATGAGCTTTCGTGGGTGGAAATGGTCTAAGTCAGTGGTGGGCAACCTTTTTTGTGGGATGGCACAGCTAGTTGGTAAGCCGGGATCAAAACTAAACACATTAAGTAGTTGATTACAATCTGCGGTGCACTAGTGTGCCGAAGCATACACGTTGTCCACCACTGGCTCTAAAAGCATTTCAATACAAAGTGATCTTCCAAATAATTTGGTCATTGATTCATAATTGGTGGCTAAAAATGATATTTCTCATAATTGACTAATGGCCTAACATAATTTACATTGAAAAAGCTGTTTTGACCATAACAGACTGTTTAAATGCTCAATACCAAATAGTCCCGTTTATGACATTCAAAACTATTTAATTAACAAGTCATGAACAATCGTCCCAGCCAACAAATAAGTAGCAATAAAGTCACCTCTTCTCTTTTCCTTTTCCTTTCTCGTGTAGGTGGCATAATTCGGATTGTCATCTTTCTCACTTGTTCCATTGTGACTATTAACTGATTTCTTTTTGGAACGCGTATATGTGCTATAATCACCCTTTTCATACTCAACATCACCATCAATATCGCCTGTATCATGTTTAATCTTCTGTTGTTGATGCTCATCTGATGAATCGTCATGATATTTAACAACAAAAGTCTCACTTCGTACTATACCTGAATGATTATTGTTTGTATGCTTTTGTTGATAATTTGGAGGCTTCTCATGTTTTGTGAATGTATCATTACGATTTAAAGCTGTTGTCGATGAGGTGATTTTGAGTGGTTCACGTGAAACTGCTCGACTAATGACGGTCGATGGATTTGTATGTGGGCGATATGATGGCGATGAATTTAATTCCACACGCACGACATTTGTGTCATAGTCGTTATGAATTCTATTATAGGTATACATTATTTTATTTTCTATATCCTACTTCCGATTAAAACTTAATTGTCTCTAATTTCACAGAATTATTCACAATAAATCCAATAATAAGTTGCGAAATAAGAAGCAATAAATGCCTTAGAAAGAAAAAAAAATAAAATAGACGAAAGAGATGAAGAGGCTTGTTCGTTGCTCGCCGGCTAAATGTAGACTGACATGAATCTTGTTGGCTACGAAGAAAAGTGTTTTTTTTTTTTTGCTGCTTTGCTTTTACTGCTGCTAATTTTTTTTTGTTCGAACCAAAAATTACACCTTTGCAAAAAGGTATTTTTAAAATACTTTTTTATGGTAAACATTGTCAGAGACGTATTGGATGAATGGATTTTCTAACTATTTTTAAAACATCGATCGTGTTATTAATTTGTTTGTGTTGTCTTTATTTCTTATTTCAGTCATTGAGTGCACATAGCTCAACACCTTCTATGGATTATTGAATAGAATAATTACAATAAACTAAGACACTTATAATCTGTTGACTGTTTAGGGGTTGTTTGTGAATGATGTATGTGATGCTGACTCTAAGACTCATATAGCTCCTTTGAGATCTAAGGTTGCATCCAAAATATTGCCTGAATCCTCATTTAGGACTAGTTTCTCTGAATAACCAAGGGTATATTCACTTATTACGTAATGCGAACCCCTCCCGATCCCCTTCGGAACCAAGGCTTTGTTTGAGGTATAACAAAATCTGGACAACCTCCTCCAATCTTCTCTTCTCTTGAGAGCGTTACATCATAAGTGAACAGCCCCTAACCCATATAAGTACTGACCTGACCCTTCCCCTAGTTCCTACCTCAAAAAAACTTATTTACTAACTTCGCTGACCGTACAGATCAACTGTGATCCATTGCCTCCTTCAGATAGTTCCAGGAGTTTTCTTTGATCCTCCCAAATAACAGGACATCATTCATACACGACCCCCACACTGTCGGGACACTCAAATCTAATTTATTATGAATTAAAGCGTCATCAACAAAAATAAAGTTGAAGGAGAATTTTTTTTTGTGTCTGACTGCAGTTTATGGGAAACAAGGCACGATTTTTTTGGTGTGCTAGTCAAATCTACTTTCGCGGGTTGTGGAATTAAATAAAAATGTATATAGAATATTCAAAATGTATTGCAATCAAACAACTTTCAACAGTAACACGGTAACGGCAACTAGTCATACATCCACATCATTTTTTCCTATAACTTATTTTGTTTTTCGATTGTTGACTCATTCTTAATCGGTTTGCAATCGTAGAAGGCAGTCTCGAGGAAAATGTATCAATAGGGAAGTGAAAATAGTAATTGTGTAAATGCACACAGTAATAAGAAGTAAATCAAGTAAGAAACTTGTTTAAGCTTGATGATGATGATTTTTGATTCTTTATGAAGGGTGATTAGCAATTATTCTGAGAAGTAAGAGAACTTATAGTCATGTTGACTAATTTGCTTTGATTCAAGTGACTAAGTTTTGTGACTTTTCAAGGAGGAATGTTGAACTTTTTAAAAAAATCGGAATTAAATTTTCATGGTCAGTAATGTTTGTTGAGTTTTGAGTGTTTGGGTCAAGTGAGAGTTGTTGTCCCGAGCGGCACATCAAAAACTGGCATTGCCATTGTCTCATGACGTGTTTTTCGAGTATATTTAACAGAGGCTAGGGGATATAACAGCAGTTCATAAACTGCTCAGTGAATGCCATTGTCATGATGTGCTTCTTGGGTACATTAAACAGTGACGTAGCTAGAGACTGTAGCAACAGTTCTTAAATTTATAGACAACTGTCGTTTGCTCGGTCGATGATGTGCCGCTCGGCTATATTGAGCAGTGTCGTAGCTAGGGAATATAGCAACTGTTCCTAACTTGCGTTATGCGGCGCACTTTCCATGCCATTTCTAGATTTTCCCTCTTAGAATGCTTTGAAAAATGAGCAAAATTTCAAAAATCCAGCAATCAATCCAAATTTCAACAATATCTTTATTAAGCTTGTTCCCATTGCTCTTTTTGAGCATTTTTGTGTATCAAAAAATTAGTGTATTAAAGTCCATAATTAAGTTAATATTGGCATACACAGCTAGATCTGCTGATAGTCACGTTCACAAATTCAAAAATTTCTCACGGAAACTCAAAAAAACATTACAAGAAATTACAACGATACCAAATGAGGACTACACTCGATGAACATTCACTGATACCAAAAGCCGTACCGAGATGAAAATGATATTACAGAGAGGAAAATTGTGATGCAATTGATTTAATTTAACTTTGTATTGCTGATTGTTTACAGTTAATTTTTATATTTTTCTTCTGTTTCTTTCCATTTCTTCTTGTTGTTTAATCTGTTCGATTCCTTGCGTAAATGGTAATCAATCATTATTGTGCGCTAAATAGCTTCTCTTTTCTTTCTCTATCACTTTTTTGTTCATACATTTCTGAATTCCTTGAAAATGATTTCCTTTTATGGAATCTTGTAATAATAATATAAAGAAATGAGATTCATGCTATATGTTATGTGAAGGTTACATTAACCTCTCTTGTTGGCTCATTCTCTTACTGAACATACTTACAAATTACAATTTATTTTTGCCTTTACAATTTCAAAATCATCAAAATAAGACATATGCTTATATCTCTTTACAGAGTCTAATAATCAACGAGATCGACGACGGTGCAGATTGCGAAAATTGCCCGAGTCAGTGTCCGGGATTTAAAGCACACGAATGGAGGTGAGTGAATTAAAATATGTAAACAGAGAGAGCTTTTTAGTGCTTTTTTTGTGTGCTAAATTTACTATTTGTTATATCCTCTCACAAATTAACACGTTGTTGCATATTCGCGCTCACACATTACATCCATACATAATACGATAATTTAGCGATGAAACCATACCGCACACAATCTCAAATGCCGCTCATAATCTCCAATATTGAGAGAAGTATAGACAACAAAAAAAAAGAACTGTGTTGTGTGTTGCTTTTTGATTCTTTTTTCCACGTGCGAATTTTCATTTAGTTTTCATTCAAACATCGCTTGAGGTTGTCGCATGTGAGGAAGTGATGAACTGTCTTTCCTTTCTTTTACTTTTTAATTAATTAACAGTGAAAATTAATTTAAATTTGTGAATGAAAATTTATCTTCGAGGTGCTATAAAGGCATGAATCTTTAGGAAAATATAGCCGTTAATTTTTATATCCATTAGTGACAAAACTATCCATTTTCTGTGACTGAATAGTGTAAATTTCATAAGATACAGTGACTTAAATTTTATTAGATTTGAGATCAGTGAAGGAAGTGAAAAATATAATTAAGTAAGAGATGAATGAAAAATGAAACACGATGGAAAATTTATTGGCATCAACATGTATACATAGAGTCATTAATGAGACTGTCTATTTGGACATCATAAAACACAAAATATAAAAATTAAGGAAATTTATGTCATCAGACGTCGTGCTTATTTAAAGTATATATACCAAAAATAATACCAATGTGTACATATTTTGATAGCCGCATGTACTTTGCTATACCTCTTCGTACGGCATGTTGTGTGTAAACAGCAATGCCGATGAATGAAAATTTCCGGAAAAAAAGATTCAGCATAGAATGAGATGAATTAAGAGGAAAATAGCTTAGATCTGGGGTGGGCAACCTTTGTGCTCCGGTACAGCCTTAATGCCACGATTCATATGCCATGTGCGATTTCAGTCAAACCTCAACAACCAAGTCGTGCCTCAAAAAACAAAAGGTTGTCCACCCCTGCCTTAAATTATCCTGAAATAGACATTTTACATTCTGTGGAATTGCTTAATCTTTCGGCAATGACGATAGCTGTGGATAAATTAATTTCACGTTTCAAATGCACAGTTTTTCCCCTCAAACTGCTGTTGCTGATTTTTCATTAGCGAGAAAGAGATTTGGATACAATATTTGTACATTCGAGACATATTTCATGTCCGCTATAAAAATTTTTCATGATTTTTATCAATCGATTTTTCATAAAATACGTGTAATAAAGTTGTGGTTTGATGATGATGAAAGTAGGAAATTAATCATTTTTAGACGCATTCTTGCTTGGGAATTTCGAGCATTTTTATCGATGCTATCAGATTTTTGGGGGAATTTTCATATCAAGAATCTACATAAATAGTCCAATAAATAATGACAATAAGGAGACAATCTGACTGATAACTGAACATAAATCTGATAAATCACTTAAAGCTATCAACTAGCATCTATGTCTATGTCTAAAATCACTCACTATATGCGTTTATATTAATCTGGATTAAAGAAAATTGACTTTAATAGTCCATTTGAATGTCACATAAAAAAATACAGTCAAAATCTCACTGACTGTGGAAAATTAAATATATACGACCTTAAAAAACAGAACTGAATAAAAAATTTCTTTTAATTTATTTCATTCTACACCCAGTAAGAAATGTGGACGTCATCAGCATGTGAAAATATAAAAACTTAAAAAAAAATGTTCGGTCGAGAAGCGGATGTTCCTTTCGCTTTTCCATGCCAGCTTGTGGTCAATCTGACTGACATCATGTCAGCATTTTCAACACTATCGTGAGGGATGTGGAATTAATTGTAGCTAGTGACAAACGAATATCTAACACATATTCTAAGGCAGTGGTGGGGAACCTTTTTTGTGGCATGGGACAACTTGGTGGTAAGCCACGATATTGCATGCTGTACCCCCTAGTATGATACCTAAAAGCGGTCTCTTGGCCTGTTAAGGTTCATGACATGTCCAGTGTACCGCGACACGCAAGTTGCCCACCACTGTCCTAAGCCTCAATGTGTGAAGATAATTTATTCTATATTTGGAATGTTCGGCTATGAAAGTATTGAATTTCTATTAGATTGAAATAAATTGTATGCTGAATTTCTCAATTTCTTTGATTCATTAGACATTAGAATTGATTGATGGTCAGATGAGTGTCCGTGAATCTTTTTTGTTAAATTAAAATTCTTTTATTTTGTGCCAAAAATAACAAGAATGTCAATTAAAAAAAAAATTGAGAATTAGAAAGAGTGAGAGAGGATGAAAAAATAGCAAACAACCGCAAATTGAATTACTAAAACAGATGTTCGTGTACAGTACAGTATATAGCTTCATATGAATCAGAAATATCAGTTGCATTAGTATATGCAATGATAAATGTGTGAATTCTTAACTTATCTTTGTCATTAACACAATAGCGAAAATTGTCAAGTCTTAAATTACCTTTTAAAAGGTATCATGAAGATGGCAAAATTAAAAGTTATTGAATGTGTAACTTAACACTTTTGCGAAGATGAGAACAGCTTTTTTGTCTTTATCATAGTCTTAATTCATGAAAAACGAACAAATAAGTTTGGCAGGGTTGGGAATTGAGATTGAAGGTTGGGAATTAGATCTCAGGTGCTTTCCGTGTACATGCTGGGTTTGGAGACCGTAGGTTGTAAACTATCCATTCCTATCCTGATTGTTTGGCTGCCACCCTTCAGACAGGGCTAGAACCTATCCTTTTAAGTCCATATCCCAGCACATAGTTCTGTCGTCAGCGGTGTAATTTGAAATATCAGAGAATACAACGAAAAGGTATACACTTGACATTTGGTCAGCTTCTTAGTCAGACTTCGACTTCACCAACTCCCCCAATCCAGATTTCAGGTGTCAAAAACCTTTTCTAAGGATAAAGTCTTAAGGCTCTATAGATTCTCACTTAAACTTAATCCCTAAATTCCCCAAAAGTCCCAAACACTCAAAACTAACACGTCAGCTGCAACTTAGTCTACATTGTATGTCAACAGCTTCAATTGATCCACTGACACATTTCCTATAAATCCAGAAACAATTGCTACCTTTCATCGTCATACATTTAATTCCATAGATTGATATATTAAAATCAGAAATAAATATTGTATCAACATACGTGAGGACATGATGGGATATTTATTAAATGACACGATAAGCTTGATATCACATCACAATAATTTATCATCACTGGCTTGATTTTAAATGCTGAAATGGAATATATGACACCCCATGTCTATTATACATTCAAGGCAGTAATTATTTGATATTTATGCGAACATTTGCAAATTTAACGACTGTAAATTTATCGACTGTAAACATCTCCTAAAATGCCAACTCTGTGATTTTTTCCTTTAATGTCACAAACTTCTCACTTTACAAAACTCTATATCGTATTCACTCCCTTAATATTACTATTTTTAAAAATAGAATAGAATACAATTCATGGTAATAAATTTTCGTATCCCATCCTCCAGCCAGTCAGCCATCGAAAAAGACTTTCCCTTCTTTTCAATGGAAGGAGGATTTGGAGTCATAGTGCTGATAAGATGTCGTTGTCATTGGTGTGTAAAATGAGACTTTGGATATACTTATTTACATTTTACTGGATGACGTCTTCGTTTGCTCATCCATTGTTACTGCTCCTCATTCAGTAAGCAGTATGATGATTAATTTACTAGAAAATATTATTCTTGTCTTTTAAAATTTATTTCATTTCATGATGAATTTATACGAAGCATTTATTTACATTTTACATGCACTTACCCGAGTCTGTTTCGTACAAATGTCTCGGTGTAAACAATATTTTCAATTTAAACAGACGGTTGACTTTTGTCACATTACAAAAATGTGCTATTCGCGACTTTTTTGTTGCATGAAAATATTGTGCATTGTTTTAATACTATTGCACATATTCGATATACTTTCATACAAAGTGAAATAAATGTGTTAATGTGTGTATTGTGTAAGGTTCTCACATGTTTCGACTGTTAGAGGTACTGAAATAAATTAAATTGTTTTTTTTTTTTTTGTTGGAAATTCTTGGCATATTTGTAAAGCTGATGTGCATTAAATGCGAGGTTTTACTTTTTTGCGTTGGAAATTTAGAAATTATGGATCGTTCATTGACTACGTAACGTGGCAGGCAGTGAAAGTGAAAATTGCTTTGAATAGTTCTGCTAGATAATGATTTATTAGACATGCATGAAGGAAACACTATTATACCATAGACAAGTAGCGTAGCCTGAAATTGGAGGGTTGGGAAAGTGATTTTAGAATCCAAACCATAGCCTCCTCACACAAAATGTTCTTACTATTTAGCATCGAACGAAGGGTTCCTAAGGACAAACTCAATGTATACTCATTAAATTCGTCAAAGCTGTCCTTATATTAGCTCTGAACTCACATACGTAATCACTTGAAAGAAGGTAGGAATCAGGTGCACTTTGCCCATCATCGAATGGATCTAGATAGGTCCAAAGACTGTCTAACGGATAAATTAGAATCACGTCGAGTTGGAAACACTATTTTCCGCCTTATATACTCAATGTCCCTGTCTAATGAAGCAATAACTTCCATTTTGGTTTGGAATATTTGAAACTTGGCAATCATTCAATATTCTAAGCTACAATGATAAGAATCATACTTTCAAATGGTTACCACGTTGTTGCTCTCACAGTGATACCGTTGCTAAGTGCGCGTTAACGATGACGGAAATTATGGTTGTTAAGTGAAAGGGAAAACATGCTAATAATTCAGCAACACGTCATCATCTTGACAATTCAACACTTTTTACGGTTCGAGTATGCAGTCTTTAAATGCAGTACATAGCTTGACAATTTTTAACTCTTTGCTACTCGGATATGCAGTCTTTAGAAAAATTAAATCGAATGAATTACAAAACCACAACAAATTGAACCCCTATTTCCACCTTACATCTGACTCATGAGTAATTGTACGAATTTAGGGACATGATTGACAGACAAATTACTTTTTATTGATTTATATAGTTTCCATTCACTTTACACACCTTCTTTTAGTTCATACTTTATATCAGTTTTCATGAATTTAGTTCATTATCAATATGTAAGAATCGATTTTAATGTGTTGGTGACTGCAAGTCGTCTCAGAGAGAATAATTTCTTGTTTACTTCCCCAAAAAAAACTTATCTTTTCCGTAAAAGCTGACAAAATAATTACTTTAGTGTCTCAAATGTCAATCTCTTACTCAGCAATACTATAATATTTTATTCGAACTGAAATCGTAACACAGATTATATTTTTCAAGTCTGTTTTATGTTCACGTAATGTTTTCCAGGGCAGTCGATCGACAATTCAATTCACTTAACGTTGATAACAGTCATACAAATGTTCGATTTCAAGCCTCTGTGGCTGTTTATTGTATTATTTACTATATTGCTGTGTTGGATTTAAATTTTTATTTATTTTTTCCATTCCATTATCGTTGCTGCTGGCGTATACGTCGAGCTCTTTATCGGGTCGGGTGGTTCTGTTGTGAAAAAGCACATTTCTTAAAATTTTAATTACTTTATGGTGTCATAATGAAGTTAAACTATACAATGTGTCAAAGATTATTAATTGTTGGAATTAATGTGAAGTACAATTAGTGTCAAAAAACATGAAATTAGTGAATGCCGCATATGAATAATTGATAACTTTTTTTGGAAGTCTTTTTCTATGAAGTCTTATTTTAATTGAAAAAAGTCTAACCTTATCCTACATACACAGCCTGAATACACCGATATATCGATCAATTAGGCTTGGTTTTGTAACATTTCATTGTGTTTTGCGGTGTAGTTGATAGCAAAATTGTAATTAAAGTCATTCAAAAACAATTCATTGTGCCTTGTAATGGAAATTAAAGCAATGTTTTTAACAAATAATTAAATTATAGACTTGAAGTGTATCAAATTATAGTCCAACAAGCAGGAAGTCAAGGATGAAAAAATTGTTATATCTTCTTCCTTTCGTTTTGGATTACACATTTCGTCCTTCTATATGCACTTGACCCTCAAACGTCAGTGCTACAAAAATATAATTCAATCCAATTGACTTTAAACTGTGTGCTATACTAATTTCCATTACGAATGAACTCAAATGAGTAATAAAAAAGCAAACAAACTAAATTTTAAAATGCAAATTAAGAGTCTCGTAGACACAATGGATAATTTGCGTAAGCAGATGGTAAATGAACATGAGAATACAGATAATGTGAATTATAGTGAAGAAGTTCAACCGGTTGTTGTGCGTAAAACACCAAAATTTCCGTCACGTGAACGTCATTTAGCGATACGACGTAAACGAGTACCAGATAGTCCGAGTTCACAAAGTTCTGAGAGCATCGATTTAAGTCCCGACTCAAGTGATTCCGCATCGTGTTGTTCGTGCGATAACGAGTAAGAATTTTCTGTGATAATGTCTTTTAAGTATGCATCATCATTATGTTTAAACTTGAAAATTAATTTTATTGGAAATAACTTTTTTCCCGCTCATTGATCTTCTTCTATTTTTGAGGATCTGGAATGTGGAGGAGAAAAAAACATTTTTTTTATATCTCGCGCATTTATATACATAAAAATTCAGGGGCATATGCTAGAAATATTAATGAATATTTTAATGCCAGATTCTCTAATGAACTATATATTGTAGATTAATGAACTGTTTTTAAATGATTTATGCCAGATCCGACCCTATAATGAGATCAGATCTGCGTGCGCAAAATAACAACCAACAAGAAGGAATTTTTATTGAAAGTTGCAAGTTGGGATGGAATAATGAGAAGTGGATGGCTTAGATGGATGTTTGACTTTTTGGGGTGTATTGCAGATGATACTAGAGTGGACAGCAATTTACTTGACTAATTTTGTATCAAGATCTATGTTCTATACTTGACGACTATTGTTGTCCCATAAACAGACACATAGATCGCTTTTAGAGACCTTAGAAACCTTGTTGACAGCTTGCCTGTTCCATAAAGAAAGTGGACTCCTACTATGCCATCATCCCATCCGAGCGTCGTAGCTTGTGATGTCCATGGTCAAATTTGAATGCTGAACATGGCATGAAATACTCCAGCTTCGTGTTAGATTTGGAAAAATTCAGTTTTTTCTTAAAGTCAATCTGGTATGAGAACACGACTTTTTCATGTCGTGTGTCTTTCGAGGAAGCTCCACATGAGTCTGTATTGCTCAGATCCTGATTTACACAATCCTAATCCCTTAGGCTTTGGTAGACATTCCTTACATTGAAACTGGTAAATACACGTCATTTACCAATATTCCCATAAAGTCAACCTGCATTCTTATCTGCAGCGCAGACTCTGCATTCCTTAATACAATGACATGATCATTCAGAATTCTCGTCAACAAGTCGTCAATATTTAAATAGAATATTCGACACTGACCTAAAAAACCGCAGACAAAATGACAAGCCACAACTGCTAACTTAATCCAGAGCTAAAGCCATGCTCGCTCATTTATATTTATTTATTTTTGGTTCATAAAATCAAGTCATAAGGAATATATTTTTCTAACTTGATCGTCGGACATAAAACAACAAACTTTCCTTCACTTTTTATCTCAATTTCTTGTTATTTTGTTTATTTTTACATTTCATTTAAGACGTCAAACAAGAAAATTTTGAAATTTTTCATCATATATCCCACTAAGAATTGAAAAATGTGTTATTTTAGTGCCTGTATCATTTAATTATCGTTCATTCAATGAATGTAATGTAACCAAATATGAGATCAAAGGTATCAAATTTTGTGTTTAAAAAAATCAGCAAGTCCAAATCGTATGAAAGGGAAATAAAGGTATCAAAAACATGTGGTTCGGGTCGGAAGGAACAGAAAAAAAAATCATTAAGATGAGTGCGATCTACGTAAGAATTGAAATGTAAACAAACAAGGTGTTGAATCATCTGTGCCAAGCTGGAGAGAGTCGGTGTTGTTTCACGTGCGCAAAAAAATATTCTCTCCGTACACAGCACAAAAATGCTTTGTGTTTACATGCGAGAGGAATGAAAAATATACAACAAATGTGCTTATGTCCAACAACAACGACAATATCTACCTTCTCATTCTCTTGACTTATTCTCTCTTGCTGCTCACATATAAGGCTATTGTAGTAGTGACTAATAATAAACTATCATGCCGCTTATAAGCTTTTGTCGACAGCTATGAATTACATTACATTAACAAAAAAAAAAAAAATTTGTTGCTCGATGAGTTTTCCGCTCATTATGAACGAAAAAAAAAGAAAGAAACAGTTTTCTAGCCAGTCGCAGATTTTTAGCTAAAGCGTAAATGTCTTCATTTTCATTACCGATTTAACATTCGTGTTGTGCGGTTGAGACTAAGCAGGAAATAAGAATAATATTATAAGTGATAACAATTTATTAAAATATTTCTAGTCAAGTGCCGGTTTGTGCTTTACATTTTATGTGATCTTAGTGCTTCAACATTTTGATGATAAATCTAAAGTGTCTGTTGGTAGAATGACTAAATTGTTTAATTTTAGAACATTCAAGTATTGATAACTGTGGCTGAAAATTCCGCAAAATATTTTTTTCGGCATAAATCATATTCCAAATATACATTAATTGTCGTTGTTACCGATAAGAGGCATTCTGTATCTAGTGAAGGGGAATTTAATGATATCAGAGTTTGTTTATAGATAAAATGTAATAATAATAGGAGAAGTTGTAGCTGCATAACCACATGATAATATTTTAAGCGCAAAATTCATTCCAAGAATAAAAATTATGAAGGCATTAATTGGACAGAGAATATTATGGTGATAAATTTTTATTTCCAAATTTTTTTATGGATGTTGTGATTAGAATTTATTAGCTTGACCTTGCTTCATGTCATTTTACTGTTCAAAAGTATCACCGCTACCCAGTCGAGTGCATGACAACATACATATCTTATCAGAAATTGGCAGGCACTCAGACATTACAAAAATTTTCGGCACATTTAATACTTTTGTTTCTGTCAATGATGAAGCATGGTCAAATAGAGATAAGTCACTGATAAGCAGCACATTAATTGCAATTTTATACGTGTTTAATCATTACTTAAGGGAAAAATCATATCGATATATCAATTGATTGAGCGATTATGATGCTTAATGTGGAGCAGTGGTGGGCAACATATGTGTTGCGGAACACTAGTGTGCTGCCAAATATTGTTGAATATGCCATGAACTGTAAGTCATGTGCGCATTCATTCGAGACCATTGTACTCCGCGAAAAATAGGAAGTTGTTCATCACTGCTTAATGTAGACAGCACACGGTATACGGTTATTGTAATTTTCAAAAAACAATTGTTCCGCAGCACACAGGTAGCCCACCACTGACGTAGACAATACGTAATTATCGCATTCATTATTCTCACCTCAATTCAAGTTCAATGGTGATGATTTGTGGATGTAGATCTTAATCGTATGCACAATTCATAATTGAAATTCAGTTCCTCACTCAAAATACAATTAATCTAATTAAAATGTTAATCTAATACAGCATAAATGACTATTATATCTCAAAAATCTCATCTAATACATATCATAAGTTTATTTATAAAGCCAATGAAAGATGCGTTTCCATGATTTATGTACCACAGGGTGAAGAACAGATTCAAAAAGTGTGTAAACAAATCATTAGCAACTGCTCCATTCCCAATAATACAAATCATTTCGTCTTTCAGTCATGACTCTCGAGAGAGAAGAGAAAAAATTATTTCTGATTGCCAAATTTTTTGGTTAAACATTCTAGTCTTATTTGTAAATTATAAAAGTTCATATTGGACTGACAGTGATCGGCTTGAGAGAGCACCTAAATCACGAATATAGTTTGAACTTGAAAATTAAGCCCAGGATGGGAAATTCTCGGACAAAAATCTCATAAAATTTTCTTACAGTTTAATTAATTTCTCAATTAAATTGGGAATTAAAATTTTTTTTGACATGTGGGGTGTTCGTAAGTGACGTCTGGTGGTTTTAATGGTCAATTTGGTCACTAGCTCACTTACTTTGCTGGCTGTACAGAGCAATTGTGATTCATGGACTCCTTTACATTTGATTTTACTGTCATACATCGACAGTCCCGAGCGACACAAATCAAGAAGGCTCAGCTATGGATCCTAAATACTACGTCAAGGATACAATTACAAACCGCAAATTAAAGCCGTTTCTGAGCCATATGGATGCCCACAATGCATTTCTGATTTACATCGCTCGGCAGTAGACGTAAGCAATTGATATCGACTATCAGACGTCATTTACCAACACCCCCCATGAACTTTTCATCGATTTTTCACAATTTTTCTTCTCAATGAACCCAGATTACATCGAATAGCCAATCGAAATACTTATATCGTGTAATTATAATGTGCTAAGTAGTTATTCAAACTCATGTTCATAAAGAGCTTCTAAGCGGCTATAAAAGTCACTTTTAATACAACCAATAAATTATTCCCCGTAGTTTTTCTTCTCCTTTCGTTTCTTTTATGAAATAATTTATACATTTGCAATACATTTTACAACTTATTTTCCTCTGTTCTTTCCTGTTTTTTTTTTTTACGCAAATTGAGTCGATAATTGTATTATAATTTTATGCCTTGTTGTATGAGGAATTTTAAACTGATTGTGGACCTTATGATGATTTTTTTCGCTAATGGAATTCTCGAATTTTGTAAACAATTTAATTAAAATGATGTCATTAAATTCAGATTATGATTTTGGTGTGAAATTGCATTTGTCGATGTCGATTTAATTTCATTGTAATTTTATTTAGGATGAATGGGATGTAAATTGAATATTTGCATATGTATACAATGATTTTTGTATGCACAACTATTTAAAGGAGTTATAGTTTTGGTTGACACTTTAGAAAAATTGACAAGCTTCATTTTATTAGGATTTTTCATGTCACATTAGGGTCCAGAGACGTTGAACAGAAAATTAGGAGGCATCCGACCGTTATTTTTCCAAATTTAAATCCCCCCGCCATGGTCATCTTGCCATGATAAGTCAATTAAGCCTTTCTACTTTCGGGATGAAAGCTAGTGACATCCTGTCTATGGTATGGCTTAGGACAGAGTATTTCAAACTATGCTACACTACACACTAGTATTTATACCCATGATACCTTCAGATGCATCCTGAAAAGTAAAGTAACATACCCTATTTATTCAAGATATATTGGTTACTGAATAGCACTCAAAATAGTTCAAGATTCCATCTTTTCCCCTGTTACTTAATTACTTACTTCGCTGATCGTACAGATCAATTGTGATCCATGATCTCCATGATTTTCCCCTGTTACATAGTAACTGAATGACCTCCTGAAGGAATCAGTCTCTAATAAGATTCGAACCTTCAATAAACTGTGATTTATGGACCACTTAAATAATTTTCCATTACTGTCTGCTAAATGGTTTTATTACTTAGTTATAGGGACTTGGAACGCGACTGCAAAATGCACATTTTGACATTCCAAGCTATTAATCTATTCTCATCTCCTAAGATTAATACAATGATCAGTTCTTATTAGGCAAAAATATTAATTTAAAGTGAAAAGTATCTAATATTTCAATAGACTTCATTTCCTGAATCACAGCTACAGCTAATATAAATATCAATCAAGTATCAATAAAAAGCTTAGTACTTTATAAAAATTAATAATGACTCCTATAAACAATTTGACGGGTTCTTTTATTCAATCAATTATCTTTTCAATTAAAATTTAAGATCAAAGTTTTAATGGATTAATCAAATCACTTCCAACATACATAAATAAATATAAAAAAGTCCATACCAGACATGATGTTCTCCATTGCAAATAAATTTTCCCGACGACCAAGTTTGAAAATAAAAATGAAAAACTAAAAACATGTTTGTTATTAAAAAAAGACTCTGACGAAAAACTCGTATGAATTATGATGGGAAAATCTCATCTCATTTTATTCCGTCCTTCCAATTTAAATGAATTTATGATGCCAGAAATTAATCAAAAGATGAAACAAATATAAAAAAAAGCTGAAACAAATTTTCATGGGCAGCAAGTGAAATAAATTTTTCTTCAGAAAATATTTTCGCTTTCATTTGTCACAATGAGTCGAGAGATGGGAACTGAATGTGGTCTATGAGTTGATATAATTATATTTATTTGAGTATACGAGATGATATTTATAGACTTTATGATGATATTTTGTATGAAATATAATTCATCTTTCTATCGACACATTTATTCCAGTGTCACTTCATGCTCTCTTAAGCTGTCAGCATGGCTATTTTGTGAAATTATCATAAAGTTTGGGGATTTTGGGAAGGTGATAATTGATTAGAACGCATTTTTTGTGGGGAATTGCTTGAAGGTAGCAAAATGTTGTTTTGTCTTAACTATTTAATGCCACAGCATACCTTCGTAGCAAGCCTAAGCGTTTTATGGCATTTCCGAAACATTTGGGTGGTACACAGTTTAGACAACACTGGTGTAGTGACTAGTAGTTGTAGTATAGTGTTACGAACTAAGAGTTAAGGAAACTGAATCGGGATATCCCGAAACTACCTAGATCGACCTTCGATCCTGTCTCAACCTCAATTCATTGAGACCCATTGCTAGAGATCTAGAGAGTTGTGTTTCTAGTAAATTATATTAGCTTAACCGTGATTTGATCACGGCAATCAGCGAGTGGGCTCAATATCGATCACATAACTCGAATAACAATCTAATGTTGCAATTTGATAATGTCAAAAGAGTAATTATAACTCTTAATGAAGATCTAAGTTTTAATGCGTTTTTATGACAAACCCTAACTTATTATCACATTATTAACTACAAGCAAACTACCCTAATAGAAAATGAGCGAACTCACATGGAGCCGTATTGACATCATGGTACCATACGAGTGTACTAATTGATTATACTACCTATGCCTACCTAAGAATCGTACATATATGAACCGCTGAAAGGTTTTTATTACTTGAAATTCCAAAATAATTTAAATTTTCACAGAAGATTTATTGTTCAGCACAAGCCATACATAAAATATATTTAAGAAATTCCTACGAGAGCAATCTTCTCTGGCTTTACCCAGCAGAGTAAAAAATTGAATTTCAAATCGCAATTTTTGTAAAAATAAAAAAATATTTTTGCATACATATTAAAATCAATAAAACAAAAAAAATAATTTCTTTTTACGATTCCAAGTGATGCCAAGTTAACGATTAGCATTCTGCCACACACTCCATTGAAATAAATTTCCTTCTTCTTATTTTTATGACAATGGATGAAAAGCATCATCTTATAGTGTTTCATTTTTCACGGTCATTTCACGAAATCTGTTTTTTTTTGTGTGTTTTCAGCAAAATGTGAAGTTATTAGAGACATAAAGGAACTATGTAAAATTGTGTCATAAAATATAATAGTTTAAGATGCCATATAAACATAGAACATAGCCAGTATTATCATTAAATCATTTGAAGCATGCTAATTTTAACGAAGTGATATAAAAAAAAGAGTCCTACTGGACATAAAATGTAACAAGTCAGCGAACGTACCAAAGAATAAAATAAATTAAATTAAATCAAATAAAAAAAGGATAAATTGTGATAAAAAGTAACACAAAACATACGAAAAAAATGTTAGATTGTCCACTGAAGGACGTTGAGGCATTGAACAGTCCCATGCGATATTCCTGCATTAAAGTATTAAACTTATATTGTAAGATCTTCAATCAGCAAGAGATTTTCGATTTGATTGTGAGGTAACTGTTCAAAGCAATCATCAATAATGTACATACTTTCCATTAGCACATTTCAGAGTTGTTGTGCAGGCATTTGTGTGTCATTTTTTTGGTTTGTGTGTGGATTATGAAAACCATCTGCATTTCACATTATAATTGAATTGTTATTTTAAACAAACGATGATCAGAAAAGGAACTGACAGACTTATCGGCACATTCTTTGGATCCAGCATTTGCCAGCTAAGGTGTCGTTCATAAATGATGTTCCATTTTGGTTGTGGTCTGATATATTGTGTCTTTGTTTGGCATTTGGTGGTGCTAGATTGCTGATTTATATCCAGAGCTTGAAATCAACTAGGATTTTCATGGAAAATTAGACTAAAGTCGACTCGTTTCCATACAAAGTTCGAGTACCAACCCGGAAAGTGCATGATGTTGAAATGACAAACAATCAGGTCTGAATCAGGCTAATACCGGCCTGGGGCTGAATTTTTTGCCTTTTCGGTGTCATGTCCCTTCCAGTCAACGCTAATGTCTAGGATTCAATCTAAGCAATGACACCATTAGACTGTATTCTAGGCCATAACTTTGTGTACCGAACAACTAGCCCAAAAAGACTACGTGACACTGAATGTCACACTCTTTACCAGACAAACAGCATACAATCTGATTGCCTGTCAATGACTTACTGAACATCATTTATGAACGACTGCCCCAAACACAACTCTGATAAATTTTTATTGTTTTCCTTTCTTTTCTGACTTCATTTATATTTCCATTCCTTCCACTTCTTCTTTAATTGTTGACCTTCAACTCTTAACACTTGTAGTCATGGCTTTTTGTGCTTAAAACAAATTAATATAAATGTCAGTTATCAAATCCATATGAAGAGACAATGAAATTTAGTGATCGAATTGTGTGAGCGAAGTTAGTCATCAATACAAAAGCTAACATTTAACCTGAAGCTCTCTTTTTATTACACATTTATCTATTGTGTTACCCTTTAGTAAATTTAGTTAAATGGCTTTTTTATGTAATCAGCATAGCCACGCGCTTAGCCAAACCCATGCCCATTTTTATTGATTTTTTGTTGCTCTTTTCTATGCAAAAACTATTTTGTGCTGTTTTTGAGTTAAAATTAGGTAGTCAAATAGATTCCATACGGTCATCATTGGCCGGATTGCCAAAAAAATATAAAGGAGGAAGAAAAACTTAATTTCCGCTTTTTCTTGCATGATAACGCACAAAATGTCTATTTTTGTATCATATTAGCCACACATTATCTATTCACAATTTGTGACATTTAATCTTGATAAATAATAGAAATGAAAATGTAAATTTATCCACTTTTTTTATACAATTTATAGGAAGACATGTCAGGCATGCAAATGTCCACGAGAGAATCATGAGATATATCATGAACAATTGCAGAATGTTAAAGAGAGGCTGGGATTTAAGATTGACTCGAAGACATCACAGATTGATGCTAAGAAACTTGGCTATACATGGACACCGCCAGGGGTAAGGACTTGATGTTTTTTTAAAAGTCCATAAAACTTTATAATTTGATTCCATTTTTAATTAGATCCTAACATCTAGCAAAATACAACGTTATTTTGACTTATTGCCTCAGGAAAAAGTGCCTAAAATTGGCTCGACGGGTGAAAAGTACCGTGACAAGCAGCTCTCGTGTCAACTACCCCGTCAGGACCTTACAATCAATTATTGCAAGCATGTCGATGCTGAAAATCGAGCTTCCTATGATGACTTTATTGCTGTTAGAAATGAATTAGCACTTGATGTTGGATTCGTTCGAGATGCATCAACATCTGGTAAATGTCCAACATGCACTGAAGTTATCAATCAGGGTGAAATGTGTGTAAATGCACCAAAATTGAGTGATGAAGTGAGTGACATGAGAAAATTAAATTATATAGACATATGAAGCCATAAAAAAAACTTTTTTAATTAATTTTATTTGTACGTAATCAAATTTTTCTTCTTTTTCCTTCCACAGTTAAATTTCCATCCGCGTTGCTTCAAATGCGAATCGTGTGATGAGTTACTCGTTGATTTAACATATTGTGTATATGATGGAAAAATTTATTGCGAGAGGCACTATGCTGAAAATTTAAAACCGCGATGTCACTCGTGTGATGAGGTGAGTGTATTACTATTTGCATATGTTTTAGGAGTTGGGCACAGACAACAAAAATAAATTAATGATAATTGTATGCCGGCATGGAAATATTTGCTTACTCTAATTTTTATTTTCCATGTCCTGTTCCTAAACGATGAGATCTGAATATGTTTTTATTATTATTCTTACCTCAATTTGTTATTGTTAAATCATCAAATTGATTGTATGATGAAATGGGTGCGTTGAGCGGAAATTTCATTTGTTATTGGTGGGGATCATTTTCAAAAGTGGCTGTAATTCAAGTCATGGGATCATATGACGACTAGTTTGAGATCCTACAAGCGCATTTTATGGTTTATTTTTGCATGTCATTCAAATTGGATGTTGATGATGTAAATTTAGTGTGGTTTTGTCCAAAATTGTAGGCTTGTCGTCAAAAAATGCACACATGCAACCTTGGATGAAGTATAAAGTACAGCCGAAGACTGCAAGTCTGCATCTCAAGCATAGGAAATGCAGGATTGCGTTTCTTGTCTGAATTTGACTGCTAAGCATTTCTTACTTCTATGAAGGTTCTTTAATTTTCATCCAACTCACATCCACCTACATCCATAGCCAGCCAACGTTGGCCAACCTGAATTGAAACTGCAAATCATCATCACGACATTAAATCCACAGGAAATTGTTTAAAGCGTTTTGTAAAATTGAGGACAGCACAACAGAATATTTAATTTGGGGCAAGCGATGGAGGTTGGTGCTAGAAATGAAAAAAAAGAATCAGCACATGCATAAAAGGACATTCCCTTGTTTGCTTTTTTGTTCTCTTCTTCTCATCTCATGATCATTGAACATTGACGCCATTGACGCCATTGACGCGATTTCCTCCTTTTTGTGCCTCCTTATTTTTATGTTTATATCAGAGTTCGTGAAGATCGAAAAAATCTTTGATTTTCCAAAATCATTTTTTTTTGTGATCTAAAAAAATCATGATTTTTTCGATCTTACGTAAATCATTACGTATGATTTTTTTACGTAACGAAGATCATTTTCAAAATGATCTTTTCTACGTAAAATCATTTTGTTTACAAATTATGTTAATCAACAAATATGCTCATTAGTACATTAATACTTAACATGATTTGTTTCTACAGCATTTTTAGATGATTATTAAGTCGTTTTGAATCTATTTACACTACTTTAAGTACTAAAATTAGCTGAATTTTCATTCAAAGTGATATGTTCTGGATCATATATTTAGTTACATTAAGCACCTAAAACCGTGTAAATAAATTCTAGATAGAGATTTCAGATGATTATCAAGTCATTTTAATTTGAATCAAACCTTTTTAAGCGATTAATTTAACTAAATATATGATCCAGAACATATCACTTTGAATGAAAATTCAGCTAATTTTAGTACTTAAAGTAGTGTAAATAGATTCAAAACGACTTAATAATCATCTAAAAATGCTGTAGAAACAAATCATGTTAAGTATTAATGTACTAATGAGCATAGTTGTTCATTAACATAATTTGTAAACAAAATGATTTTACGTAGAAAAGATCATTTTGAAAATGATCTTCGTTTCGTAAAAAAATCATACGTAATGATTTACGTAAGATCGAAAAAATCATGATTTTTTTAGATCACAAAAAAAAATGATTTTGGAAAATCAAAGATTTTTTCGATCTTCACGAACTCTGGTTTATATGAGTCTAAAACCAATTAGTTTTTAATGCCATGCCTCATTATCAATTAAATACGAGGATGGGTGACTCTTTGCTTAGATAAAGGATGATGGTGGAAGGGAGGAAGCCTTGCAGAACTTGTTAATAGCTCTCTGATTATTTTATGACTTTTGTTGCTGTCTTGTTGTCGGGCAATTAAGTTGCATTTGCCATGCTTTATTCGCCCTTGTATTTTGTGTATTATTGACACTAAAATGTCGACAGACAGCAAAATTAAAAAAGGGAAACATTATATTTTATTGTCATTCGCAATAACAGCAGCAAACCAGTAACAGTAAATGAATTTAAGAATTAAGAGTTCTTTCGCACGCATTCCTCGCTACTTTCATTTAAATATAGAATCTACTCCCATAAAGATTCTATTTTTAGCTCCATGAAAACCAAGAACAAGTGATAAAAAAACGACGGAGAAGAATGATGTGAATTGTAGAGTATCATGGGAATCATAAACTCAAGTCAGAATGATGATGATATTATAAAAATGTCAACGCGCAAATTTACGGAGCGTAAAAAGGGCAAAGTGAATATGAAGCCTTGAGGGTTGGCAAATGAAAGGGAAAAATGATCATTTTAATTATCCTAAAAAATTGTTATAATTTTCCATAAAATTCACACTCGCTTAGAAATTGATGTGCTATAGAGAATTCAAATGAGAAGCTCGACATTGACATTAAAGTCAATGATATTCAGACGAAGGATGAAAATGGATTTTTTAAAGATTCTTTTGCTGGATGATTTTAGTCATTTTTAGTTAGACTGACTGGGAAATATACTGGGAAAGTAGAAAATAAATGGATGGTGATGATGCTGTAATAGTTTACACTATGAACTCGAATAGACAGAAGGGAAATATGTCTAGTAAATGGCTTCTTATACGAATGACTAATTGTCGTCTTAATGTCATTAGTAGCTCTTGTAATTGGACATCAAGTGTACAAATCATTCTATGGTCCATTCAGGAAAGTTGTCAATTCTCTGTAGATTCAATCCCCGTTCAATTTGATGACCTGCATGCCGTTGTATGAAGTTTCGATCGAGGTTTTCCACCAAGAAGTGCCAAATTTAAGAACGACTTTCCATTCGGCATGTAAAAGTTGATTTTACTAAATCCTTAGTGCTCTTTTGACTAATAGTTTGAAATCATTAGACTCAACATTGTTGAACTTAATCCTCGAGCAACACAGTGCCATATGTTTCGATTTAAAACCGACATCAGTCGTAACGGTGCATCTGGGGAACCTCGCGTCGTACCGTCAATGCGTTGACGCAAAGGTACTCTAACAAACACGATGTGCAGTGTACTGTTCGGGTATGGATTGAAATTTGAACTGAATCCAGTTCATTCCTTAAATAGTTCAACTTCAAGTTCACTACAACTTTTAACTAAACCCAAATCATCCCACAACAAGCACGACTTCCTTTAGATTGAGTGAAAAAATCGTGTACTGCATCTTACATCTAAATCTACAGATTACTCAATTTCCTTCAAACTTATTTCCTACGATGATCTGAAAAATTACGAGATATCATATCCTCTATCTTAATAACATCATTATCGTGTGTGATTCCATTATCAGACAACAATTCATCCTACGGCTGTGCGTGAGACGAAAATTCTTTAGTGCTGTATTTTTATCTTAGTTCTTTAGAATTATTATAAATATATCTTATCTTCCACATCCACCCATCCACCCTCATTGCTTGACGATTGTTGTAATGAAATGGCATATAATTTACATAATGATACTTAGACGATGATAATTTAGTACTGCAAAAATATTTTTGTTATCTATAGTCTATAGATCTATTTTAATGTTTGAAAAATTTATTACATGCCATTGTGGATGGCAATGAATGGGACATTAAATAACAATTTTTTTTCTCTTCGGGATGAAGGCTTCATGCGTTAAAATGATGCGAATTAATGTAGGTTAATAGGATTCTAAAAAATGGTTATGCTGATATAAAGCAGAGACAAAATGTTTTAATAGGCAATAAAAGGGTCCTCGAAATATTCAAATTTTGACTTTGGATATCTCTTTAATTCGCAATGACTGTTGAGAAGTTCCGTTTGCCTATTCTTTTTTTTAATAATGCTGATAAGGGAAATTTGTATTCTAAAAATATGAAAATGTCAAATAGAATTTTCATCTCTTATTAACATAAATTTACAGCAATCGCACATGGCAGCATGGATAAGTGCTTTCACTTAAGTTCTAGCTACATCATTCTTATTCATGTTTTCTAGCGTTTATGTTAAATGTGAGAAATACATTTATCTGATTATAAAATTGCTGGATATTCATTTTGTCTATGTTGTTCAGGAGTGGGCAACCTGTGGGATGCGGCACTCTTTTGCACCACGACAACCCTTGGTGGTGAGTCACAACTGAAATTGCACATGACATCCAGTTTGGCGATACACTATTGTGCCGCAGCTCACAGGTTACCCACCACTGCTCCATCTAGTCACTGTCAATGACAGAACATTCTCAATTTCCCAAAAATAAAACAACACAAGCATGAATTTCCTTTCACGTGTCGAAATAATTTCACTAAAAAAAAGTTTAGGGACGTTTTAAATCACATGAGTTAGTTCCCACAAATTGCGTCACTCATGTCTTTAGGCTATATTCATTCACACTTGTTTACATGCAGAGTGATAAAAATGAACAATGAAAGGTCGTTTCTGTAATGTTTCTAAAAATATGATAGAGCATTTTTAAATGGCACAGGCGGGAGAAAAGACCGTGAAAAATTTGGTGATGATGATGATTTGCAGAACTGAATGCCTTTTTTCATTTAGATGGATAAAAATGGGAGACGAATGAATAGTTATACGACCTGTTAAATGGTCTATAACACAAGTTCTCTTGTCCTTTCCATCATTACCGTAATATGCTTATTGCTATTTTTGTAGTTCCTCTTCCTGCGAAGTGAGAAATCCGTTTTTATGGACTCTGACTTTATTATTGCTTGTTTCTAACCGCGTGCCATTGATTCTGTTATGGAATGCTCTTTTGTCCCTTCCTTGTGGCTAATTTATGAGGTTTAAGTTAGCAATCCATTTTAAAATGGTTGCTGGATGTCTAGGCAGTTGTCATTAGCTTGTGAATCCACAAATTTAGTCATTTCCAATGCTATTGAGTATTGTCAAGCATATAAATCCACATATGCGCTACTAATCAATACCCTCCCACCCATCACATCCCTACCTATCTTATTGATATGAACGGGTAGATGATAGTGATCGTAAAAAGTCATGAGACACACCTCAAGCTCATTTATAACCGTTTGTTTCATATAAGCGACGATGAGCATATGACTTGAAATTGATTTTTCTTTTCATTCCTTTCGTTTCCTTCCTTTTTGCATTTCATTTGATTAAACTTCTTATTTCCTCTTTTGCTTTTGCTTCATATACTCTAATTCCCTGATTCATAAACCAATAGACCAATTTATGGTGGGGAGTGTCTGGTTAGTTATGTGATGCGGTAGGTGGACTATCTGGTCAATTTGATGTGTTATGTCGATGGATAAATTGAAAATGATGTCAATCATTATATTTGAGCTTCAGGGTGTCTTAAAACTATTTCATGCCTCTGTCGTTAGCACGTAGCGATCCACTAGTCATTATAATGTGTCTCACAGGGTCAAATATAATTAGTTCCACATATTGCTCTTCATATTAGCCATTTTGGATCAAGCATATCCCAGACATGTTGCATTATACCCCATTATACACAAAAAAGGTTCACCACACACTTCCTAATAGAAAGGCAATCGGCAGTTCACCAATTTAGCTATCCAACCGCACATTCCACACATTTCATATGTGTATCAAGAGACATCGAGCAACAAACATAAAAGAAAGGCTCGTTATTTTATCATCATGTCCATTAGTTACCAAAAAAAGAAAGGAAGATCGATGAAAATTCTTTGGGTAAATGCATGGATGATTATTATTACGGCATCAACCAAAAAAAAAAAACGTTAAGATATCCACGTAGACACGTTTTCATCATAAAATTTCCATTTAGACAAAAATCGATGTCTATGACAGTTTTCTTATGATGTCATCAATATTTCTGTGGAACGAGAACCGAAAAACAACATCTTTTCCCTTTCATTCGCATCCACCACATATGCTGTGTATTTGAAAGAACCGCTCGATATGAAGACAGAAAGTAAAATGATTTTTCATCATCGTCTGTCAGAAACACATCATGTCACACGTGATGATGTTGCACGACAAACATTTTTATGAATGTGACACAACATCATGTCACATCTGTGCTACTGAATAACGCGCGCGAGTTTTTGATATTGTTGCATAGCACACAACACATACAATATATTTTGCTTCTCCATGTAGAACGAGCACAGCACACAGAAAAAAAGAGGAGGAAAAATCTAAGAGAAGAAAAAAGAAAATTTGTGTTACTAGTTTTATGACGGTATTCATTACATGCTGACACAGTTTGTTCTCTTCTCCCGAAACAAGACAATTTTATTTATTTTTAATGTTTTCTTAGTGCCGATAAAAAGGAAAATTGGAAAATTTATTAAGAAAATTGATTTAATTAGTGAAAATTCGAGAAAAACTTTGTGAATTGTGAGAATAAAAATTAAATTCAGTGAATTGATATTGCCAACAAAGAAGTTGGGTCTCAATGTAAAGCCATTTAAAGTCGCTTTTGGATTCTTGTTGAGATTGATTGCTATTTAAGGTAATTTCATGCAGAAAAAAAATAAATAAATATAAAATTGTGCTATTTGAAGTATGTATGAATTTTATATGTGTACAAAAATATTGACTGCTGTGTGACTGTCGGCATTGAGTAGAATGTAAGAGCAAGATTTCATTTCGATGCGAGAATTACGACTGTGAGAGTCATAAGACTTATAAATTTGGTCAGTAAAAACAAGGAATTTTCCAAAAAAAAATAAATTAAATTCATAACGATAAATTCATGAAAAATAAGCCCGAGAAGCACATGATCGTCATATTGGGAATGTATTAGGTACAGTCACTGTATTAATCAATGGGCGTTTTAGAGACTAGATCGAGTAATTTGTTGGATTTTCTAAGCAATTTTTACGTCTTATCACCAATAACGAGGCTTTACAATGCACCTAGCCCAGTGGTGAGCAACCGGCATTTCTTGCCGACAAAATGGTCCAAATATAGACACTTATAAGTAATTTTGACGTTAAAGAAGAGGCTTTATGTTGCTTTTACACAGTGGTGGGCAACCTGTGTGCCGCGATACACTATTGTGACGCAAAATATATTGGAAAATGCCATGAACTGCATGTCATGTTATCTGGCATATCACTGACGAGTATCCTGACACAAAAAGGTTCCCCACCACTGCCCTAGCATCTATATTATGTTGCTCGGGTAAATGACCCTTTTGATCAAACTTACATGCTCCAATTGAGTCAAAGCATAGACAGTAACCATACTTTACATCTCGGGCAGATCAAAGAGAATCTGAGAATCTCCAACTTCCTTGTTGGTGCCAGAAGTGAACATTTTTTTCTGTTCCTTAGTTCAATACAAGTCATAAGACATTATTTTTCAACTCATTTGCACAAGTAGAGAAGCACAAAAAATAAAGTTATAATTAGATTATGCAGATTTATGTCGCAGCTAAAGAGAATTTAAAAGTTTCTTTTTAAATCCAAATACCGAAAAAAACATCAAAAATGTTTGTCTTGCTGCCAGTAAAATGTGTATAGCATCGCATATGATATTCGTAGAAATGCACTGTGACGTCTGTCCCCGATCTTTCCAACGAAAAAAAATTATGAAAAATTATGAAAAAATAACAAGAAGTTTCAGTAGTGATGCATAAGGATGAACTTTTTGTGCGCATTTTTGCGTGATGATGTACAGCACAGTTACTAGTTAAATTATGAGGTAATGCTGTTTGTAATATCATTTATTACCGATTGAATCATACCTTGTTATTCTGAAAACTCAAAATATGTTACGATTCTTAACGATACGTGGGATATTTATAGCAAACGAGTTAGATACTGCTGTATTACACAAGACTTACTCACTTTTAGTCTTAAAATAATAGAATTTATGACTTTAGGTCATGGTTTTTTTGGTATTTTCATCGGTATGTTTTTCTATTTGTATAAGAAATGGATATGGAGCCGCAATAAAGAACCCTCAAAATTCTAAAATAACTTTATTGAGAGTCGAATATCTTTGGATATCTGATACTTTGAATTAAATGCTTACAGCATGCGAATTTAGAGAGAATTTTGTCTTAAAATATCTCAATTTAAAATTTGGAAATAGATTTCTTTGGAAGGGATGGAATATTCTTGTCTTTAGGCTTAATGTCATTCATTACTGTCAATTTTAGCACCTGGATATCAGAAGGTGATGTAGTTATTTTAGGAGTTGTTGACAAGTGAGGGTTTAAGATCCAGAATGGACACCTTGACATCCTGACTTACTGTAACCATGTTTATATGTAGAGCTTAAGTTACAACTTATTAACATTCCATAACTTACGACATTTTCTGTCGAATGTAGGACTAAAATAGTGATTAGTAGGACTAATATCCTGTTAATGTCTAACTAGACATTATGTCATGTTGTCCATTTGGAAGTAAAATATTGATGGACATAAATTTGGAAATGGATTTAACATTTTTTCTAAGAAACTTAGCAAATTGATAATTTTTTTAGGGTCAGGTGAAGGATTTGTTTTTTAAAAGCCCTGCTAGTTACGTTCTTTACATAATGTATAGTAGTGTACCTCAATATTTCTTATAAAGTGATCCAAAACCGAAAATTTAACAAAATTTAATGAAGGTAGTGAATTGTTCAATTTGTGGTCGAGCACAGAAACCCTTTTCATGCTTCTAGACCAGTGGTGGGCAACCTTGTATGCTGCGGCACACTTGTGAGTCTCCAAAAAAGTTTGAAAATTCCATTAATTGCATGTCATTTGAGATTTTTTTCGAGGCTTACCTCCAAGGTGTGCCATAAAATATAAAAGGTTGTCCACCACTGTTTTAGACGTCATTCATGAACAATTTCCTATAATTATTTTGTAATTTAATCCAAATGAATCCTTTAACTGCTATAAAATTCAACGACAAACATTCATTAGCAATCTAAGCCTGGTAAAAAGTATTTTAATGACCAAAAAAGCTTTCGGCATAAACTCTTATCATTAAGTTTGACAATTGTTGAAGCTATAGTGACAATAAAAAGCAAAAAAATTCTTCACGGGACAAAACAATTGTCTTTAAGCTGTTTATTTCCCAAGAAACAATGTACAACAAAAAAAAAGGCAAAATGAAGATGAGGATGAATAAAGAACAACACGAGAAAGATTTATTAATAATATCTCTATTCTATAGTGTGTGCGGAAAGACATGGTACCCGAAGGAAAGGAACGGAAAAACATGAAATTTATACATAAATGTCATGCTTTTATATGCTTGTTTGCGTAATGTATGAAAAAAAATAAGCGAAGCCAAAAAAATTATCATTTTCAATGCGATATTGCCAAGTATGAAGGAATAAGAAGTAAAAACACATTTCCGCATTTACTGTAAACTTCTAAGCTTTTTGGCATCACTTTAAAATCATGTGAATGAAAATTCTTTTAAACTTTCATTGATTTCGATGTTTCTTTACAACATGAATGAAGATGAATAAGTGAGCGTCTCATTCATTGTTATTGTCGGCAAATAATGGTGATGATACATTGATGATGATGATGATGATGATGATTTGCTAGAATGAATAAAGGGAAAGATATTTAGGAGGAAACGTCAAAGAATAGAAAAGAAGCAAAGAAGAAAAATGATTTGAATCATTATGTCTAAAAAAATCTATGGAAAGTATGTTAAACGTAAACGTGATGGAATTTAGTGATGCAATGAAAACGTTTTTGAAAGGAATCGATAAAATGATGAGTAATTGTGGAGCATTTTTCATTGGAAAATGGCCTATGGGATTTTGTATTGATGGAGAGAATTTCAAAAGATGCATAGCGGGGTTCATAGCTTCTGTAGTTAGACCTCATCAATTCTAGTGGGTACATGACTATTACGTGCTAAGTTGTACAGCATTTTGATAAATTTCTTTGAGAATGATGTTTATTTTTTTAATTATGCGTTGAGAGGTCATACTACATGTATGTTCAAAATTTCTAATATTAACAGCCAAGAGCACAGCCAGGATCCCCCAAAACCATCTTCTCCTTCTTGTATAAGCCTCTACTTAGCCTTGTGTTCCCTAGAATACCTGCTAAACGGTGCATTTTGTTCTAATTTGAGCATCAAGTATGTACATTTCCATAAACATTCATTAAATGACTTCAATTTGAGTCGATATTTCTGCATTAACCAGTCGAGCACTATGCCTGCACCTTTGCATCCCCAAAAAATTGTCACACAGCCTCCGATAAACATCTTCTTCCAATATCCATTTAAGCTAGACATCATAAATGAATGATCCTTTAATATCTAAAGTGCTTTTTATGTCTCTTATAGTTCCGCATTCACAACAACTTAATTCCCACATGTTTATATGCGTACCAATATTTTTTATTTTGATAAATGTTCGACCTTACTATCAGAATTGCTACCTATAAATAAACATATTCTCAATAGACACAAAACACCACACATTCCAGGACAAAACGAACACTTTCACTGCCCTCTTGAGATTTAACTGCAACATAAAAATCGAAGGGAAATGAAAAATGATCGAAAAACAGAAGTAGATAAATCACTCATTCATCCATGACCCACATAATCTTGTATAAATGCCCATATTATGAACTATTTTTAAAGCCTTTATTGCACCTATTCCTAGCATGCAAAGAGTATGATCTCGAGAGTAGAGTAAGCTGAAAGCAACGCTTACGAGTATGTTCATCTAGTACATTCAAGCATGCTCTTTGCCTTTTAGGCTGTAATCCTCAATATAATTCAATTCATCATACATCCCCCTTACGACATGCAAAAAAGATACATTACGTCGGCAAGTAATTCTTTTATTTTTTGTTTTTCCTCCTGTCTGATAATTTTAGCAACTCGTGATTGCTTTTTTGAAAAATATTTTCTGCGTGTATACAAATTGTTCACAGTGAATCAACAAGAATCAGTTTATCTTTGAAGCGCGATACAAAAAGGTCAAAAGCTGAATATTTTTTCTATTTCAAAATAGAACGTGCGAGTGATTAAAATATTTTAGCTATAGCTAATTGAGATAACAATATAAAGTGTGAATGAATGAGTAGGAACTGTCAAAGTGAAAATGCATTCGTTTGTCTTAATTTTACCTCGACATTCACACATTACAAGTAATTAGTGTTTGAAGACGAAATGCACATTTCGTGAATGTAAAGTGCATTCAATGTAATGTTATTGCCAACGTGATAATCATTTCAAGTCAATCGTTTAAATAGATCGAACGTGAACATTCTATCCCGGTAGAATTAATCATTGAGCCTGACTCATTCGGGGAAATATTACTAGAGAATATTTAAGCTAAATTTCGACAATTTTAACGCCATAAGTGACCTTCGAAACTGTTATAATAATAATAAGTAAATAGCAAGTCATAAAGTGAAAATAAAGGAACGTCAAAAGACATTTTTTTCGTGATCTCCTCCATCTTTTTTTTTTTTTTGATTATGCAATAAGCTGAGACTGCAAAAAAGATTTAATTTAATTAAAATAAGACTGTCATACGTAAATAATGAATGGAAAGGAAGACTTTGGTCCATTAGTGGACGCCCTGGTAGCATGTGTGGGTGCAATGGACGTAATTTCAGTTGTTGCTTTTATGTATAATCTGGCCAGTTATAAAAATCTATCATTGGATATTAATAATAATGAAGTCAAGGTAACACAAGATAAAAGTCAACATGCTGAGACAAATGACATATTGTCACGTAGTAAGGATAGTGGAATTCCATTAGTAATTGTTGATAAATCAAAACTTGGTGATGACGTAATCGATTCCCTTGTTACAAAAGTCAATGCACTTAATGATAAAGTAACTGAACTCGTTCAACGTTCTCGTGAGAACTCAATGGAACGCTTTCTTGATATAGAGCGTGAACGATATCGACGCTCGCGTAGTCCATCACCAATTAATCGAGATGATGAACAAAATAGTGATGATGAGAATGAATCTCATGGTAATGCTGAATATGATTATCATCAATCGAAAGGCATCACGCGGGATGATGAATTTAGAAAAACAATTAAACGTTCGTCACAGGTGTCATCACAGCATGAGTCGCGTGAAGAAGAATTGGCACATCTCACAGAGATTGAAGCGGAAGAGATGAATAACATGGATGATTATGTACCATTAACATACCAAAGTGACGAGAATGATGACAATATTATAGAAACAATTGAGGAAACGCCAACATGTCCAATTCACGGTAAAATTGATGAAATTTTGGCATCTGGAAGTGGTGTGAAGTCATTAGATGAGAATGATAAAACCACAGAGATTTCAGTTGGTGATGCCAAGTCACAGAATGAAAATAAAAAGAAGGTTAAATTGGATATAAACGAGAATTTCATTAAAATGGAAAAGAATGCTCTACAGCAGCAGGCAAACACATCACGTTTGCTTATGAAGCAAGGTAATGTCGGTTCTGATGACTTTCCGGACGAAACAATAAATGAAATTATCTTAAAACGAGATGAGAACATAACGACTGAATCAAAACTTGTAGAAAATGTCTTAATCAAGGCACATGTTGAAGAATCTCCAAAACTCGAAAACTTTCCAAAATCACTTGAAATCACATCATCGACAAATGAGATCACATCCGAATTGATTTCGACACTTGAGGATACTCAAAAGGTTAACATGACAAATGTTGAAGATTTCTCAAAAGTTGATGTTAAGCCATCCGTAATGGTGCGTAGCTTTGCTGAAGTGCTCACATCAAATGACATTATTGTTGAGGATGTAACAGAATTAAAGAATCAGGAACAAGTGCCGGTTGTGGAAGTTATTAGTGAACCACAAAGTGTTATTGGAAGTTTAATGGAAGTCAATTTAAATCCGACATCAAATTATTCGCTTGGATCTACTGCAACACCCTCATTGAACAGTTACAGCAATACAAATTTAAATATGTCGATGTCATCATTACAGAATAAGAGTGAAAATATCTCATTGGCATCATCTGCCTTCGATAATGTTGAGTATCTTCTGAAATTTTTATATTTCTGATTCCTCATACTTTTTTTATGTTTTAGGATTTTGCTGTACGGAGGAAGACACCCGACCCCGACGTAAGTATTCCAAAATTACAACTTGATGCTGATGAAAGCATAGATCATGAATTGCTCAACATAAATTCACCATCGTCATCTGGTGAAGGACTAAAGAGATCAAAACGTTGCATTAATTCACTTGATCGAAGTGCTAGTCGTAGCTCATCACGATTAAGTCATTCAAGAAAGAGTCCATCCGTGGCTAGTCAAGAGGATTATAAGGAATGGTTTGATAGATTTGATAGTCATCTCTCGTCAGAAATAGCTGTACCGGAAAATGAAGATGATGAGATTTTCGATTCAGACTTGGAAGAGGAACTATTGATTGGTGCTGATGATGGAAATTTAGATGGTGCTGAAATATGCAATATTGATGATGAGAAAGGTAATGGAGATGTATCAGTGATTGTGACACTTAATTTGAAACAAAAACAAACGAAACAAGATGAACGGAAGGAAGGAGAACCGTGCAATCCATGCGAAGAATATCAAAAAGACAAAAACATTTACATGACGAAAGGAGAGGAACTAGAAGAAATGCAACGTTTATGGGAGACAAAAAAGCGTCGCACATCAATTTTACCATCGACAGATGAGCAACAAAAAAATTACGTCTGTATTCATTTCCATCCAGAAGAGTTTCCGGCTAAAGCATTTCATGAAGGTAGCAAAAAAGAGCCACACGAGCATCATCAGCACATGCATAATGTTGGTTATAATGAATGGATGAAGAAAATTGTCGATCATCACTCGTGTCATTTGGCATTAAGTGACTCCGGTAGTGACTCTGATGTGCCACTTGATGATGTGCAAATGCTCCCGCTCTTTTGTGATGAGAAGTTGAAGAAGAGACGAAAGAAGAAATGACTAGTTGGAAAAAGTTTGAGGATTAAACTTCGTAAATCTCTTTGTCGTGTTGCGGGAAACTTAAATTGTTGTAAAACATCAGAAGGGCGAGATTTGCGATGACTTTAAAATGGAAGCTCCTCAAAAAACAATTGATGAAAAACTTTTTTGTGCCACAATTTTTGATTTACTTCTTTTTTTTTCCTTTTTCTGTCTTTTTAGATAATTTTAATAAAATATCGCCTTAAAGTAAGTGCAAATAACTTGGTATTGTATTGCATTTTGTAGCTTTAGGGCGTGCAAATTACTTAGAATAAATCCTCTTTGCTTTATTGCTGTATTTTGTAAACGTCACACAACTGATATTTTGTTTAATCTTCTTTTTTGTAGCGTATATCCAACATTGACCTATTTTTAAATGATGATATTTCATTCATAGAATATATAGCCATAGCCATTAGAGATTTTTGTGAACCACACGCTTGTTGTTATATTATTTTTTTGTATAACCAATGTTATCAATAACATCATCTCTCGTCCTCATCAGCGTTGATCGGAAATAAATTACGGTCATTAATTTAAAAGCTGTAAAATGTATAATTTGTTGTTATTAAGTTTTAGTAGCGCGATTTTCTCTAAGATTGGGTGTTTGTTAGGGGATATAGGAAGATTTATAGAAATGTTGAATGAAAGAAGTTCATCCAATGATTTGTCCCAAGCGGGAATGTAACCTCGCACTTCTCTATCATCGATCATGTGCTCAGACCACTAACTTAGGCTTTACAGACTTTCTTACTTATTTCGTTGGCCAGACAGATCAATTGGGATCCATGGTCTTCCGAAGATTGCGCTCGCTGACTCTATCGCTGACGTTAGTCTGCCAATTACCAGATCTAATACTGTCTCTATCAACAGCTGCCTTTCAGAAGCTCTTTGGTTATTTAGCTTTACCTTTAGGATTGACATCAGTTTGAGATGTTGTAGAAGTTTATCTGAGAGATGTTGTTATCTTGAGATTGTTTGTCATGATCCCGAATAGTACAAATCGGCTTATAAATCAGAAATCCGGTCTAAATTTCACGTGACTTGGACCTGATGTCGGTCTCGGTTTAAATCCCGAGTCACGCTAATCGTGGTACGAATAGTTATTGCAGGAATTCTAATGCAAGCCCAATCTAAAGTTTCATATTTGTGTACCGTAAGACATTAGTACCAAATAAATCTGCCCCAGGACTTGATGTCAATATCAACTCTAGTGAAAGTAATCCAATAAATCTATATCAAGTGCACATAAAATGATCTCAACCTAAATTATCCATGCCATATGACCAACTTCCGATCAGTTTTCGCCACAAGGGATTATTTCCATATTTATTTATTTTTAGCTCTCTGAATTCGCAGCTAATTAACTCCAAAATGTAGCGCCATATTTAACATATTAAAAATTATGCAAAAATAATTTTCAAGGAGCTTAACTAAGTAACTGACTAACTTACTTCCATAACTGAAAAAAATTTCATTGATGCTGTCACATGAAAATGAAAGAGAAATTAAATGTGACACATCCAGTGACAAAAAAAATATAAATAACTTATTATTCAAAGTCGATCAAAAGGTATAATTAACTCATTTAAATTTCTAATCGCACATTGCAACGCCTCCACACAAAAAAACAGCACAAATATACACTAAAAGATGAATTGAACTATAAAGAGAGATAGATTTAAATAGATCATACGGCCAACGGCTTTCGTTGCTGTCTGTTTGAACAAACATGTTTTATTTTTAATTAACTTTGATTTTGAATATAGCCGAGATGAAAACATCACGTTGGGAATACTTTATTATGCCTTAAAAAACTACATTTTTAAAAATGTGAGAGAGAAAATTGCCTCAGAAAAAGGGAAAAACTTGGGAAAATCACAAAAAGTGTTTGTAATTAAAATTTTCAACGTGAAGATTGAATGGTTTATGTATACATGTTTAATTGGACATATGAGTATTTAAATGAAATTAAGTGCTAAAAATAGGTTTTGTGATGAAAATGTTGATTGTCAAGTCTTGCGTAAACGCCATCTAGATGTGATGATTGTGGTGATGTTTTTGGAGGTTCTTGCGATCGATTGATCTTAGTTTGGGGTTTGTTTGAATGCTGGGGAAGTTTAGTAATCTTAGTTTGGGGTTCACTAAAATAGTGACAATGTTGAGGGAACTAATTGTAGTCAGGAAGGTGGTCTCATTACGAGAGGACATAAAAACGTTACATTAACTTACGATACTTAACTTATTCACTCTTAGATGAGCATCAACAGTTCTTTCTTGAAGAAAAGTTAGCATTTGCTATGTCCAGACTGTCTGATTTCTGTTCTTTGTAGCAATTAGTAACGAATCTAGGACAAACTATTTAGAATATAAGTTCGATTTTCCTTTTAACTGTCATTTTCTAAAAGAACATTTCCGACATAAATCTGGAATCCGGCCATTTATTGATTGAATTCTTTACAATGTCCTTTAAAAAATCCTCAAATTTCCACCATTGCTGTGCAGTTTAAACAAACTCCGATCTGCTTTCCTCACACACAAATTGTAGCCAAAATTCGCTGTAAATGTTTGACTCAGTGTAGAGCAGCCTTTAATATTTTTCGCGACACATCTTGATGATAAGCCATGACCTAAACGTCACACGGCATGTGATTCATGGCATTTCCAGAGAAATTTGGTAATACATTAGCATTTCGCGACACACAGACTGCCCTCCACTGATCTAACTATACTAGAAGTTTCATCTTCTTAATGAGTAGATAACTTACTGTCACATGCATTCATTTGACTTCAAAGTTGCATTCAAGTTGCATCAAAATATTCAGTTACAATAAAATATCCACAACACTTGCTCTAAAACCTCAAAATCTACACGATTCCCAACCGCAAAAACAACAATCTATCTTTCTTGCCTATGCAATTTGCTGCCTTTACTAAATTTGTCAACAGACTTGTCATCTTTCAGATTTGACACTGACCCCTTGCTCTTGAAAAACAATTTTTCACCGTGAAAAGCTATAAAAATTAAAAATAAAATTCTTGATGAAACTTGAGATTATTAGAAGATTTATAGACAGTACAGGTGCTCTTTTGTTCAATTTTGAACGTAATCAGACCACCAACCTTAAATTTTTTGTGCATAATTTCCCTTAATTGCTTCACATTTTGCGTCATTTTTTCATAACAATCCCAGAAATTATTCTTCCTCAATTAAATTGGAAGCTGTTGGATATTACATAATAAGAAGGTATGAAATATAGATCACACCCGTTAGCTAATGAGAATCCTCAACAATATATAATATAGATTCAGATTTATTTATTTTTTAAAATCCACACATCAAAATTTTCCTTTTCATTTTTCAACTGTATGTTTATCTTAATGCACAAATGTGTATATACATTCCATCTTATTCATTATCTTGATTTTTCTTTCTACAGTGCGAGAAATAAATTCTCTTTTTTTTTTGCAAAGAATCAATTAATGTGTCTTTTTGCTTACTTTTTGAGGATTGTATGTAAATGAGGTGTAGTTTGGAAGTCGTGACTTAGGGGTAAGAGCAAATCATAGAACGTGGGTTCGAGCTACACATGGGATCCGTTATTCGGAGTTACACGTTTCCAGCTAGGTCTCTAATTGGAAGCATAAGCGAGATTTAACCGAATTAAGTGAATAAAACTTATAGATTGTGATTTTCTGATGCGAAAGCTCAATATTACACCCTATTATGAATCTACAGAACGAAAATGACTTTTTTAAGCAGTAGGACAACGGGTTTGGTTCGATTGCCCGCTGATCACTTGCCCACTGATTGTTTGCCCACTGACATTTTCCCACTAGTCTTTTTCCCACTGGTACGCTTGCCCATTGGTACTCTTCCCATTGATTTTTTCCCCACTGATTTTTTGCCCACTGGTACGTTTGCCCACTGGAAGTTTTGCCCACTGCTTCTTTGCCCACTGGTACGTTTGCCCACTGATTATATTCCTTCAAATGTAATGCGTTTGACGGACCGCATTTACTGGCTATCTGGTTAGACAAAAACTCTGCGCAGGAAGCACTTAGAGACTTCGGGTTTTTTTTTCATTCATTAGCACAAAATTCGTAGATGTGGAAAAGATTTTTGGTATTTTGTACTTAATTAACTTAACTTTATTGTTTTTTGTGGAATTGAATCGATTAAAGTCGCCTTTTTCATACAAAATGCGAATCTACTTCGAACTCCTGCATATACTTGCTCTCTTAAAAATTGACCATCACTCACGAACAGCCCCCGTATTGCTTCATTTCGTTACGATTTGCACACGGCTTTGGAAAGTGGAAATGAAAATAGTTATAACATCACAAGGCATCGTTTTCTTTTTATTCTCTATCTTTTTTGTATGAAATAAAAGAGGAAAGAAAGAAAAAAAAACTGGCGAATAAAATATGGATGAGAAAGAAAATGAAGACGGTTGTAGTGTCGGGTGCAATACGGAAAAAAAATCCGCACTTTTTTCTCATCATCTTTCATAACAAGTGATATTTTTTAATTTATTTACTTTTTTCATGTCTTGTTACGATTTTCATCCTCCTCTGAATTTGTTTTAAATGTTCACATTTCTCGCCTTTGGCTGTTTTACTTCACTTCGCTTTGCTCGTCTTCATTTCATGAATCATGATGATCTACTAATCCTCTTTTATACTTTATTTTTTCTTGTTGGATTTTCCAGCAGTAGAATTATCATAATAATAATATTTTTGTATTTATGTAGTTTTTACTGAAATTATTAAAATATATTTTGAGATCTTTTGATGCCCAGCTGTCAAATATTTAGAGATTTACAGTTTTTGTTAGGAAATTTCATTAAGTCTTTGAGGTTTAGATGATTTGTGTCGTTTGAATTTTGATTTATAGATGTAGTCTTGAAGTTTTTTCAAGGTTATTGCAAGGTCAGGAACGATTTAAGGTTTACGATCCCTTCAGACCCCTCCGATTAGTCAGTCAGTCATTAAACTGCTGATTAGGAGACCATCCCGAGTAACACATTTGACGAAGGCACAGACATGGGCTTTAAAGGCTCTGCTAATCCTCTTTTTCTAACAGCAATTAAAAGACGCCTAATTTTAACGTCAATATGGCTGTCGAATCTTTAAGGCATTTCGTAGAGGAATGTTCTTCATTTGTGTTGCTCGGGATTGAGTCGTTAAAGCACTTCTACGTAGCCGTGTTGATGGCAAAACGTGAAAATTACATTGAAGTCCCTAATAACATCATGATAGCTTATTCTGAAGACGGATAATGAAATGAAAGCCGGCTGGATGCAAAGTCAAGTTCAGAAAATTGACTAATTTGTTGTTTAGATCTCAAAATCGACACGAATTTTATATAAAGGCTTTAAGTACTAGTTCTAAGGAACACTAAAGTCGTCATGATATAATTTGTGACTCCCAAAACTAGACATTAAGATCAATATCCCATCTTCATTATTATTAACTAGACATTCAACTAAACAAATAGAAATCTGTCCCCTCAAGTATGAATAGCCTTCAATTTTATTGCTCAAAAATCCTTCATTTAATGGCAGATTTTCATCTTAGATTAGTAGGTTAATCCAACTAGACTTCCCAACAATCTTCAATATGTAAAAAAAATACATATTTTCTCAAGAAAATCATAACAAATTCAAGAAATATATTCAACATCCCCAACAAAGCATAATCGTCTGCAATAATCCAAAATACATCTTCAAGATTGAATTTGTTCCAAAGAAAATGAGTAAGTGAATTACCATAAACATTTTCCAAAGAATTTCTACTCGTACTACAGACAGAATAACCGTAATTATGCGTATCATATTGTCTGAATTTCCTTACAACCCATTTAAAATTCAAAACATGAAAATTCAAATATTTTCGCTTAGATTTTTTGAGGCATTTTTAAAACAAGGAAAATGGCAATAAAATTAGTTTTAATTATCATTAAATTAACTTCTTTTTATCTCAAATCATCTTAATTCACTTTTGTTTTTGTTCCGTGCCAACAAAATAAAAATAATAAGCAATTGAAGCTGGCCCAAAAATAGAAATGAAAACATTATTTTTTATTTGCAATGTAAGGAGACGCCACAGGAGCGTTAAAAATTATTTTTAATGACAGAACTTTTCTATTTGACACTTATTTTATGCCAAGCGGCTCTTAACTGTTAAATGTCATGCCAGCATGCGAATATAAACAAATGCTCGTACTCAACGTATCTAAATTGATTAGTTTTGTTTTGTTGACTAAATTAGAATTTTGGTACGGTGTACCTTCATTTCTGTTGAGATATTCGATACGCATTTGATGCTGGGAATATTTTTCGAGGGATTTAAAGTTGAGAATGTCTATAAAGACAGCTATTTTGAGAAGATTATTTGGGGAGGAGCACCTTGATGTGACATTTTACTTCAAAGTTTTGAATTCCTTTTCATTGTTTTACTTTTGTGTATCAAGTTGCTTGCAGGTGGCTTCATATTGTGTGAAGTAAGCATCGTAAAATGTGAAATTTTGCGTTACAAAACGTGAAACTGGCTTAAATTGACAGTGAAATGACTATAAATTGTCGTCAATTGACGTCTTGATTTCAGACCCAAGTCACGAATTGTCAAATCAGTTGCAGGAAATTCCTTTGAAAATGCAACTATTTTGGCATGTGTCTAGACAAACCTATAACTAGCCTTTGCATTTTTCTGGACACACCATGTGTTTTCAAACTATCATTTGCGGTCCTAGAGTGTCATCCTGCTGTATAGTTTGAGAATTGTTTGGTCTAAGGCAGAGATGGGCAACCTGTGTGCCTCGACACACTAGCATGCTGCCATGTACCGAATGTCTTATGGGATTTCAATTGAGGCTTATCATCTAAGTATCCAATACTGGTCTAGAATCTAGACTGTCCTTTAAAACATACGTAACATAAGCAGTTCCTTGACATAAGAAACTACTGAGTTCAGCCTGACATGTTTGTCATCTTTAAGATGACCTCAAATATACCAAAAATTCTAAGTATGCATCTCATCATTATTCCTCCTCAACATCACAAAAATCCCATAAAAATCAACATTACATGCAGACAGTCCAAGCATCCTCAAGACAAATTAGAGAATATTAACGAAAATCTCTCTGTTCCTCCTTAAAAATATGAGAATAGACAGTTACAAAGATAAATAGAAAGAATTTTTCTGCTAAGTAGATAAAATAATTGTGTCCATAAAATATTTCCCCCTTCATCTAATTTCTCCCCATTGCCATTTCCTTATGATCAGCAGAGCTAATCACGAATTATTTGCAGACGAATTTTTTGTTTACCGACAAAGAAGAATCTGATTAAACAGAAGTAGAAAGTTAGAAGGACGAAGGGTATCTTTGATAGTTTTGTAGGTCTTTTGGTCAATTAATAATTTTCAATATATGAAGCTATTAAAGTAACAGGAAGTTAATCGTTTGAAAAAAGTTACGACTAGAATTATCGATGTTTTGACTCAAACGATTCATTCACAAAAAGCTTTGTTGTTTTTACGTCAGAGAATTAGATTTTATAGCTAAATGACTTGGTCAGAGGTGCGCAACCTTTGGTTTTCGCGGCACACATTGTTGGAATGCTTGGACAGAAGCCAATCAAGGCATACGATCCATAGAATTCCAAGAATTTTAGGTGTCCCGTGACACACAGGTTGCCCACAACTGTACAAGATGATCAGGAAAATCGATAGAAACTGTAAATCCGACACACAATGTTTTCATAAGTAAAGCATTGAACTTGAAGGATTTTATAGTGTAGAGACCATTTAGTGTCATATATCCGAAATGACAGAGCAGATTTCATAATACATTTACATCCACACACGTGTGAACATATTAGCCTTCACATCGACGCTTTGTTCTATGTTTAGAACGATAAAATTAGCATAAATTTTCCAGTTAGATGGAAAACCTCAATCACGTTTAAGTTTTGCTTTTATCATCACTTTTTGTGCTGGATCTTTCAAGTTTTTGAATTGTCTCATAAAGTTGACTGTGCAGCAACCTTTTTAGATTTCACGCACGGCTCGGAATCATTTTTCCTTCATTTTCTTACAATTTTGAGACCCAAAAGTCTGCATCTTTTAATCTATCTTGCCAACAACTCTTAAATTATGTCATATAAAGCAAAAATATTTTGATTTTATTGCGAACGGAACAAAATATCGCCCGTGTCTCATTTATTACGAAATTTGCGAATAAAATCAGTAATTTTTTGAGTTATTGCACAACACAAGCTAGTAAGAAGCTTTCAGTTTTAACGACTTACTAGAAAGTTATTCCAGTAATTAATTTTATTACTTCCTACATTAATTTGTTACTGTCGAGTTGTGATTGATTTTGCCGATTTGCATGGGAGATTTTTGAACTGTTTCTTATGTGAATTTTTGAAATAACTTGAATCAGGTGATTATATAGTTGCATTAGAGGCTGAAAACTTATTTCCAATTTAGTCAAAATTGTCAGTGTGACCACGAATGGACAGAGTATTATTTGACTAGTTTTGGCTATGCATGTGGTTTTTAAGGACGACTTATTAGAGTAGCAAGGAGGATTGAGTTATGTTTGCTCTGAGAGCTAGTGAACATGTTTAACTTGTTTTATGACTAGTTCTAAAAGTCGTAATTCTATTTTTAGTCCTTAGACTTGACATACTAGTCAAATGAAAACCTGTCACCTTGATTCTATTCCTATTAATGTCTGCTTTCCATGAGATTTTCCAGACATCCTTTTGTCTCAAATAAATTACTTACTTATTTCGCTGGCAATATAGATCAATTGTGATCCATGAACTCTTTTAGTAGGCGTCTGCAGCTGGCTTTATTGCTCGCTGTCCTTTGCCAGTCATCAATACCAAGTTTACATTGTTTTGTCTAGGACAACTAGGACTGTCTATCTGATCATCTTGCACATGCTCACGGCGTGTCGCGATCAGCGTAACTTTGCGTCTTACCGTTAATACGACAACGTAACGGTTCCCTAGCCATAAAAGGCAACGAGACCGCTTTTAGATTCTGTAGTGGTACTTCTGAACTATGAAAGCTTGCTGTTTCCTTGTTAAGATCTTGTTGAAAGCGTACACGTTTTCCAGTCAAGGTATATTGCTTATCCTGATTTATCCCTTCATACAACTTCAACTTCAAAGTTTTCTCAAGCTTCATCCACATATCCACCGATAAAACAAATCAAATCCTTACAAAAAGTTCCCAAAAGCATTTAAAACTTTCCAAGAAATCTAAAATTTCCATCTCAAACCGCATCATCGTAAAAAAGTCAGTAAAATTTTTCTTTTATCTCACAAAAAAGGTAAATTCAAACTTTTTATCCCAACATGAAATCACCTCGGCGTGTGTAGATTTTAAAGCCACCCACATTTACAGGTTGTGTCTTAACAAATTAATTATTATTTTTTTTGCAAACTTTTTTATTGTTGTCGAAAACAAGATGATAGATAAAAGAAGAGGTCATAAGAATTAATTGACTTAAATTTGTTTATGGATCTACGAATGTCGTCATCGCATGTGAGGAATTAAAAAAAAAAGTAGTAACTCGAATGTTTCACACGAGAAATTTTCACACGAGACCAATGTTGTTGAAAAGTCAAAAGTAGATTATTATAAGAAAAACAGCTGCTTGGACATTAAATGTTGCGTGGATTTATTGAGAAATTGAGTGAAAAATCACAAGTGCCGTGTGCAAAAAAAATATAAAAATCTGCTAAGCAGCAAGCGGCACGAATGAAAAATCGCCAGGCATGATGTTTTTTGAGTGGAAAAATGATATGCTGTGTGACATAGACATACTTTCTGATGAGATCTTGTAGATATCACATCCAATAACATCAATTGATACTTTAAATGCGTTCATATTCAGCACATTGTGGCATATTAGTGTCGAACATTTCACAGACTTCTTTACGCAATTAAAAACTCATAAATTACCGACATGAAAAATAGTAATAATGAGGCAATGGCCTGATGAATTATGTCACTCAGCAATTCACAGTTTTTTGAACATTTGTTCTACATATTCCAATTCCAAATGTATGCGATTCTGTTTACGGCTAAGCTTGAAAACAGATTTCATCATTTATTATTGTTCCCCAAAACATTTTAAACATGAAAAATCCCTCAACAAAAAATTTGTTTTCTTCTTGATTATTTTGTGGCTGTTCACACTGCACCACTGTTTTTTCCGCTCCTACAAAGTACACATCTTTTCTTCTTGATGACGAAATCGGTCGTAGACAGAATGTGTACTTTTTGCCGAACATAAAAAAAAATTGAAAAATATTATAAAATATAGTCGAAAATGAGGAAAGTCAGGGAGACAACTTGTTGTGGATTTGGGGATGATTGGAAGCGCATGGTTTGAGGTTATTGAACCAGAATCGAAAGTTCAATGTTGTCTTGGAATGCTGCATAAAAAACGTGAAGTTAGTGTGGACAATACTGACTTGACATAACATGACATAGCATGACAACACTGACATTGCATGTCAGTAAGCACTAGATTAACGAGGCTTACTTTCTGCTGCCTAACACTCGACGCTGACTCAAATTTTAAATTGAATCGACTATTCCATACAAAATCAGAACTTGGTCGAGTCGACTTCGAGCTTTGATGCTGACTTTTTCCAGCCTATTCTTATTCAACTTAAGCAAATATAATCTCTGCCTAGTACTATATGCAATACTGTATCGAAATGTCAAAAATTCAGCAACTACTATGTGTGACTCTGGATTCAAGCCGAATCTGGCTCCAAGACAGTGTCACGTCAGTCTGGAGCCAAATTTTCGATTGATTAACAGTTTTGAGCTATTCGGGTTGCTGCAAACCATGCTTCTATCTGACGCTCTGCTTAGTACAAAAAGGTTCCCTTTCTGACTCTATCGCTTATCATCTTTTTGTAAAATTTCTTAGTCAATGTACTTTGTCATCAAGCTAATTTTGCAAATAGATGTGACATAAATACAAATTGATACTCGACATGTTCCTGGTTATTGTCGAACCTTATTACAGTCATGTCTTTCGAGATAGATTACAGTTCCTTTTGATTCTTGATTTATTGCAAATTTTCAAAATCTTATTATTCTTAGTAATTTCAAATTGCAGATTGAACAATTCCCAAAAGTCCTGTATTAAGTCATAAACTTTTATGATTTTCTCTGATTTCAATTAACTTTTGATCACTTCCAAGTAATTCTTAATCCAAACTATCAGCAAAAGCCACAATTTTCCGGAAAAACTGATCAATACACAAAACATAATCAGTTTATCTGAACGAAACCTGAGTCAAAAACCCAGAAAAAGATTTACGACTAAGATTTGTGCTTCATAAATGAAGGCAGTAAAATTAAAATTTTCCCACCGTTAGTTTTTCCTCAATAAGAAAAGCCGATTTTTCTCATCCAATTTTCGAAAAAGAAGGAAAGAAAATTGAAAAAAAAAGCGCGCGCGATTAGAAGATGAAACTTCGTGCTCATATATACATGTTTCATGGACAATCACAATAATAAGTGAAAAAAAAATTTTCGGAATGAGCACGAAGCTGAAAAGGGAGTAAAAAAGAAAAGAAAAATCATTTTCATCTTGCTTTATAGAATGAACAGAAAAAAAATACACAAAAACAGCACGAGACGCTTTTTTCCGTTACGAGAGTTTTTCATTAAATTTCCATTCACAATTTTACATCGCTTCAGTCAATTGCGGGAAGTTGAACTTGTCGGTTCAGGAAAAGACCAATTCTTAAGGAAGAAAATTATCAGAAACTATAAAAATGACTGACGTTGAAGTCGTACAATCAGTTGATCTTAAAAAGACCAAAAAGTCAAAGAAAACAAAGAAGGAAGTTAATATCGAGGAAATCGAAAGTGAAATTCAGAATGATCAGAAGTAAGGATCAATGTCCTTTTTATTGATGGTTAATCGATGGATTTCGAGCAGGATTAGATAAAGCAATGAGTGCCGCGGCACAACAGTGTGCTGTCATGAACCGTTTTCTCGGTGGCTTACCATCAAGGCATGCCGTGGCACTAAGATAAAGCAATGAAAATTTTCCACTACCCATGGATTAATGCAATAAAATTTATTGAGTGTCAAGTGTCCATAAGGAGAATATTCCAGGATATAATAAGTAGCATGTGTGATCTTGTCAGACTATACACGTAATAAATTAAAGTGACAACAAATAAGTAATATGTATAAAATCGGCATATCCCAAGGATAAATTCAATAAATGCCGCAAAATCTTGGCAGGCAACAACTTGTCTATCGGTTCATTGCTTTGCTTTCTGCTCGACTACAAACGAGATCATCAATAATGAGAATGGATTTTTGCTTTTACTTCTGATCATTCCGTATGTTAATTAAAGGTTCGTTGAATATCAAATTTGGACTCATGATCTCATCCTTAAAAGGCCTTGAGTGGATATAGAATCAATCAGCTACAAAAATGGGGAAATAATAATTTTTCACTGTGTCTGTCCATATAAAAAATATATTCATGTTCTTAAAAAATATTAATGGATATACGATTTTTTATGAAGATTCTCAAATTTTGCCTCATTTTAATTCAAGTAGGAAATTAATGACATTTTTTATATTAATTCAAGCATCGCATCGCAAGGAAAAAATTATTTTCTCATTTTTTTTGTGTGCTCAACTCTCATTACAATTTCTTCCGCTTAATGCATCTCATTACGGCATCAACCATAGCATTAATTAATTATTTTTTTCTCGTCTTTTGTCTTCTTTCCTATTTTTTTTATAGTTAATTTTCAGTGGCGAATATACAAAGGCAATGTCAAAGGACTGGCATTCTGGTCATTTCTGTTGCTGGAATTGCGATGAGAGCTTGACCGGTCAACGTTACGTTCTCAGAGATGAACATCCATACTGTATCAAGTGCTATGAAAGTGTATTTGCAAACACTTGTGAGGAATGTAGTACACTCATTGGAATTGATTCCAAGGTAAATTTTTATTGTTATTTTTATGGATCTTTATTGAATGCTGTGCATTTTTTTACTGTGCTGTATCCTCAATCAAAATTGAGTTTTTATTTAAACTTTAAACGATTTTAATGGAAATAGTGAAAGGATGAATTTTATTGTTAAAGATCCAGCACATAAAATCGATTATTTTATAGACAATAAGTTACAGTTGGATACGACGTCACTGCATTACAGCTTGTGGTTGATTTAACGCTAATTTTCAATTCCTTTTCTCTCCTAATTCCCACAGGATTTGAGCTACAAAGACAAGCATTGGCATGAAGCATGCTTCTTGTGCAATATGTGCCGTGTTTCACTTGTTGACAAGCAATTTGGATCAAAAACTGATAAGATCTATTGTGGAAATTGCTACGATTCGCAATTTGCATCAAGGTGCGATGGATGCGGTGAAGTTTTCCGTGCTGGTGAGTAATTTAAAATTGAAATTGGGATTTGGGGGAAAAGTTTAATTAAAAATGAGTGGGAAATCCATCAGTAAATTTCCAATTTTAAAAATCTCGTCCTACATTATTGAAAATGCTAGAAAACTGTGCCAAATCCGTTTATCAACATTTGAAGATATTTCTAGTCATTTCTCTCACCAAACAGATTTGTCTTGAACATAATTAATACATTCGTAGCGAGTCAAAGAAGACGTCTGTTTCTATTGCCCTCAAAAAATCAAAATCAGATAATAAATTCGATTTCAAAAAAGTTCATTTTCTGAGCAGGATCAAAGTGAATCTTGGACATTATCATACATTATGATCATAAATTCACTGTCTCTTCCTCAAAATTAAAATCACACAATATTGTGACTGCCATTCATCTATAATTAATTTATAGTTAAAATAGACTAATTCATTTACAAATATTTTGTTATTAGCACTGAAGCTACACAAAAATACACAAAGAATATGCGAGAATAGAGCGAGTTGATTTGATTTAGCTTGAATGGATAAATATTTACAGAATGTCAATGCTTTTGTAGTGTCAGAGAAATTGAAAGGAATTGATTTGATGGAATCGATATTGAAAAACTTAAGTCGCGATGAAAATTCTACATTGTAAGACTTGATTTGCTTTGTTATTCTCAATACTGATTCTTTGGAGAATCTTACCGGCTTGCCGGTTGTATTATAAATGTAATTAAGAGCTCTATATGGATTGAAAGATGTTTATTCTTCGAAGTTCAAAAACAGAGTGAATTTTTGTATGAAAAAGGGACTTTCAACTATGTGGATGGAAATTCAAAAACAAACTGAACCTTTTTTAATGAAAGGGTCTTTCAACTATGTAAAAATAGTATTATTCAAATCTCAAATGAACGTTATAATATTTCAGCACATGATTCAAGATAATTATACTGTCTAACTCATTTTTGAACGCATTTTAAAGTCGAAATTGGCAGAATAAGAATAAATTGACTATAGAATGCTTTGTCTTATTGCTTAAACACATGTTCCTTTTATGATAGTATTATGGAAAGTAGTAAGCAATCATACGATATCCATAATGGATTTCAAATCATATGGAACAAAGATTATTGAAAAAGGTTGAATTTTTTTAAGGAAATCAGATTTGAATTACTTCATGCTAATTTTCTGGTATGACAAAATAGAAAATTAGATCGGATAGGATAGACTTAATCTGCCTTAGTCAATTAATAGCAATGTCAACAAGGTGGAAGTTTCAGAATATTTTGACACATCAAATTCACCCAAATGAGCTGAAATTATAAAAATACACAAAAAATTGTGCATGCTTTAGCAATAAAAGTAATTGAAGCGATAATAATTTAAAATATGGTCTTGGCAGATGCATTAAGACATTGATTTTTTTGAGGATATATCTCCTCCAAGTTGTCTGTTTATCAGTTTACATTATTTAATTGCTTATTGCTTATGGACTTGCTCCATTTAAAAACAATTAATTTCAACACTTGTTAATTAAATTGTAAAAAACTGCAAACCATTCATCTATCCAGATCTGTCAAATTGAGAATAATCCTCGTATACATCTGCGAATGCGAAACTGCGCTAAAAAATTGACTTCCCAAAAGAAGAAAAAAATCTTTGGATTTGTGCCAAAATTTTTTATTTTTCTTTCATTTCTTCATCATATTCATCTCCACTGTTTGTTTCTGATGATGTATATTCTATAGAAACTAGTAATAATAATAATAAGCTGAAGAAAAAAGCGAAATTGCTTTTATGAATGAGATGGATCTTAGTTCTTTTTTTTTGTCTGATTCCAAAAGTTAATATCTCCCCTCGTACTCATCTTGTGTTGGCGTAGCTCCCAGAAAGTAGTAGCAACTTGTATAACTCGTGTATGACCTTCTCTTCATCCATTATTCGTGGTCATTAATTAATTTTTATTTCTTCATTTCATTGAATTTCTGTAAATTTTCTTTTTTTCACCGTTAAGTTCTCTGGCTTTGTTGTTGTGCAATGGAAGCAACAAGTTTGAAATGATTATAAAAAAACGTATGAAGGTGTAGTGTTGTTATTGTTGATGCCGTGTTTTGCATGCCTTCACATAAAAAATGCTGATTAAAGATGTAATGGATTTAAAACTTACAATATTTAGTCACTTGTACACGGAACTAAATCTAGTTTGTATTAAGCTGTGGTAAACAGATTGTAAACTTGGTTTTTTGAGAAGCGAGTTGGGAATTTTGGTGGATTTTGTGTTATGGATGTGGATTTTGGGAATCAGTTGGTTGATTCCAGTCGACTGTACTGCAAATCAGGCTTCAAGTCAACTTTTGAGCTTAATTTGAATGCTTTGATGTTTTAAACCTGTTTCTACTGGAATTTAGTTCCAAACATTGAGTTCACTCAATTACTGCTCGGGTAAAGACATCCAATAGTAACAAATCAATAGAATCAACCTTCACTTTTAACGACATCAAAATAGCTCAACCTCCCTTACTCTAGCAAATGCCATCCCACTAATCATATTACCAAATTTCAATTCTATTTTCTCTCTTATCACTTAAAAAAAAAAAAAAAATAAACATTAGCTTTGCAGACCTTAAGATCCATAGCTGCGCGTTTATATGCGTTTCATGGCTATCGGGAGTTTAACGAGAGGATCGCCAATCTCTCGCTCAAACCTAGACCTACAGTTTATAGTGGAATCCGAACCACTTCTTTGATGACATGCCTGTAGCTTCAACCTGTGAGCCCGTTTCCACTCATCAAATAAAAATTTCCATCCCACTAATCATATTACCAAATTTCAATTCTATTTTCGTCTCTTATCACTTACTTCAAAAATAATAACGATGATTATTTTTACATCTAGTCCAATAATCTGTGGGGGAAATTGTTTTGTTCCCATCGATTTTCCATGAAGTGATAGCAAGTAACAGTAAAGAATGAAAAAGGAATTGAATGATGTCCATAATTATGTAAAAGATGTAGATATCTGTGGGTCTATCATCAATTCAATCCTCCATGCTCCCCATGAAATGATAGATAAGATTCATTCTTCGTTCCTTCATACTGTAAAGTTTCATTCTAGAGTAATGCGAATCTAGCCGATATCTCATAAAAATTAAGTATTCCTCATTATTCTCTCTTTTTTCTTCTTATCCGCCGTTTTTTTATTTCATTACCAAATGCTATGCGTTAATCATACCAGAAAAAATAACCAGTAAAACAAATCATCTTTACACCCACAAACCTTTGCTGAATTTTCAGTTCTATTCCAAGTCTCTCACTTCTCTTCACATTCACATGACTTCTTTGAAGTTATTGTTTGAATGAAATACAGATTTTGAACGTGAACAGATTGAAGAATGTGGCTTGAATGGATTGACAGATTAGATAGATTGCGGTCCATATATCATGTTTAGGCTAAGGCTAAAGTCCCCAAAAGATTTCATTCTACAACAAAACATTTGAAGACAAATTGTGGAACTAAAAAATTCTTACACGCGACAAAAGAAGCTTGAGATAAATAAATAGATATAGACTCTTCTCATTCATCCAGTCCTCTTTATCAACGTCATCGTATTGCGCTGAATGTAATTTTTTTGATTTATACAGTTTTGCTATTTTAAGAAACCCGTTGTGCATCACTACAATGCCGGATTATTTTTTAAACACAAAATTGTTATTGCTATAAATTCATTTTCTGATGATCAGATTGGAGATGATCGATTTAACAGCTGGCCAACGCATTTGTTCGGCACAGTATGAGGAAAAATTTTGAATTTTTGCGTGGATTTTTGTTGAGATTTTGAGTCATATTGTGAGAGATTCTTATTTAATTTGAGATCAAATTACTGAAATCTTTATATATTGTGACTATAGTTGGCATTAGTTGATAGACATTATCTCTATTAGAGCGATAGCAAAAAGAACCGAGATTAACGGAAAATCAAAATTCAAAATTGAAGTTCAAAAATTGATCTTGAATTTTAGAACAAAAACAAACAAAAATCCATCAAATAAAATGCTTGTAAAATGACAGAGAAGCATGCGTCTTAGTCCACAAAGCTCTTAAGCATCCCGCGACTTAATTTATTCAATATTTCAATATTCATGATGATCTATTCGCTCATGTATTTACAAAAAAAATATGAAAAAATATAAAGTCTAAGAAGACAAGAATGAGCAACAAGAAGAGTCCATTATGACCGAAGATAGGCATTAACATGATGTAATTGAATGAATATAGAAGAAGTCCATTCGCCTACTCACAACAACTATACTATTCATGCATGTACTGGATGTGTTAAAGAATTGACATACATACATTCATTATAGTAAAAGCATCCATTTATGTACACTAAATATAAAAAATAATATTATGGAACTATCAAGTTGCTCTTTTTGTTAGTCATCCCCATAAGATGGTGCTTGAGATTGAATAAAGAAATTGAAATTGACAATTGATCCAATTGACAGATGACGTCAGACATTAAAAGATTATTTTTCTAATAGTCGCAATTTAGATACAGAATCTTATAAATCTCATAAATTTTCCAAAATCGGTAAACATTTTACTCTGACAATCAATGCCGAATTCATTCAATGTCAAAATCGCTACAATCATTCCCAAACACAAGAAATATGTCTATAAAGGATACATATTGACACAAAAAATCACATTTACTTCTATTCAACATTTTTCTTCTTTACTTCCGATTTTCTTTTTCTTTCCTTGCAATCGGCAAGCCATAGATTATTGTTGTAATATGTGACAAAACAAGCTATAAAAATAGAAATTCATTCATGAAGAAAATAGACATACACACATGAGAAAAGTCACGAATATCCACTACATATGTGTGTCTGAGTGACTGACTCAAAAAGAAGAAAGTGATCAAAAAAGCTTCGCTTTTTGTTATTTGATATAGAGACAAAATGTCTAAGAGAAAAAGTCACAACAAAAATGTAACTTGGCAGTGAGGAAACTTGAAAAAAGACAATAGAATAAAGGCAGAACATGTTGAACAATATTGAGACATTCCACCACGTGTGATGCTAATAAAATTTTATGAAAAACTTTAGTCAGTGAATTCCATGAATATAATTTTGCTAGTTTTAGTTTGAAAAGTTCTTCTACTTTTTGCTCTATTAAGCATATTGGATGTTCATTCAGTATTTTGGGGTTATTTAGAAGTAATTGAAAAACGACAAACTTTGATAGCTAGGGCATTGCTCCATCACAGCTTAGCGGTAAGACGCAAAGTTGCCTTGAAGGCACCGACGCCGCATTCTGTAGCTCGGGATCTTTGTTAATTTGATGAAATAGACAAAAAGCTTTAAACTGGATATAAGTGAATATCCTATTATTGCTCAGAAGTCCTAAGCGACACAAGCCTCAATTTAGCAATCAGAAACTACACAAACTTTAGAGTCTTTGTAGGTTCTTCATGACTTCAATCAGTCTTTCTTTCCCTACTTCGTGTCGCTCGTGAATGCCTATTCTACTATGAAACCTTACAAAATCCCAACTCATATCAAATCACACCTCAAAACAAAAATCCCCACAATTCTCACTCAACCAACATAAATCACAAAAAACAGAGCAACAATCCACAACAAAAGAAGCTACCTGTAAAATTCAATATTATCCATAAATGACTTCAATTTACTATGAATAGATGTGATATTAATTTTTATGACAATTTATAATGAAAAACGATGATCGAAAGCAATAAAAGAAAATGAGATCGAGGAAGAAGAAGTCAAACAAACAACAAAATATGTCATATCATGTTTCAAGTTAATTCCCAAAGTGCTATATCATATAATTTTCCTTAATTTGAATGCCATTAAAAGTGAAATTACTTTGTAAAACGCAAACAATTACTGTTGCTGTTTGAAAATGACGTTCCTTAAAATGCGGAAGTCTAGTTCTTGTTGCCATACTTATTTATCGATTTTAGAGTTTAATTCAGTGTTGGGCAACCTGTATGATGCGGCAAACATGTGTTTCGCCAAAAATGTCATTAACTGTTTGTTGTGTGCAATCGAGGCTTACCACCACGATGTACCGAGAACAGTAAAAAGTTTCCCAGCACTGATCGAGCTCATTTGATCCTGAACTGTGACTGATTGCCGTAAAATTGGAAAACAAATAGTTGTCATGGTGCTGTCAAGGAACCTCCAAGTCTTCCCATTAATGCGGCAACTAAGCAATGCCTATCCAAATATATTGTGCTACTTACATGATCCACATCACTTCCAAACATCCCCAAAAGCTGATAGAACATTGACTTAGAATTGACATTCTCAATGACTTCTCATTTCTCATACTCGTACGCTCTTACGGTTCCTCGTTATTGTTTCTGTCGCGCTATGTTCATTGAATAAATAAATTTTATTGATGGAAGTGCGCAAAAAAAAAGATGCAGACAATATTTACCTTTTGCTAAACTTTTGTGTCTGTGAATATTTGTGAATTAAATACACAAACGAAACAACATCGACAGCACAAGCACAAAACTAGAATTAAAGTTGCTTTAACTCACCCCTCCGCAATTCTCGCTCTTTCTTTCTTTCTTTTGTGCCTGGAAATGTAAAGTATCGTATTGCCATTCACTCACATTTGTGGAGAGCGTTTTGAATTTCATAAAAAATTGTATAGTAAATTTTTGCTTCCAGTAACAAATAAACATTCCGCGAGTTACAACGCGCTGCGAGAGAGAAAAAAATAAAAGTTATTACTGACTTGCGGCAGCACGAAACGTTTGTTTTTTAGGCAGTGAAAGACTCGACTTGATTAAATATTTTATAAATTTTTGTAGGCAATTTTGAGTGAAATTATTGAAAAGTTTTTGTGAATGTTTCAATTGAGTTCTAAGGAATTTCGTGTGAATCGATGGATGCTAGAACTGCAATTCACTTTGATCGATGAGAAAATCAATGATTGTATCACATTTGGTGCTTAATATTCTCGGAGAGTGTGGGCATTTCCCCGAATTTCTCTAAATCATCTTAAACAAAAAGAAAACTTAGTCACTAAACAAACATTCCATTGTATTGATTGGAAAGCACTTATGTCCATTGACAAATTAGACTCTCTAAATTGTCATAAAAACAAACTTTGAAAGTGAATTGCAGTTTAAAAGACATCGTAAATAAAATTTTTTTCATTTTGCGTGATTCAAAAATCTTTTTTAAAGCTGCTTATTAATTTGAATGTCAAATGAGTGTGAAGTGACTCTTTATTCACAAAATAAATATACACACCGAGAGTCGTGAAGGGGAAAAAAGTGCTAAAAAAATTTATCGGCAAATAATAGTCAAAAAAAAGAAGTTTGTAGAGACAAATTAAATTGATCATTAAAACTGTGTAAATATGTCAGCTGATATACTTGCTGGTGATTTAAAATCGCGCCTTCATTTGCGCACAAAGACCGTCGGCGCTGAGAGAATTCAACGTGCAAAAGATAACAATGAAGATGTTGCAATCTTGTCAATGTTCCTACCCGGCTCAGTTGGCGAGGCCGAAAACAGACGATTTAGGTGTGCACGCGGTGAGGACTGTATCCTCGGCGATTATCGTCAAGCTACACCAGGTACAATTAATTTCACATTACTTACAATGTTGCTCCAATAATTGCCGTAAATAAACAAGCAAAGTCGTGCTATTTGAAGCCTTTTACGGTAAACTTTTAATGAACGAAATTTTATTTCGATAATGCTAAGGAGATAAAAATTGATTTTTTTTTCACTCGAGCCTTGTGTGTATTTAAAAATATCCTTGAGAAAAGCGATTAGTTTGATTATACAAAGTTAGTTTCTTTATCGTGCTTTATACATACGTTAGATCATTCTATGGCCATCTATGATTAAAAACTTTTGGCTTGATTGGAATTTTTTTGAATTTGAAAGTTTTTCCAGTGAATATACTTGAGATTCCAGTGGAATACAGCAGTGATAACTCTTATTGATGCGATGGATGTATTATAATACATGCTTAATACTTTTAAACTGTTCAATTACTAATAAATTATTTGAAGAATTTATAATGTAAACAATCAAAATTTAACTGACTTGAAGTTGGCTTCAAGAAAAAATTCAAATTTATAACGGTCAAAAGATTGATTTTTATCAGAAATGACCAAACCATGGGTTATAATATTTATTGGAATTAGAAATAAGAACGAAAGAATTTATGCAAATCAGCTAATTAGTTTTTGTCACTGATGTCATCGTCTTGAACTTTTAAATCGTTTTTGTTCTTGTTCAGTGTATTTTAACTTCCTAATCGACACCTCTCATAACAAGCATCGAACATGCAGCTTTATTCTAAATTATTCACACAAAAAATTATCATATTCCTACTTTCTTCTTTAAAAAATTCTTGAATAAAATATTCCCACACATGAACACCTGATTGTACATACTCTCGAGAGCAACAGCAGTAAGAATGTCTTGAAAACCTACTTCACTTTGTTAATTGCAATGCTTGTGACAAGCACATTAGCAATAAATTTATTTTGTGTTGTCTCCTCATCCAAGTCATTTGAATCCATAAACATATTAAGCGCAATCAATCAATAGTCTAATATTGTCGATTTTGATGAATTAACTTAAATCAAACATGACAAGCCCCTTAAAAGGACTTGTCTGTTATTCGAGATTATGATGATGTTGTGTTGTGTTGTGCTGTATGTAATGCTTGTTTTCATCTTCTTCTTATTCATGCGATACAAAATAACATGAGCGGAATAACAAAAATTTATTGATCATCATGATGTGTGGATACTTTACTCCATATCATCGTATGATTCATTCACTCTGCGCTTACTGCATTGTTTATAAATTTGATTGATATTTTTATATGCAGATCGGAAGGTCATTGTTGAAAAAATATACAATTTTTCTCAAAAACAGAATCTGTTAATTTATAACCGCTGAATGCTACTTTACCGCACTGAAAAATTGTGTGTTTACAGAGATCCACACACGTGGAATTATTTCATTGAATGAATAAGCTGGTTTGCATAAGTTTGATCTATTTATAAAAAGATGTTGAGAGGGTGTAGAAGCGCATCTGGCTTTTTAAGATTAATGGAATGTATTTAAGTAAGCTCGCTGATTTATTTTGGGATGTGGGCTGAGTAAGCAGTGTGCAAAAAATGTCTTGTGGGGCAGTCGTTTGAACAGAGCAACCTGTTCGTTTGAACATCGCTAAATAGCTGTATTAACGACTGGACGTGATATGGTCTTAACGACACTTTGGCTCAGACCGGTCTGCCGTATTGTGTCGCTTGAATCATACTCCTTGCTAGAACTCATTTTAGGCTGTAGACCTAAACTCTCTTAAGAACTGTATATATGTTTATACGGAGGGGTCCAAGAATTTAATGACAAGCGATTGCAAGGGTCTTGAATCTTGTCGTTGAGTCTTAAGTCGCAGCACTCAGCTTGGACAACACTAGATTTGATGAAATAGCTTTATGGCCCTCAAGGCCTTAAACCGATAAGCTAGTAACACATGATATCACATTTTAAACTTAAAATACCTAAAAACCTAATATATGACTTTCAATAACAATTCCTTTGTAAATTTCATTTATTTTAAGCCTGTATCAATCAGCAGTATTCCAACTCCAAGATATATTTATCTAAAATTCCATGAAATTCTATTTCAACATGCTTAAAAAAATTATATTTCTTTAAATATTTACACATAAGCCATTCAACCTAAAATAAAATCCAAACAGCTTACCACACACTCCATGCCAAAAGCCCACTTCAATGGTCCACTTTGTCTCGAAAGTTGAAAAACATTATTTTTTTGTGTTGTTCGCCAGCCACAAAATCCAAGAAAAAAGGAGGTAAACAAATTGAAATAAGATATATTCAAGTGGTCGACTGGTGACATCATCTCTCTTTTATTTATCGAACTTTATATATTTTTTTAAGGTTTTTCTTCTCTTTTTTCATTATTGAATAAAGAAATAATAATACACAATATTTATACAAATAAAATCCCGAAGAGAAACCGCAAAATGAGATGAAATATGATTTCAAGCTTCTAAAGATTTATATTTTTTTGTCATGAATATAAATTTTGTGCTTTAATAGACTAGATTCAATGATGTAATATCGATATAGCCTTTCATTTTTATGAGAGGGTTTTTTTAGCACTTTGTTGTTATTATAATTGATGGCGATAGAGAATCAGTTTCGTTTTGTCATTTAAGTGTCTAAATTGAAAGTCATTCCGATTCAGATTAATGAACTTGGGCATATGTATTGTCTATTTGATTAAAGATTGCTTTTGGTGTCTGAATGAGAGTCTCTGAGTTTGATCTCTTGATGAAGGCGTATCGCAGTCTTCTACAACCATCAAGTGCCTTCTGGCTATGTAAATGACTTCCATTCAGCAATATCCTTAATCCACATAGATCTGGATATAAGATTGATGTCAAAATTGATTAGAAAATACGTTAAAACTAGTAAATTGGCAAGTATATTAGCCAGTCAATGTCTGATTTCATACTGTGTAGGTCTAATTGGAATACTTGTTCTGATAGTCCCTAGCATACATTGATCGTGCTCTCAAAAGTAGAGCAAGCTTCTGAGAGCATTCTGTTTGCCTGCTTGGAGCACCAGTTTATATCTGATTCACTGTTGGTCTGAATTAGTCAGCTTAACATGGATTCGGTAAGAATCAAACCTATGACTACTAGCTAGCTTACCAATCGATATATGAACACTGTCACTAATTGAGTAAGACTACAGTTTAATTTTGACTATCAGTCATACTTAAAACTCTCGTCAGCATCTTAGTCATCACAAAATTCATGAACAACTGTCACTACAACTGCTTCCAAAATCGCTCCATTCATAACACTGCAGATTCTTTAACTTCCTTTTTTATTGACTAGTAAAAAAATTTAATAAGAAGCTTTTACGATTTTTTATTACAATGATATCAGCCATAAAACAACGACTTATTGTTTCCATTCAGATGTTCAAAATAAAAAATTAATTTTTTTTTTCGTGAGCAATTTCGAGATAAAAAAACATAAATAAATAAAACAGCTATTCGACGCATCCATTTATGGACTATTGATATTCAATTGATGTTCAACTGTATTACTGTCTGATGCTGTATATTGCTGATAAATAAGTCCATTTATAGCATTTCGCTAAATTATAAATGTTATTTACATCTCTGCAATTGTCACAGACAGTCCAGTGCCAATGGCATTTCAAAATTTTTTCTTTATCTGCATTGTAAGCATAAGCAAATTTAAAAAATTTCATTTATTTCGGTGTCTTAAGGTCATCTCGTCCGCGAAGTCATCTCCCTAGACATTTATTTATGCATTCACCAAAAAAATTGTTCGAGCAAGCACAAAAGTAGCGCGGGATGAAAAAAAAAATTAAAAATATTAGCAGCAGTAAATCCAAAATTAGCATTTTAATTAAAATCTCATTTAAATATATTATTTTCAAATTAACAATCATTTTAAATGAATTGGACTTCTGAATGATCATCACATTTTCGTATTATATTCACATTATTATTTTGTATTGTTTATGATACCTTAAACAGTTCCTATTTTTCGTTTGTAACGTGGAGGCAAGCACTCCGTATCGATTGTCTATATGTCGCTCAGTCCCACACACACACGCGAGATCAACTTTCAAGACATTTATCATCATCTGTAATTAAATATTTTATGTCTTCGCTTTGTAACATGATACTTGATACTTGCAATTTGAATGGATTTATGTTTGTAGATTAACGTTTCTTATTACTATTATTCTGAAGTCATAATAGTGATTAATAATGGCAGTTATGGCTTAATAATTGCACTATTTTCATCAATTAAGGTAGAATTAACAGCTTGATTATGTCGTTTAATAAAATGGAATTGACTGTAAAAAGCTTTGTTGATGAATGTTTAGAGGAACTTTAAATTTATTGCATTTAGCGTATATGGTGAAAGCTAGCAGGTGGATTAGGCATTAGCATATTGAGTTGGAATCTACTTGACTGATTATCTTGGCCGAACAGCACAAAGTGTTCGCTAGGACAGCAATACGTCGACGCTATGTTGCAATGACGGCCTCTTGATGGCTGATTTCGACTTTTGCTGCTCAGGTTACACACTTAATTCAAGAAGTTATAACAAAAAGCTTTCCATCTGACTCGATCGCTGACTCTTGCAGCCTAGTATCTGATTGACTCATGTAGTTGACATTCTTTCAACAACCAATTGTCTTTCTGGGAATATTTCAAGTTCTTCAAGGTCAAAAATGTACAGTTCTGAAGTCTATGAGCAATTTATTAGTCATTAATTCAATCCAAAATCCTCAATGCATGAGTACATCAGCCTCCAACTTGTTGCTGAAATTTCACTTCTTACACAATTTCCAACAATCCCATTCAACTTCCAAATATAATCATGCACAAAAAAAAATGCTCATTCAACAATAATTGACTAGTAACCAATTAATGAACGAATGTGTCAAATTGATTTATTGATTAATAAGTACATTGAAAGTTAATTTTAATCCTCGTCTCGGTCATAGTGTAGGGTAAAGTAGAAGGTGCAATATAATTCGCACCCACGCACTTCTGTTTGGACCATTTCGCCATCAGATAATAATAATAATGACATGAAGTAAATCCTTGTGGATGTAGCAAAAAAAAAAAGTTAAAAAAGTATCTTTGTCATTTAATTGGCTAGCAATGATAAAGAAATATAGATAGACATGAAGGAGTCGAGAACAGGAAAAATATTGTCGATGATTTATTAATAAACGTGCCGTAGGCTGATATCATGTGAATGGAAAAGGTCAAGTGTGGAGTTGTGAAAAAAAAAATTTTAACAATAGCTTCATGTCGGGTTTTAAGTTAAGCTCGTTGACATTTAAACAAATGTCACTCAAATGGAAACAAATTCAACAATTTTATGAGACCCGACTGGCCCGTACACAAATAATTTACTAATCGCGTGTATAATGTGTCACATCCCGCTCATCAAAATGAGAAGAATTTCCGTGAATAATAAAAATCAATTGACGCAGTTCCAATACACCTACCTCAATATTAAAGTTATTCTGCATGCACACGAGCAATAAGCACACTTTTATAGATTTTATTGATGTTAGCGGGGTTCCAATTCTTAAAAGTATAAAATTAGTCATTTTATATGAATGGGAACTGACATCAATAGCTTGATGCAGATGGTCAAATGTATAGCCACTTGAGAATGTAAATTGGGCCAATGAAGATACTTTTGTTGATGGATTGGATTGTAATTCCTCAAGATTTAGTTACTTTGCTTGTCAAACAGATCAATTGTGGTCCATGAAGCCTGTAGCTGGCTATTCCTTGCCAATTTTGATTCTTAAATGCAATACTGTCTTCAATCTACGCAATAAGCCAGATTTAAAGCTCACAAAGTCAAATCAATTCATACCTGACAGTCTTTAAGTCGAAAATCAAGCAAAATTGCACCATCGGGAAATCATCTGCAAATTGAATATGAAAATATTCGTGGAATCAATTCCCAAATGGTCTATAAATATATAAAAAAAATTGAATAAAATTCCTCTCGACTGTAGTTCCGTGCACAAAAAACACACAAATGTTTCTCATCTATTTTTTCCTCACCTTTCGTTGCGTGTGCAAAACATTTATTTTCATCACAAGAATCAAGTCAGCAGCAACTAAAAAAATTATGTGAAATCATCACAAAGTCACATCCAAAGAACACATTTTTTAAAAAAATTCTGTTAATCGAGTCGATTAACCACCCACATACGTCTTTTATGCGTGCTTTTTATTGCCATAGCATGTTGAGATTGTGCCGGTTTTTAAGTATTCAGTATGCTTTGAAAAAACAAAGAAATTGTTGAGTACCAAAAAATATATTTATTCATTCTGTCGATTTTTGGGTTATGAGGAATTGAAATAGTTTCTTGCTGATCTCAATAATTTGATTGTTTTCATTTTTGGATCTTAATATTTTTGTTCAGTTTATTAGGAAAACAACAAGTTTGATTGTTATGTGAATGTTCTGGGTGGAGGAATGACGTAGTTACTTCATGAGAATTGCTTGTTCTGTGGATGTCTTTAAGTTGTTTTGGATTTAAAGATTAGTTTGGTTTTTAGAGGAAGTAACTCTGTTGTCCAGTAATCCAGTACTTTGAGACCTGAAGACTACAACATTGGGTCCTAATAACTCGATTGGTGCGCGTTGACATGTTCCATACCAAAAAACAGCAGCATTTCTCATTAGAACTCAACAAATTCAATTATTTTGACCTGAATCCTCAACACTTAATAATGTGTCTAGAAGCTCACTAAATTATCATTCGCGACATCCTTGATGCTCAATTGTGGCCCAAAAAAAAGTCTCAAAAGTTCTTCAATTTAAAAAATTCCTATCTCCCATTGTGTCCTTCATTCTCTCGACTGTCAGCAATATCTGGGCAATATCATATCGTTTTATGACTCAAAATAGTAATAAGACATCAAGTGAAATTGCCTATAAAATCAGATTTTTTTCCATAACTTTCACATGATACCTAAAACAGACTCAACTTAAATTTTATACACAAAACTATCAAGTGTTGACATTTCCTTTACATAGAAAATTTGACTAAAATATCATTCAGTTCCTTAATATTCATGACAATCAAATAAAAATGGAAATAAACAGAAAAAAACCATCAATGTCAAGGTCGAGAATTTACTTCCAAGCCTTTGTGGCTTGTTGTTGTCGACGAATGACTTCCAAACGGAACAGAAAATGAGTTTTTGATAATAATGGAAATGGCAAGAAGCAATAAAAGGAATTTTCTTTTCTTTTCAAGTAAGAGCGATGAAAATTGGAAATGAATGAGGGGAAGCTTTTCATCGCAATGCCTTTAAATTTATCGACACAACAACAACAACGACTATTGGATTTTCGCGCTTTTTTTGTGTGTGCCTGGAGAACTTATATTTGTATTCAGGCACGAACGATAATATGAATTGAATCTAATTTTAAGTTAGCATGTTGGATAAGAAGGCCAACATATGGAAGCGGTAATTTTAGAGGAAATATTATTGCCTGTAATTGAGTATGGAGGATAAATGCCTTTATTGAAATTCGAAGTGTTTTATGCGATAAAATGAATGAATTAAATATGATACTTTATTATTAATCTATGCCTTCATATCTGCATACTCATGAATAATTACTTCATATGCTGCTTATCAACAGTGCTGAATATCGATTACATTTAAAATGGGATTTTGTCGTACGAATCAGTTTTAAAAATGATTGTGGTTTTTGGAAATTTACTGGATATTGAGTCATAAGTTACGTGACTGTGGGAATGAAGTGTCATTTTTTGCTGATTTCTGGGTATTTTGAGCTTGTCCAGGTGGAAATGGCTTGGAAAAATATTCAAAAAGTCACTAATTTATTTAGTTTGCTGGTTGTGCAAATCAGCTGTGATCTCTGGCGCTGGATCAATCTCTGGCTTTCTTTATCAATCACCAATACCAAATGCTACACTATCTCTATCAACAGGCTCTTCCCAATGCAATTCGGGTACTGTTATTACCAAAAGATTGACATCATATCCTGTCTTCAGTCTTATTTCATGAAAATCTCCAAACATCCAGTAACCGTATTCTTAATATCAACAAATCCCACTCCTTATCTCCTGGCACATCGTTAAAATCACTTCCTGTATGCTAATAAACACCATGAACAAGTTAACATGAGCAATTTCTACTGTAAATGCATTAAACCATCCAAAGCCATTCGTAAATATTAGCAGTAAATCTTGTAAACATCATTTACTTAAGTAATTTTCTATATTTGATCATTTTCTATTGCGAACTCTAATGAATATGTAGATTCATAAGCTTATCTTAAAACTTAAATTTATAAATGTTATTGAAACGCGTAAGCTGACAGCTTCATGGATTTTGTGAAAAAATCTAAATTTTTATGGCTGATTTTTAATGGATTTTTGTGTTAGATTTTAAGTTATTTAGTAGATAAGGTTGATGATTGCATAAACTAGTTGATTAAGTAGTAAGTTTTCTGTTAGGCTGAATATATCTGTGCATTTCAAATGCTGAAACACGGATATCCATTGTAATCTGTCACATACCCAAACAGCACACTACGGATACTCGCTTTTTCAGCTGTGACAGTAAAAATTAGTCAAAATCAGGTGTCTCAGTGTCGTCAGGGCAATATCGAACCTTACCCTTGACAGGTTCCCTAGCGGCATACCGATGCCGCAGCTAACAGGCTGTGTTGCCCGGGATATTAATTCAACCTTCAGCAAACATTGCAAAAAAATTCGCTTAAATCCACAAAAAGTCACAAAATTATCCACAACAATTGTACAGCAAATATATTTCGGGTAATAACAATTTTATCGTCAACTGAATAGAAAGAATATTGACCCCATTGAATGGAACACAAAAAAACAGTAATAAATTACAGTAAAAGCGGTTCCATTCATGATTACTTTAATACATTATTTCCAATAAAAATTTCTCATTTACAAAAACTATTTTAACAAAAAAAAGCAAAGCTTTTTTGATTAATTTCCTTGTATGACATGCGTATGTGAGCATCTACATATGTGAGAAAATGTCTATGAGAAGGAATTTCATTTATGACATTAAGAAGAAATGGCATGAAGTATGTCAAGAAACCCGCAAATCTCTTGAAATGATTTCAAACCACATTCGCACATTTATTGTCCATAAAACTTTATGCATATTCTTATTTAAGCATGAATAAAGTAGGAAGAACTCGAAAAAAAGCTCTCGTTTTACGACTTTCTTTTCTTAATTTAGATCCTAGACTCCCTCATCGAGTTGATTTTTATTTTTGGATTGCGTGATTATGTTCAGCACCAAAGCGAACAGAATGAAAGGAACAACATTAAAATTTATCGCATTTCATTTCATTTCCGAAGGGCAAAATCATTAAAATTGGAAATTTACTATACCGAAATTTTTTATTCCTTACGGTGGGTTAGTTCCATCTAGGGATGAGAAGAAGAAGCCTTAAAATTTCATCAGGGATGTTGAATCAATTTAATAATAGAAAATTGTACTTTAATATATTTACAGGCACGAAAAAAATGGAATACAAGACACGCCAATGGCATGAGAAATGTTTCTGCTGTAACGTCTGTAAGACGCCAATTGGAACGAAATCATTCATTCCTCGCGAGCAAGATATTTATTGTGCTGGATGCTATGAAGACAAGTTTGCTACTCGTTGCATAAAATGCAAAAAGGTAATGTCGATTCGTCCCATTAATTATTTTTATTTATTATTTGCTATGCTAAGTGCTGCTGTGAGTTGGATGTTGGATGTAAAGTGGAGGTTTTTGGATGCAGACTTTCTATGGCATTTTATAGAAAGTCAATAATCTTTGATAGACAAATTTTGTATTGACCGAGTAGTAATTAACTTACTTTCTTGGATGAGATGCACGTAGTTCCATTATGGCGCCTTAAAGATGTCCAATCCATGAAATTATAAAAGTTCACTACTTTTATTGCGAAATTTACTTTTTAAAACTGAATTTTCTACACAGCAATAACAACACAATAGCCTTTCTTATTACCAAACACTCTAGCCTTCATATCGGGCTTTAATTAATTAAATTTAATACTTGTTTACTTCCCGAAAGTCACAAAAATTATTTCCCGCCAAAATGTAATCAAATTTAAAAACAAGAATTCGAATTCTACAAAACCGTTACATTTCAAATAATTTCTAGCCGTTATAATAAAAATGACTTCAAATGCGCCAAATTCCACATCCACACATCTTCATCTTCACAGCAACCCAATTTAACAACCGTTCGCTAATAAAATTACTTACCATTTCCTCCTCGTTCTTACAGGTCATTACAACTGGCGGTGTTACTTACAAAAACGACCCATTCCATAGAGAATGCTTCGTCTGTACTCATTGCGAGACTCCATTGGCTGGACAACGCTTTACAAGTCGCGACGAAAAACCATATTGTGCTGATTGCTTCGGTGATTTATTTGCCAAGCGCTGTACAGCTTGCACCAAGCCTATTACTGGTAAGCTTGAATTTTCCATTCTTTTAAATTCCCATCTGTAATTCTTTTCTTTCTTTTACATGTGCCTTTTAGGCATCGGTGGAACAAAATTCATTTCATTTGAGGATCGTCACTGGCATAATGATTGCTTTACTTGCGGTTCATGTAAGACATCGCTCGTGGGACGTGGATTCATTACGGACGAGGAAGATGACATTATCTGTCCCGATTGCGCCAAAGCTAAGCTTATGGCTTCCTAAAAGAAAAATTGTAAAGCTATAAATAAACAAGCAACAGCAATTAACACAATACTGCTATATTTACAGTAACAAAAAGTTATAAAGAAAATATTGAAAAAAAGGAATTACGCTTGAATTCATTTATTTATCAAATACACATGATAATGATAATAATGTGCGTAAATCAAAATAAAAGTTAAGAAACAAATTTTCATCATCATTATTTGTAAAAGAGAAGAAAATAAAAAAAATTAATAAAAAAAAAAAGTTTTAAAAAAATATTAATGCGATAATAATCGTTAAGAAAAATTTATGAAAAAAAATAATAATAAAAAAATATGAAAAATTTCTACTATTTTTTGGAAATCTATATATTAACTCTAATTTTTTTCTTTTTCTTTGTTTAATGTGAATGAGATACCAAGTTATTAATAAATATGATTTGAATCAAATTTTTGAAACAATATTTGTATGAATTCTCATGCAGGGTACTGCATAGCTTTGAACACACTAAATAGAATTGATTATCAATCAACTCTATATTCCAATCACCTGATTATCCTTGTGACTTACTTACTGATACATTGTTGCATAATATTACATTGATATACTTCTCCTTTATTTATATTAATATGTAGGAAGGACTTAGGGGCTACAACACTTGAGCTGAATATGTTTTAGATCAAGTCCAATTTTAGTATTCTAGTATTCTAGAATTGCTTAGTAAGACAAACTAAGTAAACTCCTGTTTACGACCTTGAATTGACATATTTTTCAGTTCCAAATTAAAGCTGACTATGACAAAACAAAGCAAACGACATACATTTGACAAGAACAACATCATAGAATTTAAATAAATTGCAATTATTACAATTTGCTTTAAAAAACCTGATGTGACCTGTTATAACGTTCATTTGAAATTTGAATATTATTTACTGCATTTAGTTGAACACCCCTTTTCATGCGAAATGTTCAGTTTGTTTTTGAACTCCGATGAATAAACATTAATAAATGCACGAAAAAAATAGTTTTAATTAAACTATATTGACTATATTTACGAAATAACTCACATACAATTCATTTGCCTTCAAGTTAAATTCAATCTCTGGAGAATATGTCTTTAAAACCAGAATAAGGGAGCAATTGAGTTTATTTATTACAAATTCACATGACGTCACTTAAAGTAACCTTGAGAAAAGATTTATATAAATAAACAAAAATGACCTTGAGAGATTTTCTTTGGGTGCCAAATAGTATCAACTGTTCGATTTATAAATAACAGTCTCTAATTTAGTTGACAAACATTCATGCAATTGCCAACAAACATGAGAATGCATACAAATATTGCCAACTTATATACACAAATCAATAACGATAATAATGCAAATTAAAGAAAAAATTTAATAAAAACAAAAGAAAGAGAAACTCGATCAATAAAAGGATAAAGTGATGATATCTTTCCGTGAGTCAATAAATTATTCAAGACCATTAAAAACAAATCTTTTAAATGTTAATAATATGCAAATTGAGTAATTTTCAATTTTATTGTTATACATCTTAATAGTATTTATCGCCATTAAAGGCGATAATGTGAGCAAGAAAATACATCAATTAAATGATAATATGCGACCACGGGATCATTCATTTCCATGTTAATCAAGTTATAAAAAAAAATTAAATTATACATAAATTGAGAATATATTAAAAATAACTAACTTAATAATAAAATTAAAAAAATTTAGAAATAGACTAAAATAAAGAAAGAAATGTAGGAGTGAATTTGTAGTCAAAACTATGAAAAATGATAATGATAATGATGGGGTTCTTTTATTTATGACATCTAAAAATGATTTAGAATGAAATAAAATTTATTAAATTTTCAACGGTTAATTGATTTTTGATTTATTAAACTTTAAATTCAAAATTTTTGAACTCTGAAAATTATTGAATCTAAAGTTCAAATTTTGAGATCAATTTCTATGTTTTGAGGGTAAATTTTTGAACTTAAAATTCAAATTTAGACCTTGAGCTTCAATTTTTGAACTAGAAGAGCTTTAAGATCAAATTTTGATTTTCATATTGAATTTTAGAGCATAAGGTTCAATTTTGAACTAACAGCTCAATTTTTGAACTCGAAACATCAAATTTATGAAACTAGATCCAATTTTGTTCAACATCATAAATAAAAGCTCCCCAAAAACAAGCAGAAAAACAATCAGAAGATGAAAATTGTTCTTTAATTAACTCATAATTATGGCATTTAACTTATATTCTCCACATAGTATCCCCTTATTTCCCCAAATTCAAATATCTCTTACTGGTTGTTGATGTTTTGTAAATAAAAAAAATTTTTTTTTTGTCTTCGCGTGATTAATTTTTTTACAACTTATTGTGTTAAATGACTTAATTAAATTAATGATTGAGAAATATTTGTATATGAATCTTATGTTTCTTATTAGAGGAGTGGATGTATCATGTGAATTAATAATTATAGTTCATTTTGTAAAACTACAAGAAGAAAATGATTTAGTTCAACGGCCTATATTCACTGAAGTTGCCTTTTAAAATTTAATATAAATTGAATGATGAGACAAAATGATGATAAATATCTGTAATGTACTCTGAATCGATGAAATGTGTTTGGATCTGTTTAGTTCTATTACCGATGGCTTCTGTTTTTGAGGAAGACGGTGGGATTGATATGGGAATTGGTAGGATTTGAAGCAACAGAGTCAACTTAAGTCGACTTAAGTCAACCTGAGCTTGATACATACAAAATCCGAATTAGCTTCGAGCTCTGAGATTAACCTCAAAAAAGAAGCCATTCATGATTGTTTTGTTAGTCTGTAATTGACGTTGGAATGTCATATAGATAAGAAATGATTGGCTCAAAAATAAAAGTGTATAGATAGGTAGTAAAAATTTGGTTAATTATGGCATTCTCGTCAATTTTTAGCGGTGTTTAAAATTATGTGTGGGTCATTTTGGGGGAGGAGAAGCGGGAAAGAGTAGGGAACAATTTATGGAGACTAAATTGGGTTCTTGCGAAAGCTAGAATAGGGAAAGGAGCTCAATAATCATGTTTGAGCAACTTAACCTCAAAAAAATAAAATCATAACCTAAAAATTACAAAATTTTCTCAAGTATCCCCTCGACCCCAAAATGCTCACCCCAGATATGTGAAAAATAAGAAAAAGTTTTGTGTTTTTTCAGAGATTAACAATAAAAAATGACAAAGGAACTGTAAATTTTTGATACTTTGTGTTTAGAAACATAAAATGGCAGCTTCATTAGAATTATAAATTAAAGATATGTATGCTTATGTTAATGTTCTTAATTCATGTGAGAGATAAAATTTAAATCATACAAAAATAAAGCTTCCCATAAGTGCTTTGCAATCAAATCTTCGAAATAAAAGTGAGAATACAAAAAAAAAATGAAGTTAATTAATTTAAGATGAAAATATAAAAGAATTAACTAAAACAGTATAAAAATTAACAAAAAAATGTGTGAAAAAAATAATAAAAATTCTGTCATGAGATTGTGGCCTTTTATGTTTTAGATTCCTAATCTTCACAATACACATTAATTAACTCACAAACAAATAAGCAGATGATGTTCTAAAGAAATAATAACTAAGCATAAACAAAAAATTTATCTATACATTTCACTCTTTGTCTTTGGACAGCATTAATCATAGCAAATTTATTTTTCAAAAAAGAAGAATTAAAATAAATGAAAGAAAAAATTTCATTGAATTATAGAAGAAATACTGTGTTGTTCTTAATTACTTTGATTTCAGGATATACTTAGGAAAGTAAAGGATGATTAAAAAATTATTCGAAAAATTAACGACTGAAAATAATTTGAAAAAATAACGGTAAAAAATTATTTGAAAAATAACGGCTAAAAATTATTTGAAAAATAACGGCTTTAAATGCAAAAAATTTGAAAATAAAACCGTTTAAAAACTGATTTATTCAAAACATATACCTTAATTATAATTCCTAATTTAATACTCATCCTTACAAAATTGTACTTCTTGACCGCATTGAACTTTCCATATCCTTCTTGCTCTTCTTCTTACTCTTATTTCCCTTATCATTATCACTATCCACATCGCTGCTTTCCATGCCAGATAAATCAGGTGTCACATCACCATCATCATCACTTTTCTGACCTTCTTCTTCTTCCTCATTATCACTTTGTTCCATAACTGATGCACTTTGTGTATTAACTGCTGTCGTATTTTGTGAGAAAATATCCTCACCGTCAATATCAAAGTTCCTTAACGTCCCAACAGACAAATGATCGTTCGTGATGTTTGCCTGCTTTGCAATTTTACCTGCTGCATGATAAAATGTCTCAAATTGTTGTCGAGCTGTTGGTAAAATTGCAGATACGCTGTTATTCTTTCGATGCTTTAATTCACAGGCTACGCCATGCGCATTTCTTCTAATCTTCTGGATGTCTTTAACAAGTTGAACGAACCGTTGAGTATCTTTTCGTGCTGTTTCATTTAAAATATTCATTCCATCAGAATTCAATTTCTTTAAGTAAACAATAAAATTTTTAAGGAACAAATTAAATGCAACCATTGACTTGATCCACTTAACAATTGATAAAAATTTCTCTTCTAATACTGTGCATGTCTTCCAAAACTGGAATGTCATGTTGGCACTTTTTGTTGAATTTATAATCTCTGAATATCTTTGGATATAGATTCTTAGCATGTAAATTAAATTAGCTTTTGTGATGCACGGAAAGACTTTATTTGCGACAAGCTCATTCTTATTTGTTATTTCCTCAATATCCTCAACGAGTTTCTCAATCGATTCCAAATTTGTTGCCTTTTTGACATAAATTTTCAATAATTTCTCAATGCACAAGTTCAATGCACTTCCATGTTCCAATTGTCGATTCGAATTCTTCCATCTTGTCCTCAACACTTTCTCGGACAGTTCACAAATTTTCGCTGAATTCATTTTGTCCTTTTTGAATGAATTAATTGTAGTCATAAAGTCAATTAATGCAACAGCACCGCCAATGTCTTTTGCATTCTTTTCATATTCCATATATTGTTCAATAATTGCAGCACACAATAACTCTTGTGATCTAAAATGGCTTGTGCTGTTTTCAATCAATTGTTTAAGCATATCCATCAACACATCAGAATTGTCGTCCAATTTAAGCTTCTTACTCGAGAAAAGAATATCAAATATTTTCAATATCATGTGGAATGACTTCTTAATCAAAATTCCTTCGTCTGTAAACAATGCAGCTTCATCGTCATCACTTTCCATTGAATTACTGCTCACATTCTCAATTTCCTTATTAATATTGCGAAAAATACGAACCAAATATGGCATAATGTGTGACTTTATGTCACGGATGTTCTTTATTTCATCCGAAAATCCTTTCGCGTCGACTTTGTGTGCTTTAAAAATGGACATGAATTTATCGTATACATCCTCGAGTAAGTAAATTAATTCAGTTAATGTAAATTCGGTGTCATCACTTTGGGACATTGAAAGTTTAAAGTCCTCATTAAGCAGTAAAGCTACATCATTGTCCATTTCACGACAGAACTTATTTGACTTAATCAAATTAACATTCTTAGCTGTTTCTTGTGCCTCAACGTCATGCTCAAGTGTCTCATTCTTCTTTTTGCCTTTCTTTGCTGGCGGTGGCTTTGTTGATGGCTTCTTTTCCTTAATTTTGGACAATCCTTCAAACATTTTCTTTTTGTGCTCATTTTGAAGGAAGTTCAGGAACGGTGGAAGATAATTTGGAGGTGCTTTTTGTAGTAAGCTGTCCAGGTGCTTCTCAATCTGAATTAATTGCTTAAGCCTCTTCTTCATCACCTGCTTAATGAAAATGTCATCGGATGACTGTAAAAATCCACCAATAATTTCACGTAGCCAATTGCATGTGTGGAAGTACAGATCTAATTGCAGCTTAGCAGTTTCATGATCATCAACTAAAAAGTCATCTTCAGTTCCGAATTTTTCAGGCAATGAAAGTGGCATAGACACTAGACCAGCCATAAAATCGACATTTCCAAAACGTTGAAGATTTATGCATCTTGTTAGCTTGAATAGCGATGGAACTATGATGATGTCCTTCGACTTTTCAAATACAAGAACTCCAAGCTTAATTGCTAGTTCCGATTTTTCATATTGTTCATCGATAATTTCAAATTTATTGTCCAATATAATTCCATCATATTCAGGAAGTTGTGACTGAATAGAGATTGTTACTAAATCCTCTAATTTAGTCAATGCGATGGTTCCGAGCCAGCCTAAAAACATTTGATTGATCACCGACTCATTTGGTGTCGGTCTAAATTCAAATGAAAGTTCATCGAATAGCATTGATAGAATTTCTTGATCATCATTTGCAGCAGACATCATTAAATCTACAAGATCTGCTGCATCCTTTACAGGTCCTCTTGGAATGTCATGAATGTTTATGGTTTGATTCTCTGTAAATTCAGAATCACATAAAGTGTCAACAACTAAGGCACTGACAATCTTTACAGCTCCAATAATTCCAAGCTGCTTAATTCTTTCATCTGGATTATTTATATGCTTTACAACCAGCATATTCAAGTGATCGCGAAGGGCATCCTTACTTTCATTTAAACTGGCTAGCTGAACACTTTTGAAACTTTTGGAATAGTCTGTCTTGTAAACCAAGGAACACAAAAATTCAACATATAGACGATGTTCATTAAATGTTAATTCTGTCTTCCAAAGATCCAGAACACGCAATAGCAACTTGTAATTTATCAGCAAGGAAGCTGCTGAAGTCACTTTGTCATTCTTTATATCATTAAATATATTGAGAATCGTAATTTTGAATTCTGAAGCTGATGAAAACGGAAGTGCTGCTTTCTTTTCACACAAGAAATTCACGAGTGATCCTATGATTGGTTTGACTTCATTCGAGTATCTAAAGATGAGTTTGTAACAAGTTGCAAGGAAATTGTACATTTGTTGATTCTCACGAGTCTTCTGTAAGCCATCAAGCATTTCCAGTAATGTCTGTGAGTTTTCAATGATTACCTTAGAGAATGTTTTGAATGACTTCTTGAGATAGTTTTCAGGAAATATTCCTTTTGAAATTTGGTCCAAAAGCTGTGAAGAATTATAACGGTTAAAATATATTTGAAAAATACCGGTTATTATTTTGAACTTAGTCAAGTTCAAATTCAAAAATAACGGTTTTAATTGAACTTACAATTTTCTTGACATTTCTCTGATGAGATTCTGTGTTTGTATCGGCAATGCTGATAAGTATCATGAAATCGATGAGCCTGTAAATGACACAATATTAAATTAATTAAGTAAAATGTAATAATACAAAGAATTTTACCTTAATTCATCATTATTACGAATTTCTGAAATTACAGTCAGCCATGACTCGATCAATTTTGAGTTATCTCTCTTGATAGACTTGTCAATCAGCTTAAACATCTCGTCAATAATATCCTTTGTGCACGATTCCCATTTGATTCGATCACGCAACATATCGACGATTTCAATATTTGATGATGCATAGAACTGCGAATACTTAAGCATTGCAGGATAGTGCTTAACAGAACATTCCTTCTCAATGTATTGCTGGATCACAATAAAAATCTGTTCAGCTATAGAAGCATCAAGTGTCATGTCACAAAATGTATCAATAAATTTGAGTAATTCCGTCTTGTTTGTGTCGTACATGATATAAAGTCTTCGAGCAGCTTCTTCCTGTTTTGGCAAGCTTAATTCACGGAAATGTTGAACAATCACATCACGACTTTCAAACTTTTTGCAATGACCTAAAATCTCAAATAATTCGTCAAACATAAAATCATAAGTCTCGTCATCAAGAAACTGCTCTGAGAACTTAAACTGCATCAAAACCAATCCAATTATGATTTTGTCTGCCTCATCGCCTTTCTGTATGACATATTCTTTAAGTCGTTGGACGAGAATTTTCGGAAGTTCATTTTTGAAACAATCAATAGCTAATAAGCACATAATAAGTGTTGTTTGTGTCTGATATTTTTGTTCTCCATCCTTGATGAATATTCCTCTCATCAAATGGATGCACTTCTCCTTCTTGACATCGTCAGTCAATACAAAATCCTTCTTAAATTCCCTCAAATATTCATCTTTGGTCTGTGCTGAATCTTTTTTGGATGACATAAATGTTCGAAAACGTCTTGTGAATGATAAAGGATCGTCTTTCCCGTCAATTAGCTCACATCCTGTAAGCGTTAAAATTATTAACGGAATTTCGCAATATTAGGATTTGATGTTGCTTACCCATTTCTGTGAACTCCATTCGGCAGTTGTATAAAGTAACTTCCAAATACCCCTTTCCTTTCCTTAACTCTTGTTGAGTAGCTTGAACCAAAATAGCTCGCTGTGATTTGAATCGTGACTGTGTTCTGCTTTCATCTTCATTTTGTTGTGATGACTGAATGACTTCCTCGTCATTTTCTTTCTCATCAATAACATTCTGTGACTTTTGTTGTGATTGATATACAGGAACTGGAATTGATCGGCTAGCGTTTGAGCTTGTTGATGCTGTCAGGAATTTCTTTTCTATTCTCCTGCGATACATTATTGTGTACTGTAATTAATACTTTTTGCGCGTATTTTTGTTTTGATATGAATTTAGATTTAAATTGACACCTGTTGGATTATTTTTTGATGTATTCAGGTAGAATTTTGGAAATTCAATAATATGTTTGTGAATTAAATTGTTAATTATAGCTGTTATTCAGTTAAATTAATTAAAATCTAAAAAAATCTTTTCTTAATTTTATTTTCCCGCTTAACTAAATTTAGCCTTCTAAGATTTTTGAATTTTTGAAAACCGTTGTGAATAGAAACAAAATACTAATGCTTTTCCTCACTCAATTCTTAATAATTTTATCAGATAATTGTACAGCATAAATATTAATAGATTTCATGATACGGCCGAAAGTTTCTCAATAAATCGGGTTTAATACTTTTCAGCCATCAAACTGTCAAAATTTATTCAAATCGGGTAAAAATTAAAACTTTTTTTGTAAACAAACCGAAAAGAAGAAAAATATTTATTATTACAATTTTTCGTGAAATAAATATATCTAGAGCTAGCTCATAACTAATAATGGCACACGTAAGACGTCCAAAGAAAAAGGATAGGGACACTGTTCTAATTGATGCAGAATTCCGAATAAAAGCTGAGAAAATGATTGAAAAATTTGTTCATTCAAATGAAACGACCTTTCAGTTCCCATCAATCTTAACTAACGTCGAAAGAGCATTTGTTCATAATCTAGCACCTAAATACAGCTTGAAAACAAAATCACATGGATTTGGTAAGTGGGAAAACGAATTACTTTGATTAAACAACCCATTAAAACTTAATTTTTTTTTGCAGGATCTGAGAGGAAACTTTCATTATTTAAACTTATTGAAGATGAGAACTTTGTTCATAAAAGTGTCAATATGGCACTCCGTCCAGAGGTCAAGACAATGATAAATGAATATTTAAGTACATATCAAGTGCCATCTGAAATCACAAGTGAAATGGCGGCAAAAGTGGATACAAACAATTTTCTGCCTTTTGCTCTCACTTGTTCTCCGATTGTTCCTCCAAAGCTTAATCAGCCTGATGGGAGGATATTGCAAATACGTAAAAACTTATCAATTCATGAGTACAAAGACAGAATAATGCAAACTATAGATAAGAATAGAATAATTCTGATACAGGGAAGGTAAGATGTCATTAATGCTCTATTAATAACTGATTTATACAAATTTGTCCTTGAATTATAGTACTGGATCTGGTAAAACAACACAAATTCCACAGTACATCATGGAAACTGCGTCATACAGAAATGAACCGTGTAGGATACTTTGTACACAGCCAAGAAGAATTTCAGCTATTGCTAGTGCTGAAAGAGTCTGCTATGAACGTGGTGTTACGTTAGGAACTAGTGTAGGCTATCAAATAAGATTAGATTCACAAATTTCAGCAAATACCAATTGTATATTTTTGACTCCGGGAGTATTTTTACGATATTTAATGGGTAGAATGCCTGAAAGGCTATTTAAAAATGTAACACATATCTTAATAGATGAGGCTCATGAACGAGCTAAAGAAAATGATTTCCTTCTTACATCCATTAAAGAACACTTTCATGTGAATCCCAACTTGAAACTAATTGTCATGTCTGCTACAATGGATACTGCTGTATTCCATAACTATTTCGGTAAAAGTGAAGAAATTTCAATTCATACAAAGCAATATAATGTTGATGAATATTATTTGGAAGATGTATTGAAAATTGTAAACTTTAATAATCCGAAAGTTCAAGAATTGAATGAAAGGTATCAATCTGGTCAGCTCATTCAAGCATCAACCAGTGCTTTTATTAATGAATCAACAAATGAAAATGCAGATTTAGATGCAGACACTTTTGATGACGATTTAAAAGCCTATATTGATGAATTGCTTAATAATATGGGAACTCATGATAATCCAGAAAGTTATTTTGATGAATTCCTATATCTCGTTATGAACGAAGGTGTACCAGTAAATTACCGTCATAGTCAAACAAAAATGACAGCATTGATGATTGCTATTGGACGACAATGGGTGGAAATGATTGAAAAACTTTTAAAAATCAATGCTGATCCCAAACTCAAAGTTGAAGTTTGTGGATATGAAATGAACTGCATAGATTTTGCCGAGAAAATATGTGGTGATGAATCGAGAATCCTTCAAGTACTCAGAAGTAATGAAAATGGACCAAAACCATACAGTCTTTCAAATGATGAGGTTTACAATAAAGCACTGCTGAATATCTATCAAGACTCGGTTCTAAAAACTAAACAAAATAATTTTGTTGTTGAAGAGTCAATAGATCATAACTTGATTGTGCAGCTTGTACAGAAAATCCATACGGCAACTGATAAGAATGGAGCAATTTTAATCTTTCTACCCGGATTTGACGATATTCTTCAATTGTCAAGGCTTATTAATGAGACAATTACACATGATTTCTCACTTTTCATGCTTCATTCAAGTATGAAAACTGATGATCAAAAGAATGTCTTCAAGCCTACGCCACATGGCAGACGAAAAATCATTTTATCCACAAATATCGCTGAAAGTTCTATAACTATTGATGATGTCATCTACGTTATTGACAGTGGCCGTGAGAAGCAGAAGTCTTATGATTGCATTTCTCATTCATCATCTTTACGCGTCCAGTGGATCAGTAAGGCGTCAGCAAATCAAAGACGTGGAAGAGCTGGTCGTTTGAGAGATGGTATTGTCTATAGAATTTATTCGCGTGATCGTTTCACTTCCATGCTGGATGTTACCATCCCTGAATTGCTAAGAACTTCATTGACTGAAGTTTGTCTTCAAAGTAAGTTGCTGATTGAGGGCAATAGTAAGATTGAAGATTTTCTTCAAAGATGCATAGCAGCACCGTCGATTGCTAATATCAGGCAGAGTGTCAAATATTTGCAGAAAATGGGAGCTTTGGATAAAGAAGAGAATTTAACACAACTAGGTTCTCATTTAGTTGGAATGCCTCTTGAAGCAAAATATGGAAAAATGTTGATCTATGCCATAATATTCAAATGTGTGAATCCAATTCTAAGCTTGACAAGCATCTTAACTATGGGCGATCAAGTCTTCACACTCCCAATTAATCCAGCTGATCGTTATAAATGTGAAAAATGGAAACGAGCTGTAGCTTATGAATCCTACAGTGATCATTTCCTTATGATTAAGATCTTCAATCACTTCCTGCATCTAAAAAACACTCGCCAAAATGAAAAGAGATTTTGTGAGGAACACTTCATTAGTAGTTATCATGTTGAGCAAGTCCGTGGCATTCGAAATCAGATACTCAACTATCTACATTCAAGTGGATTACTTAAGGATAACTCTCATGATATGAATAAGAATTCCAATAACTGGCCGCTTATAAAATCAATTGTTGCAGCTGGTCTATATCCATTCATAGCTCGAGTGGAAAGAAAGAAAGGACAAATGTACACAGAAATTGACAATAAATTGACGTTCCACATGAGCAGCATAATGTATGTTAAGAAAGAAGGATTTAGGCAGACTATAAAAAATATTCCTTATGACTGGACAGTCTTTGAGGAAAAGAATCGAGTTGGAAGAGTAAGCATGCTTAAATGCAACACATTACTTAGCAATCTTCCGATGTGTTTAATGGCTGGACTGGATCTCAAGGAAGATAAAAAGGAAATAGTGGAAAATGATGACGATGACTGGGAGGACGATGACGACGACGACACTGATGACGATGAACCAGATAATTTTAATGACTTCTCAACAGTCAAAGTTGACAATTTCCTTAAATTCTTCGTATCACAACATGATTCACCTACTATTCTAGCATTCAGACATAGATTGAATAATTTAATTGCTAGATTCTTAACTGAAAAGCAGTTTAAGCATTCAAGAGTTGAGAATGACTTAGTTGATGTTGTAGCAAGTATTCTCGCTAGTGAAGACAGTAGAACTTCGAACATGGATTTAAACGTAATTGAGAATATTGAGATTCCAACTACATACAATGCTCAAAATCGCAACCAAAACAATCGTGGATATGACAATAGAAAGTCTAATTCATCAAGATCAGGAAATTATCAAAACAGGAATCAGCAACAGAACTGGCAGCAAGGAAACTCTCACAATTCAATGCAGTCTTACTCTCAGCCTCAAAGGAATCAATCCTATAATGACCAACAACACTGGAGACAACAAGATCAGAGAGACAATAAACGTGGTGGATACAGCTCAAATGACAGAAATCAACCGTCCAATTCAAGGTCACATCAGAATCAAAACCAATCATGGAATGGGAATAGAAGGAACAACAATGCACAACGACTTAAATACTTCATCCTGAAAATGAATAATCTAAAGTTGTTAGGCAGTATGACGGCTAATACTGTGATTGATATTGACGAACTCAAGCTTAAGATATGGCAGTTCCATAAAATCAAGAATTTAGCACATTCTGGGAATCTTGTTCATATAATTCTGTTTTCAACTACCACAAAGCACTTCTTAGGATTTGGAACAGTCTCAAAAATTGATGACAACAAGCCTCTGATGTTTCACTTCCAATGTGCACATTATTTGCCATTGAATGGTCTAGGCTCAACTAAATTCGCCCAAGATATTGCCAATCCACTTTCTCAGCAGTCTTTTCAATTCCATGAATTAGATCCGACATCCGGAAGCTCATTGATTCAGTTCTTTCAGTCCGATTGATATTAGTAGATGAAAAGTGTTTTATTTTACTGACAAAACTAAATAAATTTATGCAACAACTGTGAATTTTTGGACAGTAAACTGTGGATTTAATCTCTATATGTATATTATATGCAGGAAGTACCTTAGAAGTAAGCAAATTGCTAAAGGAAGGCGGAAAATCTCATTTTTTATCAAAGCTTTTCTAAAAGCTTTAATTTTGAATTTATTTCGGCAGTTACTTCTCCCCTAAACTCCAAACCACAAAATTTGGACACATCACGCTAAAAATGCAGCACAAATTTTTTTAATTATCTGATAACTCACTCATTCGATCATAAATTTAATGTTTTGTATGACAAAAAAGGATAAACAAATACACTGTCAGATATGAGTTTTGATTTACGCATCACCAATGAATGCATAAGCAGCAGATAAAATGATTATGAATAATATTTTGGAAAAATATTCTAATTATGGACGTATCCCAAAGTTTTCTAATAAATTTGACAAATGATAAATGAGATTTTGATTGATGTACGAGTGAGACAAATGAGGAATGAGATAATAGACTTTTTGACGAATCTGCTAATTAAAAGGAGTGGAAGCATTTATAAAGTAGAGGGTCAATATACCTCAAATTATTTATTTTGTGCTGTATTTCATGTCTGTTTGTAGTTTCATTTGATTTATAAAGGATGGAAAATGTTCATTTCGTCCATAGACATGCATCCGTAGTTCGGGCATTGGCTGCTTCCTGAAAAATCCATTATAATATTCCAATTGCATTGCTGCAGCATGCATTTGTGTCCATAGACTTCCATGTACAGCAACTTTCATTGAATAATCAAAATCCAACCTAAAAATGCGCACATAAATCCACCAAACCAATAAATTTTCCTACAAATTTGTGTCAATTATGGCGGTAAGTTGGTCGAGGATGAACAACATCAACTCGATTAAATTTGCAATAATATTAATTACCATTTAAAATTCATTCCAACTTTGATTAATATTATAAATTATTTAATTTTGTTATTTACACAGACACTCATGTCATGTATGTATTTTTTATATTTCCCGCATCTATATAAATACCAAATATCCACAAAGTGTATGAACAAAAATGATGGAAATAAGCTGATAAAAAATAATTTGATTTATAAAATTTTAATTTTCTCATTTGGAAATTTCGTTTGGATATGCAGGAAAAAAGCGGTATTTTGGACACTGGATGAGATAATTTAATAGAAATAATTGTGTAATCATAATTAATTATGCAGAAAATATGACGTTGGTATTCGTATATAGTCTAAAGTTTGTCAATACTTACTCTTTAATGATTAATGAGGAGTTTGAAGCAGTTCTGTTAGCTTTTGAGTGGATATTTGTCAACATGCCTCTGCATCTTAATAGCTCAAGGAAATCTACGGCCAAATTTAGCATATTAATTATATTGACACAACATATCATGAATTCCTCGGGCTTCTTATTGATTGACAAATGCAGCAAACATTGACATATGGAACATTTAGCGACATTTTCATCTCATCTCATTAGTCATTTATGAAATTGTGTGGAAGCAGTTTTATATTTACTGAGAATTCATTAAATGAGCATGCAGAGTCTCCATTCTTTAGTTCTGCAAAATGCAATGCATTAACTTTAATTAAATTTTTTATGCAAGTCCATAGAACTTTAAGTATGACGATCAAGCTTTAAATTGCATCTAATTTTTGATGAGCTGTCCTGTCAGTAATAAATATGATATTTTATAGGTTAAACTTCAATATTATTCTAAAAAGTATCATCATCCACCTCAACTTCACCCTGATTATTCTATTACATCCATTCACAAGACTGACTGAATGGAAATTTTTTTCAATGAAAACTGTTTGAGTTTGTGATATGGATAATTGAGTTAAACTGTGAACTCTAGCTCTGCATACACCAAAGGATCATCAAAAAGGCAGCATTTACAATCAGCATTACCATCACCTCTTACATTATATTCATACCCGTATATTTAGCACATCATTTTAAATATTCCATACATAGTAGACATTACGAGTCGTTCAACTCAGTTAAGTATGTGTTATAACAGCTACGATGAAAGCATTTTTAATTAAATTGAGGATTGAAAAAAAAACATCAAAGTGGTTTTGTTTTTGACTGTCGAACAGACTCACGAAAGAGGGAAGGAAAAAATTGAAATTGAAAATTTTAATCGAATAAAGGCTTAGCAGGTTTTGATCGATAGTCATTTAAAGTTGCTGGGATTCGTGATTTTTGGATTTTTGGGGTACTAAAAAATTATCCCATTGGCCGGGATAAATATTTTTGGGATTTTTGGAGGTACTAAAAAATTATCCCAATACATATCAACTATATCTCCAAAAATAAATTAACTTTAACATTTGTGCAGCTATTAATCATATTCAATTGTAGAGCATTGCTAACACTATTAATTCTGATTCTATCTTCTGCATCCAATGCATGCTCACCAATTTTACATTCCCGCTTCTTTGATTTACTCTTTAATTTATACCTTTTACAAGTAAATTTGAATTTGATTTATGTTTAAGGTCGAATTTGGAATAGTTTTTGTTTAAGTAGGAATGAATAGACAAAAGCTAGAATTGATAATATCAGCATATCCAGAACAATTCAGACGCAGCCAAGAACCCAAATCAAATGTCAAATCCGTTCCTTAAATGCACTGATAATACTCATCTACACAAGTGGTCGAGTCGAGTGCATAAAAAAATCGTTTTCGTCAAATGCCAATTTCTGTTCCTTTTCTGTCTCGCACACAGCAAAAAAAATATATAAAAAAGCTTTTAGTTCCTTTCAATTGCATGCATAATTTTATTCTTTTCTCATGCAATTTGTCTCGACACATCTGTTTGCATGTTCTATTCCGTTTGTTGAGATTATTCTTCGTTCAATAAACATAATTTTTGTAGGTTTTATTATGCTCATTCCCTCTCCTCCTGTCTCTTTTTTTCCTTTTTGAGGTTGTGTCAATGAAAATTGAAAAATTCACAATTGAAAAAACAGAATCTCATTTTTTAGGAGATTATTTGCTTACGAGATACATAAAAATGCTCCTCTTGTTGATTTAGCCGCTGCATTTATTTAAAATATGAACAATGAAGTTATTTTAATTCTTATTCCGTTTTTTGGAGGAAATTCATTTAGTAATGAGATTTCTGACTCTGATGCAAATTCACTGTAAATATTTAGCGGAAATGAAAAGAGAAGTAGAATTTTTATATTCACATTGAATTAGATTTAGAACAAATTTATTGATTTTGGTTAAATTTGATAAAGCGAAACTTAATTTTCAATAGAATATCTCCTGGAAAAAGGGAAAATAGTGATTCATAGATAAATCGAGGAACGGACGACATTTGCAAATTGACTGTTCTTAATTGTGAAATCACGATTTATTAGTGAAATTTTAAAGGGACCAAGAAACGCAGACCTGCATTTTAGATGCGCAGGCTTTGTTATTTTCTGTTGTTCCTCATGGTTTATTAAAGCTGTAGACCTGCACGAGCCCTAAATTATTTAAAATAAATTGAATACATTAAAACATTGAAGGAGTTATTTATCATTAGATAACTATTAAATTAAGTAAAGTTTTATCAATTTACACAGCATCTGTTTTTTAAAAAAAGAACTTCAAAGCGGTAAATTTTTCATTTTTAAGTGAAAATAAGCGTACCTAGTTGTAAACAGAATATGTTTTGAACATCTGAATTAATAAAAAACTAATTGTTCAATAAAATATTGTAAAATATTTAAATGCGCATCCAGCGTAGCATTTCAACGTCAACACGGTCAACTCCTTCCAAACTCTTCCTGCAAACATGCAAATAAGGTTTCAAAATGCAAATTAGAATTCAATTTTAAATCAATTTCTTCATTTATTAAATTTCAATGAACTTTAACTCCAAAATTTAAGGCAACAATGGACACTGTTTGATACATTCTCCACCAAATCGTGAATATCCAGCAACACAGAAACAACCAGCAACACAAATCAAAGAATCTTCTTCTGTGCACATTGGTCTCATACCTCTGCAGACTTGATTATCGCACATTGATGTTGGTCCACAATCACGCCATTCTTCGTGAGCACCTGGGCATTTAGATGTTACTGGATCGACTTCAAAGCACTTTTGCTTCTTTTTACCAGCAATCAAATCAGATTGGAGGATGAAAATTAGGAAGACGAAAAGGATTGACAATTTCATGACTGGTTCTTTTGAATGATCGATGGAAACTGAGAGATAATTGTGTTGTTTTCGTAGAATGTGTGCTTGTTACTGTTGTTGACACAATTGGATTGGATATATATTTTATTTTGAACATTAAATTCAATTTAGGCACGAGTTCCATTCAAGTTTTTAATTCCAGATTATTATATTAGTCCAACCTTCAAAACATCAATTTCTAGTTATGCTGTACACAGCATTTGAAATGTCAAGGTGTGACTATGACCAATTCAGCTGGTTGTCTTCTTTCCAAGCTATCATGTTGTTGTTTATCCTCAAGCATTTCTAAATATTTTATTAAAGAAAATCTTGAAAATTGAATAATAAAGAAAAATTTTAATCACTTTTGTGTGAAGTCTGAGATCAAAGAGACTGCATGAACATTTAGAACTTATTGTGAGATATGAGGTTTTCTTATTTTCGAGTTCTATGCAGAGCTGACATGATTCTTCAATTTTCAATTCTAAGTGGAAAAAAATGCTAAATTTTCAACTTAAAATCTCAATGAAATTATTGAAAACTTTATCAGATTTCGACCATAAACTAATGGATAAATATGATTATAATCTCAACAGCCAAATCCCACACACACATTTCAATCCTTTTAGTATGATGGAAAATTCTATTATTCAGCGAACATTCCTGTTATTTTTAGCATACCTGTGTATTTTTCATAATAATTTTACGGTTAACATTCAAATTTTTCATTTTACAGCAAAGCAAATCTTTTCTAAAGCTCCAACAATGATACACAAACATTACAGCCCGCACACGATTTGTTTTGATAAGAAGGCCAATAAAAATATAATTCTAATCTCCATAACAAGCAGACTTAGAGGAGTCTTCTCTTGACAAATCAATTGTTGCTGTGATCAAAATGCCAAATGAGCTGAAAAAAGAAATTTGAAGTTCTTGGAAACATTTTTCCTTCATTTTCTTTTATTGCCTTCAACACAAAAGCCAGAAATAGAAACCTTCAAAATGGATTTACATAAAGTTGAATTTCATTGCCAAAAGTTGTTCATTTTATGTGAATTGTTGGAAGTGATGAGAAGATAAGTTTTTTTTTGAAATTACTTTTAAAGGCATTTTGATTGAGAAATATTTGAGTGATGCTTTAAGAATAAGGTCAGATGTACAGTGTCTGACCAATATTTGCTTAAAGCAATTGCTATTTATGTCTGAGAGAAACTGCTTTTGTCTGACGTTGTATCTGGGTTGCTGAGATTCTATATTAAGTTCGAAAGTATGAAAATGAGTTAAATTTTGGTCAAAATTAAAGATTTTGAAGGAAACTGAACTTTCCGACAACTTGTTCTGAAAGAGAATAGAATAATAGGCTATTAAGGTTGTTTCATAGCTAATAGTGTTCAACGGAAAGAGAAATTGTAGATTAACAAAGGGTTAATCTAATTAGTCCACCAATCTCATCCTAACTTCTATACTGAACAGCACAAATCGGTTAATTGATCAAAATCTGGTCTCAGGCTAGGATGATCCTGACTTGTTGTCTGCTTTGGTTTGAATCAGGCACCATGTTAGAGCCACGCTAGCCAAGAATCAGATCTGAAAAGAAATGGGAATGATTAACCGACTTGTGCTATTCGGATATGCATTCCGTCTACCCCACTTGGACTCAGACTACCATGAATCCCAAATCCATTATTCAGTACAATTCAATTTTAAAATCCAACTTGAATCCAACAAACAAAAGCAAAATCCAGCACTCCAAAAGAAAGAATCTCAAGATATCAAAACATTCTTAGACGAAATTATCCCTAAGATAATCATCAGCATCCTTCCGGATTGATTTAATGAAAGAAAAACAATCGATGACGAGGAATAATTCAAGAAATTATTTTTTTGCAGTATTCAGACTATAAATAGACAGTGAATAAAAGAATCTATTCTCCATCATACAATGTCTGTCACGTTTTCGAGAGCATCTTCAATGCTTTCGACATGATATAAAGTAAAGCTAAACTAGCATCATCATCATCATAGCAGTGAGCATGAAATAACAAGTAAGACTAAAGGGATGATGCTTAAGAATGAGAAAAAAACTTAAAATTGAAATTTATATGCATTGTTTAAAAGCATAACTTAATAGATTAAATCACATTTCGTCTCGTTCCTTCTTGTTCTTGTTTGAATGAACGATAAAAATTGTCTAAATGAATTATTGCCTTTTTCATCACATCAAGATTCTTTCGTCCACGCTTTTATGTGCTTTTTCATATCTATCGCATGTTCCTTTTTTTCTGCCTTATTTTAATGATGATGTTGCTGCTCTGTGGCTTGTTCTTTTATTTTTTTTCTCTCACATCGCCTTTATTTTTCCTGTGAATAACAATTTTTGCGCTCTTTTCTTTCAACATCACATTGACGACTTTAAATCTGCAGATTAAGTGAGTGAAATGAAAGCTTTGCTCCCACTCAGTTTTATGTTCTGCTTCCTTTTTTTCATTGTTTAGCGGATTTTTGTGGGGGTTTGGTGTGCGGCTTTTGTATTACTGACTGTCGTTTACATACTAAATTCCCTTAGCACTGCCGATTTGCAATAAAAAAACAAATCTGTGGAAAGGAAGTAGACAATAACACATTCACATTGATTTACGTTCAATTTGATAAGAGTCATCCATAAAATAAGACATAAATGCACTTAAATAATTCATGTGTGACCGCATTTGTGCTTCCTTCTTCCTTTTTTATAATACATATTTTATTTTAAATCTACTTTGTTGATACAAATTTACTCAACACCTGTATACATCAAAAACTATTCGCATACATTCAGCCTGTCGTTCTGAAAAATGTTTCATATTTAGAATAAATTTAGATGATAAAGCGACTCATTGGAGCTGAATGTATTTTATGGTCATTCACTTTTGCTGCTTGAAATTCTAGTAGTAAAGGTGATCAATCTGATGCTGTGATCAAAAGATTAATCAGCAGGGATCATCCTCAATTGAGGTAACAAACCCCCTTCCTAATATCCATATAAAAACTGACATATCTGCCATCCCCTTCCATACCAGCGATCCTGCCACCCATATCTGACATCATGCCACTCATACCTGCCATCTCCTCCCATACCTACCATACCTATGATACCTGCCATCTGTTCTCATACCTGTCATTCTTACCATCTCCTCCCAAACCTTCCACCCATATCTGTCATCTTCTCCCATACCTGTCATACCTGCCATCTCCTCTCATACCTGCCACTACCTTTCTTTGCTCCAATTTCTAAAATTCAAGAAGCGTTACGTCATACCTGAACGACCTCCTAACCTTTAAATTCAAAAATGCGCACAGCCACTCATAACTCAGACACATTTTTTTAATTTTTCATACATCCAGACACGATTCATATTCACCTTCTCTTTTTTGTATGTTAACATCAGTTGTGACAATGACGACAGTTTGCAACAAAAAAAAGGATAAACATTTTAAAAACAATATTTTATTTTTTTCGGCAATTTCGTGCTTATTTGAAAATGAATAATTGTGCCGTTTTATACAGATTATGCTCTAAAGTAAGCATACGAAGATGAATGAATTCATTTTCATCAACTTTGAAAGGAGAAGAAGGAATAATGAGAACATCCTGAAAAGACTGTCAGGATTTATCTGATTTCACTTTTCTCATTCTGTGTGCTAAAGTCATGCTTTAAATCAAGCAGACGCGAAATAGACTTTTTTGATTTAAAAATTTGTTCATTTAAAGTTTTTCCATTCTCATGGAGCCAATTCGATGAGATGATAAAAATAAATACATTCGTCTGCTGGATTATCAATTTTTATTATGTCTCTACGTGGAAAATTGAATCATCTGGCACAGGCACAAAAAAATATAAAATTTAATTTAAAAATGATTGACATGACTGTAGTTATTAAATTTTTAATATAGTATGGCGAAATTTATTTGATTTATTGTACCAGATATATATTTCATGCTGTACTGTGTGAACGAAATATTTGCGGTCATATGTGTGTCGTTGTGCATAAGTAAAATTCTTTTTTATTGAGAATTTAATGTTCTGATGTGCATATATATTTATTTTTTATGGATATGGATGGAATTATGGTTACAGAGATAGTAACTGAAAGAACTGGATTTTCCGCTACAAATTACACTGTGAATATTGAGACGTATATAGATTTATGTCAAGTCGAAAGCTTATGGATGACTTTATTATGTATGTTGTATGAGATTGAGATTATTAAGTCGAATTGATTGACGCTGTTTATACTTAATTGGTGAATTATTGGGGTAATTTTCATGATGAGGGTAGATCAGGCTTAGGGTCTTTGTCAGTGTGATTTAGGCTTTGAGTTTGCACTCTTGTTCTAGGTCTGTACTGGTTACGATAAAAAACAATCAAATTGGCTAAAACAATCAAATTTTGCTAAAAACAACCAAATTTGCTAAAACAATCGAATTTTGTAAAACAATCAAATTTGCAGAAAACAATCAAATTTGCTGATACTATCAATTTGGCTAAAACAATCAAATTGGCTAAAACAATCAAATTTGCTAAAACAATCAAATTGGCTAAAACAATCAAATTTGATGAAACAACCAAATTGACAATTTTGCTTCTAAGCATTTCCAACCCCATCACTCCTCAAAGATCCACCACATCCTGATGAAATCATCACAACATGATAACCTTTATTCATATTATACTCATTCATGTTAACAAGTGTTGACTATTCGGATTTAGATGAATTTTTAATTGGAAAGTTGAATATTTATGCAGGATATACAGCACATAAGCACTCACCACAAACAGTAATTAAAGTTTGTTTTTTTGTTATTTTTCAATATTATCTCATCCATAAATTATTTTTATTATTTTTTATAATGTGAGTTGTTCTGAAACTTTCTGATCAGTAAATTGAAGGAATTGCTTTAGAATTTTGCTGCAATTATCCTTTAATTAAATTTGCGAAAGCACATTTCTATACAACTTCCATTGCATCATTTCCTACAAACTTTTCCTTATTTTATTTGCATTATGGAAAGATTCACATTTATGTTGTAAACTTTTATGCTGCTGATTTTGATTCCTAAGCAATCCCTTTTATTGAGGAAGATATAAAATCTAACATTTATGAAACATATGAGCTTCACCATAATGAATATGATGTGTTTGCTGTTCTCATAAAAATATAAGAATAAAAAACTATTAAATCCCTTCATTCATTTGCCTTTTCACTACTTTATCTCTCTTCATTTTGATCCCTTCCCCATTCATGCTTTTCTTCTCTTTTCATCTTCCTTTGGCTTGTGCTTAATCGAATGTATCTTGTAAATTTTCTTTTGACTTGGGAGAAATTTTGGGCAGAGTTGATTGTTGTGGATGTTTTTCTTTATTGTTAGTTTGGCAGTGCTGCTTACGATTTTAACAATTTAAGTCTATGCTGGAATTTGAATTTGATGTTGGCTCCATTTCTGGAATCTTCAATGCAGCAATCCTTGCAATTACTTACTGAACAGCGAATTAGCTGGTCGTTCAGATCAATTGTGATCCATGAACATGGTTTGATACGATACGACACGGATTTAAATGGAAAAATGGACTAGATTTGACTAGACTTTCCATAGAATGAAGTTTGAAGCTGACTCTCTCGTTTGCCAATTCCCAATTTCAAGGAAAATCCTATGTCTATCGACAGCCTATTTACAAGAGTTCACCATACAGACAAAGAGACATTTTTAGGTACCGTAGTGGTCTTTCTGTACCGTGTAACTGTTCAAAAGCAAGCTCTTTGACTGTTAAGGTCCTTAGGTCACCTAAATTCAATTATGTAATCTGACTCCTTGAATATTCCCAAAAATCTCCAACTCTGTAACTTCTTGATGTAAAACATCGTTCCATTCCATTCTTCATCAAATATTCTCGACAAGTTTTTGTGTATTAAATTTTAAAATTAATTAAAAATGTCATAAAGACCTTCCAGCTTCATTATTTGTTATGACAAATTTTTCTCAATGTAAACACATGTTTTGACGAAGAAGCATGTCTACATAGCAAAAAAAAAAAATAATATTCATTATATTCAATGATATAAACAACCTTTATAATGATGATATTGTATGTCACGTGTGGAGCTCTTGTTCTCATTTATAGTCTGTCGTATATGCTAAAATAATATTTTATAGAAGCAAAAAAAGAAATGAGAGAGTGGTTTATTTATAGGGGTTGTGCATATATACGAATAAATGATAACAATAACAATAATTTAAAGTACATGCTAAGCATCTTGTATCAATTTTCAATTAAATTTCGTTGAAATTATTATTATCATTGTGTATAGCAAATACAATCATTCCGCATATACAAAGCAGAATATTCAAATGACATGGCATTGCTTGTCTCATTACTATTATTTGCTTATCGAGACCAAAAATCAATATTCGTAATTATGGAAGAAAAAGCTTTGAAAAATATATTTTAAAATTGTCATGTTTCATGAGATACATCATTAAGTATTTAAAACAATTCGAGACGTGGAATTTTAGGTAGCAGGTAGATACATATGTTAAAATAGATCTATTGAAGCTTTATACTGTGATATTGTCTGGATCTGGTTTCAAAAGTACAGTTCTCTAAAGCTTTCCCCGATTGACACAAATTGAGAAGGTTCCTCTGTCCCGAACTTTTAAAGCACCTTTAAAGGTCTTTTATTACCGTAGAGCAACAAAAAACAACGAAGCTAGCATAAATAGCCATATAAATCAGGAACAGAAACCTTTAAGTCAAAACTTTAAGTCAGGAACTATTCACAATAGATCAATAGCCTCAATGCGGAAGCCTAATGACATCCAGAATAGAGCTTTAACGAAGCCTTAGCACCTCAGTGTTAGAGTCGACCTCAATTGTGTCGTTCAGGAATATGGCTTTGGTAATCACGGGAAACAGATCCTTTCTGGTAAAAGTCAAGATACTTCGACCTAAGGGATTGTTCATATATTACATTGCAGATCAACGAACTTTTTTTCCAAAATGATTCTCGGAATTTCTTTTGTTTAAATCCTTTAAACCACCTCCACCCCCCTGAAGCTAGTAAATAAACAGCCCCTATCTATTTGAGTTGATTAACCTCCTACAGTCTGAATGGAAAATTGCTTCCTTTCACTGTTACTTAGAACCTGTAGAATAATTAAAAAATAATGACAAATGACAGCAGCTGTTCACCTATTATTCATCTTTAATTCGCAATCTTAAATCCCATTTTTCATCCTAATTTATGCGAATTTAATAGGTGAACAGCCCCTTAATCAGCTTGGCTTCTCAAAATTCATTTAAATGTTTGATCAAAAGATTTTTAAATTTTATTCAACTTTTATTCTTCATTGTTCAAAACTATACAAAAGAAATACTTATTTTTTTGGAATTGCTATTCTTGCTAATAATTTTCAAAAAGGTTCATTGATAAGTAATTGATTGACTTTATTGATAAACTCATAAGATTGTGACTAAAACAAACGTTTGTCATGAATTATGAATTTTTAATTCAGAGCTTGAATTCGACTCGAATATTGTAGGGAATCGAGTCAACTTGAGTCAAGTTAACTTGAGTCTAGTTGACTTGAATTAAGTAGAATTTAGTCACGCTGACTTGAGCCAGATTGAATTTAGTCTCGCTAACTTGAGTCAAGTTGAATTTAGTCACGTTGACTTGAGTCAAGTTGAATTTAGTCACGTTGACTTAAATCAAGTTGAATTTAGTCACGCTAACTTGAAACAATATGAATTTAGTCACGCTGACTTGAATCAAGTTGAATTTAGTCAAGTTGACTTGAGTCACGTTGACTTAAATCAAGTTGAATTAAGTCACGCTGAATTGAATCAAGTTGAATTCTGTCAAGTTGACTTGAATCATATTGAGTTGAGTCAAGTTGACTTAAATTGAGTTGACTTTAAATGAGTTAAGTTAACTTGAATAAAGTTGACTGGATTCAAGTTGACTTGAGACGACATTTCCATACAATATTTGAGTCGACTTCAAGCTCTGTTTTAATCTCGTTAGAATTGCTAAATTTTTCCATTTAACTCTTATTTTTATATCATCATTAGAATGTTGAAAATATAATTAATATTATTAAGTATTTATCCTTTTTATTTATATTGCAAGAAGAATTATTGTAATTTTCTCATTTAAATGCCATCATTATCATTACCATAATTCATTAATTAAATTAAATATCCGACAACAATGTTACGTAATTCGATCAATTAATGCCAACTTATGATAATAACAATGATGTAAAATTAAATTTGATGTGTCAATATTTATCATGTAATTAACGAGAATTTGTCACGTTACTCATGATTGTGGTCTCGTCAATTGAAATTTGCTCATTTTTTTGCTCAATACATGCGGGACAGCACTTTCCAATCCTTTTACCAAATATTAAACCATTTTCACATTTGAGCGTTATATCCGGGCATTTTTCAATTGTACATGTTATTTGATGATGCTGACATAAACAACTTGTACAATCATCCTCCATCCAAATTTCATTATTTAATCGATTTATTCCTTTTTTATCTACACATTGGAGATGATGCTTCGATGATTTCAAATTATTATTATTACGATTATCTTTATTGTAGCTATTACTAATGAAATCATCTTCGTGATATTTCTTTCTATGTGGCTGGTCATTTTTTTGTTGCTGCTGCTGTGACAGAGTCATATTTAGATTCTGAATAAGTTCATTATTGGTCTGCTTTAATCCACGAATTTCACGTTTCATCTTCTTGAGTGTTTTTTGGAATGATTCAATAAGATTTTCAAGTCCCTCAATGCGCTCTTCATTCATGTCAAAATAATCATTATCGATGGTAACAAAATGGACATCCTCATCGTCATGATGATGATGAATGCGATTGTATTCAATTGAATTTAGTTCAAAATTTTTATCGTTTTTATTATCGACAATTTTCAAGTCACGTCTGAATCGATTACGTCTGGGTAAATCTGTAATGTCGAGATTATATGCGGCACGATGACTACAATCAGTACAGTCTGTCCATACACGTAATGAAATCATTGGAATATCCTTGCAATCGACATAACCGCCTTGATGGGATGGTAAAGTGAATACATCTCGTGTTATTCGGGTTATATTGTCACCATTATCACACAAGACTCGTGCTAACGATGTTTGCTTAATTTGTGCCAATTGTTCTGGTTTAAAAACGGATGGATTTTCATACCAAAATCGGTCACCATTTCGTAATCTCTTAAATTGGTCTGCAATGATGCATCGGAAAAGTGGACCGACACGAGCACCTGGAATTACATCTTCTAATATTCCACCGACCCATAAGTCAATTGAATCTGGATGTCCATAAAGCTTCTTTAGTTTCTCTCTAACATGTTCATCAGTTATGTCAGCTAATTCCTCGAATGTTGTTGATGTTGTTAAATTACACAATTTTCTATATTCCATATAACTTTGTAGTGCATGATCTCGTCCACGCTGTATATTCATTGCTGCCAAATCAAGTGAAACAGCGTGAGCAACAGTAAATAAGTGCTCTGTCAAATCGGAATTGAGTGACTGTTCAGGCTTCTTCATTTTAGCAGGCATTGTAAATAGACCACGCATAAGTGGATCAACACCACCTTCATAAACAATACGCCATGGAGCGAAAAATGCATTCCTTAATGGTAAATGTCCTTGTTCAATTGGCTCAAAATTGTAATCTAATCGCTGTAAAATCGGATTAATTAATGAATGTCCAAAACGGAATGCAGCCGTAGCAAATTCATTTGATATTGATGGATTAATGTTCGAGTCATAGCCCTGATATTCACCAAGAAGTGTCTTTCCGTCACTTCCAATAACATATCTCAACCATTGCATTGTAATGTGCTGCATCATCGCACCAACAATTTTTCTAGCTTCCTGATAAGTCTGCTCACCCGTCCAATGTGGATTTATTTCATTGAAATATTTTACAATTCGATTATGTTCTCGCATCCATATCGTGTGCATTGATAGTAATCCGACTTGCTCATTCACACGAACATCGCCAGCTGTGAAACAATTTACTGAACTTTCTTCAAAACTTCGTCGACAATCAATACCATCTGTGGGCGATGCAAATGGTAACATTGATTTCTGATTTGGGAAGTGAACACCTTCACGTAGATATCCATTATCTTCACCTTCTAATGAAATATTACGTAAGTCACGTGAGAATTGTTGAGAATATCCATAAACTTGTGATGCATCAATGAATGCTGTTAATTGATTCATTTGTTCACGTGGTTGAAGTTTACCGAAAAATACGGATGTCATTCCTGAGCCACATGCTGCACTTGATCTAATAAAGTCTATACAACGACGATTTGTAACACGTGGATCATTTGGTGGTACTTCCATTGGGAAACATGGTGGACTAAAATCACATGTCTTCTTACAATCAACACCATCCCAACTCTCTAAGCTGACAGACGGCAATGAATGGTCAAGATCGTGATCGAGAAATTGTCCCCATTGCATAACCATATGAGTTATTTCCATATCCTGTTCAACGACATCTGTAGAGATTAATGTTGTCGATATGAGACGTGCACTTGGCAATTTAAATCCATTGTACATAACATTTGTTGATCCAACGGGTGCATTAAGTCCATTTTCATATCTCGCAGGTAATAAACGTCTAAATGCACTCAACGATGTTCCCCATAATGAATTTTCAAAATTATTGCATGTACCGTCAATTGTCCGATATTTATTATGATAACAAATGTCAGTGCAATTTGGTGTGACACGATGTGCTGTGCAATCTGATAATTGTGCCAATAAATCCAAATATTCAGATGATAGCAAATCATCATATTTGAAAATGTCTGTAGCATTTGCTGTAAGATTCTTTCCGGCATTCACATGACGACGTATATTTACAAGAGTACGCTCATAAATTTCCGATGCTCTTGCAAGTTCTCGAGCAGGTCCTATATATATTATTTTTCATCGTCGATGATAACATCGAGCAACAACAAAATGTTGATAATGTAGGATGAATGGATAATATGAAGGAAGAGAAAAATGTGAAAAAATTAAAATTTTTTTTGAGTACTAAAGTAGATGATATTACCTGTGGGAAATCTAACGAGTTTAAATAAATCACTTTGCTGCTTTGGCGCTGCTGTATCTTTGAAAAGTGATGCAACCGTTTGATTGATAGCGGCATCAACCTCATTCCTTGCTTCTGAGAGTGCGACACGAACAAATTTATCGCCAAGTGCCAATTCTTCTTTCCTCCTTATATATTTTAAGTACAACCACAATGTTTATTGTATGTACAGGAACAAGAAGGAGATAAGAAACGATAAAAAAAAAGTAGGAAAAAATTGTTTATTATTAACAATAAATCATGGATGTCCATTGCAGTACGAATTTTTTATATTTGAAAATATGGTCCATTGAATAGTTGAATAGGGAAGAAGCTCAAGCAAATAGATCAGTGGTGGACAACCTGTGTGCCGCGACACACTAGTATGCTACCTAAAAGTTTAGGACTAGCCTAGAACAAGCCATACAATTCATGGCATTTCCACTAGAGTGCCGCGACACAAAGGTTGCCCACCACTGAAATAGACAGAACAAGTATAAATGGATGAGGAGATTGTAGAGTATGGGAAATTGAATCTTGAAAGCTGTTTGTTGAATGCTAGAGTTGAATATTCATTCAATTCCGACAAAAATTAAAGCAGCTTCAAAAAGTCTCTCGTTTCCTCGTCCACAAAGATATGATAAAACTTTCCATCCCCAAAGGGGATATAATCAGACCAATATGCCCATCATTTTTCACATTTTATCATTCAATACCCTATCATGTTTTCCTGTTCGTCAACATACCAGACGGACGAGTAGACATAATCACTTTATTTCAATGGAATTTTCCCTCAATAAAATGCAACGAAATTGATTTTTCCTCGAATAAAGGAAGTAGAAAGTAAAATGGAAAAAAAGCAGGCGAGTCACTAGTCCATGTATTTTTTTACTGCCGTTCCTTTTTAATCCAACACTATACGAATGAGTATATGAAATGAATATTTTCATTCTATTAATACCAAAAGATCTCATTCCTTGTTATGTACCGTACACAACATATATGAACATCGACAATGTCCATCTTATATAAAATTATCGACAAAAAGGTTGTTTCTTTTTTCGGAAAAAAGGGAGTTTGCCTCGTTTACATTCTAAATACATTAACAACATACCAGAATAAAGGCATTAGGAATGAGAGGTAAAATATGAATCCTTGATAAGGTCAAAAGGGAAGAAGACCAACAAAAAAAAAGAGGAGGAACTTTATGAAAAATGACTTGAAGCTCAACACAGTGAATCTAAAAGCATGCTTTATTGTGATTCAATCTACCGCTAATCCCTTTTATAGCTTACGGCATTAGAAGTCATGTGTGGCAGTAAAAATAACATCTCAAGTAAAAAAGAATTGCTCACTGACATACCTAACTGTAACGAAACATGATGCTGTCACACGTCCAAAATCATTCGTCACGGTACATTCATAGCGTCCGGAGTCGAAATCATTTACATTAGAAATGAAAAGGCTACCGGCTGCAGAGAGGCTGTATTTTAATGATGGTGTCAAAGTTCGACCGTCTTTCTTCCATTTTGACTGAAAATAGAAACAAAAAAGGTATTCAGTTCCTTGATCATGATTGATTTATATGCTTAGACTTACTGGCGGTACTGGATCTCCTTCGGCGCCACATGGTAATTCAATTGTCGTACCAGGAATAGCTTCAATATCATACGGCTCATATACTAAAACAGGTGGCCCATAAGGATTTACAACTTCAACATTTGCAGACGCCTCATCTGAGCCAAGAATATTCTCGGCAATACACACATAATGTCCTGCATCAGATTCCTTAATGTGGTCAATGTTCAAAGTTTTATTGTCCGTGGAGACATAAATGCGGCTTGAGAATTTTAGTGGATGATCATCCTTCGACCAGAAAATGTTTGGTTCCGGTTTGCCATCAGCATTACAAAACAAAACCACATTGGTTCCGGTTTTTTCTCGTTTATCCTCGGGTGATGTTGTTATTGTGGGTACTATAAGATGTGAAGTATAAATAAACAAAAGAATAATTATGACAGTGATTGAGAAAGTCCAATTTATTTTGATTAAGGAATGGATGGGAATTAATTTCATCTCGTATGATGTTATTTGTGGTTAAAGGCTAGAGATTCCTTATCACTAAATCTCGATACAGACGAAAATCATTAACAATTAATGGAATGTAGTCTCATTCAGAGGAAATCGCATGTTATACTTCATTAATATAATTAAACCTTACAGCAACAATTTAATCGATCAATAATGGATGGACGTCATGTGTAACAAATCTTTAGTCAGACGGGAAATCGATAGAATTTTTAAGGATAATTTATTAAAGTCTTGAGTGCTTTAAATGGATGTGTAAAATTAACATATACATAAAGTTTTGAGTAGATTAAAGAGAACCTTTTGATGCATCATAAAGGATGAAATTCCAAGAAGGTAAAATGAGATATGTGAAATATTTATATGCCTTAAAACTACTGATCTGTACCCTAATGCATCATTCTAATACAACAAAAAACAATTTCATTCGACATAATCTGTGCTGTAGTTGTTAAGTGTGGAATCTCTATCTGTATCCAATCTGAGTCCTTTTTTCACAATTTTCCAAGAAAATGTTTTCTCATTTCTTCTTTTTTGTTCTACTCATATTGCCCTTTTCTTCAGCTGCTCTTTTCATTGGAGTATTCAGTGTTGTTTTTTGAGTTTTGATACTTAAAGCTTGGATTTTATTGAAGGTCAAGAGTTTGGGCTCTAGTTGTGGGAATGTATCGATTGCTTCTAAACCACTTCTAGATTAATATTGTCACGTACCCGAGTGGCACAGCAAAGTGATATGAGCATTATCAAAACTAATTTGGCATCACATTCAAAGAACAGTGTGTCACAGTACACAGTTTGGACAAAACTGGTATTGGACACCACAAATTCACTGCTTTTGAAGACAAATGACGTGTTACTGACCCATTTTGATGACGATAAATTTAATCTGACACAGTGTGGCTCTTGGGTTACAGTTTTTGAGTTCTGGACTGATTTATTCCCCACAATACTGCTATGAAGGACTTTTATAGTAAAGCACACTTTATAGCTCGCTTAAACTACTCATTTTATGGATTTAGCTCAGTGTTGGCAAAATTGATCTAATCCAAACGAAGTTTGAGAATCCAAACTGATTGTCGTGTGTACTTTCTGTCTTGGCATACCCCCAAGGTGTGGCGTGACACAAAAAGTTTAGACAGTACTGATTTAGATTAAAACAGTTTAAGGGTCCAGATTCCTAAAAGGAGGCTGTTGATAGAGACAGTGTAGCACTTGGTATTGACTGTTGGCAAAGGGCAGCCAGCGATAGGGCTACTGTTATCCAATATACCAATTTAAAGTTAACAACCCTGCTTTCCGTATTCAGTCTTCCATTTATTCACTCACCCAACCATGTATCCATATACATTCAGTGTCGAGTCTCGATAAAATTTAATTCTTCCATGTTTCCTTTTTGTAATGAAATACAAGAATAGCAAGAATCGCTGTGTGAATTAAAACTAAACAAACTGTTGAATAAATAATATTGAAGCATTTCCACGAAGTATGTGCATTTTAAGTTAATTTTTTTTTCTGAAATACACTATAGTGTTGTTTGCTACTGTTGCTGTGCTTCTATGCTTTCTCTATTAAAAATAATTTAAACTTTTGCTACAACAAGCTATATTCACATGAAGCTTTATATTATGCAATCAGAAGCTTAAAAATTTGCATGTAGCACAAGCTCTTTATCAGAATACAAAAAGTCTTGTAGTTTGGTGATGCTCTAAATTTTATGGTTACATCCTCGGCTGTACGGTGACATATATAAAAAAGGCTTCATACATTTAAATTTCATTCATCCTTTTCCTTTCAACTCATGTTTTTGTTAATTTTTTAATTTTCCTCTTTGGCTGATAAAATAAAATAAAACAACAACAAGAACAACCTCCAGTATGTGTGTCGGTGAATGTTTTGAACGAGGAAATGAAAAGCATCAACAACAGCAGAAACATTTTTTTAAGGTGAAAACTTTTTTAATATCCCCTAAGCTTTTTTATTCTGTTTCGTTCAACTTTTTTAAATTCAGAGTTTCGTGTTAAACATTTCATTGTGTTTTTTCATCCATGCTACCGTATCTAACTACCTACTGCAATAGTAGCTAGCTAACAAAAATCTCTAACCGTTAATTTTTTATGGCTCATTCTTTATGCGATTATGAGTAAAAACTGAAAATTAGGTGTGTGAGTAAAACTTAAAGGAGTTAAATAAATCATGCTATGAAGCGTTCGTAGATTTTTTAAGATGTGGAAATTTGAATGATGGCTGAGAGAGAGAGAAAGATGGCTGAAGCGCACTTTCATAAAGGAATTATCAGATGTTTAAGTTAGAGTCCTGAATTCTTGTTATAACTTATAACTCTAACCAAGCTCGTATGCCGAACTTAAATTACATCAAAATGATCTCTATATGAATCTGTTGCTGGTTCTGTCGCCTAGTTTGTATTATATGTCCGCACGTTGAACTGTCATTTTTTCATCACTGTTCTGAGCCTAGTTTTTCGACCAGATGGCAAAGTGTCATGTATATATTATAAATCCTCTGTATCCCTCTTCACGAGCAAGAGGCGTGAATAAAGAACTTATTCAAAATTCGTAGCAGGTTTACGAGGTTCAGACTTTCCTCCTCCAAGGTAAACCTATACACATGAATCGTTTCTGATTTTCGACAACACATCACTTATTCTAGCTCCAGGTATTTGTTCAAGAAGTATTCATCCTTTTTGGAAAAACATTCCTCAATTTCCTAGAGTTTCTAATCAGATAATCTTTAAAATCAGCATAAGTAATCAATCTTTATCAATACAACTATATTAAAATATTAAATTCAGTCAAAATTCTAAATCAGTTCATGAGCAATAATATCTATTTCATTAACATGACAACATCTAATTTATTCCAAAATCATACGCTCCAGTCAGTCTGGAAAAAAAGTATCAACTGCTTATAAGCTTCACATATAAAAATAATAACATTGAAAGCTCACACATGAGACTAGCTTATATAATAATTTTAATTCACATGCAAATTAATTATTAAGATCAGTTACAAGCTACTGTAGTGTATTGTGTGCTGTATTGAACATAAATTATTATATAAAGCTCATAATTTACATCTCATGTGACGCATAGGACTATGGATTTTGTGATAAAAATATTTTTGGTTAATTTGTTAACTTTCATTTTATAATTAATGAGATTTTATAGGAGTGATGGGCAACCTGCGTGCCGCGACACATGACAATGTTTAAAAATGTGTTGAACCGAATGCCATGTGCGGTTTTGTGAGTTGAGGTGGCTCGGTGGCGCAATGGTTTCGAATTTTGGTTTCTAATTATTGTGATACCAACCAAGCGGTCATGGGTTCGAGACTCGGAAGAGGAAAATTTTTCATGTCATTTTTCGAATCATATGCTGCAGACTAAGGATCTACATCTTATGACCAAGATGTGCTGCGGAAAAGCATAAGGTTGCCTACCACTGTTCAATATAAACATTGGATATGCTGATTACATAGATATATCATCATGCGAATAGAGCTATAATGTTATAACAATGGAGTCTAGAGTCTACCTCATACTTAAGCATATAAAATGGAATCTTTTAGAAAACTTCTTTTCCCTAACGACAAATATTGCTTTATTTCACCCTTTACTATTCATGAGTAGTAAAACTATCTAACTATAGTTTAATAATTTCCTTATGTTTCAAACATAAAATACACATAGCATAATAGGATAGAATGCAGGCAAAGTTACGGTGTATGTATTGCAAAAACTATACTAATTAGATTGCAGTTATGTGTTCAGTAAGTAAACGTTTTTGTGGAAAAGAATCTCTATACTCCATTCCACTCGACTCACTTATATGAATCATATTAAGGCACACACAAGTATGTGAACAGCTGTTTACCGCATAAACAATTTTTGTGTCGTCTATTTTTGTACTAAATTTTTCATTACCCTATAAAAATGGCAATGGAATGCACTTGGAAGTGAATTTTAAAAGATTTAAACATGAACATTATTGAGCATGAATATTTAAACAGGAATTGTTTAATAGCTGGCAAATTGTTACAATTCAGGTTAATGCAAATATGAGCTTTTGGTTAGGACTAATTAATGCATTTTGTTTGCATGCTCACAATATTTTAAGGAGGCAAGAAATGAATGTTAAAGATTACATGCTGCTGAACAAAAACAGAACAGCTCATTTTGTCAAAATAAAAAGAAGAAAAAAGTTAATTTGAATGTTGAACATGAGCATAAGATAAGTAGAAATACTAATGATGATGAATTTACAATCATGTAATTTTCTTCAAATTATATTAAGCTGTATGCTGTTTTTTGTGTACTTGAAAATGATAACATTGCAGGTGGTTTGGATTTTCTAGGAAATGATTGCGTAAGTAATAAGCTTTATTGCTTTTTGACATTGTTTAGAGAAGCTGTATATGCCCAGTGGTATGATTTAAGGTAAATTAATAGACATGCAGTCCGGTCATCTGCTCTTGGGAAATTCACAGTATTGATTATTGACGTTCACTTTAAATCCAACAATTAATCCAATATCAGAACTATCAAAATAACTCTTAATCCACCAACACTAACACATCTCAAATTTTAAGCTTCAGATGCGATTTTGATCTGTTAATTCCAAAAACTGAAGTTCTAAACCACAAAATCTCCTGTCATAAATTTTTTCTCCATCCAAACTTCCTAACATTCAACCATAATAATCTGCATTTATCGCTCTCATACCACATGTATGCAATGTCTCGCTAGTGCACTTATGTTCTCAAAACTTCATCAATTTTATCCATTAACAAGAATTTTCATCGATTAGTTAACCCAGTGGTGGACAACCTGTGTGACGCGACACAATGGAAAATGTTTGGAAATTCATGAACCATAAGACGTTTGCGGTTTCAGTCGAGGATTACCACAAAGGTGTGCCAATCGAAAAAAAGGTTGCCCACCCCTGATTTAACCCCATCAAAAAAAGTTTAAAATTCAGGTAAATTTGCTTTTTCACACTTCATAATTACAACTCATCCAACATTACCTTTTCCATCAACTTTATTCTTTTCAGTAGTTTCGGTTCCTTTATTTATTGTTGGTTTTTAATTTTTTTGTCAGTACCGGAAGCAATAAAAGTGTGAGAAAGAACAACAAGAAAAGGAAAAAAGTTTAAAAAACTTATTTTTTCAAGATGAGAAGCAAATAAAAAAGAAAAGAAAAAGTTTTCGTTCCTCTTATTTTATGAACTGTGGCATAAGGAATGAATCTTCAGCATGTCTCGTTGAATATAAAAAAGGTATTTTCATCACATTTGTAAGGATAGAGTAAATTATGGATATTTCTTACCATTAATTTTATAATTTGCAACAGTTGATATTGTTCCAAGGTAATTTGTCGCCTCACATTTATAACTTCCTTCATGTTCTTCAGCTGGATGTGAAATCACTAATGTACCATTGTCATAAATGTGAACATGCTCGTTCTCATGTAGTGGCTGATTATTAAAGCTCCATGATATATTCGGTTTGGGATTACCGGAAGCAATGCAGTGCATCAAAATGAAATCGGCTTCATCGTTACTGTAGACATGACCAGCGGGTACTTGTACAAATTGCGGTCTACTTGCTTCGTCTACATTCTCCTCATTTGTATTTGAACTTGTTCGAATAGTCATGCGAGCTTCCCTTGAGATTGATTCACCGATTGAATTTTTAGCCATACATGTGTACATTCCTGCATAGAATAGAATGGATTTTTGTGATATATATAAATATACATGTATAGAAGACACAAGTAGATTAAAAACAATTTCATGCTGAAAACGGAGATAGAAATTTTTTTGAAATGAGAATGTACAGAAATAACAATATGCAGGATATTGTGGCATGCATGCAGCACCTTCATAATATGAATGAATGTATAAAATGCTTATAATGTTGAAACTTATATATAGCCAAAAAAATGTAAATTCTATATTGATTTTTCCATTAACACACCTTGATCCCTTTCATCAATTCTATCAATTTGAAGCGTTCCGTCTGGAGAAATTCGAACTCTTGTATCATTTTCGGAATTAATTTCATTTGAATTTAACATCCATATAATATCTGGTGTGGGATCACCATCGGCACTGCATTTAAATACAGCATTTGAGCCAAAAACAACTTCAACATCATTCGGTTCTTGCAATATCTCAGGCTTCTCTGCGTATACATGAAAAAAAGTAATTAAATTAATTTTTATTTTATATACATAAATAATTTATAACTAACTGCAATGCAATTCATCTTCAGTCATTTCGAGTAGATTTTTTCCCTCCATTACTTCGGGTGATTTACAACTGGCGGATGCATTCAGATGATTTTTCGCTTGCTGTAAATGCTTCACAAGCCACATCATGGAGCAGTCACATTCTAATAAATTGCTATCTAGACGTAGCATTTTTAGTGAATTCATATTGTCGAATACGCCAAATGGGAGTTGTTGAATTTTATTTCCATACAAATGTCTATGGATAGAATGAAATAAAAGTTTATAAGAATAGTTCATTGTGGATGTAAAAAAAAGTTCATTTCTCCACTAATTTACTCCAATTTTCAATGAAGACCAGAAAAAAAGGAACGAAGGAATGGAAATTATTTCTAACTTAATTTAAATTGAATGAAGATAGTCAGATTTTTATGCTGGAACTCTCTCTCAAAAAATGTTCCCTTTTTTATGAGACTGAACATTCACTATTCCAGACTTATTGGTTAAACATGCAAATTGTTGACGTTCACAGGTGGTATGGTACGAGTGCACTAAAAATTCATGTAGCTTTTTTTTGTGGCTTTTCAAGAGTTTTAAAATGTAAATTGTGTTGAATTTGATTAAATTTTTGTGAATATTGTTGTTGTGCATGGCATATTGTGATTTGTTTTAGAGATTTTTTGAGCAATATTGTAAGGTAGACAGACTATTTGTTCATTTTTGAGTGTCAACAACTGATAAAGGTTTGTATTTGTTGAAAGTTTTTGGAATTTGATGTCAAATTTTCTGTTGGAATCCTTATTACAATTAAAGGTAGTCCATTGGAAGGATGCTGTTGATAGAATCAGAATTGGACTTGAGAAGTCCAGAATCAGTCGTCAGCGATAGAGCCAGCTCCAGGCGACATCCACGGGCGATTATGGATCAAAATTAACCAAATTACCCAATCGGCACAACTTTTTCAAGACAGTTAGATGTCGGCCATATGACATCCAGGTGCAATTTCAATGGCTGGATTAAATATGGAAATTGTCACTTCGACGCCAAAAGGCAGCCATTTGGAAGTCATATGACAGCCACATGGCAGCATAATCTTGTGCCAATAGCGTACATTATAAAGACTGAATTGGAATTTCACAACTAAGAGTTAACATCCCTAACAGACAATAAGCACTCTCACAAAGTACCGTGACCGCACTTACCACAATACTTGCATAAACCTCCTGTAGGTTTACCCATTATCTGTTAAAATTTAATGAAAATGGACCTAAAACTCCTAGAATTAAGGAGTAACACAAGCACATCTACATTCTTGCTATTTTGTTTGAAATGTTAATACTCTGTCTGGTCTAGACATGAAGAATTAAAAATGAGAACTTCAGAGTAAATTTTTTCATAAAATTCGCTTAACGAGATGGGAATGAATAATTCAGAATCATAGACTTAACAAGAACGTCTGCCTAATTGTGAAATTTTATTCTATATTCAGTTTGCCTTACAATTATCCTTAATTAACCAAATTCAGAAGATGATACAGAAATTTATGAATTTTGATATAAAATGTTAATTTTTAAAGTAGTTTCAGCTAGGCAGGCTTACTACATCGAACGAATTGACATAAAACAGTCAGAATTCTAAGTTGACAGCACGAACAAACAGATCTATTTGCAAAAGTATGCAAATTCTTCATGCAAATCGACCTACATTTGTGCAAAAAAGACTATTCCCATAAAACTGCAAGTCCATCCATTTCAAACAAGTCAACAAATTCCTCCTCTCAATCTATTCCCAATAAAAAGAGAGAGAGAAAAGTTAAAAACTTCGAATTCGATTGAGATAGATTAATGCTAATGAGGTCTGATTGGAGAGCTTAGTGCAAATTTAGTCAACGTCGTTTTTATGTCAAATGCAATTTAACAAAATTGCTGGTCTGTTAAAAACCCTCTAAAGTAATTGTAGGAGAAGCTCTTTTTAGAGCATGTACACTCACACACATTAGCATGCACGGATGAACATAATTTGCTCCTTTTCACTCGAGTTGAATTTGCAGAAAGTTCTTTTTTATATTCTTGTTAAAACATCTTTCAGACTTGTTGTAATTATTTCCGTACATCTCTCATGCTGTATGAGTATTCTGACAAATATTGACCAATAGAACTTTTCGGTTCCCCAAATGAATATTTAATAACGTTGAAAACTCCTTTTTGTGGTAAAATAATTTTAAAATAGTTTATTGATTGGATTTCCTATTTGCACAATAATTTAATATTGCACAATATTCTTTAGTCAAATTATAAGCACAGACATACCAAAACCCCATAAATATTGTTTTTCATCTCATCATATTTATGAAATATTTTTCCTTTTAGGAAATAAATTTTCAAAAGTTTTTTTCGTCAAGCCAAATTGAAAACTTTGTCTGTTTAATGTCGCATCCTTTTAAAAGTACTTTTCAGACTGTTTTTCTTTTTGAAATATAAACAAAACTTGGCATTTTTAATGCTTATTTTCTGAATACTTGTTCATTTTTTCGAAAATAAATGATACTTGAGCTTGAATAAAATTCATCACAATCTTGGAACTAGTTTGAAGAATTTTGTTCTTTTTTTTGGATTAATCAAGGAGAATGAAAAATCAGACTGTTCTTTGAAATTAAGTTTTGTGATTATCAGGGCTTGGAGGATGATTTTTCTAAATAACTTCTGTTGAAATCTGCGCTGTAGAATTTGAGTGTTAAAACTACTTCAAAATTCCTTAAAAACTTCCTGTTTGATTGTTAAAACTCGACAGAATATTTCTCTGAAGAATTCCTCGTTTTATGCTAAAATATTTGCGCAAAAATGATTAAAGTTCAATCTTGAACTTCTCTTTTGAATTTTGAACTTACGTTACTTTTTAAATTCTGAATGATCGTTATTTTCTTTTGGTTTAAATTTCAATTCTCACTTATTTTTAACCAAACTTCTAAAAGCTTATACTGCTCTTTATAGTCACATCTAGGGTGTTGTGACACAAAGGTGGTGCAGCACTGTGATTCAAAAACCTTTAAAAAAGCAATAAGTCTTTAATCTGAGCTCAACATAACTTATACCAAGATCTTCCTACACCTATAATTTAAGACACAGGTGTTGATTATGCATATGACTATGAATATACATAAGAATATATGCAATATGTAAGACTCAATAAAGTTTGTTTCCCATAGTTAAAATTGAGAAAGTTTTCAAACAAATTCAATAAATTCACAATTTTATCCCAATCGATTCCAACAAAGCATCATCAATAATTCATAAAAAAGTTGTTCTCAAATAAATTCATTCATTGTAAATCACTGAGCATCAATACTTCCTTTATCAAAATCAACAAGTAAATTGAGATAATAGATTATAAAAAAAGGAAGAAGAAATTACTTTAGTCGTAAATCAATAAGCATATTTACGGGAAAGAATTGAAGATTTCGAGTGAACAAAAAAGGAAATAAACTTCCTTATGGCTGCGCTTTCTCAAGTTCCAACATCTTCTTCCAATTTATTCAATGCAGCCATAATTTTCTCATAACTTTTATGAAATAAAATTGAACATTTGAGGGAATTTATAAGCAACTTTTTACCTCCTGAATATTTTTTTGTTGCTGTTGCTGTTGAGTGGATGGAAAAAAATGCAATTTTGCAAAAAATGAACTCTTATGTCATGGCATTGTGCTGTTGTGCTATTTATTGTTTATTGAGAGAAATGTGAAACAATAAAAATGGAACAAAAATATTTTTCAGAACTAAAATAAACAGCAGCAACAAAAAAAGTTTTTACACCACCAAAGTTATTGTAGATCCAATTTATTTCATTCGTATAAAATATTCATTGAAATTTTTACCACTTTACGGGATATTTGTCAACAATGGAATTAAGGGAATAGCTTTTTCTGTGAGTAAATATTTGTACGAATGGATATTATATTTTTGAAATTTTTAGTCTGTTCGAGTATCCAGTGCAGCATGGGAGTTGGTTCATGTTGATTTCAAGCTCTGAGCTCATTATTCTAACTCAGTGGTGGACAACCTATGTGCTACGACACACTAGTCTACCGCCAAGTATTCCCGGAAATTTCATAAACCATATGCCGAGTCCAGCTCCAGTCGAGGATTCCCACTAAGGTATTCCTCGAAATAAAAGGTTGCGCACCACTGCTCTGACTGAATGCAATCCAATAATATAGTAAATTTGTCATTTGAAACTGAATTTAATGTTTGCTGCAATCATTGAAAATAGACAGCATTTGCGCTCATTTAATGAATTTTTGGCAAGCAATTTCAACAATTTAAGACTCAATATTTCCAATTTTAATGCTTCAATCCAGTGGTGGACAACTTTTTATTTTTCGTGCCACACTTTGGTGGAAAGCCTCGAACTAGACCGAGCACGGTTCATAGTACTTCAAAACATTTTTGGCAGCACACTTATGTACCGCGTCACACAAAGTGCCCATCACTCCTTTAATCCATCTGGATTATGAAATTCAATACAAAAATTCACTCTCAATTCAACATCAATCTCAAACAATTAACCCAACTGCCTTTAAATCACAATACATCTATTGCTATTGTTCAACACAAAAAAATCACTTCCTTCCATTGAACTAATTTTCAGTCCATAAATTTCCCAATAAATACCCTCAATTTCCTTCATAGTTTGTTAAACTCTAATTGAAATTCTTGTGCACATGAAAAGTCAAAAATGTAACAGCTGCATGCCCAAATATTTATTCACTTTTCAAAAATCTCATCATCCCAACAGCAACAATAGCAGAATAAGTTTTAAAATCCACAACTTGTGGCAATACCATATGAAGGAAATGAATTAAAAGTAGAGAAAAATCAAGCAAAAGTTGGATGTTGGAAGTAAAATTGATTAAAAAATGAAACGATGCGAAAAAGCCAAAAGATCATAATTTAATTTAAATCATCATGCATGATGATGATGAGAAACGTGTGTGTGTGTGTGTGGGTATGTGTGAGGATGTTTATATTGGATGTGATAGGAATAAAAGAGAAGAAGTAAAGACTAAGGATTATAGTAAAAAAACGCAAAAACCACAATATGCAGCCCCTCCCCAAGCATGATTCTACCTATCTTGAAAATTGAATCTCTTCGTTAGTTCCCTAAGCTGATTTTTAAGTGAAGCATCAACAATTCATGTTCACCGCAATCAAATAATGTAGATATATTCTGTTTTTTATTCCATAAGCATAACTTACAGTCTTTCCAATCTCACTAGATTGACAAATGCATTCGCTGCAATATTCCTTATGTGATTCTGATGAAGATACAGATATCTCAATGCTGGTAGATTACTAAAAGCTTCCGACTGAATTGTTGTAATCTGATTTTCATTTAAGAAAATGGAATGTAGTTGCTTCATATCTTTGAATGCATTTGACGGCACTTCTTTCAGATGATTGAAACGAAGATCTCTGTAAATAAAATAAAGTAAAAAGCATTTAAGATTAAGCAGTTCTTAAAGTGAAATTTTTTTGAAGGTTCCTTTGTTTTACTTTGAAATTCCTTGAGAATGTCTTCGTTGTTTTCGTTTAATTTATCATCAAAAGTGTGTAATCATCAACAAAAGAGGAATATGAAGAGCTATTCATGTGCATGCACATATGCTTAACTCAGCAAATGTCATGAACTTTGAGTGGTTTTTCAAAAATTTCCTTCCTTGAGAATTTTCTTTTGTTTTTGCAGGAATCTTGAAAACTTTTCACAAAAACTCTTATGAATTGTCTTGAATGTGTGTATGTATTTAAAGCATCTTTAAACAGAGGTGATATTTAAGGTGTGATTTGAATTTAAGATTTAGTCATTAACCCTAACTAACAAAGAGGATGCTTTCATGATACAGAATGCCACTACGGTACCTAAACGCGGTTTCTATGCAGATAAGGGTAAGTTCCGAACTACGTAAATATTGACGTTAGACCATCGCTGTTTTTAATTCTCCTGATTACTAATAATCTGTTGTAATATGAAGTTAGACATTTATACCAAGAAATTGGCACTGGAGTTAACAATCTTATTTTAAATATCTTACTTACAGCTTGCCATTCACTGTAATGAACAGTTTATGACAAAACTTGAAATTGATCTTCAAACTGAATCAATGATTCAAGCAATATCGATGACCTGAACGAGGTAAATCTGGCATGAGTCCAGATGTCACCGAATCTGATTCCAACTCAGAGTCACACCGGCCAAAACAAGGCAAGTCCGGCTTCAGTCCGGATTTCATTGAATCTGGCTCAAATTCAGAGTCACCACGGTCTGATTTTTACCATTTCTATGCCATATAGTTTCCGAATATGAGAACCTTCCTATCAACCCTGTCAAAATTTAAAACAAAAGACATCCCATTGTGAACAAGCTACAGTAGGTGAAATGAAAATAATTTAAATTGATAGGAACTGAGGAACCCTTTTCGGAACTTAAAACAGTATGTGGGATATTAAAAATTTCCTAGACATCTTCAACCAGACCTTAACAATTTGAAAATTGCATGAAAATTCAAGAATGTGCAAGAATTGACCCAAAAATAAATGAAATTGCGTAGCATGTACCATAATGACTTCGTCTCTTCCGTCCATAAGAAGAAACATATTTTGCCAACATGGACATCCGAGAAATGTCCAACTGCTTTTAAAAAAATTATTTTATGATTTTGACGAGCACAAAAAAAGTTTTTTCTTATTTTTCATTTCAAATGACCAACTTTGCAGACGAGAACAGATGAATGTATGTTTTTATGCTTTAATAGCTCACATCCTAAAGAACCGAGGGGAAGATAACATTTCCTTTCATGCACATAAAGCCACAAAAAAATATTTAATAGTTCAGTCTTAAATAAGTTTTGCGATATAAAGTACAGCTATTCAAAGTACACGGCACATAGGGAATAAAGATGTTTAAAAGCTAAAAAAAGAAGTATAATGAATGTTTTTCCTTTTATTTCTAGATAAGATGCACGAAGATGCATTAAAATGTATTTTTATTTTATATCCTGAAGCAAGGAACTGTACACAGCATCGATATTCATTTAATGTTTAAAACGAGTACTTTAAAGTAGGTAATTTATAAATAAAGAATGAAGTTTTTTTTGGGGTTCGTTCATTAATGATGTCTATTAATGGATGAATGAGAATTTGGATTCATCCTAGATGTTTAGACGAGTGGTTGCCTTGTGTCTTTAGAATTTACTGCCCTAATAGCCATTGTAATGTGACTTACATAACTTTGTTGGATGGCCATACAGATCAACTGTGATCCTAAGCGTCCCTCAGATGACGCCTAAATCTGGTTCATTCGCCGGCTTCCGCCTGACAATTGCCAATACCCATTATAATCTGACTTTGTAGATGTTAAAAGTGCTTGTGGACGACCAAAAAACTCTTGGAAGGCATCTAATGAAAGATACAGTATTGCACTTGGTAGTGGTAATTGGCAGACGGAAGTCAGCCATAGAGCTAGCTATAGGCGTCATCTTAGGGAGATCACGAATCACAATTGTTCTAAGCAGCCACGAAGAAGAAGTTCTATAGAAAATTGAACTATAGCTCATCTATGTCACTATGTCTAGGCTAATCACCTATCCCATCCAGCCACCAAGCTTCTCATACCTCCAGCATCACATCTCACATTTCCATCATTCATGATTACATCCCACCATCTTGTGTATACTCCTTAAATCCATAATAAATTACAACAAAAAAATGTACATATTTTGCCTTATGCCAAACATCTCCATAAGTAGGTCCTCGACAGAAAAAGTTTCGTCTGAGAGAATTTTTCTATGACCTCATGACGACTAGAGAGATTATTCAGGAGAGCATTTTTGTTTAAACACAAGCAAGAGAAAGAACAAAAAAAAATCAAAACTTTTACGTCCTCACATAAAAAAAAGTATGACGATAAATTCCTTTAGTGCTCTTCTTCTTCCTGTTTCTCAAGTAGGCAGGATTTACGGAAAATTAAAGCATCGTCATTCTTATATGACTGGCACATGGAAAAGCTCTTCTACTCAGTCAGAAATATTTCCTGTTTCATTTGTATTCAATTCTATTCCTTTTTTTTGTAAATTCTGAAAACGGAAACGACTGCGAAGTGAAGAATCATCATCAACAGCGAATATGACGACGATGGTAGGCAGATGAATAGATGAGAATTAATGAAACAATGTAAACAAGTATGAGATATCATTAGAAGTGAGAAATGTGAAGGAATGAAAGACTTTTTTTGTCTTTTCTGGATTAGTCTAATGAATTGGCATAATTTTTGGGTCTGGATCTCTGATTTTGATACTAAAGTAATTGGATGGGTAATTAATTATCTATTTTCAGGATGATTTAATACAGTTTAGTCATTCCTTAATTGAATAATTTGTGAAATTATCTGTTTTGTCAGCTTGTGGTTTCTGTTTCTTGAATTGCAAATTAAGACATTGATACTTAATTATGGAAATCTTCCGGAGTTGGTAGGAATCGAACTTAACTGAGGAATTGCAAGGTGTCAGGACTGTTGCCTGACATTCAGTCTATTTGTCCAATGCATCCTCATAGCTTCCTTAACAGTGGATTTGCATGTATACAGTTCAATGGCGAGCAACCTGTCTGTCGCGGTACACTTCTGGAAATGCCATAAATCGTGTGTCTTGTATGGTTTTGGTCGAGGCTCAGAACCAAGCTGCACCGCGGAAAATAAATGATTGCTCACCACAGGTTTTGTTCAATACTGCAGATTCCACAATGCAGCATCAACATCACGTCACTAAAATGTAACACAACTCTAGAAACACATCAGTTTCCCACAGCAACAACTCAATCCCCAAGACAGTCAAAGTAAAACGAAAAGAAAATACAATTAGAAAAAATGTCATAAAAGTACTTACAGTATAGTCGTTTGTGCCGGCACTTCAGGGATAGATTTTAATTGTTGACGAATGCATTTCACGATACTCTGTTGACACGTACACTTCTCGGGGCAACCAATTGCTTTTACATTATTATTATTATTCAACACAGTAATTGTGAGTAATGCAATTAGCACTGGATACAACCTTTTATTCATTTCATTCATTTTAATGTTATTTTATGTATGTCTGCCTTTCCACCTCACTCAAAAAAAAATGAAGGAATAAATTTATGTGCTGGATTCTCGATGAAGTAAGTCTATTTGTCGTTCCACTTATTTAATTCACAGTTTGATTTAATTAATTATGTTTGCTTAAATGAGTTGTTCATTTTCACTGACTGGATATATATTATTTTTTTATGTGTTCCAGATTCTAGTGTTGATATTTTGCATGTTCATTGCTGTGGCATTTTTATCTTTATTTTAAAAATTAAAAAAATACATGAAAATGAAAAAATTTTCGATGCAATTTACGTTAATTTAATGGAATTGGAAGTTCTGTTTTTGTAGCATTTTTGAAGACTTGCTGTATTTTTAAATTGTAAAGCTCTTTAATTTTTTTGGTGATAAAGTGAATGTTTTACGGTTGAAATTAACTGATAATTGAGCAGTTCTTGCTTAAGGCGATGATATGAAAATTATATTAAAGTTAAATTATGGTTACGATCAAATTGAATCAATACACTCAATAATTGATGTCCTAAGGGGGTTGTTTACTTGTTATGTAACACTCTTAGGGGAGGAACATGTCCCATGTTGTTATGATTGAGATTTTATTTGGATTAAAGGGTTCAGTAATATTTGTGAGTGGACAAAAATACGTTATAACTAATTGATCTGACGCTTATATCCAGTTGATGACTTTTCTAACCAGAGTTCGAAGTCGACTAGAATCTTATACGGAATCGAGTCGTCTTAGGTCGACTTTTCCAAATAAAATCTGAGTCGACTTCGAACTCTGGTTCTCAAGTATTATTGTCCACTAGAGAACATTTCCACTCTTCACGTTACATAATAAGTAAACGGCCCTTAACTAAACTGAATGAAGGACTTTGATCTAATTCTTTTCAAAATCACAGCAGCTTGCAGTAAATTTCAAAGTTTGTTAAGCAAAATTGCTAAAGATTGATTGGTTAGTCATTCAATTTAATTCGAGATGTAAGTAAGACTGTTGCTAGCAAAGTGTTAGCGAGCATGACACAAGGTTTAATTTAGAAGCTTCATCGATTTCGTAGTTCATATGGATTCTACACGAATTTATTCACCTGTTTTAAATAGTTCAAGTTGAATTTTCGATAGATCCAACTTTTTAAAGTTCACAGTTTACTTTAATTCACAATTTTATCAAGAAAAAGGTCACTTTTTTGAAATATTTTAAAAATTAACTGCTCAGAAGATAGAGTAGAAATGTCAAAACAGTCCTCTGAATATTCTATCAAATTGTCAACAAAACGTAATGATCATCCTACATTTCAAGCCAATGTTACTTAAAATTAGGATTCAGTCTAGAAACATCGAGAATATTTCAGTTTAGTCAATATTAAATGCAGGATGGCATCATACTAATCTTACACTCCACTATCTCCAGCTTCTAAAATTCTGACACTGACTTTCAACAAATTTTCGAGAATTTTCAACACAAAAGAAATTAAAATCAACAAATCAATGGTAACTTTTCATCTCGATTCTAGAATTTTGACACAGAATAAATTGGTATCACTTGAAAATGTATGCACAAAACATCATAAATTTCATTTTGTAGCTTCAACATACAGAAACATAAAGCATTTAATTTTTATTGCGTTCATAAAAAAGAATTCATATAATACCACGAAGTTTTATAAAAATTGCAAGAGTTTGTCTTTCGCTTTTGCGGAACCAAAAAAAAAGATGAAAATATAAAAAAATCCGATCAATTTAATGTATATTTATGAGGGCGTGTAGACATACACACAAAAAAATTGAGAGTTTTTGCATTAAATACACATTCGGATATTCATGTGTGAATGCTTACTCAAATGTCAAATTCTCATCATTTAGTAATTTTCCTACTTTCAATTTGGCACAAACACATCAGAAATACTTTTTTTTTTGTTTAAAAACTAAATTTATTGCCACTCAATTGATTTGTATTTCATATGCGGGGCGGCTTGACATTAAATGATTCATGAAAATGCTATCAATTCACATAAATCAAATTTCTTCTTTTTATGTTTTTTATTATATATTTTTTTATGTCAATCCGTCGTGTAAGGATGGGGGGTGTGAGGATGTAGAAGAATAAGAAGCATTGGCAGATTGTAAGATTATAACAGATATCTACACAACAACATCGACCCAGTGGAAATTCAATTTATTAAATCAGTTTCATGAACAATTCCTGGCATCTGTATTCTCTCTGTTGATGTCAGGGAAGTAAGCAGTAAGCTATAAATTCATTTAACTAGTATCTTATTTTTTATATAGTAATAACTTTTAATTTTGTTACTAAAACTTTTACAATGACAAGCTTTTGCTGTTGCTGTTGAGTTGCAGGTTATTAATCCTGCAGTCTTTTTACCAAGAGATTCAGAACATCCATAAGATGAAGTTCTTTCAGTTAAGTTTGTCTCTAAAAGAAAACAGTTGAATGAAAGGTCATTTTTGGTTTTATGTGTCGAAGTGGCTTGATGGTGTACTGGCTTCGTTTGTTGGGATTTAGCTTTTATACATTGATCTAGCGATCCGTGGGTTCGAATCTCTGCATGGAAAGTTATTCTCGTTTCTTAGAAGGGTTAGAGCTTGGTATTGGCAATTGAAATAGGGCAGTCAGCAATTGAGTAGATTTCAGACGCCAACTGATAACAGCCATGGATCACAGCTGATCTCAGCACTTCCCTACAACATTCCCCGAGTGAGACTTACTAAATATATTTTTGGTTCAAAAATGTCAATCTATGTTTATCAATTGCATCAACAGCAAACTGCTTACGTCAGTCAAAACAATAAAAAGGTGAACTTTCATCCATTTTATGATGATAAATGCTGAATATTATGAAAAATAATCCTTTGAAATATTTCTGTATGTTGATATTTGATGCAACAAAGGAGTATGAATAACATATGATTGTTTTAAATTTAAGTATAATTTCCAAAAAAGAAGTTCAAGTAACATAAATGAGACAATCGAATAAAAAACAGTATAAATCCACCCTTAATCCATTAAAATTGCTTTAATGCAGAAAAGAATCATTTAGCAATTCCATGCGTAACTGCAGAGAAGAAAAAAAAATTTTTCGTCTGAACATTCAGACAGTTGTCAACTGAATAACATCCACAAATCTTTCCCAACAGAACTTCTACCGCACGACACCAGATGTTTTCTTAAATTGAGCAATTTAATTAAAACCAAAAAATGAAATTTATCTTTGATGTTTTAGCTTCAAATTAATCGCTTTAAAGAATTTTTTGGATGCAAACTATAACATGATGGAATTTCGGTGGAAGTCACGTAAATGCTGAATTTTAGAATGGGTGTTGTTTGTTAGTCCTAATCAAATTGTAAAAAGGAATTCAATTTTGTTACTATTAAGTATCCTATTTATAGTTCTAGAGAATACTCCGAACAGCATACTGTACGCTAAGGATAAAGGACTGCGTTGCAATAGGTCACGAAGTTGCCTGTGATAGAACAACACCGTGATGTCGGAATTCTGATCAGTATCGACTAGAATTCAAGCATCAAATAGCAAAAAACGCTTAAAGGATCTAAATTCCAGCACAAGACCAGTTAGATTCTGATTCTAGAGTCACCCAGGACTGGTTCCAGTATTGGGATCAACTAACCGACTTGTTCTGTTCAGAAGCTATCTATCGACGTCCATAATGAACTTTCTCAACATAAATTCTGATTCCTTAGATTTCAAGCTCCACAGTCTTCAAGATGTTCGTGTATCCTGCCTTCATATTTATGTTCAAAACCACTTCCAAACACTCATTCCTGATGTGATTTAACAACATATTTTAGAGCAAAAATCGTGATTGATTGACGTGATTAAAACACATACTGAACATGAGAACTAAAAATACTCGAGATTTTCTTGTTCATTTCCTTTCCATTTTAACAATCTCCTCTCAAGAATAGGAAGAAATTTATCGGAATCGGGAATAGAAAAAGAAGCACTTATAAAAAAATTTTTAGGACATGAACATAAAAATCGTTTTCGGTTTAAAATTTATGGCCAATTTATGTACGTTTACTGAGCTTTTTGGTACGAGTACCGAATAATAAATTAATAGAAATTATCACTTTTGTATAGGGAACACAACACAAAAAAAATTATTGCAATTGTCTTTTGATACCACACTTTATGTTATGGCATGGAGATGAAAACGCAAGTCAGCCACAAATTATGGAACGGACCAAAAATAAAAATGGTTTTGCGACTCATTTTTTAATTATGAATTATTATGAATGTTGTTTATTGAGGATGGGCTGTATGACTTTAAAGTGTGATGAATTTTTAAGAATATTCTCTGGAGATTGATTCATCCTTGACAGATCAAGTCCATTTATTGTATTAAAAAAATTTGTTTTAGGGTTGAATGATGGACATGTGTCACTTGATTCTGTTAGAAATTATGTGGTGCAGATTCTAAAGGTGAATTATTTTTGGAATCAAGGTGCCATGAGAGTTGAATTATGAATTTTTAAGGGCAGAGAGGCTGGAGACAATATTATTTCATGGAAAGGCATAGCTATGATGGAAATAGGTGGGATTGTGAAAGAACCAGTCACTCTTGACGAATGGAAGTTGCAAAGACTTTATTCCTACTATTTGATTCTTTCTTAAATTGCTTCCTATTATTTATTACACCCAAAACATGGAATAGTGCAGTGGTGGACAGCCTGTGTGTCACGGTACATTTGTGTACTCTCCAAAACTTTGGAAACACCCAATACTGTGTACATTTTTAATCGAGGCTTACCACACACTACTAGTAGAGGAGTAGATTATACCCAGTGCAGTAGAGGTGGGCAGGCTAGGTGAATTATCCTAAGGTTGACCAACTGGATGGTTAACTGGGTGGCGTAAAGTAGAAATCTCTGGAAACTGACTCCTGATTGTGAACATTCAATGTTTTGAAATTTTTCTAGAATCTTAAACGAAAACAATTTTTTCCAGTAGATAAGACTAAAAACTCACAGTAGGCACTGTGTCAAGAATACCCACTGCTTTCATAGTGACCTGCCAGACATTTTTTAAATCCCAAGTTCCAATTATGACTAAAAAGTTCTAGTCACAAATAAACATTATAATGCACATACTACAAACACAAAACAAGTCATAAAGTCAAAGGACGATCATCCCCCCAAAAAAAAAGAACATCAGTCATAAAGCAGCACAATACAAAAGACTGAGCCTCAAAAAATGCCACCTCCACAAAAAAAAGAAAGAATCATGTCAGTGTCTAATTAAAAAATATTCCAAAAAAATTTCTCTCATTTCCCCAAACATTCCTTTCAAATAATTTTTGATTTAGCTCTAAGTGCCTATGCTTATGCTTCAAAGCAAGCGTATGTTTAATTTTATATTTTTATCTCGGTGCTTCCGCTTGATACTATGTATTCTAGCCACTGAGAGAGCGTTTCGTTGTCAAGCTAAGTTTAGAAAAAAAACAGCACTGATAACGAAATCACTTAAAAATATATATACATAATTAAATTATGGCTTTTTCTGCCAATTGCAAAAAAATAGCAACGAACATAAATTTTGTAGTTTCACTTATGCATTTTCATATCTCCTCGTCTGTTCCTTTTTTCCATTTCATAAATTGTTTCTGTTTCATATCGATTTGAAATTTATGTTTTTTTAATTTCTATAAAATGCACAAATTGCAATGAAATTGAACAACGATACTGCAAGCTGCTGCCACGCTGTATATTTTATTTATTTTTTTTATTAATCCTTCAATCAAACTATCAATTTTTATTTCCAAACGAACTCATCTCATCTCGAATGTGTCTCATTACTATTTAATTCATCATCATCATCTTCCTCATCTCTACCAACCAAGCACTTACATTAAAAATTTAATTTAATTTATGAACACAAAAAAACTTTCACACAGCACATCACAAGCACAGATATGACACTTTACATTCACTACCCAACTACTATTCCGTCTGACTGTTTCAACCGGCGAAAGCATTCTGAAAATTTACGAGATGAATTTCTTCCTCGAAAAAATATTATTTTGTGTTTAGCATGAAAACGATAAAAAAAGGAACTGAAAAATTGAGAGAATGAGCAACATAGAATCTCTGAGAATTTTATGCTATATGATGCGCAGCGAACTGTGGGAGACTCTCTGAAAATATGTATGTTTATGTTTATTTCTGTTCAATCGTTATGATTATTAAGGAGAAGTTTTCGATAATCTGTTAGAGATTAAATTCGATTAGTGTGAAATCAATTTTGCCTTAATTTATGGGGGTCGCTTACTAATGACGTCTTGCCTTCGGTACATAATCCATGCAGTAAGGTGAAGTGGGTCTTTGAATAAAGCAAGCTTAATGAATTGATGGGCAAATTATGAGACGCTAAATATGTTTGAAAATACCACTTGGAATTTGAAAGGAATTAAAGAAGGAGGACCACAAAGGTGCGACAAGGGACTTAAGGTGCAGTAGGATGAAGTGGCTATTTGGCGTTGTGCCTGTATTTGATACTTAATTTAAGAATTTATGGATCTTGAACTGCAATCAGTTTTACAGGTAACTGACAAACAAAAGTGGCGGAACAGATCAGTTCCGCATTCTTACTACTGACTTATTTCCTTTGCTGGTCGTACAGTTAAATTGTGGTCCATGACACTTCTACCTGCCAATTAATGCCAAGTGCAACGCTATCTCTATCAACAGTCTAATTTCAGGAGTTCATAGGTGGTTCCAGACCAAATTATGGACAATAATGTTCCGCATCCTTATTCCATTTCTTAATAAATTTTAAACATCATTTTCCAACGTTCCCCAATTTTGATAATCAAATTTCCTTCAGATTTCCCATAAAATTTTTAATGGTTTACATGGAATCCTGCCTAATGTTTACTGCTGAGTTCGTGTAATATTTTCTGTCTATTTACATGACATAACAACTTTTATGTGATGTAAATCAAAATAAAAAAACGCATTCAGCATGAAAAGAAACTTTTTGGCAAAACTGGCACACACGAAAATTAGGCAAATTGTAACAACTCTCTAGGGTAGATTACAACCACTGTGTCGTCCGCTATGCGAATAAACAAAAAAATATATAGGATATGGAAAAACTCAATCCTTTTTTGTAGCGAATGTATCATTTCGTACTGTCAAAAATGTGTCGCATAAAATTACCGTTAAAAAGACATGAAGAAATCATTTGTCATGTGCTCATTTGAAATGATTTTCTTGGATCATTTGGAATGAAAATTCTCTTTTTGTGCTTCTTCATTTACAAGTTTTTATGCATAATTTGTGGCCTCACTCAGTCTCTCTTGAAACGATAAGCATTAAATTTTAGATTATTTAAGGGATGCATGCATATGAGTTGTGATTGAATATTTATTTTTTTGTGGGAAAAATCTCAGATTGCTTTGAAATTTGTCGTCATTTTGAGAAGCAATTTCCTTTTTAGGGGTGTTCTCATACTTCTTAACGCTTGTTGGATGGAGGGTGGGTCTGCATATTCTATATTTCCTTACCTACCCTTGGCGGTATCCCTTGGGAGGTGATCCCTTTGCATCAATTAATTCAATCATAATACAGCTCCGAGTTTCTAATGTCCGGTACTTTTGGATCATTGCCACACAGTTGTTCGGCGTACCCCAACATATCCTACCACCCACAAAGTCTGTTGATGTCAATTTTAATGCTGAGGCTTCTGTCACTTTTATATTTGCTAACGCATATATCATCTTCAAGTTAATCAAAAATAATGTCCATCAAAAATAGTATTTTTAGAATTCTTTTGCTTTTAACGTCATGCAATGTTGAAATATGATCAGGTAGGCAGACAATTTGACTGTCATATGGATTCGAAGCTGAATTAGCTTGATGGTTTAGCATTGTAGAATATCCAGAAGTTCTAGTTTCTTAACTCAACAGAGTATCCCCTAACAGTCAAAGAACATGCATTCATGTTACAGAAATACCTCTTTGGTACCTAGAAGCAGTCACATTGCCTGTTGCTAGTAACTTAGTTCATTTGGTGAACAGATAACCGTCAAATCAGCCACGGTACATTTCAGAGCATCAAGCAATACCTAAATTGCAATAGGATATGCAATTGAAAATTCCAAAAACTGTACAAGACATTAAACCACATTATACAAGTCATATACGTCATCTATCTATAAAAGGATAAACACACGTGTCTAAATGAATAACAGAAATGTATCATTCATCGTGACGTAGATTCTTTACATTCTGACAAAACATGACAATATATTTAGGTATTGCCATAAAATAAACCAGTTGTACGGCGATACTTGATAGTATGGATTTTTTTCATGTAGCACTGTTCTAAATTTAAGCTTTTGAATAATTAATCAGCTTGTTGAAAAGGTTGCTTGATTGCTGAATTTCAACTGGGAATGACTGAAATGTTGATTAATTTGGTTCTTAGACATGTGACTGGATTGTAAGTTGTCATAAGTCTTTGGTGTGCGTGTGGATTAGGAATTGGGGTTTATGAGACTGTCTTGTTGTTTACTTAATAGTTTATGATATTATAAAGCTATAAATGTAAGGTTTATTGATAACATGTGCTATTTTTGAGTTTGGTTGATCAAATTATGAATTAACAGTCGATATCCTTAATTTGTAGCTAAAATGAAGGAATTGCTTACTAATTGTTGTGATAAATAAGATTAAATGTGTCATAAAAATGAATCATTCCGTAAATTTTCATAACGGTCAAATAAAATTCAAAAACTTTGCCGCGCACTCTTTGTTTTGTGAATCGTAGTATACATTTGCATGGTTTCGTTACTGATTAATTAAATTAAAATGATTTGTGATTTTAAAGTTTATTAAGGAATCTAAGTTGCTGGATAAACAAGTTATTCCATTTATCATTTAGTGACGCAAAAAGTTTCTAATGTCAATTGTAACAATCATAAGAAAACATCATTGAAATTATTTTGGTTGAGTACGTTACAGACATTTTTACAAGGAAAAACATTAAATAGAGTTCATAATGTCAATACAACATGACAATCGCGCCTTAATTATGTGAATGCAAGTGAATTAAACATCAATAGCTGAATATAGTAGTGATAAAGGATATAAATACAAAATATTTGTAAAATATAAATCACAGTACATAAAACTTTATAAAATGTGAATTTTACAAGGGCTTTTACAAGAAATTTTCAGCCATTGAATATTTTAAAATATAATACTACAACATTTTTAAAATTGGAGATTGTTTTAACATTTTAGTCTTTAGGTAATGATAAATTGATAATATAAAGTTACTAGTTTGTCAATAATACAAAGTTTATGGATAATGTATCAAGCAAGCAATGCAAATTGAATAAGGAATTTTTTGTTATTTTGGCATTTTTAATTCTCGTTTAGAATTGATTAAATCATGATCAAATAGTGATTACAAAACAAATTTGTCATGATTAATTGTTTCAAATCATTGTGAATCATAAAGAAGCATAAATTGGAGACAATTAAGAGGTTTTAATCAGTTTTTTTATGCTGTGCCATGTAGAAGAAAAAAAAATTATCAGTGTATTGCGATATAATGTATGTTGGACATTTTCTTAATGTATTGGTGCGTGATGGAATTGCCCAGTATGAAAAATGGCACTTTAAATGAAACTTTTTTGATATTTGTGAGACAGAACCATTAGTTGTTACTTTAGTCATGGATTAGTGATGAAATTTGCTTACGAATTAAGTTATAATGCTAAGTGATAAAGCCAATATGTAATTATCTTATATACACCTTTGGAATTCTATCTGGGTAATCGGTATGAACATTTTTTGGCGGACAATTGCGTCATCAACGGTTATGGGATTAGAATAGAATGAAAAATTTCTTTTTTTTTTCGAAAAAAAATACTATGTGTATGAGATGTAAGAGAGAAAAAGGCAGTGTTTACTCATCGACATTTTTCTATTGGTTTATTGTAGCTTTTGACGATAGCAACAACATCCAGACGAGGAGAGGAGACAAAATTTTAGGCTCAATAGTTTTTATTTATTAATTATTATTAATGAAGACTCGGCAATGACTACTGTACAGCAATATTGTTTAAGGTATTACCTACTCTAGTGATTAATTTACTAAATTGGATTAAAAAATAATTAATAATTTATTAAAAATGCTTTATTATTCGCTAATGTTCTAGGTGGAACAACCATCAGCCGAACTTCATTAGTGTATTTTCGTCGCTATTGTTGAATGAAACATTAGTAGATGTAACATTAGCGGCGGAAGGTCGCCAATTACAGGCGCACAAAGTTGTCTTATCAGCATGTAGTTCTTATTTTCAGGTTTGTTTTATTTCATTTTTTTCCGCCATCACAGCAAATATTTTTGTTTGATTCTAATCATATCCATTATTCATTTACTACAGTCATTATTTACAACGAATCCTTGTAAGCATCCAATTGTAATTCTAAAGGATGTCCAGTACAACGATCTTAAAACAATGGTGGATTTCATGTATTATGGTGAAGTGAATGTATCAACAGAGCAATTACCACAAATACTAAAAACAGCTGAAATGCTGAAAATTAAAGGACTAGCCGAAATGCCAGATGCAGCATCTGTAACAAAATCGGATAGTAAGTCAAGTGACCATACGGACGGAAATCAATCAATTAGCGGCGTAGAATCAATGTGGGGGAGTACAGAATCTCAACAACAGGCTCAACAGCAGCAATATCATACGATTCGACGTACACCCTCACCATCAAATATGTCACCAGCAACACGAAGGAAACGGTTACGCAAAACATCGACAGGCTCAGGATCGATAAATATTTCAGCGTCAATTGAGAGAATTCAAGATGAGCATCAGCAACAGATTCAACATCAACAGCAACAAACAATGGATGGTAGGATGATGCAGAAATATTCACAGCAGCAATCAGTTGATGTCCCTCTATCAACATTTTCAGCCGTATCGCAAACAGGAGCCATTGCAAATGTTCGAGGTTTGAAAATTAATTCTAGTCCTGATAATCAAATGCAGCATCAGCAAGATCCGCATGAGCACATTGATGAGTCACAACATATAACTGAAATGGTAAGCATCCAGCAGTATAGTTATGTGTATGAGGAACTAATTTAATTTGTTATTTATTTTTGTGTCTGTCCAGAAAACTGAGGACTTAAGTTGTGTGAATCAATCAATGCCATTAGATATTTCAACGGGAACATCAACAACTCCTGTTAATTGTCCACCTACTCAACAACATAGCGGTGAGTAGTCCACATTTTTGTGTGTCCATCCATTCTTACATTATTGCTTTTCTTTTGCTTGCTATATAGTATATAGTTATAATTCATTATTGACATAAAGTAATATATAAAAAATTTTTGATATGAACCCAAAAAAATATTGAGACTGTAAAGAGATATTTAGATTTTAAGCATATTATACATATATAAATTAAGCGTTAATGCAGTGATGAATGTGCAAACTGCAAGCCCATATCACAGAGCGAATGAAAAAGAACTCAGATCTCTCAAAAAAGAAATGACTGAAATTTATTTGTATTACTTTTATATCATCCATGAAAAATGTGCTTGTTATCTGTAAGGAATTGAAAATATGTTTTTATTTTTGTCAATCGACCCGAAAGAATAATAATAAGAATAAACAAAAGAAAAGTGTGATTAGTTATTGCCCAGAAGAAAGAAAAAAAAATATTGAGAATTTTAAAAAATGAGAGAGAAATTTTTGTGTGTTGCTATAAACCAAAAAAAAAGCCATAAAAGACATATGAATGAAGCCCCAACTTTTTATTATATTTTAATTAAATTTTCTCCCAAAAAATTCCGCGAAGGAAACCTCCTTTTTGTCACGAAACTTTATTATTTACTTCCATTGAATCGAATTTATTTATTTTTGATGGCTGTATAAATATACATTTTGTGAGCAATGTCAAGCTACTGAAAGGAATCGATGCGGTTTGAACTATCCTAAACTACTCCACATGTGGTCTTTCATTTCTCATACTTTATATCCAACATGTGATCGTTCTTAATCGTCAAAAGGGTGTTCAATGCATCATTTATTCACTGCATCATGACAAACTTACTACTTTTTTATATTATTGAACCTTAGATCTGTTTTTTTGTATAAAAGAAATGAATAATAATAGAGATTTGAGTAGTCATTATTAATTTTTTATCGTTTTTTTTTTTTTTTGCAAGTCAAAAACAGTTTTTTGTTATTCTTTTGTATTTTAATTTAATTATGCCAAACATATGAAAACCAACCAAATTGTTAAAAACTTGATAAGAAGTTTCTTTTTGTACAAAAAATTAGCGAAATGCGAACCAAAAAAAAATTGAAAAAAAAGCCTCCAAAAAATATTCTTTCTCATTTTTTATTATTCTCTCTATCCTCTCAGGTGGGCAATGGGCAGTAATCGATACAAATTATTCACGCTTCGCTCTGACAACATCTGCTGCTGCATTACCAACGAGCACTGTACAGCATAGTGCTGCACATCACCATCATCATCATCATCATCATGAAGGGAACATAACTACGACGCAAACGGGCGCTCAAAGTGTTGGTCATGGAAATGATAATATGTCACTTGGATCAAATCATAGTTCGAGTCATGGCAGCAATAATTCAAATTCTAATAATAATGCAACTATTCAATCACAGAATTCAACACCAGTACAGTTACAATATCAAACGACATATTCACCACAAATAATTGCTGTAAATCCAAACAATATTGTCAACAATTATCCACCGAGCATATCTACACCAAACAGTCCATTAGTGCAATCTGTCTACAGCCAACAAAGCACGCCCATACAATCGCCTGTGAATATGCAAAATTCAACAAATGATGCGAGTACTAGTGCGAGTAATAACAACAGTGTGAATGCTAATTCGTCATCGGGATCAATTAATGCAGCGGCACCACCGAAACGGAAACGATCTGTGAATCCGCAAGGCGAGGAGAACTTTTTACGGGCACTCGATGCAGTGCGCTTTGGAGGAATCGGATTTTGCAAGGAAAGTAGATACCATCAATCGACACACAAATTCAATATTATTATTGTTTTAATCGATGACGTTCTTTTTATTTGAGAGCCTACATATGTTTCTATTGATTTTCTCAATTACACGCGAGATGTGAACAAGTTTTTTTTTATTGATGATTCAGTGTTCTGACATTCCAATTCTTTTTTTGACTGTTTCTTTGTGCGTTCGATAATGCCATTGTTTACGGTTATTTTCGTCAAATAAGCTATATCTTTCAAGGTTGCTTATGAAGATGAACATTTATTTTTGGATGTTGAACAGTACTTGTTAAAAGTTAAGCTTTTCAATTGAATCATATTGTTCACAGACATGAATAGTTCAGATTCGGAGGTCTAGTGGTTATTTTATATGCTGATTCATAGTTCATTAGCGAGTATTCTGTACATTTCTGATGTTTTCTGGATCTTTGACAAAGCTTTCTTTGATTTTCGTATTTCTGATGTTTCTACACAGTTAATGACTATAGGGAAGGCTATGAATGTCTCTGGTCATAACTATCATACATGAGGAATGCAATTTGATTGCTGGATTGCTGGATCTCCAGATTTAAGCTCCATTTCCTCTAAAATTCATCTTTTTTGATGAAAATACTTCAATAAAATTCAAAAGCTTAGCTAAAAGCTAAAAATTTCATTTTTCAAATAATACCAGCACACCGTGACCCTTTAACATATATTCAAAAACTGATAGAAATCCCCAACACTTGATTTATCAAAGATCTAAAAATTCTAGTTCCAATATTCCTGTTTATATTTATTCACGATTCTAACGAAACGACAAAATCAGAATAATTTATTAAACTGAACTAAATGAACTCTCACGAAATTTATTGGATATTCAAATTATTGTCTAAATCCTCTTCAAAATGTTATAGATATCCGTAAAGATACACAGACTGTTCACAAAAAAACGCTCTCGTATCATTTCTGTTTTTGTTATTTTTTTCGCATACAAAATGCGGAATTAATAATTTTTTTTGCCTACTGATAATCGTACACAAAAATAAATAAAAAAAAAATTTAAATATAATAAACAGGCTGCGAGACTTTATGGCGTCAACAATCGAACATTATGGTTAGAGTTTAAGAAACGAGGATATCCAATTAGTCGACCAAGTATCAAGAGCAGGATAAAAACAGAGCCGAACATGAGTCCGCCACCATCGGCGTCAACGCCTAGTGCTGAAGAAAATACAATGGAGAATTACGAATCAAATATACAGCAACCAATGGCCGGACCATCATCATCAGAAGCATCAAATACACCAATTATGTGTCCACCACATCATCCGGCAATGGGTGTTATGGGATTTCTAGATACTCGTCATGTTGACTTTTCAGCAGCTGGCCTACATCAAATGTCACGCCAGCGATATGCTGATGGAACGACTGCTGTTAATATTAATCCTAGCTCCGTGAATATGCAGAGCATTAATTTCAATTCCATTTAGATGATGTTGATTATAATTGGAAATTAAATGCTGTTTTTTATCGCCATGATTTTTAAGTTCAAATGTTAATGGGTTATTAATGAAAAATTACAAGAAAAACTTTTATTATTATTACTATTATTATGATTATTACAGAGTAAAAATTATTATAATTAATAAATAATATGATGATTGACACATAGGACAGATTGATTCGAGACTTGTGGCAAGGATTGGTCAATGTTTTTGGTTGGAATTTAAATGGATATTAAATGTGGATAAGTTGCGATTGTTTGGAGAATTCTTGAAATTGTGGTTGCTTTGATTAATAATTGTCAATTCCTACAGAAACGCATGATAAAGAACATACCTTCCCTATTACACGCGGAAGTTCGCTTATCTTCAAAAGATAAATTTATGGGAAAGATAACTTAATTTTGATCAAAGTTAACATAGTTTTGAGAATTTTTCAAATATTTACTGAAAGACAAGGCGTAGAAAAGGGGAAAAATGTGGTTCTCTGTGATGTGCGTATGGTCGGATTCAGACCAGAGTCATGCTGACCTGGGTCATGTTTTTTGCTTTTTCTACTCCATGTGCTTTTAGGATTTGTAGCTTAAATACACATAAAGTCTTTTGGCGCCAAAACAAAATTGGTTAACTTACATGATAATTTACCCAAAGCTCGAAGACAACTCGAATTTTATTTGGAGTCGAGTCAACTTCAGTTGACTATTCCATACAGAATCTGAGTCGACTTAAAGCTCTGGATTTTCCACAAAATTCATCAATATTGACCCACCTTGACTACGAAAATAGAAACATAAATTGTTGATAAAAAATGAATTTTAAGTTCTTCTCTTCTTATCATTTGGAGATTAACAGAAGAAATAATTTTTTGTTTTTATGAAGGATGTAGGAATCAATAAAAGGAGATTTTTTTATGTTAAAAACAAAAAAACACAGACACACATATTAAAAAAATGATAGAAGAAATGCGTATCATGATTGATGAAACATTTCTTTATACTTAAGCCAATAATAAAAGAAGAAGTAAGAATCATAAAACATGATGATAATGTGTATATAGATAAATGAAACTGACTTAAAACCCGCTAAAAAAATTATTATTTTTTTTTTTTTGATTATTATAATTTGTTAAATGTAAACACACAAACACAAAGGAAGAATCATACAAAGCTTTTTTCTTGTGCTGATCATGTGCTTCTTTTTATGATAGTTCTTTTTCATTTGTATATATGATATGTAATAGAAAATTGATACACAAGCCATATATAAATACATTATAAATATGAAAGAAAGCATTCAAAGTGAACAAATTGAGGAAAAAAATGAGATAAAAATAAGTGTAGAAAAAAAGAAGAAAAAAAAACTTAACTAAATGTTGGTAGATTTTTAATAAACATTAATAAATCATAAATTTCCTTTCGTTTTTGTCGGTGATCATACGGCGATAGAAATGAAAAAAATTAAAATCGGACGAACGATGAAAAATAAGTAATGATGAAAAGTGTGGAAAATGTTTGTTCAAGTCGGGGATTTGAAATGTATAACATGCTGGATTTAAATGGGGGAGAGAGCTATCCGGTAGGCATGCGATGTAAAAACGGCTGGATATGAGGCCCATTGACAGCTTGACTCTGATTTGAGGTCGAATTTTATCAAATCTGGGCTAAAGTCAGATTCAATTTGGTTTGGATCCGAATTTTCGGACATTTCGTCGTGTGGCTACATAGCTGAATTTCTATTCTGTTATGATGACCCGAAGCAACTCATGGGTATGTTCACTGTGATTTTTCTCTAGAAAAACCCTAGAAAATTGAATAATTTTGTCCAAAGATATCATATTTGGCATCAGTCTGTCCACCCTGGATACGCTCCAGCTCTATTTGAACCATTTCAATGTCAAAATCAACAATCCATAGACTTAAAGCTGTGAAGCTCTGAATTAAATCCGAATACATTATTAAAATCTTTTAATGTTTGCATTGAGCATTAATTCAGTCAATTTTACTGACAGCTTTAAATGAATTCAGAGTAAATGTGTAGGACTGAAAAATAATGAAAAAATCCACCCTCAGATTGCAATCAAATGACATATTTAATAAAGCCTCTAGTCGTTCAGCGAGCAGCAAAATTGCAAATATGAATTACTGATCTAAGAATTGAGTCGTGAACTTAAATCCTACAACTTTTGTTTGTAAGAATCTTTAATTTAATTAAGGGTTGTCGAGCATACTTCCTGCTTATGAATGAAAAAAAAATAATATTAATCCTCTCATAAATGCGCTATCAAAAAAGCTATTAATCCAGGATTAAAAGTCATTCCCGAGCAGCACTTTGCGAGGAACTGAATTTTGACTCTTAAATAGGGTGTAAAGCAACAGTCAAGGTGCTATAAGAGCAAATTCGCGTCTTTCCGGTAATACAGCCCGATATCCTTCCCGAGTAGAATAGAATATGATTAGTCGACTCTATGTCAAGTTCCATAAACATCAAGCTTTTATCTAGGCACTAGGTCGACTAATCGCAGCCTATCCCACTTGAGATTGTGCTGTTCGGTATTGAATTTACTCAATAGAATCTAATCAATTTATGTCCTTGAATTTAATTCCACTAACTTCCCCTCAATTGTGATTACGATAAAGAAAAAAAAACTTTTTAAATCCCTGACTTAACAACACATTTTAAAGCAGCAGTAAAGCATGATATAATCAATTTTTTAGGCATTTAAATTGAAAAAGCGTCATCAAATCATTCAACACATTACTTCACTGATGTATATGAGACATAATCCCTTTTTGGAGCTTTTTTAATTCTATTCATTATTTTTTACGTCTATATCTCTCTCTGTTTACTTCCTAATTCCTTCAACCTTCCTTCTTTTTTATACTTTATAATTAATTTTTTTCTCTTAAATGTTCTAGTTGATAAAAAATAAAATAATATTTTGGTGATATTTTAACTAAAAAATGAAATGAAATTTCCCAGTAATAACGTTAAGATCCGGACGATATAAAAATGAGAATGACAGTGACATCCTGTCCTCTTCATTTCTGTATTGTCCTGAGGAAAATAGGATTTTTTTTTGTTAAATAAAAAAAAAGAAAACAAAAGTTTTCAAGTCAAAACTCACATTTGTAAGGACCCTTACATTTTATGACATAAAAGGGGCAGAACTACCTAAGATTTTATCACACAAACTTTGTACATCGTCAATTTTTCTATACATTTGAAGTAAAAAAAAATCAAGAATCGACTACGAAAAAAATGCACTTGTTTGATACATCAGCCTGAATTATAGAGCAAATAAGCTACTTTCATTATTATAATTATTAATTCTAGAGCTGGAAGTCGAGTCGGATCTTGTATGGAACAATACAAACTCTGAGTCCACTTCAAGCTCTAATTAATTCTAATTGAAAATATTCAGATTGAATTTACTAAAAGAATTACAAAAAAATACAAATTTCTTTATTTATTGACCGTTATGGATGCCTCAGATCATGAGTGAGCCACTCTCTTTCCTTAAACACATATTATATATTGTTAATTTAACTACTCTTTCCTATATACCTCAATAATATTCATTGCAAGGATTAATTAAAAATAGTTTGTTTCATGAGATATTTTTGAGCTGTACATGACTTGGGAGTGGATGTGCTAGGGGATTTGTGGATGGGTTTTTAGTGACTTAATGCCAAAGCGACACAAATGAAGAAGGTAACGGACCATGCAACTTTTAAGGCTTCGCTAAGTGTCTTTTATTAACTTTTATCAAATTGGAGGAAGCTTCCATTTGGTGAATATAAAAGATGTTTAGGAGAGTCCTAAGAGCTCCCTGTCGGAGCTTTGTTCATTTGTGTCACTCGGGATGGTAAAACTTGAGTAAATCTAGTTGAATTTGTCAAAATTAGATAGAAAATCTTTCCGATTTACTGAATGGTCGCTTTAGTTGAGTTCAAAATAACAAAGCTTTGATTAGGCTAATGTCCGACTTATGACTATGCCCTGTCTGGACCAGATAGAAACAATATTCAGGATCAGACGGAAAAAATCAAATATCTGATAGCTTTACTAGCCCAAATAACTTAATTGTTAGATATTCCCCACTTTAATCACTGAAACTTCACTTCCTTGTCATGTATACCTCGGGAATTCAATTAAAAAAATACAAAACAGGAGGTAATCAAAATGTAATTGTAATTGTTATCGATTAATTGATAATTTCTTTCATCATTATTATTTTTCTCTTTATTAAAACCAACAAAACGACATCCAGAAATAGACTCTTTTTTAATTATGGATATTTATGATCAATAACCCAAAATTTTATTGCTAAATAAATTAAAGATGATCATCATCTAATCACGACACACATACACACGACACACATGAAAGAAAAAGTGAAAATCACATACACTGAGACACTAAAAAGAGAGCATGTATAAAGTAATTTTAATGAGAAGAAAAATGAAGAAAAAATTGGAAAAATTTAAAGAAAAAAATGATGAAAAAATAGAAGTCGAAGCCCATTTTAAGGAAATAAATAAAAATATGAAAAAAATTAAAAATCTAACAGTCTTTTTGGGTTCATTTGCATGCGATTAGGTATTTGAGTAGACACAAATACGTTAGAACTGGTCATCAACTAGTTAAAACATATTTTTGTCCATTCGGGGTGTGATTCAATGATATGTTGAGCTCAATTGTCAATAAGTCTAGTCAAGTCCATCCAAAAAATCATAAAATCACACCCAAATAATGTCCATCCCTAACCATCCACCTTATAATAAAATTAACATGTTAATCCTTAATTTATTCCATCACAGCTCAACAATCAGAATTGCTCTTTACATCGTGTTCATCAATATCATCACCATCGTCGCCAATTTCATTAAGTCTCTCGTCACCAGCGATAATAACAACGACAACAACAAATGTAGTGGTAGGTGCAAATAACAACAACAACAATAATAACAATACTAGTAGTAATTTGAGTGCGGCAAGTAAACGAGGACGCTTATTGATTCGTCAACAAAGAATTAAGAAGGATGGAGATCAGACGGGTGATTTAGAGACACCGGAAGCGGGAATATATCAAGAATATTTACTGTCAGTGCCATCATCAGGAGCAAGAATGGAGCGACATGCTTCAGAACCATCACCAGCAACTTCATCTGGTCTCATAACGACATCATCATCAAGTTCTGTATCCGGAAATCTTCTATCAGTTCCAACACACACGTCGTATTTGATAAAACAACATTCACATCCATTGCTGCCAAGTCAATCGTCATCGCCAAGTACATCATATACGCTCACTCGTCAGCTCTCTCATCCGATACAGACAATTTCTCACCAATCATCACAAATTGTGAGTACAGTGACATCGCATGGGGGACATGACGCTGGTACAAGTGGACAATTACTTCAAATGCATCATCATAAATCAGCACCAGTTAGAAGTCAAACATTGCCTCATTATACAGTCACTGATATGGACTTTTGTAGTGGCAATGAAAAAGCTCAAATGTCATCAAATATGTCAAATAGTCCCACAGTAGTGATCATTCCCGACGTATCGAGTGATCATACGACAACTGTAGTACAATCACATTTACCGTCACAACATACTTTATATCAGAAATCATCATCACATCATCATCTTCAGTTGCCATCGATTCGTGTCAAGTCTGAAGAGCTTCAGAGAAGTGTCTCGTCGCCATTGGTAAGATTAGGGATTTTTGTGTCTTTTTTGAGATGATGGTTATGGGATTTCATTTGTTTTACAGACATCGACGCGAAGTGAGTTATCATTTGAAACGACTACACGATCCAGTCATTGTCCAACGTTACGAGCTGGTAAGTTGATTCTCTAACTACAGAAGATTGGGTTGTTTTGGCGATAATGTGGCTTGAGGGTGTCTTAATGATTTGAGTAGTCTCGACCATTAAGGATTAAAGACATTGACCCATCCTCATCCCTCAGAAATCATTAAGCCACTTCCACCCAAAATAATTGAAATATCAATAAGCTTCAACATCAATTTCATTACTCTTTCCAATATCTAGGACCAGCTTTGGGTTGTAATTTCTGTTGGAATACAATCGATGCACATGGTAGAATTTTACGACGTAAAACGAAGTAAGTAATTGGAAGACATGTGATGAATATGAAGATTGCATGTTCGTGACAGTCAGTAGCTGAACAACAACCACTATTATATATATATAAACATGAATATTTTATTTCTCCATTCCATTCAGATACCATTGTCCAGAATGTCAAACGAATTTATGTATTGTACCATGCTTTCAAGAGTATCACGAGAGGCAGTCGAGTGAGGGAAGCAATGAAACGAGTTCAACAAAATCAAGTGGCTTAAAAAGTCTCAAATCATCTCAAACCATGTAAGTGAACGTCCAATGAATTGTTTGAGTCAGTGCCCTAATATACTTTATAAAATTTCAAAATTTCTTTTTTTTAAATTGTAATTTGACAATTTAGATAAATGAATTTAAAAAAAATATTGAACTTAATTTGGACCCTCAAATTAGTGGTAACTTGTTTTGATGTTGCATAACAAGGACATAAAAAAGTATATTAGATAAATTGCTTGAAAGTATTTTATTTTGTTGGAAGGGATGTCACATCACATCAATTTTGACACTTCCTGTTTTCATACATCCTTTACATGAGGGTGAATATACGCAATTGTTTTGTATATTCCTGTACCCGTCATAAATTATGAAAACCTTTGGTAACAAAAGTCACAGGATATTAAGTGTGACTTTTGTCGACAAATTGTTAATGATAAAAAATATTGTTTTTTGGGAAATGAAAATTAATTAAAATTAATTTGTTGTAAAATTTTATGTATGCAAATTCTTGGTGCATACAATTTTTTGATGTACAATTTCTTATGTATAAGAAATAAGGATGAAGAAAAGGAAGAAAAAAAAACGTTGTTTTAAGTGTAAATTAAAAAATTTCTTTGATGTAATTTGTAAGATGAGGTTGATGATATAAATTTAAAAAACAATTTCTTTCTACCACCATTTGTCTAATTTTCATGATTAAAAGTGAAAATTTATTTGTGTAACCAATTTAAAGGTTGGAAAATGGAGTTTGAATTGGATGGAACTTTCAAAGTTTCCTATTGATACCATTTCATATAGAATGTTTATTCTTTGGAGTTTAAATTCAGATTGAACTTTTGTATTAAAAGGGGTTTTCAACTAAATGCAATAATTTTTGTTCAAATTTCAAATGAACGTTATAAAATTTTTATATTCAGACTACCTATATTGAGCTCAATTTAATAATATTTGGGTTTAATCTTGTAGGAATCAAATGTTTCCAGTTTTCCCACCACCTCTTCTTGTTTTCAAGTTGGAAAAATTAGCTTTTAGCTATTAAATGTAAACAAAAGATAAATTTCAAACCAAAATCAACCAAAACTAACATTTATTGGACTTATTTCATGTCAGATGTAACTAAACTTACCAGAATTAGTTGATCCACTTGAGTTTATTGCTTAACTAATAGTAATTTCACTTCTTAAATCACTTCTTAACTTAAATTTTTATGAAAATTATGAATTCACATTTTAAATGACTGGAGTGTTTAAAACTAAGGATTCGCTCCTCAACTGAAAGCAATGCTTTAATTTTAATTCAAAACTTAAAAAACCGTTGAAAATCAATTCAATTGAAAAGAAGAGCTTTGAAAATTCCATCAATTTAGCATCAATTCCAACACTCTAAAAACTTTGTATGTGAATGCATTAAAAAGTGGTATAAAATTTTTTTGGATATAGGGAAATTTATCTTCAATAAACTTTTTAATGACTTTAAAAAAGTCAAACATATGTTTGAAGAATATTTCAGCGGAAATGCTTACATTCAAATTTTTGCTTAAGCCCTACACACACACACACACACACACATTTATAGAAGCAGATAAAAAACATAATTAAGAATAATGATGATGAACTAAAACAAATAAATATGAAACTACATACAAAATGCAGGAAAAATTTTATCTAAATGACAAAAAAAGATGATAAAAAGTATATATTTTTGACAAATGAAGAGAAATGAATACATAAAACCTACATAAAAAAACATATTTTTCGATGATGAAAACATTTTTTCTTTAATACAATATTAAAGTACAGACTATAAAAAATGAAAATATTCGATTTAATTAATTTGACCAAAAAAAAGTAAAATTAAATGTTTTCAAATTTTTGTCCATTTCCGGCGATTATTCAAGGACTTTTTCCGTAAAAAAAATTATATTTGTTGTGTTTATTGTCGAGTGGTCTTGATGATTGGGGATTGTTTTCAATTTGGGATGGGTTGGTAGACTATTTTGGCACCATCAGCCCAATCTTGGAACTTTATAGAATAATTTAAAGCAGTATTGTCCAAAGATTGCTACGATACGACGCATCTCGGTGGTAACATTTGACCAAAACCACAGACGGCATACGATTCATGGCATTTTCAAATAATTTTTGCGTCACACATATATAGTTTGGACAATACTGATTAAAAGTGTTGAATTAAGTGGATTGAAGGTTGTCTCAAATAACAAAAGTTGGTCAATCGATCCAAAATCGGACATCAGGTCCGGCAGGAATATGACATGGAACCAAGTCAGAATCACGCCGGCCTGGGATCCGATTTATTGTGCCGCTTGGTATGATCACTTGAATGAGGATAAGTGTCCTCAAATGCACATCCAGAGCTCAATATATCAAGCTTTTGCATCAAGTTGCTTACCAAACTAGTTAAAATTCAGCCTAACCTTCCCAAACCCATCTAAATACCACTCAAGTCTATAAAAAATTTTAAAAAATAACTTAATTATATTCTCAAAAAAATATATATTCGCGATAAAACATTATTTGTACCTGACGAAATAATAAAACGAAATTAACTTTAGTCGTACACAAAAAAGCAGGAAAATTTGGTTGAAAAATCGCTCGAAATGGAAATTTTTTTTCTTTATTTTTTTGATTTAATTAAAAAAAAAGTTTATAATGGATATAATTGATATGAGAAACGCCATAAAAAAAATTAATTGGGATATAAAATTTGTTGCTGTAATTTTTGATGAATGATAATAAAGATGAAAAATTTAATTAAAATTAATCATTTGATTGGCTTTTTGCAGGATATAATGATGTTGTTGATTAATTGAAGGATCCTCAATTTTGGTTAGTTAATCCCTTCTGTTCATATAGCTTTGTACTTTAGCTTTGAATGCAATTATCTTCCTCTGCTGTTCTGAAAAATCTAGATAGCTTCTTTTCTTTGAGTCTAGTCTTGTTGATTCACAGTCGCTTCTCATTTGAAAGTTTCCAAATGTGTCTGAAAGTTTGATTCTCTTTAACTCCGGTTCGATTGCGTTTATTCCTCCCGTTAATGTACAATCAGAGTCGCTGTTTTCAGAATCATCAAGTCTAATTGAATCCATCGTTAGATTTCCAATTGCCGTTTCCTGACTCATAAATTCTGTAAGGCTTTGGTTATTTGAATTGCCAGATGATTCAAATCCAAGTTTGATAGACATTTGGAAGTATTCAGCTGCTTGTTTGAAGTCATTTAACTCATTTTCAGAAACATTAGCTTTTCCACAGTAGATGTATTCGAGGATCTTGATGAGCTGAACTAGTGTGATGTCTTTAAGCACAATTGTTGGATTCGTCTCGCCAAGCATAGAAAATAGTTCCTGAAAATTAATAATTCATTAGTTTCACAAATATAACATCCAATTAATGGATTACTTACATGGAAATATTTACTGGATGCTGCCAAAATTAGCTTGTGACATTTAATCATCTGTTTCTCGCAGACCAAAGTCACATCCGTAAGATCGTCTTTCAAGAGGAATTCTTGGAAGCCAATTCGATTCTCTAATGTAAATTCGTATGTTTGCATGTTGATAATTGGACCTTAACAGTATGAGAGTTTGTAATCTAATGGTTAATTGAATTAATGAATTTATATCAAAGGGTATCTTATTAAAGTTTATGATTTTTATTGATTTTGCTCCAGGTAGGCATTTGTCAATGATTTTATTATTGTTAGGAAACATAATTAGACCTGATTAATAGGAAGTAACATGGAGATTCATGCTTAAGTCTTGAAACATTAAGAAATTCTAAAACCGGCTAAAATTTCAAATTAAAGCGAAACTTTATCATGCTCAACGGTTTTTTAAGATTCAGAAATCCCGGGAATAAAATTTTAAAGCGTCGCGAAACTTCCCGGTAATAAAAAATATTATTTTGTTATTGTTTTCACCTGTCCTTAAAAATTAATATTTCTCCGTGAATTTGACTAGGAAAAATTACACAACTGGCGTTAAACAATAACTAAAGGAAACAGTCGTACATAAATAATATAAACAAGGATGGCAAGCACGAAAAGCAACCAAAAAACTGCCCAAGAAGAAGTTTTCACTCAATTTCAACATTTAAGGAATGAACAGCGAAATCTTGTTAATAATTTATCGACATTAGAGCTTGATCTCAAGGAACATAAGTAAGTAATGTGACATAAGTCATTCATATGTTAGTAATTAAGTTCAAGTGTAATGAAAATTTTGTTTCTATTTTTAACCTCAACTTCGAAATTTATTGTTTCCCTAGAACAACTTCCTCATTTTTACTCGTACTGTCTCATCTCATCTTGTTTTATGAAAATGATCATTGACCAACTAATGAGCTTGCCAAAAAAATATTATTTGCATTACAATCTTCTTATTCGCTTCCTCTAATTACTTCAATAAATATATATTTTCTGTTATTACTTTTTAGGACGGTTATAGACACTCTGAAGACAGTAGATGAAAATAGAAAATGTTTCCGTCTTATTGGTGGTGTGCTATGTGAACAAACTGTAAAGGAAACCCTTCCAAATTTAATACAGAACAAAGATCAACTAGAGAAACTTATCGAAAATGGCAAAGATCAATTGACCAAAAAGGGACTTGAGATTAATAAGTTTAAGGAAGAGCACAATATTCAAGTACGAGAGCAGTCATCAGAGCCAGCATCGAAGAATGAGGGCAAGAATGAACCATCCAGTGCTGGTAAAAGTAACGTACTCGTCTCTTAATTCAATCATTCATCTCTTTCTTGGCATTAATCATACCAACCTAAGGTATTGATAAATATAATAAATTATTCGTTTCCCCATCAATTTCCTTGAATTAACCAATCATTAATACGATAATTTGTTAACTTGAAATTTTATTTTGAACTTCCCTTCACAATTTTTAAATAAATTTGCAATTTTTTTTTTGTCTTAAAACTTAATTTGGACGTTTAAAGTCACTCTTTCCTCCTGACTTTTCCATTAATCGTATATTTGTAATAGATATATCATGCGATACAGCTTTACACATGTCATAAACAGTCAAGGCAGAAATAGACACAGCAGTTAAGGCTTCAATCTCACATCCAGTATTCCAAAAGCATTCAATTGTGGCATAAATTTCAACTCGATGTTCCTCCTCATTAAGCTTGAGATCAACTTTAACAGACGATAGTGGAATGTGATGAGTTAGAGGAATCATATTTGGTGTATTTTTAGCACCCATAATTCCTGCAATTTGTGCAATCGACAAGACATCGCCTTTCTTCATCAAATTATCTCTAATTAGACTTGTTATTTCTTTACCGATGTTTACATGACCACATGCTGTTGCTTTTCTCTTGGTATGTGATTTGTTGATTACATTGACCATTGCTGCCTTGCCTTGTTCATTGACATGTGTTAATTTTGTTGAAAATGCTCGAATTTGTTGTTTAATTGCTGTTCTGCATGTTGTGAGAAACTTTTGGTCTGCAAACAGATAGGAAAATGATTTTTAGAATCTGGATCATAATACATGCTGTAAAAATCACCTAAACAGAACTACTAGCCTCCTATGAGAATCATTGGTCGATTTTCCATATTAGAAAGATTCAACATGCCTAGACATCGTTCGAACAAATTATAAATCATTTATATTTTTTTAAACAACATAAATCATCGAACTTACCAGCATGTTGCTTCTTTTTACGTAAAACTGAGGCACCAATTAAAGCTATAAGATCATCTTCAGAGCATCCTTTACGGATTGCATCGCGAAGTGAAATTTCTTTATTTCCAAAAAGACAAACTTTTAAATTACCGTCAGCTGTTATTCGTAGTCGATTACAGGAACCGCAAAAGTGTTCAGTCATGGATGTAATGAAGCCAACTTGACCTTTATAATTTGGTACTTTAAATGCTTTGGATGTGTCATTTGGACCATTGGACAGGGTTTTTAAGTTTGGATACTTTTCTCTGATGGAAGTAAGCATGTCTTGGAATGGAAGGAGCTTTTCTGTATGCCAACGATTACCAGAAAATGGCATGTACTCAATGAATCTTATGTCTACATCACGGTCCTTTGTCCATTCAACAAAATCACAGATTTCATCATCATTAAAGTTCTTCATAGCTACACAATTAACTTTTGGCTTATAGCCAAGCTGAATAGCTAAGTCAATTCCAGCAATAACTCGTTCAAAGCCTTTCCTTCTCGTAATTTGTTCATATTTCTTTGGTTGTAGCGTATCTAGAGAGATATTTAAGGAATCAAGTCCAGCACGTTGATAACTTACTAAATTTCTAGTCAGCACTAAGCCATTCGTCGTTATACTGACATTCTCTAATTGTGGAATTGCTTTTAGCTGTGAAATTATATCAACTAAGTCTTTACGTATGGTCGGTTCTCCTCCTGTCAATCTTATCTTCCTTACACCTTGACTGACAAACAGTCGTGATATTAAAATTATTTCATCGGTCGACAGCAAGTGAGACTTTGGAGAAAGTGAAACACCTTCAGCTGGCATACAGTATTGACATCGTAAGTTACACTTTTCAGTCAATGATATACGTAGATAGGAATGGAATCGTCCAAAAGAGTCCGTAAGTGGTGATACTTGTTGCTTCTGCAAAATATAAAAACTATCAAGTCATCAAAATTAGATAAGAATGTCAAGTCGTGCTTACAATTTTATTCTGCGCTGTTGTTTCTATGGAATGATTTTCTTCTGTAATCGACGCGAATTTCAGTGATTTGGAAGATGATCGTCTTATGCATGAATTTATGGTCGTAAATGGATATAAATTGATGATTCTATTGCTAAATACTTTGTTTAAATTCATTTTAGGATTTAAAATCACTTGAGAAACTTTTAATGCTGAAAATGTTTGCATGTACGTATAAAAACTACTTTTAACTATTTACAATTAATTATATGTAGTTATCTCTGGACATTGAAGTCGCGGTAGAGTGACAAATAACAACAAAAGCATTATTTTTGAATTTAACAATTTCAGTTTGAGTTTGGAACTTGAGTAAACATTGGAATGTTCAATTTTGATTAGATTACTAGTTCCAGTTTGAATGCAAGGCCTATTTTCAGTAAGGATAGACATTCAATCGATGTAAAAGCTTCTAAAAATCTTTAAAACTGACTTCAGATCGGACTCACAACATTGTGAAATTCATATCCCATATAAACAAACAAATCAAGATAATTTTTCAAAGCTTACTTTTGGAATTACTCGGATAAACATTTAATTAGATTTGTAATATTAAATTAGGTTAAATTTAAGGCTCTTTTAGTTAAATTAAGCATCAATCAAGACTCATCGCTAGCATATCAATTAAGCATTAATCACGACTTAATCAATAGCATCTACAAACAATATGGACAACAAATCTGAAAAAAATCCCAAAAATTTCCACATCCAGAGCAGTAACATTAACAAAGAATTAGCCAAAAGGTATCACAAAAGACCAAAAGCTGCAGACAACAATTCATCAAGCTTACTGAAGAGAATTCAACTCCTTCCAATATCCAAAAAGTCAAAATCAACATTGTCCAATTTGGTGCTTAGTCATACCATTAGTGACATCACGAGATTATTAAAGATAAGCGATAAATCTGTAACGATTTGTGGGGAAGTAAACATAAAGAGCACTGGAAGTAAAGTGGATGTAATAATAAAAATATACAGTGAAAATCGCAAGATCAATGACAAACTGTATGCATACAGCAGAAACATCCATAAAGAGGAAAAGAAGCTTGAGAAAGATGAATATCCAAATACAATTCAGTCAGACCCTGATTATCTTAAAGAGCACATTGTATACTACAAAGATGATAACATTGTTATACTCAGAATGTTCAAGGACTGCAAAACAATCAAACAGATGATCAAAAGCTTCCCGAATGAAAGGAAAAAGTTTTTTGCTGAGTTTTTAGCACTTTATGGAGATTTAATGAAGATTGATAATAATTTATGGCGTAACTATGCATGCACAATGAAGAATATTTTATGGCACAACGAAAAATGGATATTTCTAAGTACAAGTAGTTGCTGTTCTGAATATCACTATAGTAGGTCATCAGATAATTTACTTGACATTATTGATTTGTTCCTATTTTGTGGAATGACTAAAGACGATCTTAGGAATATAATGGATGAACAGAAGCTTACAAGTCATGTTCTTTTATATTTTGTTCAGACAGCTGATTTTTATAAAAAATATTTTGGAATAAAGCAATGACATGGAAGTGATTAATTATGTATTTGTAAGGGTTCGTTCAAAATTTCAGGTCTGCAGCCATGGACAAAATTTAGGGAACAGCCGAAAATTGCAGTTCTGCGCATCTAGATTCATGCTTATGGTTAAGGTTCGAACTAAGGCTTCCCGATACCGAAATTGAGACTTCTCGAATAGTCTTGGTCTCGATCCCGGTCTCAGGAATTTTCCGAGATCGAGACTGCGGAAACCTTAGTTCAAGCCCAATAACGCTGCTATTTAGCAGTCTCATCTAATTTCAGCTTGATATCTTGGTAATTGACAAGGAGAGACCATCGGGCGAGCCAGCTTCGACGACTCCTGTGGAAGGTCATGGATCACAATTGATCTGTACGACCAGCGAAGTAAGTAAGTATCTAATTTGAAGAAAGTGTAAGTGGAAGTACGTATGGCTGGTTTTGTCTGTTTTGCATCACACGGCTAGGTCATATTATTGCCAATCCCATGAGAACCTTCCTAAAATTTTTCACAAAATTATCCAACATCCTTCTAGGAATAAGAAGCTTTTATTTCAAATTTCCAATTCAAACCCGTTTTGAAAGCTTTATTTGATTTACGACCAATTGAGTCTCGATATAAAGGAACCAAAATATTGTGAAATAAAAAATTACCAGGAAGTATTTATTTATCAAAATTAGAGACAATAATCAGTAATTTAGAAATTGACATCTGTAACTGTCTTCAATAATTTGCGTACCTAACTGTAAAATTGTGAAATAGCTACATCATCTTTCAGTTAGTCTCGAAATTCATGCATAATTTGTAATATTGTGAAATTCATATCCAATATAAACGTACAGTTCATGAAGATTTTTCATAGTTTACTTTTGGTACCAGTCGAATAAACACTAAATTAGATCACCTAAACTTTGTGATATTAGATTAAGCCTAAGTTAAGGTTAGTTAAGTTAAATTAAGCATTATTAAAGGCTCATCACTAGAAGATCAGTTAAAGCTAACGTCTGAAAAAACAATGGGAGATTTTATTGATAATTCTGAGGAATTTCTTGACGATTTTCACGTCAACAACTATAAAAGTAGAGGAATATCTGCTAAGAACTACCACAAGAAGCCAAAGTCTGCAGGCAACAAAATTTCAAATTTGCTGAAGAAGATCCAGTCACTTCCTATTTCCAAACAATCCAAAGAATCATTATCAAAGTTAGTGATTAATCATACTATCCATGACATCACGAAATTAGTCAAGATAAGCAAAAGGTCTGTAACACTTCAAGGAACTGTCAATATCAAAAATATTGGAGGTCTTAGTGATGTGATTATCAAAGTTTACTGTGATTCTTGTGGAAATAGTGACGCATTATATGCATACAGTAGGAATATCCATAAAGAGAGGAGACCAAAGGTTGATGATCAATATCCCAAATGGATACAGACAGATAGAGATTATATCCGAGAGAACATCATCCTGTATAAAGTAGACAATGTCGCATTCTTAAAAATGTTTAAGGATTGCAAGACTATCGAACAGATGATCAAAAGCTCCCCACACAAAACAAATGCTTACTACGTTGAGCTTATTGGACTTTACAAAGACGTAAAAAGAAGAGATTGGGAATTTTGGAGAAATAGTGCATGCACAATGAAGAATATTTTATGGCACAATGGAAAGTGGATATTCTTAAGTACAAATTGTAATTCTAATGCTACTTGTTACTGTAATCATGATGGATTAGAATCGGAAAATTTACTCAAAATCATTAATCTGTTCAAGTCTTATGGACTGTCAGATGAACAGCTTAAGAAAGAATTGAAGGATGAGAGCAGCTATAATCCCTTTCCAGTAAATTTTCAGAAAAAAGACTACGATGATAAGCATTTTCCGATGTAAAATGGAGAGTTGATGCTTAGCATGACGTCACAGGATGCATGTATAATCAGAATGGACATTACAGCACTTTTATTTATCAAAATATTGGATATTTACATCCATTTAGGATATTATTTGGAGATTGAATGAACAAGAGGGAAGGGAGGTGTTCTGTGAACACCTGATTATTCAATGGACGTACTTGGATTTAGCCAAATACTTCTTGATATTGAATTTCTTCTTGACTACGTCTTTAGTGGACATAACTGAACTTAACTCTTATTTCAAAAATAAAATTTGATTCCAATATTTTGAAACTCACCTAATTGCCTTTTATTCTTGATTATCCATTTCAGTTCACTTCCTCGTCTTCAAGATCAATCTTCTCAGGTTCCTTCTCTAACCTTAAATATCCTTAGACAGCCTTCAAGATGTATTTTCCTAAGCAATACCTACTTAAATTAAAGAAGTTTAAGTTAATTTCACCAAATTCTCAAATTGAGGATGTATTAGTCACAATGTTGAAGCATAATGTAATCGATGACGTCATTAAAATAGTTAAGATAAGCAAGCATTTTCTGATATTTCATGGAACGACTTTGGAAGGTGAAAATTTATATCATAATGTAGTCAAAATCTATTGGCACTTTCCGAATGCTGTTGACAAGAGCACCTATAAGAAAGGAAGTAACTCAAAACCCAATAGATCAGTTCCAAATGCCTCAAACATTTACCAGAATATGACAGTCAAGATAATTGACAATTTGCTAGTCTTCAAAGCTTCTGCCGATCCAAGGTACATCCCTAAACTGATTGAAGATATTAATGATAAGAAATTTGATGACTTTAATGAGCTTTTAAGGATATACAGCAATGCAAAACAGAATCATTCCAAAGTTATCAGGAACAATCACTGCTTCTCTAAAGACATTGTTTGGCATGACAATAAATGGAAGATTCTGTGCTCTATCTACAATTCGTATCAGCGTTCATTTCCGAATGCTGTAGCAAATTTAGAGCATGTCAAGGAATTGTACAAAGATAACAGACACAAACATGATGAACATAGACAGGCAATAATAGATTTTGTTCATAATTCTAAGCCTCATATTTTTCATTATCAAGTCACGGATGACTTTATTGATAATTACTTAATGAGACCTGATAGACAAAATGCCTGTAAATGTTTCAAAAAATAAAAAAGTACCTTAAATCCTTTGGCAAATTGACTTTAAAATTTATTCCTTAATTATTCATTAAGTTCGTTTTCAGCATGCATCTCTTGATTGTCATCAGTTATCTATGATTAACATATCTATTTTCTAAAATTACTGGATCTGTATATTCCAAAAGTTCGCGTCCGAATGTTTCAAGATATATATTTCTTTGTATTTCGTTTAAGCTTCCAGTGCTATATGTAACACTATCTGCGACCAATTCATCGAACGTTTGTGACAATCCCAAGGAATAAGAAATTTTCATCATTGTTTTATCATCAAACAGAAAGCAATGTGTGTGATACATTAATCGAATAGCTTCTTCTATAACTCTTGCCTTTGTTTCCATAACATATTCTCTTGAAAGTCTAGCAAATTCCAGGCTATGTGGTCTTCCTGCATGGCTTAATTTTGGGTCGTAGTTTTTCCATAATATTGATCGATGATCTGTAAGTCCATCTTTGCTGTTTCCAATATATTCCATTTCTACTGGACACAAATAAACACCCAATGCTGAATTTTTCTCATCCCTCACGTGAAGCGTCATTGAAATTCTAGCGTATGCAATATCCACATTTGTACAGAATCTTCTAAGCTTAAGGATTAGGCTCTGTTGATTAGCTTCGAGAATTCTTAATGTTGTGTGACCAGCTAACTCGGATAATCTAATATAAAACTTTTCATTTGTTATTATTATATTATATGGATAACAAAGTTCCTTAACTTTTTCAACCTCTGTGTATGGAGGAAAAATAATTCTAAAGTCTGAATAAGAAGATTTCCTAAAAGATTCATAGGATGACACGTCCATATTTGTATGTCTCATCAATCCTAAAGCCTCTATTGGTTTAAATCTTAATGGATCATTCAGTTCTTCTGTTTTAGGCACATAGAACAATTTTGTGTTAATAGGATCGAATGTTAATTGTGCAATTTCGTTGTCCAAATCTTCATTAGTTACATATAAAGGTTCAGGTTCTTGACTATCATTAAGGGAAGATTGGTCCATCTTCAATAGAATTAAATTGATAAAAAGCTAAGTAATTAAAATATCAAAAAAATTACCTTTTAATCCAGTGCTTTCTGCAAATCAACAAAAAATAACGATCTTTTTTGAAAAATCTTATCCGAGTAAAAAGAACAAAATGAAATTTAAAAAATTAATTATGATAAAGTGCCATTATTAGTGAACCACAAGCATATCAATTTGATATTTAATTATTGGTTGATCTATCCATTATTAGAATTACTCAAATCATCAGTTACGTCAAGTTTTGTGAAATTTTATTAAAATCATGATTAAATGACCACGGATTGGTCAATAGATTTGGTGAAAAATTCAAATTATAAAAAGCCGTTTTTATCGAATTGGAAATGTTTGATTCATAAAAAATTTAATGAAGAAATCAATGATATTTGATATGTATCACCATTTCCACAAAAAGCATGTCAAAATAATCATGCAAAGCTTAAAAATCAGCAATATAAAAATCCAAATCAAAAACTAATCAAGAAAGAAAAATTCGATATTATGATGTTGAGCATCATAAACCAATTATAGATAGATCAAAGAGAAGATGCCGCCTATAAAAAAAAGAATCTCGTGTGTGTAGCTGATGTGCGTAAGTATTTCTATCTCTTTTCTGTTAGCTCAATAGAATACAGTAATAATAATGATAATGAATAATCGAAAAAAAAGAGAAAGAAAGAAAAATAGGTGGATAGATGGAAAAGACAGATGATGGCATGAGGAAGGAAAACACATAAATTCTTTTTTTAGTAATATTTTTTTTACTATACTGTGCTTTGTCGGTAAAGCATCAAAAGATACCTTGAATGCCTTCTATATTTGAGCATCCCATAAAAAAGTACGTTAGAATAATTCAAATGAGCTATATTCTCTTGGGTTCAAAGTGCATTCTGTTCTGGATGTGAGTTTTTGCTACTTTACAGAATTTAGGCATGTCTTGCATCACTGGAAATTGCAAATTATAACTAAATTGTAAATTTATGATTTTAACAGTTTTCCAAATTTTGAATTTTTTGAAAATTTTTGACATTAGAAATTCTTTTGGCGGCTAAAAATTATTTTTGTAGTTTTTCGGCAGTAAAACATTTCCAGTTCTATTTTTAAGGAAGAAAAACAGTGAAAATAAACAATTGACACAAGATTGATATCCACAAAAGCAACAATCCAGTCAAGAAAGTCTCTCAAAATTCCTTAAATAACATCCAGGCAAATATTATTCAGGATAAATCCAAAGAGAATCAACAACAACACAGCAACAAGTCATCTCATTTTCAATTCTCTTCTGCCGTTGTATAAACACTTAGTAGAAGGGAGGCTCTTTCAATATTTTTAGTGACTTTTTTAAAGAGAGTTAAGAAAGGATATTAATACTAATGTTAATGTCGTCCTATAATGTATCGCCAAAGAGAATTAGCCTTTTTTTCTTCGGCAAACTTCAAAGCAGATTCCCATGATTGATCAATGCCGACAGAACAAGAAGAAGTAAATTTGCCAAAAAAAAATTAAAATTTCTCTTAAGAAGTAACAGAAGAGAAGTACAAAGAAGATGAAGAAGGCAATAGAGAGATTATTGTGTATCGATTGCTCTTTTCTTTGGCGACAATTTCGTCTATTTCAAGCCATCCAGAAAGTAGAAAAAAAAAGAGGCGAAGAAAAATTTCACGACAGGAGGCAATCTGTGAGGTCCTTTTTACTTAAGGCTGAAACAAATTTTTGTTTTGACATAAAAATCGTATCTAATAATGTTTCAATTTTACTTGTTTTCAGCTGAAACGAAAGTATATCCCTCGATAATGCATTTTAAATGGATCTTTTGAAAGCGGCAATACATCTTTGATGCCGTAAAAGAGCAGAACTAAATTACATTAAGATGAAAAGTCCTTTCTACAGAACACAAGGAACGATCGATTGTGCATTTACGTATAAAAGTTAAATGCCAAAATGACATTTGAAGAATCTTTTCTTCTTATTCATTCGGTTGTAATTTTTACACAATAGATATGACGAAAGCAATTAAGTATGCACTTTGTAGATTGCTGTTATGTGATATATTGCCTTTGAAATCCTCGCTTGATTCGTTCCTTAAAGAACAATTTCCAAATTATAAATCAATTTTTTATGATGTACCATATTTCTCAGGGGTATCTATTGACTTACTATGTGGAAAATTTAGGATTTGTGTGGAATGGAATGGATTCTCCTTTGATGTCACTTGTTGCATAGATCAGTGCATTGATTTGAATTCATAGAGGTTTTGTGCTACAGATGGATGAAAATAAGAAGTTAACTTGAATGTGGTGTTTTTGAAATGTTGAATGGCATGTTGAGGATGCATCTCATTACTCATTTGCTTAAAATTCAAAATTTTACAATAACGGTCATTTTCAATTTGAATTCTCTTTTGATTTTCCTTTTAATTTCTCTCCCCTTTTTGCAGAATTTAGAGTATTTGAATTTTGAAGAATAAACATTGTTATCGAGCTAATATGCATTAAATGTAAGCATTAGTCACTATTATTAAGTAAAAAAATGACAATTGTCATGCCAATAACTTTTTATTATTTCAACAAATCTCCAACAAAACTTTTATCCAAATCCAGCCTGAAAACATTCCCAATAAATTGTCAACAAATGTCATTTCTCAAACCCAAATATCTATCCAAAACGCCACATCCATATTCCCATAAAAGCAATTTCAATTAATTCAACAAAATATTCTCTTATTTCAGCAATAATGAAGTCATTTTTTCCGATTATCAAGTGCTATTCTTATTGACATTTTAGCACAATCTATTTTATTATATTATGCAAAATATTGACACAAAAATATATATTCGGATCGAAGCTCATAAAGTACAACTTGTTACGCGAACATATGAGAATGACACAAAATCTTAATATATTTTATTTCTGTTATCTTCTTTCTCACACACGGCATTCGACTCTTCTTTTTTTTTGTTTCGAAAAGGAATTTAAATAATTTTCTCATAATTTCTGCGCATTTTTTTTATCTAAAACAGCTTGTTAGAGAAACTATAAACATCGTTTTTTTTCCTTCATCTGCTGTAGAGCAAAACGATGGTCTTAGCGCGACTGCTGAGAAATTAAAATTAAAATCACAAAATAGGTGACGCGTTAGAATTTAAATAAACGCAAATTTTTAATATAGCTTTGATCGTCATACAACAATATATAACTAGGAGCTTTATGCTTTATTTTTTTGATCGGTGATCTTAATAAAAATTAGGTTGATGTTTGGGATCATTTTGTCTGACCTATTTTAAGGCTAATTTGAATTGAGGATAGAGGACTAACTACTTTAATCTATAATTATCTCTATTTGAATTGATTGTAGCGTTATGCTGAGAAATTGTGTTAGAATAATTAAATGTCATTAAGTGCGTCGTTATCACTGAAATAGAAGAACAGGGATGATGTTAAGTGTGTCAGCACCTTTGCTAACCCGTCGGTTCAAGGAAATATTCACTCTGATTCGAGGACTGTTGTCACTTTCTAGCCATGTAACTCGATGTATATGATTCGCAGCAACATAATTTATGGCTAAAGCTCTCTAATTGATATGCTCCGAGTCATGGGATTGTGCAAGGTATGGAATCAATCGTCTGTATCAACTAATTAGCCCTGCAACCAGTTCAGGTTTAAGTCAAAATTCAAATGTTCCTCTGCGTCTTTCATGATCCTAGTCATTACTAAAAGTCAGTATGATCCTGGTCATAAATACAAAGCTACATGACTTTCTGCACAACAACGCATAGTTTGAGAACCACTGACTAAAACGTAAAAATTAAAATCAATTTAATCTCAAATTAAACGGATATGCGCTACCATAATACCGACTCAAAACAATATTTCACGCTTATTTCCATCTGGTTCTCTCACTATTCGCTTTATTTTATATTTTTTTTATTTTCTTTAGATGATTGCCGGCTTATCTGAAATAGAAATAAAGGATAAATTAGCATATAAATATGGCGTTTTTTATCATTTACAAAAACAAACATTAAAGCAATCTAATAAAAACATCATTTTTATTTCACAATTAATCAATTATAAAAGAAACAAGCGATCATTAAGATAATGAGTAAGAAAAAAAAAATTGGCGTCACTAGTTTTGCGGTAGTTTTTGTGTGAAGATTTTGTTTCTTCTCTTCTTTTATATTTTATTCAAATGATAAATGCTAATTTCATTTAAATCCAGCATTCAAAATCGGCTTAAAGTCAATAAGATCAACATTGATCTTGAAAGATTGGTTAAAATGTTTAAATAAAAAGTAATAATAAGGAGAATTTAAGATGTAGCGGCTACTAGTGAAGATTACATAGTCTTTTATCTCATAAATGTCTTTATGTGTTGTATCAATATGCTAACAACTCTTTAAGAGTCTGGTGAAATTGGTCTATTCGATGAGAAAACGTGACTTGCTCGAGTACTAGACTTGATATCTCATTAGTTACTGAAATATATTAGATTTTAATTAGTTGAAATGTTCAAGGATATATTCTCATTCTGTTCAGATGCCGAAAATTCTTTAGAATTGACATCATCGGCATTTAAAGTATTCTTTCTCCCTCGTTTTTATCGAATTGGATCTTCCTTAACAATGCCGTCGATTTATAGATCGTGTGATAAATGGCTCATAATTCTTATGATTTTATGATGTTTTTTCAAGATGGAACTGGTAGCTATTAGCCAAACGGACGCCGAAGAATGATTTTGATTGAAAAGAATCTTGAAATATTTGGTTTTGGGTGACTTTTTGAGGGAAAGATTAGAAGGATTTAGAGAGAATCCCGAAAAAAAAAACAAATCAACTAATACCGGCGAGACTCTGAGTTGATGTCGGATTCCATACCAATGTGGTCAAATGCTTTTCTTTGTCCATTTGGCTCCTTGTCATCCTTAAACTGATTTTTAAGCTGCAACTCTTCGGACAATTTAATTCGGATAGATTATCACTGTATCGATGCACAAAGTTTGGTTACCAAAGACTATTATTAACGATATTAGAGATCAGCTTCGAAATCAGAATCTTCGTCTTCCTTAATTTCCCAAGAAGTAGTGATATTTGAAGTATATTATATACATCAGATCAGTTTCTCATCCTTTATCTTTCAAATTAGAAGATAATTCGATCAAAGCTCAAGTGTACTTAATTACTTTGTTGACCGTATAGATCAATTGTGATCCATGGTGACAGATGCCGCCTGAATCTCAAATGTAATTGTACCAATCATCCAGCAATCAATATCACAAGCTATCCAAAACAAAATCGAGTATAAAGACATTCAAAACTGTCTTAAAAACGAATTCCAAATCATTTTATCTGTTGATCAAAAATAACAAGAAAAAAATCTGAGATTCCCATTGATCGCCACATCTGATAGAGAACGAGAACACATGAAACAATTGCCGAAATCTCAAGCAAGCCATTTAGTCTACAAAATTTATGGTCATCGAATGAAAAAATAACAGATAAAAATGAATATTCTGGCTTTTTAATGAAGAATATGAAAATTTTGCAACTAATAAAATTAATAATCAAACACAATATAAATTATCTCAGTAAACTACTCACATTCGACGACCAGATGAGAATGTGTTCCTTTTTTGAGATGAATTTTTTATTTATTTTTTGAAACATAATAAAGAATTCAAACGAGTGAGCGATGAGAACATAAATTTTGTTCATTTAGTAAAATAATCGATTTTTAAATTTTCAGCAATAATTTGCCGGCTTGTTTCTTCTGTTTATTAGCCATCCTCATGTGTATGCTAAGATGTGAAACAGAACGGAGAGCAAAAAAAATTGTACCGGAGGGGTTGGTTTAATTATTATGGGTAATCAATTCAGGTTTAGGGGTGAGTAGGTTGGATGGAATGGCAAAAAAGGGAATTTCACCGTTACATAAGACCTTGTCTAGAGGAAATCGAACCCTTGTCCTTTTAGTTACCGAATTTTTGCTATAACTATTAAGGTTACTGAAATAATCAAGTGGAATGACAGATTGCATACTTAAACTGATTCTCTAGTCTTACTTACTTACTTACTGGGACCATGCTCCGACTTGAAGCCTAGGTTGCTTCCATCTGCGTCTATTACTGGCCGAATCACAAAGCTTGTACAAATTCATAGTTTTGACTTCTAACTGGAATTCCTTCATTACCGTCCTACACCATTTTAGTCTGATCAACATCTGATGACAATTCTGATGCAGATTCGTCAATCAAGCACCTAAAGAAGATGTCAGATGCTTAATTGCGTCACGTAACATATGAACAACCTCAATGGACAGAAAAGAATTTTTTAATGGGATTTTTACCGTATCTGCATGACTTTTGGATAGTTATCAAAGTATCAAATTTTGTGTGTGAGAAGAGCTCATTAAGTATTTGAAATCTTTGTGCTTCTCCACCGATTTTTCAGTGAATGCGCGGCAAAAAAAATTTGAGATTTTTCATTTAGGCTTTATATTTAATTCAAAAGAAGAAAGAAATTCTTTAGAACGCGACTTATCTCGACTGAATCTCTTGAATATCAAGAAAATATTCACAAGAAAAAATATACGTCTAATCTGGAATCTCTCTACTTAATATATACAAACACTAAGCCGTATGGAAGGTTCATTCGTTTGATGTTTTCTTGAATTTCGCCTTTCCCACCCGAAACAAGACACAAAAAAAGCTTGATAGCTGGCTAGTCAGCAAACCAAAAAAACAAATATCTTTTCTCGTACTATAAGCAAATCATACCCCCTGGATGCTTTCGGATGAAATAACTTTCAAGTTGGAAAATTCAATCTTGAATGGGATGAAGATGCGCTGCTAAGTTGCTCTCGAAAAGGATGTGACCTGTGCTCAATACTTTTGGGTTCTGATTTGTAGTTTTTAATTCAAACATGGGAAAAAGAAGAGGTAATGACATTTTGCTGCCAAATTTCAAAAATCAGTTAAAATTTCATATTTTGGAAAATTTGATGCAAAAAAGATGCGAAAATTCAAATAAAAATCATCCGTTATTTTGAAAAATCCTAGAATTTCTATAAATTTACTTAATTTTCCTAATAATTCACAACAATTTTTTCCCAAAGAACTCCAGTAAGTCCGTCAAACCATCCTCAAACCACCCAAGATCTCAATCCCCGATCAATCAAAGAAAAAGTGCTAAAGTGGGAATTATAAAAACAAATAAAAAATTAAAAATTTATTAATCTGATATTAATCTTTTATTAGTCGGTCTCTTAGTTATAATATCATTTTGCCATTTGATTGCTGACTGTTTTCATTGGAATGAGATATCTTGAGAACTAAATTTATTAGCCAAATATTTCTCCCACCTTGAGAGCAACGAGATCATTTTGAATATGTCTTATCGATCGCAATCAATTATAATATAAAATATAAATTAATGATTTGTTTAAATGCTGATGCCATGAAATTGATTTTGATGAGCTAAAGCCTTCCAAAGAAACAACAAAAAATTTTCTCATGTCCACGAGATATATTGACTAGTTCCTTATTGGAAATTGTTTTATTTTATTTCTCATTCTTTCTCACTCAGGGGTAGAGTTAGGGAGAAAAGCAATCTGTTGGATAGATTAGTAATGCTGATGATTCAGCAAACTGATTTCAAATTAATTAGCTTATTTTCACTTTTCTTGAGAATCTTTGTTTACAATTCTATTGAAGTTCAAATTTTGAACTTAAATTTTTTGTAGAGAATTCAAAATTTAACGGTTTTTGTAGAATTGAAGTCATTTGAAGCATTTGATTAGGAATTTGAGTGAAGTTTGGAATAAGGTCAAGCAGTGTCTGGATTAGGTGTATGTCTAGAGAAATTAATCCTTAAAATCCTAGTTTCATGATTTACATTAATACATTCTAAGAAAACACAATTCAAAGAGTTAGACTCGCTTCCATTATTCGCCCTCCAACTCCACGTCTGCCCTCACACACAAAAAAATACTATGGATTATTTATTTCAAAGCGTTTGTTTTGTTATTTTTTTAGTGGATAATTTATGTCTTTTTATTTTTGAAAGAGCATCATTTGAATTTTTTTACATTGAAAAATTATAATCATCGATGAGATATAAATTCGAATTGCGGCATGTTTCTTGTGTAATTCGATACAATTTTGAATCATCTCTCTTTCTCAATAGTCACAGCGTTTCGCTCTCGGAATAATGACATGCGGTTTCAAGTTTATATATTTTTTTTGTGTGTATCTTTAGTTCTCTTCTTGGTGGAATGTGTTTATAGCACAGGAATTCTTTTTGTCTTAAGATCATCCAAAATTTCGCCAAAATGATGTTGGACGTACCAAATAAAAATATCACAAAATAGTCATCTGATTCATTGAATAGTAAGTCTTTAACTTGATATTTCGTGTATTTATATCCAGCTGTTTTTGTACTTCTTCGTGTGTATGTCATAGATATGCTTTATGATTCTATCCGACAAGTTCCTGGTACGATGAAATTGAATATATGTAGATTGAGATGAAAACGTGCTTGACATTGTAATGGGTAATGGCCAACGATGATGAACCATACATCAAAAATTATAATGTGGCTTTTTATTGGAATTGATTTCATCAAAAAAGGTACAAAAATTTATTTCTTTCATGAGCTTTATTTTTGGAATTTTGAGTCATACGTTTGTATTGGCTGTAACATAACCTCACCCACAACCCCGTTCCGCAAAACATTTTCGGCTGAATTGCAGATTAATCATTGCATCCGATTCGCTCACTTTCTTACTTCGCTGATAGTCCGGATCAATTTTGATCCATGACCTTCTTCAGATGACAACTTAAACTAGCTCTATTTCTGACATTCGTATGCCAATACCAAGTACAATACTTTCTCCTCGACACCTTCCTTCCAAGAATTCTATGGTGATACACGTGCTTTTAACAATGCAAAAAGTCGTGTATAATTAATGGATACTCTGCAAGCATAATTACATATTCAATTCATCGAAGCCTGTTTACTTTGAATTGTCTTTTGATATCATCCTCTTTATAAGGTTGATTCAAGTCTGAGAATTTGATCTATAGCCACATTTAACGCATACGTAATCTAGTGTCATTAATAGCCTAGTTATTTGGCAACAGATTTCATATTTGCATCTCTCTCTTATGTGGAAATGTTAGTTCAATTCCCACACGAATGTCTATCTTCTCAATCATTATAAGCATAGCAATAGCGTGAACAACTTGAAAGAATCCCTTTCATTTAAATTAACCATCCCCATCAAATCACTATCTTTAAATCACTTGAGTCAATAAATTAAAAGTCTGTTTAAAAAATAATACATAAATATAGTCCAAAATGAGTATATAGCCATTACGTCTCGGAATTTGTGGCTCGTGCAAAAACATTAATTAAAGTGGTAAAGGCAAAAAAAGGCTGTGTTTTGTTGCAATTTGAAACAATGTTGCAATTGATGCTCGCAGGTATATCATTGTGTATGTACAGGAAAGCCAAAAGAATGCACCGAAAAGAACTGACGTCGATCGTCATAATTCAAGAATTGGCTCGTAAACGGCACAGAAACAAGCAACAAAAAAGCATTTTATTTGAAAATAATTGGTAGATTAAAAGGGAAATGAATTTTTTTATGGCAGTGGCTGTATTGCATGCAAAGATATTAATATATTTTTTAAGTACGGCACTTTCACTGCCTCATTGTGATATTTTTTTGTGGATTATGTAATGGAACTAAAGTGGATTTTAATGCACACACCTACGCGAATGCATTCATTAAATTCCAGCAAGAGATTAAAATACTTTTTTACATTGCTAAGCTGCTGCTTTGAAGCATGTTCCAGTTAAGTAATCCAGGAAGTCTTCTTGTTCTTCACAAATTTGTCACTCACTTTACTCAAAAATTATATTTTTCGGCTTTTTTAAATCCGCAAGACAATAGTCTCGTCATCAGTCGCCCATGCATGTATCTCTTCTTTTACTTTGTAGTAGGAATTGTACACACTCCGCAGGATATAAATCTCAATTCAATTTCAATTTTTTTTTTCTCTTTTTTTTTCTTTAGACTTATTTTTTAAGAAACACACACAAAAAATGCCACCCAAGTTGTTGACGAATGTCGAGTATTTATCGTTATATTGATTCTCTTTCCGAACAGGAAAGAATTAACAATTTCCTATAAAAATTTAGATATGATCTTCCTACATTCTTCTTCTTATTCTTGTAATTTTTTTTTTTGTGATGCACATTGAGACGCTCCTTATCATTTACACCATCCCTGATGCCCCATAAATTTTTATGCTTTTTAAGAGGAAATAAATAAGAGAAAAAATATTTGGGTCATAAACAATCAAAGCTTTTGTACATTTGTTTTGACATTTTAACGTTCCATTAATGTCCAACAGAGAATAAAAATAAATTACTTTAATTAATTGTCTTGTTCTGTACGACTGCACGTGAGAATTTTTAGAGAATGTATTGTACAATTTTCAGGGAAAAATTCCATTTTTGAACCCTTTTTTTTGGAATTAACGAACTTTTTGAATTTTTTTGGATCAAATGATGCGAAATTCAAAATAATTATAACGGTTACTGAGTAGATTTGAATATTTTCTGCTTCAAAAGATGCAAATGAGCTTAAATATTGAGCAATTTTAAAACCTTTTCTTATTGTGCCTTTGAGAGATTTTGAGGATATTAATAGAGACAGTGATTTATTTAATATTGGTAATTGACAATTTAAAAAGCATAACATTTTGTTATTTAATGATTTTTGTTGCAAATTCAGATTTTTCGAATCTTCTGAAGCGAAAATTTGAAAGTATCCTTAACGGTTTTTGGCAAATTATTTTTAAAATCAAAATTAGAAACTTAAGATGCAAAGCATTTGCATCTCACAATAAATTGAAGCTGTAAAAATTCAAATTTCATCGTCAACTGTGCAATATAATGAGCGAAAAAAATAAACAAAGTCTAGCCGTGATATATTTCACTGCTAATAACATTTGTTTAAGCTACAAATCTCTAGGATATAAATATCCAAATGAAAATCTGATGTCAAGCTTTATTTAAATAAGCCGTCTTAGTGTATTGTTTGAAAACATACGCTAATAATAAAAACACGTTAAAATTTATTGCTTCTAGCCATATTTGTCTTTGAATACTGACCGTCATGTATTGTATATCATTCAATCGTGCGCGGTTTATTTGGTGACCGTTTGAATGTAACTTTATTTTCATCTAATTAACATTATAAGACACTTAAATTAACTGTCGGTACCTTTCTCATTCCATTTTTTGTGTCATTCTGCTTGAAAATTTCATTTCATGAAAAAAAAAATTGACAATTTATTTTCTCGCGCCTTAATTTCCACAAGTGATACGTACGAAAAAAAAAAATCTGCATAAATTACGAGATAAAAATATAAAATTATGTTTGAAATGAAGAAAAAGAGAGACGTAAAGATAAATATACAATGTCGATGTATATGCACGTATGTGAGAGACGGCGCTAAGCGTAAAGGCGCTCTTTTTATTTTAACAAGATAATATATGAATAAGTCAATTTACCATAAATATGCAAACAGTACAAGACACATAAAAAAGACTGTTTTGCTTCTTTCCTTTTTACTAATTCTTCTTTTTCATTCATTATTCAATCAACAAAACTGACTTAATTGGACTATTGCGAATAGAATGGTGATCATGTGCGGTGATATTTTCATTCTCGGAATGGAATTTTTGGAATTGAATACTTTTTGAGATTGACTCATGCCTGCGATTGATTATGATGATGAATTTCTGTTTAATAAATGAGTTAACTGATCTTGTGATTTGCTAATTTTTGGTCCACAGACGTTGCTGTGCGCCAAAATATCTTATGAACAATCAAAATATACTACTTGTTCTGTTGTTTCACTGCATATTTAACTAAACTAATGAATTTTTTAAATTTTATCGATGAATATTTTCTTGAGGTAGGATAAAACGCGGTCTAAGTACGGTATAGACTATATTAGTTACGTCATTTTTGTAATTGAATCGATGACAATCTTGTTAACGAAGGATAAAGTAGTCTCAGTACGGTGTGTGCTTTAATAATGATAAGAATAAAAATTATTCTTAATTTTGAATTGTTTGTTTATTCTTCGGAGTTCAAAAATAATATTGAACTTTTGTATAAAAAGGGTATACAACTATGTTCAATAAATAATGTTCGAATCTCAAATGAGCGTTAAATTAAAACAAAATTTGCTGTGCATCAAATCTGAAGTAATTTGCTATATTTTTGATGTTTTACCGTTCGAAGACCATCCAGGTCGATAAACAAATTAAAAATTGCAAAATCTATAATTTTACCCAACTCTAAACTTCAATAGCTTCACAAAACTCAAAAAAAAAGTCTATTCCTTGAAACCGCAACAATGTAGCTACAATGTATCATCAAATGGAAGCCTTTCTATTTTTCATATTTTTCCACTCGACTAGAGATATTTGATTATGACAGAAAAACATAAAAACGAAAAATTTAGCTCAATGTCAGTGGAAACAACATGAAAAAGTATCATAATGACAAGGAAAAGGCATAAAAATTAAAGGTAATTTAATCTGCATACAAAGTTATGGTAATAATTTTTAATTTATAAAGAAAAACCGTACGTGCATGCAAAACAAAAACCAGAAGCTAAAAGTCGATTATAAGATTACTGCTGCATATCCCTTTTAGACATAAGCATGCATGTCATCTTTCATAAACCTCAAATTTCCCTAAATTGGTATAAATTATTTATATTTTAAAAAGAATATCCATCGAACTCAATCAAAGAAAGAAGCAAGCAAGTACAGAGCGAAAGAGAGGAACTCTTAACGTGTAGGTAGATTGTGATTCCTACCAAAGAGAGTAAAAGGCGGTACAGATGAAAGAAACATAATTATATTACAGCTGATAATAGAAATACTCAATGTGTTTTTCCTTCTTTTTTCTTCTTCTTATTCATCTCCCGGTTTAGTCGACCGACCCGATCGAGTGAGACGGCAATAACCCATTTATGTGTGGTAAATGGGAGGAAAGAAAAAAGAGCATTAAATGGTTGTTAGGCAAAAAAGGGCTTAAAGAAATTTATGAAATAGAATCTCTCATCTCCTTTGTTCTTCATTCGCGTTAAAGAAAATGATTTGATTTGAAGATGTGTGTCGGCTTTTTGGGCTTTTGATCTTTTCACGAGACAATGACAGATTCAGTTCTTCTTTCTCTCTTCCTTATCGTTTCTTCTTATTTCATTTTGTCTTTTCATTCTCGTCTTTAGCATAAAGTTCCTCTGTCTCGCTTCTTTTCTGAGGTTACAAATTATTATGGCATTGTTGTACTAGCTGGATGTTTTGAACATCAACAATTCTTGTTCAATTTTTGAACTTTAAGAAATTTAACACTTTTAAATTAAAAAAGTTCGTTACGAATTTTAAAAATTTTAATGAAATTATTTAATTAAGGACATTATTAACATAACTTATGGCACAATACTACTATTCTAAATAAGGTTTGACATAATTAAATTGTATTGTTGACACAAAGAGAGTTTCGACATTTTTCTAGTGCCTCTTTTATCTCGTTAAATATCATTCTCTCAAATTTTGTCCTGAACTTTCTCAATTCCTCTTCTTGCTTCTTAAAAGCACCCAGAACTTTTATTAATCCATGGCAATCTGCTAACCATTCATTCTTAAAACCGAAAGCTTTGTACTTTTTCTTAATTTCTTCGTATGCCTTTACTTTGAAATCATTATGGTCATATTTGTGACCCAGTTCGAATACCTCAATTGCATTGTCGCCATCGATATCATTGAGTATTTCCGCTTCAGCATGTTCCTTTAGAACTTGAATTTGAAATTTGCTAGCAGCAATATATAGATGAATGAAATTTGTATCTTCTGGAAGTTCACTTGTGTATATATATTTAAGGATATTTTCAAAAGTATCAATTGGAACATCATCGAAATTCAGTTCATCAACTAAAGGTCTTATTTGAAATAGCTTAGCCATAAATGGACATCGAATGGTCATGATAAATTTATTAACACGGAACTTTTGATCATCGATGTTGATTGTTAAGTCTTTGGACTTCTCATCAAGTAAAACTTTCTTAATATCAGCAAATAGTCCAAGATATGGATTCAGATCATATTTCTCTTCCTCAATATCCAATAAATCAACTGTTTTCTGTAAATCCTTCACGTACTTGAATTTTGAGAACAGATCTTTTAAAGCCTGCTTAATTATGTCGAGAGTTGTACTGCACAAACTATATTCAGTAAAGCTCAGATTGTATTTTTCACTGCCTTTAAATTCTACGTGCTTTAAATTGTTCAGACCATCTAAAATTAAAGGATCCACAAGTAACAAAGCAGCCGACTCAAACTGAATGCATTCTAAGTTCTCAAATTCCTCGAACAAGTCACCATGCAAAATTGCAATCTTATTACCAAAGCTTCCAAACCGTCTTAATTTCTTAAATATGTTCATTGTCTCCTTATCAATTTCTGTTATCTCCGTATTGCGCACTACTAATGATTCCATATTCGGGAAGAATTCAATGAGCTTTTCAGGAATTTTCTTGCAGGAAGTTCCTTCAATAATCACAGATTTAACATCAGCATCGTTACATGAATGTTTATGATAGTATGATTCAAAACTGATATTGTCCCAATCACAAGGAGAACTAAATTCGTTCATGCTGCACGTGTAAAGCTCTCCACCCATTATGGATTTACGATTTTCAAATGTGAACCAGATTCTTCCCATGTTTAATACTACAATAGAAGAGTTTTCATTAGAAGTAAAGATAACAGTCACATAAATAGTTAATTAAAGCATTAAATATAAAGCAAAATTAAATCTTACCTAATTTGTTTACTTTTTGGGCGGACAATGAAATGAAGTTCAAATTTTGAACTTGGAGTAAAAAGGAAAATTTAAATTTCAAAAATTCGTTAAATTGACAATGTTATTTCACATGATGTTAATAGCTCGTTTAAGACGTTTCATGTTCCGACAATCTATTCACATATTCATAAAATCATTAATAATGCGATTCTCATTTTCTGCTATTTACAACATCTATTCTTAATATCCTTAAACAACAGAAAGAAATTAAGAAGAATAGAACAGAGGATAGAATAGCCTCAACCGAAACGACCATAAATATTATGAGGAAAACAAAAGTAAAATATAAAAAAAATAATAAAAAAGCAGGCAGCAGCAGATAGAACAAAACGAAGAATAAAACACAGAATGAGAGAGAGAATGAGAATTTTTTTTCAGTGGTAATTTAATCAACTGTTTGGGTCTTTTTCTGTAATGTGTATAGTGGTTGATGATGCTACTGTAATACGCCGAATGTATATAAATACAGTTCTTTTCGTCTTTTCATCTTCTTTCCTTATATTTCTTTCAATAACAACACTTTGATGCTGCTACTGTCTTTAGAAGAAGTAGAAAATGAAAAGCAAGAAAACTAGTATGGAAGTTACTGCGATTTTAGAGCATTATATGCGCATATTTAGAGATTAGTCGATAAGGATCATGACTGGAACTAGATTTTGTAATTCGATCGACCATTTGAATGGATTATACTGCTATATACCCAAAATCCACTTGTGGAAGGATATCTCTGTCCAAAACGGACAATGATCCACTTGAACTTATAAAAACATCCAGTTTCCAGAATAAAGAATTATTTTTAACAACTTGAACATCAAAAGGCACCCGACCATCCACTCAGGAAGTACAAAGTGTCTACCTAAGCAAATACACTTATCGAAAAATAAGTCCGTTGAAAACAAAAAGTAAGAAGCGTATTGACTGTTCTGCCGATGTCGATACATGTGAGGGAGAAAGAGCGATACTTCGTAAATGAGTGGATGGATTCATTCAAAATGTGTTTTATTTTTTTCGGTATGCTTTTTTTTATGTGTGCACACATAAATTTCTTCCTTTTACTCTTTATATATATAGTAATAATAATGATGATGATGATGATCGTCGTCATTGTCTCTTCTTACTTGCTGCTGCCTCTCCTCTGCTACAGCTACCGTATTTATTGTAAATAAATAAGTATATTGAGACGTTGCGGCATATTTATTTTCCAATTTGAAGAGATGAAGATTGTGTTGTGGTCGCCTCATAAATTTGCTCAATTGGAATGAACATGCCGCCTCACAAAAAAAAAGTATTGTCTGAAAATTATTTAATTAAAGATCATTTTTCTTCCTGTATGTTCTTTTTTTTGCCGTACCTTTTTTGCAATTCGTATTGGGTGTTTCACTCGAATTCCACCGTCATATGTGCACTTTTTTTGATAATTCTTGCTATGCCGGTCAGACATATCAATTGTGATCCATAGCTTGCCTTAAATGGCGCTTGAAGCAGGAATCTGGTTTCTGAGACTTTAATTCCTGTTTGCTGTGCTGGTCAATATTGAAAACTTCGAAAATCTGTCCAAGAATTCCAAATGAGTAATATTAATCATAGTAGTCTTTGAAAATGGAAAATTTTTGACTCGAAAATCTCCAAAATATTCAAACTTTTGTGGAAATAATTTAAAATTCTAAAGTTGCAGTACAGATCAATTGCCAAGACAATTGAAGCTAGAATTGTGATACAACGTTCATTTGAGATTTGAATTATATTTATTGTACTTAGTTGAACATCCCTTTTCATACAAAAGTTCAGTCTGTTTTTGAACTCGGATAAATAAACATCTCATTTAATTATAGATTCGTGATTTTAATTAAACTACACTCAACTACAATTACAAGGCTTTGTTCTAACATCCAATCATTCCTTAAACATTTGGAGAACTTCATTGAAGTCAAGGAAATCTTACATAACATCAGTTGCAACCTCCAAAACAAAATACTATTCAAAATTAATCCATAAGGTCATCTTTAAGCCCAAAAATCTAAATAAAGTCTTAAACTGACTTAAACCCTTTTCTTGCTCATAAGAATAAGAATGAATCCCCGTTCACAATTAAATAAAGGAAGTAGCCAAAAAGTTTCTTTCTCAATAAATTCTCAACATCAACAATTACTAATTTTCTGTTCTATGCAAAGATAATTAGACACTAGATATGTATTTTTAGCGTGTTCAACAGAAATATTAAAGAACAAAAAACAAAAAAATCAAAGCGAAAGAACTACAAAAGGAAAGAAAAGATTTTCGGTAGAATGAATAACAAAAAAATGAAATATGAAAGAAAACTTACAATATATAGCTTACTTATGAGAATTCCCACATATCGTGGTTGGTTTTTAGCATAAAAACGTAAGACGTGTGCCATGCTAACATCAAAGACACAAATGCCGACATAAAAAGAGCCGAAAATGTTTTTTTTTCTTTCATTTCATATTATAAACTGGAAATATAAAGCTATGAAGTGATCTTAGTGCATTGAGTGAAGTGTATGTGTATGTATCGTCTGAACATACGATACTATCTCGTTGTTTGTGAGTAAATGAATGAGAATTTATTGAAAAGAAAAGAATTTCATCGTAGCGTTATTGCATTTTGTGGTATTTAACAATTTTTGTTTTTTTTTTTTCGTTGAATAAGTGGGAAGTGAAGCGATAGGTGTAGAAAAGTGATTGGGTTTTTTCTTCATCATCATTCTACCTTCTCGTTCAAGTGCAGGGTTGAGTGCCTAGATTTTGGGGTAGTTTTGTCTAAGAATCTTCAATGGAAGAGACAGCTTTGAAGTTGGTTAATTGAAAGATACAGAATTGTACTTTATTTTGGTAATTTTTATGTTTTCGCTGGCAATAAGAGCAGCTTAGGTAGCGACAGAAGCTGGTTTAGACACCGTCTAACGAATTATGGATCACAATTGATTTACAAGTAAGCTTTACATTAATTATAATGATGTTTATTCCTTGAAGTTTAAAAGCCAACTAAATATTTATAAGAAGGGGACTAACAACTACAAAAGGGGAAATCAACTAACTGTAAAATATAATTTGAATATTAAACGACAGTTGAGTATCTGCTCAACAGTATTTGAACCAACTTAAATACAAAACAGATCATCTAGTTTAGTCTATATTCAGATCCCAACTCTGTTCAAGTGAAATAACATCAATTAAATGTTAAGAACAACAAAAATATTTCAATTAAAAATTTTCATTTCAATTTTTTTTTCTTTTCTTTTTACTTTGATCGTGCCGCATCACATGATAAAATAAATAAATAATGCGTATTAAAAGGAATTGATTTGAGCTCCGAGTGAATTCTATGATATCATCGGAAAGAAACCCGATCGTCTATGCGCATAGTCATAGAAGTTTTTTTTCTTTTTGGGTTTTTGTCGATATACGAAAAAGGAAATCATATCAATTTTCCACTGAGAACACAGCAGAGGCTTTTATTTTCAGTCTTAACTATAAATTATTGAATGATCGATGGAATCATGAGACGGAAGTTGGATTAAATTCATTGAATCAACGCAAATTATAGTTAACTATAAAATAATAGGAGTTAAATGATTTATGGGAAGTTTTGGATTTAGTGGAAGTTTTTTAAAATTGTAATATTTCTATTTAAATTAAATCCGACGTTAAGTTGTCATTGAGAATGAGTTTTGGTAGGAGATACTAAGAAATAAGATATCAAATAGAATAATTCCACTTAATTACAATATTATTAACTTTTAAAGCTTTAAAGATTCAAAATTTGTCAAATAAATAAATTGAAGTAGAAAGTTCAAAAAAGTTCTGAATATTCTGAATATTCTGAATATTCATCCAAAACCTTCATCTTCCCATATTTTACCATAATCACAACTCCCTTTGATGTATTCAATCCAAGCAGCATAGAAGACGCAGCTTAATCACGTGATTAAACGCTAAATCTACCATCTATTATCCTCAAAAAAAATCACCGGCAAAGAAAAGAGAGAAAAGATGAAAAGGAGCGGAAATAAAAATTAACAAACAATAAAATCATGATAAGTAATAAATATATCCGCGATTGAAATAGAAATGAATCCGTTCTCATTGAATGAATCTAATTATATTGTTGTTCTTTCCTTGAATGAGTATACAAAGTAATATAAAGATACAGTCTTCTTTATATCATGTGAGATTCCCGAAAAAACAAATCTCAAGATCCGACCGCGGTATATGGGACTGTTTGAAGATGATGTAATGGTTTTGGGACTATATGGGAAGACTAAGAGCTGTATATCTTATTCTAAGGATGATTACTGTCATCTAAACGAGATTTTTGGCCTTAGAACTTGATACACAGTCCTGTCAACTCGGAATAAGCCAAATAAACCAAGAAGTACTCAGTTTGAATTATCGCAAGACATTAGAATCTTCATCCACAATAAAATAGGAACGTAGTTAACAAACGACCCCAATACATGAAGCCATACTATAGAAAAATCTAATGCGTACTCTACTATTTATTTGATTGCTCTTTGTGGATGTTTGCTTGTTGTTTTTCTTCCTCTCTCACTTTTTTTATATATTTTTCATTCCATTTCTTTCCTCTTTTTTTTAAAGTCGGCAAACGGCAAATATCAAAAGGTATTTTTGTTCGTTTGTTTACATAATAGTGGTTTCTTTTTAAGAAAAAAAAGAGCCGTGTAGTCATTTTTTATATGGAACAAAAAACCTTAGAAGGATCAAACAGAGCCGCACGATACGATTAAAAGAAAAGAAAAGCAGCAAAGTATAAAAAAAAGAATCTCTTAAGACTTTTTATCTCATTGGGTTCTGATTCTGTGCGCTTGGCTGTGTGCGCAGGATTTTCTTGAGCTTGTTTCTCTTCTCTCATTCCTTTTTGTGTCTCCAATAATATTCTTTGTGTAACATAGCCTCATGATGTAGGTTAATATTCCTGTCCTAATTCTAAATAGAATCTATTATATTATACGAGATCATTAAATTGAAATTCAAAAGATTGTCATATTTATTAAACTAGATCTGTCATTTGTCACGATTAATTATGTCAATTTTTTTCATTTTCTATTTGTCCATTTGCTTTTTTCTTCTTTTTAAGGAATAGAAACATGCGTTTTATTGATGGCTGTATATTTTTTCTGTCATTTTTTCCGGAATTATTGTGAGGAACAGAAAGGCAGTTTGTCTTTGCTAGTTTTTAATGGATTCTTGGCTTAATTGTTAGTTTCCTGAGTGGACTTAGCTAGTTAATGTCCAAAAGTAAGTAAATTGATAATTCCCACTTGACTTGTTGAAGAATTCTTGGAATTGTAATTAGAATTTGACTAAATATTCGCTTTCAGTCAAGTTTCAAAGTTCAAAATAAGAAAGAATAAATCAACTGTCAATTTATATTCAAATTATATTTGCAATTTCAATTAGTTGATTTTCCCCTATAAAGTTGCAGGGCTCTTCATAGAAATATTTAGTTTGTTATTAAACTTCGAAGAATAAACATCATTTTGCTTAATTAATATAAAAAGTCACAAAATCTATGTAAAACACTACAAATTTGGTTTTCTGTAATACAAATTAACTTCCAGTTCCTTAATTTTAAAGTTAGATGTTATTAGAACAAAAATTCTGGAAAGATTCAGTTCTTTTCATTGAAATTTTTGATAAATTGATCTAAAGTCCAAAAATCAACATTTATAAAGACTTAAAATATGACAGCATTCCTTCAAAACTATTTTTCCAAAACTCACGGCATACTCGGATTGAATCAAATATCAAAGATATTTTTCTTATTGTTACCGCAGGAAACGCTCTATAGTCATACATAATTTATGAGACCTTTTTAACTCTTCAATATTTATGTATCTATTATGAATTTTATATAAATCAATAGCTCAATATTAAGAGTAGAGGGCAAGATAAAAAAAAAAATTACTAAATACTTTACAAACTCGCCGCTGGTGATGGAGTTATTATTGTTAATATTATTACTGATGTTGTTGTTGTTGTTGTTGCAGGTTTTTTTAATTTAAATTTTCGGTAACATCAAAGAAGTAGCTCATAATATGTAACTTTTAATTTCTTTTTTATGGGTTTTTTTTCTGAAATCTCTTTAATACCACCCGACTTCTTTTCTTCTTGAATATATGTGTAAAACTTTACATAAACACTATAAATCGTGAAATGTCGGTGTGTCGAATTATTTCTTTTTTTCTTCTTTTTTTTATACTCTTAATTCTCCTTATGACCCGACTTTGGTTCCAACAATTAATTTAAGTTGCTACTGTGATGAAATTTGCAGCTTCTTATCTTTTTTTTCGTCTTTTTCTTGTTGTTTCCTTTACAATGCGCAAATGTTTCGGATTTCTTTTCAGCATTTTTTTTTGTTGTTCTCCTTCTCTCGATCATCAATGTGCTGCATTTCTGTCCTGAGGGAACCTTTAAGTGCATTTTTTTTACTTCTCTTTTCGGTTCTTTTTTTTCTTCTTTAAATTCTCACATGAATATGCATGCATAAATTTTTCACGCAATTAATATTTCGCAACAGCAACAACAACAACAACAAAAAAAGAGGGAAACAAAAAAAGAAAAGAAGAATTTATGAGCGTCAGCAGCATCGGCAAATCGGCAGCAACAGTAGTAATAAAAAAATTTGTCTGACAATCGCGACTTTTTTTTTTTTTTTTGCTGCCCGGTTGATGTTGAGTCTCTCACTCTCTTCTTTTTTCGACAATGCGGATGATCATTTTCACGTGATGCTGTTGGTGTTGCTGCACTTTCATACAATTGCAATTGCTTCTCTCCACACAAAAAAAATATATACAAACGAGATCTTCTCAATGGTCTTCGGTTGAGCATGAAAAATTTTTGTTTTATTTTCCGAATACTCTCGCATGTGGAGTCGAAGAGAGGCACGAATGAATGTACGTATCGGAACGTAAAGGAGCTCTCGTTTGAAAAAACTTTTCAAATCCATTTTCAAAACGTTTGTATCGTTCGTCGTGTTAAGATGTGTTTTTAAAGAAATTAAAAAAAATATATATTAATATATTGTCGAAAAAAAAGTTAAATAGTAATAACAATAAAGTCTTGTGGGAATTTAAAATATAATATTAAATAAAAAAGTTAAATTTTATAAAATACAAAAATATAAAAAATAAGTTTAAAGTGAAAAAATTATGAAGTATCAAAAGATAATATTTCATCCAGAAATTGTGGAAGTGAACTAATTGAAAATAATTTTTTTTTCTTGCTGTAATTAATTTTTTTTTTTGAAAATTAAAAATTCCTTTGATGTGTGAATTTTTGTATTTTTGGGGTGCAAAATTAAAGCAAAAAAAAAGTCGAAATTGATTGAATGCAAAGGAAAAATATTTTTGATGATTTTAAACTCGAATATACAAAAAAAATATCTAAAAAAGAGAGTTCAATGAAAAGTTTAATGATATTTTGATACACATGAAAGAATGAAAAGAAAAAAATTATTATTATTATCATAATTGATCTAATTGGATGAGTGATAGATAGTAAAATTAATCAAAATCTTTCCATTAACACACTTTGAAAATATAAAAAAAGAAAATTTGAAGAAAAAAAATTATCTCAGTAACCTTTGAACAAAAAGGTGTTGAATTCATCAATATTACAAAGATCTTTTGGAGAACAAAACAAAAAAAACTCATGAAAAATGGAGCAGAAAATTAGAAATTTCAAAATTATTCTGGTGAGTCTTGATTCTTTGATTTTTAATAGTTTCTCATTAATTTTACTGAAATTTCTTCACAAAAAGTCCAAAAAAATCATTTATTCACTTCAAGAGTTTAGTCTGAAGTTGTGCAAAACTCCTCGATCTTGATATTTGGATAAAAGTTTACAATTCAAGTAAAGAGCTCAACAATCATCAATTATGAATGATTATTGAACTTTTATTGTGTCTTATTGCTGTCTAATCGATAAAATCAACAATATTGTTCCAAAATATCAATGAAACTATATTGAGGAAAATGTAGTTTAATTAAAACGACTTCCTTACGAATTTATATTTTTATAATGATGTTTATTCTTTAGAGTTCAAAAATAGACTGAACTTTTGTATGAAAAGGGGTTTTGAACTATGCACAATAAAAACTATTCAAATTTCAAATGAACGTTATAAAATTGAACTTCAATTTTGTAAACATGCTTCGTGTCTGCTCAGAATGAGTCATTTAACATTACAAAAAAATTCAATAACATTTCATATTTCCTCATATTTTCACAAAGCCAATGTCCTCAGATCTGTCATAAAATTCTTACAAAATATTTTCGTTTCTAATAAAATACACAATTTTTACGAACTGAGAGAAAATTTTGAAATGAAAAAAATTGTCAAGCTTTTCAACATATCGTTGACATGATCGACAAAAAATCAAAGCATGAAAAGAAATGGAAATGGAATTTCAAAAATTTATGAACTTGGGGATTGATGAGGAATGTTTGAAGGGAATTGGCGATCATAGTTATGATTTGTCAGTTGCATTAGTGGACTAATATAGTATTTCTGTGGTTATTGTTAAATTTATGAGAAATTCATTCAGTTTTAATAGTTCTGAATTACAAAAATTGTCATTTCTCAAATTTTCGAATTTGTCTCAACTTAAAGATCCAAAAATGACCAACAAATTAATTAAATTCAAGTCAATTTTGCTTCCCATGACCCTAATAAGTAGAACAGAATCTTTACCTTTAATAAGCAGAAAGAATCGACAAAAATTTCAAAAAATTCCAAAAAAAACTAACAAATTGTTCTCATAAATTCCTCAAATTCCTCAACATTAAACATACATATTTCATGGACATCCAGTGAATTTCTAAGAATTCAGTTTCCAATTTTGATCTCTAAGAATCATACATACGTGAAGGAATTTGTAAATATGATTTGCATAACTTCAAAAAGTTAAAAAAATCCATATTTGAAATTGATTGATTTCGAGCAAGACCCTTCCGAAAAAAATAATAATTACAGCAATAACTCAACATTCATAATTCCTCACATTTCTCTGTAATAATGGCTTTAACAAATGGATTTATTTTTTCTTTGATTCTCAAGAACCTTTAAAAGAATTTAGAAAGAAATTTATGATAAATTGTTTCCAAAAAGCAATAATTTTCAAATCCGAATGATGTAAAAAAGAAGAAGAAAAGAAATATAGTTCCGCTCCCACACGCATGAATCTCTTTTTTCTATTGAAAAATCGGAAGTTCCTTTGAATCAATAAAATATATATCTCTGTATATGGAATCTACTTAATAATAGTTGTATCGTTATAATGAAAACTATAAATTAGTTTACAATGTAATATGTTTTTTCCTTCTCGTCGCAAAACATCAATCGATAGAAGCACATCCAATCATTTCTCTCCCATAGCCATTAATTTGTTGTTATCAAATCTGTTCACACCACTTTACCGCAATATAATGTTGTTTTTATTCGCACTATTGATTTTCCATCTGCCGACGCTCATCATCATCAATACAAATTGTAAATTACATCTCTCTCTCTGTCTTATGCCTTAGCCAAATGCCCAAAGAAGAATGAATCGAGTCAGCCAACGAGTTGAGTGAGAAAGAAACAAAATAAAAATATCATTTCATTAATTTTATTAGACCGCGATCATAAATTGCGATTGTTAATTACATGTTAGGTTCCTTTTTTGCATATCATATGCCGCTGCTGCTGCTGCTACTACTTTACTAGAGAACGACAACAAAACGACAACGTCGACATTTGATTCGAATTGTGAAACATAACAATTTTTTTTTTAGTATCGCGTACACATGTCTTTCGCTAGTAGTAGATATATTCTCTCCACTTGTAAAACATCAAAGGAATAATGCCGCGCTATTCGTGTTTAATGTTGTTGAAATCAACTATACAGAAAGGAGAAAAGAAAAACCAGAGGAGCGAGAGATGTGTGCCATACATATAAATAAGTATGTAATGGAAGCAAGAAATACTGCTTGATATTAAATTTATTGTTTTTACTCATGATTATCGTGATGACGGTGGAATTGGGTGGACAATTCAGGAATTTCATCGTGCTTGTTTGGGTTCTATGACATTTTTTTTCCCTCCATTTTTGTGTGGGTTGATCGCAGGCTTATTAGAATGTCGTTTAGCTGTGGCATTTAATGTTGAACAAAGTATTTAGTACTTGATGGAATTTAACCTTAAAATGTCCAAAAAATTCAAATTCCAAAAAACCGTTGCATTTTTGGAATGGAATTTAACCTAAAAAACTCTTTAAAAAATTCAAATTCCAAAAAACCGTTACATTTTTATAAATGCACTTCAGTCAATTACTTAACTAGATTACATCCAACTCAACAGGAATAACTTTTAATTATTTTATCAAAATTCTTAAACAGCAGTAAATGAAAAAAAGCACATAAGAAGTTGCTCCAAATGGAATTGATGATAATGATAAGCTACTTACAATCATCCATTTTAATACGCAACAAATAACAATAATAACAATAACGGCAGCACTAATAATATAATAATAAAAGACATAATAGAAAAAAAAAATTCTCCATAATTATAATTTTTTTTTTCGAAAGTAGAAGCAGCAGCCAGCATCCAGCAAAGCAATATAAATTCATACAATCTATAATGTGGAAGATGCCTTGGTATTTTATAATGTTCACCTCTCTACACGATTACAATGGCATGTTTTTTTTATTCGTTTGATCTTTTGCCGCCCCGATTATTTTGCTCTCACTCACTCGCTCCATACTTTTCTCGTTCCATCTCACTTACAACCTCTCACAAGTCCATCCAACTCTCTTTTTTGAACAAATTTATGCAATTCTCTCGATATTTTCACTCTCTTTCTCTCAATTCGGTTCTTTTTTATCTCTTCTTGTTTTTTTGAATAATTGCTAATTTTATGACTGTAAATTATTGATATGTGTATCGGAGGTCTGAAGAAAATACTTTGTATAGATTCCGAAAGGCAATAACAAAGGTAGAGAGACACAAACTGTGCGTAAATTTGAGGCTATTAAAGCATTAAAAAAAAGAAATTTTTAAGATCCTTGCAGGTTCCCCATGCAGATTCCTTTTAAGAATCACAGCAACAACAATAATCAGCTTCATAGGAAGGCATCCGTAAATTCTAAAGAATTTTTGTAATTAGATTTTCAAGACAGCAGCAGAGAAAATTTCCTAATTTGCCTTTTAATAAAAAAAAAATGAGCCAGAGTCTCAACTCAATGACTAATTTGATATCTGGCCTATAAAAGCATCAAACGGTTAAAACATGTAATAAAATTGTCGGTAAAATTGCTTTGAAGTTTTTTTTCTCTTTTTTTTTTCGTTAATAACCAAAAAGTTTGTCACTATTGAAAACGAAAATTGACTGTCTCTCACTCACTCTCTCCTTCTCCCACCTCTCGGCATGTTCTTTATCTGATATTCTTCTGTTCTGATTTTATTTTTTTCTTTAAAAAGTAATATGATTATTGTGCGTGTCTGTGTTCAATGCCCTCAAAAAAATGAAAAGAGTCGAGAAAGAAAATCTTTTATTTTTTATGTGATGGATTGCAGACCCTTTTTATCCAGCAGTGCTTTTTTTCGAGTAATGAAAATTTTTACGCTTATCAAAAACTTTTATTGCCTAGAACGAAATAGAAGATCTCTTTTTGTTCCTCTTTTGAAGACTTTTTTCGGTAATTGCATAATGTGAATTTTAAATGATTTAGTGCTGTTAGGTCTTACTGTGTATGAATTGCTTCTATAGAGAGTGTTTTATTGCTGTTGTTGAACTGAATCTAGTTAAGTGCTGATTTTCTTTGCCTTAAAGCTTGAAAATGTAATGAGTTTTGAGTGTAATGTATTTTTTGACGTGGGTGGGAATTGAACCCAGCTTGTCGTCCTTCAGGCATTGTGTCATTTGGATTCCTTGATGCCCGTCTTATGATTAGACCATCAAACAGTTAAAATCTGACTAGAAACACTGGCAATATGCAAATTTGAACTATTAATGTTGGATATCCCCTGAAAATCACTCTGTTACTTAATTACTTTGCTGATCGTGCAGCTCAATTGCAATTTATGGCCTTTTTCGTCTGTCAATTGGCTTCCGTCTGCCAATTGCCGATACTGAATGGCATTCTTGTCTGCAAACCACTTAAACACATTTTTAAACCGACGATTTAAACCAATTTCAAACCAGTTCAGCTTCTGAATCTCAAAAATCACACATCCATAAAATCAATTCCAAGAATTCTCAATCAAATTCCAATGAACAGATTAGTTTAATTCTAAAAATTATCGTGGATTAATGTCAAAAATATTTATCTTTATTTTAGTATATTTCCCTCAATAATTTCCATAATAAAGACAATAATCTCCAAATCGATATGGATTTTAATTAGCTTGGCGACGTTAATTGATAAAGCATTAAGTCAGTAAAATAGTCACTTTTATGCCAATTAACACGTTACACTTTTCATCTTTTCTGCCTTATGCTATTCAGCATTCCTTTTTGCAAAATTGTGAAGATTTTTTGTTCTACGAAGGCATTAGTCATGGCCTTGGAATTAATGGATATTCTAACACTTTTTCATTACCTTAATCCCTTTTGCTGCAGTAAGGGGATAATAAAAACCACATTGCCCTCCCTAATTCCACATCCAAAACAATACAATGCAATGCGGTAAAGTTCTTACAATTTTATAACAATAGGCAATATTGCAAAGAATCTTACCCACCTGACATGTGCGTAGTATCAAGATCGATTCCTTGAAATTTAGTTTCATGTCGCAGGTGGTTTTCTATCTGCATCTTAGGCTATTTTTTTTGCGTGGGAAAATATTTTTCTCTTCTTATGAAGAAATTCAGCAGCCGTCATCATCATCATCATTGTCCGAAAATGCCTCATTGTTTTGTGTCTTCCTAAGATCCTCTGTTGTTTCTCTTCGGACAGAAAAAAAAAGTGCAAAAAAGGAGAAAAATAAAGTTTTTTTTGGTGTTTTAAAAACACCTGTTCGTGCCTTCTCTTTTGTATGTCTGCCGTTCTTTCCAATTTCATATTATTTTGCGCGGAGCATCAAAGACGCATTTTTTAATAATACAAACCAATTCACTAAATATGTGAGTAAGCTCGTACATGAATGAATCTAATTTATCATTCATCAAAGAATATAAAAAAAGAGCGCGAATTTATTCAATAAGGAATTGCTTTAACTGCGTGCGAAAAGTAACTCATTCAATGATCATTTTGGATGCAAGAGGTACACATCATATGTACGATAGATACAAAACAAAAAAAAACATTACTTGGAAAGAGAGAAAGAGCATGAAGAAGCAATGAAGATAATAACATTCATAAATCAGCACCTGTTAGCTCAATTCTCCTTTACTTGTTGCTTGTTGCTTACAAAAAAAAAGAAGTAATAATAATAATAATGAAACAAAGAAGAAAATAAGTAAGAAAAGATTTTCATTCCCTTCTATCCCCGGCTTTTCGCAGGCTAAAATGTGCCTCGTTTTATAATCGTCTTTTGAGATATTGGCTCAAGATTCATTGCTACATATTTGTCTTAAACTTCTTTCTGCTGTAAATCTCCTCTTTTCCTGCTATACCATCTTCGTCTTCTTCTTACTTATTACCCCATTATTATTATTATTATTATTTTATTATTGTTACTACTATTCTTATTATTATCATTATATTGTTATTATTATTGTTATTTTCCGATATTTTGGCTGCTTGTGTCGGCACTTTTGATCTCACCGCTTGATTTTTATGCGATTATTATGTACTTTTCTCTTTTTTTATGATTATTTTTTCGCGATTATAAGCATATATTATAATATATTATATACGCATTATATAGTATTCGTTTAGCTTGCATTTTATAAGTATATTGTTGTAATATTTATCACACATGCCGCAAGTAGCCGAGTTCTTTTCATTTATTGCTTCTTTACTTGCGGGTATTAATGCAAACATTACAAAATTTCTACCTACAAAAAATGTTTGTTGAAATTTTTTGATTATTAGATTAGTATTCTGAATAGATCCTTTTGTAGGCAACTCTTGCCATGTTTTTAAACATGTTTAAGTTTAAATATCTTAATAAATTGCTGTAGATTAAGTAAATTTGCACAAAAACTTTTCGAAGTGAGACAAAAAACCGCATTTTTTTGTAAAAATTCAAATTTTGAAAAACTGTTTGTAAAAACTGCATTACAATGTAAATACGCAACAAATGAATTGATCATACAGTATCACGGACGAGAACATGCATGTATACTTTATGTCGCCTCTGGGAATTCATAAGAAAACATTCCACAAATTAGTTTTCATGTCAATTAGACATTGATAGATTACATTTTGTAACAATGTTTTCGGCATTTATGTAATATCATAAGAGTCTGACTTTCATGACTCACTAAGATAAAACAAAATAAAAAATCAAAAGTTTGCTCTTTGGAAGTACTTGAGCGGAAAAAGATTAAAAAGAATTTCATTCAACTATTAAAAATGAAACACTGACTTCAAAAGTTTTTCCTCTATTCTCCTACATTTCTTCAACAAATACTGATTTCATTCATAAACAAGATAAAGGTTGGTTGCAATAGAAGTCTAGTTTCTAGTCTGATACAGCGCATATCTCAACATAAGCTCTGTATAGTCTTGAGGCAGAGTTCCCATAGATTTTGTTTGACTTTTAATTACACAAATTAAACAAAATTGTTGTCACTTCAAAGGAAATTTTATTAATTAATTACCTGCTGAAAACTAGACAAATCAAGCTTTATAAACTGCAATACCTCCAAAAAAATACACAGCGATAACATTAAAGTTTAAAATTTCTTTAAACATTCATACTCAAACACTGCCGCTCACCGCTGTGCTTTGCTTTTCTATCAGACTGTTATTGTCTGTTTGTTTCATGTTTCACTTTTCTTTCTTCTGAAGGAAGCGCAGCAGTGCTTTATTTGCTCTCTTTTAACTTAATTAGCTATTTTATTTGATGATGCCCCCGCGTGTGCAAGAGCAAAGAGCAAAGAAAAGAGCATTTCACATTTTACATAGAGCAGAAAACAAAAAATTAAATATCTTCTTTTTTTTCTATTTGATGTTCTTTTCATTCGTGTATGTGTAATTAAAGAGAAAGAAAATAATTTGTTTATTTTTAAAACACTGACTTTAGTACTTTTCTTGAGATTTGAAATGTTAGTTTTTGAAATGTCGAAATTCTTTTGATCAGTTTGGTCTGGCTGGATAAAAATCATTTTGATTGACTCTTGCCACTTTTTATATCATTTTGGAATATGTTTCTATTGGTAATTCGATGTAGTATTCTTAAATTTTGTTAAAAACTTTTCGAGGTGAGAAAAATTCTTCATTTTTAATTTTCAAATTTCAAAAATCCGTTAGAATCTTTAAGTTTCATGCGCTTTAACCTAGTTGGCTCTGCAACTTTTTATAGTTTTCATAACAACATACTAACTCATTTCGTCTATTCTTCAACAAACGTTGGCTTCTTTTGCACTTAAGTTAATATTTTCTCTAAGAGAAGAAAGAGTGCCTCGATGAGATAAGATGAAAAGGAAAAGTTGAAAATAAATAAAAGGAAAGAAAAAAATTCAAAGAGTTTTCCGAAAAAAAAGAGAATATTGTAATAATCTTTTTAACTGATCGAGGGCAATTGCTAATGCTGCTGTTTTGCTTTTTCCTCCCCCGCTGTTTGTGTGTCTATGTTTATACAGTAATAATTTTTCCATTTTCTTTTGATATTTCACTCTCCTTTTTCTTTATTTTCAACATTCTTGTGAAGTTTGAAGATCTTCTTTTTGTTCATTTTTTTTCATAAAGTCAAAGGCATTGAGGGCACTTCAAGTGCGTGATTTATCGCTTATTTGTATTGATTGAAAATTATTAAGTGAGAAAAGCGAGTAGGTGCTTCAATAAACTTCAAAAAAAATATAATATAATGTTCCCTCTCATCTTAAATAAGTTATTGATTTCAATCTTCAATGTACATGACTACAAAGGAAATTATTTTAGCGCATATTGCCAATATACATCTTTTGCTCAGGCTTTATTATCCGCTCATTACTCTGTTTCTCTGTTTTTGAGATGAAGCTTTATTTTTGTATGTAATGAGAATTTTTTGCCTAATTTATTGAATTTCGTTTGAAATAATATGTATATGAGAATGATTTAAGGAGCATATTTTACTAAATCTGTTCTTGGAACTTTTTTTCTTGAATTCTTATTATTTTTCCATTATCTTTGAAATTTATTGCTTTGCGTAGTTTTATGATTGCAACAGAATTTGCCTTTAGTTGAGTAGTTTTCTTTATTTCAACATAACTAGAATTGGTGTGGTCTAAACACAGTGTTGTCCTAACTGTGTGCTGTGGCACAAGTTGTACTGTACAACAATCTAATGTGTGCTTCGTGGCTCAAAATTCTCTACAAATTGAGTTTACTCAAGACAACCGATTGAACCTAATCCATGAAGACAGACCATCTGAGATGATTGCTCTCAGTTCTCGCTCAGATCTAGCAGAGGCTAGATTTTTATGGTTCTGGGTATGGCACGGTGTATATCCAAATCACTTTAGTAGTACTTCTGTACTTTACCAGTGTTGGGAATCTTGCTACTTAAAATATTCTAGAGAAAAAGCCCGATTGGGACTTGAACCCACCTCTCACTACTCCTTATCGCATGCTCTTTCAACTGAGCTATCAGAGGTTCCTAGGGATCGTGGCTCAAAGCGCATTTAAACCTGCATTTATCTGTCCAGTTCTCATTGTTCAACTATTATTGTTGCATTGGACAACAGCATAAATTTAACAACCAGTACCAGATTATCTCCAGCTCTCTGCTAATTAGTACTGGTTGAGCATGCTAAATCTCTGTTAGTGATGACGACATTTGAGCATGCAGCTAATAATTCAGTATAAATTCTCAAAATTTGAAACTCCTACTTATTAAATCAACTAATCTACTCTTACTAACTAAATCAACAGTAGATCATTCACAACAGTATTGCGGATGCAAGCTTGCTGAGCTCTACAGGCAATTTCAAAAGATTTCTTTATAAAAGATCTGATTCAATTCGCCAATAAATCTGTCGATATCTCTCTGTGTGTGAAATATTTGCAAAAAAATCTTGAAAAAATAAAAGAATTAAAAACAATTCTTAGTAATTTAAAAATAGCTTCAAAAATAAATCTGATCAATTGAAAATTTCATAGAATCGCCACTTGACGTCCATTTAATTATATTTCATTCCTCCAATTAGCAATCTACAAAGTAAAAAGTCAACAAAACACAAAAGATAATTATCATTACACTTATTAACATCATCTATTGACAGTTCAGTTCAGTTCCCCCAATCGATAACTTTACTTTTTCCCACTCACTCAATGTGCCGATTTTTTTTTATGAATGAACTCTTAACTGCTGATTATTTTTCCTCTCTTTGTAGTAAAAGAAATCAAAAAGAAAGAAAAAAAAGGAGAAAAAATTTTTTATAAAAAGCAGACGCGATCGATTGATTTGCAGATCGATAATGTATACATTTGCAGGCTGTGAAAACTATGCAGAAGTAGCAGATGAAAAGATGTATATTATTTAATAATGAATGGGATTTAATGGGTTTTTAATCACAATTCAGTGTTGGTGTTTGGATAGTCTTTGTAGTATCTATCTAAACTGGTGCAGTGCTGTTCAATCTGTGTGCCGCGACACACTAGCGTGAACCATATGCCATGTGCGGTTTCGAGGCTAATAATCAAGGAGTGCTGCGGTGCAACAAGTCTGGATAACACTGCGCTAGTGGATCTTCGAAGCATTTGAAACCTTCTGAGCCAGGTCAGACTCTTAACAGATCAGTTGTGATCCATGACATCCATTAGATGTGGTCTGAATCCAAATCATTTGTTGTCCAGATTGCATAGCATATCTAGATCCAAATTGCAATAGAATGTTTCAATATCTGGTTATTTTGGAATCTTAACCCAGATGGTGCTCCTGTCCCTCCAAAATCTAAATCAAAACTCAATTTTATTGATAAATCATGTAAGATCTGGTTTCAAGCCTTTCATCAGTCTCCACCAAACCTTAGTCCCAGGAGCGTATCGACGTCAAATCCTTTTTGTACCCAAAACTCCCCTAAATGTAAGCAATCTATACGCTACTGCTTAGCCCTGATTCATACCCGATGGTCTGTCTGAGTAAGACCCAATTTTCATAGATCCCAAACATTTGTCCCTCAGCCTCAACATCCCAATCCACCAACCCTGTCTGCAAAAATAACTAAATTTTCATCCAATGTATTTTTAACCAGAAGAATTTAAATCAAAAAATTCCTAAAATTCCACCATTTGATTTATAGTGGAAGTAAGATGGTGATTTATTAGCCTGATTATCTAGTGGACAAATTTTGATTTATCTGTTCCACATATGTTGACTTTTTGTCTCCGATTCTATCAACAAAATATTTTTCATTTTTTTTCTCTGTCGCGAGAGCAAAAAAAGTCAGCAGAAGCAGCAGCAAGTTGGAGAAGATGTACATAAAATATCAAAAAAAAAAAGAAAGATTATTAATAATAAAAAGAAGTTAAAGAAGTCGACGAAGAAGAAGTAAAAAACGTAAACAGATTTCCGAAGCTACAAAAGCAGCATAGAGCGAGAGAGAATGTGTTTTGGTTTTTGCGGATTCATTTGTTACTTCGGGTTTTCTTTTGATCAAAATGCGAGCAATTACTACGCGCCAACATCAAAGTAAAATGCCGACACAATCAATTCTCTCATTTCTTGTGTGTTAAATGTGTTATTATAATTTTCTTTTTTTCACAATTTTGTATATGATTTTCGACTCGAACTTGAGTATATCCATAGAGACGTACGTCTTTGTATATGTTAATACTCGCTTGTACTTGCTGTTCGTACTTAGTTAGTTAATTCTTTTTATTCCAACCCAAAAATCATCTTCTTTTCATTTTTATGAATGAAATTCATTATGATGATCATCATGGATATACTTCATAATAGCGCGACATAGTCTAACGATGTAAATGCAAAAAAAAAATAAGAATAATGATGATCAGTTTGAAGAAGGTGTACAAAAGAAGAATTGTGTGGTGTAAAAAAAGAGAGTGAATGAGCGGGAATGGGAAAAGATTTAAAAAGCAAGTGTCGGCAAGTTGCAAAAGGCTGCGGTTTTCTGCTGAGTCAATGGTATCTCATTTGGAAAGAAATTTATTGCCCATTTTTCTTTTTTTATTTTATACTTTTTTTTTTCGCGCAAATCAAAAGAAAGAAGAAATTCCTCAATACCGATAACTTTTTTCTCTCCATCCTTCTCACTCTCGCAAGGCTTTTTGTGGGTACCTTCTTTTGTCTCTCCAACTCTCTTGAGGTTTTTGCAATATTTTTGTTTTGATGGCAATGTGTTTGCATTTTTTTGCATACGATTTGGGGTTTTGCGGCTGTTGTGACTTAGTAGTTAATGTTGAGGATATTGCGATTTATTTTAAGACTTTTGGTGAGTCTTTGAGACAGGAATTGAACCTACGTCATCATGAGTTAGGAGGTTAAAGATCTCTGGAAGGTTGCCTTACAACACTTATCCAGAAAGCACATGATGGAGAAATGGCTTTGATGAAATCTGGCTTCAGGCTTGAGTCAAGTTGATCTGGTACTGAATTTACGGCCATTCCAACACAAATATGCTTAATCTGTTATGACTCACTTTCACACAGAGCTCGAAGTCGACTGGAATTTTGTCATAGAAAACTCAAGTTCTGCTTTCACTTTGTACCTTAAATTCTACAACAATCATCAATTCCCTACAATCAAGATCGCCCCATCTCATCATTTGATCACGAGTCCATCACAACTTATCATAACAATTACATTTGTGCATCTTGTAAGCACACACCACAAATACAAGTGATTCACACATTCATTTAAGGAAAGAAATATATAATGCAATTATCATCATGTATTCATAAATGCATGCGGTTATAAAATGACTATTTGAAAATAAATTATAAATTAATTGATGGAAATCAAACGCGACACGTTAAAAAAGTGTAAAGAAAAAGAAGAAGATGGAGATGGAGATGATCGCTAATGATGTCTATTAAATTGATTCAATATTTTGTGGCAGTCAAATAGGCAAAGGATAAGCTCTACATCAGTGCAGTCCAAACTTTGCCATGCTACACCTTTCCAGACAAGCTGTTACTTCTGAACTATTCAATATTTGGTCATCAAAAGAGCGTTTCCTCACTATAGATTCTATCAAGGAGCTTCTTTACATACTTTTTTACTCATCCAGATCAAGAGTGGCTCTGTTCCTAGCTGATTCTAATTCTAACTACTTTCTGTCAGTGTTCTGACTTCCGTGCGCATATGGGATGGTTTTAATTGTCAGGTTGTACATCTAGTTTGAAGAATCGAGTCACGAAGACATTAGTCGTCTTTAGAATTAAACATACAACCAGTAAATTAAAACCCTGTCCACTCGAGATGAATTTTCTGGACAACTTAGGCCAGATCGCATCATTAAATACCTTATTACCCAATCCTCAACTCAATATTACCCATCACTTATACATAATTCCACAGCAATTCGCGATTTGTATGTAATAAACATTTTACAAGCAATTTATTGCATAATAAATAGTTGCAAATGTGCGATGAGAGAGGCGAGAAAGGGAAACAAATAATCGTCATGTTTAACACTCATTTCCAATCACAGTAGCAGCAAACAGCACAAAAAAAAAGCACAACATAAGTTTAAATATGTACTATAATAATGTAAATAATCGCTGTATTTTTTGTTGTATGTTCAACATGCTTGAACTGTAGTAAAAAAGTAAGTTCTCCTGACTACTATAAATGGATTTTTAATTCATTGAAACGCTTGTTTATTTATGATTATCGTTTCACTCTCTATGCTTATTTTACCCACTTTATATCATCGTCATCATCATCATCAATATTGATGACTGTCGGTATGTTTACTATATGACCGAATGGTAAATTGGTGGGCTCCTTTGTAAAATAGCTTACTATATATGTACTTATTTAGTTTTTTTTTGTCTGTCGGCATCTTTCTTTATATTTACATAAAAGCAAATCAGATATAAACTTTTTTTTGTGTCATATAATTTTCCTCGTTTGTCTGTTACACAAAAATTGGTATTTTTAGACATTTTATTATCATTAAACATTCCCGTATTTAGTCGTGCTATCCATTCTAGTTATTTTTCTTATTATTTGACTCTTTCCATGTTTGTTCATTCGCTTCTTGCTCCATTTCTGAAAAAACATTTCTTTATTCAAACATTGAGTAGCGGCAGACTAAATAATCACATACTTAAGCTATACAATATTTTTTTTTTGACAGATCTCGATCTCTCACTTCGTTTACGTCAAATATATAAATGGACAATGCTAATTAGAAAATGAAACAATCTTACAAATACCGTATGCATGTAAATAAGACAGCTATGCATGGAATGTTAAGGAAATGAATGCAAAATTGTGTGTGTTTATATTTCATTTTTTCTGTTCTCCGTACCTTGCTCTGTGCTTTAGTTCTTATTAAATCAGGGGTGGGCAACCTTTTTGATGCCACGGCACATCTTGATGGTCAGCCTAGACCGAAACCTTACAAGTTGTAGGATTCATGGCACACCTTGATGGTATGCCTCGAGCGAAACCTTACAAGTTGTACGGTTCATGGCACACATTGGTGGTAAGCCCCTACCAAAACCTTACACGACATATGGTTCATGGCACACATTGGTGGTATGGCTCGACCAAAACCTTATAATACATACGAGTGTGTCATAGTATACCTTAGTGGTAAATCTCGACCAGAACCCTACACGGCATATGGTTCATGTCACGCTAGTGTGCCGCGACACAAAGATTCCCCACAACTGCCTTAAAAGATTCCAAAAAATGACATCAATGAACTTTACTTACTTTTGCTTTTTCTGTGCCTGGATTTAAAGACATGTGAGAGGAAATCTCTTTATAGGTCAAAAATGACTCTTTGTCTAACGACGGCGGTGGGAAGAGGAAACGATCAAGACTTTAACGATAAAATTTGATTGCTTCCGATGACAATTTTCCAGTAAATCTGTGCTGGATATTGTAATTTATATATTTTAAATAAATATTCTTTCCCGACATGTGAATCAAGTCCTCAAAAAAATAAATTTTGAAATTCAGTTGTCGGTAATGCACTCAAAAAGATTGCCAAGTGCCCATTAAAATGCGAAAGAAATTAATAAGGCACTGCTGCATATGTGTGTATGGAGAAATGACGGAACAGGTTTTTATTATTAAATTTTTCAATCTGTCGGCTTTCGTTATTGATTTTTATCAACAAGACACGTTAATAAGACACAATAACAAATGTGTAACAGGGAGCAATTGATATAGCTGACAAGCCTATAAACGTATTTATATGACAAGCAATAAGAATTTTTTATGTGAAGTGAAATTCATATCCATTTTTGGACTCTTTTGATACTTTTCGACATGATTTACTAATGATCTCAAATTCCATCCATTCTAATTGCAGATAATCTTAACAGTTGCCCTAACACTTCCATACATTCCATGTGATTGTAGGACGTTTACATCGAATTTAAATGCTAGCTATAATGGAAATAATTCAACAAGAATAAGTCGACAAAATAAAGGTAAGACTTGTGAATCCAACAAAATGAACAGTCCGTTAATAATTTTAAACATCCACAGGAATCGAGACTAACTCCATCCAGCGGCTAGTAGGTAAAACAACTGATGGAACTCAATCGTCATCAAAGTCTACAAATGGATTGTCAAAGTCTACAAAATTAAAGAGAGTATTTCTCTCCAATCGAGACATCACATGCAATGATGGATCACAAGCTGGATTTTATCTTAGAAAATCACCGGGATCAAAGAGATGGGTTGTCTTTTTCGAAGGTGGATGGTATTGCTTTGACCATAAATCATGTAAAATGCGATGGACAAAAATGAGGTAATTAGCAACTGCTTAAATATTATAACATGTTGTAATAACTCTTAATTTCATCATAGACATTTGATGACATCAACAACATGGCCAGAGACGAGAGATATTGGTGGCATTTTGTCACCGTCACCAACTGAGAATCCATACTGGTACAATGCAAATCATGTATTTGTTCCATACTGCAGTAGTGACTCGTGGAGTGGACGACGATCAAAGCCAGAGTCAAGGGACAGTTTTAGATTTATGGGATCACTTATTGTCCGTCAAGTTATTGCTGATCTTATTCCACTTGGTCTTGGAAATCCTCAAGGAACTGATCTCTTGATGGCTGGATCATCAGCTGGAGGTCTTGGTGTTATGCTTAATTTGGATAAAATGAGAGCATTTTTACAAGACGAAAGAGGTAAGCTTTGAGGATCTTTGTGACTTGATTCCTTTACTTAAAATATTCTTTATTATTTTAGGATTGAACGTTCATGTTCGCGGTGTCAGTGACTCAGGATGGTTCTTGGATAGAGAACCATTTACACCTGGTGTCGCTGCTGCTGAAGCAGTCAGACAAGGATGGAAATTATGGGATGGAGTATTGCCTGATGATTGTGTTGCTGAACAGAAAGAACCATGGAGATGCTATTTTGGACATAGACTGTACAACACTTTGAAATGTAAGATAGTCACTTCCTTGATCCATGAATAGAAATTGAATATTTTTAATTTAATTTTCCAGCACCTCTCTTTATCTTCCAATGGCTATTTGATGAAGCACAAATGAGAGCTGATAATGTTGGTGCACCAGTAACTCCACAACAATGGGACTACATTCATGAGATGGGCGGTGCCTTAAGAGAATCACTTGAGAATGTAACAGCAGTTTTTGCACCATCCTGTATAGGACATTCAGTCCTAACTAAGCGTGATTGGCAGAATATTAAGATTGATGATGTGTCATTCACGGACTCGCTTAGATGTTGGGAGAATTCACTACTTAAGGATAGAAAAATTATCCTTAAACTCGCTGACAATAAACGTCCAAATAAGCATAATAGAAACCATAAAGGAAAAAGTCATCAAAGCGATCAGCCACAACTGACGCATGAAGAACGTGAACAAAGACGCAAGGAGCGTCGTCGTCATAAGCTCACACCAGAAGAGCGTGAACAAAGAAAACTTGAGCGTCGTGAACGAAGACGTCAAGAGAAATTTCTTCAAAAAATGGAAACCAAAAATCAAACTCCACGCGCACAGCGCTCACCTCAGGAAAATGAAATGAATAACAAAAATTCATTGCCAAAGATTATTGAAAATGAACCAGTTGCAAAGCAGCAGAAGAAGAATCGTCGTCAACAAGCGAATCAACGACGACGACTTGAACGAATGGAGGCAAGAAATGCCACAAGAATACCTAAGCATCATCGACGAAATCAACAGAACCAGCAACAACAACAGCAACAACAGAAAGGTCAAAATAAGCGACGACATGGTGAGCATAATCGTCAAAAGTTGCTAAAGACACAAAATCAATTGATGGAAATTAAGGAACCAAAAAAATGTGCATTGAGGCTGTTAGAGCGCTGCAGTTGGCCACAATGTAATCACTCATGTCCATCATTAACAAATCCTCTTACCGGTGAGGAAATGAAATTTTTAGAGCTTTTAACATCATTCGGTTTAGATATGGATGCTGTTGCACAAGCATTAGGTGTAGATATGCAAACACTTAACAATATGGATCATAAAGAATTAATTAAATTATTTACTGAATCAACAAGTTAGTGTTAATTAAGTTTATCTCATCCTGGACTTTAACTTCTGCTTAGAATTAGATGCAAAGATTGTATAAAAAAAGAAATTAATGTATTATCGTACTTAAGATCACATATAAAGTATTAAACAATCCAGTTAATTGATATGCAATGGCAATCAAAAAGGTCATCGAATGTTGATGATCGATACGCATTTTCACAGACATGTGACTAGCAAACTCATACTCAATAAGCTAGGCAATAAAAAAAAATAAGTCTGCGACAGTGCAACAACAAATTAAAACAAAGGAACAGTCCCAGTCATGGAAACGCAAAACTTTTTTTTAACTTTTAGGTACGAAAAAGTTCATTAAGATGTAAATTTAGGATTTTAATTTATTTAAAGATTCCGTAGTATATGCATTATTAGTGAGACCATTAAGTTTAAGGATATTTATTAATGCGATTCGAACTTTATGTCTAATTAAGGAATCAAATATGAGGAACTAAAATGAAAAGTTTTTGTAAATATTAAATATTTAAAAAAAAAGAATTAATTTAAAAGAAATATAAAGACTGTCCTCGTTTAAAGAATTAGCGTGTATCATACATAAGGCATACTGCATACAATCATAGAAAAATGAATTATTTGTATTAACTTTTTATTGATCAAATTGGAAGCCATATAAGTGAGACAACAAAGAAGATGAAGATATGAATGAACACTTACTGACTATATCTTATCAGACATTAACTAAAATTGCATATGAGAAACGCGACTTTCAATGTCTCAGGAATGCACATGATTTTAATTGTTATTATCGTACCCTACTTATCTATATAATTTAAACTTACTTAACTTCAGTCTCTTTCTTATACATTCTAGTAGACTTTGAACCTATACACACACACACACACACATGATGTTGTGAATATAAGTATACATATAATGATGAAACATAATTGCCAAATCACAACCCAATGTAAAGAATCAAGAATTAAAACATTGTAGATATATCTCAATCTCAGAACAAAAAAAGTCAATTTATAGATCTGATTGTGAATCTCTTGTACTTAACTTATTTAATGTTAGAGATAAGAACTTCACATTGTAAATCGTAAGTGAATCGGGATTTTAATAAGTTTGCTGATCTGCAGAATATTTAATTTAATTGTTAATAAACTACAGTGTCTGTTGGCGCACTATTGTGCCTGTTGGCACACCATTGAGTCTTTTGAGCCAATAATGAGTCTGTTGGCTAAAAGTTGGGTCAATATTGTAACTGTTGGGATACTTTTGAGTCAGTTGCCCAACTATTGTGTCAGTTGGCCCACCATAGTGTCTGTTGGCCCACCATTGTGTCTTTGAGCCCATCATTGTGTCTAAGAGTTCACCATTGTGGCTGTTGGCTCACTGTTAAGTCTGATGACTCACAAAAGTGCCACTGAACTCATAAGCAAGCTTATTAGAATACAAACTTGCATTTTTAATCACCAACATGTCTATTGGCACACCCAATAAGTCGATTACCTTACAATGTAGCGATCAGACTAACCTTTGTATTAAAATTTTTAATTAAACCATTCAACCTATAGCATTTAGTGGTTTTCTGCGCCGTTAGGTAACAATCGATTCAAATCTTACAAATCTGTCATCAGTAGACATGCTGATGTAAGCTATTAAGTAATCTCATTTTAACGACTTTAATCTTAAATAAATTATCAATCATGCAAACTTTAATAAACTCTTGCATCACTTACGATGACAACTTCTTACCATCTATCACATGAATCACATCTTATATCCAATAGGAATTATTATAATAGAGAATAGCTAGAAATCTACCTCAAGCATCCACATACGGAACTCCTTGTAAATATTCATATCTAGTGATCCCAAAATGTATCTTTTCAAACAATGTTTTTAAATAATGATAATAATAGAAAATGAAAAATGAATCAAATCAAAGTACCTGCTTTTTTTTTAATTAATTCACTTTGTTTGCACCTTTTTAAAATGTATTTAATTATTTTTTATATTTTTATTGTAATTGAGTTTTTTTTTATTATTTCTGCGATCGATCAATGCAAAGAAAAGGATAAGAAAGGAACAAAAAAAAATTTGTAGAAATTTGAAATTTTTATTGTAATTTGTGGTATGAATTGAGATGAAAAAGAAGGGTGTTTTGGGGGTTGGGGTTGCTAGGGATGGGCAGATTTTTGAAATTTAGTTTATCATAAACTTTTATAAACTTAAAATTTTACTTTTTTTTAAAAATATTTTGAACAATTTTCGAAAGTTCAAGTTCTAAAACTTATGAAAATTCTAATTCTTAAATTTTGAAAAATTTAAAAATTGTTTAAAGTTCAAAATTTGATTTTTTTCAAATTCTAAACTTTTAATTTCATTTACGCTTTAAAATTTAAATTCTTGAAATTTTCAAAACTCTTGAATATTCTTGAATATTTTTCAAATTCAAATTCTAAAATTCATGAAAATTCAACTTTTAAAATTTCTAAGAACTTTAAAAATTCAGATTTTAAAATAACTAAAAATTTAAGTTTGTAAAATTCAGAATATTCGAAACTTTTTAGAAATTTAAGTTTTGAAATCCAAAAAAATCCAAATTTTGAATTTTCAAAATCTTAATTTTAAAAATTTACATTTTTAAAATTTTTTAACTTATGATCAAGATTTTCAATTCAAGAAACATAAATTTTGAAATTTTACAAAAATTCATTTTGAAAATTAAAGTTTTGTGATTTAAAAGATTTTAAATTCTGAAATTTAAAAAATCAAATTTTAAAATTTGAAAAAAAAATCAAATTTTAAAATTTAAATTTCAATTTACCTAATTTAAAAATTAAAAATTGAAAACAAATTTAATCAATTAAAAAATCATCAAAAATCTGACCAACTCTATCAAATTCACCTCCAAAAAACTCATTAGTGTCGTTGACAAAAACCCAAAAGAATTAAATCATAAAATTTTTAGAAAATCATAATTAGAATTATAATTAATTGTTGTACATAACTGAATTAAAAAATTTGTAGAAAAACATGTTCGAATAATATAATGTCCAAAACGAAAATAATTAATGAATAAATTATTTTTGAACTATTGAAAATGCATTTGTGCCTTAATTTAATCAGGAAATTTCGTTACACTTAATTCAAGCTCACATATGATTACTTACAGGAACAGTTGAGTACTCCGTACATAATTTTGAATTTATTCCAGAAGCATGATGTAGCTACAATTTATGGATTATGAGCGACCTTATTAATGCACATTGTTGAATCTCTTTATATCATCATTTTTATTAAGTTCTGTATGATTATGAGATTATGCTGTGGTTTAGAGACAGTGAAATGAGTGCATCATAGATGGATAGAATTGTAGATTGTGAATGACCTCAGTGGAATACATTGTAGACTAAGTAAGTATGGAATTATATAAGTTGATTTGATGGATATATTGGAGCCACATAAATAATCTTTTTATGACATTTATGGCACAGCAAACCAGTGTTGTCTAGACTGTGTGACATGACTCACTAGCTTACTTGCCATTGGACCGTATTGGTCGAGGCTAACCATCTAATGTCTGCCATTGGGCAATAAAGATGGACCAACCCTGGATTGAACTTTAACATCCCTAACAGGCAAAGAGCATGCTTTCATGATACAGAAATACTACTACGGTAACTACGGCCTTTTAGCCTGTTAGGGTATCAAAGTGCATATCAGCACTTCCAGTAATTCTCCATCAAATGCGCTCTAAACCTCCATACAAAAAAATCCCAATTCAACTCTAAAAAGCATAAATACATAAAACAAGAAATAAATTAACTAGCCTAAATTGAGCATCAAGAAAGAGAGTATATCACTTATCTCATAGCTAGTTATCGTTTAAGCACTTGAAAAAGATGAACATGCTCGTGAAAATATTTTTTATAATAAATTTAATTCACAAAATTCAAAGTTTTTGTCCTGTACACTTGACAATATCATCAAATTCGTCGAGTTTAAAGGATGCAACGTTAGTTGCTAGTTGGGATCCAAATTGTCCGGACTTGCCGTCGACAGTTAAGATTTATTCTGAGAATCCATATTTAAAGGAAACGCCAGCGATTGGTGAATTTATTCCGAAAAAATTCAAGACTGGGCAAATTGACACAAAAATAAATTTAGAAAATTTGGAACTGCCATCAAAATGGAGCCTCAAAAGTTATCAAGAGTCGCAGCCAGTTCCAATTGACACTAGAGATGGAATTTGTCTGAATTATTACGCATTAAGCTTCAACAAATCAAATCATGTGACTAGTTTTGATTGCCTTAAGATCAATCCTCAGTGGATGAGCAATACAAAAGAATTTTGGCTATTTCCGTTGAAGGAACTGATCATTCCAGGCTCAAAATGTTCTGGATGTTATTCAACCGAAAGAAATTCAAGACGTCTTCATTTGAAACCCGAGAGCTTCCATCAAAATCTTGACATTTGGCACCAACTTGTGTTTGGTGTAAGATATCTAGAATTCTCAGTTGGATACTTCCGAAGCTTCCACAAGTCATTGGACATCCGAAGCAGGTTTTGGATATTTAATGAAGAACATGAAGTTTCGCCAATATTTCCAGTTCTTGAAGATATTTTAAAGTTTGCAGAAATTTCCAATGAAATTTTAATCCTCGATTTTATGAACTTCTCGTATGGCTTCCATGAGTCATCAGGTGCACATGACATCTTTAAGAAACTTTTACAAAATATGTTCGGACATATTGCTGTGATGAATAATGGACGAAAATCATGTGACTTCACCATCCAGAAGATGAAAAGCTTGTCTAAAAATGTCATAATCCTATACAATTATGAGGATTTGACTGTTAAGTCAGGTAAGTAGCTATTGTTATCGATTTTGCATTTGACACTGATCTCATTAATTTGATATTGCATTAAGTACGTCCCCATTAAGCTATTTACAGACGGAAAATTGATAATAACAAAATGCCTGGAAATCACATTGTAAAGTGATTCACAGCTTATAGCTGAAAAAATGTCATTACCATTCCGTCAATTTTATTGATAAATGGAATTACTTTCAAGATAAAAAGGTTAGCACAATGAGTGCTTGACGTCAAACAAACAATATTTTGGGAAACATTTATCATATCATTAATATCAGGCTTTTGTTCAAGCTAGGAATAATTAATCAATTCCAGAATATAAAGTCGTGATTACTCATGTCGCAAAATTGTTATGAATTTTTCATTCAATAATTGCAAACATCTCATTAATATTTTATGAATGACAAAATTGTCTATTTAATAAGCTGTCCGTAAATTATAGCCTTGGTAACATCCAGTGAGACTGTTGCCATTTATAGGCTTCTTATTTGATCTTTAAGATTCGTCTTGGAATTGAGCATTTCATATTAAATGCTAGAATCAAGCTTAAATAGTTATTAGTTATTCATTTACTGAACCTAAGGCTATGCAATCTTGTTTAGAAAGTGATAAGGAACATTAGATTGACTATAGGATTGTTGACTTATTTACTTAATTCGCTGGCCGTATAGATCAATTGTGATGTTCAGATGGCGCCTAAAGCTGGCTCTATCGCTGGTTTATGCCTGACAATTTCCAATATCAAATGAGAATTATTGACAATCCAGTCAGTCTTTGGTACTGCATTCTTCCATAGATCCAACTATATCAGAAAACAGCGAATTTACAAGTGTAGAGTTGTGCAAAGCCTGGATTTTGATCCACAGGCCTGCAGTTTCCTGTTGTACCTTATAGTTCGTCCATGGCTGCAAGCCTGCAGTTTTGGACGAACCCTACTAATTTGTCATCTTCTTAGATAATCACTGGATATTCCCTATTACGTTTAACTTACTAATCAATAACATTTAGAATAGATTGCCATTCACGCACGCAATTTTAAGAATGTTTATCTGGAAAATCCAATCATCTGATTGATATGCAGCTCACTAATGAATATTAAAGAATTTAATTGTTTTTGTTGAATTAAAAATCAATGAAATCATCAAGAATTAATGTCAGCCGGAAACTTCAATGGAAAATTACAAATGAAATGTTGACAAAATAAAACTCGCAAATTTATGAATTCCAATATTAATAATGTACACAGAACATGTGCCTTTCACATTCTCAGTTCCTTCTCTAATTAAATTATCAATATTAATATTTTCAGAACAAAATGAGACGGTTTTGTGGCCAGCATGGAAACGAAGTGAAATGAAAACCGACGAGAATGTGGCGAAAGTTATAAGAACAGTAATGTCCACAAAATATGGAACTGATAACAATGATGGATGGATATTGAGTGCAAAATACGCAAAAGGAAATACTGATAATATTAACTCATTCATGTTGTCGACATTGACTGGACCATGGAATACTAAGATGAATGTTATTTCCCTTGATTATGTATTCTCGACCAATCTCATCGACATTTCTCTTTCTGTAAATCACCAAAAGGCTTTGTCGAAGCAAAATTTCATTGTTATTGATTTGTAAACTTTCTATCTTTATAGTTTCAAGTAAATAAACCGCTTGTAAAGTAGGCAGTATGCAAATGCATGACTCAACTTTAATTTTCCTTATTTATTTAAATTATTTACAGCCAAGTATCAAGTGCGAGATAAAGTGCACAGAATGTTTTGTATTTAGTTACAAATGAGCTGATAAGCAAAACTTGGAGTTGAATTTTTGCCAATTCATGCTCAATTTCATAATTTTGTGGCCATATGGATATTCCATATTGCAAAAATTTCATGAAACAATAACTTACTTATAGCGTTCTATCTAATTAATTATCTCAGCGCTGATGTCATCAATGTGAAGATCACTTTGAGATTTATCGTATGCATGTAGGTGTTCTCTCTGACTTTACACATATTTTTTACGACTTTTTTGCGACTTTTTGCAATGAATAATTTTCAGTAGAATAGGCGCGAGTGAGTACTTAACACTTTGACGATGGCTGAAGTCAATATTTGCAGGTATATAATACATCAGTAGATTGAGAACTAACTTTATGGATGTTTAAGTAAGAATCTATCTAGAAAATGTAAAAAATTGTCAGTAATTCTATAATTACTGTGTTTATTCTTTGGAATTTAAACTTTTTGAACTTATTATTAAGGAGTTCAATCCTTTGTAGCCTTTTATACCTTCCAATTATCAGCAATTTCAATTAAATACACTCAGAAATATTTATTTTCAATTTTATCAAAAAATGTAAACAAAACTATTATCGTTAAACTTAACGAATAAAATTCAAATCTCAAAAGTTCGTTAGATCAAAATGTATTGTGAAATAAATTCAAAGTGCTACATTACTCACTCAAAATTTATTATTCAGTGCATATATAAAGAATTTTGAATGAAAAACAACTTAAAATTGATTACTCAATCAATTTAATCATATGAGATGTGAAGTCATCCACCTACTTGCGAAACATTTTTTGCTAGTTTCATTCACAAACTAATGAAAAATCCATGCAAATTAAAAGTATCAACAGTACGTGATCATAAGCAGTAATGTGAATTATATGTTTGAAAAACAATCGATTGAGTTTGTTATCCATACACAAGCTTTATACGACTGTGTATTGGTCAAACCGCATGCCTTAATTATTTGTTCAAAAAGTATGCAGTAAATAGACAATTCGTGTAAATCTAGATGCAAATTATACACTCAATAATTATTTCAAAGGCCGTTTAAGGTGTAAAAACACATTCCTGTTGAGGTCGTTTTTGGATGTGTGCGATGCAGCAACAAGCTATACACAATTTAATGCATTGTTCGATTTTAATATAAAGAATAATTTTTCATTTTCAAATGGTCATGACAAGCTGCATACGAATGATGTCTATTTGAAATTGTTGATGAGGAAATGCTTAAGAAATCATCATCATCCTCTACTTACAAACACTGTGGCACGAGATGCTGAAGAATTTATCATAAAAATGGAATTCTTGATGAAAAATAATGAGAAAAAAGATCCGAAAACAACACAGCTGCATCATTATTTTCAATGTTCGGTTCATGTGTACTAAAGCTATGCTCTCTTATATTTATTTTTTCATTCGTTTGCTTCTTTATTCTTGGAATTGAATGTAAAATAAGAAACTTGTTTTTATTCCTCTAAAATTCATTTCAGAAACGAGGAATTTTTGTTGATCTCGATGAGATAAGTTTGAGATATGTGGACTAAGGTGAGCGCATCTTTGATGCAATTGACTTTTGTAGTCCATGACTTGTTGAGGCTGGCTGCATTTCTGTAAGTCAGTGGTAGACAATTCCTTTAGATTCGCGAATAATACGTATACGTACGCGAATATGACGAAATCCCATCCAAAATCATACTGGTTTTGGAATGTCGCAGCACACAGGCTTCCCACCACTGCAATAAGACTTGAAAGATTAGGATTCATTCAGAATTTTTCAAGTTTGAATCATGAAATGACTTAATTTTGTTGTCTAATAGTATGACTGATAACTGGGTGACGTACAGATGATATTCAGCTATCAGCTGAGTGACAGATTGTATGTCAATTATCAACTCGTGATTCAAAAATTAGCATATGAGTCAATTGATTTACATTCTCAAAACAGTAGATTTACAAGTATGCAAATTACATCTGGGATGTAGCTAGAATATCAGAATTGACAATTCTAGAGATCCAGATGTAGTTAATGCACTTAAAAGCATCAAAAAACACAATCTAGCGTCTATGCCTTAAAAATTCCAGTAATTTAATACCCAATTCCACCAATAAATGACCTCATCCATCGACTGGACAATCCGAAATGACACACAATCTTATTTAAAGCAGCATGACATTTATGTTAACCAGAAACCATACCAAAAGCTTGGGAACCATTCTCACTTTAAATTCTCGACTCAATAAATCTTTCACTTAATGACTTAAGAAACGTCACGAACGATGAGTCATCAAGGAAACTATATTTAGCATCTCAGGCTATAATAAAATTGCGTCATTAATTTATGACCTTGAAAATGGCGAAGATTTGTTTATGTTTACCAAGAAATTTGCTGAATAATCACCTGAAAATGTGAAAATCACAGAACTGCGACTCAAAAAAACAATTAAAAGTCATGGCTTGTTTATATTTTTTCAAATTTTTAATATTTTTCCATAGTTTACTTTGATTTGAAAAGTTTTAGTGTTTTTAAAAAAATACAGAGCATGTTTTGCAAAAAAAATTATTGATAGACATGATTCACATACATTATTATGGATTTTAATATGAATTTGCAGGATGTAAATCCTGATTTGTTTAATAACATTTAGGTATGGTGATTTACACAGTCTAGGTTACATTTTAACGGGCTTCTAATTGAATATAAACAAACAAACTAGTGTAATTAAACTTATTGTAAGGATTTTCATGTCCTTTTGTACGAAAAAATTATTAAAAATTATAAAATTTTTACTGTTTCAGTAAAATTCTAATAAAAAGTTAATTAAACTTATATTAAAAATTCTATTTTAATTACCAAATCGTCAACCAAAATGTGATGAATTTTATGAGATGTCAATGACTGAACCAAATAGTTCAGCTATGGATATAACCATTTATTTGAGGTTTATTATCATAAGGCATGCTTAGAAGTAAAATTTATTCGACCTGATATAGGAATTGGCTGTCTAATTTCAATCTCACAAAATTGTCACATTTCGATCTTAAACTTTTTAATTTTCACATTTCTGATTTTGGTCCAAAACATAGTTCAAAGGTTCCTTTTTTTGTTCAGTTTGAAAATTTTTCAAATTCTTGTAAAAAATATAAAAGAAAATGAAAATTTCATCTTAAAATACTTAAAAACTCATACTCATTTCTCAAGAAACTTGCCATAGAATTGGCAAAAATAACAAAGGATTGAACTATGCTCTACACCCGATCGAGACAGTTTCAAATGTCATCATCATGGCGCCATGTCAGACATTTACTTAAAACTCATTAGCAGCTGCTTGAATAATGAATATAAAGCAGCTATAATTAAATTTTAAGTACAAATCCAAACATGACGTCAAAATGGCAACTCGTGCAGCTATCTCGACCAGGACACTACTGTCTAATCATCTTAAATTATCGTTTCTAATTAGATTTCTTAGTTAATCTTATATAATCATGAATTAATCGACCGATGAGGTCACAAAAAGTGTATTCTTTACATTCGACGGGTATCATCTTTGTGAGTGTCACAAACAATGAAACTAGTGCAATAAAGCTTTGTAAGAAACATAAGTCAAAGCTGTTATTAGACAATTTCCGAGTGATGAAGAAATAACTGAGCAGTCATTTGGTAGCCGACCGACATGCACTTCAATAATAGTAGAAAGAGATCATCATAAAATCACTTGATAGTCAACTTATGATCACAATATTAAGCACAGAAGGCTTAGAATTGTGTATAAGTATGACTGCAACACTGGCTACTAAATGATTGCTTCCTCAAAATTTCTCATCACTCAAAAATATTAATAGTTATCAATAAAAGTCTATAGTTGATATAAATTGTGTTATGTACAGACAGACAAGTGACCTTTATGCGAGATAAATTGTAAATAAATAAATTAATCCAGCACATTCGTCTGTCAAAGTCATTCAACTTCAAGACCTAACATTTTTGTCCTCATTGACATCGATGTTTCATGAGAAAAATACTCTCATGACATTTTCGAAAGGTTGTCGACATGCAGGACATTTTGTGACACTTGATGCACATTTCGCGCAGGCTATTACGTGACCGCATGGTAGGAAAATTGTATTGTATTCGTTAGCATAGCAAATTTTACATAATTTTGAATCTTTCTTTTCCTCCTCCTCATCAGACTTATTTTCCATATCTTGTGATAATTTCTCTGTTGAACTTGATTTACTTCCACGAAGTGATGATCCTGATGATTGTGAACTACATGATCCAACTTCATCACTTGAAAACTTTTCCTTATTTCCTAATTCAATCATTTTTGTAATGAAATCTGGACTTTTCATTAATTTTAAATATTCGCATTTGCCATACCACTTGGCATGCTCTTCCCATGGATCATCATTAATTTCCCAATCCTTTAATCCACCACCACAGCTAAAGCATAATACTCGATCACCTTTTCCAGTATAGAAAAATCCAGCATCACTTAATTGTTGTGGTCGTTGTCTAATTAATTTTGGCCAATCAGTATATGATTCGATTCTTTTAGCCTCGACAGCATATTCGGGAAATTCTGGCTTTGTAATTGTTGGTCTACTTTGTGTTGTATGATTTCCACCACGTAAAACAGCTTCAATGCCACCTTCATCATATAATGAATGCTGATACATGTGTACATCGTCCTCGCTAACTGATTCTATTGAACCCTCACTGACTGTATTTGTAAGACGTTCTACAGCCCCATAAACATCATTTGTTGGTGGTGGTGGTAATATCTGATTCAAAAGAGACGCATCAATGGGTACATTGTTGGTACGATTACGACGAATAAAGTTGCATGATGGTGACCATTTCATATGATCAGTTAATACATCATCGCCATCTTCCCACATTCCAATTTCTACTCCACAAAAATAACACTTAACTAGATCCTCTGGACCATAGTAATAGAACCCTAATAATGCTAATGTTTGCTTATTGATAAACGGAACATTCCATGTATCGAATGTCTTTAATCTATTAGCTTCGATATTTAAATCCGTTATCTGTTGATTTCGACCTGACGGAGCCTCCGACATGTGCTTATCTCGTTTATCACCAGAATTGTCAGTTATGTCGCGGCTTGTAATATATCTTAAATTGCCGAATACGTTAGGCAGTCCCATATTAAACTGAGCGATCTTCATTTTTAGAAACAGAATATATAATGTGACTCTGTAATGAAACAATTGGAAGGGATATGTTGATTAAAATAATTATTATCATGTTTTGGTGCTGTAATGATGAGAGATAATACAGATTGACAAAGATTTATAGTTTTAGTCATGTAAGTAATTCAAAGTTAGTTAAAAACATTTAATTCAACATTTTCTGAGAAGTGAGATCAACTAGAGACTGCATAATGCACATATCTCCGCAGTTGAATCTAACTGGAACAAAACAATGCAATTGCATGCTCAGTTAGTAATTCTCTGAAGGATCATCACCTACTTTCCGTGAAAATATTTGTAAAAGTTCAACTTTCATTTTGCCATCTCAAGTTTCTGTATGCTACTTGCTTAAATGGCAATGCTTAAGCTAAACAAAAGAAATATGAGGATGATGACGAAGATTTCTTGTGAATTTTAGTAAGTCTATGCGAATATTGTAAAATATTAATTTGCATTCAATGGATTTTGTTTAAATTGTGTTTGAATGGGCAAATTTATTGAATGGTTACTGTGAAAATTTGTAATTTGAGATGGTTGAATGGAATTCATTTATTGTATTTCGCCATATTGTTAGGGGAATTAAGATTTTCTTAATTTGCGTAACGGAAAATTTGAAATTGAAGTGTAAATTTTTGATTTGAATTGAAAATATAAACAAAATTAGTTCAAATTGCAATTTTAAGCCAAATCTTATTCATTTGACGTAGATTTGACATTGAGAAGGACAAAATATCCAGAACAAGAGCAAATAAACAACAAGAATTCATACATTCTGATGACATCATGAGAAAATAGCCAGAAAAAGATAAAGATTCTTAATTCGAACATAATATAATCAAAGTTCTCATTGGAAAACTTTAAATTATGTCATAGTGACTGTATTAAACAAGTTCATAAGAATATTTTAATCTAAAATAATTTAAAATGTATTAAATTTCATTTATAAAGTATTTCTTTGTAGCACTTATCAATGTGGTTTTTGAGATAATTGCCTTCACCACTGTTTATATACCAAATGGAATTTCAAATTTAAACAAAATATTCCATTTGAGTTTCATATTCTTATTAAAGAATGCATATAGACATACCAAGGATAATTTATATATGGATCATATTATTTGATTACTTTATAGAGACAACAATTGATACCAATTCAGTTCAAAAGTATAAAGACACAAAAATATAAAGAAACGTTGTTTACAGGAAATGCCATTTGTTCGTTTAAGACGCAGTTTCTCGTTAAGGACATTCTTTCTTCTACTTCGTGATATTCGTCCTTCCAAGAAGATCCTTAAGAAATCCGAAACATGTAAGTACAAAATCATGTAGGTATGCGATATCTTTTGTGTTAATCTATACATTTTTCTGATAATTTCAAGTCTAATGATTAATATTTCTAGCATTTGATCTATATTTGACATTTCATAGAGCCATAAGAGCTTCTAGATACAGTCTGCACGTATAAAAAAATCATAAAAATATCCAACTTGAATAAAAAAGTTTCAATACTTGAGTAAAAGATACTAACACAATGAAATGTCAGAAATATTCAATCGTAAACAACGGAATACTAATGAAACGACCTCACTGATGAGAAACTCTATATTTGTACTGTTTGTGCAGTGCAGCATTGGGTAGGGACGGATTTATTTATTTTTGGAATTTTTTGTAAAAATTTGAGTTAATTTTGGTTTAAAAATAAGCAAAAAATCTTAATTAGGGATGGTTAATGCAGATTATCGATGCTCATTATGGCTCATAATTGCATTGCAAATTACTTTTAGAATACTATGGACTTTAATCTACTAGATCTAAACAAGCTTGAAAACATGTAATTTAAAACTTCATCATATATTCCAATTCGACTGTGGTTATTCTTTAGACAACAAAACATGGCAGTGTATAATACTTCACGATTCCTTGCTTGTGTCTGTAAAATATTGAAAGTCTGCGATCCAAATGGAATGTTGTTTGGTAAGTTTTTTTTTATATTTCTTCTCTTCTTATACTTTACTTTAATCTTCGCCTTCGTCTTAATTCATAATAAATGTACCACCATCATCGCTTTATTTTTATACTTTAAGAAACTCATTTTTCCATTATTCTTTGATGATTCACTTAGAATTTAATACAAATTTTAGAGTTCATATGAAGTTTTGATAATGAAAGGTCACATTCTGTTGTTTTGATCCAGACAACAATAGGACATGAACAAAATCGATAAATTTCGTCTCAAAACATTTGCAAATTTTCATATTTTTTGCTATTTTTAAAAATCCAAAATTATATTCAAATCAGAGACATTAAAGTAGAGTAAAAGTGTATTTAAATTAAGCTAATAATTGAGTCACAAGGTTCACATGAAATTCAAAATGGAAACTTTTTCTCTCTCTCGATTTTCTCATTCAGTCTTTTTTTTATATATGGGTTGAATGTACAGTTGGCATAAATTTTTTTGCAAACACTAATTTTTAAATTCACCTTTTAATAGCTCAGAACACCACAAACTTTGTTATCAAACGACAATGAGCATAATTTTGATAAGAAAAATCCAAAAATATTTTTTTTTACTTTTTTTTCAAAGTTTTTGTTTTGTGAATAAAATTTTTAACGTTTATGTAACTTTGAGTTTCACTTAGAGACTGAGGAACTGAGCGAACATGTTGTTTGAACACATCGTAGAGAGAACGTACTAGATTTTAGCTTGTTTTGGATGTCTGTGAGTCATGTTTGCTTTTCACTTTGTACGTCCGTTTTCTTATCTCTTTCTTGCATGTGTTTTTCTCCGTATTTGTTTAACAATATGCAGACATTTCTAATGAGATTGTTGTTTTGGGAAGTATATTGTATTAGTCATGATGTCTTATCACTTATTAAATTCATTAATAAGTTCTGATTTTTTTGTAAATAATACATTTGACAAAATTGATCCAGGAATAATTGCTAATCGAAATTTTAAGTTTGCGGTGCTCGTTTCAGAAAATAAACTAGAGATTGTCTTCATGACTGAGATGTGGAGATCTAAATAATGCTGAGGAATTAGGAATGCCCGTAATTTTTCTGTATTTAGTACCCCAAGCCAAAATTTCCTTTTCTACTTTTTGAAACAAACTATTTAATTTGTTGGGATTTTTGTGTTTCAAAGAACTGATAAATCGTATCCATTTGGACCTTGAAGAATGCAAATTCGTTTCCTTTACCTTCTTTGAATCATTTGAATAATATGCAACTCTACATTTGTTGAGAATATGTCAACTGTCATTTAATATTCAAATTAAACTTACAACAACAATTGATTGATTTTCCCCTTTTATAGTTGTTATTCCCTCAATAAAAATATTTCAGCCTGTTTTTAAACTTTAAAGAATAAACATTATTCTTAATTTAATCCGTAAGGAAGTTTTTTAATTATACTTATTTGTAAATAAGCATTATTGACTTAATTTCCAATACTAACTAATTGGTTAAAGACAATTTTTATACATAATAACTTCAAAATTGACAAATTTCAACAAAAATTGTCAATTTCAATAAAAATTCACCCAATTTAACAAAGTAATCTTCCAAAAACGACAAAATCTAGCATCCAGCCATTAAATATGCGCTCTAAATCCACTCAATCCAATTTTCTTTCAGAAAACGACTCCAATACTTGCGCAAGATTCAAAGGCAGCTGCTCAATACCAACACAACTGCACTATACGTACATATGGCGCTTGAACATTTACAATGGAATATTTTTTACTTCTCATGACTCTCGAGTTTAAAATTAAAATTGTGAATAATTTTATATCCAAAAATATCCATAAAAACAATAACGAGAATATTTTTTCATCATTTGATGCTGTTTTGAATAATTGAGATAATTGTTTCGGCCTTCTATATCCATCGATAATAAACAGATGCAAATACATTCAAACATCTGCAGATGCGTGTATTGATTTTTTTTATGAATGAACGTCTTCTTCTTCTTATTACGCACTTAACATTTTTTACAAATCTTTGTTGATGTTTATTAAGATGTAAACAATTGTTTTAACTATTGACTAAAGGTGTCCTTATCTTTATTGGAACCAATCCTTACCATTTTTATGTCCACAATTCAAAAAGTTAAAATTAAGCGAATTTTTTGTTTATTTTTTCATTATTGTCAATAAATTCTTGTTTATCTTGTTACTTTTATTATTTTATGTCACTTTATAGTTTAGATACACGATAGTTCAGGTACAATAAGTTCTAATGTCACTTAATACTGAAAAAAAATTATTAGAAATTATAGATTTTTTGACTAACGCGCACCGTTGCTCAAGCCTAACTGAAAAAGTTCTATGGAATATTTTCTCGTGCAGCAGAGAGAAGTACTTCCGCTTTTTCTCTAAATACAGTATTTTCTTATGTATGTGTTGTACTTCCCCTCGTTCCCAAACGAATTTTTATATGTGTAGGGTTTCTGGCAGATGTGGGCCGAAATTCAAGTTTTATATTAAAACAGATGCTCTGTGCTATATATAGGAACTGATCTAGTTTCGTTGAATTATTGCAATTTGTTGGGAATCCCTAGCATTGCTTGTTATACACGAGATCTATTCAACACATCGTGCGCAATTGTTCGGCTAAATTCAATTGAGAGATTCGAGGGCTTTAAAATGACAATACGAATTTTTACTGCGACTTAATTTTTATGCTGCTCATCGAAGCATGAATTGCGAAATTCTATATGTTTAATGGCTTTTTTTTTGGGATTCCTTAGATGACGTCAGCCTTTTGTTTTTGCAGATTATATTTCATTCTCAGAAGAATTTTTACAATTTACTGTAATTCTGTGCTGCACTTGCTCAAGTGGATGGCAATTGAAAAAATTGTTTACTCAGAAAAAGCAAAGGCGTCTATTTTCTTAATGATTAGATAAGGTACTGCCTTAATACTTCAAATTTTCAATTGTGAAAATATTTTTTATTTGGAATGCAATTCATTCAGTTTCTAGAGCTTATTGATGATTCCTTATATTTTATCGTAAACTTAACTTCATTTACGTTTAGTCATGTGCTATAAAATGTGATAATTTCAAGGAATGGAATTAACAGATTGCAAGGGTAAAGCTACTGAAAGTGTGACTTTTCTTAATTAGTAGAATATTTGTTATGTGATTACTCACTTATTTCGCTGGCCGTACAGATCAATTGTTACCCATGACCTTGCTCAGATGGCATCTGAATATGGATCTATCGCTGGCTTCGTCAGCCAGTTCCCAATATTAAGTATAATACTGTCTCTATCGACAACGTCCATTCACGAATTTTTGAGGTTATTAAGTTTCCTTCCTGTCTACTTTTTATTGCTCAAGACGTTACTGGTACTAAATTTTTGGTTTGATATATTAAGTCTTAATCTACATGAACCAAATGAGTTGAAGTGCCTCGGTGGCTGAGTTATTTAGTACTTCGATAGTTAATTATTGCAATAATGCTGCGAGCATGGGTTCGAATCGCGCCATGAGCAATTTTTCTCTTAAACTTTTGGCAATTAATATGTAGTGAATACTCTGCTTACAGCCTTCTTTTGTAGGTTACAGGCAGTAATGTCATCAAAAGAGTGTCTATGGCCCCACTTCAAAGTGTAGCCTTATTGAGTGCAGATGACACGCGCACATCTCTAACTCGTTAAACAGCTATTAACCGCTAATCGCTCCTGATACAGCACTGGATCTCAAAGATATGAATAGCTTATATAAAATAGGTTTTAGATGTCATTGAACGAGGATTTTGCCAGCTTTTGCATAAAAATAGAATTATTTTTATCAAAAGTCTTGATAAGACTTGATAGTGTATCTAAAGAATTTATAAACTCCAGTTAATCTTCCTTAAGATATCAAAAGTACATCAAATTTTATTCAAAAATCTTAAATCATAAATTGATCAGCAATAGATCTTATATTCTAAATTTATCACATATTATTAAAACTACAATACAAATATTTTGAGATCATAATTTGGTAACCAAATTGTTCTAATTATAATTGCATCCATTGTCTTGACTGCATCTAGTTCCTTGACATCATCCACCACCCAGCAGTAGACCATGAAATGAAATCCAAATAATTTCCAACAGACTTTATGCATAATAAAGTTGAATTTTTTCCTTTATTTCCGTTCTACATATTGGACATTTGTCGTCAATTCCAAAGACACAAGAACCACAAACTGCGACGTGTCGGCATGGTAAAAAAATAACTTGTGATTTCCGTTCCAAACAAATTTTACAAAGAGTCTCAAAATTCTGTTCTGCTTCGTTTTTTTCAGCACTTACTTCTTCTTTATCGTTAATATTTAAGGCTGTAATTTCATTTTCGGTAGCTTGTAGTTTCTTGAACTGTTCATACTTTTCCTCTTCTTTTTTGAGAATTTCTTGATTTAATGTAAGGTAATTGCACTCTTTTGTGGCTAGCTTTTTATGCTCGACCCATGGATTGTCTGTACTTTCCCACTGATTAAGGTAAACACCGCATGTGAAGCAGATTACTAGATCTGATTGTCCACTATAAAAGAATCCAGCATTTGCTAATTCTATTGGCTTTTGTTTGATTCCAACTGGCCATGTCTCAAATGAATTGAGTCTTTTTTGTAACAATCTGTATTCAGGATATTCTAATAGTTCTTGCCTACTGTTCCTTCTTGATTTTGTAGGTCCGCATTCATCGTAACAACTCACTGGAACTCGTTGAGTGAATAGCTTATCATCGATTGGAATATTTCCAGTTGATCTTCGTTTAGCCAGCAGTGGACAATTTGGTGAGAATTTAAGATGCTCACCAATAGCTGTATCTCCATTCTCAAAATTTTCCAGTGTTACATAACAGAATACACATTTCACAACATCCGGTCTTTTATAGAAGTAAAATCCAACTAGTGCTAAATCCTCAATGGATATAGCTTCATTTGAGTATCCATTTTCAATAAAGGAGGCTCTCCTATCACTTTCCTTACTCAAATCATACTTTGTAGTGTTAATGAAGCAGCTTTGTACTAGTGACCGTCTACGAACGTGAGTAGTCATACTTTCTGCTCTAAATTTTAGACATTACTAAATTGAAGCTTGTTGTTGTCAGCCATATTTATCAAAATGACAGATAAGATAAGGTGCCTTATCGTCGACTCTTAATGATAAGTTAACAAAAAAAAATATTTGATCAACAACGTCGAGTCGCAAAATGTTTTACACATGCTGTTTATAGCTTGAAAAAATAAAAACAATTAAGTTTAAAACGCAATTTTTAAGGTTGTATCTAATAAAAAAATTTAGCTCATTATATCAACTTTTATTTCAAGCTTAAACACATTTTTTTCTTCTGGACGGCAGAATTTTCAACGAATCTTTACAAAACAAATGAGAACCATATAAATATTTTAAAAGGGGATTCTACAGTTAAGGACGGACATGAGTTAGATTTTTAACGATAAATTTCATAGATGAAGTCAAGGTTGGCATTGAGATTTGTTGGATTTTGGTTGTTTTTAGGTGAATTGGTGCCTGATTGAGATCAGCACATATTCAAATGCTGTCCTTACCAAAATTATTAAAATTGTCAAATGATTTGCTCTTGGGTCTTAATATACTGTCATCATGACGTATTAATTTCAGCATTTGAACATCATATCAATGTGTGCTGATCGGGCTTTGTTAGTACAATTGAGTACTCTCATAAAAGAAAGTAAGCTTAAAGTACTTACTTAGAGCATGGTCTATGTCTCTGTCTACGCTCTATGACTATGCCCTATGTCTACTCGGATTATGTGTTAATTTTTAATGGCATCATCAGACACAAAAATATTTAAATGTCAAAATGTGAATTTAGAATGCGCATCTTTGTTCTTTTGTTAGAATCAAACATGTTAGGACATGAACAGTTCTGAGCACACATAGAATTTTTGACAATGATTCACCCTTACGGATTATCTGAATTATTTTATGTTTATAGCATAAGTACAAAAACATTCCATTTTTAAGTCTAAATCTTCTATAAAATATGTCTCAACAAAACATGGAATTTTGTGAATACACCAATACCAACGGGAGTGGAGCAAGCTGCCATTAGACGACCGCATGTCTAATTTTAAAGGTGGTATTTCATAACAAGTTTCAACATGTCAATATGCACGAGTGTCAAGTTCATAAATAGACACGATGTCTACTAATGGCAGCCTGTGTCACTCGGGACGATCGACCTACGTTAAATGTCGTTCACAAGATGGTCAAGTGGATAATATAGCTAAAGGCTATGCAGTCCGTTTGGCTGCCATATTGACAACATTCAAATATGTATTAATCGGGTTACTCGGATTACAAATTGCGTAGAAATGGCCGAAAATCTGGCTATTAGCCGACTTGACTCCGGCATGTTTCCGGAATCCATTGAATCTAGAATATGCTCATTCAGATGATGGATACTTAAAGACGAACTACATAAGCATATCCCCAATTCACCAATTAGGATCCTAATCATCCAAAATCCAAACAATCTCATCACCATCCTTAACTTCTATATTTGATTTTAGTAGGTAATTTTTAAGTATTTTTTTAGCAAAAATATGCCAAGATATTCTGTATCAGCTTTAATCAGCCTTATATAATGTTTTTGTTAAGGTTAGATATTTTTTAGAAGAATATTATTTTATCTACGGCCAAGAGTCTTTGGTCATTAAAATCTACTGACGATACTTGATTTTTTTTTAATCAAGATTTTCTGCAATTTCTATTTTAGTAGTAAGGCTTTATACAGGTACTGTCATTTCTCTTATCATTTTATGTGACTCAACTCACTGCTCTTTTATCAAGTAATTTTTAATGACCTAAAACTCGTTGCTCTAAGCCTTGATCATGATATTAATATATTTTAAGTCAGATTCTCTTCTTTTGACTCATTTTCAATCATCACTTCCATTAATTTGTATTTTTACAGGCAGAGTAGAAATGTTGAAGGGGGAACAGAAATTACATCCAAAACATAAAAATTTGGGAACTAAATGCTACTTATGATATTGTACAATTTCAAATCGTCGGTAAATGATTGAAGTCAGCTCGTGAATACGTATTTTTTTGATTCTTAAATGTACTTTCCTGCTGTACCAGCGTCGGCAGTGATGTCTGTGAAATTTTTGATTTTTCACGTTGTCGACTGCTGTCGGGTAAGCTTGCAGAGTTCTGTTCCTGATCCTTAGACTTTACAATGTAATCCTCAAAGTACGGATGTTGAATTAATCGATCGCATGACCACCTTTTATTTGGATCCTTATCTAGACATTTCTACGGAAGTAAATAAATTAAGGATATAATCAATATGTCATTAAATATCCATTAAAGGTCAATTTACCTTTAGAAAGTCAATCGCATATGGATTTTGAAGGGTTCGCTGGGGCATTTTTGTCTCTAATGGCTCAAGTGTAGGCGGCACTGGCAAGGAGATTCCTCTAAAGAACTCATTTTGACTAAAGATTTGTAGATGCCTGTTGGAATTCCAATAAAACATTAATTTCTATTAAAAGAAGCACATTCACAACTTACTTTGGCAAAAGATCACCGAGCGTCCTTCTTATAAGATATAACTGATCAACATCCGATCGTCCAGCCCAAAGAGCATCACCACGAATTAATTCAGCAAAAACACAACCAATTGCCCAAACATCAACGGGCGTTCCATAATTTGTATCACCAACCAAGAGTTCAGGAGCACGATACCACCTCGTTGCCACATAGTCTGTGTAGTTCTCTCCAGGACTTAACATTCTTGCGAAACCAAAGTCGCATCTGTAAGAATTTATTGATGTAATTAATATTTGGTATGACAATAATGTGTTATCCTTAGCAACAATCAGGGGATTTTACGTGGTTAAATATTCATGACAATATGGGGCGACGGATGGGGTGGATTTAGAAGTATGTCAAGCTATAGCAGGAGTGGGCAACCTTTTGTGACGGCTCACCTTATTGGTGGAAGCCTCGATTAGAATCGCACACGACATACGGTTTATGGTTCACATGAACTAGGTGCCGCGACACACATGTTGCCCACCACTGTCTTATTGAAAAGGATTGAATTTCAATCGAAAAATTTACATTCAGATCAATAATCGGCGTCTATATAATTTATACAATCATCCACAAATTGTGCCCCGTCATGAATGTCAAATGCCAAAAGTTCAAACATTCTTGTCTATGGAACTAAAAAAAACTTTTTGTAGCTTCGCATAAAAATGCAATTTACAAATGAAAAGGGGAAATAAAACTTAAATTCCTGTTTTAAACTTGACTTACAATTTAACTTGACCTTGTGCTGTTAATAGAATATTTTCAGGCTTTATATCACGATGTAGACATCCTTGCTTATGACAATAACTAACACCCAATAATGTTTGATATGTGATTTGAGCAGTCAAATTATCTGGGCAACCTAAAAAATAATATGATTAATCGATGTGCTTAATATGAATGACTAAGTGAATCATACCCTGAGGATTTCGTTCTAATTCATGCAGTACTGTATGTTCACAGAATTCAAATACCAAATGTAATCGTCGTTTGCGTCTAAATACTTCAAGAAGGCACACAAGGTTGGGGTGTTTTAAATTCTAGAATGTAAAAAAAGGAAGGAACGAAAAAAAAATCAATAAAATGGACATTAATTATTCAAAGGTGGCAGCATATATAATTTATTATACCTTTAGTAAGCGAATTTCACGTAAGGCGATTTTTCTAATTGCAGGATCATCTTCCGATTCTACGAATCTTTTAACAGCAACTAAACTTCCGGTTTCACGGTCTCGACATTTATAAACAACACCATATGAACCCTCACCTATGCGAGCCAACTTCTCATATCGATCCATTCTTGTTGATGTTCCGCGCGACCTGTAATGTAAAATAAGACGTATTTACTGTTGTTAAAAATCCATTTCTGCTGTGTTTTTTTGCGTCATTTGTGATTATTCAGGAAAAGAATCATTAAGTATAGGCTTAACTAATAATCACTGCATGTGAAATGAATGAAAAATTATTCAAATAAAAAATAATTTACATCGTCACCAAAACATATACGAGGCTGAAGAAAATGAGAAAGCAAAAAAAAATTGAAAATTATGGTAAGGAAAAGCTAGCCTTTATACATTTATTGATTTCTTTTTACTTTAACACTTTAAGTTCTTTCTTTCGTTTTTGATCCTTTTTGTTTGAAACACAACGACCAACTGCCCCGTAAATGGATAAAAAAAGTTTTTTTTCCACCACGAAGTAATTATGAGTATGTAGTTCTGTAAATTGGTGTTGGGGTAATGTACATAAGCAACCGTCAGCGGTAGCAAACATAAACAAGCAAGAGTTGTGAGACTTATTGTTGTTGGATATTGGAAACGCATGCATTTTTCATGACAGTTTGGATTTACATATTGGGTGGTTTATGGAAATTCAGTTTGGAATTTAGGAACAATCGGAATTGACTGGAAATTATTTTAAGTTCTGAATGTATTTCGATGATGGAATTAGAGTTGTTTAAACGAACAAAATAACGGAATTTTCAAATTCAAAAATTAACGGTCATTTATTATTTAAATAAATATATCGGCCAATTTTCGCATTTTCGTGCTCTTAAAAAATTGAATAAGAACACAGAAAAGGCTGTATTCTAGATCCTTGACTGAGATTGCTTGATTGTCTTATTTATTATTAAGCTTAATTAAAGACTCCTAACGGATTTAATTTAATAACAACGTATTTTTTCTTCAGAGATCTGAAACAGATTTAATATTTATATGAAGGGAACTAACAACTACAAAAAGGGTAATCAACTAATTGTTGCTGTCAATATAATTTGAATATTAAACGACAGTTAGCCAAGACAATGTGCTCTAAAGACAACCCAATATCTAAACAAGCAGATAACATTACAACAACTCGAAATTGCGGGGTTTGAGCACATTTGAGTCATACCGTTCTATACTATTCGATTAAAGTACAATACAATCAGACACTACCTCTGACTCTCTGCTTAAATTCCCAACAATCAATTCTGACTGCTGCCGATTTTACTACATTTGAACTTTGCGTGATGTAAACTTTTTACTTTTTCGGGCATTTTCGTTCCTTTTTGTTGTTGTTGGATGGAAGAAAAATGATTTTTATATTTTACCACATCCATAACTTTCGAAAGGGTTTGCTTGCCTTTCTTCTTTCCAATCGAGACATTTATTTTCACATACAAAATAAATTGTAGTTTGCTGAACGGTATTTACTTTACAAATGTTCATGTTTCATGTCGCATTTTACTTTATTGTAATTGAAATGTTGATTTTGGAATGAAAGAAGCAACTTGCTGAAAAATTTATTTCAAGAAGCGTTAATTGACGTTATCGGAGCTAAAAATTAGTCAATTAAAAGTTTTCGTTTTAATCTTTTTTGCTGCTTCTTATGTCTCGATGGTAAACTTAAACTTTACATTCAATGGTACGGTAAGGTGGTAACATTTATGTCAACAGACTAAAAGTTTTCTCTTTATGGCTCTAGTGAGAAAATCAAATTTACAAAGTTTTGTTTACTTTCCTGCATTTTAAGCATCGATTGGAGCTTTTGGGTGCAATTAGAAATTATGAGCAGCCTTCAGATATAGATCAATTACCTAATTCCAAGGATTTTTCATCAAATTACACGAGAAACCTCCTTGAACTTCTACATTCTTTATTTGCGTGTTCTCAAGTGATCAAACCTTTTATCAAAGATAAGGTATATCCATCAAATGAGCCATAAATTACTTCTGAATAACGGTTTGGCTGGCATTTAAAGAAATAAAGTATTTTATTCCATTTTTTATACATCCCTTAAAATTATCCCTTAATTTTCATTACAATTTCATGTTAATGAATCCCAAAATATACATTTTGTTATGCAAATTGCTACATAAATTATAATAAACTAGCGGATCTAAAAATAATCCTGTGTATGCAAAGACGATCATTAAATGTGGAAGTAAAATTAGCGACGAATTTGCTGAATATGTTTTCTAAAAATAAAGTCATATCGAATAATGAATGAAATTAGTGAAAGTGTTGCTTTATCGGAAATGGAATTTGGATTGAAATTTTATTGATTTTAGGATTTGCGACTGTTATAACGTTCATTTGAGATTTGAATAGTATTTATTGTGCATAGTTGAAAGCCCTTTTCATACAAAAGTTTAGTCAAATTTTGAACTTCGAAGAATAAACATTGTTGTGAAATTACAAATTCGTAAGAAAGTTGTTTTAATTAAACTACAATTACCACAATTCAGGCTTTAAGAATACCACAAGTGTCTGAATTTGATTCAATTTCAAAAACCTATTTTAAAAGAAGCAATAAATCATCAATAAATCGTAAACAACGCTTATTTTCACATCACAATTCAAAGCTTACAGCCTTAACGTGACTCCCATCCTCAACTTTTGTGTGAATCTAGTTTACAGCAAATCAACAAACTTATCATAAACATTTCATTTACATAGATAGACCTATATTTCAGCCACGAAACATTCTTATTGTGGTTGATTTCAGCAAACTTTAAATCACGTGGAAAGTAAGCATTTTTTTATGGTTGACTGATGTTTGCCATTTAGTGAAAATAATGATGCGCTAAAAAAAGCGATCAAACAAATTATAATTTTTTAGCTACTTTATGGCACTACTTAAACGTAATAATAGACATTAAGGTTGAATTACAGGCACCAAAGAAGTATAAAATAATTTTCTTGCCATTCTCATTCATTTCACTTTTTTTGCGAAAAAGGAGACTAGTCATAAGTATCTGATTGTTATCAAGTAAAATTTATCGTTGCATGTACAGAATAGCGCCGTCATGAACATCAGTATTGTATTGAAATAGTAGCAATAGAAATCATAATAAAATGCCGTCGTGTGCTCATTTCATTTGTCCCAATTTGCTTTTGTTTGAGAATGTTTAAATTTACATATTTTTTTATGACTAAATGTATGTTTATGATGCGGCATATCCTCATTACTATCTTATATACATGAGTTTTCCATGAAAAACTACACGGTAAGTAAAAACATTGATTTATGTTTAATAACTTTTGAAAATATGTCAACGGTCATTTTATATTCAAACTACATATGTAATTAAAATTAGTTGGTTTCCCCTTTTTAAGGTTGTTAGTCCCCTTAATTGTAAAATTTAGTTTGTTTTCAATCTTTAATGAGTAAATATCATATAAGTTCCTACATTCATAAGTTAAACAGGAGATTCCAACAGCAACAATTGTAATTATGCTTTTATAAATTAATCAACCTGTCTGTCAAGGATTAACTCTAACCCATTCTTATTTACTCAATTATTGATTTTAGATTTTCAAACTAAATTGTACATAAAAAGTTTCCGGCAATTTTTTTGTTTTGAGTTCAAGTCGTTCGACTATTGTCACGGAATTCCATCAAAAGAAAGTTTTTCATTGTTGCTAAACAAGAACAGAACAAAAAAATTTTCCCCACATAATTTTCTTAAAAGAATTTTCTTTTTTTTTTGTACCTAGTCATGCGAAGTTTATTGAAACGCAATTTTTTCATCCAATCCGCTAAAAGAGTTGAGAGTTAAGTTCAAGGAGCATGAATTGAATATAAAGAAACGGATTTCTTTTCCTTCATTTTCTTGAATTTTTCATCCTTTTAACCTTAAAAAAATAACAAGAAATTATTCGCATTCCGCTAGGTATGAATAATTCCTGAAAAGCATTTGCTTAAACATACATTTTATGGTCTACATGCTGAACTGCTTGTTTTAATTTTTCAATTCTGAGCTCTTTCTCATGTATTAAACTAGTAATCAAGGCTATAAGTAATGTTTATGGTATTATGCTAATAGTGGTAACTCCTTTCATCCATTTCTTATGAATTTGTGTGCTGTTGCTTGATTTTTCTACGTTTTAGTTTAAATTGACCTTTAAATGTCTAATTATCAAAAATTGATTGATAATTTGACTGATATTAGGCGTTTTTCATGACACGTTCCTATGAAGTCATTAACTTCTATCAAATGTCTATCAAATAAATAGGATTTTTACTCAGAATTTCGGTTCAATAAAATGTTTTTTGTCACATATTCTCAGATCCAGTTCCATATAAATGTTGGAAGTCATAAGAGCAATTGGCAAAGGACAGCTAACATTGGATCCAGGTTTAGAGACCAGCGAAGTAACTGAGTAAGTCATCAAAGGCCGTTCACTTGTTACGTAACGCTCTTATGAGGAATTTTGGTGACAGAAAGTCGATTTGTCACGATTCGTAATTAGTGATCGACCTTTAAGTGAATGAATCATTTTGGAAATTAGAGTAAACATCAATTTAATGACGTCTGATTGCTTTATTTTAAGACTTAATTGGATTTTTCATCAAAATTCTTTTAACAGCCTAATGATAGTTTGAATTTAGAATCTTCTAACAACTTTCATCATAGTAAACAACCTCAGATCCTTAATAATCTCATATTTATAAATCACCTCGGAAACAAATTACGAACAGAACATTACCAAAGTGTTCTTTTTCTACCTCTGAAGGCTTCCACAGGATCTCAATCATCCAACTTGTGCAAATTAATTTCCGGATTTCCTCGAAGCCTCCATTTATACCTTAATACTTAAAAATAACACACGCAAATTTAACCTTGAATGTTGCCTGCACATCAAAAAATTAGTACTTCTTCCCCCCATTATATTGATCAACATATAAGATATCATAATTGCTTATAGATTTTCTTCACTGCTTTTCTATGTGAAGTTATCTTGATAATGGATTTATGTTTGGTATTTGAACAAAGTTTCGCAATTATTCAATAAAGCGCTGTGTATGGAAACAGACCTTGAACAGAAAGTTAATTTGTTAAAATATTTACTCAATTTTAGAAACTTTTAATTGCTGAGAGAATTTCTGTGTTATTGGGTCGATAGAGTAATTTAAATTAAATCAGAGTTAGGAAATTAAGAGATTTTTCAGTAAGTGATTTAAGGCAGTTTACTTATTATGTAACTTTCTTAGGGAACTCGAGGTTATGCAACATCTTGATTAAAATTGCTTAGTCATGATGAGTTTGTTTGGAATCTTACTACAAGGAACCTTACAATTAAAGATTCTAGACCAATGATGGGTAACCTGTGTGCCACCAGTATGTTTTGGAAATGGCCAGAACTTTATGCCGTGTGTTTTCGGTCAAGCTTTTCTACCAAGTGGTACCTCGAACAATAAAAGGTTGTCCATCACTGTTCTAGAGACCATAGAGCACTTCCCTACAGTATAGCATCAATGAGACTCGAACCCACGACCTCTTAACAGCTTGCCAAGTGCTCTTACCTGTTTGACTACCAGAAATTGCTAAGGTTGCTGGACAGTGTGGCCCAATCCTCATTTAAACCTTCATCTCTCCACAGTGCCCATTGTCTAGCTCTCATCCTTGTATTGGACCAAGACAACAGAATAAGATTGAACTAAGCTAAAGTCAATACAGTTGACAAATTTGATAAATTGCAATTATGTGTCACCAATTAGGATTAATATACCTCCTGTTTAAAGCAACTTGTGCATGTATGTAACAGACATGTAACCAAACGAGCCACATTTCCACCCAAACACCCAGGAATTTAGCTCCGCTGGCTACGCTTCTGACACGTGACATAAATCCATGTTAAATGAAATTACGTGAATTTCTTTTCTATTGTTGTAAATAATTGATTAATAATGTTTTTTTGGTCTATTTTATGTCAAGTCATTGTGTTTTGGATACAAAAAAGTAAAAATAAATAAATGACATTTTCAAAGATTATCCGTAAATGATGAGAAATGACATCATTTATTGTTAATTAAATTAATGATAATGAGTAATGAAATGAAATTGACAATAATCAATTATGTATATATCCTTACCTTCTCGGTAATAAAGGCAAATGATTCCCAAACAAAAAGAACCGCTTCTCACCTATTATTCCCGAATAATTGCCGCATATTGGAAGTAAACGAAAACACATTTTTTTTGGATGTTTTAGCTAATCTGTTGCATTTGTAGATCTCAACTCACCGCCGAACCATTTATCCATAGATATTTAAGGAATTTAATTCGCTCTTGACTATTTCGTTCCTCTTCAATTTCTTTGTTTACTATTTTTGTTATTGTTATTCAATTTTTGTGCTTTTTCTATAATATGTGCAATGTTATTGCTATACACGGAGTAGGTAAATAAGTGTTTATTGATCCTTGATCCAACAAGCACTAACACTAAACAAAGTTACAAAATGAATAAAATTTTGCTTTTCTTCCGAAAAAATTTCGTCACTTTTTACTAAATTTAATTAAATTTCACTTCTGATTTATTGCTTATATCGTCATGAAACTGTCTTGTAAGATCACAGAATATTAATTGCTTCCCATTCCAACTACTTTTTCTTACAAAATCATTCTCAAGAAAACTTATTGTATGTCTGTATTGCTTAACAATCAGTTGAAAACTAAAACATGCAAGGAAGGAAAAAAAACAATAAGAAAGAGCTTTTTTTTTTCGTGTGTACAGCATAACTACTGGAAAATGCTAGAAAAAAACTACAAAAAATACAGTTTAATAATTCAGAACAATTTTTTCGGTTAAAAAAAGTCATGAAAGATGTGCGGACATATAGAATGAATTCTTAATGTTTTCTGACTGCACAGAAATTATATGTGTTGGCACAGACCTTACGGAAGACATTCTAGAAGATAAGAGATTCTTTATGATTCCTTTAGACATAACAATATTGTAATAACTTATTCATAGCATAATTAATAGAATTGCTACTAATGTGAGCATGCAATACATTCAGTTTGTATTGTTGATAGGTAGACTAAGTGGATTAATTTAAAGGTTGGTCTTCTTTGTAATGGAATAAGAATTTATGACCATCGAAATGGTCATGCATAATAGTTTCGTGATGAATTAATTCTTATTGGTAGAATATTTAGTTGTGCATGCTGATACTTACTAGAACATATTAATTCAATGACCATTTTATTGTCATGAATAAATATGAGGAGTCATCTGTAGTCCTTTAATTCAATGTTGATATTGATGATGGTGTTGATTTCAATGTTTCAATATCAATAATGTCAGGCATTCATCTCAGAATATGTGATAAGCATATTAGCTCAGAGCATAGGAACTAAAGTTTGAATAAAGATCACATGTAATTTGCTGTGAAATGTCTAATTTATAATCAGATTTGAATATGATCAACTGCCTGTTTTACTCCGATATGCTTCAAAAAGGATTTTTCCGTCGAATCTGGATTCTAATTGTTCAGGATCGGAGTGTTAGTTGAGCTTCGCATTATTCCATAATTGAAGTGTTGCTGTAGTAAATGGCAAGTCAATGTCTAGTTAATGACTAGTTTTAACTTGGGTTTATCGAAAATTGGAGATCTTCAGACAAAAAATGGAGGTTTGCAGCCTTTGTCGAACTATAAGAACTATCTAAAATGCAGGAAATGAAGATCTGCTGTTCTTAGTCGTACTTTAGTTCAAATGGTTTTTTGTAAACTCGATTAAGTCTTAAAGTTTTAAACCAATACGTAACTAATCATCTTTAGCTTATATTGAACTGCTCATAAAATTCCAAATAGGTCATTAAGCTGTATTTGACTTTTGATTCCCAAAAAGCGTTCAAATATCCCCGATTCTTCAAATATTAACTCATGTGTGCATAAACTCAATTATTTATTCGCCCTCTTTTTTAAAATATGCTTGACCATAATTTAAACAAAGAAAAAAACATAAAAAGGGGAAGAAATAAATTTCAAGAATTTCCTTTTCATGTCATTAGCATGGAATTTAAACAAAAGAAAATAAAAAAACTTCCTTGGATGTGATTATTACAAAAAATCCATATTCCTTAGAAGGAAAAACCCAAACATCACCTACATACTTACCACTATTTTTTATTATGTATTTCCTTTGGACATGAAGAATTTTTCCAGCAATTTTTCACTACACTTATAAGTACAGAGAGTCTAGTAAGTTGATACTTTTTGAGGATTTAAAACCTTTTGCAGACTTGAATGATGAAATATAAAAGTTTGTCAAGTCTGCAATTGAAATGGGTCAGTTCTGTTGAAAATAAAAGTTTTCCTGATCTTTGTTGTAATTCGCGGTAGCTTACCCACAGCATTATATCGAGTAGACTTTAACAATTTGAAGCCAGACATGACAAATGAAAATTTTTCGAATCCCAAAAAGTTTATTTTTGTTTTTTTTTTTCAAAGCTTACTGCAAAAAAAGTTTAATTGATTGTGATGAAGAATTTGCTTCAGTAATTGAGGGCAAGGAGTCTTCGGTTTGAATAAATTCATAATTATCACATGCAAAATGACCGTTATGAAGAAATTTCAAATATGTTCGTTAAGAAAAAAATTTGAAAAATTTTCCATTTTTCTAAAAAAAACCAAATTATCAAAATTAAGGACCCCCTTTTAAAAGACCAACATAAACCAGCAACAAAAATTTAATTGGAAGGACTTCATTTTACTGCAAGTGACAGAAGCAATGAATAAAAAACTGTTGACATATTTTTCGGTTTCATGCTTGTTTCACATCAACAATTTTAATCGACAATATTCTACACAAAAGTTTATTTCTTTTTAAGCTATTGCTCTCTTATCTATCCATCTTTACACATTCATAAAAGGATCACACAATAAAGAGAGGATTTAATAGCAATTTGTGTCAATGGCACTGCAAACAAGAAACAAAAGAGTGAAATTTTTTCCATTTTAAATTTTTAAAATATAGCAAAAAAATGGTTCTGCTTCATGCCGTGCTTGGCAATGCCTACATAGTATAATATAGGCAATGTATGTTGTGCATATGTTCTATTTCCCATAATCTACTTACTGATCCGATTTCGGTAATAATATCGATAAATTTTTAAACATTGTTTTTTAGTATTTACTATGCTGTATTGTGCTGGATATCCAAATTTTTGAGTAATTTTATTGACTTTTTATAAGAAATACAATACAACTGTAAAATGACATGATGTATAGTCTATAGACTGCTAGAAATGAAAGCTTGATAAACAAGGAAGTAAAAAGTTGTTTGCTAAGCTTATAGTCATGAATTAAACTTTTATAAGTGATAAGTTTGTTCACTGGAAGTTCAGCAAATGTTCAAAGTCAATAGAACTGCTTCCATTTGATCTAACTTTTGAGTAAATATGTAACTATCTCACTAATTAGCTAGTTCCTTTAAATACACTTCAACATATATTTGAAAGCACAAAAATCTTAATCTGTATGTCTAAAGCAAACACCGACGTCCTGTAAATGCAAACGTAGGTTGAAAGTATGCATATATGTGATTCTCATGATTGCTTTTATCAAATGTTTATAATCTGAATTATGTCGTCAGCATTAAAATGTCTGAGAAGTTTTGAATTACGTATTTTAATTAATTACGTCAGTTCTATTTTTAAGAAATGGTGACCGACTTTGGAATCTGAAGAGCAGAGTTAGAAGTCGACTTAGATTTTGTAGACTCAAGTCGAATTGACTTCATATTGAATTTGAGTCGACTTCGAGTTTTGCTGAAGAGTTGACACAAAAAGCAATATCCAGACATTGTAGACAGATCCTTGTATAATCATGTACTGCTGCGATTCTACGACTTCAATGTTGAGCAACTAAACAGTTGTCCTCAAGTTTTAAATACAATTTAAATTGATTTGAATAACCTCAAAGCTTCTACAATGTAATTTGATAATTGAATAACTTTGCTGTATTTACAGCATAAAGCCAAACTTTATTCAACTGTCAAACCACTTAATTGACCACTTTTATGTGGATTACTTCCAAATTTTTATAAATTTAACTAAAAATCTCTAGCTTCTGCATGCTCATGCAAAAGCAATTATTGAAAATTAAAATTCGCTCCAATTAGCAAATGGGATCATGAATAAGCTTAAAAATAAGCAAAATATCATTTTGTTAATGATCAAAAAAAGTGAGAATAAATTGTAATCATCATTAAGTGAAGCATTAAAATGCGCAAAATAAAAAGATTGTTGAGGAATTCATCGAACTGAAAATGAATTATTCATGTAGATATTACGTTGATTTCACATTTTACAGCACGAGAAAATTTTGTTGCTGATAGACAACAAAGGATGCAAGTGAGATCGCATGAAATATTTTAGTGATAATAAAAATTTTACGATAGCATTTTCATTGTTACACGGTGCGATAGTCGTAATTAAAAATCATTTTTACACATGACTAGAATTAAACGATGTTCATTCAGGTAATAAAGGAAGAAGTTATTGAATGTGTGGTTGGAAAAGTTTCATTTTTCCATGGGGAAATCACTTCCAGTTGAGGGGAAAATTGAGGAGAAGTTTTGTTCAAAAAGCTCATTTTGAGGTTAAAGCTTTCAAAGCTCAAAAGCTCAGTTCAAAAAGCTTGCAAAAAGGAGAAGTTTTCCTCCCTTCCCCACTTCCAGTTGCTTTTTCCCCAACAATAAGAATTTTCCATAAAAGTTCTGTACTTCCAGTTTGAATTGACAAGTCTAGTCTGTTGAACGTTTTACGGTAATTCCAATTTTTTATTTCCTTACAATTTATAGTCATGACTTATAAGATTTTCTCGTTTATTTATATCCAAAGTGCTTCTATATCTCCACTCTAATATCATCGAATAGGTATTAAGGAATTCTCTTTGGCGAAGCTTCCGAGAAGGAAACGATTGCTAGGAAATGGAAGAAATTTTTCATGCGCGACGTCTTTATTATCCTCATTCTCAGTCTAATTTACTCCCTGGTTCCTTTCTTATGCATTTATACAAAGAACTATCATCGTCACTCGATGTCTGCATTGAGATATGATTTAAGATAGACACAAATTTTTATTGATCCAACTTCTGTGCAGGAATACTCTTAATGATGTTCTATTCTAGGTGTTGCTCACATGCTGTTTATGTCATCAAAATTGTCATATTCTCATTGATGCTCCAATTTATTTTATGAATGACTCGAATTTTCCTTGTCATAAATAATTAAAATTTTAACTCAACATCTGTATGCATGCATAAGTTCCACTGTGCTTCTTTGTTCAAACATTGAATGAAAGTTTTGCTAAAGGTGTCAATGTTTTACATTGAATTTCCAAGGATGTGCTCTTTGTTCTTTGTTGCTGCATGAACAAAAACTTTCTTTGATCATTGATGTCAAATTATTGAAAGCGAAAATAAAATCGTCATAAGAACTCATGGCTGTTGGAAATGAAACTATAATAATGTTTGCTTCACGCGACTGAAGGTTAATCATGAAAAATTGTAATCTTTGTTCAGTGCTACTGAATGTTCCGTAATTATGTTGGAAATGGATGTGGATTAAGGATTGAAAGCTTGATAATGGATTTGGGAATGGAAAATGTTTTATGAGGTTGAATTGCTGTTTTTGTCACATTGAAAGATCATTTTGAAATGCTGAGAGCTGAAGTAATTCAATTGGGTTGTGATTTCAAGGAACTCAAAGGTTACTTATGTCTATTTTGAGTATCAATCAGTGTTTTCGTGAAGTAACTTCAAATGTAGATAAAACAACACGAATTTCATAACGTTCATTTGATATTTGAATAATATTTACAGTCCATAGTTGAAAGCCCCTTTTTCATGAAAACATTCAGTCTGTTTTTGAACTCCAAAGAATAAACATCATTTTTAAATAAATAAATCCACTAGAAAGTCATTTATTTAAACTACAATAATACAATTAGAAATTCATTGAACAATTGCAAATCCATTGAATGATCTCAACCTGTAATAAAACTTGAATTCAGCGTAATCTCAGTTGTCATTCTCAATGAAAATCCGAGAAAATCCATAATTCAATTGAACAGAACTGCTTATTGCATGTAGAAGATTTCTTCGGAAATCCTTAAAAGCACAAAACTGACAACAAATATTAAGCAATACGTGCTGATGAACATATTTCCTAGAAAAATCGATTTTCAAAGCAATTCCTAGTTGTAAATAGAATAAAGTTAGTATTATTCAATCATTAATCTCCTGCAAAAGAATGTGAGTAATAGACACTAATAAACAACAAATCTGAAAGGCTAATCATTAACAAACCAAACCAAAAAGCTTCTGATTTTGCAGTTTACAATAATTCTTTTATTGGATTCTCTTCATTTCATTCAAGGTATGATGTTAAGGATGTTGTGGATGATAACAAAAATACCTTTCTACACTAAATTTCACCTGTATCTATCTAAATTTATTATCATCATCAACTCATGTCGATTCCAACTTAAAGATCCTTTATTAATGGATGTAATCCATCTTAAGACATTGTAATTTTGATTAAGGAGAATACTAAAAATATTTTTTTGTTTTTATTTTTAAACACTTGTCTTCTATTCTTTCATTAGTTTACATAAATCAGTAGAATTAATCATAATAATAATAATTTTACATTTAAGGGAAAATTCTATCTACGTTTTTTCACTTCTCTGACTGCATCTGTTTGTATTACATACTTATTATCAATATTTATTATGTCTGCAGTCAAAGCATCGTCAGCACTGCGATAGAAACATTTTTTTAAATATTTTTTAATTTCATATATACTTTTTTTGTCCTTTAATAAATTCAGAAAGTTTGCATAAAAGTTTTTTTATTTTTTTTTTCATGATTTCACATCAATCAGATTAAGTTTTGAGATTATTTGATTTTAATTCATTTTTTTTGTCATAAATTTTATTTGTTGTCACACGGGTGTAAAAACTGTGTGTATATAAATGAGTGTGTATACATGATGGAAAAAAACGATCAATTTTTGTATCTTGTCATTGTTACTATGTTCACATATTTTTTTTAATGCAGATTTATCGAATGATTTTTTGGATGGAACTCGATATCATAAGACTAGTTGAAAAATGTGTATTTGCAAGTGTTTTAAAGTTTTTTTTTGGACACAGAGTGAGAAGTCGACTCGAATTTGTATGGAGTCGAGTTGAGTCAAAATCTGAGTCAATTTCGATGGAAAAGTCGATTCAAATCAACTCGACATCATGTAAAATCCAAATCGACTTCGAAGTCTGAATGTACAATGAAGTTGATCAAGTTGTTATAAAATTAAAACAAAATTGAATTTCTATCTGAATGTTTCAAAATTAAAACAGGTTCAAATCCTTATTTAAAATTATTACCTTCTTTATAAATGTAAAGAACTTTGGAACATCGAGATTTTTATTTTAAATTTAAATTTTTTTAAGATTTTTTGATTGTTTTAAATTCGTTAAGATGTGTTAGAATTTAAATTTCACAAAAATGAATTTTTGAAAAAAAAAATTATCCTTTTATCAAATTTAAATTTGTTTATACGAAAAAAAATTCATATTTTTTTCACATGAAAAATTGAATAAAATCCTGGATCTGTCGTTATTACTTACATTGCCGTCTAAATATCAAATCACGAGTTTTCAAAAAATAAATAAATAAATTATTAAGTTTAGAATCTATTGACAATTCTGTAAGTCATAAGTAAACTTTTATGAGATCAAATCTCTATTAATCAATTAAAGCCCGTGAGTTCGATTCTCAAAACAACAAAACTATTTGTATTTCGAGTTAGCATACTTTTATTCCTTTTTTCACAAAAATTGATATCAAATTCCATCCACACCAATGAAAAATCCGATCTTTTTTTACTAAACCTAATCCCGTGACTATTACTTTTTTTCATGCTGTCATTTTTATCATTTCTTGAAATTAAAACGTGAATTTTTCATTAATTTTTTAAAAATTAAATTTTTCTTTTTTCAATATTTAACGGAAACACGACTTCCACGACATTTTTTTAAATTTATTATGGAAGGAATTAAGTTACGTCATTTTTACTGATACTCCTCATCACTCGACAGTAGCATCGATTTCTCATTATAATTCTGACTGATTGTTGACACTTTTTGAGAAAATTTCCTACTCGATCCTAGAGTCGGTGGTTGTGCTGGTTGTTTATTTTGGCCATTATAAGATTGTTGTTGTGACGGTTGAATCTGTTGTTCAGTTGCTGCATATTTCTGTGGTTGTGGCTGCTGTTGACTAGACTCATCTGGATCATATGAGGAAACGCGAATGCCACGTGAATTTTTTCCACCTTTAAGAACATAACAAGTCGTACAATGGAAATAAATTGATAAAGTTGGTGGATTTTATTCATTTTTTTTTAGAAATTTCAACGCTTTACATTTAAAATTCATTAATATTTTAATAAGTACCGAAAATGGAAACAATTAGAATATACACAAAAACTTTTGCTGATTATTCATGCTTCAATTTCATCGCAATTTAAATCTATGGCTTCAAATTCGTGTGACTTCTCCACATTTTAATATTATTTTACGTTCTTGGATTTTTAAGCACTTGAACTTGAAATTGTCATTCTTGAAGAACAAATGACGTCTGATACTTTTACTCAAAAAAACATTATAATTACAGCACGTGCTGATGACTGTTAAAAAATATTGGCACCTGAAGTGGTTTCACGTGGAAACAATTACTAAGAAATCTTTAATTAAAATCAATCGGCCTGTTTCACTAAAGTGGATTATCCTCGAATTCGGATTATCCACTTCAGTTTTTTGTAAATATCTCCAACATTTTAAGAGTTGCAATATTTTTTATTTTAGTTTATAATAATGCGGCCCAGCCGTAACAATTCTATACATTTTGAATTTTGTTGGTCCTTTAGATGTATTAATTATTCAATTTTTCAGTCAAATCTACTAGATTTGCCGCAATTATTGCTATAAATTTGTCAATAATAGAGAACCCAAAATTCCAAATATACGAAAATATAGGCTTAAGTGTACTCTTCAAGTATCACATATTATATCTTTGAAAACTCTCTAAATTTTAGAGATACTTCCGAATAACTGAATTGGATAATCCAAATTTGAGGATAATCCACTTTAGTGAAATAGACCGAATGTTCTCACCATGCTTATGGTTTTGATTTTAAAAGATCTTTGAAATCGTAAGCTACCTTTTTAAAGAATTTATTTATATGATTTTCGAGTTTGAAGAACAATATTTGAGTCTGATTTTGTCAAACAATTCTTAATCCAATGATGATCTAAAATAGCACAAATCGATTTATCGATCAAAAATCAGACTTCAGGTTGGGTGGATTCTGAGTTGGTGCCGAATAGGATTTAAATTTAACACCATGACTGTGTAATTTTAGCCTAGTGCCAGAATTTTGATCAATAAACCGACTTGTGCTATTCGGGTAGTCACAGGTTGTCATTGAAATCAGAACTTTTTTTACCAGATCAGGCTCAAATATTATCTAGATTGGATATAAAGTCGCTAAATTAAAGAAGAACTCAACTTCATACAAATCGCAAATCAAATTTGAGCTCTGAACTTAAGTTTGCTTAATGTCGATTGAAATTTCTAATGACACCTTGTGAAGTTCAACATTTCATACAAATTTCAATCGGTTCTTAGCGAACTTTGGGGAGCTGAATTTGACTTCTTTTTGATTCAAGGGTAGCATAGGTCTGAAAATCTGAGATTCACCAAAGTGTCACGACCAACTTTCATAAAATAGCGCAAACACTCTGTCAGTGCGAAGAAACATGAAAAATCTCATAAAATCGCACAAATTTGAAGCCATTAGAAATGTAAGTTGTATTAAGTAGAAAATAAAGTCTATGAATTATTAAAATAAATTATTCTTTTGAAATCTTAAAATACATAACAATCATCATTCAGCAATCATAAGATTATAAATATTTATCATCAAGCATATTCACGTGCTTCTTCTTTTTTTTTGAACTTTTTTGTTAAATTGTCTTAAAAATAAGAAATAAATTTTCTATACACAATATCTTGATTAGTATTATATCCAGTAAATAAATAGACATGCAATTGTCATCATCACATCCAAAATAGAAAATTGATTTCCTATTGAGACTGTCTTTTTTACATGACATGACAGATTTGATGGAATAAGCATAAACAAGTTAAATTTAATTTAATTTATATCCAAACATTTTCACTCTCGGGTAAATTTTTATTCATTTAATTCAATAACATGCTTCGTGCTAAGGCAATAAAAAATAAATAGAATAAAATGAAATTAAAAAAAAGTAAATTTAATATACAAATCAAAAAATATGTTTCATTAAACGATAAAAAAATGAGATTAAATAGAGCTATTTAGAATATACATCATACAGCAGAGGATATGACACCTTTCGGGTCGTAAATCACATCTAGAGAACGATTTATGTTGGCGATAAAAGGCTATAAAATAAATAAATTAAAAACTAAGAAGCAAACAGTCAATATCATCCATTTATTGAGTTTCCCTTAAAAATGACAGCATTTAATGAATTGATTGATGCTTTTTCGATCGCTGTATTTAATGACTGCATTGGCTTAATATTTGTGATGTAAACAAAGTGGTTAGGTCATAGATCCGCCAAAATTATTCGATTATTTAGGTAGAGAATGACTCATGAATGACGATGATCAAACGATTAGAGGTTTTGAAAGGTAAAGTATGAAATCATCTCTTATCCTATCACTAGCTTGAATCATGTAAATTCAGTTGAATCCAGGGATAGTATGGTACCATTGAGAAGAAACACTGAGATTCCCTAGTGACACAATACATCAAAATTTGGGTGAAATTAGCCGTCAGATCTACTTCGCGAATAACCGATAATGCGGTGACATGACGGTACATTAGCGAACACGCTGTGCTGTTCGGGTTCAGAGTAGTTATAAACTTAAATGCCTATTGGAACAAACTGCGAATAATCGACACTATGCTAAGTACTAAACTAAACTTATTCCATGGCATGTTTCACAAATGCTTAGTTTTTAATTAGGCATTAAATCGATTAATCCAGGCCTGATCGACTCGAGATTAGACCGTTCAAAAAATAATTTTAGGCATGGCTCAATCCTACACATGTACAATCAACCCCTAACATGCAAAGAGCATGCTTTGCCAAAATACCACAACGGTCCCTAAAAACGGTCTCTTTGTTTATCATGGAACTAGACTGTAAACTTGCTTTGATTTAACTTTTTAAAATCTAGTGACTAGTGCTTCATTGACCAATACTATAGAACCCCTAAAACCACAAAGTTTCGTGCTGAATGATATTGACTATTTAACAAAAAAAAATCCAATTAACCTAAAATAAAGAATGGCAAATTAAAAAGTAAAAATAAAAATAATGAACTTAGGAAGAAATAAAGACAGGAATTGACATTTATTTAAAAAATAATAAATAGAAATTATGACAACTATACATAATTGTGTAAACTTATTGATTAAAGTGTTATATCATAACAATTTTTATCATTAATATCTATCTATGGACAATAAAGTCGTCAAAAAGCCATAGCATGTAGCTTATGGTGTCAATAAAATCTAGGTCAGTTTCATGCTTTTTACACATGTTGGACGTTATTTTTTCACATTTTTTGCTTGTTGTGGATATTGCTTATTAAAAATAAGACATCCGTGAAATGATATTTTTGTCAAAATTAAATTGAGATAAGGCATTCGATGTGATGCAGCGATCTACGTCCGTAGATTAAATAGAGTCATTTTTATATGTATGTATGTACAACGATAATCATATGCGATTGAGCATTCAGTGGAAAAATATTTTTTAATTAATTATCATTTTAAATTAATTGCTTCATAACTAATTCATTGTTGCTTCTTATGTCTTATGATTTGGAAATGAAATTATAGGATGTTCTTATTGACTATTTTGATATACGCATACTGGTTTGAGGAAATTAAAAGTGATTAAAATTAATACAAAATATGAAAAAAAAACCTTTTTTTGTGCAAATTCATCGCATTCTTATTGAAACTATTTACTGTCTGGACTCTATTGGATATAAGTACAATTGCTTATGATAACACTCCCAAATTCAAGGAAGTTCCTTATCTAATTTAAATTAACACAGTTTTTATATTTAAATGTTTTTCTTTTTTGCATCGTTAAATTCTGAAAGCTCTTTAAAGGATATACGTTATTTAATGATTTAAAGTCTTTCGTATGGTTGTTGCGTTACAACTTCTGTAAAAGAAAAAGAATTAAACAAAATAAAATCATATTACAGAGAAAAAAGAAAATAATGGAAAATAATAAAAAGTTTTTCGGGAAAATGAGGGAAAAATCAAGGTCAAATCAACAAGTGATGGTAAAAAGTACGCATTGTTGCTGCTGAGTTAAAAATTACATAAGTTGAAGAATTATGCTGGTTATTTAGGATGGCTAAAGTGCATTTTTTGATATTTTGTGGAAATATAGGCTAGAAAGGATATCAAGCTAATGTTACGTGATTATTGCTATCTTTCTAGAGAGTCTGAAGTTGAAATTTTAAAGCTTTTGAGCTGTTTAAAGGAAAAAGCTCATTTTTTGTGCAACAAACTAGTTAATTATGAAATTATCAATATAAAATCGAGGAAGCCACACGAATCACGAAGTTCATTTAGACTCGGTATGGATTCTATTCTATTTGAGGCCAAGAATCACAGATGATCTGTATGGTCAACGAAGTTCGTAAGTAAGTATGGATTCCATATGGATATTCAAATTTCGTATTCCATATGGATTCTGGTATTGAAGTAGTGAGTCATTAAAAGAAATTGAAACTTAAACCTGTCTACAAGACATTAATTACGTATCGAAAGAAGTCAATAAACTTTTGCGGACATTTACAAATGAGTTTCTTCTTAATCAGTGGTGGGCAACCTTTTTTTGAACTACACCTTTAGATGGTAAACCTTGATCGAAATCGCATACAGTTCATAGCATTTCCAAATATTGTATGTGTCACACTCGTGTGCCGCAACATACAGGTTGTCCACCACTGTTCTAAATGAATCTGCTTTAAAGCTACAGTCATAACTTTGTTTACCAAATTGTTACTAAATTGCCATTACAACACCTCAACTCTCAGAAAAGTATCATTTATAGACAATATGTCTGGCAGTTGTGTCTTTCAATCTTTCAATGCACTCATTGAGTCGACAACACATATCAAGCACCTTTAAAGTGCTTCAAGTCCAATATAATGCAAAAATGCTTATCCATAAAATGTGTTGACTATGGATAAAAATTGGACAATTGAGATTTTCTTCGGTAAAACATCTGACTACATCTTTACATTCAATTTAAGATCTAACGATAAACTGACATAAATCTGATAGAAAATATCTCAAGTTGCACAATAAAAATAATCTTAAGATTCTGCAAAAAAATGCACAATAGCCATACGTAATCGCAATAATTCTTCTCTTATTTTCGCAAAGAATGCAATAAAAAAAAATATCGGATTAAGTGACAACAATTTACTTCTTTTCTTGCTATTTGTAGATATACAGTTAGATTATTTCTATTTCTCCTTCTTAGTAGTGACTTATTAGACTATGAAAATTAATTGTGTTATATACGGAAGCACAATTTTGCAGACAACTCATAACATAAGAAAAATAAGCAGGTATAGTAATGTAATAACCTTCCACCATTCAACATAAATCAAAAAATGTTATTTGCAATAATTTTTGCTTTATAATTAACGTTGAAAATTATGTAAATAATGAAATGGATTTTTTGTTCACTACCTTTTATACTGATTTATGTTCAACACTCTGTTCTTACCCTCAATAACTTTCAAAGTAATATACTGAACTGGGGTCCTCGATTTGAATAATTGTGATTTTGAGTAAAAATTTAATTCAAATTCATTTTCCCTTTGGGGTCGGTCACTTGTTGTGCTTACATTTTAAAATTTAGGAAAGTCTCCTATTTCCCAAAATAATAAGTGAACGATCCCTAACAGAAAATGATTTTGAATCCAATTTTTGTGGAAAACTTCAATTATTCAAACCAAAGACCCCCTAACTTTTTAATATATTAAACGGTTGTGGCATGTCGAAACTTTTATCAAACAGCAATAAGAGGGAAATTACGAATAAAAACATGAAAAATCCATATTAATAGATTAACATATTAAAAGATTGAACATATTAATTATACATGTTAATGGTTTTATTACAGTTTGTCATGCTATTTTATGCGCATTACTCAAATTCACCCACGTCAGTCAAATGATCATTACAGATAGCTTTTTTCGACTAGCTGCAATTATTTTTTTGACTTCTTGATGTGTTTTTCGGTGTGTACTCTATAGTATGTCCATTAATAAGGAGAATACTCAAGAGTACAGCACGGAAAACTCATTTGTAGGATTGTCAGAGAAGAAAACCAGAAAATATACAAGAAACATAAAACCAAGCAGAAGTAAAGTAACACTAAACAAGCAGAACAGATAAAAATGACCATTCATGATATTAAATAATAAAAAGCCTCAAATATTCCACGCATAATTAAGTCTTAAAGCATGCATAATGAAATAATACTCTGGAAAATAAAATTTCCATGCGAAATTACGCATAAAAAAGTTTTTTTTTGAAAATTTTATAATCACCTGAGCTATACTGAGTGTACGAGCTGTATTGAGGATGGAAGTTGTGAATAGCATCTGTCATAATATCCTAATAAAGAGAAAAATTGAAAAAATTGTTAGTATTTATATAATGAGCACGTTTGACATTTCCTTTACCTTTGGATTCATCGTTTCCTATCATAACAAAGAGCACACGAGGGAGATGAAAAGAAGACAGAAATGTAAATTGTAAGAATATATTCAACAAATTATCTCAATTCAATTCCATACCTTCAAGCTACTGGAAATTGATTGCATAGTGACAGAGCGGCCATGGATATCTGTTGCACAACTCTGAGCATAAACCTGAAAGAGATTGAAAAGGTTAATTTTTAATTATAATCTAATTTGTCATCCCAACTTACTTGATATGGGAAAGCATAACGCAACGCAATGGCAGCAAAAAGCATTTCTATGCAAATGAAGAAGTTCTGATATCCTGCGGACACCGTACCCGATGCGGTTGTATTTCCAGCTGAATCAACAATCGATGAAATGACACCACCTTTTTCTAGTATGGCAAGTAACACACCTACAAAAATAAAAGAGTATGGAATTTGGAATGGAGAAGAAATTTAGAAACGAAAACCAAATAAATTTCACATTACAATTATGATTTTCTATTTGTGGGAATGAAAATAGATAGAAACTTTTTCCGTAGACCATTAAGTAGGGTGAATGACGATTTCTTTTAAGTAACATTGATCGAGATAATCGATTAATGTTCGATTTTGCGGTCATAATATTTACAAAAATTTAACGGTTTTACAAGATTTGAATTTAAGTTGTACACTCTTTTCATTTTTGAACTTTCAAAATAAATTTCATAGTTAAACACCCTTTTCTAAGAAACGTGAATCATAAATTCACATTTATGTCTATTTAGTCTACTTAAAGTGACAATTTTATCAAAGTGTTATCTTAATTACATTGACAAATTTACTTGATACAAAGTAAGCGATTAGATTATCTTATACAAGAGCTTTTCATGTATTTTTGTGCATTTTTCCTACGTTTGCATTGAAATCATCTTCGAAATAGACATTAAATGTCATTCCAAAATAAAATTGAGCTGTACTGATAAGCAAAAAATAACTGGAAATCCCACACATTGAGTTATTCAACAGAACAACTCTCAAAAAAAATTTATGTCAATTAATATTTACGTAAACAATTTTACGCAATTAGACAATTTATCATTTTGTTTGGAATACTCCATGACTAAATGGCCAGTCATATAACCGCTTCATGAATCGACATCACTAAGTGAGTGTGAATTTTATTTGCAACGTTTTTATGTTGCATTTAAGTAGTCACATAATAGCCGTAGAGTGTTCAAGGAAACAACCATGAATCAAGTATACGCGACGACTTCTGTTCAACTTTTTTCTACGCAAAAGATCGTCAATAAATTCCAAAATAACACATTTTCATTGCCACAGACAGACATTCGGAGATATTTCTCAATCAAACTCACCTTGCCAAAAGCTCAAGAAGATGACCGATTTGATTGTACAAAATTTAAGTACAGGATCAAATGGTGTCAATAAATCACGGGTTGCAAAATAAAAGAGATAAAGTCCATAAAGAGCCAACGAAACTGACACATTGTAAATGATTGTAATATAGATATAGCCTGTATTTGCACTCCAATCACCATCATGATAATGTCCAGAAGATTGTAGAAAAATTATTATGAAAGCCATTAATGGTTTAACAAGACAAAATTGGAGTGTTGCCTGCTTGCAAAAGCGCAAGAATCCAATAGTATATGTCTTTCCTGCGAGACAACATGTTCCATATAGACATGATGACTTGATAGGCTTTCCACGAATTTCTGACATGATGTTTCCTTCCCCGCCGAGGTATTCATAACACAGTGCCAAAAAGTTGTAAATTACAAAAGCTACAAAGAAAAAGTTGTGATGAACGGGTGAGTGAGTGAGAATAAGATGTGGAAGTAGAAATATAATCATCATAAAAAAAGGTATATGGAAATTTTTTAAGCTTGACGTTGATGATGATTCACACTTACCTTCATAACAGTCTCGTACGGTAAAAAAATATATGTAAACGCTCTCTGAATTGAAGAACATTAAACTTATCCATGAATAGGTTGCATAAATGGGCACTATAAACAGAATACGAACTATCCATCTTTGTTCTTGTGGATTTGTGTACCACCTCAAATGATGATAAATCTGTTGACATGTTATAAATAGTGCTACCCATACAGCTATTCCGGCAGTTATCTGGCAAGTTTTTGTCTGTAAAAATATACCGTCACCGACGTGACTTAATAGCTGGGGATCAATTGGTAATAAAGCTGGAGTCTCTGTCATTGTGTGATCACGTAATGTTAAATTTGAAGTAGTTTTATTAATGGCATCGGATACAGAAGTCATAACAATGTTTTCAGTTGTGGATGGATTTTCCATGCCTTGCTTTAAAAGCCCGCTCTTAACTTATTCTTTGTCTGTTCTTCACCAAGCAGGCAATCAAAATTAAATGAAAGAGAGAAAAAAAGAGATATGAGCATGAATGAATGAATATATCCGCGTTATAAAACAAAACTAGTCTTGAAGTGTGAGATCATTACGAATTTGTTGTATGCATTGAGTCAAGGCAGAAATTGAACGAAAAATTAATGCTTCAATAATTTTTCCCAATAAAAAGTAGTATTAAAAATTGAAATAAATAATTGTGTAGATTTTTCCCACAAAATAAGCGGTTATCTTTTACAAGCTTATTATTATTTAAACTAGTAAATTGAAACCTTACAAGATACTTGCATTGCTTTCTTCTATTTGCTTAGTTTTACATTTCAATTTCAAGATTCTGATTGTGGCTTCACTTTTAAATAGAAATATTGAAATATGTATTTGTAAAGTCCATATGGTATTATATTTTTTTTTCCTAGCCCCAGTAACCTTGAGGAAACATGCAAACCAGTTTGTTGTTTTTTGATGTGTGTCTATCTGTATGTATATATAGATGACATTTAATTGATGAAAACTGAGCACAATAAAAAAAAATGTGACAATCTTTACTCAGTGAGGTTACTGCTCCATTGTATTTCGCTAATATACATTTTTTGACTGACGACACCTTTGTTCACTCGATGGAAATTATAGAAATATTTTTTATAGTCAAAAAAATTTGTATATTGTGTTGTTGAACCATATTTTCATGAAGTTGTATTGTAAATATATGTACGGAAAAAAGCATTTAACTATATATAGTTTTTTGTTTTTCATGGATGAACATAAGGAATCATTCATGTATGACGTATGATGTCCTGAACTAACCAATATCTACGAAAAGCCACAAAAGCTGTGGATTGTCAGTTTTGCATTAGTCATCCCTCACCTGTCCTTTTACTCTATATGGACGTAATTAATAAATCATCCCCAATACATTTAATAAATAAAGCAATAAGGTATTTTTTGGAAAATCAATAACTATCTATGTGGTGTAAATGTATAAGGGTTAGTCAACAATATTGTAATAATGTTTAGCTTATCATTTCCCTACTTGATGCAACATATACATCAATCATTTAGAACTGAAAAATTCGCAGTTTAGTTGATAAGACAATCTTGTCATTTTAAATACAAATGACTAGGCAATACGACAGTCATATTGTATTACATTGACAATCTTGAATGGAGCATTATTTCATGGCTATGGGAATGGAGATGATGTGTAAAGGAAAAACAAATTAAGCCAAGTACATGGAAAAATAGTTCAAAGACACAGTTTCTTCTTATTTCGGACTTGTGTATTGGAATGCTCACTTCTTTTTTTTCGTAATATTATTTTTTTTCTTCATTTTCTTACTTCACTCACTCATATTGTAATTATCCACATCTCGTTATTTTCGTGAATAACAGTTTATATTTGTTGTTATGTGGATTGCATTGTATTTCTTTAATTTTTTTTTACCCACCTTTCACTAGTGTTTTTCGTACACTCAATTGTATAGATGCTCAATATGTATATTTAAGACAAAATATGTATAATAAATTAATTGAAGAAATGGAAAATAGATTCAATGAGGCAGAAGTCTTATTGCAAAAGCAGATTTTTTTCTTTTCTCTCTTTTTTTCCTTCTCGTCGCCAGTTTCCTCCTTGAAAATTTTTATCCAATATTGTTGATTGTTATGTATAGTATTTGGTCTTTTATCAAACTTTTATTTACATTAACTGATTTCACAATCATAATTTATTAACGTATTGACATTTTTTCACTTCTCTGAACGTTTGAATCAGCAAAATTTTCAATAAATTTTTTCACGCATCCACTGTAATTTTTTTTCGTTGCCTTATTTTTCACTTTAGCACTTCGATTCTCACGTTAATTCGACTACTTTTAATTGTATCTGTTGCAGAAAGGTTTATTTAATTAAAAATTAACATAATAACTTCTTGATTATTATTAAAAAAGTTGAAAAATATAAGAAAATTGATTTTGTGTCTTCAAGAAATTTTTTTCTACTTTTTTACTTCGAAAATTTTTTTAGTTCTACAGGTCTGCGAGGTCTACAAATGTGTTAGCATTTTTGCTAGTGGATGGTGATTGCTATTTAATGCGGTTTGTCTGTTTTCAGTTGCTTAATGTATTACACCATTTTATTACAAAAATTACTGATATATTAGTTGTATTATACTATGTATGACGCCTTAGTTACTGCAAAGATCACTGTCAAGTGATTTCGGTTAAGTTCGTTTATTTCTTACAAATTGATTAATTTCTTAACATATTTTGAATTTGTCAAAATTTCAATTTCTTTCAAGTCAACATTGAAAAACACGAATTTTCAAAATAACTCACCAACACAGATTGTTTATTCCTCAAATGTTAAAATTCGAATGAGGATTTTTCTAAAATTTTGTCCGTTTTATACTTTTCAAAAAATATTTGCATCTTTTCACTCATTTTTCATCAATGGTCTCACACTTCAAGTTCAAAATTTGAACTCAACGAATTTTAAGAAAAATGATGAAATTACCACCAAATTTACTTAATTCTGCTACTAAAGCAGTTAATCATACCAAAAATGCGTTGAATACACTCACCGAATACGATTTTCCAACCAGTCTCTGTTAGATTTGTTTTTGTTTTTCTTTATTCTAAGGTTTCTACGATTATTTTTTCAGCAAAATGGCTTTAGTTAATATAGATGACGAATTTGATTCTTGGCTATCTGATTTCTCAGCTTTAGAGCGTCTAACTCAACAAATTTCAACGCAAATAACCGAACGAGATTCACAAAATACTGTTACAGGTACTTGAGTTATTCTGAAATGAATCATTCCTTATCAATTAATTGATTCGATCTTATCTCCGATAAATATAATAGAGTACAATAAAATATCTACACGCTTGAAAATACAAATACGACAGTTCGAGAATGAATATAAGCAGCTGGAGAGAAAACTGCAAGTGCTTGGGAGGCAAGGAAAAGTAACATCCGATGAATTAGAGCGTAGAACTCGTCAATTAGAACAAATTGCATCGAAAAAAGTTCAGATCGACTCAAGATTCCGCAATACATCAGCTTCCTCATCTCGTAGTCAGCTATTCCAAACAGCTGCAAGAAATGACATTCCTGATGATGATCCAATTTTAGATCCTGAAGTTCCAGTTGAAGTTTTTAGACAGGAACAGCAACAAATTATTAGACATCAAGATGATTCACTTGAGTCACTATCCAAAGTTATTTCTCGCCAAAAGAATATAGCCATTAGAATTGGCAATGAAGTTGATACACAGAATGAAATTATTGACAATATTGCTGATCAAATGGACACTATGAATAGTCGAGTAGGCAGCACGACTCGTAATGTTGAGAATGTTGCTGATAAAGATTCTACTTTTGGCTTATGGATTATTATAATTATCTTATTTGTTGCTATAATTATTGTTGGAATTCTTTAGTTCCTCTATGCTTAAGAAGCTTAAATTCCTAAAAATGTGACTGTATACCTAAAAATAATTAATTAATCAATATATCCAATAAATAATGAACTAATGATGTCATTTATTTTTTTATTTAATTATTTTTGTTTTATTCTCTTTTTTCGGAAGTGGCATTCATACTGTACTTAAGTGCCTCGATGACAGAAAAAAATTGTAGTCGATTCCAGGATTTATTTGACATTAAATACCCAATTTATTTAGTTTTAACAGATAATCTAAGTTTAATGAAGGTTTTTTTTTAATTTGTTTAATTCAAATCTGCGGCATATGGAACGTGCTCTAAGTTTCCTACTGCTCCTATGGACACTTTGTTTGAGAGTTTACGTGCAGCCTAAAAAGAAGTATCAAAATGTCAAGATATGTCAAATATAAAGAATAATAAATCATCTTACGGATTTGATGTCAGCAGCTTGTACGGCATCGATAGCATCGAAACAGCCCTTTAATGTGTATGTATTTCCATAGATGATGCCTTGTGCAGCAAGCTCATTAACGAGTGATCCGTCTGTTTCGTAGATGAATGCAATTTCGGACTTCAATTGAGCCTTTCCACGTGCAATATCTGCATCTGATAATGAAGCTGATTTCAATGCTTTAAGTCCAGCTTCGACGGCGATTCCAGCTTCCTTTGCTGGTCCACTGACAACGAAACCGAAAAGACCACTGTCTGAGTAGCTTGCATTAAGTGTTGTTGCTCCTGTATTTGGTGCTGCTGCTTGGATGGCTTTGACAAGAACTCCAGCGCTTTGTCCCCATTTTGTGGCTGGTCCTACACCTGCTGCACGTTGTAAAACAGCGAAAGCAATACCTTCTTGAAGATTTGCCCATCCAGCGCCACTTGTAGCAACGGCGACTGATGCAGTTTGTCCACCACGTTCCGAACGGACATCAGCTCCACCATGATATTTGCTTTCATTCTTTGCACCTTCACCAGATCCAAGTTGCAAGCTTTGAGCATATCCTAAGAGCATTTGATGGTCAATATTAACACCTGAGACAGCACCACGATTGGCTGTGAAGTTGCTTTCGAAGAAATGTTGGAGTGTCTCGCTTGAAATTTTGCCTACTTTATGATCTGGACAGAACAATGAGTTTCCAAGACCGGTACGGTAAGCAGCTTGATGGAGATTTTCAACGGCACGAACTTGATTTGAGACATTAGCTAAATCAAGCTTGACGCGTGGTGTACTGTCTTGAATTTCCCATGGCTTGAAAACTTGTCCAGTTACGCTCTTTTCTAAATATTGAAGTCCTGTCTCTAAATTATCACGAGTTACTTCAATTGTATAGGTGAGAAATTCACGATCAGCTGTTACTGATAAAGCTCCACCAACTTGCTGAACATTTCTTGTGATTCCAAATTGGGTGGCATGTTTGGTTGATAATCCAGCAGCAACTCGGATGATGTGAGCAGCTCCTAAACTATCGTGAGCCTCGTTACGGGATCCAGCGCTGTAATGAAAAAATGAACGATTACTTCTAGAAACTGTCTATTTGGCATAGAATATAATAAAAATTTACTTGAAAGCAATCGAGATACGAGAAATTGCACTTCCAGTCTCTGTGGATGAAACAACAAGCTTATTTGGTAAGGTGGTTGTTTGGATATCACCAGATTTCAATGCTGCGGCGACTGCTGGCTGTGAGGCATATCCACGAGCCTAAAAGATATTTAAATTAAGAAAATTAAAATTGCATAACACCTCAATCTTGACGACTGAGAAAAATTCACTTAAAATCCATTAATATCAATGTCCACTATGATTAACACATTTTAACTACTTACAGCTAATGTTCTGAATAAAGGAATCTTGGAAACCGCAGCGGAATTAGCCATTCTTCGTAATATTAATATTAAATTTAATGTTTTTCTAAATCGATGAAATAAACCAATCGCTGGTAAAGCTGAATGACTGCCTGAAAAGTTCTGAATTGAAAATTTTAAATTTTGAAAAGTTCGTTAATTTTATTACACATTTTTCGACGACTTACCTGGAGACTCACTATGTGATCTACTTGAGCCTATTTTAAGTAACACTAAGTTTGCTTTTGACAACAATCAAGTTAAAATAATAACGGAAATGTTCAATTTAAAAAATAACGAAAATTCAAAATTTAAATACATAGAAGTTCAAAATTTGAACTTATTTTTTAGACAAAAAATAGTAAACAAAGGAAAAGGTCTGAAATATCAACAAAATCTTAATTAAAGCAAAAAATGCATAAAACAAGAGAAAAAGTTATTGAAGATGTAAAGGAACCTATGGAAACGACCATATTTTCGAAGGGGCAGTCGACTATTGGAATAAATACATAGAGGAATAACTAAAATAATCGAAAAAAGAAAAATAAATTTTAAAAGAAATAAAAGGCTTTAAAAATAACTTTAAAGCTGTGTAATCAGTACAGTGGATATTGACAAAGACAGTGAAATTGGAGTATATTAAGAAAACAATTCAAAATGGCCAATTTCTTAAATAATTTAACATCAAATCTTTCAAATCCATTAAACTCAAAAATTGGTCTTAAAATCGGTAAGAAAAACATAAAAAATCATTTAAATCAAACATTCTGGAATCAATTATTCATTTCGTGTAATCACATAAAGAACTTTTCGTCCAGCAAAGTCAATCGATTTTCTTACGTATCACGAATTTTTCTAATTTTTCCTCAAAAAACTACCTCGATGGAAAAATGAAAAAAATAAAAAACAACAACAAGATCATGAAAAACATCAAAATATTAATTTATTACGGCATATTAAAGGATATCATGCAAATATCTTATTTCCGACTATGTTTCAAATAAGAATACATTCCATCTACTAGATCCAGTTAGTATAACTAACTAAATTTCGTATCATATTTTACGGAATGTTTATTTAATTAGCGACTCATCGCATAATAAAGACTGAATCATGTGGGAAGATAAATGATTTGCAATTTGCAGTCATTACAACAAAAAAGAGTAGATTTCATCAATAAATAAAGCCAGTGCAACTTAATATAGCACATAAAGGAACAAGAAGAGTAATCAAAAACTCTTTACTGAAATCTTATCAGACAAATGAAAATATTTTATTTTTATTTGTAGCCGTTCATGACAGCTCATGATGTTTTAAACTCAATTAACCTTTGTTAGATATGACTAATTACGTATTTAATGCATATTTATTAATATGAAATAATTTTTTTTTGTTTTTAAATTGATTATAGAGCAAGCAACAGACCCGAGTTTGGATCAAGAAGATTGGTCACTTAATATGGAGATATGTGACATGATAAATGAGTCTGATGCAAATTGTAAAGATGCTATGAAAGCTCTTCGTAAGCGATTAACACAATACATTGGCAAAAACTATAATGTGATTTTGTAAGTTCCTCAAAATAATTAAATGCGTCTGCAATTCATATTTTTCATACTCAAAATATTTTCATTTTCGTCTATGTCTGTAGATTGACGTTAACTGTTTTGGAGACTTGCGTGAAAAATTGTGGTAAAAATTTCCATGTATGCGTTGCAAATAAAGAATTTATACAGGAATTAGTGAAGCTCATCAGTCCAAAACATGATCCACCAATTGCTGTACAGGAGAAAGTCCTAAGTCTCATTCAGTCATGGGCTGAGACATTCGCAAGTCAGCCAGACTTAAAAGGAGTCGTTGAAATTTACCAAGAATTGAAGAATAAGGTAAAAATGCGTGTAATTTGATATTTACATGAATCATTAATTAATTCTCATTCTCTGTTCAGGGTATTGAATTTCCTGTAGTCGATCTTGAAAATACTGTTCCAATTTATACTCCACAAAAGGTATATTATCCTCAACATATGTTAATGCATAAAATAATTTATCTAATATTATTCTATTATTAAGAGTGTTGCTACGCCACCACCAAAACAAGTGTCTGTTCAGCGTTCACCACATCATGATATCGTAGACTCGCCGATACATGCAGTTGCTGGCGCCGGAATCAGCAGTGGTATAACACCAGATCAGATTGCTAAGTTACAGTCTGAACTCGACATTGTTGGCATTAATATTACAATATTAAGTGAAATGTTAACAGAATTGAAACCAAATCAAGAATCGCCTGCCGATTATAAATTACTTATCGATTTGGTCGGTACGTGCAAAGAAATGCAGACACGAATTGTCGATCTAATTGGAAAAGTCAGCAATGACGAAATAACGGCTGAATTATTGCGATTGAATGATGAACTTAATATTTTATTCTTACGTTACCAACGATATGAAAAGAATCGTGATCCAAAGACTGCAACTGATAAAACTCCATCAGCTATTTTGGGTGCTGCTATGGGTAAGTTTTAAATGCTCCCTTTTCCATGTTAGGCTAGTGCTCAATTTTGCTATTAAATCCCTTATGTAGGCATTCCATCATCATCAACCAATGATCAAAAGGATTCATTAATTGATTTAGGTGATCAAGCAGCTGGCTGTGATCTAAACACTAAATTTGGGGCTATGTGTAAGTCTAATACTATATTCATGACTATCACAGTGAAAACCGTTAAATTAAAATTTTGAATTTTTGTTTCGTTAAAAAGTTCGTTAAATTATTTTGAGTTCAAAAAATTTGAATCTCAGAAGACAGTTAAAAATATAATTTTTAATACAATTTTTATGTTGCGGTTCTTTCACTTCCGATGACCATACTCTGATAAATGAAACCATAAAAATTGAAATCATTCCGTTTCCATTGTAGCAACTTCACAATTGAGTAAGATAAAAAGTACACCAGCGAAAGTAGATACTGAATTCGATATGCTGGCACAATCAAGAAGCACTGATGCAAAGAAGGAACCAGACGTTGATCTCTTGCAATCGAAACCAACAGACTTTGACGAGATTGAAGAGTGGCTAAAGGCTGAAAAGTCGGCAAATGCCAAAGATGGTGAAGAGAGCTTAACAAGTAAGGAGTTTGATAAGTTTTTGGCTGAACGAGCGGCTGTTGCAGACACATTACCAACGATAAATAGTCGAAGTAGTGAGAAGAAGAAGCAAGAAGAACCGTTACTGGGTTAGTTATCGTCCTTAAAGTAGATATTTGTAAGATGATGATGATAATGTGTTAAAGTATGTAGTTTTTTGGGGAACATACAGTATGAGTCATAAAGAATAACTATTTTTACTAAAAGATAAAAAAAAAAAAACATTGAGTATAATACGTTAGATACACATAAATTCTTATTATCTAATCTTTTTTCGTCGAGTCTTTTTCTTACAATCAAAGCTATATAAATTAACTATAAAGGAACGAAATATGCTGTCAACTATAGAGTAACAAATTCATTAATTCGCTATTTATATGTGTTTTTTAATGTTCAAAGACTTTTCCTTTTTACACCGCTAGCTACTTATGGTGTATTATGCTAATTGAATTCCTTTTTAGTTGTTGACGTAGTTTGAGCTTTTGCCAAACCAATTTTTTTTGTTTATCAGTTTACCTGATTGTGTTATTATTTTAATTAAATTAACTTATTTGAAAAAAACAAAACATATTCGATGATTAAGGAAAAGCTTATTATTTCATTTAAATTAAATAATTAAAAAAAGAAATGATCCGATTGTAAATTATTGTTGTATATCACATGCTTTAAAAAAAATATTTTTTAAATTCCAAAAATGATGATAATTAGATGTAAAGAAAAAAAAAACAATTGTTTTGTGGGGAGACGTGCATTTTATTTGCCTACAACAAGACATTTATGCAAAATGATATAGATTATAAATTGTAACAATACATGATATATTATTAATAATGATAGAATCAACCTTTTTGAGAAAACAAAATTAATGTAGCGGAAAAAATAATGATTAAAAGAAATTTGGAATAATTTCTTTAACAATTTATTAAATAAAAATCTGTTTCAAGTGCAAGACAAAATTAAAATTTTTGAACAATTATTTATTACAATTTAACGGCTGAATTCAATTCAAAAATTCAGTTCATTAATCCAAATTAAGTTCAATTTCATTTTGTTTCAGTTCAAAATTCAAAATTTCCTTTCGTTAAAATTTTGAATTTAAAAAAACCGTTGAAATTCAAATTTTTCAGATCCGTTAAATTTTTCAATAAAAAACTCAAATGCTTCAATTTTCATAAAAACATTCCATAAACTTTATTCAATTAGTTTAACTTTTTCATTGTCTACAACGAATCCTTTTGATTTTTTCAATTTCTTACTAAATTTACTTTCTAGTTTTTCATTAATTTCACTTCCGGAAAATTTCTTGTATCGATTGAGGACTTTCTTCTTCAATTTCGACAGCTTGATTTCATTGTTTTTACTGACGAGAATGTTACGAATGGTTTCTGTCCAATTAAATTTCTCGGTTGATTCTTCTTGTGTATCACCATTTTCAGCATTTGCTTCCTCTTCAACCTTTTTCTTCTTTGCTTTAGTTCCATTTTCTTCAGGTTGCACATCATCCTTAATTTTACGTTTGTTGCTGTTGCCATTCTCAGCATGACCGTTGGTTTCTTTATCAGCTGAACCATTCTGTTGTGTTCCATTTTGTTGTTTACCATTCGGTGGCTGTTGTACAACTTTGTTTTCCTTCAAAGCGACTTCCAGCAGATCCCAAGCTTCCTCCAATTCATTGTATTTAAAATATTTAAATGAATTTTTCATAAAATTTAAGAATTTTGCTTTTTTACGAGGAATATTGTCATAAGAGGAAATTGTTTGCAGGACATTTTTGACACCTTGTGAGAGATTTGTATTCTTTTCACCAATCGATCTGATCACGTCAACCTACAGAGGAAACAGAATTAGCATCCAGAAAGTGAAATTCAGGATAATTAATTTACTTACCCAAGCTTCCTGTTTCTTCTGTCCCTTATTCTGATTAGCTTTTGGTACATAATCCTTTCCTGAATACCTCTCCGCTTCAGTAATACATGTGTTGTGGACATTATATTCATCGCCATAAAAATCTTTAAAGCAATCCATGCATGATACCGAAATATCCTTCCTACAACGGAATTTATGCTTGTCGACTACACCTTTTTTAAGGCTTTCGCCGCAATGATTACATGTGAAGACTACCATCGTTTAATATTATTTAATTAACCACTTTTTATTGAAAAATTATTTTGTTTAAAATTGCAATGTTATTTCTAGAAAAGCATGTTTTACTCAGGGGAACAACAACTGACGTTTCGTTAAATGTTAACGAATTTTAAATGTTTTGAACAATGTTTCATTAAAATTTAGTTTACTGTCTCCCCCTAATTTTTGAAAGAAAAAGGAAAAATTAATAAAAAAATAATAAAAAACCTTAGCTAGAGCTATCCTTTAAGTTTAAAAACAAGTTAGTTAGTAAGTTAGTTGTGGATTATGATAAAATATTGATTAATATATATGAAAGATGTGCAGTTAATCACATAACGAATAAAGATAGAAAAGTCGAGATTTAAATTTTTTTTTTTGGAAAGTTGCTGTAAGATAAATATCCCTTAAAAATGGAATCAGATGATATGGATTATTCAGACGATGATGATTTAGATGATGCAATGGATTATTATGGTAAATATAATTACTAGAAAGTGCAAGGCTATAAATAAAATGAGAAAATAATCTATTTCCTGCAAAGAATAATAGAAATGTGCAGCAAAAGCTTAATTTCTAAGGATTCTTTGATGACTAATTATAGTGAAATTATCTCATTATATAATAAACTCAATGACTATCCAAAACATGTGATGTAAACTTTCGAATAACGTAAAAATTAGGTGCTATACGTAAACTTTCATTTATGTAGTATTCATGTACATATAAATATCCTTGAACTTTTTTCTCACGCTTTTGCATTGTACTTTATTATATTTTCTTCATATATAAACGCTACCTTTATGTCTGCATTCATTTATTCAAGTTATTGTCAAAAAAAGTCTACGCTATAGCGATAAATATGCAGTACATAGAATATGATTGACTAATTTCCCATGCATTGAGTTTTTGGAACAATAAATTGACGTTGACTCCCGCAGAGTGCTAAGTACTAATGAAATTATGTTTTATTCTCTTTTGTAGGAAATGAGGATGATATCGATAATGTTGACCCGAAGAAAACTGATCCTGAATTCTTTCAATATGAATGTCTCACAGTGGACGAAGTGGAAAAGTTGCTGAATGAGTCAGTTGAAAAACTTAGTAATACGCTTAAAATTACGCCGTCATTAGCAAAGGTTCTCCTAAACGAACATCGATGGAATTCAAACGATATTATTGAGAGATATCGAGATAATGCATCAAACCTTTTAGTTAGTTCACGTATAAAATCAGGCAATGGAAAGAAAGTCGCACACGTTACACTCCTATGTCCCGTATGCATTCAATCCCAAAGTTTTGATAAATTTCAAAACCTTTCGTGTGGACATTCATTTTGTAAAAACTGCTGGTCAATGCATTTTGAGATACAAGTCTCGCAAGGTATATCCACTCAAATTCGATGTATGGCTGCAGGTTGTGATGTTTTAGTTCCCGAAGATCTCGTATTAAGCTTATTAAGTCGTCCTCAAATTCGTGATAAATATAATCAGTTTTCTTTTCAAGACTACGTCAAATCTCATCCCGAATTGCGGTTTTGTCCAGGTATGTAATCACTTCCTACGCATACTTTTATTGCGTTTTCTGTAAAATGAACTTTGACCGTTATTTTGAAAAAGAAGATTTTGAACTTCAGTTTTCAAATATTTTTTGACCGTTAATTTATTTTCATTAATAAATTTTGCAGGTACTAACTGTCAAGTGATTTTAAGGAGCCAAGACTTGAGTTCAAAGAAGGCATCATGCAAAACTTGCCAAACCTCTTTTTGTTTTCAATGTGGCAACGATTATCATGCACCAACAGATTGTGTTATAATTAAAAAGTGGCTAACAAAATGCGCTGATGATAGTGAAACTGCCAATTACATCTCTGCCAACACAAAAGATTGTCCAAAATGCAATATTTGTATAGAGAAGAATGGAGGATGTAATCATATGCAATGTAGGCTTTTCTTAATTAAAGGCTTTTGTGTGAGTCAATTGATTAATATTAATTACATTCTTTAGGTATGAATTGTAAGCATGACTTCTGTTGGATGTGCTTGCATGACTGGAAAAGTCATGGTTCTGAGTATTATGAATGTTCAAGGTACAAAGAGAATCCAAATATCGCTAATGAGAGTGTACATGCTCAAGTAAGTTTTTAATAACAATTAATCTGCCAGATTATGATTTATTGAATAGGAATTAATCCACTTGCAGGCTCGGGAAGCACTCAAAAAGTATTTGCATTATTATGAACGTTGGGAGAATCACTCGAAGTCCCTTCAACTTGAACAGCAAACATTAGAGCGTCTAAAAAATAGAATCAACGAGAAAGTAATGAAAGGCCTTAATTCTACATGGATTGATTGGCAATATTTATTTACGGCAGCTACTCTTCTTGCTAAATGCAGATATACATTGCAATACACTTATCCGTTTGCTTACTACGGTAATTGAAGCTTGAATGCAATCATCTGAAACCATAAAAATGTTTTCAACTTAAAACCATACAACAGCTTTCTAAATGTTATTAGATGTTTGAAATCCGTACAACAGCCTTTGAAGAGTGTCAAAACATTTGTACGGTTTTTAATTAGGTCTTGTTTCATATTGCTTGATATATTGAATATGAAATGCAAATTTACAATTTTACGACCCTGGAAATATTTACAAAGCAAGTGAAACTAAGCAATAATAAAATTATGTTTATTTACAGCCTCAATGGATCCGACATCATCGAGAAAAGATTTATTCGAGTATCAACAAGGTGAGTGTATATAATTAAAATATTTTTATTATTTTTTATTAATCCACATCATAAATTTAATGTTTAATTAACTCTCGTCTCATATAGCACAACTCGAAGCAGAAATAGAGAATTTATCATGGAAAATTGAGCGTGCAGAGACAACCGATCGTGGTGAAATAGAAAATCAAATGGATATATGTGAAAAACGAAGATTAACATTACTGAAAGATTTCTTTCCCACCACTACATCCGATATGAATAGTTAAAGATAATTCTTTTATTCGCATTAAGATTAATCGTTTAAAGAAATTAAAGCGTGTCTTTTTTGTTTTAATTTTTAACGAGAAATGAAGTAAATTTTTGTCCTACTTATTTTTAGAAAAAGAACTACCTAAGTGTCAGGTGATAAATTTTATGTTTTATCAATTTGATAAAAATTTTTGCAGAGTATGACAATACAAATTAGCAAATTGGCATGTTTGACAAATCAATCAAGTTGTTGGCAAGTGCTTGTACAACCCAAAACGCATGCCAATTCCATCAATCGTCAAAACTCTGGATTTAATTTACTTTTCAAACTAAATTTTTTCGATTTTATCATAATTTAATTAAATGTAATGTCTAATTCTAAAAGTGAATGTGTATTGTATATCCTTGTTCTAGATTTTTAAAGATTTTTTTCAGTTTAAATCGCGAGATAAATAAAGATTAGTTTAATTTATTAAATAATAATACAATTTTGTCGTCCTTCAGAACTTAAATGGAAATGCGACAGTTCTCAACATTCATTTTTTTCGGCGGCATTACTAGATATATAATAATATTTTAAAAAATTGTGGAATAAAAAAATGAAAAGATTTTTAATTGCAAATTCATAAATGTCTGTTAACTTTTTATGGTGGACTTTTTTTTGCAGATGAAAGCTGTTGAACAAGTCGGCATTTTGAGTATTACAGAAACTAACTTAAAAATTGACTTGACATACTTAAAATTACTTAAAGAAATTCATTATCTAAATTTAAATTATAACGACCGATATTTTTTCAAATTTTTGAACCTCAATCTTCTTAAACTTTTGAACCTCAATTTTTTCAAATATTTTCTGTCCGTTAAATTTTCAAATAATTTTCAAAAGTTATTTCAAAAATATAGAAACTTGATAATTTAATTAAATTAAGCTCTTCCTACCTCATCTTATTAAGTATTCATTACTCTTTTACCTGCAGCCTCTGTAGATGAAAGCTTTTATTCGAAAAAAAGCTCATAAGATCCCACACAAGAGTGTCAAATTCAAGACCTATCAACAAAAGTCTAGACGTTTATTATTTATAGCAGGAAAAAGGTATGAAGGTAATTTCAAATCAGAATCAGAAAAACACAATGTTGGGAGTAGAATCCATAGAAACAATTTTTTTTTTGTGCATCAACAATCCTCTCATGCTCTACATTCATTCAAAAAAATACATAATAATTTCCATAAAAATTAAATTCGGAAGGAATGAAGAAATATAAAAAGTTATAAGATGAAAGGAGCAGTCAAAGTCGCACACTCAGTAGCTAAAACATCATCTCATGGGTGTTGTTGGGTGGAAAGAAAAAATTGAAAACTTGAAATGTTTTGAAGGTCACTTGCTTTTTCCTTTATGTATGTCGACTACATCTTATGAAAATGTTACAACAAATGACCTTGACAATAGCCTTGCCCGGAACTTTCGACGTTGTAACACAGAAAATATCCAAGAACTGATTATGGAGCATATTTTTATCGATTAGAAATGAAAGATAAGATTTTTTTTTTACTTTCTTATTCTTAAGCTTGCTTCTGTGATGTAAAATAATGTCCCAACACACCTACATCTCTCGATGAAGACTAGAAGCTTCGGTTGAAGAAGATCCAAAGCATGCCGAACATTATGAAAAATTTAGAAGATGAAGTAGACTAAAAAGCCTGCTTTATACAGTAACAGTCCTTGAATGTGGAATATATAATGGTCCACTTGAGAAGAAGTAAGCTTTTGAGGACATTCATCTGTTAGAAGCTTGAATAATAATTTTAATTTCTTGTCTATTCTTTTCTATAGCCTCATAAAATATTGAGTTCTTCTTGTTGAATTTGATCAACGAAACGATAGAGAAGAATGAGCGAAAAAGGAGTATGAAAAAAGTCAAGAACAAATGATGATGATGTCGATGATATGTCCCGAGCGAGTCATAACAAAGTATGTGTTTGCTGATTCACTGTGTAAATTAAAGTTAACATGTTGTATCAATCAATTTTAGAACTTTTTTAGATGAAATTTTCTAACGGTCATTTTGAATTTGAATTGTATAAATTTCTTTACCGCGAAAATTTCAGTTTTAATCTAGAATTCAACGAAAAAGCATCAAATCTAAGGTAATTCTTCCAGTTTTCACATAAAAAGCTCAGCTTATCAGCACTTAACAACATTCAAAACCGATTTATTAAGGCTACTATAGGTCAAAGCATAGATTATCAATGTTTAATTGATTTAAATCAGCAGTGAAAATTCTAATTATGCAAAAATTAAAGAATAAACAATATTAAAGGAGCTGTAACTAAAAATTACCGGTAATCGGGATTTGACGGTAACGGATATTTACCGGTAATTACCGGTAATATCCGTACATTCCGACTGTATATATTCGAATATTTAGGGTAAAAAATTTTTTATTTTTGGTCACTTTTTTTGGTCATTTTTTAAAAAAAAGCCATTTACAAACGTTTGGTCAGTTTTCGTTTCAACCGCTTGTGTTAAAGAACTAGTTTTTCATAACCCAATAAGTACCTGAAAAGTTACCTTTCTCAACTCTCTATCATTACTGATATTACCTTTTCAAATAAATAAAGCCCTTCTTCCGGATTCATCATACAAAATGACTGATTTTCAGATGTAATTTTGGTAATTTGTTTTTCAATAGTAAGCATACGTATAAAAGTTGTAAAATATATCCAAATATCCAATGCTCGTTGTGAAAAAATATGACCAAAATAATATTTTTTTGACCAAAAAATTACATTTGAATTTGAAATTTATATATCTTTGAATTGACAAGTCTAAAAATCCACATTAAAAGTTTTCAAAAATGAAAAATGTCTAAAAATTACTTTTTTACCTTAACCAAAAAAATAAACTGCGGTCTTAATATTTGAATTTTTAAAAAATTCGTTAAAAATCTGTTACCGCTGGATAATCCATATAAATTAACGGTAACGGTAATGGATATTACCGGTAATTACCGGTAACGGACGGTACGGATATCCGTCATTCGGACCCCTAGCTGTAACTAATCAGGAATTAATGAAATAAAGTATGTAAGTGTCTTGCTGATCAAATAAGTAAGCTGCTTGTTCTTTTTTAGAAGTATAGATATTTCGACTGCTTAATGTACGAGATCAATCCATGAATGGGACTCTTAGCAACGTTGAACGGATCAGGAATCTGTATTGCAGTGGGAGAAATAGAGACGAGAGCTTTAATATTGGAATATTATCAAAACGGACCTGACAGTATCACATCACGTTCACAGAAGATGAAAACGAGAGTCTCTGCATATTCAACCGTTTCTCAGTACACTCGAGACAACATAGTTTAAGTAACACTGAACTTTAGACTTTAGTCTATTGAACATTCAATAAATCTTTAAAGTCTGCAAGACATTTAAGCTACCCGGGTTATAAACAATAACAAATACTTTGTAAAACCCCCAAAAATGTATTAATCTCTAATTATCCATTGTGCTATTGTCGTGAATAATCTTCAATTTACCATATCTAATGCGTGTGAGAGACACCACGCAGTTTGTCGTTCGGGTGGGACTGGTTTATATTCGCAAAAAAAAGCTAAAGACGAAAGAAATGTTTTCTCTCTTCTCATATATCTAAATTATATACATAGTCAAGACAGTGATCTAAATTTAAATTTTTTTTGATACTTTTTTTTCAGCTACGCTTTTCTTTCGTACTTTAATGATTTGATTGATGATTTCTTTTTTCTTTCTTGTTTTCGTAGTCAATTAATTAAATTTCTACGGTCATGTGTATTGCAAATATATAATTCTGTTTTTTTTTTTTTTGGGCGAATAGATAGATGGATAGACACAGAAACAAAGATCGAACAAATGAGCGAATGAGGCAGGCAAGAGAGGGAAGGCATAGAGAATCGCAAAAAAGCAAGCAAAAAAATTGTCAGTGTGTAAAATGAATGACTCTAAGTCCATCGAACTTTTAGATGAAATTAAAAAGAAATATTAACGACCTGTAAATGATGACGAAGATGAAGAAGTAAATAGAGAAAACTATTCATTGATTTTTATTTATATTATCATAATTTTTAATAATATAATTTTGAGATTTTGTAATAATTCAATTTTTTTTTATCCAATCAATCAAATTGATTTTTTACCACGTAATTTTTTTTTTTGTATTTTGTATTCCTAATCGTTTTTCATCGTACAAAATTTATATTTGCTTTATCGAGGATGAGGTATTTGTTTCATTGAGCACTTTTTAAGTCCCCAAAAAAGACATCTTTAGATTCCACCCCGTCATCCTCCGTTACTCACTTTCGTACTCTTTCAATCACTTTCAATCTAGCTTAGCTCAATTTATTTCCTTTAAATTCATTAAGCAATATTTATATATGTTCTCCTCAAACATCCTTCCGTCCATACTTATTAAAGCGTATACTAAACACAAACATAACCTTTTCACAATTTTTTAATTTTGTTTTTTTTTTTCAATTTTGTTTTGAAATTTGTACCAAATTTATCATCTTAAATTTTCATTACTAAAGCTTGCCAAAACCATTTGAATTTTCATTTTTAAATTCTAAATTGAGAACTTTTCTAGATATTCATCCTAAAATATCTTTCATTATATTATTTACATTCATTATGTTGAGCTCATAGCTCGATTTTTTTACCAAAATAGAAATTTTTCATATTCGTTTACAATTTTGTTTGTGATTTTTTTGCGTCTATGTTTTGTGTGAGACATATTGACTGTTTTTGGCGCGTTTTTGGGAATCATTATTATCCTCTATTCCGATATTCTCCATTTATTACTGACTAGTTGTAAATTAAATGATTTAAAATCATTATGAAAAATCGCATAGTATGCTATGAAAAAGTAAAATTAAATGTTACAACATAACTGACGTAGGATCTGACTTTTAAATTTCAAAAAGCCGTTAAATTCGATATTCATCATTTTTAAACGTCAAACAGTTCAATTAAATTGACTGTAAATTATCACAAATTATTTGAAATTTATCCTCATTCCACAAAAACACGCCCTTATCAATTGCCTCGGCTGTGGTGCTTGATTTTAAAGAAAAAACATTCAAACTCTGTGAGTTTTGTGTGTGTATGGGTGTGTACATATTTTTTGAAAAATAACTGTCACTTCAAATGCATTGAGAACATATATAAACATTGATTTGTTAATATATAATTTATCTTCAAATTGTAATGAGTGTAATATTCATTTAATATGGATTTATCTCATCTTTTTTTTGTCATCAACAAACATAAAATATTTTTTTTAAAGATTTTTTTTTCTCAAATTTTTTTGTGTCTCCTCTGTGTGCAAAGACATTAATATGTTGTATTCAATTGGTAAATTTTTAAGCAAATATATTTTTTTTAATATAATTTCTTTTTTTTTGTATCATCAATATAGGTAGAGCTTAATTTTCTCAAATTGTATTTTTTTTAAATAGGTAATTTTAACAAGTTACATTTTTTGAAGGTAGATTTTTTGTTGTGAAGTATAGCAATTATTTAATTTTTTTTTTAATTGTAATAATTTTTTTTTTCTTTTAAATCTCCTACATTTTTTTTAATTATACTCAAACATTCCATTCCTTTCTCAGTCGCACCGTCTTATAAATGTTGATAGGAAAACAATTTTGAACAAATGCCTAAATAACAATTTTTTTTTTAATCTTTGTTTCAGTTTCTCAGCCAAAAAGGTAATAACACAATTTCGATTATAAAATTTTTTTTTTCTTATCATTGTCTAATACCAAATAATCACAATTCCCTTTCTTAATATTAAGTTTTTTTTTTTTTCGTTTTCATCTCTCTCATATATTTTTACATTATTCTTAAAATCATAGAAAGAAAAATAATAAGTATAAAAAAAATGAAGGATCATAAGATGGGATTTTAGTAGACCCTTGAGAAAATTTTTAAAGAAAAACCTTTCTTTCCACAACATTTCACTCACTGTGATACTGTCAATATTTTCATTTGATTCATTGTTGCGCAACCTTTATCACGTTTATGCCACGTCACACATCTTGTCTCCTCAATGTCTACTTAGATTTTGTATGGAGAAGTCGACTTGAATCGTCACACTAGGGTGGCATGTGACACATAGGTTGCCCACTACCACATTAGTGTGACACACAATTACTATCACATTAGTGTGGCACGTGGCACACATGTTGTCCCACTACCACATTAGTGACACACGTAACACACATGTTGCCCACTATCACATTAGTGTAGCTCGTAACACACAGGTTGCTCAGGTTGCACTACAATATTAGCATGACTCGCAACACGTAGCTTGCCCACCACTGACATTATGTAATCCACGACGTTTGAATGATTTTTTCGGGTCGATAAAAAGACATTTTATGTCCTTCCGAAGAAAATCATTTTACGTCAGTCGTTTCGTATTTAGGCCTTAATATAATCTGTTATTTGATTCTGCCCCATGTCTCGAAATTGGCAATCATGGGGTGTACATATGAAATGACCTTCATGAACATTGAAGACATTCAGAATCAGTCAAATTTAATCACAATTTTGAAAATATTTCAAACTCTTATAAAACTATACAAATTACTCAATTTTTACATGAGAAGAACCACACAATTTCTTGATACTTTTCAACATAAGAAATTTGAGTATTTGTATGGTTTTAAAAATATATGTATATATAAAATTAGACTTTTTTTTGTATGGTTTCACACTGCTCAGCAGAGATATCAATCAGAAAAATTCACAATTTTTCAGTCTTTTTCTAAAAGAAAATTTGATTTTCTTTTTTTATCCACACAATTTAAGGAGATCATAGGTTAAAATTTTTGAAAAATTTCGTAGAAATTGTATGGTTTTCGAAGGAACTCTATAATTTGTACAGTTTTGGGAGTGTCAAAACTAGATTTTTGAGGTGTTTCAAATTTTTAAATCAAGAAAAATTGCTTTGAAGGTACACAATAACATAACCTCAAAATTTTTAAGAATTCTCATCTCTTTTACTTTATATTGCTTTCAAATACATACTACTTTGTAGTCAAAACTGCTTTAAAAGCACAACTGCACAGCTCAGAAGTTTTCTCAATTAACTTGATACTTAAAGATTTGATCCAAAATTTTGAGGTTAAGTTTAGTGTTCTTTCTTCTCAATGAGTATCTTACGGTACCAATGAACATGGTCTTTTGCATAGTCTTATCAGTACTAATGTGCATGCATAGTCAAATCTACAACAGATCCTGTTTTCCTTTGAAAAAGAGGAGACCTAACCTAAAAAGCACTAGTTGGCTAATTGATCCTTAGTCTGACACTTGGTTGGCGTAGCTCTAGCATAATGCAGGATTAGAATCCAACTCCTAGTCAGAGTCATGCCGACTTAGTGTCAGATTTTTGATCAATTAACCGACTAAAGCTTTTTTAGGTTAGTTTCAAGACAATTTTTCAAAGAGAAAAGGTTCTAATTCCCAGCATACAACTGGGAATGCATCCTTATTGTCTCTTATAGACCATTACAGCACTCAATAGCCAATTTAAGCTTACTATGTCATTTTTTCTTGATTACTAAGTGAATTCCCCCAAAATTATATCAAAGACATTCAAGTCTAATTTCATAATAAAGTTTAGACTAGTCTAGTCTAGTCAAAAAGGTCTTTAAAAATTTTCTCTAGGGAATAAGCTAGTTTGTATTTTATATTTATATTGAATATATATAAAAAAGAGAGGAAGGAGAAAGAAATCACGTTAATTAACTGCAAAAAATGAATAGTTCTCACAGAATTTATGCATGTATAATTTACTCTTTTTTTTGTATATTATTTTTAATAACGTTATCAAAAAAAAGAGAAAGCTAAAGAGACTATATAAAAAAAATCGCACTTAACATAATTAAAAAGATTTTTTTTTTCACTTCGAAAAAAAAACGCGTAAATTTTTTTTGATTTTTTTTTTCTTTCTTTCTTTCAATAATTATATATAGGTGATAATAAGGAACAAACATTTCATCATGTATAATAAAGAACAACGTAACGACGATATGGACTCATCTTTTAACTCACGAAAAGGGGAGGGTAGCAACATTCATATCACTTGCTCGTTCCCTTATATTTTGCTTGATTTTTTTTTCATATTTTTTTTTTATATCATTATTATCTCATTTTCATTCATTTTTTTAACTAAAAAATGATGTGCATTTCTCTACTGATTCTATATAATTATTTATAGCATCCTGACTTTATAAATTCTAAATTAAAAAAAAAATTAATTAAAAAAAAGAGAAATCAATTAAAAAAATTCTATGAAAAATGTTCCTTTAAAATTAAAAATTATAAAAAAAAAATCTTATAAATTAAAGTATTTAATAAATTTCATCACGCAAGAAAGAATATGATTATTATACGCAATGGACAAGTCATCTCAAGAATCTCTAATGCAAATCTCAAAGTACATATTTTAACTTATTTTTTGTTATAATATGTGTATACTTATTGCATTTAATGTGTTTCATAACATTATGCCTTTTTTTTGTGTGTTTTATATATGCTTATTATAATTTTTCTGTTCTTCTTTTCATTTGCTTCCTTTTCTCGTATGCTACGATTTCTATTACGTAACTTAAAAGTTTTTTTTTTTCTTGTTTGTTGTTGCATCTGAGATGTATACATGTGTGAATGCAATTTTGCCGGTTACTAACGGACAAATTTCTTTGCCTTTTTTTCTGGATCTTTTTATGAAATTTTGCAAATTTTTTGATAATTCTAGCTAAATTGTTGAGCTGGATGTGCTGTAAACATCACTTTCGGCAGTATTGTATCAGTATAAATCAAAGGATTGCTATGCTTTCTTATTAAATATTGAAAATTGATAAATTTGCAACTTTTCTTTTGTTTACAAAGTAAATTTTTGCTATGTTTACTAAATTAAGGCTGAATATTTCATCTTCCCTGGATATTAAAGCTTACTCAGTTACTATTAGAGGTTGCTTTAGGTATTTTATAAGAGATTTTCTCATTAATTTCATTTTTCAACCGGAAAATTCAAAATTTGCAATTTTTTTGTTTACAAAACAATCTAGTTTTGAATTTTTGCTATGTTTACTAAGTTAAGGCTGTATTTTTCATTTTCCCTGGATATTAAAGCTTATTCAGGTAATATTGAGGTTTCTTTAGATATTTTATAAGAGATTTAAACAAGAAATTTCAAAAATTGCAACTTTTCTTTTGTTTACAAAACAAAAATTGCAATGATTACTAAGTTAAGGCTCAATATTTTCATTTTCCCTGGATATTAAAGCTTGCTAGAGGTTGCTTTAGTTATTTAATAACATTATCATTGAGATTTTCTCATTAATTTCAGATGTCAACCGGAAAATTCAAACTAATCTTCATTTCACTGTCAAGAACTGTCCAAAAAATCATGAAACAGGTTCTAACAATAATGCCTTCAAAAATATCTGATACAGTTAGCTTCAATTTGCAAGAACAATAATTTCGCACATACCCATACATCTCAGTTGCAAAAAAAAAGAAAAAGATAAAAATAACGGATTTAATCTTACCCAATCAAAAGAGGAAATATTTTTTTTTTTTTGAAAAAACCATTTGTTAGAAGTAATAAAGAACACGGTCCATCGACGCAACTACGTTTTAAACACGGGCGTGACCATCTTGATGATAATTTTATCACACCAAATCCAACATGAGGTTTTTCTTGGTTTATATATTTTTTTTTGTTTGTAATATATGTGTGCACATGGATCATTTAAATATTATTATATTAATTTTTTTTTCTTAATTTTTTTTTTTTTTGCGAATTATGACGAAAACAAATTATTTGAAAACACACGACGAAGAAGAAGTAAATAAGATTGTTCTCATTCATTCAATTGTTGCATAATATCGCTCACGTTTTTGTTAATTCTTCTTATTCTTACTTTTTTTCATTTTTTTCATTTTTTGCTTCTTTTGCTCGATTTCATATATCATTGTATGTATGAAAGTGCAGGAAAAAAGGTTGCATGCACTTTAATGCTTGCCATAATCAAGATGATGCAAATGATGACTATTTAAATCTAAGAAGTTTGTAATGATGTGTCCATTTGTTGTCAAAATTTGATGATGAGCTGCGGCAATAGCCTGAGGTTGATGGTTGCTGACTTGAGAGTTGTGTTGCATATTTGAATGCTGCTGTAAGTGTGACATAACTGGTGGCGTATTTGTATTAGAGCCTTCATCAATTGTCTCAGTTTTAATTTCAATTGATTCTTTTTTGGGTTCTACTGAAGCAGCTACAGCAGATAGTACATTGTGTAATGAATGATGTACACCCCCATTTGATTGATGATGACCCAAGTGCGGATTGTTCATTGGATTCAAATTGCAAATCTTAATATGCTTATTGAAATCACTTATATCTGCCAATTCTTGCTTGCAAATGTTGCACTGGTAAATTATATAATTGGCAGTCGAGGTAGGTGGCAGAACTGGGAGAGTATTCTTTCCATTTTTCCCATTCTTCTTCTGATGCGTTAAAATATGCTTTTTCAAATTTGATTGCTGAGAGTAGGATTTCAAACAAATGTTACATCCATAAGGTCGAATTCCCTAAACATCCATACATAAACATGAATAGATCCATAATTAGTATAAATCAGATTAACCAGCTATTACACTCACCAAATGAATCATCTCATGCTTCTTTAAATTTGCACGTTGGGCAAATGCTTTATCACAAGATTTACACTTGAATGGCTGCATTTGAAACATAAAAAAGGACGAGTTTAGGTCATGTGAACAACAACAACAGCATAAAATCACTAAAAAAATCTCACCTTTTCGCCAGTATGCAACATCTGATGCTTAACCATATTAGCATGTTGACTGAATGCCTTTTGGCATGTTGGACATTTGTATGGTTTGAGACCTAATAATAAAATTAGAAATTAATATTCTAGCAACAACAACAGCTACAAAAAAAATCAATCAATAAAATGTCACACACTCACCATTGTGTACCAAATTATGACGCTGCAAATTTGCCAGTTGCGTAAAAGCTTTGTTGCAAATAGAACTGTAGATACATTTGTTATTGTTGTTGTTGTTTCGCAAGTCCAAAAAATTTTTTATTGGGTAGGTGATAAGAAGGAAATAAAGAATTATGCACGTGTAAGTCTCTTATCAATCATTATTATATGTGTAAATATTGATAAGGATTATATAAGTCTAAATATCAAGATTAGTATTAAGGAAGAGTTTTAAAACTTACCAAACAAAGGGCCGCTCGCCAGAATGCGCTTTTGTATGCTTCCATACACTGCTCTGACTCGGAAAATGTTTTCCGCAAAGCTCGCACTATTTGTTGTTGTTGTAGAGCATTCGAGAGAAAAGCAAAAAAAAAAAGAAAAAATAAGAAAAAGGGAAAGTGAAAATAGTTAGAAATCAGCTGTTGTTGACATGAGTTATCCGTATAAAACAAGTCAATAAAGTATGTTTGTATATGTGTGCATATCTACCTTATACTTGGATTCAGTCAAATGTTTTGCTTGATGGGCAACCATTTCTTCATTGGTATCAAAGCGCTAGGCAAAAAGGAAGAGAAGTAAGAAAAACTTGATGAAAATGATGATCTGAGTATAAAAAATTGGTTTACATAGCAGTCGGTCGTGGTATGAGCTCAGAATATTTTGAGGGGGGAATATGAAAATTAGATAGGAATGGGAAGGAAAACAAGTGGGTAAGGTATGGGTAAGGTGGATGAGAGAGGAAAGTACAGCACGTGCTCAGTACAACGATTGTTGGCCAAGGAAAAAGGAGAGAGAAAGAGCGTTAAAAAAAGAGAATAAAAAGTATAATTGGAACATGAACGAAAGAACAACAAAATTTGTATGATATATACTAAAAAACATTATTGCCAACAACAATGCCTTATTGCCAACAACGGTGGCAGAGCAGCAGTAATACCAGCTAGTGAGTAATAAGAAAGAAAAAAAGGCCGAAAAAGACGAAGAGATATCACCATGCCATGAAAAAAAAAAGACATTGTTGTTGGGGTTTTGTAGGCTTAAATAATTTCGAGGCCCAATAATAGCAACAAAAATATAACATACAGCAGAGCTATGGAGAACATGGAGAAAATTTCGTCGGTTTTTTTTTTCTTCATTTCTTTCTGTTTTTTTGGAAGAAAAAGAACATCGACAAAAAAGCGAATGTGGAGGAAAAAAAAGACTCATACAGGCACAGTGAGGCAGCAAGCAAGCAAGCAAGGCAGGAGAAAAGAGAGAAGAAAAAAGATTGGTTGAAGCGATGACGATAAATAAGAAGAAGAAGTCCATTACATATTATATCAAAGCATATTTTCAAGGTGAACTCACAACCGAAAAAAAAAAATCATTTTCGAATGTCTTCTTCTTCTTATGCCTCAATCGAATTGAAATCTTTTTTCATTTTTTTTTTCTCTCTCTCACTCTCTCACTATATTGCGTTATGCTGCTGCTGCTGCTGCTTTACTGATGACTATATGTCCTCTATGTTGTCCGAAAAGAACGAAAAAAACGATATATATGTACAAAAAAAAATGAATGAAGAGCAAAAGAAAGAATAGAGAAGAAGGAACAAGAAGAAGTTTTAAGCAAAAAAAATTGGATAGTCAGTAGAAATATGAAGAGCTTTTTTTTTTACCTTCCGGCATTGACCGCACTTGATTTTTACCAAATTCTCAGAGTCTCTGATGATGTTGGACACCACATTAACGTTGTTTTCCAATGATAGTATCATTGATCGGCTATCAGCTGCTGATACGGCCACAGATGTGCTATTTAAAGGAACGTGATTTGTACGGCTGTTGGAAGTGTCAAGATGCAAGGGCAACGGAATTTGTATATGTCCTTGTTGCTGCTCGTTCTGATGATGATGATGATGATCATTTTGAAAAGTCTTTTTAGTCAATAATAGGTGTGTGTATATATGATTTTTTTTTTTTTTTTGGGTATATTATGTATATAATTTCGGTATACATATATATATAAGAAATTTTGTATATATATTATATTATTATATATTATATATATATATATATGTATGCGACGGCGTGTGTGCGATGATGAGGGAGAGAGCGAGAATGAAAAAAAGACAAATGTCGAGAAAATTAGAAAAAAGGCAAATTTTAAAAATAAATGAAAAAGAAATTCAAATTGGCAAGAAGGTTAAGAATCGAAAATTTCGCGTCTTGTCGTCAAACTCGTTCAATATCAAATATTTGCAAACCCAGTTTTATTAGTGATCAAACCCTTGATATTGGACTCATTTGTCTTTTTTCGTTTCTTGCTTACTCAATTATCGTTTTTTCATAAATTTTATCAGCTTTTATCGAATGAATTATGCTTAAAATGTGATTTTTTTTCTTGCATTGAAAAGCATGTTTTAATGTCGGAAAAAAAAATCACATTTTATATTTATCGATAAATTCTGATCGTCTTGTTTCATTTACTTACCAACGGATAAAACATGATAAACTGAACTGATTAATAGCACTTTTTAATGAAAAACAACTGTTTAGGGCATTTTATTTAACTATTTAAATTCAACTTTTTTTCAAGAGTTGAAGTTCTCTTTCTCTTTTTTTGCAATGGAGTGAAAATTAAACCGGTCTCTAGTACATCGTACCAGTCATTGACAATCGTTCAATTTTCACGTCTACAACGATTTTTTTCAACTGTTTTGCAATTCCATCTTATGTTCCGCGGATGTTGTTTGTATCAAAACACATTATTCCATAACGCGACATTTTCAGCGTAGTAGATTTTATCAAGTTGAGAATGATTGAATGTGCTGCATAACATCAAAACATTCGTGCTGAGAAAAATGGCTGAGAAATCAAAACAAGAGTTTATGCAAAGGTTTTTAAATAATGCAAGGAAAAAAGCACTGAATATTAAAAGTCCACCAAGTGGAACTAGTACAATTAAACAGATTGAAACTCAGGGAATTGAGGCAAAAGATGAGGATTGGCTGACAAAGTAAGAAAATTGAAAAAAATATTATCGAAAAATTGAATCTATAAATTTTCATTTTTTTCTTTTTCAGAAAAGCTCTTGAGGAAATTGAGAGAAATGCAAAGATTCATAAAGTTAAGCGCGAGTCAGGATTACCATCGGATGAACCTAAAGCTAAAACAAATAAACGATTCTTAGCCACAACACTTACCAATGCCTTATCTCATAATGAACGCAAATCTACCAAAAACATAGAAAAATCATCTCATAAGCTTAAGGAACTTGATCGCTATCAGAAGCTTAAAAGTAGCACTGAAAAATTTGGTGATAGAAAACATCACTTTAAGAAACCTGAAAAGTCAAAGGATTCAGATGATAGCAGTGACTGATTGTTGAATTTATATTTTATGATGTATCTCCTTGAAATGTATTTTTCATATATGCAATAAGCCTTTTTATTTTTGATAAGTCAATTGTTTTACTTATTTAAATACACAATTATCTTAAAAAGCTCAAAATTTGAAATGTCTTTGAAGTTTTTAATTGATTTTTAAAGAATCAATGATATCATCCAGACTTTATATTTTCAGGGTCATGCATATTAAAAGTTACATTTTCCAGCTGTGCATAGCGCATATGAACTCTTCATTTCAAAATATTTACTGGATGTATTTTCATCTGCTGGATGTTTATATCTTTAAAATGGCAAGGTTTTGTGCATTCGGATTTGTTGCATTTGATTGATGTCTTTTTAGGATGAACTTTTTAAAGTTAAATTAATAATTTAATGTCTTCTTACTAATGATGTCTATTAAAAAGGGGAATTTCCGACTTCTTTCAACATTGTCATGAAATTTAAATTTAAAATTTTTCTTATAAAAGTTCTTTAACAAATGCTAGTTGAACTATAACATTTTATCCGAATAGCACAAGTCAGTTAATCAATCCAAAATCCAGCACCAAGCCGACTTAACACTGACTTGATGCTGGATTCAATTAAAATCTGGAATAAGACCGGTGTGATTCTGGAATCCAGAGTTCAAATCGAATTCAACATCAAGTCAAAATCACGTCGACCAAAAGCCGGTTTCAACCTGAATTCAGCATCAAGTCAGTGTGACGCAAGCCTGGAAACGAATTTTTGATCAATTAACTTATTTGTGTTTTTCAGGTTAGAGTTTAGAAATATTTTTGGAGTTTTCAGAATTTGAATAAAAGCTTTACCTACTTGACTAGCCAGAGTGTTAAAAAGTAAGTTCTAAACAAGCATACATCTTCGATATGTACCAAACTTCATACAGATTAGCTAAGAGATGGCTTTAAAACATACTTTTAAGAGTCCCTACAAATTGTTCACATCTGTCAAACTGCTGTTCAAACAAGCAACATATTGGCCTTCAGATTGGTAAACCTTTTAACGAATTGCAATGGTCAATATCACTCAATTTATCACCGACTACCCTTGAATTTTGCCAAAAAATCCACAAAAATTCATCATGTCTCACCGCAGATCAATGCAACCGATTATAGAAATAAATACATAAAGCAACATAAATCATAAATATTTCAATGATGCAAAACTTTTTGTGATGTACGCATAATATTGGCACAATAAATTATTTCATCTGCTGATGATGTTCACCTCGAACAAGATAAGTTTTACATCCAAATTTTGTGCTTATACAACTGAAATTCTCTGTCGAAATTGTCGATGTTTCCTGTGAGTAATGCATTCGATCGAATCGTAGCTTTAGGCAAATTTTCATCTCTGATTCAATAAATCCAATCAGATATAGTAAATCAACATTAGTCAATTTCAGCAAATAACATGTTAATGAAGTTTGTCTTTCAACATTTAATAAGAGATTAATGCACAGCGATAATCATCCCAAAATATAAAATTACATGTTTTGTTTAGATTGCTTCATCAAATTCCATTTATCTTACACTGTTCATAAGGTACTAATCTAATTTTCCCAAAAAATGTATAATAATGACAGGTCCACTAAAAACAACATCAAATTACAGTGTCCAAGTCCATCCTTTCACAATTGCTATAAAAATCAATTTTCATTACTATTTCCGACCACTTTTCACCTTTTCAAATGTCCATAAACAAGTATCATGCTGTCATTAACCAAAATAGTTGCATAAAGAGCCACTCGGACATTCACTGTCATCAGAAGAAACTAGATTTGACTACTCAATGTTTGATACTTGACTGTATGAGATTTTGAGGGTACCGAAGTTTATCAAGTGCCGCACAGCATTTCAACATGGATTATTAAAAGAGTTTGTGCTTAAGCCACAAACCAATGAGTAAATGAAAGTGATTTAAAATCTCATCAATGGATATAGTGATGCAACAATTGATTTAATTCGCAAATGAGTCACTTTCATTTTCGACTATGTTAAATACCAAAAAATATATAACAATATCTATTCATTTTCATACAATTTGAGATAAGATGATAATTAAACTTTAGTTTCTATCTCTCTCTCTCACTCACTCTCTCGTTAATCGAAAGAATTAAGAAAATAAAATTGAAATTGACATGCTTATGATCTGGAAAATTATCGAAAAATTTTCTTTTATTGATTTATTTTATTTTGGACTTTTACTTATTCACAATTTTCTGTATCATTTGGTGTGCTGGTGATGATAATGATGGGAATTTCATGAATAAATTGTTACGAATTGAATCTTTTTAATTTCATTAATTTTTCAAATTTTACAGATTTTTACAAATCAATTGTGATCCATGGCATACCTCAGATGGCACCTGATGCTGTCTCTATTGATGATGACTTCTTATTTATTGTCAATTTCAAGTGAAATACTGATAGTTTTAATAGTATCAAGTGCATCTTTAAATGACGAATTGTCAAATTTATTAATAAGTTAAAATTGCATATAGATTAGTAACAAAAAATGTAGAATTTGTGGGTTCAAATCCCAATTACAAATTAAAATATAGTTGATTAATAGGCCAAATGCGTTTCGATTTTTTTCTTCCAATTTTTTGTTCAAAAATTGTTAAATTTTTTTTTTTTTATTTTATTTAGTATTCGATGTGAAAAATTCCAAAATAATTTTTTGGTTAATAATTAAAATAAGTTAGATGTTAATTTTTTTAAGGATGTTAAAATCGATTGAAAATTTGTATGAAACCTTTGTATTATACTTCACAGGTAGTTGCAGTAAAAATTCTATTCAAATCTAATTTTAGCGAACTCTAGTCGAATTCGACCAATGGACTCAGAACTACTAAATCAAAAACTTTAATCAACAGCAGAGATATATGTATTACTATCAAACTTTAAATTGAACTCAATTACCGATTATTGATTGTAAATGTTCGACAAACATGTGTAAATTGCAATAAAATATTAAAAATTTAAAAATAAATAAATGATAAATGTTGACAACATCGGAGATAACCTTTGGTGAATATCCTATTAATTTAAATTACAATTGAGTTCAATAAAGTTTACAAATTGGTTCGAAGAACTTGAAATCAGGTCACATAAATTATCAAAAGATCCAGAAATATCTTCAAGACAACTAAAATAAATATCACAATATTTTATGTTCACAGTAAGTAAGCCAATATCCAAAATCACCTCGATATTTCAAGTCTCGACAAAAAGGCCTACCAAGAATTAATCACTTAATTAAAGACCTTACAAATGTACCCACACAGTTCTCAGAAAATCATGACAAAGTACTTCAATTTACAGCCTAAAAGAGAATCACCAACATGTATAAAGCTCCTCACGTCCACAACAAAAGCCTCCCTCAGTGTTTATTAATTTTTTGACATTTCAATTATGTTAAAGCACTTTTAATTCTGACAAAACCTATTACGAAATGTAAGTCTTTATAATTAATTTATCCGGATATTAATGTTATAGCAATTAATACAAAGTATATAATGAAATTTGGTTAAATAATAGCTTTGCATGTCAATATATTGAAAAGGCTTTTTTTGTTGCTCGGAAATGGATATTGATACAAAAAAAAAGTTATTAATTCAATATTTTTTCACAAAAAAAGATTTTAAGATAAATAAAAAAAATTTGCGTGCATTTTTTAAAATCAAAAAATATTTTCATTAGTGCCTGTTTGAGTCTAAAGAGCGACTTGAATGAGAAGAAAAGAAACAAAAAAAAAAATTAAAGAAAGTCAGATCCGTTGTTATTTATTGATCATTGGTAAGTTGGTAAGCTTAGCATTTTGAACTTCACGACGCATGAAGACGTTTTAATTAATTAAGAGGTTATTTATATCATGACTGGATGTATGTAAAAAGTTACATAAAGAAAAATTAAATTAACTTAATTAATTTTACAAGAAAAGAAACAGTGAGCACGTGAGCTGTCTGACATATATTTATATATGCGATTTCAAAAGAGGTAGGCAGTCGATTGCTTGCCATCTTCTTGCTAAAACGTGCAATTATGATGTTAATATAAATTGGGATAGAAGCCTGTTTGAGCGAATTTATGTTTCATAATAATAATTGGCGTCATTAGTCAGGTGAAAGAGTTTAGACAAGTCCTGAGTAGATGAGCAATTTTGGTTGGCAATTAAGGCAATTTTATTCACCATGGTCGGATTCCTTTTTGCTCAACAAGTCATGCTGTGGATAATTTTGATGATTTTTGAGGTGTTATGTAAGGCAATTTGCTTTAAGAATTCTTGTTCTAATTCTCTTTTGAAGCTACATATTCTGGGGTTCTTAAGTTGATTCCTGGTTGATCATTCCAGCAGTAGAGCTGCTATCCCAATTAATTACATCTGTCAATGTCTTGAGTATTGTACGCATTTATGATAATGATTGAGAGATCCGGTCTCTGGAAGGAATCGAACCCACATACTCTCAACTGAATGATATAGATTTCCAGTCTATTGCCTAACTACTAGGCAACACATATAAATACGGCTCAATATCTGAGATTCGACTCTGCTCGGACACTTGTTGTCAATCAATACTAATCGAAATTTTCCAAATTTCCAACCAAAACTCATCCAAAATGGCTGTTAAAGTTCAAAACCCAAAGATTACATGACACCAATCTTAAAGCCTTTCTAACAATCACCAAAAAAATATCATATCCATAAAAATCTTGCATAAAAAATGCATTAAAAAAATCATAACAAAAATTCCACACTTCCTTCTTCTTGTAGCATCGCTGTTGATGCGAAGTAAATAAATTTGGCATAAGCATAAGCAACAAGAAAAAGAGATTTAAATACATTAGATGATCAGATTTATGGAATAAAAGTAAAAGTGAAAAAGCAAGCAAGTGACTGATTCAGCAATCACCATGATTATGGATATACCATTTCATATTTCAAGCATTTGAAGCTCTTTTTTTGCCGATGAGAAGCCGCATTTTAATCAATTGCTTTTTTGCTAATGTCTGTCATCTGCATTCATCTACTTTTATAGTTGATGTCGATTACATTGATTGCGCAATTTTAATGAGCTATGCACAGTACACATAGACAGTAGGTATGATCATTTCGTAATTACTTAATTTACATACATTTAATAAACTTCTTTTCTTTACTTTGTCTATTGCGGTTTTTGTTTGTGTCTAGTCGCATGCTAGATCACAACCACAAATTGATAAATTCATCAGTTGCTGACCCAAAAAGATCAGTAAAAGAAAATAGATCTTATTGTATGCAATTGTTTGATTGTCGGCTTTTATTGTTTGTTGACACATCGTGAGCTGATTTATGTGAAACATACTAGTGCACGTACAGCACAGTAAATTCATTGATACATTTTAAGAATAGCAGGGCAAGAAAATTGATGAGATATTAGTGATGTTACTTAATACAGATGAGAGGTCTATATTTAATGGACAATTGAGACATTATAAAAATGATTTTGTTTCGTGCTTTTTTTTTGAGATGGATTGTCAGAAATTTTTAGCTAGGCATAACATCAAAGCAAGAAAGCGTGATTTAACAGTATGGAAAAAGACATAATGAAAACGGAAAAACGCCTCTGGTATAGATCGCTCGACATTTTGCACGTAATATCGTTATTTCATTGTAATTTCTTTCTTTTTATTCCTTAAAATGAAATATCTTTCAATCAAAACACAAGTCAAAATTGGTCAAAATAATAAGTTTCAGAATGTTGGAGAAAATTAATGCGTAAATTATCATTTTAAGTGTATTTTTCCCAAAGAAATGAACTTGCGATCGTTCGTACTTTGTCTGACTGTCCGTTTGTTTACAGCCTAAATTCTCTTTAAAACTAAGCATATTGTTAGCATATTTAGTGTTAAAACGTGTGTGCTACACAGTAGAACTGAATGTGAATAAATAATTCCAATTAGTTGCTTATTCTATTAGAAATGACAAAAAAACTTTTCGAAGTGGGCTACGTAAAGTTCTACGCAACGTAATTTTACATAACAGCAAATTTAACTAATACTTTTCAAATAGCTTTTAGCCGTTAATTTATACCGAAAAGATTATATTATGCTACGTACAATATGCGCCTCTAGCAGCTACCGACTACTAAGCCTCTACAATTTCATTGTGTGAGAAATTTAAAATTTCTTTGAAATCATCAGTGAAAAGGAATGTCCACACCTCAAGCGAAGGCTTTTTGCCGTGAGCGAATTTACTTTAATTGGATAAATTGGCGAACGCACGGGTCTTATTTGTTTGGACCCAAAACAATTAGGGACTAAAACACCTTTTTTAATTCACTGCCTACAAAACACATTCTTAGTCAAGTCAAATTAACAGCTGTCGACAAGTAAGTAATCATAATGATGAACGAAGGCAATGATTATGACATGTTCAGTAGATTTATTTGTTAATATTTATTTCTTATTTTTCCGTCCATGAGAAAATCTGATGTCTATTTCAGATCTTTCATAAATGTTAATACACTACTCAATAGAAAAAGATTTATCGACATTTAGACATGATCTTGTATCCATAGACTATGTAACAATAGGCCAACCTAGATTTGAATCTGGTCTATAGACTGTATCTGTCAATTATTGCCATAAAGACTATTCACATCAGCAAATTTTGAATAATCGACACTTTAACACTGACCTTATCTCAATACTTTTATCTATTTGCATCTCATAAATTGGCAAGTGTTGTATCACTTAACACGAAAATTAATGGTTTGGGATTTGAGAAGATTATGTGCGTTAAAATGATGAACGCCTTTATGTTGTTTTGATGGAAATTATGTAATTGATGCTCGATCAAGATTAAATCTTTCATCACTTATGTTTTTCATTCTGAATTCAGTCTTGTTATCAAGCATAATTTAAGTCTTGTGTGAAGAAATAATTTATTATAGCTTTAACAAGGCAATTTTAATCTTCAAATTATTTATAGCTATAATTTAGAATCAATTTTTTTGATCAGAAATAATTTGTTCGATCTCAGTGCATGTATAAATTCCCCGCAAAAAATAATCGTAAAATTAATGAGTTTGCGAAAAAAAATTACCGATATGACGTCAATGCCATTGTTAAACAAATTTTGAAGTATGATCTATGAGTAATCGACAAAATGAGATCAGTGGCCTGAATTGGAGATCAATGACTTTGTGAATATAATGATTTTTTAATGGATTAATCTTTAAAAGTTCCTTCAATTTAAACAAGTTTTGAGAATTATTTTAAAATGTTTCTGGATCCAGCATTTTCTAACAATTCTAAATGGATGTTACATAACGTTAAAAACATGGAGTCTGGAGAGGTTGTTAAGAATAGAATCGAATTAAAAATAAGTAACTTAACAATGCTAAAGATGTTTATTGTTTGAAGATTGGAAACAAACTTATTATTTTGAAGCAAGGGTTTGCAACTATGAAAGGAGATGCAACTTTAAAAGGGGATGCCACTAATTGCTATTGAAAATACAATTTAAATATCAAACGACTGTTGATACATTTTTTAACAATTCAATTTTTAGTTGATGATTCTCGACTGCTATCTGAATGTCTGCATCAACTTGACATCAAGTTTGTTACTCAAACCCACAACTCTTCACAGAGTTCCTCAATCTTAAGCTTTCTTTAAGCGTTTTAGTGAAATTTCGATAAACATCTCATTCGATGTCGCTTAACATTGTATGCAACATTATCACATATTTGACTCAGTCCACATATGATAACCTTGATTCTGAGACTAGCTAAAAGAAATCGCAGAGTTTTTTATTTACTCTACAAAATTTCTCTGTCAAGAAATATTTTTAGGGGTTTTTGTGTGCCACACACTTAAAAGTGTTTTCTAGAAGATAAAAATTTACATCTTTTTCAACGCTCAGTCATTAATCGGTAACTCATTTGTTTTAAAATTTGATGATGTACCGTTTAGTTTGTTATTCAGCATGATCAATCGTGGGACTGAATTTGGCATTTGTTCATGAGATTAAATATGTTAAAAATCGATTATTTCCATACTTTCATTCATTCATGCTGTGTCGATTGATATTAAAATGATATAAAATACATAAAAATAGTAATTTGGGCGTAATGGAATGTGCACTATGACTACGTATGTGATGAAATGCATAAATCGACTTTAAACAGCACGACATCGCACCAAATTATTGACATGCGTCTCTAATAATCAATTTAATATTTTTCATTTCCTTTCATTTCTTTCAATTCAAATTCAAAAAAAAAACCTCCGTATCCAAATTGATTCCGTACGCTAATGTATGATTATGTTTATTATACTTAATTTCTTTGTAGATAATCCACTGTCACTTGTGTTTATATCAAATAAATCATGTGTCACTATATTTTGTGTATTCTTCTTCTTGCCACAGCAAATTCTGCATTATTTTTAAGTCAGCTAGTATCTCTCAGCTGCGTCTATTTTGCTTACCTTTCTCTTCGTACCGACCGATATGATTATTATTATTTTGAGACGAAAGAAGAAGAAATTTTTGAGTCGTGTGTTTATAAAGGACGGTGGGGAGTTGCGTTCGAACGACTTTAACGTCAATAAACATTGAAGAGAAATAAAAAAACTTAAAACTTTCTCATGAGCATGTCTCTCGCACTGTAATGTTGAGCTACTTCTTGAGATAAAGATGGACTTTTAGTTGCTTACCAAATCGCGAGTTATTAGGACGTGCTTTTTTCATTATCCAACAAGCAATTGCATATATGGCAAGTTGAAACTTATATGAAATTCCATAAGGAATCAAGTCAAGCATCGTGAAAATAAATAGAAAAAAAAATCAAAGTTTACTGTGAGAAAATATTTGATGTTGCAAAATAAATAAAAAGAGGAACAATATATTGTGTGCAGATTGATATCTGTTCATCCATAAAAGGATAACAACAGTTTTGGATTTCAAGATATATAAAAATAATAATAAAAATGTTAACGAAGCTGCTATTTTTTGTAAGTACCATCCACTTTGATTAATTGATATTCAGTACTCCAATATAGCGATTGATCCATACAATCGTTATTCAATTGAGCTTATGGATATATATTTTTATTATCCAGAAAGTTAAATGTATGTCATCATTTTGTCCGAACATAAAAATTCTTCTCATGTATGCTAAGTTATTTTCATTATACCAGTTATTTTGTTGACACGAATATTTTTATAAATGAATATTATTGACATCTGTGTGCTCAAAAAATATTCAAATTGGACGCGATCATAGACAGTTTTAGAATAATTTTTACATTTTAACTTCTAACGGTTTTTTAATGTTTGAATTATTGAGAGATGCGAGATTTTGAGATGCAAATGAGATTTGAAATAATTTTTAACGGCAATTTAAAAAAAAAAAATCAAATTTCTATTGAAAAATATATTAAATAAACAATCAAGTGATATTTGACTGCAGCATGAACATCGCAACATTTCAATGACTTTAAAGAGCACTTTTGACTTTTTTCAACTCCATTAATGAAACTACTTTTTTGCAAGAAAAGTCACTTCTCGTTTGGACAAGATCCACTTTAATACATAATAATTTATTAAGTGTAATAATCAACAGATAAAAAGTCAACTTGGGTTTCTTAAAAGTCGAAAAACTTTCATCTTTAAACGACCGATGAGCTGAATATTATGCAATTTTATCGGCGATTTCTTGACATTCCTGCACATAGATTTCGTATGAAAAAGTAAGAGTTTGCTTACTTCATCAAAAATATTCAAATCACGGTAGTGAAATGATGATATTGTCAACTTAACAAGCAAATTAACAGAACTGATAATAAATGTGTTTATATCTTCATTTTCCCTGACTAATTGGCACCTCTATCGCAAAAATTAGTGAGCATTTACAATTTTGGATTAAGGAGAGTCTGTGAAAATCCACTTGAGGTATAATATTGTGAGCATACAAAGTAATAATGAACACACAATGCAGAGATACGATAATAAGACTTGACATGAAACTGTCGAAGGGTAATTGGTTATTTACAATCTAATAAGACTTTGTGCTATTAAATCAACCGTCAACATGAATAATTGAAAAGATTATTTCATCTCCATGTCTACCTCTTCTCTTGTCTTCTTCTTCTTTATGGCTATCAATTAAAAACTGCCATTCACTTTTCTCATAGATATGTGGATATGTCTAGGGTATCTATATGTGTCCATATGTGGGTTGACTGGCGGGACTGATTGAGATATTAAAGAAATTGATGTAAGTCATCAACGGATGTCTCATTTCTGGACACTAATAGGATATTTCAAGTATTATTTACGAATTCTCGAGATCCAGGAGAATTTCATTGTAGTTTCATGCTCGATCATGGTTTTGGAACTGACTTAGACCAATTTGAAGAATTTCTAATCCAACAGTCAAGGCCTACGCAATCGAAAGTCACAAAGTCAAGACAAATCCGATATAGCCAGCCCATCCATGCTTCGCACTCAGCAGATGAAGAAGATTACGTTAGCTAATTTCTTGTTTAAAAGTCCACAAATTGTTTTTACCGGAAATCGAAAACAAAAGTGATTTTTTTTTTTTCATTTTCGGGGATATGTTTAATGTTCATACATATAAATAATGTTGCTCAATGTCCATGACTATTAACCGTTTCATATAAATAAATAAATGAAGAGAAAGAAGAAAATTAGCGGATTGTAGTGAGGCGTTTGGTGATTTCACACAGTAATGCATAATTAATGTTGACCTTTACAATTAAATTTTTATTCATTTCTTCGTCTTCCTACTCTCTGTGCACCGCTGCAGTGCATTTAGTTTATTAAGTTTTTACTTCAGTTAAGTCTGGAGAAATGAGAAAAAAGTGTTATTATGTTACACAAGTTGTTGAAAAATATTGATGATGATGTCTTATGGGACATGACCAGAAATAATTTTCGTTTATCGTTGAATGAAAATAAATAAAAAAAAAAGTGAATCCGTTTCACGAACATTTGAATAATTTCGAAAGTAAACGTTTTATTTTAAGTGAAATAAAAAAATATCTAAAGTCGTTTGGCAGAAGCTCAACCGACACATTCCCACTATCAAAATGAATATATTTTTTGATATTCAATCAGAGCGGTCACGAAAAGTCTATTTTATATGCACAGTTGATGGCTGCAAAATTTTCTCAGTCATCACACTTTCAATCTCAATCTTCACCACCAAGTTACTACTTATCCATTTTAAGTAAGCATCTTAATTGATAGTGAATTGAACAAGGTGCCAGTTCAACCTCATTATTATGAATAAGCTTATGATTTCTCGTGACGCACTCAATGCATGACATGAAATTACTTTTCTCTGTCACTTAATTTCAATGCTCTTGGGCACTTTGCCTGATGAATTGAGGATTTATTTTTATAATATCATGAGATTTCATGTAGTAATGTGTTATAAGTCTCAGGTTGTATAAGATTTTATATTGTTTACGGCTTAAATCGTCATCAACATTCACGCAATCTTAGAGAACTCTAAAAAATAATGTTCAAATGCGAAAGAAGCAACTGCCTTTGTTTATTTGATAGGCATCAATTGAAAGTGAATTAGTGGAGTTTTTGAACTTTTCAATTTTATACACAAAATTCCCATATCACTTCATGCTTATTGTCATTCAAAAAGTTATAATTCACTAGAGTAGGCACTCTGGTAGAGTAGGACTGTGGTAGGCAACCTTTGTGTCTCATTACTATGAGTTCTCGAGATATCCCGGAATTGTCTCAATCTTCAAAGTCAATGTCGAGACATCTGTAGTCCTTACGATTAGCAATACAGAGAGAATTACGCATGCAATTCAAAATTTCATAAGAAACCCTTGCTGCACCCCAAAACCCAAGCAATTCCTCCACAACTCCGTAATTCGCGAATATTTAAAAGCAGCACATTTAAAAAGTGACTGTGCCTTTAATGAATTTCCCACAATAATTTTCTATGCAACACTTAATAACTGTATAAATCTATAATGATCCGCTTACGGTGACGATTTTTCTATACTCTCATAACAGCAACAATTATTATGAATAGAGTTGGAATGAAGTTATGCAATGATGCCCAAAAATAAGATTGAATTTCTTTCAAATTCTTAGAATAATTATTGAATTTTGTTCATGCAGGAAACACGTTTTTTATATAGCCATTTTGTAATGATTTAATGACAAATTATAGCAAGCTAGTGATGGAATATTAAAATTTCGTTCAAGTACAATAGTGGAACGTAATAACGACAATGGCTATATAAACTTTATAAGTATATTTTTGAGTGTCAAAAATTGTACAATGTGAATTTTTTTTTCTTTCCATTCTTTCACTCATCGTACTTCCTCTTCATTGGACTAGTTTGTCTTCTGATCGATGATGTGATGTAATCTATTACAATTGCAGTGCTATTGTGTGATTGTAAAGTGACTATTTACATACAAATGCTATAAAACCTAATTTTCATAATCACAATCTATTCATTCGCTCGTTAATCAGCTACTGACAAGAAACATTTATTATTAAACTGTCAAAGATCTCTTCAAATTTTTTTTCGACTGCTCTGACGATGATTATTGGCTTTTTTTTTTGAAACACATTGTGAGTCTCAAGTTTTCTTCATATCAATAAACTTTTTTTTTTGCAAACCGCTTTAAAGACAGCAATTTAAAGATCGATTGGCGCAATTTGTAAAAAGAAAAGCATTTTTGCTTAATTGTACACTATGGGTGATGCTGGATATTATTGTGAAATGAAATTTGCTGGTAAATATTTGCAATTTACAATCTCAAGGTCTTGAACTTAATTTATCAACGGAGTTATGCTAGGAAATTTCAATTTAAAGATTGCTTTTGTATTTTAGTAGGATGTGAATGTAATTAAGAATTCCTTACGGGTTTTATTTATTCACAATATTGTTTATTCTTTGAAGTTCGAAAATAGACTGAATATTTTATATGAAAAGGGGTTTTCAACTAAGTTCAATATTATTCAAATCTCAAATGAACGTTGTAATTACCCTTAAAATATCAATCAATATAGCCTCACTAACTTGATATCTTCAACAAAAACTATTGAATTTTAAAATATAAGCAATTTATCACTATTATTCTCTATAACTCACGTGCCTGCATCTTCATTTTTTCTCATTTTCTATTCAAATATCTTCATGCAATGATAAACGAACAATACACTCTGATAGCTTCAAGATAAAGTGATTTCTCATAAACAAAAGTATTTGCTGCATGAGACTAATTCCTGAGAAAATTATGCATTTATGTGGACCTCTGTCCTCATATTCATTTATTTAATAATACAACATTCATCTGTTGTTTAATAATAAATCAAAATTTAAAGGCAACAAAATAGAAAGAAATAAAAGAGATGAAATGTTTGAGACGTGAGATCTACCAAATGACATGTAAACATAATATATCAAAGTTGCTGTGGATGAACCACAAATTACTACTTTAATTATCATTTATACTGTTTTCTGTCTTGCATAATAAATGAAAATTATTATTTTTTATAGTTAAGTGTGGTTTTAATGATATTAAACAGTCATTAAATTCTTCATTTGGTTATTGGATTATATTGAGGTTTTATTCTCTTACAATTGAATAGTCATGAGGGATTGCATCGTATCATTAAATTCTGCTTACGGAAATGAAATTGAAATAACGATCTTTTATCCTGAGGAATTAATGGAGTGTTTTTTTGTTTCGACTGTAAAGTCAGATAAGTTTGGTAGCCAACACGAGTGGCCAGGTTTTTGTTTGATTGATTCAAACAAATCGACAAATCTCGGGATCTAAACTTCGAAGAATTTCTTTATAGTCTCGGTCTTGAAAATTCGTCAAAGACTAGACTTCGCGAAGCTCTAATATGTACGTGAATCTGCCAATATATTCTATATACATAAGACTATATCTCAGCAAATAAGCCCTAAATTTATGATTTTCTCTTTCAAGAGGTTGTGTGGGTTCAAATTCACAAATTAAAGATCTTGCAATCTTCATTTGAATAATGTCAACCATGTCTATGTGACATGAATTCGGCGAATATTACGATATTCCTAACCTACTTCCTATTCGTACAAATCAATTGTAATCCATGGCCTTCCTCATATTACTTACATAAGCCCCATCAAACTATCTAATAACCCCTTTTGAGTCATACCGCGATCTAGTATAAATCCATCCCAATATCCAATTTCGCGGAACTATAAATGGCCTTCAATAAATCGAGGGGATGTGAAGATAATTTTACTTCTCTATAAAAACTCCCAAATAATAGACTTCAACAAAAGGCTTAATCATCAATCTAGTAATTGCTTTTTCATTCATCAATTGCAAATAAAATCGAAAATGAATTCGTGAACTTATCAAAAACTCAAATGGAAATCGAATGAGAGAGCAATAAAAAAATTAAATGTCATTTTTTCCTAAGCAAATTCTTCTCGTGCATTGCAATGCTCAATTTTTTCTCCAACATCTCCAATACCTTTCTCTGCAATTTTGTACCAAAGCAGCAAGCAGAGAAAAAAAAGATCACAAAAAAAATATTGAGATTCACTAAATGCGGTGGGGAATTTTTCTTCTTGTTTCATATTTTTTTTACAGCCGTGGACTTCTTTAATAACGAGCAAATTACGTTAGAAAGGCAAAAAAAAAGCACTACCTTAGTGACTTTCTCAATGAAAACAGGCGAATGAAAAGTAATAAAAACATAAAAAAAGACTCTCACACACGACTTTTGGAAGAAGTCTTTTATATTTTCTTGAGATGGACTTCAGTTGGAGATTGAATTTCGAATGCTTTAAACGCATCGTAACGGTTCCGCGAGAGCTTTAATATATTTTTTTGGTTATTTAAAACCATATCGTGTGAAGACAGTTTGAACGAAGTGTAAATATATATAATTAAGACAATCTCGCTTTTAGTTTTTTGAATATTTAAAACGATCTAAGAGTTGTCTCGGTCAGTTTAGTGTGTTTGTCAGCAGCATCTTATGACTTTCACTTCTTTTTTTCGGGTGAATTTAATTAAGTTTAATGTGAATTTTATTCACATACAATTGATCGGCTAATAATCACATGTACTTTAATTATCTTAAATGATCATTGTTTTATTGTCTTAACAGCAACTGGATTTACATGTGGATAATTGAATACATTTTTTTGTGGACTTGATTTGTGTACTTAACAACATTGTGCAATAAAATTATATGGATTACTTGCTGTGAACAGTGTATAATGATATAAACGACACCTCAGTGTGTATGTGAGGAACTTATGCGATGGGAAAATTATTAGCTTGAGAAAATTCAATTAAAATTTAGTGACATTACTGCATAGGAAAGAAAGCACTACACAAAAAAGTTGCTTGTAATTAAACTGATTGCAATCAGTATTTGCAGTTGGAAGTAAAAGAAGGAAGAAAGTTTCATATATATAAATACAAAAATGAGGATTTTACTTCTTGTTACGGTAAGCATTTGAATATGTGCATATCATAAGCTTAGTGATCATTGCTGTTATGCCTATAGCCATGCATCTAATTCGAATTGAATGGATGACTATTGCGCTGATTGGTAAATGGTGTCATACAATTCAATGCATTGCCATTCACATTATTCAGATGGTAAAATATTGCAATGTATGCACAATTTATCAATGCACAAAAGATGAAACGAGTAATAATTGACCTACTTTATGGAAACAGCGATGGTAGTCATCATGTGAATAAAGAAATTTTAGAATACATTTTGTGGGACGCTGCATGCCAAAAATGAAAATGAAATTCAAATCTCAAGTTTTAGCATTTTTAATGATTTTTTTTATGTCGACGGCTATAAAAATTCAGTGTACTGAATTCCTTGCCAAAAATAGAGATTTTAGGAAGTGGGTTGACTTGAGAGTTAAGTTTATCTAGTTCTGCTTTCGATCTCTGTTGTGAGAAATCATAATCAATACAAAAGTTGCAGGTTACTTTGATTGACGAACAGATCAATTGTGATCCAGGGCATTGCTCAGATACCGTCTGACATCCATGGCCCTATCGGTAGCTTCCGCTTGTCAATTCTCAATATCAAATCCTATGCTATCTCTATAAACTGCTTCCTTGTAAGATCTTAACCTCAAATTGTTGTCATATTGAAATCTTCACAAAAAGATGACCTTTAAGATCCATTAAGGATGCATGTCGTAAAATAAACAGCAACAGTGTGTGTCCCACCCAACAAATTGTTCCGGCTTCATAAATCATTGAACAATCCGCACAAAAAAAATATTAAAAGTCATCGATGTAATGTACCAGAATAATCAATGTACATGGACTTATTGGCAAATGACGAGATTTTCTGCATTGCAAGTATTTCTTCTCTGTATCTCACCGAGTTTCTTTCTTCTTCTTTCAAGCAAAATTTATCTCATCGGTGCGGTGCGGCTGCAAGTGAAAGTAATCTTTCGTCTTTCATGCTATGTATAGCTTCTTCTTTTTTTTTCTTCAAGTTTCTGTTCGGTGCCTTTTTCTTTTTTTTTCATCTCTTGTTTCTTGCTCGACAATCCATTCGCGTTGCTTATTAACGTAATATTGTCTCAATAGAGCACCCCATTATAATGACGTGAGATTTATTAGCAAGACGTAGGCAAATTGATGCATGTTGCGTTATGAATTTTTTTTTAAATAGAAATTATTGCCTGTCTAGCTAATTGTTAATCTGTGCATCTCATTATTGAGACATAATGACTGAACTACTGACTGACTAAGTAACTAACTTTACCGGACTATTATGAGATGAACGTAGATTGTACTTGCGAAACAGCATCTCTTTTTAATATTCGAAACGCTGTCTATCCTATCATAAATTATTCGAGGCACAAGAAAAGGTTTCTTTGCAAAAAATAAGAAATATAAATTATGATGTAGCACATTTTGGAAATCCCAATACGAAACGAGTTTATGTAAAAAAATGCATCGAAATTTTATCTCGTCCGTCAGTTACTTTTGAGAGGTCATGAAAGTGAAATTCAGTTGAAGGAACTTTCTGTCTGATGTGATGTAATTACACCTCTTATGAGATCATATGTTGAAAATTTAAAATATTTTCTGTGTTTTTATGTACTGCACAACGGTAAATCGGATTAAGATTCTTAAGTAAAGATAATTCAATCATCTCATAATAGCCACTGTAAAGTAATACCAAGTAATACAATTCAAAAATTTGACAGTGAGACATGTGCGAAATTTGAGAAGTGAGTGTTAAAATTGTTGGAAGTATTTTGGTGTGGAATGCGCAATTTCTCTTGCTTGTTGTTTACAGGAATCAATGATCATCTTTTAGATGTTGCATATAGTAATGAATATTAGTAAAAGCATGAGACTTATGAATGAGGGATCATATTAAAGCATAGGATCAATTACTATAGAAACTATGGAACTAATCCTCAAAAGAATTGCTAAACAAACAGGATGACTACAGCGGAATGAGCTCTTGAGTCAAGCTACATTTGAGTCATCTGATATGCATACTAGGTTTCCCGGATATTACAAAGGCACTGAAAATTTCCTGTTCCGTTCCTAACTTCTCAGTCTCAAATCTCACAACAAACCGGGAAAGTCGATTAATCTTACATGCAAATCATATCCACTCCCCAAAAAAACACCTTCGTACTTTCCAATAAACATAAAATTCCCATCAAAAGTCAAATTCACAGTAGCACATTTTCATATAAGGTTCACGCCGGTCAAATACATTGCGTCAAGCTAAGCAAATTTAGTAAGTGAATGGATTGAGTCGACAGATCATTCATTTATTATATGCAGAATCCAAGATGGATGACCACATGTCACTTGTGAGAAAATTCACCGAAAACTTTTGGATAAATTTAATAAAACATTAAGGAAAACACAATTATATTTCAATAAGCACGAATGAAATTATGAAGCGTTATGATGAATACTTGTTGTGGCGTGGCGCATTACATATGTATGATGATGAACGATAAACAATTTTTTAGGCTCAGCGATTGTTTCACTATCGCATTAAATTATTATTAGATATCATATGAAAGCATCACGGATACTCTTTTTCGCTTGGTGTCTGAGTAATGAAAACTAATTAATCAAAAATTTACGTTTTTATGTGCTCAATCTTCAACATGTCGGAAGCTTTTCTCGCTTAGTTAGAAAAAGATTGAAGATAATCATGATTATATGTTTTGTGAACTTAATAATTGGCTTTAATTAATTTAAATCAATGATATTTAGTAAACCTTTTGTGAAGATTCATTTCCCTTCATCCAAGTTAATTGTTTCTATTGAATAACCAAGATCCAGTAAAAGATCCAGTAATGTACAGGCATTAATGGTGAGAAAATAACTGATTGAATTTCTGTCATAGTTTCAATTTCCCAGTGCATAACTATTAATAGCATGCAAATGATTAATGACTAAACATAATTAATTGGTACTTAAATTAATTGCTACTGACAGTATGCATTACTTTTACTTTCATTTGTGTCAAAATTAATAAAACTAAACCAAAGTTTAACGACAATCATCAACGATGATTGACTTCCTACTTGTCTGCCTTATGCTGAATGCAATTAATGTACTGTATAATTTTTACTTGAGAATTTTTGTTTTTCATGGAATTTAGTTTTTATGTACAATAAATGAAAACAATGGAAACTTCATCCGGGACAAAATAGGCGTCGATTTTTTTCAATCAATTCTTCAGTGATCTTTATCTTTGTTACATCAAATGACTTACTTGTTGTTTTGTTGGAAATTTTTGATGTTGAAAGTAATGACTGGAAAATTTAATTCAATTTCTTCCGATTTCTTGTGGTTTTCTGCATTTTTTAAGTCTTTATGGCTTCAAGTGCTGTGCGGCAATTTGATGGACTTGATTTTTGAAAAGATCACTTCACTTTTTACTAATTAAAACTTAATTGCCAGTCAAATTAATGACGATGGCATTTAAAAAAATTCAAATGCAAAGGTCACTTTGATCACTTTCGAAAAAGATTTATTAAAATGCATTTTCACTTGTATCCAGCAGGGATACAATATTCTTTTAAAGGTCACGTCCTTACTCTGAATTGAGGATTCAACTTCCAATACTCAATAACATCCGTCATGAATCTTAAACAATTTAATTAATTTGCAATATCCATTAAAGCATCCAAACTTTGTGTGTTAAAATTTAAAAACCATTTAATTTCCATAACGAAGCAGTTAATAGCCTGAATGTCAATTTGGCATGTTTCATTTAACCATGCATGTGACTTGACAACAAATTTTGTCAATTACCGTGCACATTAAACAGTTTGAAATCATAAAATGAATGAATACAGGTGTAACAATAAACATAAATTATCGACTCACAATAAAAAATAAAAAAATTAATTTATAAGTTAAATTACTCATCAAAAGAAGTTGAAAAATGATCGAGAAATGTTGTGTTAATAACTTTCCATTTCTTACTCACATTACTGGTAATTGAATGAAGTGTCTGAATGGACAGAAATAGATAGACATACGTACACCCACTTAGTGTACAAATTAGCATTAAAAGTCATCAAGATGAATAAAAACTCAGTAATTGGTTCCGTTATTTTCTCTTCTTTTGTCAATCTCTTTCTCTTTCTCTTTAAGTATTCAGTCCACTAACCAAATGTTTTGACATCTGCTAATGATTAAGTTGTGTGCTCTTGATAACCCCACAGCCTTCTTGTCTCGTCAAGTTTGTTTTGATGTTTAGAGCATTTTTTCACATAAATGGAGCTCTTCTCATTGATGGACAATTGCTCTGTCTGGAATTTAGTTGATTAAAATGCTTACTTCGTTGTAATAGCATAGTGGAATTTGACATAAAGGCTGGAATGTAGGCTAGACAAGCTAATGTATCTGTAGTGATTAGACTCTCTCATTTGAAGACGATTTGATTCCCAGAAGAAACGGATTTGGCATGATTTACTTCTTAGCAACTCAGGATTGAAGATAATAAGGAGTCTGGCATCTTTTTTCACACATCCAGCACAGGAATTTATGACTTTTCTCACGACATTAGTGACAAAACTCTCCAAATTCCACTTGTCATTTCACCTTATAAACATCATTGATCATATTTCACATTAGCCAATCCAAATTGCAGAAAATCTCTCTTTTTGAACTCTCACTTCTCTCTTAGCGTCAACAGCTATACGTGCTGAGAAAACGACTCACAACTTATCATCAAAAAATTCCCATATCGTACACATAAAGACTGTGTAAATATTTTATGATCTGCTGCGTGTAAAATAAATCACCTGTTTATGTCTATTGACTTTCTTACTTGTGCCTTTTGTTTCCTCAATAAAAAAACAATTTGTCATTTATTTGTCTTTACTAATGTACATCATGTACTTTAAAATGCTTTATTTGCACAGTAGCAATTTAATGTTCATTGACTCAGTTTAGCTTGTCTAATGCTTAGTACTACATAATTTTCATTCTCTGTGTCTATCTATCTACTTCTTGACTACCTCTTCTTGTTCCTTTTCTTTAAAACAAATAAACATCACTTGATGACTACATCAAACAAGTTGTATTGCACGCGATTTTAAGGCGTGATTTTTAAAGCATGTAATTTTTATTTATGCATTCTTATTTCCCATTCACAGACTGCAATTGCATTTATAATAATCGTCAATGCTGACGAAAAAGTGTCGAAGAATGCAACGAAGACTGACACAATAAAGACAAAAGACGCACGTGGAAAGAGGAATTTAAATTTATTTGGAAATTTTGATAACAACAACAACAGACGAAACTATAATTATCAACCGAATGGATATAGTAAGTATATGATTATGACTATTGTTGTTAGTTTAATACGCCTATTAGCTTGACTGTACGGAAACTTATTATTACAAGTATAATGTGTGTTTATACACAGCATATCCAGTCATTTCGTCTTCTATTATTTGCTTTATAAACATATCATTTTATTTTCACGATAGATTATGAAACCAACAATTTTATTGGAGGAGGATCGGCACCAGACCATCATAATCTTCACCATCATCAATATCCAGAACCACCAGAGCCTATTATCGAAATTATTATTCAAGATAGTAATGATACATTGCCTGAACCTGAACCATTGATTCAAACCAATGGAAAGAAGAAGAAGGAACAAGTGCAAGTGTTTTATGTCAAATATCATAAAGATGAGAAGAATGGATTAGTTATTCATGATCCTGTAGCTGCACTCTCGCCAATTGGTCATGAACAAAATGAGCATGATGACGATGTACATGATGAGCCGATTATAGTTACGCCACTTCCAAATATTCCAAGAAAAACAACAACGTTACGTACGATTATAAGACCAGAAAGTGAACAGTACGAGAGCAATAGTGGAGTTCATGTAACATTCAATCATCCACATAATCATCACAGCAAGTCGGATAATAATATTGCTCATGATGAAGATAAACTCGAAAGTGCCATACAGCCAGTAGTCCAATTACCTCAAAATCGAATTGGATCATTACAAGTAGCTCCATTAGAGAGACCACCACAGCATGTCTTTCCATCAATTGCTAATCAGGGACGTGTTGTAAATTCACCTCCTTCTCATTCAAATGGACATTTCCATCATCAACAACAGCCACAATTAGTACAGCCTCTCCCTCATCAGAGACCAGCAGCTGAATTCAATCCACAAAATAATTTTGTATCACATCAACAACATGGAGTTTTAACTAATCAATTAACACTTCCTAGTCAAGAGCCATCTAAGCCATTCCATCCACAATTCCATCAAGGACCTCCAAATCATCATCAACAACAACAACTCCGTCCACAAGGACCTCCATCAATTCCAATAAATCATCAACAACAGTTTAATCCTCAACAATTGGGACATCAGCAATTCAGTCAGCCACCACAAAGAATTCCTCAACCAGGTCCAATTGGTGCACAAAATACACAGCATCAAACAATCTTGAAGCCTCCACAAAGACCAGCAGTTCCTGGCAACTTCAATCAGAATCAAAAACCATTCAATTATCATGCATTCCCTACCCAGCCTCAACAAACTCGTTTCCCTCCAAATCAACAAAATCATAACCAACCACAATTCCAACAAAATCAGCCACAATTCCAACAAAATCAACCACAATTCCAACAAAATCAACCACAGTTCCAACAAAATCCAAATATTCAACATCATCAAGGACCACCACAAAGACCACCACAACATTTAGGACCAAGACCAAATGGAATTCCACCACCTCCACCTCAATCTAATATCCATAATCCATCTCAACAATTATTGCCATTCAATCGTCCACCAGTTCAATTTAATGCCCCACCATTCCCACAACAGCAATTGCCTTTACATCAACCACCACAGAACTTCAAACCAGAGCCAACTCGTCCACAAGTTCATCATTCCCAGCCATTACATCAACACAATCAATTTGCAGCTCAACAAAATGCCGCTGTACAACATAACATCCATCAACAGCAACAATCACATAATCCAAATGTCTTCCAAGGTGGTTTAGTGGAACAACAAGCACCAAACTTATCTCAATCACGTCCACATTTCAATCAACCACAATTCCAGACACAGGAAGATGTGCAATTCCAACAGCAACAAAATAAGTTTATTCAATCAGCATTCGGGGCCACAGATGTTCAAGTTTCATCATCAGTGCCGAAATATGAGCATCACATAACAGAAACCGTCAATCCACCAGTTTTCTTTCACTCGAAAGCTGTAGACATGGAACAACTAAATAGTGAGAAAAATATTGGACCCCTAGCCGGAAACATTGGACATTTACAAGTCACGCAACAGCCTAAAAAAGAGCAACAACAACATCACAGATTTGCAGTAAATTCACAGGGCAGTGTGTCAAATCAGTTTTCACAAGTCTTTTCACAACCAGACAACAGCCAGCAACAATATCAATCAGTAAATTATGTCAATCTAGATCCAAGAAATAATTTTTCACCAGAACATCGTGCTCAGCCAGTCATTCGTACACAACCAACAACGACTGTTCAAACAACTACAAGACGAACAACAACAACTGTACAAACAACGACTGCACGACCAGCAACAACTAAAAAGCCACCAGCATACTTTGATTTACCTGATGAAATTCCAGATGATTTGAGAAAGCAACTTGAAGAATCCGGTGTACTTGAAAATGCACAAATTTCAATTTTAGATTATGACAAAATTGGCGAAACACCATTACAAGATTTACCACCAGAGCACTTGGCTAATTTCTTCAGTGCCGGTAAGTAAAGCAAATGTCAGTGTAAACTTAATTTGATAATTAACAATGATTATGTCTCAATAGGAGGTGGCGCACAAATCGGAGCTTCAAATAAAGTCATTTCAGTGTTAAAGCCTAACGGTGAAAGTGTTGATGATAAAATTGAGGCATTACAAGGTAATAAGGATGTAGCAAAATTATTAAGTAATGCAGGCAAACTTCCATCAAAGAAAGAAGATGTTAATTTGAAAGTAGTAACATATGATGCACAGTCAAATGTCGAGAAATATATACAAAAAGACGCAATGATTCTTCCAACGATGAACATAAAACAAAATTTCAGCCGTTACTTGCCAATCAAAATTAATGGAGCTCATTTCCCAGTACCCGATGTTGAGGAATTGCGCGGAAAGAAAATCTCTAGTGTTGTTGTCTTAGCGCCCGTTTCACAAGACAATGAAGATATTCGATTTGAACGTGATGTTTTAGAAAATAAGCATATAAAGTTTCTAAGTGGAGATATCTTTAAAAATGTCATTAAGAAGCCATCGACAGAGAATTTCAAGAAATGGCTTGAGAAGGAACAAAAGTCCAATCCGGATTCACAAAGTGTCGTTTTGCTAGTTACAAAGTAAGTCACGTCTTAATTCAACAAAAGTGTGCAATAACTGCGCTTTTTCATATTCAATTGGTCAGGGGCATTTAATTGCTTAACTGCCTGCATGAATTCAAGTCTCGTAAAATTTTCCAATAATCGTTTAACTTTCTTTAAATGAGTTTTTCGTGAATCTAAATTAGTTTAACAAATTATCGACCCTGAAAAATTTTCACTTACGTTAATGACTTGCTAATCTTATGTAGCAGCAAAATGAGAGATTTTTCGGAGATATTTAATACAATAATTCGTTTAATTTTCTTACAGAGATAGCACAACAAACGAGCAGCAAATCTTTATGTATGATATACCAACAAAGTCTGTGAATCGATTAAGTGGTGAGCTTTCATCGAAATTCGTTGATGTTGCCGAAGACAATGCAAATGCAGAGGATGAACATGGTACACTAATAACTGAACAAATTGATAGAATCGATGAAGATATTGAGGATTCTGAACCAGAGTCATCAGATATTGTAGAATCAGTAGTTAATTATGACGATGAGTCGCCAGTAGAAGAAGAAGAAGAAAATAAAGTTCTCATAAGTTCCGGATATAGCGTGATTAAGAATGAGTGAGTCATAATGGACATAATGTGTTTAGGAATCAAATCGACAGACCTTTGTAAATAATTTTTCTCAATTGCTGCATTTCAATTTCGTTAATGAAATGAATGTTCTTATAATTATTTAGTTAATGAATTATAAACGGTACCTACATTGATATTGTGATGTAAATCCGTTTTGACACAAAATTATTTATATGAAATTTAAATTAATAAATTTTCAATTGTTATCACTTGCTTCATTTTGACATCATTTTTTTGTAAAGACGAAGTGTGCTTACTAGTGTCAGATTTCATGTTGCTGTTGTGTTAATCTTACTTACCCATATTTCTTTTTTACCTTCTTATAATTTTAAATTAATTATAAATGCAAGTTCAACACTGTTGAATAAAGAAAAAAAAAATATTGTTGAAATAAAAATTTCCATTTAATGAAAAATGTGAAAGTAAATTGTTAACGAACGTGATATTAATATTTGATAAACTTCTTTCTTCTTTCATAGTATTTCGTTAAAACATTTATTTTTTTTTTTGTAGTTATCTTTTCATCAAGGTCTCTCCTCATAATCAATACAGTGAAAAAATATCTTTTTAAAACTAATAGTCTTCCTCTTAGAAAATGAAAAAAATCACTTAAAATAAAGTGGAAATTATTTTTTTGGAATGCATTTTTAGTGTCACAACGTGAATCAGGTAAAAAAATGTATGAAATGAACAATAACTCTAATTAAACCTAATTTGTAATATCTTTTACTTAAAACATAATTTCATCATTATTTCGCAACACAAATTAGACTTTGGCATTTCCGTTTCACTAGCTTCACTAACCAGGACATCATCTATAAATTTAATTATTATTGGAATAAATGTCTACTTAGTAATTTTATGTAACTATTCTCTGAATGTCTTTTGAGAACAAAACTTGTAATGAACAGTTTGTAATAAAAATATCAAGGTTTGGTGTAGTTTCTGATTGAACGTAGAATTTTTAGGTTAGTCTTTAATTAGTAGCTTGTGGCAATAAATTTGACTTAGAGATTAGTGTCTAATCTGCAGTTCTAATAATTAAATTAAGGTAAATTCTTAGTAATCTAAAAAAATCTTGTTCTGTACTCCAACCACACTAGTATATAATATCACCAGTTTCTGTTCTCAAGAGACATTGTCAGTTGCTAATAAGCAAGGATAATTTAAGTTCACATTAAGCTTAAAAAATTATTTTTAAGCAAAACTTCTATGCATCAACATAAAGTAATTCATAGCACTAATATTTCTAAGAAAATAATGGCAAATGTTACGGATAATTTTAAACACTTCCAGATCATCTCGGATATATTGTGATGATATGGTATGAGTTAGTTCTATCTATAAAAATAAGTTTTAGCCATTTTAAATAAGTAAGTTCTGTAGTTCTGAGCAAAGCATAGTGTATCTTTAAAATTACTTGAAAGTTAGTGGATTATTAAGATCCTGAACTGCTTAAAATCATCCAAATTTAAATGCCTTATTTTCTTAGCATGTCTAGATATTAAGAAATAATTTTGGCAAGAACAGCTATTTAAAAAAGAACAATAGATTGATCGCGTTCCAACTTTCTCTTGGCTTGAGAAATAATGGTAAATTCTGAAGGTGCTAAGAACCCACTTTGTTGTTTAGCTGGATGTTGATAGAACACTTCAAGACCACCGGAATTATGACCATATATTAATGAATCATTAGTTCTGACAATAACATCAGAGATATTTTTATTTGCTGTAAAGTTGTCATGTATTAATATTGCTGTTTGCTGATCAAACGCACCGCTACGTTGCAAAACATTCCAATTATGATCAAATGTTATGAAGGAATATTCACTTGCCTTCAAGTCTACCGTCACGTTAATAACTTCATTTAATTTTGACTCCAAGCGAGTCAATCTGTTAACGCAAATTTCAAACATTTGCTGAACCATTAACTCATCACACAAATTCTCATCAGCAATCACCATTAATGTCATATTTTGATGTCCTATTACCAACAAATCCACACGCTTCATTTCATTTGAATGTTCATTATCTTCATTAGCTGTATTTTCATCATGTTTCTCTTCATCAACTTTAGACAAACGATTAAATAAAGTGCGATTGGTGTTATCTGTTGGTGTATCATAATAATTTGGTGTTGGTAAATCAAAGCTTGAAAATCCACTGGAGAAATTTTCATTTTCATTCATGGCCAATAATGTTAATTTTGACATTAATGGTGTAAGTTGTAAGCCACCCATGTTCTTCTTTGTCTTTGTGGATGGCGAATCGAAAATTGATGTGTTATTATCAGCTGCTATTGCTGCTTTACTTGTTGACGGCTTTCCGGAATCGACGAGATCTAAACATGGCTTAATTGGCAATTTTAGTAATTTCTTCTTTTGATTTCGCATAATCCTATTCGGACTGTTTTTAATATCTGATCTTTTCATAATCATTGGATCAGCTTCGAATATCTTTTGTGGTAAGCTCTTTAATTTCATTAAATTTTTCTCTTCTATTGGAAGTGGCTTAAGTTCATTGACATTTGGATTATGTAAAGTTTGAAAATCATCAAAAAGAGTCTTTGATATTGGCATCTTTTTATCACTAAATATTGGATAAATTGGATCTGTTATTGTATCATAAACTTTATATGAACTAATATTATCATTTTCATCATCATCAATTCTTAAATCATCCCATGACTTCTTCTTCCATTGTGACTGACTCTTGAATGGATTGTGTGCAAATGCTATGTAAACATTTTCCCATTCTTTTGGTATATCTTTTGGCTTCTGTTTAATAAGTGGCTTCATTTCAATCGCATTGACCTCATCGAATAACGATTGAGTGGTTTCTGTTGATTTAGCAAATATTGACTGAATTGGTCCAGCAAGAATCTTATTTTCAGTCATTGGTGTACTAGCAATGCTTGCTTTACCAATAAAATCCGGATATGAATCTGACTCATCAAATGAAACAATCGATGCTATGCCTGATTCTGGTGGTATTGTTTTCAATTTCAATGGTAAATGATTCGGTCTATTTGTTCGAATCTTTTCAACTGGCGACGGGATCTCAATTAATGCCTCTTCTTCCGGAATATTGGTAAAGATAAGTGATTTATCTCTTTTCATTAAAGAAGATGATTCTTTGTTCTTCTTCTTAATTGAAAATGGCAATGGCAAAGTGTTTTGAACGCCTAATGATGTAGCTTCACTCATTTTACTCTTAATTTGCTGTAGCTTCTGATATTCATTAAGTGAAATATGGATTTTAATGATTTGAGTGCCAAATGGAATGTGAAAATCGACATTTTTGGTAACTTCTGATGTTGGTTTAATCCTTACTGGATCTGTTGCGACGAGAATCTTTGTGAGATCAATAGACAATTGTGTAGATATAACTTTGTTATTATATAAAATAACTCCACCGAGAACATTAGGTTTGCATGCTGCATTCTCTAAAATCTGTGTAGCATCAAGGAATAGATTGCTTGCACTTTTCGGTAAGTACAGTTTATAAATATTTTGTAAATGATTACTGTTGTATTGAAGTGTGGGCAAGTAAGTTTCAAATACGTGATAAAGTTTGTCTGAGAAATTCTTTGAATCACTAAAATTTTCAAAAATATCATTGATATCATTATGGTATAGTCTTAGAATTTTCTTCATTAATTCAGCTCGATGATTAAGCAACGATTCTTGAATATTTCGATCCGTTCCAATTGCCATTACAAAACGTCCAAACTGCTCAATTTTAAACTTCCCATTTTTTAAGCTAATACAATCAACTTCCTCAAAATCCGAACAAAAATTAAGCATTCCAACTAGCTGTCCACAAAGTGCTAATTTTTGCTGCTCAGACACCCAAGATGGATGAAAATATTTTATCGCTTTTAATGGATCATCGTCTATAAAGAAAAATTGCAATTATTGAAAATTTTCTAGACAAAATTATCAGCAAAAATTATCTTACCCTCATTTTGGCAGTATTCTAGATCATAAATAAACACAATTAACATCTCCTTAACTGCCATTTTTACCGCTTATTATCTATACACTACTTAAATCTAAAATTGCACTGCTTAGACTACTTTAATTAATTTTTCTCATAATTTTGCTCTGTTGTTATCAAAAAATTCTCTCTTTTAAAATAAGTTTATTCGGCCCAAAGTCTACACGATAGACAACAGCGCACTAAACTTTTAGGTACCTACTTACCTGACTTTTTTATTCGGAAATTTTGTTGAAAAATCGACGAAAATATTCGTTAAATTTTAACGAAGAAAATTTAAATAAATTATATACGTTATCGAAGTCATAGAATAGCAAGGTGAAATTTATGGACATTGTGCGACTTCTGAAATCCTTCCTTGCAAAATATTGCTATGAAAATGAGCAAATTTGAGCAATTTCTCTCATTCCTTTTGAAGGTGTGAGTGAGTATGTTGTGATCAATAAATTTGAAAAATTCAAAAATCGAAAAAAGGCATTTTAATTAAGTTTTTCACAACTTTGGTTAAACAGTTAAATTAAAAAGAATGAACAGTATAGGTGATAATTGTAATGAATTAAAATCAAAGTACGATGCATGCTTTAATGCTTGGTTTAGTGAGAAATTTCTGAAAGGGCACACGGATGATTCTGTATGTAAACCCTTATTCCTTAGTTACCAAAAATGTGTACAGGTAAATCCACTTATTCTTATTAGACTTGACAAGTTGCCGGTAAATTCATTTGTGTATAATTTTAGGAAGCATTGACGCTGCATAAAATAGACGTAAAGGACCTAAAAATTAACCATATCGATGGAACTGAATTTGATAAGCCATCAACAAGCAATGAAGATAATAGTAAAAAAGGAGCTGAAAGCTGATCAGAATTAAATGAATTACTTATAGAATATAACAAGAAATAAGATTTTAATGTTACACGTACTAATATTCAATAAATCGTTTATTCATGTTTTTTTGATGAAATGCATTATCTTTTTTTTATACAAAGTACGATCGGACTAAACGACTAAAGCTTAAGATATTGGAAATATTACGTAATTAATTATTAATCATTTATTTTGTATCAATTGCAAACTTAGAGAGACCTTCAAGAAGGCTGATGTATTGGTGATGTTCATAAGCTGTACTGAATTCAATAATCTTCTCGGCAAATTCATTGGAGATGCCTTTTTCCTCGAGGAAGTTCATTAAAAGATCATACAAATATCCGTCTAATACGTCGCCGGCAACAGCATAAGTCTTTTCGGTCCATTCTCCGTCGAAAATAGTAAGTTCGTCAATGCCAAAAACGTCATTGTATTCTCCTTCTTGTGCCTCGCCTTGTAAGAATGAACATGAAATAGAAAGTGTCTTTCCATTTGCCTTCTTGATGTCAATTTCAAATGTTGGCTTGCTCTTCATTTCTCCAAATTCAACATTATCTTTTTCAGGTGCAATTTCTGGTTCCTCTTCTGCATCAACAGTATGATTGACATTGAAGGAAATTGTAATTCTGTGAATAATAAGGAAGCATTAAAAACCATTCAGCAATAATTGGGAAAATTTATGAAATTACGTTTCTTTTCCAAGATCTTTAACTAGCTCGACATCTGCACCATCCAATTTGACTTTAAATCCATCAATCTCAGTTGGCAATGTCTTCTTCTTTTGTGCTTTTTGTTCAGCGATGATTTCTTCTGCTAAAAATTCGACTAATTCACGTTCGCCTATTGATATTAGTAAACAAATAGATTGTTACCGGCTATAACCTCAATTTATTTAATTAATTTAACTTACCCTTTGTGTGCATTTTTGACATTCCTCCGCATCCACATTTGCAGTTTATGCTTGGATTAGTTAAAGTTATGGCTGTATTTGATGCGAAGTTGTTTCTCGAAACGACCATGTGATAGATTGATCTATTTTGTATCGTTTTAGTGATCTTTGGGAGCGTGACTAATGAGCGAATTGATCTTACTGACGTTCTAAGTATTGAATTCATCCTGAATAATGTGTTTTAAATGACTGTTAATGTTTAGATATAGGATTAATTTAATTAAAATTAATTTGTGTATTTTCTGAAAAAAATTTGTACAGAAAATTGAGATATTCCCCTAATTTGCGTTGATTTTCCCCTGTTGCTATTTTTCAAGGATGTGATACTTCTAGAAATTTCTTTAAACTCGAGAAAAACATAGTAAGCTTAAGAAATGATGTTCATAAATAGAATTGTGTGTAGATAATCTGAAGCAGAAACATACAGTCATTCGAGAATTCTCCATCAGCTCTTAAAACATGCTTTTGAAATCATTTGGACATAAACTAAGAGTGTCATATCCTTGCATCTTTTAAAATATCAACAAACTGAATGTGAAAATTAATTAAAGTTTTAAAATGACGAGTTTACGAGCGTTCGTTTGCAATGACATGTTCAAATTCAATGGAGTGAATCTCGACGCATTGACAGAAACTTATGGATTATCATTTTACATGCAATATCTTGCTCATTGGCCCGAATACTTTCAAGGTATGAAATATCTTTTGCAATATTAATTTTATTCACTAAAGCATGGTTTATTTTTCTTATAGTCGCTGTATCTCCTAGTGGCGAAATCATGGGATATAGTAAGTAGTGTAAATACATTTAAAAGTCACTAAATAATGAGAATTTCAAACTTCCAGTAATGGGAAAAGCAGAAGGAATGATGGAAAATTGGCACGGACATGTTACAGCATTAAGTGTTTCACCGGATTATAGACGTCTTGGACTTGCTGCAACATTGATGAAATTCCTTGAAGATGTGTCAGAAAAGAAGAGATGCTTCTTCGTCGATCTATTTGTTCGAGTTAGCAATCAAATTGCAATCAACATGTATCATCAGTTAGGATATATTGTGTATCGGACTGTGTTGGAGTACTATTCAGGCGATGAGAATGCTTACGACATGAGAAAAGCATTAAAAAGAGATGTGGACAAAAAATCTGTAATTCCTTTAACTAATCCTGTTCGTCCTGAAGATATTGATTAATTAAATTCATTCAATAAATTTCATTTTCATTTACCTACCCAAAAGTAACTTGTTGAAACGTGCGAATATATTTTTTTTTCCACAGTAGTCTGTCTAGTTGCTCAAAATCAGCTGTTAGTCTTCAACACATGAAAAATGGATAATTTAGAAGAACAGAAGAAATTAGCTAATATAATTAAAGGAATTCATCAGGACTTGAGAAAATCAAGTAAGGAAGTAGGCGCAGATGAGGCATGGACAAAACATTTGAAGAATAAAGAGAAATTAGACCTGTATGCAAAAACAATGAAGGAATTAAGTGAAACTCATTGGAAGCAGAAAAACACGGACAATTTAAATGATAGAATTAAATGGATTATTAGTTATAGTGAGTTTTACTTCCAACAAAATGAACTGGAGAGTTTTAGACAAAAAGATTTGAATGTCATTGAAAAATTAAGGCAAGATAATCAGGTTGACATCAATGACTACAAGAAAAGTATTGAAATTAATGAGAAACTGAAAGTGCTGGATGTTGGATCAAATGGAAACTTCTTCAAAATCCACGAAAGATTTGATTTGACGCCAATTGACATTGCTCCATCATCTGACGACTGCTTTTACTGTGATTTCTATTCAGTTCCAATATCTCAGGAATTAGTACAAGACAACCAGAGAATTACAAATCTTCCAGAGAATCACTTTGACATTGTCACGTTCTGCCTACTACTCGAGTACCTCCCAACGTCCGAAATGAGAATCAGGTGCTGTGAAAATGCGTATAAAGTGCTCAAAACGGAAGGAATTTTAATAATAATTACTCCAGATTCAAGCAGCCAGCATCGAAATGCAGCACAAATAAAAAACTGGAGGTTTACATTAGCTATGCTTGGATTCAGAAGAATTAAAGTTGAAAAGCTTAAAAATCTCACCTGCATGGTATTCAGAAAATCACTGTCCAAAGACATCTCAAAAAAATGGGCTGAAAAATACAAGGAACCGTACATGGATTTTAAACTTGAAATTCCACAAGATAGAAAAATTGAAAATGAGGAGACACAGGATGAAAGTGACAGCATACAGTACACTTATGAGCCAGAAATCATGAATGAATTACCGGTTGATTTTGATTGAAGATTAGATAAAAATAAAAATTTAACGGAAATTTTGAATTTAAAATTTAACGAAGTATGAAGTTTGAGTCTGATGGAGTTCAAAAGTTGAACTTGATCATTTTGGCGGCAATTTCTTGACATAAAAGCTCATTTATGCTGATTTATGCTAGGCAAGCTTTTGTTTGTTTTGAAAAAAGAATGTACACATTGATATTTCTGAAAGTGTAGAAGTCTTACCTCACATATTATGTACAAACATACATACATATTTACATTATTATTTTTTTGTGTTTCGTCTGCGAGCATTAATCTATAGTTTATAAGAAATTTATTTTTAAATGAAATAAAGGCTCGAAAAATGAGGAAATATCAGCAACTCTTGCTAGTTCTAATATCAGTAATCTCAGTTAGCATATTAATAGTGTATAAAAGTGAAAATGAGAGATTAAATCATGTATTAAATGTTGTTAATTTTTTCGGCCAAAAAGATGCAATTAATTTAGTGAAAATTGAAAATTATTCGAATTTTTCATATCGATTTGATTATCCATTGCCGAATTGGGTTAATTTAAATAATGATTTTCATGGATATTCATCATTTTGGAGAAAAAATGACTTAATTAAAGGTGGTGAAGTCATATTAATTGCTGTCGGGAGTATTTTATCTCCTGTATTATTTCAGGTAAATATTTTATGTCAAACATTTATCACCCAATAGGGATTAATCAATCATCCTCTCCTTTTTTTCATAGTGCAAAGTTCACTACAGTGATGATACAATAAAGCCTGGAAAGTTTGGATTTATGAGAATCGAGGAAACGGACATGTCTGAAAATAATATTGAGCTGGAGAATGAGAAATATGTGATTTATAAGTTCCTATGTAAGACACAAGCTGACTACAGCAGTGAGCCGAAAAACTTGATTCTTCTTAATACTCAAACAAAAACTGAACATTATGTACCAATTAGACATGTAACAATTAAGCAACGACCGAATATTGATAAATCACTCTTAACCATCTGCTTGGATCTGAACAGCTACAATAAATCCTTTCCCGATGAATTCAATAATGACACGAATGTGATTCAGTTCTTCTTGCATCATGAATTAATTGGAATTAGAAACTTTATCATTTATAATTCGTATATTAATCAGATGCATCAACATGCTATTGATCTTCTCACTAATAAGTATGGTGTACGATTGAATATTTTGCCATACAATTTCCCATTTGCCTTAAACAGTAAAATTAAAAATCGTTTAATTATTGATGCTGACTGTATGTTACGAAGTTCTGGATTAACAAAATATGTCATGGTTTCATCACTTAATGACTATATTTATCCAGCACAAAAAATATCCACTATGCAGTCACAACTTATTAAATTTATGTCACGAAGTTCCAATGAAATAAGTCGTTTTGGATTAAGTTCCAAAGCTGTTTGTACGGACCCGCATAGAAAAATATTATCAGATAATGAAAAATACAGCGTAGATGTTAAATCCACGACATTTAATATTGAAAAGAATGAATATCCTTACAATAATAAGGAAGTGAATGATAACAATAAGAAAAATATTGAAATTGATTCAGATATTGCTGTTGTCCACAGATATGTCAAGTGTCCAAAGAAAGATGATCTTTATAATTGGAGAACGACATTGAAGGAACAGCATGTAGAATATATCAATTTCATATCGAAGGAACTCAATAAGCTTTTGTTTTTCAATAACAAATAATTATCAAGTGATTTAATTTTTTTAATGCTCAAATTTTAATAACTTTTTCTAGTTTAGGAAATTTTTTGAAAGGATTATATGCCAAAAAAATAATAAATTTCGATTATTAGATTTTTGATCTCTTCTCTCTGCAACCTATTTATCAAGTTCTATTAATAACTAGCATTTTTTTCTCAACACATGCTCTATCAGTAAATTATCGTTAAGTTTTCAACGGTTTTTTAAAATTCAAAAAGTAACGGATATTAAAATTTCAAAAATGAACTGAATTGAAATGAAAGGAGAAGTTCAAAACTGAACTGAATTGAAATGAACGACTGAATGACAAAATCATTCAAAACTAAAAAGTCGTTAAAGTATGCTTCCCAGTCAGACAAAGTGCTATATGAAAAGAATATATATTTGCTCTTATGTATACAGCAGCAATAATAATATTTTGAACATTATTTTTATCTCTCACAATTTTTGACTCACATTATTATGATTACACACAAATGGAATAATAAGTCTGTCCAAATTAGAATCGATTAATAAAAATTTTACTAAATAATTAATTTGTAACAAAGAATTGTTTATTGTGACATTCCTTCTTTTTTAGACACGAGCATCAGTACGATATATATTATAGATTCTTACTTTAAACGTTGGAGAATTGCTGCATTTTGGAGGCCAGCTTGTTGAATAGTATCTTCGGGATTTGTTAATTCTTTATTTGGGAAAGTTGTAAGCAATATGTAATTTCGACCAGTATATTCAGGACGTGCTGTTACGATATATTGACGAATATCCTGAATGGTGTGAGTTAAATTAAATCGACCAGATAAACGGCTTCCATCAGTAAGTCTTATTGACAACATAGTTGTTGGCTGTTCTTGATTAACCTTAAGATTCGAGGAAGCTTTTGCTTCATTTTCAGCATTTGTAGCCTTTGGATCAATGGCAGCAACAGTGGCTGCATTGGTTGTAATTTCTTCTACTGTCGGAGGTGCTGGAGATCCCAAAGTATGTCCTGAGCCAGTAAAAGCCTTAAACTTTGGTGTCTTTTTAACGAAATCGTCACTTAAATGATTTTCAACATTTACATGGACCATGGCTTTGCCTTGTTTTCTCAATTCTGCTGGAATTTCATTCCTTGTAATACTCTCAAAGAATTCACGATTGTTTGGATCTTCATACGATCTTAATTCACCATCATCAACTGTAAATCCTTGCCTATAAACTTTCACAGTCACAGTTTCTTCTTGTGGCTTTTTGTTCTTAGAACCGGAAGCCACTGGCACAGAATCATCTTCAGATTGACCTAAACGATATCCAGTTCCAGTAAATGATCGGAATGAAGGTGAGTCACCATCATGACTTGATTCGAATTGCTCCATATTTCCCGATTGTGCTTGTCGAAAAACTTCAGAAACCATATCTTTAATTGGATTCTTTTTAGGTGGTCCTAAGACTTGTAATCCCGAATGTTCAGATCCTCCAGCATAAAATGCTTGTCCTTTTTCATCTCCTTCTTTTTCCGGTTCTCTTACTGAAGACATTGTTGCGAAATTTTGATTTCCATAACTTCTTTTCTTGCTACTTGCGGTTTCTTTTGAGCCGGATAAAACTTCATCATCTGAACTATCTGATGCTGCTGCCGGTACATCAGCTGATTCTTCATAAAAACTAGATAAAGCGACCTAAAACGTAATTAATAAAATTTTCATTGTAAAACAAAACAATCGACGATGATTAGACAAAAATTACATCAAGTTGGAAATTTGCTGCTTGTAAGAAAAATTCAGCTCTATCTCGTTGGACTCCAGTTACATCCATGAATTGAGTGATTAATGCATCATTATCTGCCATTTTTACAATCTTAATTACGCTACTTTTCACAATTTCTTAATTTCACAATTATTCAATTTTTCAAAACAATTTTTTTTCACGAAGATATTTTTAAATTTAAAAAGTTCGTTATTTTAATCAGAAGTTAATTTTGAATTGAAAAAGTTCGTTAATTTTCGTTAAAATTTTTTTATTGCTAGGTATTTTAAGTAATTCTAATAATTTAATTATTTTCTTGATCTATAACTATCCAATTTTGTCCCGACAAATTCTCATTTTTCGGTCCAATCACTGATCGTCCAACGACCGTTTTGCTATCATCAGAAAGATATTTTTCAGCAACATTCTTAATATCATTAACAGATGTCTCTAAAATGCTTGATCGATGCTTTGCAAACATGTCATGTGTCACTCCAAACTTGAAATGCTCTAAACCTTTATCCATAGCTGATATTGGTGCATCTAATTGCTGTAAAACGCCAAGTTTAGCCTCAAATAAAGCTTGATCGTTGATGACTTTTCCAACATTTGAGGATATCCAATTGGAAGATTCATCAAAAGTCTCCAATGTCTTAACAGAATTAGGATCTCTGTACGAAAAGAAGCTGAAAATGCCATCTAGACCAACTTTAGATCCAGCTCCGTACGCTCCATTTTGTTCTCTAATTGTTGGAAGTAAGAATTTGGACGAAAGAATTCTGGCGATTACTCTTAATTTAGGATAGTCTTCATGTGAATAAGGAACTGCATTCATAGCTTTAGCACAGAAGTTAACTGGGATATTCATGACATTATGACGTGAATTTGATGTCAGTAAGTTTGATTTATTCCAGTTAACATCACTTTTGTCCAATTTGAGTGCATTAAGGAACCTTCCAATCTGCTTAACACTTTCGTCTGCATCATTCTCAGATACATTTAATGCGCACCTGACTGGACGTTTGTTAAGAATTTTCTCATGGATTCCTTTGATGTCAGCAAGAATCTCTTCAGAACTTTTACTTTGAAGCAACTTTTTGATGTGAATCAACTGTTCAATTCCATTCATTTCCTCTCTCAACTTTGATGCTTCTGTCACTAATCCACTAGCATTTTGGATGGCATATAAATGTCCACTTTGAGCGATTCCAACTGACAAACTTGAGAGATAATTTTCCAACAGCATTTCAAATCTATTAATGTCGTTAAATTCAACGGAAGTAAGTAAATCTGTGAAAATATTAAACATATCCTCAGAATTTTGTTTCAAGGCATAAGATCCAAATTGAAGACCAATCTCATATTCCTGATTATTATTGACATTTTCAGTTAAATGCACATTAAATGACAATCCAGCAGTTTTGGTCGACACTAAAGTATCAAATTCACGATAATCATGCTTTTTAGTTCCAAATTGTGTGACTAATTCTGAAAACAAAGGAAGTAACTTCCTCTCGTCATCACTTAATACTGATGTGTCTAAAATGCCTCTAAAGTAAATGATTCCGTTCGTGTCTGTTTTACAAATTTGAACTGGAATTGACTCAACTTTGTCGAATATTAAGGTATGTCTTTCAGGTGTCTGAATATCCTCAATTTTCAGGCATGGCAAGCAGTTTATGTCTTCTTCAGCTTTTTGAACTGAAGCAAGTAATTTTCCGTCCTCAAAAATTCTCTTCTTGTCTTGTTCTGTGAGCTTTTTGACTTTTGCTTCCAAATTGGCCTTTTCAGCTTCCAATGCATTCTTCTCGTAGCTTTCGTCCGGTTCCATTGTTAAGATCAATTTGTGTCGATTATCCTTGAAATATTTCTGAACTGCTTCCTGCAAATATTTTGGATTCTTTTGGATATTTTCCTTAAATTTCTGGATCTGCTTATTGATGCTTAATGACTCGATAATGTCTCCATTGTGATTCAAAATTGGAGTTAAATTAAACAGTAGTCCCAGACCAAATTTAGGAGTTTGATGCTTTGTTTGCAGCTCTAAGTTGTGCAAGACACTATCAATGTGCTTCTGTTCGAATCCATTCTCAATAGCTTCATCAATTGTTGTGTCTACAATATCAAGGATCTTATCAAAATCATCTTTATCGACATCCTGTAATCCAATTGTTAGAATTGTGTCTTTTGTTGTTGGATCGTATCCAGTAATGCTGTTATATCCACCTGAGATGTTAGGCTCAATAAGTGATTTATAGAAATATGAATTTGGACCTTTAATCATTAATTCCGTTAAGATATAAAGAAGGAAGGTTTCATAGACACTTGTGATGTCTGACATGACATATCCAACAGCAATTTGATTCTGTTTCTCATATGGAGCTCCCATACTATCGTATCGTGCCTTAACTTTAGCTATCTTTGGACCCTTCCATTTAGTTTGATTTGGAACTTCACTGTATGTGCTGTCGATTCTGTCATAATCTTTTAAATAGTCATTAACATAATTAAGGTTCTTGTCTAAATCGAAATTTCCATAAGACACGATTCTTGAATTTGATGGATGATAATATCTCTTATGGAAATTGACAAGATCTTCGTGTGTTAAATTAGGGATGCATTTTGGGTCACCTCCTGAAACGTAGCCATAAGTATGTTCAGGTAATAGTTTATTGAACAATTCCTGTCCAAAAAGCTGCTGAGTTTCTGCAAAAGCTCCTTTCATTTCATTGTAAACGACGCCTTTAAAGATATATTCTGAATTATTGTTGTCTAATTCCTTATGTTCTAATCTCCAGCCTTCTTGTAGAAAGTCTAGGTACTTTAAGTTTGGTTTAAAGACAGCATCCATGTAGACTTGCTGAAGATTTCTATAATCTTTCTCATTTGTAGATGAAAATGGATAAAATGTGTAATCAGGTCCTGTCATGGCATTCATGAATGTTGCTAATGAACGATTTAACATCTTAAAGAATGGATCCCGAACTGGGAAATTTACAGATCCACAAAGAACTGTATGTTCCAAAATATGAGGCAGTCCTGTGCTGTCAAATGGTGTTGTTCTAAAATTAATTGAGAACAAGTTGTTGGAATCATTTCTATCGATGTGGATGTACTGTAAGCCGGTTTTTGAATGCTCCAGAATGATGGCAAACATATTAAATTCCGGAATATACTCAACCTTCTTGCACAAAAATTCAGAATAAACATTTTCAGGTTTATATTTTGGATGTTCTTTAACTTTATGTTGTGCTGCTGTTGCATAATGTCTAGGGCTCCATGAGCTTCTTTTTACAGTATCTAGAACTTTCTTGGATATACTCCAATTTCTAATCATTTTCGGCTTCATTTGTAAATAAACGTGGAAATTGTGTAATTATTAGAAATGAATGATATTGACAATGATCTTAGTCATACTCACTTGTTTATTAATGTAAATGCAGTGAATAATTAGTTTATAATATTGTTATTAATAAATTGTGTTTATTTCCGCTAATAAACGTGAAAATATTTCTTCTGTGAATTTTCTGAATGAGAAAAATTGTAAACATTGGATTTTTAGTACAGTTATAGATTGTATTTATGAAATGAGCACTGTGTAATCACTTTGTCTTATGCTGTTCAATGCTTTAAAATACTTCTCACCGGCACAGAATGCTTAATTAACGAATAAATTAACAAAATCTAATTTTTTTTTGATTTAAACTGGAATGAAATGAAGTTTCAAGTTTGTTCAGTAAAAGTTTCGTTAAGTTTAACATTTTTCGAATTCTAAAAAACCGTTATACTTCAAATTTCATAAAAAAGTTTTGTAATAATTATTAAAATAATTATGAAGATCCAGCCAGCATGACTTTCCAAAAAAATACGCTTTATTAATCAACATCACAAAGAGGATTTCTTATTAGTTCTAAAAGCCAAGTGAAAAAAAGAGAGCTATAAAAGTCAAAAATGGATATATTAATATTTTAAAGTATTCTCGTAAGTATTAAACATCACTAATAGCTTATTATTGATTACATTGAGTGAAGTATCTAGATAATATTGAAGGAATCGTCCTCAAAAATCATTTTCAGGAAGTTGCAAAAAAAAATTCTTTTGTTTTTCTGCACAAATCAATTTTTCCCTTCCTGATTAATAAATATAAGGTTTAAATATTTATATGCACTTGTAAAACTTCCAAGAGCATGTATTAAATGCTTCACATAATATACAGCATATTAAAAAATTAATAGACATGAAATATTTATGTTAAAACATTATTTTCCAATGTTTGCTTCGTTATCGACAATTTTCAATCAAATATTAATTAAATTAAATAGTGAGTTTATTAATAGCCAGCATGTATAGTGAAAGTTGACATGAACATGAAAAATGGCAATGAAATTTTTTAATAAGACGAATCAAAAGACTTTCATTCATCATTACGGAATCAAAAGAAGTACGAAAAAAAATAAGCAAGAGAGGCACTTGATCTATAAAAAGAGAGAATCTACAGCTGCAAATAATACACATAATCATATGTTTTCAAGGTCAACAATACTTTGTGTATGTGAGAGGCATTGAGAGGATTTTCTCGAGCATATATCCCCAAAAAATATATTCATGTACCTACTGATCGTAAACAAGACTCGCGAAAAAATTATTTAGTTTAGCTTTAGTGCTCAGCGAGAAGAGAAAAGCAGTTCATCAACTTAAATTAATTCAAGTTGACCTCATTAATCAGACCGCTCTGCTAATGACAATTATACCGTCATAAGCCAGTAAACATTTCCTAATACAAATAGTGGGAAATGACCTTAATAAGTTCATTGCATCGTAATCTTGCAAGCATTTAAACTTTAAGGTAGCCGTTGCAGAAAATCAATTTATTCTTGAAAATTTTATTTTTGTGCTATACTGAAATGTCTTGCAATTGATTGAGGAAGACCTTTAAGTTTAGACACAAACCTGTTGAACAGAAATTTGTTAGATTTTTTAACTTTAAAAAACTTTTAAATTTTTGAATTTTTGAAAACCGTTAAATTTTGGATTAATGAAAACCTTTAAATTTGAAATTTTAAAAAACCGTTGATTAAAAATCCGTAAGCATGGCTTGATATAAGATAGCAAATCAATTACCATTTGACTTACTTGAACTCATTTGTAAATCAGCGACATTTAAAAGTCACAAAAGGACCGAAAGTTGTTTACTAATAATTTTTTTCATTCACATGCTGTTTTATTTGTATAGCTGATTTCAAACAAAGGAATTAATGATAAGGAACGATAAGAAATTTGTGATAACAAATTCGCTATGCGATTGGATGACATAGTTTTAAGGTGAGATTCGAACGTATTAAACGAAATTTTATGAAATAATGAAAAATATGAAAAAGTGAAGAATTAAATTTTAGTTCCATTAGTTAGTTACTAACAAGTTCATACTCTTACAGGTACCAGAAGAAGATAGGCTCATATGATAAGCAAAAATGGGAGCGAACACTGGAAGAGCAAAAAATCATCGACAGCGCATTAAGCTTTCCGCTGAGATCCACAAAACTAAAAACTGACTTTATCGACATTGATCTAGTCCGTGGATCAACATTTCCAAAATTAAAGCCTAAACAGTCTCTCATCCAAGTCCTTTATTTATCTGTTTTAAGATATTTCTTCCTACCATTATTTTCAAGATGGTGGGTCAAGGAGACATCCGCAAAAGTTTTTATTGTTCTCCTTGTATTGTACTTCCTTCAAATGATTAATTGGGCAATTTACTCGTTGCATGCCAAAAAAATTGGCGACGATGATGAAAATATTATTCCATTATGTGAATTATTGGTACCAATGAGCTTATCGCTTCTTCTTTGCTTCGTTCATTCACAAATTGTTGCTACTTCGGTAGTGTCATCACGATCTTCCAAAAGTCGTCAACAGAAAATGAATTTTAATGGCAAGAGCAGTAAAATCGATAAAATCAAAAGGAGAAAGAAAGTATTCAGGTATGAAATTTGTGACATAAATCCGATATGTGCTTCAATTGTTGTTGTTTCCTGAATTATGCAAGAGAAGAGAGCTTTTTTGGAGAGCTTTTTCATTTCAAAAAAGCTCATTTGTTGGAAACTTTCTCTTGTGAAGTATAAAGATTTCATACAAAATTCATCAAATTCATTTAAGGTTCGAATCTCAAAATCTTTTATGAATTTTCACCAAAAATTAATTATTTTAATGATTTATTTCGAGGAATTACAGGCATCTATCGGTCACCAGTCACAAATAATAATCAAAATTAATAATTTTGTATCTTTTCTATTTTTAGACCTCGTCTGTCAAATAACTCACTAGATATAAAAACCTTGGAAGGGTATGATTCCGATGATGAGCAGTCAATACCTAACTTGATCTTAGATCTAAACTCTTCGCTCAAAAATAAAAATATTATAATTAATGAAAGTAAAAGTAATCCAGAATCTCCAGTAATTCGAAGAAGAAATGTAAATTGGAATCTTGCAGATGCTGCTCCTGCTCATGAAAGATCTGCTGATCAACAGCAGCAACAACCATCAATTAGATTAAGAAGAGGCTTCCAGAATCCCCTCGCAGCACGACTTGATGATGATGGATTTGAAAGTTTAACGGGTAAAAGTTGCTCAAGTGGAGAGGAAGTGCGACAGCATGTCCAAAATCAATCAGAAAGTGATACAGAAACACTTAGAAACACGACGCCGATAAAGAAATCTAAGAAGGATGGAAAGAAGAACAAAAGTGACACTTCTGAATCAGAATTTGAGGACAATGACGATTTATCATCTCCATCACCAAATCAGCATTTTGAGACGACTGATGGTGAATATATAGGCGTGACGTCAAACAGTGAAAGTGATTGTGCCGAGGATGGAAACTATTCGGAGACAGACGACGACAATTTCCCAACAAATATTTTAACTCCAAATGATTCTAGTGAAAAAGTATCTGTGACTTTATGGACGAAACGTGAGCCTAGAAAGGCTGAAATGAGTGTATTGGAAATAAGTAAAACAATCATCCAGAGAGTTGATAATCTTCCTGAAACCTATGACTATGTTTACATTGGCGGTGCTCTAAGCTTAATATTGTCTATAACACCAATTTATTGTAGATTATGTGACCTTTCAAAAGATACAAATTCAACAAATAACATTTTTGATCTTCCTCGAGTCATTCAGGATGACTCATTGACCATATCCACGTTCATTCAATTAGCATTTGGACAGAGCTTCTGGGAAAAAAGTTTATTTATAATTTCGACCTTTCAACGACTTGTTCTCACCTTTTGCTTCTTTTTCCTGTTGGCTGTAGCTGAAAGAACCTTTAAGCAACGGTGAGTAGCACTGGATGGGTGTGTTTAGGGCAGGAATGCAATGAATTTTGGGATTTTAATAATCAGAGGAATTGAAATTGATTTTGGGATTAAGAATTAATCTAAGGATTAAAAATTAATCCAAGGATTAAAAGTTGGGATTAGTAATACTGCGACTCTAATGTACTTCCATTTCCATTTTAGATTTCTGTATGCGAAATTATTCTCACATTTGACTTCCACAAGACGTGCAAGGAAATCGTTGATTCCACATTTTAGACTCAACAAAGTTCGAAATATAAAGGCATGGCTGAGTGTACGATCATATTTAAAGAGACTTGGTCCACAAAGGAGCGTGGACATTATCGTATCAGCAGCATTCATCACAACACTTATTTTATTGGCATTTTTAAGTCTCGAATTCTTAAAGGACTCTGAACATATTCATTCACAAATTAATTTAGAGGCACTAGTGTTCTCGTCATGCTGCGGGATATTCTTGTTGAGATTTTTTACACTTGGAGCCAAGATCAATAAGAAGTATCGATCAATTTCCGTTTTAATTACAGAACAAATAAATTTATATGTACAAATAGAAAAGAAGCCACAGAAGAAGGAGGAATTAGGCATTAGTAATAGTGTATTGAAGTTAGCCAGTGATTTACTTAAGGAACTAGACTCACCATTCAAAATATCTGGCTTAAGTGCCAATTCTTATATTTATAATACAGTTAAAGTCGTTGTTTTGTCGGCTTTATCTGGTGTTTTATCAGAGATGCTAGGCTTCAAGTTGAAACTGCATAAAATCAAAATCAAGTAAATTGCATAGTGCATAGTAATGCATAAAGGAACTCATTCATCACAATATAGATCAAAGTATTTTAATAAGAGATTTATTTTATTTTATTTTTTTGACATTATATAGAATCAAATTATGACGATATTAATAAAAGTTATGACTAAGTAGGACAAAAATGAATTAAAATGTGTTAAATAATGCAAAACAACAAAATTTAAAATTTTGAAAAAATAACGGTTTTAAAATATTTGAAAAATATCAACCAAACAAAGTTCAAACAGGTTCAAAATTTAATTTTGAAAAATTAATAACCGTTAAAAATTGTCAAAATATTTTAAATCCTCCAGAAAATTGGATCCAATGAGAATGGATTTTCGTCCTCAAACCAAAATGACTTCTGACTCAATTTGATGTCTCTATTGATATTCCCATCAGATTTAATTAATTCGTGATAAAATTCAGTCACATCCTCTTCAATATGCTCGTAGAACAAATTTTTGACACTGAAGCTTTCTTTAGCGATTGTGCCCATCATGTGACGATTGAGGATACAGACATGAAGACAGTCGACACAAGGTGCTGCTCTTAATAATTTTCCTAGCTGACTAATGAGGACTTTTCTTGAGATCAAGTCTAATTTCGTAATTGACATTTTTGGCTGTAGATCAAATCCCATTTCAAGTTCGAAGAGCTCCACTAAGCCGATGAAGGACGCACGTTTAATAGAATGTAGTTCATTCCAGATGACATGCAGTACATCGTCATTAAGTAGTTCCATTGTAATGATCCATTCAATCTTCTGTTGTGTCCTTAGAAACTCGACCATTTTGTCAAAAGCAATATCTGGTAAGTCATTAGCTATTGGCAGTTTTAGTAGCAAATGAGTTAGTTGGAACTCAAAAGTAACTGACTCATTTTCGCTAAAAAGTGCTCGAATGAAGTCTGGACCTAGTTGAAGATGCTTTAACTTTTTGCAGTTCCACAAGAATTCGTTCATCAGTTCTCTTAATGGCCTGAAGCTTTTCATTTCATTGGCTATATCAAATGTAGCAACTTCCAGATTGTCACAAGATTTGACAAATACTTCCATTGTATTGGACGGCATGTTTCTCAACATGATTCTCTTCAATGCTGGGAATTTTATGTTAGCATCTTTAAACCTATCATAGCACAATACTTCAATAACTGCAACTTCCAGTTCTTCAACATGATCAGCAATAGCCTTGATCAAATTTAAGTACTTTTCAGCATATTGAAATTCACAATTGTAAATTAAAACTTTTTTCCAGCACTGATTCAAGTTTATTAAATAATCAAAGTGATCATCAGTCTTAACTCGATTGATCTTTAATTTCACATAATGCCTACAGCTGTTTTCCAGACTGTCTAAATCTTTCAAATTGAAAGTATAAAACTTGATCCAATATTTTTCCATACATTGTCGGCAACTTCCAACAGACTCGTTTAAATTCTTACTCACTAATGCTAGATTAAGAACATCTGAGGAACTTAAGTACTTAAAGATTTGCTCTTTAATTTCTATCGGCAAATTTTCTAAATAACTCTGATTCATCTTTACTAATTTTTATTGTAAATGAAAGGGAATCTGAAACAGCGAAGAAGTATTTAGAGCTATAAATAGAATGGTAAAATGTTAGGGATGCGCAACAAGTTTCTCGAGGTTTTGTTTACCTTTATATCGAGAGTGTTTGAAAACGTTATAAATGTTTTGTAAATAATACAAAACCATACAAATTAACTCAAAATTAATTATTTTCTTCAAATTATTCAAAAACGAAACCATACAAATTCCCAATTTGAACTCTTGTGAATAATCATTTAAAAACCATACAAATGTTTTTAAAAGTAAATATTCTAATTTAAAATCTTAGTTGAATCTTGAGAACTAATAAGAAAATGTTTCACTTTCCACTACGTTCCAAGTTTTAAGCATGAAAATTGAAAAGATCCTCAAAAAGAAATTTTGCAAACATGCTGCAAAAAAAGAAGGACAAATTCTCCAGGTTCCACCGAGACTTGAACTCGGATCGCTGGATTCAAAGTCCAGAGTGCTCACCAATTACACCATGGAACCGCAAAAAAGAATAGAACTGGAGTGGCAAAAACGCAAACTCATATTCAGGACGTTCCGGAATTTTTGCATTTTCGACAAAATAATGATTGGAATCGATACGTTGTACATCTTACTATTTAATCGAGTCATAAAAATTTTAAAAATTTATTTTTAAAGATTCTGTTTTTTAATTTTTAGGATATTAAAAAATTCATCTGCAAGACTGTTCTAAACTCACAAGAACGCTTCAAATGTTTTAGAATTTTAGATCTAATATAATTGTATATCGTTCCGGAGAACAGCATAGAAACATAATTATTTAATAATATTATTTTTTTAGAATTTCAATTTTTTTTATTTCCATGTCAATCATTTGCTTGACAAATAGTCCTGAATATTTTAACAAAATAAATTAAAATTCATTTCCAGCAGTTTCATTCATAAAATAAAAACTTAAGAGAAAAAGTTAATTAAATTAACAAAAAAAATTCCAAAAAATTTATAATTTGTTAGGTTCTGCCGAGATTTGAACTCGGATCGCTGGATTCAAAGTCCAAAGTGCTAACCGTTACACCACAAAACCGCTCAACAGTTCTTATTTAAACAGATTTAATTAAAAATCTCTTTAAAAATCTGTAAATTATTCAGAAAAAGGAAAATTGTGCAAAAAAGATTGAAGGTTCTGCCGAGATTTGAACTCGGATCGCTGGATTCAAAGTCCAGAGTGCTAACCATTACACCACAAAACCTTACAATTTCTCTTTTGACCATCCTATAATTAATCATATGTTCATTATTAATCATTTTACCTGAGAAAAATTGCGAAAAAATTCAATAAAAAAGTTAATATGCTCAGGTTCTGCCGAGATTTGAACTCGGATCGCTGGATTCAAAGTCCAAAGTGCTAACCGTTACACCACAAAACCTCTCAACAGTTCATATTTAATCTGATTTAAATGAAGATCACTTTAAAAATCTGTAAATTGTTAAGAAAAAATAAAATTTGTGTAAAAAAGAATGAAGGTTCTGCCGAGATTTGAACTCGGATCGCTGGATTCAAAGTCCAGAGTGCTAACCATTACACCACAAAACCTGCCAATCGACTATTACAGTCAACTGATCTGTTGAATTCGGCGTTGCTAAAACACAAACATATTCTAGTGTATAATTGAAAACATGATTTAGCACAATTTTTTGATGCTATAGCATACTTTGATGTATGATTTTGATGAAAACTAAATAAATCAGATTTTAATGTAATTTTAAATTTTTATTTTTAAGAGTTTTTTTAAGGCACTTGTGTATGAACTCACTCCCCTCAAGTAACTAGTACTCAATATTGTTTTCGTATTATCGTGCTTACATGAATTTATAATAAAAATGTCATTCTGAATGTCGCTTAACTTAATAGACTATATATCCAATACTTTGAATCGCAATGGTGATGACGGAATATTAATTGTTGTACTATTCCATTTGATATCACCTCCATGCCATTCTAACTTAAATTCACTAAGCAGTCTAGTCAATAAAATTTCAATTTCCATTTCAGCCATTCTTCGTCCAATGCACATACCTGTTGATTCAATACATTAATACTGTTGTTATAATTGAAATTATTGCAACTTACGTGGTCCGTTCCCGAAAGGTAAATGCGCAAACGGATTGACGTCTTTAGCATGAGGGCATTTTTCAGTCGTATTTTTCAACCATCGTTCTGGGATGAATTTTCTTGGTTCCTCAAAGTCTGTGTTTGATGTCTGAACCATCATAATGTCAACCTAAAATGGAACAGACGTGATTTCTACTCAAGTTGGTCTAGAAAATGAGTACAACTTACTCCTTTAGGGATTTGGTATCCTTGTAATACAATATCATGATCTAGTGCTCTGGCATTGCCATTGAAGATTGGAAACATTCTAAGAGCTTCTTTGACTACAGCTCGCATATATGGAATACTATCTAAAGACTTTTCATTCATTCTAACATCCTTTGAGGGTAGAACCTTCTTAACTTCCTCTCGAAGAATTTCCTGCTTGTCAGGATTTGTAGCTAAGCAGTGCAATACAGCTGCGGCACTTGAAGATGTCTAAAAAATATAAATCATTCAACAGCCATTCAATTTATTTTGTAGTAGAACTTACAGTATCAATTCCAGCACCCAACATGTCAACAGCCATAACTTCTGCTACATTACGGTCGATCTTCAGTAGCTTCTCTAAAATACTTTGATGCTCCGATGTTGATGGGTTCTTTTCATACTTATCAAGTGCCTTTCCAACATGTCCGAAAATAATTTCGTTGATTTTGTCAATGCTCTTCATAGCTTTATGAAATGCAGGTGTCTTGTAGTACCTCCAAATGGACGGCTTTATATCAAACTCAAATGATATTTCGAAAGCTTCTTTAACAAGCTGTAAAATAATGAGAAATTAAATGTCAGTCAAACTGCTTGAATCAAAATTAAGGCAGGACACCTCCAATGTGCAGCAACACTTACCTCATACAATTGCTTTGATTCTGGGTTTTGCCCATCAAAAAGATTCAACCTTGTATCAAGTGCTATCAGTGCAATGCTTTCAAGTGCCCATTCGTTCATATTTTCTAAGAAATTGTCTGGAACTAACATGTTGTCATTTCTGATAGACCGGATTCTAAGATTTAATAGGATCAGAAATTAGTCATCAAAAAGTATTAAAATTAACATCCATACTTCTTTACAAAATCCACAGCAACTTCGTCAATGCCGGGTATGTACATCTTGACATTTCTAGGCTGCATCATGATTTGATTAACTTTCGTACGAAACTCGTGCCATGGATGGTCTTGCCTTAAAAAATAGTTATACGATAAACTAAATCATATCTTATCAATATGCTGAAAATCATTGATAATTACTCAACGGCTAGTCCAGCGCTTGCTTTAAACAAGTCAGGTCGATGCTCCTTCCTATAATATGCAAATGTTTCTAAATTTCGCCGGTTTGGATACCTTCCTTCATTCCTAAAAACTTTTTCGGCATCTTCCGGCAAGTATGTCATCACAATTGGCTTTGCTCCCATGAATCCAGGAAAGAAACAAATATTTCCATAGTCCTGCCTGAACATTTGAAGCATTTCATTTAATGGCTTATTATAGTATTTTGAGTTAGGCAGTCCCATAAGTTTCATAAGTTGAAATGAGTTTCTAGGTCCCGGAATCTCTTTGTAAGGCTTTGCATTTTGGAACTCTACTTCTGCTATTGATGGCTGTGCACTATAGCATCTGCTATATAATCTAGGAACTATTATTTTAAGATGACTATTCCTTAAAATTGACATTTTGTGATATTATTTAAGTCTACTGATGTCTTCACGGAATGAAAACAAATCAACAACTGAGAGAAGATTGGAAAGTTTGAGAATATATTTTGGTAAGAATCAAGGTCACGCACACAGTTTTGTCTTAGGTAAATGTATTTCGTGATATTTTGAAATTTTACATTATAATTTTCGTTCAGCAACAGGTTGTTGTGTTGTTGCTTGTAGCCAAAAGTATATTTTGAAGTCATATCTGGTCCTTGTGGATGCCCTATGATACCCTTTGATCATCACGTGTTAATTTTCTCTCATTTTCGTCATTACACAAAAACCGTTATTTTTTGAAAATTCAAAAACCAACACGTGGCCAACCCTTCGTATTTTTTGTTTACAAAAACATAGTAAGTCATGAATTCTGTTCTTTCACCGGAATTACTTTGGATAGGATCTCGTTGTTATCGTGTCAACATTCCAAGTGAACGGAGAAATGACCAGGAACGAGTGAATATTAATTATGAAGAGGAAGAATTCGATTGTGAGCTGGATGCTGACGATATTTATGATGAAATTGAGCCGATTGACAATGGAACTAAATTTCAGCTGAAAATGCACATTCCATCAATGTTTTATTCACAAATTATTGGAACTAAAGGTGCAACGAAGAAGAGATTAGAGCAAGGTGAGCGAAAAAAGCTTTAATTAATTTGTTTCTGGATCTTAAAAAAATTACGAAATTCCAGAAACGTCAACTCAGCTAACAGTGCCGAAAATAGGATCAAAGGATAGCAATGTACTTATTATTGGAAAATCTAGGAAAAACATAGTTTCTATGAGGAATAGACTGGAACTTATTGTAGTATCTGGACGTGCTAAACAAAATTTCACTCATTTCCTTTCTATTTCATTCACATCCAGTGAGATACAGGAAAATTTCAATAAATTTAAAAATGAGATTCTGAATGATCCAGAGATTTATGGAATTGACGAATCACTGTTCCAAAAGCCTCAAAAGCTGCATATGACAATTGGAACATTATCACTGCTTGATAATGAGGATCGTACGAGAACAGCTGAGATGCTTCAAGACTGTAAGGAATTCATCATCGACCAAATATTGCAAGGAACTGAACTAAAGGCAAAGATGGTCGGATTGGATTATATGAACGATGATCCATCAGCTGTAGATGTTTTATATGCAAAAGTTGTGTCAGAGAATCTACAAGAAATTTCTAATGGAATTGCTGAATATTTTTCATCCAGAGGATTTATGCAATTAAAAACTGATCACGTTAAGCTTCATGTGACATTAATCAATTCTCTATTTCGTGATAATGACGATGCAATCATTAAGGATGAGAATCAGCAACGTGACAGTAGAGATAAAGACCAAGGAAATAGAATTAAATTCGATGCTTCAAAAATCTTAAAGAAATACAAAGACTTCTATTTTGGAGACATAAAAGTTAAGGAAATCCATCTTAGTCAACGGTACTCGAAAGCCTCAAATGGCTACTATGAAGCAACTGGAATATTAAAGTTATAAATTAAAATAATTAAGGATCTTCATCATTAATAAAACTTTAATGCTTTTCAATCTTTTGGCTTTACAATTACTTGGATTAATCATAATTAATAAAAATGAAATTTGTTGAGGCATATCCATATTTTACAAAATATTCACTTCTTACAATTTTTGGATATGTTTTTCGAAAAAATTGGTAGACGTTTCCATTCTTGCCAATCCAATGGTCCTATATTTGTTTATTTACAATCATCCATAAGTCATTTATATTCTCTCATTTATTTATTTTGAACAACATGTAAATCAGTTGAGTTTTGGGGGATATTTAAGGAAATAAAAAAAAATGTTGTGATGATAACAATTGTGCAGTCATTATTGTGACTTCAACAGCTGTCTTGTCCATTTATATTAAGTAAAAAATAAGCTCTATCACGTTTCGAAGAGATACACAAAAAATGAAAAATTCATTAGTAAATATATTCTGTAATGTATCTGTATGTGGAATAAATCTCTTCAATTTTTTCAGTTACAAAAATAATTATTTCACTTCTTTTTCATGAGACATTGAGATGATTTTGTTGGTTGCTTTGTAGGTTTTTCATTTCTTTTAAATATATTCTCTGCTATAGATTCTATTATATCATTTGTAATTAATAGTTTTAGAAAAAAATCAAGCATTTCATTTCTCGCAATTAGACAATAAAAGCTCCGGCTTCTGACAGCAATGCTGTAAAATATTGCTAACGTATTTTTGAAATTTAAAAATTATGATAAAATAAAACATTTGTATGGTTCTGAAATTTGAAATTTTGAAAACCGTTAAAACTAAAAATTTTGAAAAATTCAAAGCCTATTAAAATAAGATTTTTAAGGTTTCAAACCTTGATAGTACGGACAAAATAAGTCTTAAGATTAATGAACAAAAAATAAAATAAATCGTCAAATTGTAAGCTTTGAAAGCTATCAGAAGTCTGCTTTTAAAGCATCAATCATTACATTTTGTACAAAAAGTCAATCAATATTTCCGAAAATCAATAAACACAACATATTAATGCAAAAAAAAAAGGTTAAGCAGTGGTCGGCACTGGGTTACAGTCTAAAGTTAAAAATTTGTGACATTAATCATGCATTAACTAATTTAATAATATAATATAAAGCAAGTTAAGATTCAATTTGTGATTTTTTTTGTAATCATTTTGGTGTTAATTATTCATCTAAGTGTTAGCAAGCTTTGGCTTTGCCGTATGCCTCTTACTTCCTAAATGGCTTGTTGAAAACTAGCTGCTTAATATAAAAAATCAAATACCTAAGCGGCCTTTAAAATATATTAATTTAATTAACAATCAATATGGAACTCATAAAATATCTAATCAATCAATGGAAGCTATCTGTTGTGTGTTTTGGTCAAAAATTAAAAATTTGTGCTTTTGTCCATTTTTTTGGAATCACTAAAATATCTTCGGTTGTCAAAAAAATTGTATGGAAGCGCTGAATGAAACAGAAGAATGGCATCTTTGTAGGATTTTACCGTTATAATTATCTAATGCTTATTTATAGGAAGCCAATTGAAGATTTGTTCTTTTTCTTTGCCATTTGTCAAAAATATCATGATAGACCTCGTATCATCATTTAATTAATTAAAGGACATTTTCCTGCACAAGTTTCGTTAAGTTCAAAAATTAAAAAAAAATAGCCGTTATATTTTAAATATATTTTGACCGTTAATTTTATGATGACGACTTTACGGTCTTTATGATGAATTAGTGCAGGAAAATACGGTTCTTCCGATTACGAGTGAATGACCGCGTATATAATAGTTGTTTCTTCTTCATACTTTATCCTTAATGGAACTTTATAGTATTTTTCATTCATTTTTATATTTTGAAAATATTTCAATACTAAAAACCGAGATGCATACTGCATCCGATTTATAAGAATTTGATTTGATTTGAATATTATTAGTTTTGTTTCTTGTGATAATAAAATCGTAATTCTATAGATTTTTTAATATTTTTTTTCGATATATTTCCTGATCTATTCTGATTCATTTTTTTCATCACGTTTTGTGCATTAAAAAAGTTTATCAAATAGAGCAAAATTTTTGGCGCTTATTTAGCATGTCCATTACTTAAGACAGCTGGAATAACTGTTGATTCCTTTTTGATCGCACCAATTTCCTTCTTTAAAAAGGCGCCACTTGCATTTCCATCACTTGTTGATCCTTTTGTTGATATTGATTCTAAATCATTATTGGAAATATTACGCTTCCTTAAACTTTCTGTAGTTGGTCCATAAACCTCAGGTTCATTCATACGCATCAAATCATCTTTCAATTCGACAATTCCGTTAACAGTTTTGTCAATAAATCCTTCAATATTTGCTGCCTCGATTTTCTCTTTCAATAAATTTGATAAATTATCTGTTTCGTCCTTGATTTTGTTAACTTCCTTATTTATGAGATCCTTTAGCAAATAATTTGATTCCGTTTTTCGGACATGTATTTTATCACTTATATCATTCATACTATTATTAAAGCTACTGCATGAACTACTTGATTCCTCTGACTCATGATTTGAGTTGCTCTTTCTAGTCACTACTGTTATTCCATTATCCTTATTTTCCATGTCATCGTTTTTTTCATTCTTTTCTTCAGTCATCGAGGACACATTCGTTTTGGTTGATGGAGATACCGATTGTTTTCTTGCGTGACTTGCACCACGCATTAATTTGGGAAGAAGAAATATGGTAGATAGAGCAATTAAATGAAGGCACATGAAAAGTCTCAGGTACAAACGGAAATTGACCTAAAATAATCAATAAAATTTAATTGTTAGCAAATTTAACAAATTTTAAAATATAACGGACTTCAAAAATTCAAAAAAATTTAGAATTTTTTTAACGAAACTTCTAAAATTCAAAAAAATAATGTCCGTTAAAAAGTATTTGAACGACTTACTCCAAGCTCAAGTATAACAAATGGGAATGTAATGTATCCCATGAAAAGACGAGTCACCAAACATGTAATAACGTCGTATAATGTACGTGAGAATTCGGTTTGTTGGAAATGGTGACGGAAAAATCGACGAGCCTTAAAAGTAAACAAAATTAATTAAAATGATAAAAAATCAATAAATTATAATATAGAGCATACTGTTCTAGCAGCCGTTACAGTTAAAGCACCAGTAGCAAAAGTTAAATAATATCCAGGATAAAATCCATGCCATAGTGCTGATAATGAAAATGTCAGAACTGTTCCATATTTCTTTGGTGCTCTCTCATAAACGACCATTCGAAGCCAGGAATTTGTACCGATATTCCAACAATTAATACAGTCACGAATGTTTGTTCCAAGCTAAGAAGGAAAGGAAGAAAGCAAAGAAAGAGAAAAAAAAAATCTATAAATAAACATTCACATTCACAAGTATGTATTTTGAAAGTTTGGTACACGTGAATATAGAGAGCGAATTTAAGACGATCGACACAAAAATCAAGAGTTGGTTTTGTGGTGTAATGGTTAGCACTCTGGACTTTGAATCCAGCGATCCGAGTTCAAATCTCGGCAGAACCTGCAAAGTGTCCCCTAACCAAGGACCTTTTTTTGGACAAAAATATAACATTTTTGATAAAAATTTTTATATCCATCCATATACTTACTTCAAAAGGTATCACATAAATATTTGTTAAGCCATCCCACTTAGCCGTTCCATCACTTTCGAATCCATTAAATCCCATTCCTGCATTATTTACAATCGCATCAGCAAACATCCAAGCAAAATAATACTTAAAACGGACTGCCATTGTCATCATCATTAGATACCAAAATTTATAAATAATTGTTGTGTCATTGATGAAAGCTTCCTCTGAAAAATTATTTTTTTGCTATTAGTCACTAAGGTATGGCGGAAAATTAAGTCGCTTTACCTTTAACATTTTTTATCGGATAAACATTAATCAGCTTGATAAAGATATATGCACAAATGACACTAGCTAAAACTTTTTTCAATACAGTTTTCACTGGTGATGGTTCCGTGACGATTTTCTTGTTTGCTCCATCCAATTTGCTCTAGAATGTCATAAATCATGTATTATTAATTATGTCATAGCTTAAACTTTATCCTATTACTCACATTTGTGTGCGATTTAATGTTACATCCTTCAATAAAGTCATTATAGTCACGATAGAAGACTAGAGGACCGGCCATGAGACTTTGGAAGTTAAGGACATAGGAAAAGTATTCTAGTGGTGATGGGACTTTGTCGATCATGTGATATTGTTGATTCTTTGAAAGTTCCTGTTAAAAAAATATGAATAATAGATAAAATACCCAGTGAGTCAACAATATTCAGCTACATACCTTCTTATTCTCGGTAGCAACAAATCCATCATGAATACTGAAAGCCAAGCTAGTAACTTTCTGAGTAATGATCATCAAAGGTCCTGTAATATCCAAAGTATAGGCTCCATTGCTGTTATATTGGCGGTGCAAATGAATGCATGACAAGTAGGTGAGGGCAACAACCATTACAATTCTGTCGAAATAAGTCGGAACATAGTAGAAAATGAAACATGACTTATCAGTTAATCGTAAGCTTTTTACCTTTGAACAAATTCGGGATTTTGAGTTCTGATAACGACATAGCAAATTGCTGGTAATCCTGCAATATGAATTGCTTGTGGTCCGAAACAGAAATATCCAAAGAAGAGTCCAACGAGCAAACCAAAAGCATGTCGAACGCTGACTGATACTTTTGATGTGTGCAAGTATGAACGGAATAAAGATGCTAAGAGTAATGCTGACGTTTGTATTATGAGGAAGTTGGTCTGAAAATGATAAGAAATGTCGATTCATAATTATTTGAAAATTAACGGATAAAAAATATTTGAAAATAAACGGTCAAAAATTATTTGAAAATTAAGTGTCAAAAAAATAGTCAAAAAATTTGAACATTTTGAGAATACGTAAGATGCTAGAATGAGTTCAACGAACATATTAGACCGGTAAATGAATCACATGCACGAAAAGGCTTTAGGTTTCGATAATTTCCCACAGCTGTAGATAAACAAGCAATCTCTCATTGTGACGACATCACTTAAATATAAACATTTTTAAGAGTAAGCACGTTGCTTTGTGCATTTATTTTCATAATAATTAGTGAACCGTTTATTGACACAATCGCCTGTTTTCAGGGACATCCACTTTGCTTATGTTGCAAAACTTTCGAACGTATTTCATAATCAGTTCACAGATGTCTAATAATTTTGCGGCTGTATAATCACGCCACTTACGTTTTATTAACCTCTTGCTAACTTATCGCTTGACAGATAAAGAATCACCAAAAAATTGTTTAAACGTGATAAAATTAGCAGGAAGAATACGACAAGTTTCTTTATTGACCTTAAGTATTGTCAATTCGTGTAGAAATTTTAAAAAAAATATGAAAATTTGTTTGAGAATTCTTTGTGTACTTTGTGACTATCGGATGATGATCAGCTGTTTCCCACTCTCAGTCTTCTGTATACAACCATCAATAAAATATGTATCAGATGCGAAAATTCTGTGTACACAAGTGAAAATAAAGCTGTATAGAGTATGCCAAAGACTAATTAATTTATTTAGAAACCGTTGTTTTATGTTAATTAAGCATTTTGTCAAAAATGATCTTTGTCATCGACAGGAAGGAAAGCTTGCTCGAAAAATTAGTTTCGTTAAAAATTCAATAATTTCGTCAAGTTTTTGAAAATTTGAAGACCGTTAAATTTTTAAATCTCAAAAGACCGGTAAACTTTCAGAAGTTCTTAGAAATAGAATCAATTAGACAGCCGTTTCTAAGTCGTATTTTTGCATACCCTATAATTTTATATTATGAAATCATCATCACATTAAACAGCCGATCAACTTAAGTGAACTATATTGTGCGATCAAAGGAGCTTTAAATTGAGTCTAATTTAAATCCTCATAAATCCTGAAAGCATTCCATAAATCATTTGTCAGGCGATAATTTGACCTTGAATCTACTGTTATTAATATTGAAGAGAATTTCTCCCTTCACATTTTTTTTTTTGTTTCTCGTCCGCGAATGAATTTTTGGATATCATAGAAATAATAGCTTTTTCCGTGCAGCTTACAGAGCTGTCAATTATATGTTTATTTTTGAAAATAATACATTGTTTATAAAGCAATTACAAATTTTTATTTAATACAGGCACGTTCTAAGTTCCGTTGCTCTGCATTTGGGGCTAACTGATCGCGTCTGTCGATATATTTTTATAGATTCTAAAAAAAGACTTTTTAATTGTGGTGATATGGCAATCGCAAGCGAATTGACTGACTTATGTCACTTTCTATAAGCGTGACTATCAATTAATTAATTTTCAACACTTTACATTATCAATTATTCCTTAAAAATATTAATAATTATAAATGAAGCGGTTCCAAACATATACTCAAATCTCAATATTTGCTTGATAGCTTTCAAAAATTGAAAAGCATTTCTACCGTGACTGCTTACAATAATCATAAAAACTCAAACATAACATCAGAAATGTATGTATTTTTAGAGAAATTTCTACATCAAAAAATTGACTTCTATTGATTCATGGCAGTCAAAAATATCCATGGATATTATTAAATAATGTCTAGGCTCTATCGGTGGCTTATGTAAGACAAATATCTTATCAAACACGGACTTATGTTTGTATCGTCTATGACATTTGTCCAACGCAACAAAGTCACCGAACATCTAGTTTTTTAGCACATAACTTGATTTGCGTCGCAAATGACCATAAAATGCATAAAAATCTGTGTTTATTTTAGATTTTTTGTTCTTTTTTTGAAACAAGTGTTCTAAATTAATTCAATTCACGCGTGTGGAACGGAGATTTGCATTTAACAGAAGTAAATTTTGTCAACGCTAAGTGGGTGTCGTCGCACGAATTCCCGAAAGTCATTTAATGTTTTTATCACTTTATTTTGGAAAATTCCATACATATATTAATTAACTTACCAAATCGACGGATAGGCCAATGGAATCTGCTAATGCTGCAAATATCTTGGATCCTGGATAATCCGTCTCCTCACCAATCTCAATTTGTAATTTTGTCATTATTACAAATTGCGAAATATTTTTTGTTTCTCCTTTTTATTTATTTTTGTTATCTTTATTGCACGAATTTTACTGGATTTTTCCACGTAACTCCAATATTTTATAATGGAATCTGGAACTTGTTTGTTCCTTCTTCATATATTTTACGTTTTTAGACCTCTCACTTAGCTTGTTGCACTATTATGAATGAATTATTTTTTGCACACCGAAAAGTCCATCTATTCTCTTCTGTTTTGATTAGGGTTCATTGAAATGACATGTACGTACATGCGTATATATGCGCACTCCAGTTTGTCCGAACATACTTTTATTCATCAGATTTGATTTGAAAATATGCTTACTATGATTTTCTAATTTTTATCAACAATTATAAATACGAACCCTAGCTTTTAGGGTAAATGTCTGGATTTTGAGACAATCATTGTTGTCAAGCTTATTTTGAATTTCATTTGACCGTTATTTGTTGAGCTAATTGATATTTTTTTAATTGTTAATCAAAATCTGCTGTGCATTGAATAAGCTAATCTAATCAATTTTTAATCACATTGAATATTAAGCATGCTGTGATCACATGAGCATTTATAAATTAATTTAAGAATATTTCAAAATATTTTTCCCGCACTTTTATAGGGTTTGTGAATTTGAACAAAAATATTCCCAATTAGTTGATAACCCTAAAAATTTTGTAAACAATAATCATGCTTAATATTTTCCGAAAATCCAATATTTTACTAGTTTTTAAGCCACGATTCTATTCATCGCATTCAACAACCAAATTACATGAGAATCCTCATGACAAAGTGCTTAAAGTTGCAGTCATTGGATTGCCAAATGCTGGAAAAAGTACATTAATCAATTCGATTTTGGACAAAAAGGTAAAGTTGATTAATTTTTTAATAATTCTCCATAATAATCAGGTGATTCTTATAGGTATGTCCAGTATCGCAGAAAGTGCACACAACGCAATCACATTCACAGTCTATAATTAATAAATTTCATTCGCAAATCATAATTTTTGACACACCGGGAATTGTCAGTGAACAGGAGAGGAAGAAACATAGTTTAGACAAGGAATTTACGTCAGCATGTCGTCATTCTATAGAACAATCTGATGTAATAGCAGTTTTACATGATATTTCAAATCGTTGGACACGTAATGCATTACATCCATTAATATTGGAACTCCTCAGTGAATACCATACAGTCCCAAGTCTTTTAGTGCTTAATAAAATCGATAGAGTTCGTAGTAAAAGAGTATTACTGGAAGTGATTCGTTCATTAACATGCAATAATATATCACTTGATCCACAATTCATGAAATTTGTCAAGAAGAATCGCATACAAGATGATCAGATGAAAATACATAAAGATCAAGTTGGATGGCCACTATTCAAGGATGTATTCCTAGTGTCGTCATTAAAAGGCGATGGAGTTGATAGAATTGTAGATTATTTTAGCTCAATATCAATGCCAAAACCTTGGGAATTTAAAAACAATGAGTTTACAGATCAAGAACCAGAGAAGCTTATAGAACAATTTGTACGATCGAGATTATTGGATTATTTGCCACAAGAGATTCCATACAATCTGATTTGTGAATTAGAGTATTTCTCAAATGATAATAACAAAATATTTGCAAGTGTCAACATAATCTGTCCAAATGAGCGTCACGAAAAGCTAGTTTGCGGAGCATTAGACGGGAAATTGAGACAAATAACGGATCGTGTGACATCAGATCTTATCGAGTGTTTTCGACAGCCTGTAACATTAACAATCTGTACGACTGTTGATAAGAAAAAGAATAAAGATTAAATCGACAGTTAATTATATTTTATTGAATAAATTTTTTTAGGTATTTAAATGCAAATATTGCAAAAAGTTCCATGATTTTTTTGTTTTTTAATGAATTAGATTCAAATAGGATATAATCTTGTAAAGTACTTAAAATGCAGCACACACACAACTTTAAAATTACTAATTAATTTTAATTCTAGTGAGCATCGCTCTTTAGAAATTCTTCATATTGCTTTTCATCTAGTAGCTCGTCCAATTCACTCGTTTTAGCCAATTTGATCTTGAATAGCCAGCCTTTATCATAACATGATGTATTTATAAGACTCGGTGTCTCTTCAACTTCCAAATTCTTTTCGGTTACGTCGCCACTAACTGGAGAATAAATTTCACTAGCTGCCTTTACACTTTCCAATGCACCGCATTCATCCTTTTGACGAAAACTACTTCCAACATCAGGTAATTGTGCATAAACGATATCACCAAGTGCTTCCTGTGCATACGTTGAGATTCCGACAATTCCTATATTATTCTCTTCAACTTGCACCCATTCATGCTTCTTCGTATATTTTCGCTCTAAAGTACATAGAGTATATATAGAATTTAATTCAGACTAGCCTTATATAAGTCATTGACAAAAGGTTATCAAAATATTTTAAAGCTACATGTCAATAAAATATTTACGGATCTCTAGCAAACATTTTAATTCGTCTTACCTGAGCAATTTGATAGTGAGACACTGAAATATCGTGCATTAATCTTCAATTGTGGCTTAATTGATGTTTGCAAACTTCTGAATGCATTTCTAACAAGAATTTGACACAGAACCATGATTTGATTTACACTTTTTTAATAATCTACAGCACAGACAGCTTTTAAAGCTCACTGATCAACAGTCAAAATAAGAATGAAGTAATTTAATTAAGCTTATTTTCAGAGCGAAAAAAATAATAAATTTACAATTTTATTCCTATTGAGGGGAAAATCAGCGCCGGACTAAGGGGATTGTTTTCTTTCGCAACATAAAACAAGCGAAAAAATTCAAATTTAATTTGACCAGTTGTGATACACCTGCAGTATTATTTGGTGTTTTATCAAGTTCCGTGCTGTCTAATATTGCGTTTTACTCATTTTGGCTCTTACTACAATATTGATGGGGTTATTAGGTTATCATACAACTCTCAATACGCTCTATCGTCATTCAGTCAAAGTTAATAAAACATTTCGTTAAAATGGTAGACAAATAGGAACTTGAAAGATTCACATGATGTTTAAAAATAGCACTTGGAGATAACTGAAGATGACTTGACGATTTTTATTGAAGAAATTGAAATGTAAGTGATTTTATTGAAAAGTTCAAATTATTGAATTTGTATGGTTTTTGAACATTTCGGCAATATGAAATTTTCAAAACCATACAAATGAGACAGAAAATTTGTGTGGTTTTAGAAATTTCCAGTATTTACACATTTCAAATATGAACCGTTAGGACTTTGTACATGTTTCCAGCACGAGAACATTCCGGAAATTCCAATAAATGCAGCATGTGAATATGAATAAAAGATTGAGACATAATACGAGTCTTATCAATCACCGCCTTGACGATTTGTTGTATTCTCTTCGCAGGGGATGAGAAATAAGATTGTAGCTTGAGACAGTTGGCGATAATAAAGTAATTACGACTTTAATATTTTTAGAACGTTTTAAAAAATAATGTTTATTATCAAATTAAACTTTGTCTCAAATAAAAATAACCCGAAAAGGTAATAGACAACATATGCATAAAGTTACTGATATCTTGAATTCCTTAAAATTCCACTTCGAAGTTGCGGTTTAGCTTCAAATGCTGGTGCAGGAGTTTGAACGTATCCAAGATTATTAGCGTTGCTGTGACGATTTGGCATTGTGTTGTTACTTCTTAAGACTACTTCTGTGGGTGTTGTGTTTTTGGGATCTACTGTGTTCATTCGTTTCTGGAAGTTGTCTTCTAATGATGATGATCTCATCATAGTTGGTGGTCGTGCACGTGGAATGTCTGTTGTCAAGTAGTTGTACCAAGGATGACTAACTCTGAAATTGTAAATAAAATTAAATTTTTGAGTCAATTAACTTGGAAATAAGTCACTCAACTGTGTCTCATATCCTTTGATAGGCACATTGTTGATTGCTGCTTGTGGACCATCTTCATTCCTATAAGCATTATTCAAAAATCCATTATTAGCAACTCCCGATGCTGCAAGCTTGTTAAAATCATAAATCTTGAATGTTTGAGTAAACAGGAACAAGCAAATTCCTAAATTGACGGCCCAAAGGAAATATCCACGAAGTGCAACTGAAAACATAATACCGGCAGACACTTGAGCACTAAGAAGAACTGATGTCGTAGGAGGTGCAAAATTCAAACTCTGTGAGAAACTATGACTCAAGAGGGTCTCATAATCAAGCACAAAGAATATAAACACGACTAAATCAATCATTGAGATAACGAATGTGATTAAGACCCAAATATAAAGGAATACGTTTGCGTACTTCAGATTTGATTTTTTCACATCTAAAACGTAAGGAAGATAACGATAATGAATCCTAAGGAATTTTTATGATATCTCGAGACTTACTGATTATCAATGTAAGCGAACTGAAGAGCCATACAGCGCTAAATGATAAAATAACCCACATCCAGATATTAACTGTCGACGGTGTCATCAAGTCTAATCCCTGAATTGCCTCAAACTCAATACCTGGAAATTGGTTTGGTGTACAGTCTTCGCCTAAAATAAAATTTATTAAAGGAATTATTTTTTGTGTATTTTAAAGCACTTTATGGCTATAAATCAATTAAGGTAATAAAAATGCTCACCTTGAAAGTACATATGATACAGTGTCAGTTGTAAAATTGTGCCATAATTCGCTCCGGTTCCGGCAAAGTCAATATTGCAGTAGTATCCAAGAATGGCTGTTATACTGAGACCTAGCCATACCAGTGACTGAAACTGTAATATATAGATAGACTTGATCAGTTTTGAGTGGCAAATGAGTCATACAGCTATGAGCACTTAAGGGAAAGCTTCAAAGTTCATAATAAACCATCCTAAGCAGCATAATGCCTAATAATTGCTAATCATGTAAACACAAAATGATATTGCGTATAATCTTTTTTAAGTACGCGTTATAAAATCCACTTGATTCGCTCAATAGAATTATTTTTGGCTATACATTTCTAATAGCTATCAGTTCTTTAAAAGGCAGTCATGTCGAAAAAGTGCTACTACATGAAAATATAATTAGAAAGCATAACTTCCAGGTGTGATAGAGCTTTTCTTTGAAATGTCTTGTGATGTGATATTCACATTGTTTTATACTTTAACTGTTAATGACTATCCTAAAACTACTTCCTAATGAATGTAACCGAGTTCAACAACAGACTGAACTTTTGTATAAAAAGGGGTCTCCAACTGCATACAATAAATATTATTCAAATCTCAAATAAACGTTATAACACATGAGACTTCATATTCCAAAAAGAACAGCCAAAATTATCAATTCTTTGTTGTGCATTCCTTCTTATCAAAAAAGCTATGATGCACAGTAATTTCACCATTTTTTCATTATCAATTTCCTTTGAATTTCACAAAAAAAATCACACGGAAGTCCAACAGTCACCAAAAAATAACCCACCCACTTTTTAATGTGTGTATAAAATGTGACTGATAAAGAAGTAACTCACTAAATATTTTCACAATGAAGTCATGGACATTATTAATTTATCAGGAACTTACAACGCCAATTAATCCTCCAAAAATTGCGAAAAATCGCATCAACTTGTACGACGAAAACGGCACTGTTATCTCCATTTTTAATTATTTATTTTCTGTAATTAAATTACAATTAATCACAATTTTATGTCTGTAAAAGCAGTCACAATACCTTTATTGACAAGATATCATGTAATGATTAAGTTAATTAACAACCATCACTTTGGAGGCTTCTGGTTTTTTGGACGTACCGTACACAACTGAAAATCATTATTATTTTTTTGGCAATATTGGTATCACAAAATACTTCCTTATCAATTGGCTCGAAAGACAATTGACTAAAATTTTTGATAAGTTAACAGAAGGAAAAGCCGATAAAATTTTTCATCTCTTTCTAATCAGTCATTGGTAAAAGCTCAATTAAGTTTGATGATTAGTTCCTTTTGATTGATGTTTTGATGACATTATAGTTGATGAGGTGATTATTGATAGTTTCAGACAATTTATGGTAGTTAATTAGATCATCAATCAAATCATAGAAAATAAAAACATTTGAAAGGTTTTCAGAAAGCTCAACGGTTTTTTAAGATTTGAAAATTTTGAATTATTTCTTAACGGATTAAAGTAAGCTTTGGAAAAATTAGTCAGTGAAAGTTTCAGTGAAAATTGCAAGAATAATTGTCAATTCCGGTTAAAACATAAAGGAACACATCCAAGATCTATCAGAACACATCATAAGGACCAAGAAAACAGGTTAGTTAACTTAATAGAAATATCTCAAGAGATAAAAACATTTATTTCTTCTCATAACATTTGTTTTCGTATCGCATAAAATAATTTGAAGTTAAAAAAAGTAGCAAGCAAAAGAAGCTGATAAAAAAAATTGTTAAATAATAATATTAAGTATTGCACAACATACATTAATTGACATCTTATCGAAACTCTTTTATGGACACTTGACATTATGTATTTCTAATATCGTGAATGGCTCCAATTTCCATCACTTTCATTGTCGCCTAAATTTGATCTTCCTTTTTTGCCATAGTGAAGTGTGTAGTCGGGAACGGGAACAGCTGGAATGTCTTCATTTTCTTCTAAATGATCAAAAGCTTTCTTTGGTGTTGCATCGCGTGGTTTAAAGTAACTCCATGGCAGTTGACTTCTTAATTCTTCTGGTGCTCTTACATTACTGCTTGTTCTTTCAACAGCTACTCTATTGCTATTTGATCGTTCTGGTCTATATAAAACCGGTGATTCACGTCCTACCGGCATTGGTTGAACAGAAAATCTATTATTATTAATGTTGTTATTGTTAGTATTATAATTATGTGGTTTTGGAGGCGGAATTGGTTTGAGGCTGTGTGGACGACTTTCTGATATTGGTGGAAGAACAAGAACTCTTGTATTTGATTGCTGTTGTTCAGGAATATCATCATATTTGATTGGTTCGATTGTTTTAATTGCATGTCCACTAGTTTCTTGATATCGACTCAATCGATTGTCAATTTCTCTGTCCGATTCATTATTATTATTATTTTGATATTGATTGCTATTTTGATGATGATATTGTTGTTGCTGTGATGGTGGACGTTCGGGGCGTTCAGGAAGAACTAAGGTCGTAGGACGTTTAATTTTGTATGTTGTTTGTGGATCATCCTCAACAATTTGTTTTGGTGGCTGTGGTGCATCTCTGCGTTGCTTTTCGTTTCTCGTATTTGACATATGATAAGGATAAGCTTGTGCTTGAACTCGGGATGTGTCATTATATCGTGATTCTACATTTTCTTCTAATGGAGCAGAAGCAGTAGGACGTGGAGAACTTGATGGCACTTCATGGATTGATGACTGATCACTTAAATATTCCATTTGTTTTTCATGTTGTTTCTGTGCCACAACATCATCTCTCATTCCTTCAAATGCTGGATTTACATTAGCCATTGTATTTTCATAATTTCTTCTTGTTTGATCATGATACATATGGTATGTTGATGCTGCCCAACCTGCTCGTGTGATGGCAATAACCCATACAATATTAATTATAATGAATATAAATATTTTAGATGCAGCTAACATCATTATGATTGGTGGCATAATTATAGTAATAGATGATAATTGCTCAAAAAGTCTTAGGACTTCATCAAAAGCTGTTCCAGCTTCTACTTCTAGTATAGACATTAATCCATCAACGCTCTAAAATTAAAAATAAAAGGATCTTAAATTTAACGGACAAATATATTTTAAAATTTAACGGAATGAAGAAATTCAAATTGATTTTTTAAAACTTAACGAAAGATTGTGTTTAAAATTTTTAAAACCGTTAGACAGTTAGTCTTCATTATAAATTAAAGACGAGCTTTACAAGAAAATGAGGACATACCAAAGGGAAAGTGTTACTACAAGTAATAAAGATTAGGTCTTTAAATAATTTCCAATACTTACTGATAATTTAACGACATCAAATATATAATATGCGGTCGCTAGAACGTCAATGATGATGATAAGCCACCAAATGATAATCCAAGGAAGGAAAAATAATGGAAAACTACGACGTCCTAAGCAGGAATTATTTACACCACATAATGCATACAGACTTGTTAATACTAATATTGCATGTAAGCTTAGATACACTATCAGATATAGGAATGTGAAATATACAGCACTTGTCTCTGACGGCATTGGTACTGATTGTGTGCTGGCAATATTTAAAAGGTTCCAGTCCACATCTGCTTCACAGCTTTCGACTATTGATAGAATTTTATTAGTATAATTAAGTTATTGAATTATAGTTTACACACCTCTAAAGTAAATCAAATAAAGCAAGTAATTAAGTGGATTGCCTTTTGATTCGATCATACACCATCTTGTCATCAATCCTAATACTGATAAAGCAACGTAGATCAGCCCAATGAACTGAAAATAAAATTAAGTAATAAATTATTTAATTTAGGAAGTTGTAATTGTAAGCAGCAATAATAATTCAAATTCTAAGAAAAATAAGTACACACGAGCCCTGTTTATCTCAGTAAAAAGCTTCATTGTTTTATGTCGTTGCTCTTATCACTTGTAATAGAGTATGTGATAAAATGTCTTGATTATCATTTCGCACCAAAAATAAGTTTCTTCTATTCACACGACAGGTGATGTACTTTGTTTGGATAGAGAAAAAAAAGGTTTGCGTAATATGCTTTGGAATGTAAGGAATTTAAGAGTATAGAAAAAATTGCTACTCTTGTGAAGCTTAGTAGTTTTGTAAGGTACAACACAAGAGTCGTATGTTTTACATGACTTCTGTTTTAAATTGTAAATAATCAGGAAACACTTGTTTCGATCATAACAACGCACTTGAAATGGCGAAATACATGTGATTATATTGTTATTTATGACTTTTCTTCGGAACTCAATCAGCTGTCAGTTTGCATTGCAAATTTTTTTAATCTTGTCCAGATCTTTCGTTAAAATGCATTTTCAAATATTTTTTGACCGTTAAATTTCAAATACTTTATAACCGTTACATTTTACATTTCATTCAGCACTAAAAATGCGCACTTATTTGTCACAATTCACAGTAAACTCATACTCATGTCCAAAATTGATCACTTGTCAAAATTCCGTAATTAAACTATTTTAATGACAGCTGCGCTACCTCAAACGTGCGAATATAATTGAACATTTACCAAAAAAATCAATTTCCCATTCATTCGTTCATTTTTGTGATTCCGAAAATGACATCAACTTTCATAAAACATAATTTTTTTTTGTGACTTTTTTTGGAAGCCTGTACAAAGATACATAAATCAATCAATCCATAAAAAAATAAAAATTGACGGGTTTTAGTTTCTTTTTCTGTGTGCTGTTAATTTCGTTTATCATTTACGCGACTGAATAGCAGTTTTATGTCGATTTGATTTTGTAAGAGCAACTGAGCCTTTTGATATTTGGCATTAATAGCTTATTATCCTGAGTATAATTGATATTGATGAACTTACGACTGAATATGCTACTGCACCATATAAAATTCCTTTGTAGTTCTTCATCGTGATGATTCTCTTTGGTCGTTCGTAGTTTGTAAAATTGAATCCTGTGGACGAGTCACGAGATTAATTAGAAGCTTGTCATATTGCAAGTTTTATTGCTTTTAAAGTGTTACACATAAAAATGCGGCTATTAAGTTTAATTAATGTTCTGTCTTCCTATTGAATATGAGATAATACAGTGACGATAAGAATTTTAATTCCTGTATACGCGATAAGGAATGGGGATTAAAATTGCCAATTACTCGGTTCCTTTTTTTGTTTCTGTACACAAATTACATGCTTATGAATCATCCAGAGATTCATCAAAATATTGACGTGATTCACTTAAAAACTTTTATTTTTTTTGCTGATAACATTGTGAAATTTCTTACGCAAAATCGGATTAGATAGTGGATGGTATTAATTACACTATGTGCTACATAATCCAATTTTTCTTATCACTAATGTCCCATGTAAAACAGAATTAATTAAAATTAATAACTTTGTAACAAGTCAAATGACCTTTAGATAAGTGAATTTAATTCACAAAAACAAACATCCCGTACTAGACAAAGTCTCTCACACGACTAATGAATGAAATTAAGAGAATCGAGAATTGTATTGAATTTTTATTTCGAGTAATGTACTGCGTCATTGATAAGATAAGGAATATTTGATAAACCTTTATCTCTGGATGTGAATTTTACACATACGTAAACTAATGCAACGTCTCTTTGTATTATAATTAATTACATACCGTATTTAAAAAAATCATCTGAATCTAAGGAAAACATTTGGGATCCAGACAACATTAATTAACGCCTATATCAAGCGATTGTTGATTATTTGGTCAAAACTGGATTGTTTATCTCGTAATTAGTTATGTTTAAATTATCTCTGGTGATTAAAAAGCCTTAAATTGTTAAAACTACATGGAATTTGTTAAAATTCTTTAAAACACGTTTTTTGTTTACTTTAAACCGTTAAAATTTTGAATTTTTGACAAACATTTGACAAGATTTGAAATTTTGAAAATCGTTATTTTTTTGAATAACAATAATTCGTTAAAAAATCGATCGGTCAATCAAGGAGAACTTCCAGTACTCAGAGTTACAAATTGATAGCCGGGAGAGCTAATTAAATTAACGTTAAGCTTTTTATGGGTATCATAAGAGACGTTTCATTAATTTGTTCCAAAAAGCTCAAGAGAAATAAAAAATTTGATTAATTTTTCCTTACAACTTATATGATTGTTAATTATTTAATTAATTCAATAAATTCCAATAAATCATATTAAGAAAAAAAGGCAACAGAGAGAAGAAAAAAAAAATCAGAAAAGTCATCGTCGTTTAAAATTAATCGTGAAAATTATAAGATGACAAGTGTAAGGAAACCAGTTCTTTATTTGAACATAAGCATGATGGCATTTCTCATTTAATTCTATCTCTATAATTGAAGCTGCTCCTTTAACTAATTGAATTTTCGATTACGCTTTGTTTCTCATTTTTTTTGCTTTCCTCATCGTTGCCTCTTTTCCATTTTTATTTAAAATTGCGATATATACCTGAATAACGACAAATAAAGCCAATTAATATTAAATGCGTGTATGTCGCACGCCGAATAATGATGAAAAGAAAAAAATACAGATAAAAAAATTATTGCGACAAAATTCAATCTCCTTCTTTATTTCGCATTTTTTATTTATTTATTCTTCTTTAAAATTGAAAAGAAATATACAGAGCAGCGATGAGAGAAAGAGAGATGATAAAAAATGTAAAGCAAAAATCGAAAAAAAGAAAGGAAGAGAAAATAATAACAAAATACTAAGAGCAGCTTGTTAAAATTCTTTATGCTTCAGCACGTATATAAGTAGCACCATTTATATTATTGCAACAGTATCAGTACGAAAATATTGCTAAACTTCAATGTCTTGCCAATAAGTTTGATTTTAACTTCTTTTTGGCGCATTTTTTAATTGAAATAAGTTTTAACGGCTTTCTAGAATTTGAATGAAATTAAAAATTGTAGGGTTTTTACCTTAGACGTTGTATGGTTTTGAAGTAACAAAACATTTGAAAGGTTCTAAAATTATTATTTTTTTTGAGTCAGTTTCTTGTTGATCTTGTGAAAAGTTAGATGTTTCTTAAATTTCTTCGGAAAAATTAATTTTTCTGCATAGGAGCTAACCAAAAACCAGTGCAAAGTACTAATAAAATATTGCAAAAGCGTTTAATTATGAAGATAACTCAAAAACTCACAGAAAAGCAGAAAAAGTCACGAAATTTTTTTCAATATAACCTAAAGAATATGAATTTTGTTTCAATGTGAAAATTGAAAACAAAATAAAAGGTAATTCCATCAATTAATCGAAATAATACAATAATATAGAATAGTAGCAGTAGAACCTGTATTATTTTTATAATTTTGAACAATCTTGATCAAAAATGTATAGAACTTAATCATAGTGGCTACTGGAGTGCCTTAAATGTGGCCTACCTAAGCCTGTTTTTAACAAAATAGTCAAAAATCACTTTTTTTTCGACCCAAACTTTTTAAAATTGATATATTTTGCACAAAATTGAAAATGAGATTTTTGAGTTTTGAGATTTTCTTGCTCCAACTCCCCAAAAAAAATCAGCTAAAAAAATCAACAGCACTAACAGAAGAATAGCGAGAAAGAGAAGCAAACACATGAAGGAACATAACGAAACGCCATATTAATTGGCTTTCTTTCTTATGTCTTATTTCATTGTGCATTGTGCTAAATCTCATTTTCCCTCAACCCGAAAAAAAATGACTGCAATCAAAATTTTTTCTCCTGTTCTCCTCTTCACAATGTTATGCTCCCAATTAAATTTTCGATGACAAATTCGTGCATTGCGTTTCACTACCGGTTTTTTCCTCTTAATTCTTAATTCAACTCAAAGTCATATGATATGAGTCTAGGGGTCATTCATTAATGATGTCAAATGATTTGGCGGTTGAAAAAGAAGGTTAAAAGCTTTGGAGGATAGAAATATAGCACAGAAGGGGTGGTCTAGACTCAAAGTCCAATTTTCGATGTACGTCACTAGTGAACGACCTCAAACGGCTACTGGAAACAATAAAAAGAGAATATTCGATGAAGAATCAGCAGAGAAAGAAAAATTTTACAACAATTAAAATTTTTTCTCAATAAACAAAATATTTATGTCTGTAGATATGTGCATTCATATGTATATAGGGTTAATGTCAATCATTGTAGTTCGTGTATGTTGAATGAATGAATGAATTGAGTGTTATTCTCATTCAAAAAAAAAAATATTGTTTTGTACCATATAATACAGGAAACATTAATCTTTAATCGCGCTATATCCAATGAAAAAGTAAAATAAAAAAAGTTTAAAAAATTCTTATCAGATCACAGAGACATCAATACAACGCATAGGAGTGAAACGAAAACAAACAAGTTTTTCCATATCTAATGATGTATATTTAATTAAGTAGTCAGTCGTTTAGTCCAATTAATGAAACTTTATTTCGACAAAAATTAATTTTAAAGGTTCTCTCCATGCCGATACGAAGAAGTGACAACGATTGTTTTACCATCGTTTTTATATGCACTAAAATCTTGAAGAGAACTGGTTATTGTTGGATGAAGTTTGTCTGATTTTTGATTGACTTTTTTATGGATTGATGATTGGATCTCGTGAAGAGGTTACGCTTACTTTGTCTTTTATTGTGATTCTTATTTTGTTGCTTCCGTTTTAGGCACGGATGAATTTGACATAAGGAATAGTCAACTGTTTTTTATAAAGGATTGTTTATAAATGGAGTCAGTTAAATAATGGCAGTTTTGAGCAGTTCTTCGATACTCTTAGGGTTTGTAAGGGTTCATTATTATGCTCCTTACTATGGAATTTGTCGTTCATGTATTTAAAGAATAAGAAGGAAAGGAAAGGGAGAATAGGAGTAAGGGTCGGGTATCAATATTGAGAAGAAGCTCTGCCTTTCAGTATTTGGGATGCCCAGAAGTTTTGGGAGTTAGAGTGTGTCCAAGGCTGCAATTTTTTTTGTTGGCATACTGCAATCTACTCAACACTCCTTAAAACAATGGACATTTCTAACCTACAAAATGGGAAATTTTAAGTTACTTAAAATCAAAATTTGGTTTCAATTAACAACTCCTTAATTCTTTCAATTAATACAACAACGCTAATCTTTAAATCAAACATTATATTTGACGAAACTCAAAATTGTGAGTCATTTAAGATATAGTAATTAGCAATTAACCTCCAATTAATTCCTTTTCGCAAAATGAAACATAATCCGCCAATTTTTCATAAGCTTTAATTTAATTAATAATTAGCAAATAAAATGACTAATCAGATTGAATAAAAAGCGCAATGATAATACGTTTACGTGAGAACATAATCAACTTGTATCATCTCTCTTATAATTTCGGTATATATATGTATATATCGTTAACATACCATAACTTTTGGAATTTTATTGAAAATCGTTTTTTGAATGAAACGACAATTTTATATGTCGCTTATAACTTCTGTATGTCTCGCTGACACTGCCTAATTGGGATATTTCTCGAGAAAATTTTCGGCTACTGTGTCTCTTTTCTGTGACTACATATACATATTATATTTTTTTTTTCTCTTCATTTCTTTCTTCAAGAAGTAGAGATAAATTTATTGGATTTGAATTTTTATTAATTGTGCTTATTTATGGATATTTAAAAAGATAAGACGCTGTCGTATCATCGCACCGTATGTGTATATGCCAATTGAGATACGCTTTATAGCTTTTTTATGGTAATCGCGGTCAGGTAATCGAGTTTTGTGTGTGAGAGACATTTCAGGCTCATTTTAAAAATTCTTTTTATTATTTTCTTAAAGATTTTCGATAATTAAATTTAATTATCTTTGATTTGTATCTATCTTCTTTCCTTTACGCGGTTACTGGCTGCTGTTTACCCGAGGAAGGTATCAATTTCAAGTTGAGAAAAAACAAATTAATTAAGTTTGATGGGATTTTGTTCTTATAAAGTTAATTTATGGCAATAAAATTCATGAATTTCTCTTGTATTTTGGTACTACTTGTTGTGTAAAGGAACTTATAAGGAATGATATACTCAATAAATGTCAAGGAAGAGGAATCTGCCCCCATGACTCAATGCCACACGCAAAGTATTGGTAGTCACACAAAAAAATAAATTAAATTATTATTATCGACTTTCAAATGAAGAAATTTATATTAAAATGAGCATTAACACAGTAAATCGGCATAATCCTTGTTTATGGGTGTTGAAATCATCTCTACATACTCAAAACGGGCCGCAATAAATTAGAATTAATTATGAATTCAATATCACCTCTAGTCCGAATGGATAAATAAGAAAGATGAAAAAGTAAAAAAAAATATAAAAAAATTTACAATTTATTAACTTCCATCCATAACGCAAGCCATGTACACAAGAAATTTTATATGTATCGTGCATCATTTTAAACAAATTAGGCTCACAACAACACAAATGCTAATCAATTGATAATTTTTCAAAACGATAATATATGAGACTAATGTTGAATTCAAATTCAATCAGAAAGACATAAATTTATGATTAAAAGGGGAAAAGAGATAGAGATGGAAAGAAGATATAGCAAGTATGGAATGTTTTTGTAAGCGAGTTATGATTCCATATTTTTACCCTTGAATTAATTAATCAATCGCTTGTGAGGTAAAAAAAAATATTGTCGATTTGTTGCCGCACATGAAGCTTTTTCTCGATGGATGATGTGAATCGATGATTCTTTGATTGACGAGATTGAAGAAAAGTTCTTAATTCCTTTTTATTGGACTGAAGGTTTTTTTTGGGAATGTAAGAATGGTAAATTGATTGTTGAAGATTTGTTGAATATTTGTTGACCATTTAAGTTTTAGTTTGATTTGGTTTAAGCATAAGTTGAAGTTGATTCGAATTGTGTATGTAGTTTAGTCTACTTAAGTCATCTTTTCTGCCAAATTTAAGCTCCGAATTGAAATATTATTTGGATATTGCTTACCCAAATAGCAATAGTCGGCTAGTCTATCCAAAATCTGACAACAAGTCAATGCAACTCTGGCATGGTGCCTACTTAGAACTGAATCCGGCACCAAGTCATAGTCACATTGGCCTGGGCTTTAGACAACCGAAAGCAGTAAAAATCAGTTCCTTAAATCAGTAATTGAAACAATTCAAATAAATTCCAATTAAATTCTATCTTATAATGGGTTGCTAAATTCTATATGCATACTCAAGAGCCCGCTCCTTGTCTGTACATGTATCCAAAGTGCATCCAACCATGCAAATGTCATTCCATAAAAACATTCAATATTCATTTGTAAAAATAACTTTTTATTAAATAATTTTTTCTTAATTTGTTTTCAAAAGAAGAAGAATAATAAGAGTCGAAGAGCTTTAATTTATTAGTTATCAGCTTTTTGGGCGGTCGAGTAGCTGAACAAAAAAGAGACAGTAAGTGAGACGGAGAGAGAAAAGGAATTAAAAACTCACAAATATGGTGAATAATAAAAAAAAATTAATGATGATTTATTTGGGAACGATTAGTTTTTCTTAATTGCACAAAAGAACATTTTACAGTCAAAAAGAGGTCTCATAATAATTTTGAATACGAATGAGAAGATAACAAAAATTTGCATAATTATGTGTCAAATTTTATTAATTTATGGGGTTTTATTAATTCTTTTTTACTCTCTCTCCATCCTCATCTCTTTTCAATATTCAGGTGATAATCATTAATAACATCAAATGCGCATGACAAAGTTCAAAAATCATTTTTGCTATAATTTTTTTATTTCTATGCAATGTGCATTGAATATTTAATAAGAATGTAAGTGAAACATTCACACATTCACAGCATGATTGACATTGTTCGTAATTGGTTATAGCAGTGTTGGGCGTGGCGTCTACCATTATTGTAAATACATCGTATTTTTAACATATACAATTGCAATTTAATTTTTTTATGCTACACATACATTGACTGTATAAAACATCATCAAATTAAAGGCGATTAATTGCCATCAATTTTTTAGTTGAATTCATAGGGCGCGCTAAGTGTTTTATTTGAAGCAAATTGAATCTCCCAATCATGATTGTAGAGCATAAAACTAAAATAAAAAAAAGATGAAAGAAGAAGAAATAATGATTTTATTTAAAGTGGAATGTTTTTCGTCATTCCGACGGAAAATTTTGCTCGTCTCGAACATTTTTGCTGTTCTTAATTTATCATCATCAACGATGATTGTCGTAATGGAATGAAATCATCAAAAAAGTGATTGCTACAATTATGAACTGAAATGTATACAATTCATTAAGTACATGTATAATTATGAGTGTACAGAGAAATTAAGAATTTTTGTTGGTTCCTTGGGGGCAGTTGTGATTGGAATTCTTGATTTTTAATTGTCCTTTTTCCTTAATTTGAGATTTCAGATGAAATAATTAGCTTTAATTATTTGCAATATTCAGAAATTTCCCGCACTTTTTCATAACTTTTTTTACTGAATTTTTTGATGAGTAAATTATTAAAATATGCTTATTTATGAATATTTAGATTAATTTAATGTAAGAACAAGATGTTATGCTGCTTGCTCACACTTTTTCGTCAATTTCAAATTGATTAAATATACAATATTCATGAAACTTAGCTAAAATTAAAGAATGAATAATTCAGGTGAGATAGAAAATTTCTAATTTAGTGTTTCTGAAATTTTGAATTTGAAATGCTTTCAATATTAACTTTAAAGCTGTCTAATTAGGGTTTTATCAAGTTTTTTCAATAATTTATGATAAAAGAACTAAAAACTTTTAATTTATCTTTCAAAAAATACCAAAACTCGTCAAAATTTGACTCAAGGGACCAACGTCCTCTCGTTATTAAATATTTTCGTCCATTTGGGGTATGTACGTTAGAGTCTATTGCGTGCACAAGAATATTTTACATTAATTTTCTGTTCCATTTTCTTTCTGGCGATAGCATTTGCTAAATGAGCAATTAATATACGTTTAATTAATATCAAGTTAATGTTGATGAAAATGAAAATGAAACAATCATTAATTAATTCAATTTTATTCTTTAGGTACTTTTTTTTCATTTAATTTATCGTCCAAAAAATACAAAAAACCGGTCTTAATTAACAACAAAGCTTGTAACTTAATGGGCAATTATGCGATTATTGCGGTTATTTCATTCAATAATTTGCTTTTGGTGAATAAAGAGAAAAAAAAAGAAATGGAAAAAGAAGGAAATCTCTCAAGAGACCATTTCCCCATTGTTTCATTATTTTTGGACTTTTGACTCTTTTTTTCTCTTCCTTTACGTTTTTTAATGATTCTTCTTCTTAATTTAAGTAAATAAATAAATAAAATTCAATAAAACGCAAGTTGAGTTTGTGTACAATTACGAATGCTAAAGCATGGAAGTCATTTGAATTTATTTGGGAGTTTAGACGCAGTTTTAAGGCTTTCTTCAGACATTTTGAAAGATTTTTGAATAAATTTTGCATTTGTCACGATTCTTTCATGATTTTTGTTTGACAAAAATGGTTATTACTTAGAAATTGAGTTTTTTTGGCAGCTGTCAGGTGACCATAACGTAACCGGTAAATTGTAAGAATTATGAAGTACAATTTTGAGTTGAAGGCTGATTGGAACACCTGCAAGTTGCAATAAAATAACTTTTTTGGGAGGCAACTCCAAATTTTTCTCAGAATTTAAGTTATTGCCAATTATTTCATACTTACGTCTATAAATTCACTATTTTTACTTCACCGGTAGTCAATATAGTGTTTAATATTGAAGAAAAAGGATAGACATTGCAGAATCAGTATAGTATCCACAGGGTTACCCTCCTAATTCAGTCTAGTGATAGCAATGACTTCGAACTTATCTGTGCAGCATTGAAATGATGAAAAATCAATAAATTCGAATCTTTTCAGTTGAAATCTTAGAAAAACTGAACTATGTCGTCTATTCCAAATTCCATGACTATTTCTAGGTTATACGTGAAAAACTCACCTTAGAGATATTAACCCCGATCATAATTGCTTTGGCAAAGATCACAAAATGCAGATAAGACTGATTCTCACAGAAGTAAAACAGATTGTGAGACATGATTCAACATGAAAGCACAGCTACTTTGCGAATTATCACGTATTTTGCTGCCTTATCAGTCAATTATCGATCCCAAAGTGAGCAAGAATGTGCATTGTGAAAGAAAAAATGTGCTAAAAAGAGTGTTTCAATTAAGGCAACGAAGGCAACGCACCTTTTGGTCAATATGAAAAAAAAGTAAGCAGAGAAGCAGACAAACACAAGTAAACAGCAAAGAAATTATCATCACGTAAAATGATTTAATGAATATAATTTTATATCGCTGTTAATTTGTCGCTTTTGTAGAGAAAACTTAAATAATATTATATATGTTTTCTGATCTTTCTCATTCTCTCTCTTGCAATTTTATCTCCTTTTTCGGTTGCATCACGTTTCATATTCTTCTTCTCAATATCAATAGCTGCAACTCATTCATTCGTAGTTGAAGTAAAGGAATAAAAAAAAAATACATAAAAAGTTGAAAAACACTTTTTTATGAAAAAGAAAAAAAAATCAGCACAACAAACTTTCGATCCATGTTTGTAAGCATACTTTGCCTTATATTGTACCAAATTTGTAAAATATCTACCGTTTATATAATTACAAGTGAGCATGGAATTCAATAAAGTATTTTTTTATTGCATAAAGATTTTTTTTTTCATAAAAAAAGCCTAACTATATTGGGAAGCTTTCGAGTTACTGCTTGAGATTCGATAGCCATTTTCCACTTCAATATTGCTTGGCTTGTTACTTGATAAGGTATGCGCACCTTGCAATGTATTTAATATAATGTAATGATAAAATCATGTGTGAGCTTGCTACTGCCGTTAATTAATATTTCTTAAATTCTTTTCAATTCAATTTAATTTTTTTTGCTTGCTTCTTCTTCTTTATTCGTCTTATTTTATAAGCAAAACTTTTGTGCAAATGGAATTTACTCTGTTTAACTTCATTATGTCTTTACAATAATTTTAAAAGTGGTGTGGTTTTTGAATGGAATTGACTTCTTTTGATAGATTAAGTTTATATATGCAATTAATTCTTAAATTTGTAAGACATTGATTTATTGACTGAAGTTTGAAGGAATAGGAAGAATATGATTAATAATAATAATTTTTGAGGTTGTGTTTAGGGGTACTTTTAATGATATTTCCTGCCGACAGGAAAGGTGGAAACATTTTGAGATTTTACTGTGAGAAACTGGGAAAATGTCTGTGTCATAGGGGTATGGAATGAGTATTTTTGGAAATCATTTGCATAGCACTATGGCAAGGGTCAGACACTAATGCAAAAATAAGAATACCTTAACTTCGTCGACTTGGTGGCAACATTTCCATATGTGTAGATACATCTGAAAAGCACAAGATATAGAAATGGCTGAATATCCGGTCATAGAGTCAGGGGCTTGATTCTGACATTTCCGCCATGTGCTTTCTGGATTGTATCATCTAGTTCCATCATATCTTAGAAATTAAAACTCACTTGAAGACTCGCTCAGCTAAAGCTTAAGACGAAACGACACTGACATATATGTAACGACACAACCAAAATTGTTATAGATGCGCTCATGTCATTTTCCCATCAATGACAATTTTTAAGTATAAAATAATCTTTATGTCTTACCATTCTGTCTGTAAAGTTCACAGGAATGAGAAAAGAAAGATATAATGTCGATGATCATGATGATGACAATGTGATATGTTTAAAAATGGAACGAAGTAGCACTTCTGATTATCATTATTACTTACTACTACTTTCATTTATGGTTATCGTTGTTATGCTGTTATGGTGTGGTTGATAATAAGTATAGTTGTGAGATAAATGAAAAATATTTCTCATCAACACCCGTTTTCCATATATCTATCAATTTAATATTATTATTACTATTATTATCTCCTATATTTCTATAATTTGAAATTTTAATAGCGGAGAAATATGCATTGAATTGCCTATAAAATTTTTGAAACGCTCTTCATTCTTTTAATTTCTTCTTTACTCATAAAAAAAGTCTATATCTCATGTTCTCGTTCTTATTTTTCCATTTTTTTTCCTTGAAATTACCAATAATAATATCTATGGAATAATTTTACAATATTCTTTTTAGCTTCTTGATAATACGATATGTATACACAAGAGTAGGAAAAAAGGTGAGGCGTTCCTAAAAAAAAAACTTTTTAAGATAAACTTGTTTGTGTGTTCGGTAGTGAAGATATGTGGTAAATATTTTGAGGTCTTTTAAAATTTCCATATCCGAAGAATTTATGATGGTAATCAAATAAAATTACTAGACTTTTAGTCTAAGTGCCTTTTACTGTTGAACTTATATTTAGACTCACACTGTGTGTAGCATGCTCGAATCTAGTTAATTGATATTTTATGTACTTTGATGTTTGTGAATCATCTTTGTGAATATTTACAGTTTTGAACAGCATTATAGCTAATTAAATTATTAAATCAATCAATTACGAAAAGGTGACAGAATTAACTAGCCTCGAATGACATATAAAAATTGTGGCTGCTAATTAATCTATATTTCACTGAATAATTCATAAAGTTAATCGAGTCATATTTTTTTTAACAAATATTTTTGTAGCATTTTGTGTTTTTGTATCACTTTGTGAAATATTTTTGCTTGAACAGGAATTTTAATGATGCGAAAGATATGAGTAGATACGTGATATGTAGCAGGGCATTTTTTTGAGGTTAAGAATTTTTTGATGGTGATCTTTGAAGGTTTTGGTACAGAAATATTGAATTTAATGGTAGAATTTGCAAAGAAACCTTCAAATTATTGATGAATGTAACAAGACACATTCACTTATGATGCTAGGGAGGAGAATAAGCAAGTAGAGATATTCGAGACCAAGAACAAGACTTTCGCTTGACTCTTTGCTGTCACAAAACCTTCATCCAAAAATTATGACATTATTTGACATTATTTGTAACAAGTTCTTGGTTATACATTCTTTGAAGTTAGAACTTTCAATGATTTCTAATTATTTTCTTAAATTTATCTTTAATTTGCCATATTTTCCTAAAAAATCACCCAGAAATTCATCAAAAAAGAAGTTAAAAACCAAAGATTTCCATTAAAAAGTTCTTAGAAGAGCTTCCCAATTCTAGCTAACATCCACGACATTCCATTTTAGTTGTTTTCATATATGTCAGTGTTTGTTAGCATAAAGAAGAAGCATCCAAAAAATCAAACAGAATAAATTTTTTTAAACGAAAATTGGACAATGAGGAGGAATAAAAAAACATTAAAAACCATCCAATTAGTATTTCTGCGAATTCTTTTCGATTTTCACTTTATTCCCTACATTTTTTGTGCTGTTATTATTATTCGTGTGCAAAAAGAATCGAAATATAATCGAAAATTGAGGAGAAGAGAAAAGAAAAGAAAAAAAAATTTGTCAATTAACTGCAATCTCCCTTTATGTTGAAATATGGCAGCGCATGCAATTGCAATCCAACTAAACGGTTGTTAAAATTCACACTGCAAAAATGGAAGCTGACATTTCTCTTGAGACATGCCTGATTGACTACTTTCAGAAATTAATTTACCTTATATTACCAATTTTATTTTTGTTACTCCATCTCACTCACTCACTCGCTTTATTTACATTATTATTCGAAAATGCCATAACACAAGTTTCATTGTAAAAATTCAACATTTGTGATTTCATTTCTTTTTAAAGATGAAATAAAAATGAATCGTGTCGATCTCCTTTGTCAGACTGTTGCAGCTGTATGTGTTTAATGACCTAAATTCTTATTTTATTAATTTTCTTTAATTTATTTATAAATTTTTTGAGAGCATATTCCTTAAATGAACGAGCTGCCGTGCATATTTTGACTGCTCTCTGTGATTTTTTTTTATTCTTTTTCGTTGATATAAGGAATTTTTTGATATGCTTTTTAATTGGGAGTTAATGAGATGTGAAAGAGTTTTGAGTAGACATGGAAGTTTTTTTTTGGGAGACTGAATATGAATTGTGATTTATTTGAGGAGTTTGGGTTGTAGGATTGTCTGAATTTGATTCAATTTGGAATTTTTGAGCTAATTGAGAAGAATTTGTGGTGTTTTTTTGGATATGTCAGGCAATGAACAGATCAATATTTATTCCAATTCTTGCCTTTACTTTGCATTCTCTTAAACCTTCCATACTAATGAATGTCCCTTAAAATGCGCTCCATACACTCAACTCAGTAAGTAGCTATCATCACTAATTTTTATTTTACCACCTTTTGTAGCGAGCGCAAAACAAATTTAATATTCAATAGCATTCGTGCGATGCCTTTTATGAGAATCAATAATGAAAATCTTAGAAATCGAATTTGTATTTAATTTTATGTTTTTTTATTTTTCTCACATTATAAAAGGCAGAAGGAAGGTCCTTTGATGTTATTCATCCTCTTCAATTTTTAAGTCACAAAAAGTTATTTCAACTCGATTAATTTACAATAAATTACAAATTTGTTCACGGCATTTCTCGGCTTAATGAATGGGAAATCAATGGGATTGAACAAAATCCTTTGAATGTGCGGCTGTTAAAAGTCTATAAAGTATTTTTTTTTGACAATGATTTGAAACATCGAAGTTGACAATAATATAAAATAGAGTTTGACAATTCTATTTATTTTCTCCTTTTAAACATCATTAATGATGCTCTAAATGGTATTAATGGTGAGGTATGAAATATTTCCTCGATCCAATCTAACAATGAAATGAAAAAAAAAAATAATAAAAATAAATTCTTCAATGACTCTCCATTATTATCATCATTATTATTATGGAATAAAAATGAAACCTTTTCAAAAAAAAAAAAAAAAAAATGAGAGAAGAATAGCATAATGGCAAAACAGCATACAACATACTTAGATTGAAACGGATGAAACTCATAATTTCCACATCACCGCTTCGATTCTATTAAATATCGATTAAGCATCATTAGAGATTCACTCATGCGTAAAGTATTTCTCATCTCTCTCATGGCTCTTTTTTTTCTTATTCATCTAATAATATAAATTTGTTGAGAAATTATTGACTCTTTTTGTGAATGAAGTGATGGGAACGCATTTTTTTGAGCTAATTAGGAAGTTTGGGAAGTTTAGAATGAAATTTGAGTCAGAATTTGCAACAAAATACAAAAAAGTAGTAATAATCTATTGTTTCATAAGATAGACTGCAAGCCTAACTCATCATCTCAAATTTCAAGCTATAGACATAAATTTTGTCAATTATTTGGCTTGGTGCCCACTTTAAGTTAGAGATCTAAAGTTTCTTATTCAAATGACACCAAATAGCTTCTTCAACAAAAAGTCTTGATTTCTTAGATCAATGGTGGGCAACCTATGTGCTGCGACGTTTTAATGTTGAGCTAATTGATTGGTGTGACCTTTTGGCTCGACGATTTGGTCGAGGATTACCGCCATTGTGTGCCGCGAAAAATAAAAGGTTGCTCACCACTGTCTTAAATTGAAAAATCAGTTTTTGAGCCAATAGCTGAAATAACCGACAAAACGACAGCCTAACCCAATTTTCGGTGCTAGAGATGAGCTAAAAATTTATAAATGTATTCATTTAGCAGTTGCTACAAATGATTGTGTTGTTTATAAAAAGTCTACACACCATTTTTGTTTCGTGTTATTTTTTTTTCATCTCTTTTTTTTTCATTCATTTGAATTCATAACACCACTATAAATTTATAAATGCCTCACTTACCAATGGAGTAGCTTTAAATTAACATTTTCTTTCATTAGCTAACTGTTGTGAAGTAATGTGAGTAATATGTAAGCAGTTAAAATTTATAGTTTCATTTCAATTAAATGAAATTTCCCTATTTTGCTTTCTTCTTCTCTATCCCCGCATATATGTGTCTGATGCTGATGCGACTGAGGCTGTTTATAAATGAGAATTATTCTGCGACAGCTGTTAACATTAAATCTATTTTGCATTGATTTGAAGGCGATGTGAGCTGAAGTCAGGGTATAAAAATCATGGTTGATTGTTGCTATAAGTAAAGATTTTTTACGCAAATCTAGTCACATAAAGTTTGAAGATATTTAAATATTTTTCTCACTATAGTGTCCAACTTGGTGGACAGCGACAATTTAATACACAAATTTATGATCCTTTTGATGGCTTTCTAATTAATTTATTTGCTAATATAAAATCTATAAAGCCACTGGAATCATTGATTCTTGTTTTACTATCGATTGATTTTTTGATAATTTTTTTGGCGAATTTCGTTTATGGACCATAAAATTAACAGGATTAATAGAATATTTGTTTTAATCAGAAAATCACATTAAAGTGAAAATTTAACGACTTTTTTTCATGTGTCGGTAATTAATAATTCATTTGAAGTCATCGGCATTAAAATTTGCCTTGAAAATGAATATTTTATTAAGTCACTGTGACTTCACAAGCTGTAAAATATTTTTCTTGTGTGTCAAAGGTTTCAAGATCGTCTGAAGATTGAGCCTGATTTGGAAGTTCATTGTTAATTTTCTGCTGGTTTTAAGTGAAAGATTACATCGTGTGCTGTAGATTGAGCGTCTATTTTGAAACAGAGAACTGATAAGGTGTGACTGTGATAATCAATTTTAATCTAATAGAACTAGTTGCATTTTTTTTCACAAGCAAAAACTATAATATAAATTTAATCGATATCTTAATTGAGGCTTTTGAAGTCAGCCTGGAATGCATTAGCAAGTGAAGATTGAGCCTTGTCTAAGCAGTACGAGGTATTTACATCGGTGCTGTAGGACCACTTTGACATAATGTGCAATTTGTATCTTGAACTAGTTGCAGCACAAGCAAAAACTAATAAATTTAATCGATATCTTAATTGACTTTTGAAAGCCTGGAATGCATTAGCAAGTGAAGACCGACCTTGTCTAAGCAGTACGAGGTATTTATCGGAGGACCACTTACATAATGTGCAATTTGTGCTGGAATTTTTGATCGGCTTGAATTTAGACTCAAGAATAATCAATATTTAGGTCCAAAATCCAAAAAATTTGAAAATTGGAATTCGTTTAAATTTGGCTCAATTCTCAAAAGTCATAAACTCATGTCCATTAATTTGCAACTCCCATATTTTTAGCTCATAACAAATGATCGGAACAAGTTAATAACTTTAAAGTAATGCCACACGGTTGTTAGTTTTCGAAATTAATTATCTAATTAGATTTGTATACGACTGTCTGTCTATAGTTTAATACACACATGAGATCAGCCATACCGTAAATATTTGATCATTGGCTAATAATACTTCTCATATATTATTCAATAAGACAGCTTCGGTAATTAAAATTTAATTGCAATTCTATCAAGAAAGTCACGTATTTGCGGCTTATTATTCATGAATAGCAATAAATACGCATATATAATTAAGCAGCATTAACAATATAAGCTGTAATAAAAGTAGAAATGAAATTAAATAAATTAAGGATCTCTTACTGAGAAATGAATTTATTGTAAAATTTAAAGCACTGCTATATAATGACATCGTTAAGCTCTTTTAACTCTTTTGTATCTTGTTAATGATACTCAACTCCTTCATAAAGCATGTACTACACATATAACATGCTTCCATTCATTCCACAGTCACTAACAATCTTCATTCTCAAGTTCATTCATAATCACATTTCTTTTCTAAGACGTTTGTTAATTTTTACTGTATCCAGTCTCCCTTTTTTAATAATGGTGCAATGATAATTCATACAATTGGTATGAAAAAAGAAGGCTAAAAAATACTCAGAGGTGATTTCGATACGCTCAATTTTTCATATTTAATTTTATGCATAATCATTGACCATTCATAATTTTCTCAAGTATTTTGCATTGTTATACTATTTGGAATTGGTAATAATGAAAATTATGAATAAGAAAATGATCGTTAATTTAATGTTATTTGTGTGACCACCTGGAGCACAATCGAAATTCTTTCATTAATTCTTTATTGATTAACTTGTGTATGTTACAAGAAAGAGTTTTGTATGTGAAAGAAGCACATTGAGAGAGATTTTCAAAGGCACCATTAGGGATCATGATCATAAATCTTAAAGTTGAAAGAGGAATTAAAGAAAGATAATTGACTACCCGTGCCTGATGACTGCAGAAGAGCAAAGAAAATTTTTGTATTTCTGTGACAAAAAAATAAAAATCTTTTTTACTTTCTTTTGTGTACAGCCAAAAAAATGCATGCATCATTTCGTGTCTGACACTTTGAGGAAAAATTCCTTTGAAATTTGCTATGAGCATAAAAATTGAAGAGCTTGAGCAAAAATGAAAAAAGAATGAACAGAGAATGAAGAATGAGCATTAAAAAGTTGAAGTGGAAAATAATTGACTCTTACTGTGGTTTTTACACATCTTCTTACAATAAGGGCATCAAGATTCCACTCAATTCGATAATAATAAACTCTTGCAGTGTTTACAGTTTGTGGATGTTCTTTAAAAACCCATATTTCACTTTAATCTTTTATTCTTCATGTCCCCTCTTCATTCTTTTCTAATTCCATCTTTTTTTTGCATTCATGTTTGTCACATTTATTGCAGGTAGATAAATATAGCCAAAATTTATTCCTTTTTTTTGATTCTTTATGCAAGAGATAGAAACTTTTCAGTTTATTAATTTTCTACAATGGATTATTATTGATTGGATTTTTAATATTATTGCCACCTTTTGCTTATTTGATGGATATTTAATAGGATTTTGTGGGAAAATTTTTTGTGGTTTTTAGAATTAATATTTAAGTTTTTTAAATGAAAGATTTGTGAGGATTTTTAAATTTAAATTTGAAAATTTTCAAGTATATTTGAAATTTTTCAAATCATATTTAAGATTATTCAAAGAAATATTTATTAATTGTCTAATTTTGATAATGTTGGAGTTCGATTCTCAAAAATTATTATTAAGTTAAAATCATAATTAATTTTCTGGAAATTCTTTCATTTTTTTATTTTTTGAATGCATAAATTTAAAGTTATGCATAAGCTTAATTATAAATGATATAACCATTAAACGAGTTGTGGGCAACTTTTTATTTTTTACGGCCCATCATGGCAAACGGTCTGTAGTATTTCCATAAAATTAAGACTACATATTAGTGTTCCGCAACTCACAAGTTTTCCACCACTGATTTAAACTCTACGAGTCATGATAAATTATTTAAAATTTAATTTTTTGCTTAAAATTTCATTATTATATCAATTCTTCCTCAAAACTATCAGTAAGCCAACTTCTCATTAAAACTTCTCATCTCAGCATACATATCCCTTGGACATTTTTCCATTATCTATTCAAATCCTTTGTTCCTATACAATTTTTCAATAAAATTTCCTTAGAATTTTACCATTCTTTGATATTCAATCACAACAATATGTTTGTTGAATGCTAATTAAAGTCTCATATGATAAATTTAGCAACATTTCTTACCTTTTTATAAATTGAATTTATATTCATTTTCTATTGCATAACAACAAAACAAGCAAAAACATGGCTAATATATTGTGAGCAGATGTGTTTTATCTATTTTTGTCATTTATTGTTGCTTCTTGATTCATTTCTAAAATAAAAATAAATGTATGGAAGTTAATTTAGTGTCCCTCATAATATATATTTTTAAAAATCACTTATGAGTGTATTAATAGGAGGTTAGTTAGGTAAAAGGCTCAATAAAAAAGGAAAACATCAAAAAAGGATCAAAAGTGCACATCTGCTTTCTATTAAGTGGCATTTTAAATGAACGATAAGTGGAAGGTAAAGAAATAATATCGAAAAATTACTTAATATAGACAAGCCGAAGAAAATTTTATCCGATAATTTATCGCTTGTACCCTATCATTTACCCTTTTTCATACCTTGTTACCTTTTCATACTAATCTTCAATTAAAGTTGGAAGTTCTCTTAAAAGAGAAATAATTAACACTATTTGTCATTTACAGAAAAAAAACGTGCTCGTTATATTAGGAAAACAATAAAAAGATGAAGAAGAAAATCATCCATTAGAAATTCATTTGTCATTGTTTATTTTTTTTTCTTCTTTTATTTTTCCTCCACACCTTTCTTTTCCATTCTTCTTCTTTTGACTGTTTTTTTTGCTTTGTTTTTGTCTTCTCTTATTCACTAAACTGTTTATATTTTTATAAGACGAAAATAGTAAGAAGAAGTAAATAAAGTCAAGTATGCTAGTTATTTAGGATTTGATGTGGATGAAGCATTGCGGCTACAAATTTTGGTTAATTGATTTGTTGTTTGTTTAGTTGTTGAGAGGGATTTTAGATGGTTGAGTGATTTATATAAGAATATTTGATGATACTAAAATGAAAGGGCATTTGTATATTGATAGGATGTAACGGTTAGTTCTCCGTCCGAATCCTTGAATACATATGAAACTGAATTCAAATCATATAATAGTCATTTTGAGTCTTCACAATCTGCTCTCCAATCTGTAAATTAATACTTTATAACTAGAATTTGCATAAAACTGTCGGCCTGCAGACTTAGACGAACTATAAAGTACATCCGAATAGAAATTCCGGTCTGCGATTCTTAAGCGAACCCAATTTATAATCATTTCAAAAGCATTACTTGAATTTCCTTCATAGTTTGCATTAATAGCGAAAGACAGTCACCCAATCCATGAGATTATCCCCCTATATCTACACAAAATCCAAGCTAAAGAGACGAAGTTATGGTAAAAGACAAAGGCGAGTCATTAATGAAAAATAAGAAAGAAAGAGAATCCAATGAAATTGTTTGGACAACAACTTGACACTTATTACATTGAATCGGATTTTTATTGTAACTTAAAAAACATAATTAACTCTGCAGTTATTGTTGATGGGAATGTTTTCTCATTACATTTCGTTTCTTACATAAAACTATAATAATTATATTCAATTAATTACATTCATATACAATTAATTATGTTTCATAATGATTTATATTGTAAAAATTTAATTATTCAGAAAGAGCAAAACGCAAAACTTTTTCCTTCAAAAAAATATGAGACGGGAAAAAGGAGGAAAAGAAGAAAAATTAGCAATTTAATAAATGAAACAATTATCTCTGATTATATCGTGTATATTGCCTGACGAAAAGAAGAGATGATATTTATGCTGAGAATTGAAAAAGAGGAGAAAATTGTGCGTTGGCGCTTAATCGTTTCATGAAACATAAAATTAATCCATTAATTGAATTATTGCCACTCTTGATGACGCCTTGTTGCCTTTTCATTGCATTTTTCATTTCGATTGTGTGCTGATTCTCTTATTTTAGCACGATGACTGACGAATGAAGTATAAAGGCTTTGTTTTGACTTTTATATTCTAAAGCAAAATTTTGAAATTATCCTTTTTCGAAATTCGAATTTCGAAAAGTTATGATCCGATCCACAAGTTTTATTTTCGAAATTCGAAAACTTCACTTTCGAAGTTAAAAATTTTATTTTTTGAAATTCGAAAATTTTCTTTTTGAATTCGAAATTCCTCTTTCGAAATTTGAAAATTCTATTCCGAAGTTCGAAAAATTGACTTTTTGAATTCAATATCATACAAATGTCATAAAGTCAACTATACAATAAATTTATGCGCCCAAAGCTTTATCCCTGCAGATTTCCTACCAATTTCCATATTATTTTAATACATTAATGTATGTTCATGAATTGTGCAGGCTTCTTTCAGCTAACAAGAAGAGAAAGAAGGCAAAAGAAAGAAATGAAAATCTGAAGAGTTACGGGGCAACACTAATGTAAAGTCATTAATTAAAAACAACAAGTATTGCTTTTTGTTGCAACACACGCATATTTTTAAAAGCCCATGGAGTTAGTTTGTTACTCAATTCCCTCTGTTGCAGATTTTTTTAATGCTGTTTTTGTTGCATCTTTCCAACTTACTCTCTCTCCCCTCATTCATTCGTTCATCTTTTAATACTTAATCGTTTGTAAAGGCAAATAAGGGTCTTCCTATCTATCTCACTCACTCTCGTAATTTAATTTTCCAAAGCACGATCAATTAAGTTTGCTAATTAATGTTGAATTGTATATTTTCGAGATCTTGTTAGCAGTTCTTCTTATTTATTTCTTCTTTCTCTCTTCTTTTTCCATTTTTTATTATTTTGTGCAACATTACATGCGTTTATAATATGCAGACGCCATTGAGGCTTTCTCAGGTTTTTCTTTTTATTTTGTTTAAGGCGATTGTTGATCATAACGGTTGCATTTTGAGCTAAAGTTTGGTGGCTGGCTGATATTTAGAAATTAGTATTTTTGGGTACACATACAGTATTAATAACGCTGAGTTTGAGTTATCGAAATTCGAAAACATAATTTTTCGAAAATTGTGAATTTCGAATTTTCGAAAGTCTTTCGGTATTCTAAAACTGTACCATGAGTGTCTAAGAATGCAACCAAATTATATTCCTACAATATCTTCCAAACATCTTTTCCAAACAATAGCTTCAAGATAAAATCACTAAAATGCGCCATTAACTCCATTAATAACCTCAAAAGCGATAATTTCTTCAACTTTTTCTCATGTTTCGCATGTAAAATGTTTCAATATGAACAGCAACTAATAATAATAAGAAAGTAAGAAAAAGAATGAAAATTAACAAAGTGTTTTGTGTTTTGTGAAGTTGTTATAGTTTGTAATAAGTAAATTTTCATTAATAATATATATTTAATGCATAAACGCAAAACACTTTATTGCCTCGACTGCAGTGTGGATAAAAGGGGTCTAGCATGTTCGTCGGCTCATATTGCATGTATCGGAAGTATTAATTGACTCTCCTAAGTGGCACAATTGACTGCCTCACAAAACAAAAATGAAATAAAAAAATTGAGCGGTATATAAGCAATAAAGAACAAATAAATTATCCAATAAAAAAATTATTCTGCATATCGGTAAACAAAAGGCACACACAAAATACTATAATGAACATGAAATTAAATAAAAATGGTGATGATTCTACTAATTTTGAATAATTTCCATATAAAGTTTTCATATTTTTTTTGTTCGTTCCATCATGATTCTCACTCGAGATTGCCAGTCGACTGTTTTATGTTTGAGGGCCATAAATATTGAGGAAATTGTTCATTTTGTACCGTAGTGATTGGCATTTGGCAGCCAGCATAATTTACTATATACACACACTCTTTATTTTATTATATTTTTTTGAATACAGTAATTCTTTATCTGTATATTACAATCATATAATTAACAATGTCATTGAAAATTGTTAAGATAAAATTAAAATCAAATTTAAGTTCGTTAAACACTATTTGTCATAGATGAATAAATGCATTTTGTAGTTATATTCAAAGTTAGGTTTATTGGTACGGAGAATCAATTTAGATGAAAGATTATTCCAGTCTTGTTTAACGATGCTGACAGAAAAATTGAGGATATGTTGGATGTAATTTGTGGAATTGATGTTGGCAGCAATTTGTGGATTTTTCAATTAATTTAAGATGTGAAGATTGATTTTTGAAGAATTGAAGGTTGATTTTCGAAAAAATTCGAAATTTATTTCGAAAATTCAAATTTAATTTGATAATTTTCAAATTTAATGTCAAGAATTCTAATTTGATTTAAAAAAATCAAAATTATTTTCAAAAGTTCTAAATTGACTTCGAAAAGTTCTAATTTAATGCCGAAAAATTCGAATTTAATTTCGAAAACTTTCCAAATTTCAAAAATTTAACTAAGTTGCCAATTAAAATTTGCTCAAAGTTTCTTTACAGTCCATAAAATTTTGCAAAAATTGAAGCAGTTCGTTAAACACTCTTCACAAAGTTGCACAATAAACGAATATTGATGAAACGTTTGGATTTTGTTGCAAAATGAATATTACATAAAAATGTGAATTCATATTCCGATAGAGATCTTAATTACTTTTGTATATTTTTCATTTTTCGTCTATTTTTATTCAAATCTTGATTTTTGCCTACCACCATTTCTGCCATTTTTAGTGAATAATGTCATTACTATATTTATTTATTTTTGAACATATTTCAATTTTTGAATCCACAATGTGAAACCCTCTCAATCATAAAATAAATTTATTAAATAAAAGGAGAAATGCTTTAAATGACGTAGGAAGAATTTATGTCCAATAATAAAAACGAATGAAAAATTTGTTGACGATTTTTAGCTTCAATTTTTCACTAATTGATTTCATCTTTTTTTTTTCTCGTTTAACTCGGTTCATTTTCTGCCCTCAAACCGACAGATTTTTATTGCTCTTATATTCAATAAATTGTCAAGTTAATTAAGAAATTTTCAAATGACAAAAAAGAAGAGATAAAAATCATTTAATTTTATTTTCTCTCTTTCTTTCATTTTCAGTTTTGTAGAAGAGAAATTTATTATTTGAAACCCCTTTTTTAACTGTCTGTCTATAGCGATAGATCGACATTCGCTGTAAATTGTTTGATAAGGAGTTTTGAGGCATGCGTGCGTTTGTGTTTAGTTTGTCGTTGTGACTAATTAGTTGGGTAGTTTTTTGAGTTTTGTGTTGGATGTTAGGGAATTGGGATTAGTGGGAAGGATTCTAATATGCTGTTGATAGATCTAGTGACTAGTTGGCTGTTACTGAGTGTCTGTTGCTGATTTGAATGACAGTTTTAGACACAGGCTCTTTATTTTATGATTCGAATTCCTAGTAACTCAGACTAGACTAGTGTCGATCGAGAGTTTCCACCAAGGTGTGTCTTAAGAACTAAAAGGTTGCCTACCACTGCCTTAAATGAATGTAATCTGACTGAAACTCATTCAGAGCATATATTCTTATTCATACACCAACCACTCCTTTCAAATGCGCTTCAGACACCCAAGTCAATGGCGCTTATTCATTAACCGTCGTTTTTTGTATAATAAGCGACAACATCGATGTTAGAATTAGATCATTTGATTGGGAAAGAGAACAAGAACTATTTTAATGAAGCACTTTCACTGGAAATTTGAAATATAAAAAAACATGAGATTCTTATGGACAGATAAGCGACTCTTTTTCGGGTTTAAAATATAATAAAAAACAGAAGCCACAAAGGCAATAAAATTGTATCAAATGAAAGAAAAGACAAAAAACTAAAGCCAAGTAGCAAATCGAAAAATTTTAACTTCCAAAAAAAGAAACGAAACAAGATTCGAAATGGTCACAGTGAGAGCGAGAATGAAAAGGAGAAGGAGAAATAACCAAGAATTATCACCACAATTAATTGAACAGTTGAAGAGGCCGAAATTATCACAAATTTTCATTTTATCTCGTATTTCTGTGCTCACGTTTTCGGGATTAAAAAATTTACACTGTTCAATTTTTATTTTTTTAGTCGTTCCTTTGCCTCATTTTCTTTATCATCAATTCTTTTTACACTGCTTCTGTATTTTAGCTCCTTCTTCTTATTATTTTTTGTCATTTTAATTTCTTGGAAAGATATTTGACACAGTTGTTCGTTATCTGCATTTGATTTTGCCGCATGTCACACAGCGAGAGAGTGTATGCATGCACGAAATTAAATTAAATGCTACTAAGTAAGTAATTTTCATCTCTTCTTATTTTGCATTTTTTTTTCTCTTATGAAGATATAAATCATCATTTTTCAAAAATGCCTTTGCGTTGCCGTTAACGTAACTCACTTACTTAATATGACGCTTCACAAATTGCGAGTGCAAAAAAGTGCATTCAATTTGCATTTTTTTTTTCATGTTTTAATGTGAAACAAGTTGATTTAATTATTAACAATGTAGGCATAAGTACTCACATATGTTGCCTCCTGAAAAACGAATTTGTTTAGCACATTATTGCTGTCCTGAATAGAATTCTTTTCTAACATAATTTTCATTTTTCCACTCATGTTTGTTACTTTTTCCTCTCTTTATAGTTTAAATGACTGCAAATTGATTTTTGGTGTCGTTTTTATGAGAGTGTGAGTTGAAATTGTTATGCAGTTTGACTGTGTTGCATGCTTAATTGTTTCTTGAAAAGTGTTGGCCTTTGAAGTATAAAATAATTAAATTTTCCCCAAATATTCATGATTCTTGTTGTTTTTCTCATTCTATAAGTACTAGTTTACGATTTCATGCAGGAATAACGTCTTAATTAGTTTGTTAACGTGCAGAAAAGAACAAAATTTGTTTTATTTCACTTGGTTTTAACAATCCAAAGAGCTTAAAACTACAAATTAACTGTAAACACGGAATTTCCTGCAAATTTGCTCGTTTTCAAATTTCAATAGATCGTTATAAAATCGTTTTTAAGTTCCAAACTCTAAAAATCATTTAAACTCTTTCATTTACTTCAAATCAAACAGAAAACTATAAGAGCGCTTCAACCATGACATCCGATTAAACGCCATTGCAACTGAATAGAACCATTTAGTATGTGTGTGTCACCACAAGGCCAAACTGTGCATTTAAAATGTCATAGATCGATAAATTGAATTGTTTAATCAATTGACATTGCATACAATGTAATTATGTCATTTATTACAAACCTTTTAGCTCAACTATGCTTAATGGAATTAGCTCTATTATTATTATTTTCAATTGCATTTTGTTGTTTATTTCATTTATTCAAAAAAATTTTGACTCATTTAATGGAGCTTTTGATTTATTGCAATTTCAAATAAATTTCTTACAAAGTTACATGATGAATAATTCAACTCATTTTTAGTTTTTGAGCATAAAAATTTGTGTGTTTGATTTAAATCACAATTTTTAATGGCTTTACAGAATTGTAAAAGTAATAAATCTCAAGTAATAAGCAATTGAAGAAACTATGAAATAGTTTGGATTGACTTGAGGCAGTTCATGACTTTTTTTGTTGTGGAATTTGCAGTTTTTTGAGTTTATTTTGAAATAGGAGGGTTTTATTGTTATTTAATAATTGTGGGAAAGCGGTGGGCTGATAGGTTCATGACCTGTCTCAGCCTGAAGCCGTAAGACCGAATGTTCATTCCTTACCATACCGCAAAGTTTATAGCAACTCATCCGATAGAGAAAAAACACATGGCGTTCAAGCAACATCAAAATGACAGCCACAAGGCAGTTTTTCCTTTAGGATACCATGTAGCAACTAACAGACTGTCATGAATAATATATGCAGATCGGGTCAGTACAATGTCTAAACCAAAACTGCCACTAAGTTCCTAAATAAATCAAATGATCACCATCCTAGCTGATACATGAGCACTTCCAATAAGCATTATGCATATCCATATCATCATCGCATCATGCACACATAATAAATAAAATACTATAAAAATCATTGAAATAGGAAATTATGTAGGATGCCACAAAAAATTGCATACAATTCATCCCTTAATTCCCTTTACTGGTATCAAATTTCATTTACATTTTTATCATCGTCTTTATTTCAATAGTTAATTTCAATGCACAAACTCAATTACATTCTTCTTTCATTCACATATCTTATCGTAAATTGTTCAGCACGTGTAGGCGATTTGTGATAAGAAAAATGATGGAAAAATCTCCATTATCCAAATAAGAAATAAAAATTAACACCCGCACAATTATGTGAGTGTGAGCGACGATACAATTTTTATGTATTTTTAGGGGAAAAAAAGTTAAATGTTGACTTTGATAGGATGCTACAGTTTAATATTTCGGATATAATGCATTGGTTTACTTCACGGCGCTCTTTTTTTCATATTTAACGTTTTAACCCCAGTCAAATAAGCAATAAATGTGAAGTCAAACATGAAGTTAAACATTAAAGTTGTGTGAGTGATGTTTATTTATTGTGAAATAATGCTCTAGGGTAAATAAAAAATAATTTTTGGTCCCTAATAGATTTCATTAGTAGGAATTTACTTTGTTGAAATATTCAATTTTAATGGTTTTAAAACTTTTTTTTTATTTTATTTCTTCTATAGACATTTGTAATTGAAGATTTACAGCCATATAGTAATTCAGTCTTATGGCAATAGACTATAGGGGAATTATTCCCTGCTGTGCACTTTTCAATGGCGGAAATTTAATTTCCATCGTCATTATTACACTTTGATTAATTAAAGAAATATATTTTTTGTAATTTTTTATGAATTGTTGAATCAGCAAAATGTGAAGCATCTGTATTGTGTTATTGAGGGGTTGAGTCTTGTAGAAAGGGTACAATGCCATCTTGGAATATAAATTTAGGATGTTGAAAGGAAGTTTGTAGTGTTTTTGATGGTTTAGAAAGAAGTTTCATGATTTATTTTTGATTCTGATTTATTTTGATGCCTGAACAATCGCCATAATAATGGTAGATCCAAAAGTTGCCTTATTGACGGCTCGGTAGCATAGTGATTTCGTTCTTCAGTGCATCATATGCACTGGTAATTCAGCTCACAGTCTCCATTTGTAGCCTACAGGCAGTAACTTCGTAATAAAATTGGTTCGAGTTCCACTATAAACTGTAGGTTTAGGTCTGAGTGCTGTGGCCTGGAGAATTCACTCTTATTAAATTGTCTGAATCTTTCAGATCTGAATAAGTTAATGTTCTCATTTGTCTGACCTAATTGCCTTTAAAGCCTAACGGAATATTCGCCCAAATTTACAAATCTGTTACAAATAAACAGGATCTTTGGTACAGTTTATGTGCTATCGTTGATTGTCGTTTACATCATTTAAGAGACATTATTGCAAAATTGTCAATTAAACAAGCAATTGAAATTCTCAAACATTTTAAACGCTTTAATTAATACAAAAAAAAAAATCACCTGATCAATAAAAAAATTTATTGAAATTTTAATTATTTCCATGAAGTTACACAGCAATTAAAATCGATATCTTAATAATTTAAAATTTATTTATTTCAATAACAAATTAATGTCTCTCAACTTCACTCTGAATATTTATAAATGACACATACAATGCTGGCTCCAATGTGATAAAAATCAATAAATTTATATTTTTTTAACGTCAGCGTCAAAAGCTGTCTATTCAATTAGTTATATCTATTAATAAGCAAGTCGATATATAAAAAAACCTGATATTTTATTGATGTTACTTTTTTGAGAAATTCCATTCTTGATTTATTCAACAAATTTTTCTTTAATTAAAAAGCTATAAAAATTTTCTGCTGAATTTCTAATTTTCATGGTATTTTTAACAAGTTTTTCCTTTTGCGTAACAGCCAAAATAAAAAATTAAATAAATTCAATATTTCAAACCTACATACTCAAAATTGACACCCACAAGCCGAAACAAGAATGTCTGTAAGCAATTGCCTATAACAATTTAAATTAATGATCAGCATTTCAACTTTCAATTGACATTTTTGACAAACGAAATTTATTAAAAGAAAGAAAGTAAGTACAGAGGATACAAAATAGCTGCATAATTAACAGTCATGTAGTTAAAAATATGGAATGTAAAGAGAAGTTATTAAGCAGTTTCACCCTTTATGACATTTTTATGATATATCATCGTCAATTAGATGACACGACACGACAATGTCTTGCTCTTGTGTTTTAAAGAATAAACACATCAAAAGAGATTTAAATACTTTCTATTCATTTAACAGAACATAATAATAAGCAAATGTTGTAATATATAAATTTTCCATTTCACGTCTTTAAAGGAAATTTTCCATCCTCTTGAAAAATTATGAGTAAGACGGAAGTTTGAATTTTTGGGATGATTTAGAGCGCATTTGGAATTTTTTGATGGTTAGGATTTAGGATTATGGTGTAGAATAGGGGAAAATACCCAAAAAGCACATGGCGTAGGAATATCCAATAATCCGATTCCAAGCCAATTTGACTCTAAAAAGAGTCCAGGTGTAATTAAATTCTGCCTCAGGACTGAGTGTCTTTAGCACTAGGACAGATTTGATCAAACCAGGCCTCATGCCAGAGTCAAGTTGATCTGGGGTCGGGATAGTGTCTTGAAGTCGGCATGACTCTGCGGAGCCAGATTCAGTAAAATTTAGTTTTCTGCATCTTAAGTGAATCTTAGCTGTGCTGATGATCATGCTCCAGTTTTTAGTTAGTTTTACACATCTTTCAACCTTAGCAAGGTCAAATTTTCAGATCAATAACCTGACTTGTGCTATTCTGACTAATTTCACTGAAATTCAAGCTAGTTAACTTCATTAGAATCACAGTTAAGCTATTCTCACCTTTTCAGAACCTATTAAATGTGCTGAAACACAACTTTAAATGTCTCGACTCACAGACATTCCGTAGAAATCCAAACCAACTTTACATTATTCCCAAGAAAATCAAGTTAAGGAAAAGTACGAAAAAAAATATTTAAAATATTTTCTTTTTAAAAGAGAAGAAATTTCGATGAAGTCATTAGAAGAGACTAAAAGAACTGTTTTGCTCCTGCATGCTTTCCAAATTGATTGCGATAAATCTTTTTTTTCTGCCTTCGCTGTCGAGTTCTGAAAAATTTTTCCTTCTTCTTTCGCCTCTATTAAGAAAGCATTTGCTGTTTTGTTTCCTCCTTCTCTCTCAATTTTTTTTTTTTATTTTTTCTTTTCACATATTTAAACACATTTAAATTTAACATAAGATGATCTCAATAAAATATCTCTCTATAGTGACTTATAATCACTTGATGGATGCAACAATTAAAAAGCTATAATTAAAAAGATTTTTTTCCCCCTCCTTCCCTTTTTGTTTAACTGGATTGCTACTTACTTCTACAACATAATTCTTAGGGACTTGTTTTTTCGGCGACGAAAAGTGATAAATATTTTTCTTTTGGAAGTTGACAAACATCTTTATGTTCTTGGCATTGAAAACATACCGAGAAAACATGTGTTTTACTCTATCTGAATTATATTTATGTATGGCTTGATGTGAGGAATGAAAAATTTTTATATTCATTCTATTCTTAAAAATTCATCACAAAGGAAAAAAAGCAGCGAGATTTCTTATGAAATTCACAGATGCATTTTTGTTTAAAATGAAAAAAATTTGCTATTTTGTTAGGAATGTGAAGTAAAAAGTGAAAAGTATTTGAATAAATGACATTGTAGCGCAATTTTGGGATTTTGATTTGATTTTTGGACTGTTTCTAATTATTTAGTCAAAATTTGGTGAGTTTTATTTTGTGTTGAATTGAATTTAGCCGTTTCGAGGTCAAATTTAGTTTTTTTCGTGTTGAGATTTAGTTAATTTGTGATGAGTTTCAGTTGATTTTTGGTGAGTTTTTGCTTATGTGGTGTAAAAGTTTGGTTCAATTGTGATAAACTTCATTCAAATTGTGATAACTTTAGGTTCGTTTTTGGTGAATTTCAGATAAATTTTTCGCAAGTTTTTCATAAATTTCTTGTAAGTTCAGCTATTATTACAATTAAATTGGAAATGTTTAGTCAAAATAATACCAAAAACTCAATTCCATTCAAAATTAGTCAAAAAAATGTCTTCATGACTCAATTGATATTGCAGAAAATTATTTCACCCAACAAGTATTGAGCTATGAAATTGTTGAAATATCATTAGTCTTAATAATTGTTTTCAATTTTATTTTATTCTAAGTTTCTTTTATTTCTTTCTCATCAACATCACCAACATCAAATATTTAAATTTAATTTCTCAAATTCTCATCACCAAATAGAATAGATGGCAAAAAGAAAAAGAAGATGAAAATGAATTTCTCATTTAAAAGTGAGAAGCAAATACAAAAGGCAAACAAAACAAAAAGAATTTCTATCAATTTATAATTAATAAATTAATTACTCGATTTTCTTTTTTTGAGTATTTGGTCTCTAAGTCCATGTGTCTATTTGCCTTAATAACTTTTTTTTCTCAATTCCATAATTTTTTTATTGGAATTTCAATGGATCAATCGCAGATGTTGAACGAATATACTAAAACAGTCTATTTGTCTATCAATGACTGAATATCGTTGTAAAATTTGTTCATATCTGATACTTTTTATGAGCGATTCGTTATTAATTAATGAATAACTTTTTGCATGAGAAACATTTATAGCCATTTACATCAAATATTGTTTATGATCCGACAGCTTTACCTTTACAGTCATTAAGAAATTGAAAAGATGTAAAATATCTTTTTATAGATTAATTGAGTGTTTATGCAATGTTGAATTGACTTTTGCATGGGAAAATTTTTAAAATTGAGGTTTATGAGTAGTGCAGCGGGGTAGAGGTGCATAAAAGATGTTTAAGTGTACAAAAAAAACAACATTAAATAAAATTATTGAAATCAAATTTTACTTTAAATAAAACGAGTTTCGAACTCAAGATGATAATGAAGTACTGTTCTTATTGCCTATTACACTATGTATGCATTATTACTACAAATTTGATATAAAAACTGTCACAAAGTAAATTTATCATACGTTCAAATTTACGCAGAGTTGCAAAACAGACATCAATTACAGGCAAAAGCCGTACAATTTCTTTATAATGTGTATGGTTTATCTTACAAAACCATACAAATTATCAAGGAATTGTACCGTTTTTGCCTATGACAGGTGGATGTTTTGCCACTCTGATTGAAACTCTTTAATATCCTCACAAATCATGTCAATCCACTTGAAAATTTCTAAAATAAATTAAAAAGAGTTAAAAATAGAAAGAAATGCACTTGAGTTCTCACAATAATAGAAAATATCACACGTGTCAGATGTTAAAGAAAATTTGTAATTTTGAGTGATAAGTAAAATGGTAAACAGAAGCTTAGTTGTCCAAAACAATTAAGCATTTCAAAGAATTGACTAAAAAGAAAGCGTTTAAAATTGTTCCTCAATAAATTGTCAATGTTTATAAAACTTGAGTCTTAAAAATTAATTAATACTGAATGCGCTAAAAACAAAAAAATTCATTTTGACATGAAAGGAGACCAGATCATCATTTTGTTCGACATCTTCGATTGTCGTGTTTTTCATAAGTATATAAAAATTAAAACCCACACACTTTATTTCGAATTAAAAGAAATTACGGTATTTTAAAAACAGAAAAAAGTGAATTAATTACGACTAATTTGAATATTTTTTTAAACATTTCAGCTCGCATGTATCTCAAGTCTTATGAGTTTTAGTTCGTAATGAAAAGAATTGGTCAATATTTCACATTCATTATCGGTTATCCACTTTGTCGCACAATCTTATATCGCTCTTTGAGATCTCAATGATTAGTTAACGATGAAAATGAAGAAGATATTTTTTTTTGTTGAAATATGCAAAATAAAATATACAAAACGGAAAGGCAAAAAGTCGATAGAAACTAATTAAAACTCACCTAATTGCTGTTATAAATTTTGAAATGTTCAAAGAAATAAAATTAACATTTTTATTGATTTGCCTTCTACTTCTCTTTAGTATAGTCTCTTTTTTTATTTATTTGGAAGTTATAAACATTTTTGTGAAGGCATCATTTCGGTTTTGATAATTTGTTTACTGCTATTAAGAGCCACCCAACACTCACTCAACGGGTGATGAGAAGCATTGAACAAAAAAGAAGTTTGAATTGTTGAAGACGCTGTTTGAATTGTGTTTGAAATTCAACGTATTTTAGAAGTTTGAAAACTGAAAACATTTGAATGGTTTCAAAAAAGATGCGAAAATTGTAATGCTTTAGAAGTGAAAACTAAATTGTGATAAAACTGAAAATTAAAAAAATTAAGCAAAATTAAACCTTCATTAAGCAAAAACTAGTCTAAATATCCAGTTGAAATCTCTAAAATGCAGCAGTGTTGTTCAACAGTGAGAATTAGGTAAAATTTAGTCATTTTCAACAAGTTTTGTATAAACAAACATTGTATCTCCAAAAAACGCGTGAAAACCAAACGTTAAGTAAGACATTTCAGCACTATCAAATCTCAAGCACCACATCTAAGCCATAACAAGCTAAAACTATGAATTAGAGCGAATGAGAAGAAAAAGAAGAAATCTTTTTATAATTAAGACATCTACCAATTTACGATTGCTATCGATGCTGCAAAAAAGTAGGCAGTGAATTAGTTCGGATGGGTGTTTATGATCATACGAGCATAACATGGTTATATACGATATGTGCAGGAGAAGTTGAGCAAAAAAAGTCAGATAATAATAATAATGTTGTGAAATGCAAAAAAAAAATCGAAAGAAAAGTAAATTATTACTGCTTTCAGATCTCAATATAAAAAAGCCGATCGGCTTGATGTTTAAAATTTATATTATTGCTCATACTTGAACATATATTGATCGCTAACGTATCTATTTACATACATAATTCAAAAAAATATATTTTTAAATAATAAAAGAAAAACCTTAAAGTCGGAAATGATAAAAGGCATTCATTATTAGTCAATTGAAATTAACGATTTTCGACATGAAAAGAGAGGAAAAAATTTATTTTTTATTATTCGCTTCATCTTTATGATGTGATTACTTGAAAATTGTTTGTGCATACAAGTCTCTCGAAAAAAATATTATTCATATCTGTATTGTATTGGAACATTCGTTTATGAGAAGCATATCCACATTCATTTATCACCTCTAATTATATTGATTTAAGTGCCTCATTGAAAATCTCCCTCTCGACTCGATGAAATTTAAGATATATTTTTTATATATTTTTCTATTAATTTGATCTCTTCACATGTCGATACAGACTATATGTCATGGCAATTCCTCAGAAGCCTTTTATTACATTATTATGATCTCAATATTATTATTTTCAATAACAACTAGTTGATTGATTGTGTAAATAAGATTTAGGAATTGATTTATTTATTTTCGGAATGATTCTTCATTTTTTATTGAGGGGATTTTTTTATGAGTGATTTTTGATGCATTTTTGTAAGATGTTGAGGGATACTGTTGTCCTAATGTCTTCTTATGAGGCATTATGAGGCATTTTTTGATGATTATATTGATGAAAGAATTAATACGCAAAGGTAAGGTTGTAACGTTCATTTGAGATTTGAATAATATTTATTGTACATAGTTGAAAACCCCTTTTCATGCAAAAGTTCAGTCTGTCTTTGAATTCTGAAGAATAAACATCTCATTTATTTATTAAACATGATAAAAACAAAAAAATAAATAGAGTAATCGAAGTAAAATTGTATTTCAAAAAAAAAATCTCGACTCAACGGGTTCATTCATATATTTAAAGCAACTTTGTGGGATTTGAACCCATAACTTTTAATTACTGACTTCAAATCAACTTCAAAATCTTCAAAATCTAACTAACTCAGCCACATTTGACTTTCTTACTTACTTCTTCGCATTACGTTAAGAGCTATTGATGATTTCAATGAAGTCAGTTAAAATCAATGAGATCATAAGGAATTTACTTCTTTCTTCCTTCTTCTCCTGCAGCCTTCACAATCAATTTACAAAATAATGAAAAAATATATTATAATAAAGTGAAATAAAGAAGAATAAGAAGGAATCAATAAGAATAAAAAGTTGAAAAGAAAAAAGAAACGCATTGCGCCGTGTTGTAGCTTTTAATACATTTGTGAGTAAGATAAACAGACTTAAGGTAGAACGAAAATAAAAAAATTAAAGGAAGCCGAAGTAACAAAAGAGTAAACAAAATTAACACCTCGCTTTGCAAAAACAAATACACCGCAAAATTCCAACCAACCATCGCAATATCTATACCTTCTTTATATTTATTAAATGAAAAATGAAATGAATGTAATGTATGAAACATTGTGTCTGTCAGCAGTCAAGTTTGGTGTGTTAACAATTAAGAATCTCTCTCCTCCTCACTTTATACATATATTTCTCTCATTTTTTTATTGTAGTTTTCACACACGATGAGATTTATTTACACAAGAACGATAATCATCTATCAACTAAAAGAGAAGAACTTTAGTTGCTAAATATAAAGAAAAAAGTAGTTGAAGAGGAATGTGAGATATGTATCTTAAATAATAATAAAAGAAAACGAAAAGGTATTTCATGTATGTATTTACTTAATCTTTTTTTTTTTCTTTTCGCTCCTTTATGTGATTCTATTGTAGATTATGATGCTGTTTAATAAAATTTTTATTTGTTGAAAAATTGCTCAGGGGTTAATGATTGAAAATTTTAATGTTTTCATCGGATATTTGAGATTCTTTATTGAATTATCATGGTTCAGCTGGAGATGATTATAAGATAGAATTTAGCTGAGATCAACTTGGATTTTGCTGATTCTGGAACGAATCAATTTGAGTTTATATGGGAATTCTTGTCAACTTCGAGCTGTTTTAGATGAGCAGTTCATGGTTCATTTATTTAACGAATTGTCAAAATTTTGTAAACACATTGGTGTTGGCCTTTAGTCGGTATTGCCTGAACGGCTGGAATATCACCCATTTAGCAGGTCTAGAATCAAATCTCAACTGAACCAAGATGTTCGGAAACTTACTATTTCTAAGATTCTGGAAGAATAAAAGTACACTTCCCACAACATAACCCGAGTAGGACTCGAACTCATATCTTACGATTTCAAATAAAAATGCAACTTAAGAAGATTCTAATCCAAATTTGTCACTAGCCTTGTTTATTTGGACTGACAAATAATTCTAAAAGTCAATAAATCCAAAACCTCTGAAAATAATCAAACAAACTCTTTCATCATTGTTGTTATTGAAAGATTTATAAATTTTTTTCTATGATTATTTTGCGGCACACTTCATATTATGATGAAAAAAATTTATATCCACTTACTAAACATTATTACAACGTTAAATATTGAGTCAATTTGTGTGTACTCGCTTGACTCACTCGAGACTCGTCTGCCTTTTCAAAAAAATATTATTTATTCTCTATTTTATCATTGTGCATTATTATTATTCAAAAAAATTGAATGGATATTTTTATAATAATAAAAATCTGATTAATATAAGCACACTTTCGTCATTATTGTTGTTGCTATAAATAAGGCGAATAAGAAGAAGATTATGAAAAGAAATCTTTTGATCTTTTTTTTCTTTAGCATTTCTAAATAGGCATTAATGAAGTGAAAAATGAAAAATGCTTGTATTGACCATGCCCGACTGTGGACGCATGAAATTCTTTTTATCGTCTCTCATTATTATTGTGAGATTTGAATGAAATATAAATTCATCATCTTATTAAATAATTAACATAAATTAACAATATCATAAAATATATATCCTTGATTGGTGGTCCCGCTCACATTTTCTCACTTTTGCTTATGTGTCTGTCTATCTACATGCTTATTATATATCGTACAAAACATCGTTTGGATGCAGATGTTCTGGATTGAAATTTGTTTTTGGGGGAATTATTGTGTGAATTCTTAGGGATATCATGAGTTGTTATCATAGATCGATGTAGAATGTAGGGAATAATATCTGATCAACAATCCTAACAATTAATTGGATTGCTTGTTGCTAACTTAAGGATTGAATGGTTTATCATGCTGTTAAATCAGGCTCAATTGTGAAAAGAACCTTTTTCGGGTCCATGGCAATTTTAAGGCTGATAAACAAGCTCGATCAATTGTCATCCAAGACCTACCTAAGTTGTCGTCTGAAACAGGTCCTTTAACTGGTTACCGGTTCCTGTGTCAATTTCGAGAATGTGTCTAAGTCAATACACTAAGCAATCTTAAGACAGGATCAAAAAATCCCAGAATTTCGATGTCAAGTCATTGGAAACTCTCATTAAACTCTCAAAAATACTCAAACCCTGCCAACAGATCAGCTAGTTTGTTTTGTTTAGACTTCTGGATTAACCTCCTACTTAGAAAACAACCACTTAACAGCTGATATGCTTCAACGATTCCGGCACACCTGAGAGAACACATGATAAAGTCAATCGAGATAACCCGATTATGAATACATTATATTCAACGCTCATTACCTTTCATAAAGATTAATCATAACATCTTGATGTGTTAAAAATAAAAGCCGCGACCGGCAACATCCAAAGAAATTAGCGTCCAAGTGTTAAAGTCAGTTTATGTATTTATGAGGATGAGGTTTTTCGTTCGTTCGTTCTGTGATGTTGGATGATGATGATGATAATGATGACTACCAGAGTGATTATAAAATATAAAGGAGAAGCAGTCACAGCAACAAAAGGAAGGAAAAAAGAATGGAATAAAATAAGAATGAAAATTTCATGAACATTAAAAATACTTTAAATCGGTGCAATGGCGTCATGAAATTAAACATTTTCACAGTTTTTAGCTTGTGCTTTTTTATAAATTGGCATATGAAAAGCACACACAAGGTAATAAATTTCCTTGTGGCTGTTCTCTCTCTCTCACTCACTTACTTCTCGTTCATGAAATTTAAATTCTATGTGTGTACATATTATACATTATTCAATTCATGAAAATTTTAAAAAAAGAAAGAAATAAAAAATATAAAACAATGAGCAGCAGCATAAAATATATTCATGGCGTTTTCATGCATTTATCGAATCGTTTTCTTTTTATTCTCCTCTCCTTTTTGCCATATTTTTTTTTCTACCTCTTTTGCTTCTTTGCTTAACGAATCTTAAATATCCCCCTTCTCATGCACTGATTCTTAGAAATTGACATTAACAACTTTATTTCAATAAATAAAAATGCATAAAAATTCTTCGAAACCATGATTAATGCGAAAACGTGCATGCCTTTTTGATATCAAATTGAGCATTTTTCTCTTATTTTATTGAACAGAATAAACAAACATTTGAATGTTGGATGAATGGAAAGCTAATAAAGACTTTGAAAATCTTTATAATTGGATGGTTGAGGCGCATTTCAATGGGTAGTAAAGTGCATTGTTTCATGATTTATGCGGAATATTAAGAAAATTAGCTCGAGATCTATCTCGAGTAAACACTCGTAATGGGAGTGTAATGATATCCAAGTGAGGCGAGAGTAGACATTGTTGACGCATGGTGCTGAATAGAGTTTTGCGGTTGTAGCTTTTGTTATGTTCCGCGTGGCTTAGTTTGGTTAGCTAATGTTGGTAATATGGGAAGATTGGAGGATTATACACATGTTGATTTTGTTACCCGAGCAGCACAAATGAAGAAGGTTCCGCTAAACTAAATTTGGCCGACATATAGACGCATATGGCCTAAATGGTTAATAATGACCGACTATTTGGCAAATGCATCTGATTCTATAGTAGCCATGGGCTCGAATCCCATCCAGAACCACTTGATATGCCTCGATTTAACATTCAAAACTATATTGAATATCAAATCGGACATAAACTTCCAATTTAAAGTCAAAAATCTTCAAAATCTGATAATCTCTCGGATACCTTTAGCCAAACTGTCGACCTTCAACAGATTCCATCCACATGATCACACAACAAAACATAAATTTTCATAGTCAATTTAAAAAAGATTTACTAAACTTGATACAAATTAGAGATTTAAAATGTAAAAAAACTTGGAAACAAGAAGAACAAAAACTTAAAATCTACTCAGCTTAGTTCTTCAAATCTTCTTTTGCCAAAAGAAGTAAAGTTTGCAACAAACATAAATGATTACTGTATTATTGATGTCATGCTGATTGATTTCTTGAGCGCATATACAACATACAACAAAAAATAATAATAATCCGATATTACTTTTCCATTTGAAAGTGATAGGATAAGCTACTTTAGTCTTTTGTGTATTGTTATATTTATTTTCACTAGAAATTCTCAATTTCTCTTTTCAGTTCTCCTTTTTCATTCCATTCCTTCCTTTTTGGCTCATTGTTAAGTGTTTGTAAGTCAATTAAATGAATAGTTAAGGCACATTTTTTCCTCACTCTAGAGTTAAACAATTGCATTGTAAAAATACACTTTTATTATTATTTTTTTTGTGAATATTATATTGTACGTATTGAGATGTGTGTATGATGAGGGTGGCCCATTCCACTTAAAAAGCAATTTCTGAAAACAGCATGACATGTGTCAAAAATTATTAACTTCTATTGGATTTACAACGGGATTTCCAAAAATAACAAACAGCTAAAGGAATTGTTTTGTTCTTATTTTACTTTTTTTGAGGATCTTTTCTTCAAATTTTTCACTTAATTTTTATTTCACCAGAGACTTTTTTATGATTTCATTATAAATATATCTATTGACGGGGTGTCTGTTGCCAAAAAAATAGACAATCGTTATTTGAAAACGTGCTGTCAATTTCTATTCTATTTCAACATTTTTAGCGCTTTTTTGATAAAAATGATGACTGTAACTTCACTTTGATCAGCTGGTTAGTTGGATTACTGGGTTAGGCGTAAGTTCTCAGTATCCAGACTTCGCCGAGAGCTTGGATTTGAAGCATTAGACTAGTATGATTGAGTTACTAGCTTATCGCTTGGTCTGGTAGCTTAAAACTATCTCTTAATGCTTTAATTAAAGATTTTTATCGAATTTATCATTTTATTTACAAAATTCTTCAAAAATTTCCCCTCGTCTTACGTTTGAAATTTTTCTGACCGTTAAATTTAAAAAAAATTTGGCCGTTAATTTTCCATAAAAATTTTGATTCTATTTTAATAAAAATGCGTTCCAGTTCCTCAATAATACTATAACTTTCAACCTTCTATTTTGTTGATTATATTCTTTGGTGAAAAATATGGTCTCGCACATCTAAACATAGAAAATTATAGAGTATGTTGACTATGGTGTCTATTACTTTATTAAGGTAACCTTCGTCAAGTTTTAATAAAGTCATATTCCAATCGAGTGTGTGTGCAGTCAATAAAATTTGTGTTACAGCTAATTAAAGATTAATACTCAATTTTAGAGAACAAGCCTGTCATTTTCAAGTAAATTAAATTGATATTGATGTCGGCTATCCTTAAATGGCGACTAAAATTGTAGTTAATTGAACCGTCAATTATAATTATTTGTACTTTATCCTATAATTTTTAGATTAGCTGAACATTTTTATGGGATGTGAATCTTTAATGCTTATGTCTCAATTTTGAGATTTTCAAGAAATTCCTGCTGTTAGGTTCCAAATTGGATTTTTACCTTTTTGGACAATTTTACGCTTTTATGAGAAATAAAAGTTGTTGAAAATAACAACAAATTATCTTCAATGTCCAACAAATTCTTTTTATCAAATCTCAGCATCAGCAATGACAATGCCAGACTTTATCTTCATATCTCAGACGAAAAGGACATTCCTCGATACACAGCTGGACGGATCGAAATAAAATTCCTATTAAGTCATACCAAAAATTGTGTAGAGTAACCATTAAATATCAGAACCACAGGTCTGAATGCTCCAATAATTAATTTTCAATAAAAATCATTTCGATAAATAAGATCAGATGGAGTAAATCAGATATTTATGACATTAAAATGACCAACTAATTAATAAAAGCGAATAATTAAGTTCGATCATAATCGAAAATTTATTAAAATATCATTCTTTATGAAAGAAATAAGAAGTCTACACGAGTGTATGGCAAATTAAGAGACTAAAAAGAAAAAAAATTACAAAAGTCCTCGTGTTATTGATCGAGGGACTTAAGCGCATTTTTGTCCTAGCGATCAGTAATTGATTAACAAGTCACTTCCAGACCTAAAAACCAAGATCCAGTAAGATCTAGGTCACTTCCAGACGTCAAAAACAAGATCCAGTAGCATTCAGGTCACTTTCAGACTTAAAAACCAAGATCCAGTAAGATCCAGATCACTTTCAGACCTAAAAACCAAGATCCATATATAACTTCCACAAATTTAAGAACTTCATCATTTAACGGATTTTCATAATTCAAACCTCATAACGGTCAAAAAAAAATTCAAACATTGTTAAGTAAACACTGTAAAAACATCGAAAAACATTGAAGAACACTGAAAAACAATGAAAAAACGTGTTGTTGTTTTTGTTGTTGTTGTCTATGAAAATGAAAAATTGTTAATTATGGCATTTATGCGTTGATTTGAAACTTTTAAATGCCCGGCGCCGCAATAACTTTATGGAACTGATCTTTTAAAACCATTCCGAACTCTCTACGATGTCTAGATAAAAAGTTTTTATCGTCATCCGAACAGCCGAACAAAGTGATTTATTAAGCTACCTTTTTGAAAAAAATTTCAAAAATGCGCTAAAAATATAAATATTCAAAATAAGTCCCTGCTGAGAGTGTGTGGAAGGTGATCACAGTATGCAAAATTATGCCTTCTTTTTTTGGAGAGAAGAGATATCTCCTTCAATAATTATTAAGATATAGTAATTATAATTGAGATTCTTATCTTTTGAGCATTTCAATTTTAGCTGGTTTTGATAGGTTGTTGGGGAGCTGTTTGGTTCATTTTGGGATATATCCATGTTTTGGATGAATCAGTGTGATATTGATGGTCACTCAAAGTTTATTTACTTTACTTCTTTGACTTGGTCCATTTTTACGTGGAGAGAACATTTAATGCTGACACTATCCTTTTCTCCGGCAATCTCTGGTCAAGTAAATCTAAAGTAGGAAATTGGGTGCAATTTGGTCTATGATGCGCTTTTTAAGAAAAGTGTCGAGTTGAACAAGCTGTCAATTTGTGAATTTTTTGTGAAACTTGTCATAAATCATAAAGCTTGTAACTACACATACGGTCAACTAATCGCAGCTTGTTCTACTTGAAAATAGGATTCAGCAAAGAGCCACAGGTCTGCATTGTGTGCATTTAAGAAGCGCAGGCCTGTAGATTTCGACTGTATCATAGAGTTCGTGCAGGGATGCAAGTCAAATCATCCGAAGCCAACTAGAATTTCCCTGAGATCAAACCCGGGTCATTAGGGTCGGCAAGTCGACACTCTAATCACTATGTTACTGCTGATCGTTACCATCTCTTTTCGCGGCCTGTGATGCTTACCAGAAATGTTTTAGAAATGATTTTGAATTTTTTTGGTTCTAATGCTCAGATTCATTCAATAAAGAACAAATCTAACCTCAAAAGCAAGAAATAACCTTCAAATCTGTTTAAAATCTCATCCAAATGCGTCCCAAAAAAACCCCAGCCACCAATGAATAATTTCTCAACATTTTAATGAGATTTCCTTTTCTTATCTTTTTTTCACATTCTAAACTGAAAATCGATTGAGAATTAATAGCATAATCAAAATGACATAAAAATGTATATTCTTTCTCTCTTTCATTCATTCTTAAGCAGAAGTATTTCCAAGCGAATGACTTAACCAATAGCAACATTTAACATGAAAATGGAAGTAAACTGTTCTTTATTTTTTTGAGTCAACATGAACAAGAAATGAATAAAAATGAAAATGACAGTCATCGTACAAGCGATTAAGTAATGTCTATTGCCACTAAATGAAATAGAAAAAAATGAGAGGAATTGAATATAATGTGGAGGAAAACAAAAAAAAATAACAAAATTAGGAACATAAGGAATGAGAAATCACAACGTACTATGAAATTTATTCCACTCAAATAATCGTTATGTATTTAACGTTCTAACCCCTCGACAAAAAGAGAAAAGAAAATTGAAGGCAATAAATATCAAATAATGAAGTGTCGTGTTAGCTTTTTATTTTCCTTCTTTCACTGTGTGCAGCTGTATGAGTGATGAAATTTAATAGAAAATGAACTGATACCCCTGGGGTGACTATTTTATCGTCTATTTAATTCAATTAAAACTAATACAATCATAATAATGTTATTGTGACTTACTTGTGTATGCGACATACAAATACATAGATCAAGAACAATAGTATATTAACTGATATGACAGTAGCAACAGCAATTTATTTTCGAGTCAATTAAAATAAAGTTTGTTTTATTCAATTTGGAAGTTTTTTCTTGGTCTATCTTGGTGATGGGTAACCTTTGGTTTACGGTACACCTCAGTGGTAAACCTCGACCGAACTCGCATGCAACATGCGATTCATGGTATTTTCAAAAATTGTTGCAGAACACTGATGTGCCACGGAACACAGGATGACCACCACTGGTCTATCTATAAATACACAATTCATATTATTTTTATTGTTATAATATAAACTCAATGATGTTGAATTGAAATCAGGGAAGAAGAATCCCGAGCTATGAATGGCTGTTATCCTAAATATGTTCTGTGCCGCGACACAATTGAGAGCCAAGGGAATGTCATTAGCCGTTTGTCATATACGGTTTCAGTCGAGGCTTGCCACCAAGGTTTGCCGCGGCACAATAGTGTCGAATGGAAATGCCTTGAACCGTATGTCTTGTAGGTTTCAGTCGAGGCTTACCACCATGGTGTGATGCGGCACAATAGTGTGACATGGAAATGCCATGGACCGACGGCATAAGCCGTCGAGGCTTATCACCAAATCGCGCCTCGACACACAGATTGCCCACCTCTGCTGTAAAGAGTTAACGACCATTTTTAAATCTTATCTAGAAAGGAAGTTGTTAAGTTCATTAAATAACCGTTACTTCCATGACTAATCAAAAAATGCCCAAAAACAAAATTTTGCATACTTCACTTGAGTAGCTCGGGAACTAAATAAATTTGAGACGCATAGCATAAGGGGAAGAACGATGGAAAGGAAGTCGAATGACAGACATTATTAAAATGACGCGCTTATTGTTGGAGAAAATTATCACCAGTGATGATGATGCTACTTAATAGCATTTAAGTGATTTTTCCTTACCGCTAAAGCGATAAAAATTGATTTTTGAAGGTTTCTCATTTTCATCACTAGACTTATAAATTACTTAATTCCGCTTTTCGCTAACCATTAAAAGAAATGAGACATTTTGAATAAATTTCAAAGGATACCGGCACATAAATATAGCACATGTCCTACTCAACGCCACAATCTACACTCATTGTGTGGCGGATCCCTTTTTTGTCTTTATTTTTTTATAATTTTCATCTCTTCTCTTTTTTTGTTTTTTTGTCGATATGTGCAGTCAGTCATCGGAAGATCCACTTTAGTACGCATTTTACGAATTATTTACACCACTTAGGAAGATGCTTGTCAACACAAAATGAAAATTAAGAAGAAGTTTAGATAACATTTGTAGTTTGAGATGATTTTTTGGTGTTGTTAGATAAGCGTGGATGAGATTTTGGAAATTTTTAAGGATTTACGTTCATTTTAGATCAGTTTTCATTTCAGTTTAGTGGGAAGATTTCAGTTACAACAGATTTTGAATTAAAACTGTAATTTTCGCATCATTTTTTTGCATCTTTATTGAGTTTTGTTGACAAAATTAGAAATTTTTGGTTAATTTTCTGTAAATTAATATTTTTAAAAGTCAAAGAGTGCTTAGTTTAATACAAAGACAGTCTGAGGATCTTTTGACCAAGTAGCAAGTAAGTACAAACTTCAAATCTCTGACTATTTACTTAATAAATAGTTTTACAGCCAAATTTTCATAATTTAACATCCATTCATCCGTAAAATTAAAGAATCCACATGGATTCACGTCTTAAATCCACAAAATATTTCTCATATTCATGCGAAAACCGAGCTCAACAAATGTATCCTTCACTACTAAAAAGGTAGAAAGTTGTTCTTCTTTTCCGCAGCAGTTAAAAAAAAATGAGCGGCGGCAAAAGACATAAAACAAAACCTAACGAAATCCAATCTTTAAATAAACTTTCTCAGTTTTTTCAAGTTGTTCTTCATATTTGTTGAGTGAGGATCTTCATCATCAAAGTGCATCCTTTTTCCACGGTACCGCACAAAGAAGAAAAGAAAAAATGTAAAGAGAAAATAAAATAAAAGAAAAAAAAAACATAATCATTAAATCAAAGCTTTACATATATTGGAATATGTTAACGGAGCATCAAAGGGAATTAAGCCCTCATGTTACAAATCGACTTGCATACATGTTGTTGATATTTATTATTACTTGCTTATATTATTATACGCAAAACATCTCTATTATTTACTTAAAAAAAGTATAAAAGAAGAATAAGAGAAACAATCCGTTGGATATCCCGCGAGTTGATACCGCGAAAAAGCAATAAAACAATGCGAGAAGAATGAGCAAATAAATATTGCCATTCTTCTTCTCGACTTTGAATGTTTTCTTCTCGTTTTTCGATGAATAAGGTATAGAGAAGAATCATAAAAAATCATCGATGAATTTTAATTTAAATGAATTTTTGAATGGCAAGTTTTTATTTTTTCCATCAATAAAATTTTATTTTTTGCATAAATATTGCTGTTGTTGCTGCTGTTATTCGCGATGCTGATATTTCTATTACATGAATGCCAATTGTAATATTCAAGTTTATCTTAGCCGATTTTCTTGATGATACGTGCGGATAGGTCTTAGTTTGTACGAGGTGGTGTTGGTATCTATTAATAGGTTAAGATTGACTTGATTAGGCATTTTTTGGAGCTTATTTTAAAATTCTTATGATCTTAAATTGGATGCTTATGAGTATACACAAAAATCTTTTGACAAACTTCGAAGTCCCGAGCGGATTCCCTAAGATCTTACCATTAGTGAACTTCGCATTTTACTGTTAATACGACGACAGAGCGACACCAAAGCGAACAACCTATGCAGTTTCGAAGAAGAACGGAAATTTCTATGAATTGAGTTTTGGACTTCGTAACATCATAAACTACTTGGTAAATTCAATGAACAAGCATCTCAACCAAGGATGTAAGTAAGTGCATGTGATTTTGAAGCTATTCAAATTGAATGATATTGTTGAACGCAATGAATCACATATCGTGAATTAAAGACCAAATTGTGCCATGACATAAAATAGTTAAAACAGTACTGAAATAGAGCCTAGTTAAGAATTGACTCTATATTTGAAATCAATGTTCAAGAGAATGATCAAAGCATGAGGTTTTTGAGTAATCAGAAATTTTAGGAATCGAACCTGTCCATAACAACATTAATTATCTAGCACTTTGGATTCATAGAGTCATTTTGTTAAAGAATTCAAATTCAGCAGCATACAACAATATTGAAAATAAAGTCATATGTTGAACTTCAGAAGGAATTATTTACTACCTTACAAATTAGTCTATAACTTGAAATGAATACACGAAGCCAACATAAAAGAAAATGCTCCGCAATCCTCCTCAAAGGACAAGTCTATTTACCTAACTTTCAATTCGAAAAAAAAAGTCTGTATCTTTATTTAAAATAATAAAACAAGAACGCGCGAGAGGAAAAGAGAGAAGCAAAGGAAAAAAAATATTCATGTAAGGTAGAGTGGTAATTGAATTATCAAGTTAAAAAATGCGCAAAAATAAAAATTAATGCAAATTACTTATTCTGTATTTCGTTTCGGGGTCTTATACCATGTACATGTAGATATATATATATAGCGAACAAACTATGCAGCATATATTGCTACTTGCCTGTACAAACAACTTCTCATTCCAATCCTCTCGCTCACTCTCTCTCACTTCTTTGAACAATGCCAATAACAGGCAACTGAGGAATTTTGAAAATTTCATTTCACTAATTTGCCTTTATATTGAGTTTTATTTGCACATTTTATGTTTCCTTCTCTACTATATTTTTTTGCTTTTTATGTTTATTTCAATATTATTATTATAATTTTCTGTATTTTTTAACTATACACACGTATTGAAAAATGGGTAGATGAAGAAAGAGTGAGAGAAAGAGAAAGAGTTAAAAATGGCATTTAGCATGAAAACAAGGAACGACAAAGTCGACGAGACCGATTCTATGCAAATAATTCTACCTTTTTTTTCACAATCTTCTCCATTCTTTTTCTTTTTCCTTCTTTTTTTTATTTTTTGTTTTCTCATTAAAATGAGTATTTTTATTATTATAATATTCTTGCAATATACCATGGGCAGGTATTTGTATACGAAAAAAAACATTCCTATAATGTGTTCAGGGAGTCTGAGTTGAACACATAGAATAATGCTTACGAGTAGCAATTCATGACTCGGTAATGTGCTGGATTAGTTCTTTTTTCTTTGCTATTAAAAAGCATGTATTGTTCGAAAGTTAACGGCTGCCTTGTAATTATGCCTTGTAATTACTTTGCTGTTAAAAAAGGTAATTGTTAATTATTTATTCAGCAAGTAACAGAATTCCTTCATTTGCATAATCAATGAATAGTAACTGTCGGTATCTGATCGAGTTACTGCTATATAATGGAATTGAGTGCTGTTGCTTGATTGCCACTTAATATTTAGGGATTATTTCTCATTTTTAAGGATTCAAATTGTGAGCATCCCTAAGGAGACTAAGAATTAATCTAAATTCAACAAAATTACCATACCCTGACAACAATAATGTCAACAACTTCTTTTTTATTATTTTTATATTCAATAATGTTCGCGCATTGGATTGGAATAATAAGAAAAGGCAAAATTGAATCTAAATAATTTTGCAATTTAATTCTCTTGAATGTGATTTTAGCTGCTATATCTTAATAGTATTTTGCTGCAATATCATGTAAATCCCTATACCTGATATCATCACCACCACCATCGTTCCATTGAATTGAATTCTTTCGAACTTTTTTTCATGCTCTTCATTTTATATTTACCTTTCATGGCAATGAAATCACATCATTAGCTATAACTCCATCTCCGTTTAGAAGTGTGTTTCAATGGGTAGAAAAACTCAATCACAATTTTACTAACAAAAGCTTATTTGCATCTATATTGCTCTGGAATCAATTCAATTCAATTCAATTTATTTTCTCCTAACAGTAGCTGTAAAATAGATTGAAAATCTAAATAGCAAAAATGGAAGAGTTCTTTCTTCTTTTATTTTTTGAGAAGCTAACTTTTATGGTTGTTATGGATAGAAAGTGTAGTTATTTTGTTGGCTGTTTTGTTGGTTATGCAATAGTTTTAGTTGTTGCATGTCGATGTTTGGGATATTTTGCTGACCTTATCGAATATATTGGGTTTATCAAGGTTTAGCTTAGTCTTTTACTAAGTCCATTTCCGAACTCTTCCGAATTCTACCGAACTCTTCCGGATTCTACCGAACTCTTCCGAATTCTACCGAACTCTTCCGGATTCTACCGAACTCTTCCGAATTCTACCGAACTCTTCCGAATTCTACCGAACTCTTCCGAATTCTACCGAACTCTTCCGAATTCTACCGAACTCTTCCGAATTCTACCGAACTCTTCCGGATTCTACCGAACTCTTCCGGATTCTACCGAACTCTTCCGAATTCTACCGAATTCAACAGAACTCTTCACATTCACGAACATATTGACATTGTATATCGTATGCTCCTTGGACTCCTGCCAACTAAACAATTCCCTACTAGATTTTTATTATTATTGCATCAACTTTTCGCCTGTTGTATAAAATATATCTGCATATATGTTCCTCACTACATTGCAAATGGAATTTTATTTTATGTGAGTAATGTGTTCAAACATACGGTATATGCGTGCACAGCGGTACTTGAGTAAACACAATTGATCCAATTTTCTGTCAAAAAATATAAAAACGAGCTTTGAATATGAAAAAAGTGTAAGAGCGATAAGTAGTTAGCGAGCTCCGGGTGAGAAAGAGAGAAAATTGAAAAATGTCATTTGATCTGGAACCATAAATTATGTGTGCAAACAAAAGATAATTCATTAATCGTGTTTTAATATTTGCTCATTTAACTGACTGTTCAAAAAATTTTTATTTCTCATACATATTTATTGTACGTTTGAGCATTATTGACATGAAAATTTGAGAAGATGTGACAAGAATTTTTTCTGCATTTCATCATTTGTGGTTGATTGTCGGACCGTTTAATTTATGACTTGAAAAATTTTTATGGCTTTTGTATTGGGATTTCATTAAAATATCTAGCATCATGTAATTAACCTTTTGTCTTTAATATTTATAGCATTTTAACAGAAAAAGTCTTGTACAAATTGAATAAAATAACAATTATCGTTCATCCGTTCATGGTGCTCATCAACCTTATGGTTTTATAGTGTGGATATGTGGAAAATGGACGCGTTTTATTGGATGTAATGGTTTAATTATGATAATTATAGTTTTGGTTGTTGATTGTTGGAAGTAATTTAAGAGGAACAATTAAATTTTAATCTTTTTGGGATGTCAGCTGAGAGAAGCTATGAATCACAGATGATCTTGGACAAATTCAACATCCAGCAAAACTATAAATGGTCATTTGACATTCCCAAGGAGCACAATGTAGCCAATTTTACCTCTTCGGCGTAAAAAAGGGTTAAAATTGGCTATTTCGTTGTCGTCATGATCACTCACATCCCTCAAGTCTTTCTATCAATTATTAAACGTGGCGACACACTACTTTCTTTATTTTGCTGCTAGGTACAGTCATGGTTATTGAGTTTATTGAGAAAAAATTGTCTATTTTTGACATAATTTAGGTTAGTTGTCTAAAATTCGTCATGTCCATTGTGTCTATCATACATCTGTTAATTTTTGACTGAATTGCGCTAATACAGATCACAAAGCTCTTGCCAATATACCTTATATACCTTGTAACCACTTAACAACACGTTGCGACTATCAACAATCATCCAACTAACCTCTTCCCATCTTGACAGACATACATCATTATATGGCTTTTTTATCTTCTTTTTCTTCTTTCGAGGTGAGTTCGCAGTAGTAAATTGAAAATTAATATTTAATTACAATCACTGATCTCCTGTGTATTTCTTTGCGCTGATGTGTATAAATATTCAAATATTTAACATTCAAATTTCGCGCGAAGTCGAAACTTCAATTATCGCACCACAATATCCTCCGTATATGATGATGAATAATAATAAATGTTAAATGATTATTGAGTAGTATGCTAATAATAATAAAATAAATTGAAAAAGAGAAAAGTAGACTTCAAGTTGATATAGAGACTCTAAGTCAAGTCAAGTGATGATTATTATGATTTTATATCATAAAATCAAATCAGAGCTGCTTGAAAATTGCACATTTAGCTCAAATAAATGTTGTAATAAAGCTTATGAAAAAAAGTATGAATATTTATTTTCAAATTACACCAGTCGTAAAAAAAAGCGCACGACGGCAAGCCTCCCGACTATTTAGGGCGTTAAAATTAATGAAAAAGTATGCGTTTAAATTAAAATTTTATTATGAATAATTTATTGTACAAATAAAAATGTTAATTAAATTTTTGTGTCGTATAAACATCAATCATAAAAAAATATATATTCGTAATTACCATATCATGCGAAGCATATGCCAAGCTCTTCCCTCTAACACATCATCTTCTTCATCCCTCGCATCATTATACATATTACATTTATTATTAAATCAAAGTATAAAAGGAAGAAGGAAGCTGAGTATGAATGGAAAGAGTGGAAGGATGTGATGTTGAGGAAACGCATTTTGGAAGTGTTTTGTATTATTTGGGAAATTTGCGTAGGAAAATTAGAAGTGGTTTGCTGTTTGCTAATTTACTGTCGATATGTAGGTTGAGGACTAGGAGGATGTTAGGGTTGTCAATAGTATTTATTGACATAAAAGCAAATGTTCCGAATTGGTTAGGGTGTCCTCTTGAGATAAAGGCTCTGGTTCAATTCCAGAGAACAGAAGTAGAATTCGAATAGGGTTACAGACCTCGGAATTGACTCGGATTTTGCATGGAAAATCGATATTTATATGGAGTCGAGTTAATTTCAAACTCTATTTCCTGTTAATTACTGGCATAACGTTGTTTCATGGCTGCATATTTGGTTCTGTTTGTCATTCCAATCAGTAAATGATTAGAAAACATAGCAAATTCAGTAGATTCGTGATCTGAAAGACTAGATCCACTAAATTTATTACGGATTAGCTCTTATAGGTACTTCTGTTACCCCTGTTGCCCAAATTAGGTACAAATCGACCCTACAGACAAATCATGACAAAACAGCTCACATTTTTCATTTCCCAAAAATATTATGTCCCAGAAAAAGTAAGGAATACTTCCATATCTCCCAAATAAAATGTGAGATTTTCACGATGATGATAATGTTGATGAAATAAAAGGCTGAGAGTTAAGCTATTTAGAAGAGGGGATGGTGCGCAATCTTTTTTCCTTTCTTCTTTTTCCTTCTCTTTTTATTTATAAATCCGATTACAATGAATGCTAAGTAAACAAAACATCGGCTTTTCTCATGGTAACATGATACGAATATCCTTTTTTTTATGTATATATACAGAAATTACTGCAGCATTGTTTGTACGAGTGGGAATGTGTAGAATTGAATGACGGTAAGTTAAGGGTAAGCCGATTTTTTTTTGCCGGTTGCTGTTGTGCTTATTGACTTTATGAATATATTTTGAAGATGTAATTCACTTTTTATTTGGCAAATCATTTATAAATTTTTGTTCATATTCGATGAGAAAGACAAACAAAATTTAATTGATGTTCAGGCATTGAGCGTATGCTGAAATTTACACTCTTACAACCCCTTTTTGTTAATAAGCGATGATGCTTATTACTCACTCTCGATTACATTGTAAATCTAATAAAAATTTATAATTCAGTACTTTTTTTTTTAGACGTTCTGACTGAGGGATTAGACGAGACACACTTTTGCATAATTTTTTAATATGTGACTTACAATTTTCATCCTCTTCATAATACCCAGCATATTTATAATCAACCGCAATGCTTCTAGTTTTTATTATTACTTTTTTCATTTTATGAGGAAGGAAAAAATTATTTTAGAAAAGGATTTAAAAAGTGCTGAGAACTAAATTCGACTGTAGTTGGTACTGTCGTTGTCAGAAATAAATTCTTACTGGTTGGGGTTTAGTTGAAATAAGTATAATCCAATAAATGTGATATTTAACTTTTATTTTATGTGTCAGATTTACTTGCTCTTTTGTGTTTTTAAGAGGAATAGATGGAAAGTCGTGATTTTGTTCTGAATTGTTCATTTTACGCTCTATAATGGCAAACTGTATTTTGGGAACCGTCGGATAAGCTAACTCTCGGAAAACCTAATGAGTAGCCACTTAGTGCCTTCGTTTCTTAACTTTCCTTAGCGCTCTCAGTGCTATTTGGCATCTAAAAGGGTCTGGATATCTAATGTGGACTTGAAAATTTAGTAGTTTAGGCAGGTCTGCAAGTGGACATGATAGGCAGGTCAAGCTCTTGTCTTTGACCATTCCTTGGCAGACGGAAATCAGTGATACAGCTAGTCTTAGGCGCTATCTGAGACAGATTTCGGATCCTAATTGATCTATAATGCTAGTGAAGTAAGTTAGGAAGTGGAATAGAGCATTGAAGCTTTCTCCAGAGGATAGATTTTTACACAAAATACTATGACATTAGTTTGGGACTTGAACTTCAACAATAGTCGACTAATGTATAACAACGACATTAGTCGTCCATCGAACTAAACACCCAACAAGTCAAATAACCAACAATGTAAGTAAATAAGTAAAAAATTCCCCAAAACACTCCATAAAAATCAAAATTTAACAACAATTTGCCCTCTATTATCACTAACTATTCAACCTTTTATGCGGTTCACTCCATAAAATATATTTGTAAACTTTTTCATAAAGTTGAAAAATATCAAAAGGAAATTTTCACATCCTTTTTATCTAAAAGAAATTTTCTTCCTACATAAAACGACCTGATAGAGTACCAAAAAAATAATGTTTAAAGAGATAAATTGAGCGAACACAAAAAAAGAAGGCAACAAAAATTTTGCGATTATTTATCAACCCTCAAAAGAAAATTTTTATTTCTTCATCTTATATCCCTTCGCATTTTCTTCACAATTTTTCCTTTTTATTTGGCGATTATTAAATGTTATGAAGCTTATTATATGAAAATCATGACAATTTAATCCTGTTTTCCATAATTTTTGGTTTCATGGCGATGAGGAAGACGATGAAGGGGAATTGAAAAAGAGGGAGCGATAAAAGTAGATGATCGGAAAATAATGTCATGAATACTTAGGCAGTTAATGAAGGGTGGAACAGAAATCAAATAACATATCAAGTTAGTTGTGTGTGCAAGTGTGTACAAGTCATCAATATAAAAATTTCGGATATGTAATGTGAGGCGTACAGTGAGGGAAATTGTAAAAAATTGTTAAATGATGGGCAAATTATAATTTTTTTCTCTGCTTCTCTCACTGGAAAGTGTCAGACGTTGTGCTGAGTTGATAGAAAACGGAAATTAAAAACGTGCTAGCTACATAATGCCAAATTACTGATGCAAACTACCGATAAATGTTCTACAAATCTTTCTACTTCCGTAGTATAAAATTTCTCTCGTTCCTATACATTTAATCGCATTAGAGAATGGAAAAAAAAATAAGTTTATTGATGACATTTTGAGTTCAAAAATCTCACAATTATTTAAAATCCTCCAGAAACTCATAAAGTACACAAATAATCTTGAAATAATCCAATTTAAACAAATTTTAATCTCATTTGTTATTCATTTCCTTTCTCATTTTACTGTCGGCATTTTCTATTCTATTTAATTTAAATAAATAAATAAGCAACTCGCATGATTTTCATGAGATAAATATGGAAAATTATATTTATATTTTTTTTTGCATTACAACCGGTAATAAAGCATTTTGTTTTATGTGCATGAATATAATAATAAAAAAGTAAACTTTTGAATAAGAACAAGTTTTTCCTTCTTCTTTATTTTCCTTTTCGCTGCTCTTTGTGAAATTTTTCCTCATTTTTCAAAACTTTTCTCTTATCATGAATCTTTTTCTTTTCTTTTATGATGAATCCTCTTATTTGATACTTTTTTGGGGAGAATTTTTCGGGAGTTGGAGAATTTTACTGTGTGCTGTGTATTGAAGTGGATTTTTAGGATTTTGTTAAATTTTATGACAATTTTAAGTTTTTGAATTTCAATGTTTTTATAATATTCAAAAATCAAAAGTGTAAAATGCTTGAATTTGAAGATGGTTGAATTTAAAGATTTAAAACATTTCAATTTGAAACTTTGAATCAAAATTTTAAAAAATAAAATTATAATTTAAGTCTTTTGAAATTTAAAATGCAAAATCTGCTTAAATTCCACATTTTCAAATTTCATTTTTAAATTCTATCTTAAATTTTAATTTGTTTAAATTCAAAATTTACTTCTCAAAAAAACTTTAACAAACTTGAAAACCTTAAAAATTTCCAAAAACTCAAAATCTCAAAAATCCTTTAAATCTACATCATCAGCCAATTTTATGATGGACATTCTAATTATAATATAATCAAACTCAACTCACAAGTTGAGGGTGAACATCATTGCGTTTTATTAAAATTTTTATTTGAGTTATGCGTAATGAGGGCTGATTGTAAAAGCGTGTACATCACGCGACATTTTCCCTCTATTATTCATTGATGGTATTAATAGCGTTATCTTGTTATTCCATTCATTTACAATCACTTAATCGTTTTTTATATTAATCGTCTTATGATTCTAACAAAACTCTCATTGCCTTTTTAATACAATAAAGTTCTCTATTGTTGTATGAAATACATGTACAAAGAGAATGTATGTATGTTTACATTAAAGATTTAAAGATCACGAGCTTGTGATTGTTGTTTGTTAAGAGAGAGAGAGAGAAAAATAAATAAATTGAACAAACAGTAATTGGTTTAATTACCATTTTAGTTGCAGGAGACCCTTTTTTAATATCACAATCGTTAAGCATCTTGGGAATCAATTTGGTAGTTAAATTATTTTTTTGGTATTTTTTTTTCTGTGAATTGTAAACAGAGTTTTTGACCTTTTTATGGTACAAATTTACTTTTTGGGATTATTTAATTTAATTATTCTTTTGGGTTCTCTTTTTTTTATTGGTTATGCATGACTTAAGTGTTTTGATCATTAAAACATTTATTTTCTACTAATTAAATTTTCAAAATTCTCTTTTTGTTTCAACGGATTTTTAAAATTTGAATCTTTGAGAACCGTAAAAATGGAATTGTAAGGTTTTGAAAAATTGTTTGTTTTTGGTGAAAAACTTAAAAAAATGCTAAAATTAGTTAAATTAAGCATATTAAACGACACATATCAAGCAATAAGTGGTAAATATACAAAATACTCTTACAAAACTACTTCACAAACTTAAAACTTCCATTTCTTGGATCAAGCAACAATAAAATATCAAGAAATTATGAAATCACATCATAAAATCTATCTCAATTGCTTAATAACTAGCAATTTAATGAAATACAAGGTATGATACAGTAAAGTAACAGGAAACAGTCTAACACTTTAGTTTGTCAATCAATTACAACTTGAACGACACATAATTTACAATATCATTGAAAAGAATTTGTTAAGCTACAGTCAGAAACTTTCTCAATTAGTTTACTCACGCTTTTCAATTACATTCCACAATTGCACAGACTGTTGCAAAAAAAAATAAAAAATAATATTAATTAAATGTTCATTCAAACAAATTTTTCATTTCTCTTTTTCCGAATAAAATGTAATCTTCACTTTAGGCTGAGACGCCTTATGATTTTTAATAATGCATGAACAACATCAGAAGCACTTGTTATGTGAAGTAAGCATAAAGCCTCGTTGTTCATTGTATCAATCTATCATTTCAATGTGAAAGTTTTATTGCCATTTATAGGAACAACATGCACTATTTTTAATGGCATAAATATAAATTGTCTTCATTGAGATGAATGAAAAAATAAAAAAAATGAAAAAATTCGAGTGAAAAAATATTGAAAGGAAATTAAATTTTTTTGCTGCCACTAAACTCACTCATATCAATGGAGGCAAAATATGAAAAACTTGTTGTAAAGTAATTGAGTTGAATTTTGTGATTAGATGTGAACGAGGCGCATTTGATGGGATTTTCGAAATTTTGTAACTATATTAGTTAGGGCAGTGTTGTTCAAATTGTATACTGCCGTAATTTATTGCAACCGAGTGCATTTTAGTTCGAGGTTTACCACAAAGAACAGCAATCGTTAGTTAATCGATCGCTTGGGGTATTTAAAACAAGATTTTAAACTGTTTCTTGATTCATTGATAGTGTCGGGTGCAAAGCTGATGTGCTGCACAAAGCTCTATTTGCCAGCCTTTTGAATGCTATACAGACTTCATATTTCATTTGAATTTCCAATTTTGAGTCACTCAGGTGTGAACCTAAGAAGCAGGATTGTAGCTTTACCAATCTGTAACTCCTTAATTTCCATAAATTCTTCAAATTACTTCAATATCATTAAATAACACTAATGCATCCATCAACCCCATACTAAGCAAAAACAAGTAACAAAGATAATCCTACCCGAAAAAACAGGCTCAAAAAAACTTTCCCATCCAGCAAACAAGGAGCAAAGAAATATGAGAAATTTATTCAATTTCCACTTGAGCGCCATTTTTCATTTGCTTCTTTTTTTTATTCTGAGCATACAGTGAAAATTTCTCTATAATTGTCCAATTTATATTCATAGCATCACAATCCTCATGTAATTTACGATGAGTTCAAGTACGAAGAGAGTCCCGAATATATTACATCGTCATGTTATTAAAAAGAAAGCATCCTGCTGCTCTTTTATAACTCTCTGATTGCCTAATTAAATTTCCTTGCATTTATATTCACTGATATGACCATTTTCATTTTAATTTTCACCCATGATATCTTCAAATTATGATTTTTATGATTTATTGCCAGAAAATTACATTTTTTTTGTGTATGATTGCCGAAGCTCTATTATCATTGTACACCATCATCATCATCATCGTCATCGTCACCATAAGAGAGTTAGAATTTCATCGCATGCGTGCAAGTGTCGACGTGAGATGACAACCAATTAAGTTTGTAGATGTTTCATTATTATGATCCCAAAAAAATATTTTTTTCGTACTGCGCAAGTTTTGTCCCCGTCGACATTAAATATTGATTTTTTTGACTCTATGTGCTAAATACAGGAGAAGGTATCACTTTAAGATGGTTTCTTACTTTAACTTTATTGATTCTGGAATGGAAAAAAATTCTATTCTTCTTGGTCGTTCACCAAAAAATTCACACAGACTCATATAAATTGTACTAAGCAGCTAGAGTGCAGCAACATATTTAATGAGATTTTTTTTTTTTCATCCACAGCAATAATAAAATTCCTCACAGCAATTTCCGATACCAAAAAAAAAAAAAATGTAATAATTCCTTCATTTATGCTTACTTATTTATTCTCTTCTCGGTGCCTCTTTATTTTATACTTTTTTTGTCTAAAATAAACCATAAAAATTATTCAAACGTGAAAATATTTTTCCATCTCGTAAGAAAGATAAGTTTAATTAACACATTTCATTTCAATTCTTCTTATGCCTTATTTTGCGCGATGTGCTCATGAAATGCTCATCAAGATATTTATGCTTTATTGTTTTATGCAAATGCTTAACGTAAAAAAAAGAAACAAAATAAAAGCAACATTAAAGTTAACTTAATTTTCGTAAAGATAAGTTAAATAAGCGAGGAGGAGATACGATACGATAGGATGAGAGAGAGTCAGGCATTCTTTAAATGCTTCACAAACAAATAATAATCGATCGTTAAAAAATATATTATTTTAATTTTCATTTTGTGGTGCTGTTGCTTGCTCATATCTTCTTCCCATTGTGTGTATCTACACTCAGAGGAATTTTTCTTTTGAATTGGATTATGTGCAGTAGCTTCATGTTTTTTTGACTGGGTGGTAATCAGGGTTCAATTGTCTATGTGGAGCAAAGGCGCTGCTTTGTCAGTTGATTTATTCATGAATATACATATATGTACATAGGAGTTGCCTTCACTACCTAAAGTGTCTGATCCTCTCAAGTCTGGGGTATCGAGTCAACATATGGATAAACTGTCAGTGCAAGAGTTAGTCCTGTGTTACCCACTGCTTAAATTCATACCCCAAGCTGATTTCTCAATTATTACCTAGAGTGCAGCCGCATGTAACTGATATGATAATGAGGTTCTATTATGTGTACCGAGGATGTCTAGCGCTACTTGGCAATCATCCAATTGTGAGCTTGTGGCTTTAACTATCAACCAAGTTTGATTAAAATGTTTCGTAAATGCCCTAATTTCTTTAGTGACGTAAAAGTGTGGCATGTATCTCGACATTGACATATTCTCGAAATTAAGACAATCCAGGACATCCCAATCTCAATCCCATCTCTAAAACCCTTACCAATCTCATCCATTCAACCATACAAGCATCACACTTGAAGCTCAAAACTTTCAAATAAAAGCAACACCAAAAAAAATCACATAACATCCTTATAAGGCATTCATTACACAAGCCCAGCTTTAAGTCAACGTTTATAATCACCAGAAAATGTTTTCGCACTGTGTAAATTCGCTGCTACTCTGCCTGTTTGTGCTGCTCATAATGAAGACATAACGTGGAAATAATTAATATCGCATTTAATGTGTGCCGTGCAGTAAAATTGCTAATTTAATTGTGCACAGTATACATGTACATACAAGCAGGCATATAGTCAGTGCTGTGCAGAGCCGAGTGAGTGAGGAACAGCCATAAAAAATTCTTTGAAGGCAATGCTGAATGGTAAACATAAATAAAGTAACAATTTACGAATATAAGAAAGTCTTGGGGTGTATTTTGCCTCCTATTAAATAATTTTATGTGTTTTTTTTTGTGTTTTTCATTCTTTTGTCTTAATTTTGTTGCCTACAAGCCAACATAATAATAACATTTCTCGCTTACTTTCCTTCTTATTCTTTTCTCTTTTTTTTCTTTCTGTGTTCACTAAATGACTTAATAATGAAATAATTAGGACGCGTTAAATTTTTCATTTTCTCTCCCGTTTTAATTTCATTTTCCCTAGAAATAATTAAATTCATTTAATAATGCGCGACGCACACCAACGAGCAATGGGTATGAAGACACAAAAAAAAAATATATCATTTATAATTTCTCATGAATTTTACGCATCTGTTGATGAATGAATCCATCCACAACATCATCGTCATCTCTATTTGCTGAATGACTTTTTTTCGGTTCCCGAAACGTTTTAATTAATCGCATAAGTATTTAATTCATATCTTGTTTTACTGTTTTTCAACCATGACACACGTTGCAAACTTAACATTCTTATTTCTTGCTACTGACTGACTGACTGACTGACTTGAGACTTGATGAATAAAAAATGAAGAGAGAAGAAAAATTGTGTGCAATTTTCATACCGCAACTAAATGAATTTGCCATTGCAAGATATTACGACTAATTAAGTGTACAGCATTAAATAATGTCACATAGAGCATAATGAAACATATTGCAGTAGCAATTGCAAGGAAAAAAAATGAGAGAAACACAAAAAAAAAATTCGCTGTATAGTGCATTGCGGTATATTGCATGACAAATAATCTTGACAGGGGATGGTGAGTTTTGAGAGGATTTTGAGGAACAAACTTCAATGCTTTTATTTGAATTTTTGAAAATTTCACTTTCGAATATCGAAATTTTAACATTTGAACATCGGATTTCTTCCTTTTAATTATTGAAATTTTCATTTTCGAATATCGAAAATTTCATTTTTGAATATCGAAAATTTTACTTCCGAATCGAATAATTCATTTTCGAATATCGACATTTTCACCTTTGAATATCGAAAATTTCTCTTTCGAATATCGAAAATTTCACTTTCGAGTATGGAAATTTTCATTTTCGAATATCGAATTTTTTACATTCAAATATCGAATTTTTAGATTTTAAATTCCAAATATTTTGCTTTCGAATATCGAAAATTTCACTGTCAAATATCGAACTCACATTTGATATCGAAATTTTCGTATTTTATTTTTGAATATCAAAACGTTCACTTTTGAATATCGAACTTTAATTTTCGAATATAGAAAATTTAACTTTTGAATATCGAAAATTTAACTTTCGAATATCGAAAATTTAACTTTCGAATATCGAAAATTTCACTTTCGAATATCGAAAATTTCATTTTCGAAAATCGAAATTTTCACTTTTCATTTCCTCCTTATATCTTGAACAAAGACGCATCTAATTGAAAACATTTATCACACTTAATCTAAAAACTATTTAGTCTGCTGTCATCACTTAAAATTTAAAGTCCCGACATCAATATACCCGCACCTTGCATCAGACTTTATTTTTTCTCGCTCTCTCAGCCAATATTATATTCATTCATTCATTTATTTCACTTCACTCATTCACTTCAACTTGCCCGCTGTTGTTTTGTTTTTATTTTTGTATTTTTTGTATTTTTTGTGTGCCTTTTGCGACTCTCACAACGACAATAATAAAATAATAAAAGAATAAAAAAATATTAATGGAAAACTGTATAAACCAATAAACTTTTTTTATTATCATCCATTCATGTAGCATACAAGCATGAGAGGCAATAACATTAATAACAACAACAATATGTGAGTGTAATGTGTAATGAATGTTTATATATATATTTCAAATATATTTAAACGCTACATGTAGAGACAGAGTGAGGTATTGGGGAGTGAATAAGAGAGAGAATTGAGGTAGATGATTTAATTTAGCTCAATTTAAAAAGTTGTAAATATAAATGACAGCGGGTGGTTTTGTGTTGTGTGTGGATATAATAATTGCTTAATTATACCGTCATTAATGCGCCTCGCATGCATCCACATTATTATTGGATGTTTCTCCTTTTTTTCATTCACGCAAATAAAATATTTAATACTAATAAAATCATTTTGATGGTCTCAGGAACAGAATGGTAATCAGAAAGAGAATAAACACACAAAAAAAAGAACAGTGTATGAAATCATCGGCGCTAGCTCATGCTGTGAAAATTTATAATTTCTTTATATTATCATGAACGAAACATTGAAGAATGAGAATAAAATATGCAAATTTTTTATATCATTTTCATTCAATAAAAAAAAAATTATTAAATATGACTTGTAGATTTGCTGACATTAACATAAACTTGAGAACGGAACCGAGCGGCATCACAGACATGAGAAGAATAACAGAGAAAAAGAGAGAGAAAATTTTTATATTTTATTTTTTTATTAATTATCACATGATTACACAGTGTGAGCGATGATGATGAAAATAACTGCAAATCTAGTTTAAATTGAGTGACTCTCAATTAAATAACTGATTTGAGGAATGTTTTACAATTCCATTAAACATTTTTATTTTATTTCATAATTGCTATAAAATGGGATTTTTTTATTTCAACTCTGATGTAATTATTAAGTTAAACATTCTGTAGAACTAGCGAAGAAAATCCGTTAATTATGATGTCATTTAATTGGTGCTGTCATGAGCATGCACACAAGACGTATCTCATAATTTTTATTGGATAAATGACTAAATGATTTATTCTGATTGATGGTTTTAATTAGTTCTGAGGTTGTGAATAAATTAATTTGAGTCTATTTTATTGAGTGAGGTACGAATAAGGAGATTTATACATAATATATTCTTACTTATAGCTTTCTCATAGCTATATTGATAGTACAAGTCGATTAGTCGATCAAACATTCGGTGTCTGTCTGCGTGACTGTGACTTGGCAAAGGATTAGGTTCAAATCCTGCAATATGACAGAATCACGTCAGTCTACGTTATTAAGGGTTATATTGCTAGTAAAGATAGCCAAATGGTGGACCTGCTAAGTGCTAATGTGATTGATAACTATAAAATAGCCTCAGCATTACTGGGTTCGAATCTCAGTACATTATATCTTGATTTATGACCTTTGAGTCCCTCTTAAAAAGAAAGATTCATGAAGGAAGATCCATAGAGGCTGATGATTAAGACAGTGTAACATTAACTAACTGGCAAAGCCGACAGGATTTGGTAACTGGCAAAGGACAACTTGCTACAGACCCAGCTTAATCCTATAATTTAAAGAAGCCATGAATCAAAGTTGATCTGCACAACCAACGAGGCATGTAAATCCCTAACTCTTAACAATCCTTTGATCATCTAACATGAATATTTCCAATTATATTCACATCCTCCTTGATTATCTTCAAATATTTCCATTAGAATCAATTTTAATCTGTATAAACAATTCTACCTTGATACTTCCCTTATCTCCATTCAATAATCTCCTCTAGTGTCAAAAACATGCGTAATTCATTCCCATACAGTGATTTTAAATTCTTCATTATTCAATCAAATTTTATTCATCATTTGAAGTTTGTTCTGATGACAACTTATGATATGCATGCTCATTATTCTCCCTTTAGAATATGTTAATTTAACGTTAGGGACATTAAAAGTCTGTCCTCATTAAGGAATATATTTTAAGTTGTCCATTGAAGCATATAAGAAGATAGCGATCATGCAAATTGTGTAACATGCTGTACACCTGACAAAAAAATATTTTACAACACCTTTTTTATTACTTTATTCGCCAAATTGACATAATCAACACATTAGACTCAAGTGTGAATCTACAATATAGCTTGTAACAAATTTTCCTTGTGAACACAAATAATTACTGTTGTTGACAGTTGAGAAACATGAATTAATATATAAAATTTTCATTATCATATTAATTTTTTTGCTAAAAGCTTTTCATTCATTTGATTTTAATTTTTCGTTGTGCTGGATGCTTGAAAGTTTTTATTTCAGACTGAATAAATTATTCAATTTAAAATGATAATTTCATATTTATTGCAGGCAGTTCATCATCACTAGTCGGTGGGACTTGAGAATAGAGTTTAAATATTTATTATTGTTAGCAGGACTTTCTATTTGGGAGGGGACTGTTGTGGATTACAAACTGGAGGACACAGTTTCTTTTGCTGGCCAGTTGACTAGACATAATCGTAAGGATGATAAACTGTGTTAGAATCGAGAACGAGAAATGTCACTGGTCGAGTTGATGGTCAACCTTTTATTTTTCGCGGTACACCTTTGTGATAAGCCGCGCTCGACATGGCATTTTCAAATTTTTTTGGAGGCACACAGGATTGTCCACCACTGTACTAGTCGAACGAAAACCTGTATATTCGAGATTTCATGGGTTTTAGACATTGTAGGTTTCATAGCACCCTAACAAGTAAAGAGTATGTTTTCATGGTACAGGAATATCTTTACGGAATCTCCTTGCATGTTATGGACATCTGTGAAATTGAGATTCGAACCTTTGCATAGTTAGATCGGCATTTTTGTGTACCTAGGTTCAGTTTTTGGTATTTTAGGTTTCGTAGAAGTAAAATTGAGATTTGAACCTAAGAACTGCTAAAATCTGTATTTTTCTGTCCTAAGACACTTAACAGCTGTACCGCGAATACATTTGACTCTCTTTTGTTTCATTTGACATTATCCAAACTTAAGAATTAGAAATGTATTAACTATGGTACTAACCTGCATTATATCATGAAATTATATCTATTCAGAGGATTACTCGTGGGGTTCGTAAGCCGTCCACAAATTGTCCTAGCTAAGTCCCTAATATTAACCAAAAACTGCGTTCAAATCACTACCTCAACTAGACTACAATCGCATACAATAATAGGAGTAGTCATTATTTTTAAATATATTTATTTTTATAGACTTCTCTATAATGTCCAGATGATAGATTTAATTAAGTCGATAAAAAATGAGCGTAGAAATGAAAAATTATAAAATTACATAAATAAAAATAAAAAAATACGAAAAAAAATAAAATTTATCTATCTCACTCACTCGACTCATTTGACAACACTAGTGTTAAAAATTTATTTATTCCGTCTTTATTTGTTCTCATTCAGTGAACTGTAATTAATAAAAAGTGTTGTGCAAGATTGTTAAAGTGAGATAGCACAAGGTTTGTTTTGTTTTTTTTTTGTTACAATTTTTTTTTTTTATTTTATTTTGTTGCATTGTATGTCATTAAATGACAGGAAACTCTTGGTGTATGTTAAAAAATGAAATACAATCGTAAATAAAATTGCCAACATGGAAGCCAGTAATTCTTCTCTCTGTTTTGTATGTGTTTTTTCACATTTTCGCTACATAATTGCTAATATTGCTATTTGTAAGCAACAAAAAAGGTTTTGAAGTTTTTTTCTTTTTTCGTGTATTTGCTTTTAAGGCATTCTCAGTTGTTGAGGTAGGTTGAGTGAAATTAGGAGGAGAGAATCTTGTATATTTTTGGTATTGAATGTAATTTTTATGCTGAAGTGCCTAAAGGTCTGGCTATGCTTGCTCATCGATTTGATGTTGATTGGATGTCAAGGGCAGTTCTTATATGAGAACTTTGAAAATGCCTTTGAGGAATTGCATACTTAGTACTTACTTCCTTAGCTGGAGCGTACGTGACTCCATTGCCGGGCAAACAGAACGTCTTAAGCTGGCTCTATCTTTCGAGAGCAACTTCTGACAGTTCGAACTGGTAAGAATTTTAGGTGAGAACATGAACTGTATTAAGTCGGTTAATTAATCCGAATCCAGTTTTATGACGGGACTTTTTGCCGGATTCAATTTAAACTCTTGATCGATTAACCCGATATTTATGCTATTCGGGTTTGAGTTCTATTGGAATCATTTTACGGAGATTTGAAACTAAGACAGACGGTCATTGAATACTAGCCACTTGCCAGCTACACCAACAAGCCGGTTTAGTTCAATAGTATCCCTTTAATACCTTCTCAATATAAACAACGCTGAACAAACAACGAGCATGTTCGATAGTCACAAAATTGACTACTAACAAGCACTCTCGTTTAGGTGAGTATATACTCATTATCCGTTATGGAACCAACTTCAATCCAGCAGGACATTCACCAAAGAAACCGACAGTAATAAAAATTATTAATTCTATAATTTAATTAAAACATTTAAATTTTCTCTCGACCATAAAAATTATTCATAAATAATAATTAAATGTCATCGATGCGGTGTGGTGTGCTCCTTTATATCTACACACATGTAATAATTAATAATTAACATAATTTAAACATAAATAATTCAATTCATTAAGACACTGTAAATGATGTTTATTAACATGGAATATTAATGTAATCAATTATGTATTAACATCTTTCTATCTCACTTACTCTTTTCACATCTTTCCTTTAAATTTTCATTCTTCTCTCAATTGCATCTCTAATTTTATAATCAAGAAAAAAAATGTGTTTGTGTAATAAAATAAAAACAAATATATTGAGGTATATACATAGTATTGTAGGAAGGCATGAATGCATAATCAACTTGTACTACGTCTATTAAGTAATAAAATAATTATGTTCCTTTACACTTTATACTTTATTGATTCAGTCTTTTTTTTTATTGCTGGTGTTTTTCCTTTTCTTATTGTCGCGCATATATTATTTAAGAAGAAATGAATGCTATAATTTAGGACTTTATTGTGGAAATTATGTGGTAATTGGAGTATTGTGGATCAGTGATGGACAACCTATGTGCTGTGGCACATTCAATGTCGAAAAAAGGGAGTAAGTGCTAGTGTGTCATTTGATGTAGTGTGCCGTGGTACTACACGGTTGACTACCACTATTGCAGATGCTTATGGGTTTACTGCTGGATTTGAGACAGGTGTGACTCTAACTTAGTGCCGGATTCGGTTAGAATTCCAGATAGACATTATTCTGGCATGATGACGGATTGCGGACCGAAATTAGCACCAATTCCGAGTCAAAATGACCTTATCAAAAAAAAATCCGGCACCAAGTTAGAGTCACGTTAACCTGATGCCGGATTCTGGATCGATCAACCAAATTTGACTATTCAGATTAAGACTTTATGATTATAACATAGAAAATTATTATAGACAAGCAAAAACAGGCGACAGAACCAGCTTTAGGCGTCATCTGAAGGAGGCCATGGATCACAGTTGATCTGTACGACCATCGAAGTAAGTAAGTAAGTATAGAAATTGAACATAATCAATATGCAAAAATCTACACTAATCTTAATATAATTCATCAACAAACACTTTAAAGACATAAACTAATTGCTGTCAATTTTTATGAATGAAAAAATATAATTATCTCTGCAATTTTATATCGTAATTACGTAAAGAGACATAAAGTCAATGAAGAAAATGAACATCGATTGTTAAAGACTTTTTATATTTTAATATGATAGCTGTTCAAAAAAGTGCAAAGAAGTGTAAGGAGAAACAAATAGACTGGAATATAATTCTTTATTGCTTTTTCGCTTGTAAAATAAAAATCGGTTGGAAGTAAGAGAAATGAAAGAGTGCACAATGCACAATAATGACTATGCATTACATGTATATTAAATGCTTGGAAATTCATTGGAAGTATTTTTCATCTCTTTTGCTCGAATTTTATTGTAATACAGTATAACTATAGATTTATCGCTTCATGTTACCTAAATTGATATTTAGCTTGACGCTTTCGATGATCATTATTTTCCACATTGAAGATATAAATTGCTATGAAATAACCATCGAACAACAACAATTCACTGGCAATTGCCTTTCAACTGTCGAAGTTAAGTGTGTATAATAAAATGCATGCACATTGAAGAATGGAGAGGCAAAAATAATGACCAACAATATGGCAACTTATTTCGCTGCACACGACAACATTATTTTATGTATTATTATTATTATTTGAACTAAAGTCTCTCGCGCTCTCTTTTACAGCCATACTCAATTGAGCTGTTGAGCTATTTAATACTAACTTAATTTGATATTGATACGATAATTAAGTTCATTGACTTAATACCTTTTTTTTTTACTTTAATAATTTAATAACCTTTATTAATTACTCTTTCATACCGGATGCATAAAATCATACAATTAAGAACTTTGGTTGACCTCTTCAAGTCAATTTCCTATTATAAATTCATTAATATATCAGCTGCGTAATTTATTTATTAAGTTGAACTGAAATTTTTTGGTTGATTATAAATCTTTGAGAATTTCTACCTTGACATCTGCTCCGATTTTTTTTATACACTTTTTTTTATTCTTCGGTTTTTTTTATTGCTGTGTCCTCGGAAATTTTTTTTAATGTCCCAATATCCCGAGTCAATAATCAATAAATTTTTATAAGAATGGTAAAGAAAGAGAATCGATTCTAATAAAAATGTTTGAATGTCATGCTGTGGACATTGAATGAGATTGTGAGATTTTTATTGATCTACTTTTGGGTATGTTGCTGTTTGGGATTGAGAGACTTTAACAAATTTTATCATTTAAATCATTTTATTATTTAGACCAGGAGGTTCAACTACCATTTAAAACAGTATGAAAATTGTAGAGTAGGTCCAAAATTGCCGGCCTGGAACCTTATACGAACTGTAAGGTCCATCCGAAAAATGCAAGGCCGCGCACTTAAAATGTAGGAAATTTAGACCTGCAGTTTTTGACCGAACCTCAGAATATTGTCCTTATTAATCAAGATATGATTTCGATCAACAAGTCCCGAGTGAGATTCGAACCCACGTCTTATGATCTTAGGTCGCATGCTCTTACCACCGAGCTATGATGAGGCTACTCAATATTCCAACAAAGTGCTTTCTATAAGTTAAAAACATTCAAAAGTTCCTTTATTATTCTGAGTGTAGTAGTTCCATTTTTTATCAGCCACAACTCATTCCAGGAATGTCAGTTCAATTGAATTTCTTCAAATTCACTTTAAATGGAATTCCCTTAATATTGCATCAATAAATTATCAGATTACCAAAAAGATTGAATTGTTAAAAAAATCATCAAATTGAATAATTTTTGAAGAATAATTCAATCTCAACAGACAAAAGAACATCTCACAAACTTTAAATACTCAATAAGTCAAAGATTTTGATCTTTCAATAAACATTTTGACTCATTCGATCGTCATTATGATGAAGTGCCTTAATGATACTTTATGATTAATAATCCTTTACAGCATTTTTTATGAATGAACTTGGAACTAACAGGATCATTAGCCGAAGGACTCTAACAACTTAACACTTGATTTAAATTTCAATTGTTAGTTGGAAATAAAAGAAAAAAGGATTAAAAAAATTCTTAGTAGCTTCAATTCAATTCCAATAACTAAAAAGAGTTTCTTAAATCCATTCAGAAATGGTCAATGAAAATCGAAAAGTCATTCTCATGTCCATGACTTGACACAAATTTATTAACAAGAACTAATAAAAATATTTCAATAGAGATTTTTTTGAATTCAATTCAATGAAGAGGTTCCCATTAATAAATTAAGAAATTTATAAAAAAAGAAGCAGCGCGACGATAAAATTTTCTCATAAAAAAAGTCGAATTTCTCAATGAAAATCTATTGTTGGACGTCATTTCATTGAGAAATAAAAGAACTTCTCCTTTCTATTATTCTTCTTCTTCTTCCTTTTCAATGCACATTCTCGAACAATAATAGAAATTCCAAAAGTTTCGTGTGAGTCCTTTTTTTCAAGAGTATCACATCCATAAGATGACCACTATCCTTTTCAATTGTATTGCACAATTTTTATTGTACTTGACAGAATCTAAAGCAATTTGACAATAGATGCGTTGAAAAATGTGTAGCATCACTGATTAATGGACAATATAATAGTTTGCTGTATTGCCATTGACCTTAAGGAACAATAAGAGTTAAGAGTATAAAACTAGAAGTGATCACAAATTATGTAATCGATAGAGAGAGATCGATAGATAAAGATAGATCAATTAAAAAGGTAGAAGTAGAGAAATAAAGTGTGGGAATTTTTTTTCGTGCTTGTTTGCTTACCTGTGCCATTCTGAAGATCTGTTCTACACATCGTATCGTGATAAATTGAAGAACCCATTTTCATTAAGGTTTCTTTTCAGCTCTTTATGATGATGTAGAAGAAAAAAAAATTATTATTTTTATTGATCATGCGCAGAATAAAATCAATTTCGCATCCTATTGAAGCCAGTTGCTAGGAAATTTTTTTATTTTATTATCTTTTTATGGTTTTTCTTTTTTGTACACAATCTACCCATCTTTATTTATTATCTTTTCGTGAAAGAGAAATTGCTTGTGAAACAATATTGAGTTTAATTTTTTTTAACGAGATGTTGTTTTTTTTTTTTACATTAATTACCATCGTGTGTGTACGTACATGACGACAACGACTACGATGACTACGATGATGATGACGATAATTAACGGAATCATATTGATACAATAGCTATCTTCACTTTAATGCCAATCGGTTTGAAATTAAATGATGATGATGATGGCAGTAACGAGGAATGGAAATATTGCAGTATAATTGAACTTGTTTGGAATTTTATTGTTACAAATTTAATTGAATTGCTGGTTACAAGTTTAATTGTATGCTGATTATTTAAACTAGAGTTTTTTGAGTCAATTTATAATTCATTTGATCTAATGTTAACTGTAGTACAGTTAACCCTTTAGGCTATGAATTAGATTAGAGTTTGGGCAAAGAACAGCAGAGTATTTCCTGCGTTTGAGACTAGCAGGGCTAAAGTTTTCCTCTGTAACTCAAAGTTCGTCCAGAGCTGCATACCTGCAGATTAGGAATCAAACCCTTATACGAACTCCATATCTATGGAGTCGAGTCGACTCTAGTTGACTTTTCCGAACAAAATCTGTGTCGACTTCGAAATCTGAATTCATCTCTGCAGAAGTAACACTTAAAGATATATGACTACATACTTACCCTTCTTCTAAGTGCTACGTAATCTCCAAATGCTTAGTTACATCCTGTTATGATTGACGGGACACTTTGATAATAAGCTTATTACATTAAAAACAGAAATTCACTAGAAAAACCTTGAAAACAATCAATGTATTATGTCTAACATGACTTAAGGTCATTCTAAAAATTAGTATTACTCATCTGATTTCAAACAATAATATTATTATCAAATCTAAATAATATTTACAATTAATTTCATCAATCTCCTTATCATCATTTAATCAAAAACAGAATGATTGAAACTTTTGGAATTTCCTGTATGATTATGGTGTAATTAGCAATAAACTGACAATTTTGCTTGTTCCTGAATATTTCTCATAATTTAAAGCAAGCTGGAAAATCGATAGACACGCTGCCCATCAATCATCTCAATTGATTATCAGATTAATGACCCTTTTGCTAAATAATCTGTTGCAATCAATTATCCACCCTACAAAAATCACATCTAGACATGAATATAAAATACTCAATTAAAAGAATCCATCCCTTGATGTATGTAGATGAAAATTATGTATATATAACAACCCCTTTTAAGGCATAAACCTGTCTCATTTGATTTTGTATTATTATTAGCAACAAAGATTGATGTTTAATATAAGCAAAGATGGAGCTGTCGTACTCCCATCATGATTTCCACAGCGACAATATTTTATAGATTTATTCTTTTCTCTCATCAGATATAATAAATAAGAATAATAAGAGAAAGAAAAGAGTCTGGAAATCATTATAATGACATACCTACGAAAGTAAACTATTTTTCTCTTTACATATTAGAATAATATCATTGTCGTCGTCGTCGTCGTGATATTAAATAAATGTCTAAATTAAATAAAAGGGACGTTGTGAATATAATAACTGCCTAGATTCCATATAAAGTAACACTATATTCAAAGGAGAGAATATAAGCACTCAATCTGCAAAAATTGTTGACATAAAATATCACGATAATTGTCTATTCTTTTAACCTTTCCTTCCTTTCTTTTTGTTTTGCTTATTCACTATGAAAATAAAAATTTATTTATACATAAATGTATTACAGTAAGTAAGTAAGTACTCTGTGTGACTATTCATTCAATAATAAATCGCAATGCACAAACAGCACAATTTGCAAGCTCACTCCTGCAATCGTTTGTTGTTTTGGAATTGTATTGAAGCTTTGAAATGCCTTCAGATACATTTAAAGACCTTATTTAGTGCTTACTTGAATTATCATTCAATAGCCTAACGAGAGCATTTATTTATTTACCATGAGAGAGAAAAATATTTATTTTTTTTTCTTTTACATATTTTTTTGCAGCTATGGAAGTAGTTTTGAGTTGGCTAGGTCGATGGATTGTCTTGTTGAGTTTTTAATTGATTTTTTTTAAGAATTTTCATCGTTTTTGATTAATAACGGTCTGTTTTGATTTGAATTTGAATTCAAAGATGCAAACATTTGTAAGGTTTTCAAAAAGATGCAAAACAGTCGAAGTGTTTTTAAATTTTGTAAGAAATTAATTTTCGAAAAAATTAGTTAATTTTAGTGAAATAATAGTAATTGAAAGTCAGAAATGATGGAGAGACACACATAAATCAATAGAGATGGTAAGTAGGACGAAATTATACCGAAACTTAAACTGTTTTAGACAAAAATTGCAAAAATTAAGTTTAATTCACTAATTTTGGACAAAGAGCTCAATTTGCAGCAGAAATTCCTAAATTGTGAGTATTAAAAACCAATTGAATAATTTACCGCCACCAAAACTCAAAGTTTAACTCATTAAACATACAATAAGTAACATTTAGCAGCTAACTATATGATTTATTTAATTTTAATTTTAAGTTCCTGAATTCGATTAATTTTTATAGTTTTTCGCTGAGTAATCAAAATATTCAACATTACTCATCGTACTCGAGTTCAAAAAATATTTAATTAAGCCATAAAAATTAAAACTTCATATTTTATCAAGTACTGAAGTTATTAACTTGAAAATTATTTGAGTAATTCGTCGAAATTTTGAGTGCTTATTAATTTATAATTTATGGCAAGAGATAATTTTTGTTCAAATTGCTTCATGAAAGGCTGAAAAAAATTTTTTAATTGCTTTTTTGGAAGAGCAAGAAAAAAAAATTAGTACCTTAGAGGAATTGCAATTATTTTATCATTACAATAAGAAAAGTTATTTAAAATTTTAAAAACTTCTATGAAAACACTTATTCAACTTGATCGAGACTTTTTTCTATAAAAATTCATAGAAAAATGCGCTGCAATTCCTGAAATTCCCGTGACATACTCGTTTATGCTATATATAGTGAATTGAATGTGCAACTCAGTTATTTGTGTCTCTCTTATAACAAAATGAGCTTGTCATAATCTATTGAATTGATTCTGTCTAGTGATTCAATTAAATTCTTTTCTTCTTTAACTATTTTTTCATCCTTTTTGCTCTCACATTGATTTATAAGAAGTTATAAAAGAATGAAAAATGAAATGAAAAAAAAAAAAGAGTAGAGGCAGGCAGGCAAGCGAGAGCAAGCGATCAATTTAATTGTCGATGTAGTACCAATTATACACCAAAATGATAATTTATTGAATATATTGAATTTACGATTTTATTTCAATTTAAAACTGTCATCATGTTATTTTTCATTTCTTCAATTTTTCTCGCTCCTGCTGCTTGTTTGCTCGCTACGTCGTCGTATTATTCCGAGGAATGAAATAAGAGAGTCAATTTAAATTACTTACATCTTTTTAAAATAAAACCTGTTTTCATCTCATGGTTTTCTTCGATTCTTCATCACATCCATGGCACCATGTGTGTGAGTTATATATCGATAATTATTTAGTGGAGTAGGTAGCAACAGTATCATGCTGCCAAAAAAAATCGATAATTAATCAATTTGTATTCCTGTTAATTTTGTTATTTCTTCTCTTCAAACATATTCAAACAACATGAGAGACAAATCTAAAATAATAAATAAATAAATATAGTCATGTTGAATGAATGAATCTCCTTTGCATTTCTTCTCAATCTCTCTGACTTTTTTTTGAGATATAATAAATGATCACTTGACTGTTTGTAGACATCTTGTTACTTCTTCTCTTGAATTTGTTTAGCGCAATTTTCGTCAAAATTGTTGATCGTTTGATTTGGTTTGATTGAGTAACTTTGTGATGCTACATAATAGTCTGATTTCTATTTATCCGTAGTTGGCAAATGGTAATGGATATGATTTTTTGGATTTTAATGGTAAAGAAAGTAGGATATGGTTGAATTTGTATGAGCTGATTTTGGGAAATGGTCGGTTGCAAGTCCTAGCCTTATTGTCAGGTTGCTTTCTTCCATTGGCTAGTTCGGATCCAGTATTTAGATACCAGGTTATTTGGTCAACTTCAGATCAAACGGCTTTCCAATACCACAACAATGTATTTAGTGATGCCAGTCTAGTTTAAGGATATAAATTACTGCAATTTTCAAATCAATTCTATTTGCTCGCCTTAGTTATCCATCCAAAAACAAGAAATCATTTGATTGATACTCAAACCACTCATCTAAACCGACACATCCACATCTCACACCAACCAATCACTCGATTTGACTATAACCACGAAAAACACGCTACTAGTAGCCCACCATAAAAATCATTCTCTCATTAAAATTTATATACAATGTTTTAAAACAAAGAAAGAAAAGACAAAAATCATGTAAAATGATAATCAGTAGTCAAATTGTTAAATCCGGTTAAAAAAAAAAAATGTTTCATTGCGTGTTGCTTGTTTCATCGATTGTATTATTATTATTTTAAATTTGATAGTTATTTATGAATACAGTAAAAAAAGAAATATTTATAATTGGAGCAAATAATATCGCCAACATAAATCTGAAATATCATTATTGACATTTTGGCTGACGATATGTCATCCTTGGTTGCTTTATAAGGCTTTTCCTCTCATTCTTCTTGTTTTGGTGGATTCTTGTTGAGCCAATTAGTTGTAAGAATGGGAACGAAATATCTCGGCTTATTAATCAATTTTCTGAAAAATACACTGTATTAAAAAAATGTGCTTTTGCCTTCTCTGTTTTGCTACTTCTCTTTCCTTCACATTAATGGTCTTATCAAATTCTACGAAATTGGTAAAAATCGAAATGCTTCTCTTTTCTCGTACTCATGGATACTTTTTATTTATTTATTTTTTGTTTTTATTTTGAGTCACTGAGGATGAAAACAAACCATTAAAAAATTTATTCATGTAAGAAGATTTCTTTTCTCCCTAAAAATAAGGTGAATTGGAGTCGGTATGTGGATGATTTCTAGCGCATTTAACATTTCTATGTGATGTACTGATGATTTGTGTCAAGTAGGGACTTGTAATAGTTAAATGAACTGGTTGGTGCTTTTGATTATATGTTACTTGAGGATAGCCTATAGTATATGAAGTAGTAAGACGCCTATGTGGAGTAATCTGGAAGCTGTCTGGATTTAATTTAGTATAATTAACTTGAACGTTGTCGGATCGAATTCTGTCACTTCAAATTGTTGTTTTAGTTTAGTTTTAGATATCGAGACAGGAAGGGTCACTGATAATGCCAACCTTACCTAGTAGCTAGGATTGTTCATTGGGTGCAGCATTGCAGTTGTTAGCAGTAGATGAGTCTCATTTGCTTGATATACAAGGATAGATTAAATTCTAGTCACTAACTTAATTTAAGGATTTGAACTCAATTCTAAGCAGCTTCCTCTGATCTGTAATTGTACCAATGTCTTAGAGATCTGCGATACCTCTATATAGACATCCTACTTTCTATAGCTTCTACATCATAGACAGTCTGCCATAAAGTCAATTCCATGCAAAAATGTCACGAAAAAATCAGCAATCTAGAAAGAGATGGAGAGGGCATGAAAAAAAAAAGAATTGAAAATATTGCGTTAACAAGCAATAAACCCAATTTATTTTATTTCGAACTGATAAATTTTAAATTGAATTTTGCTACTGTATTTACTGGCTACTTATTTTTTTTTTCTTTTATTTTTCTGACTAAAAGACAGAGATATTGTGTATAAGGAGAGAGAAAGAGCGATTGGGGTTTTTGGTGCATCATGCAATTGCAGAATCCTCTGAATGCATTTCTTAAATGTATAAAAAAATGGGAAGGCATAAAAAGATGAAGATATGATGATTTGAAAAGTAAATTGGATTTTTATTTGGCTTTTGCACAACGTTTAACAAGGTTTGAAAATTTTTGCTCTTGCTTTACGTCTCTTTTCCCCTCCTCCTTGCTTCTTCTTTCTTCTCTCCTTAACTCGATTAATGTTTTTGCACTTCTTAAATAATTTCTGCTCTTTAGTGCTCTTTAAAATTATTGAAATACCTCGCTTTTTTTCCTTCCTTAAGTTTGTACATTTTTTTGTATGAACAATATACATCATGTTATGTGCTGTGCTATTTAACTTTTAGCACCTTTTTTGAAAAGTTAAGGTAAGCACCGTTTTGAACTGTCTGAGTTTATTTAACAGTATGTATTGAAATTAAATTTCTTTTACTTTTATAGAATGCTTTATATGTAGCGACAATGTCAATGACAGTTAACAGCTAATTTGTGTGTTATTGACTGAGTTTAAGCCAATTTGGTGTAGAGGTAGGGTCAACGGTTCTAAACTCAATTCACGGTCAAGTTTATTGTAAAAATGTTCACTAGTCTAGATCATTGAGGAGTAATTTTAGTGCTGCGGCATATTGGCGTGTCGCGAACAATCTCAGGTGTGCCATGACACAGAAAAGGTTGCTCACCACTGGACTAGAGTCTATGTTAGAGTCTAAGTGATTTCCTGACAGCAATTTGCTCACAAAAATTGTCTTTGCATGACTATGGAATGGACAAAACTTGAAAATGGGTTGGATTTTAACAAAAACTGGCGATAAAAGACATTGTCGTCTAAACTATGTGTTGCGGTCTATGTGTCACATTAGATAATATACAAAATTTAAAGGCAAAACCTTAAAATTTTAACCTTTAAATAAAATAACAATCAGTAGATGTGTACTTACCTCGGACACATTTTATCAATAATAATGTAATTTATTCACAATCAGTATAAGCCTAAATACAGGTTCAAAAATATTTCATCTCGATTATGTTGAAAACAACAAAAATTTTTTCATTTCAATATGAAAATTAGTTTTAAACATATATAGTTATATGAAGAAGTATTACGAGTATATGAAGATATATATCCATAATAATAATCATTTAATATTAAATAAGGTCTATTGAGAGGATAAAACTGTGCCGTTGCCGTGCTTCACCTCTATAATTTAATCAAATTTTCATCACTTCACAGCCTATAATTTGTGACTTCGAGTGTAATTTGAGCGAGACCGATCGACTATGAATCGATTGAGTTTTGTGTAAGCGAGTATAAAAAAAAGCTTATTTATCTCAGAAATTATCCTTGTTGATGTTTTATAACACCAATCAAGATAATTTTATAGATCCATAATATGTTTTGCAATTGCTGTTGATTGTTGTTAACAAAATGATTCATTTTTTGTGTATTATCATCATCATCGATAAAACTAATTTGCGTTAAATTCCCTCGATGATAAAAGAAAGCATCTTTTAAAGGCTTTTATTTTGGCTGAAATTGTTATCAAGGTCTTTTCACTTGATGTATGTGAATTTTTTTTTTGTTACTTTATTTTCATTTTCTTCTCAGTAATTTGTAGCTTGTTAATAAGTTTTAATGCGGTGAAATTTTGTAGAGTTAAATAACGCTGATGCTTAAGTATGATCGATGAGAGTGTTTATGAAAGAGATTCTTTTTTTGTCTGGCTTGCTGTTTAGCGATAAGTTTCTTTTTTTAAAAAATAAATTAAGAGCTTGCAAAGAAAAGATTTATAATTTCTAGAGGTCAAAGTCAACTTAAGTTTACAACTGATAAAAATTGCAAAATTCTGCATGAATTTTTTTCTGCTGACTTTTGTGAAGTTTAAAAGTTTATACGAATTTGAATCAGATCTTCGAATTAAATTCTTCGACCTCCGATAATTTTTAAAATTCAAATTATTTTTTTTATTTTTTTTAGTTTATACTTTTAGTTTTGAAGTTCAAATTTAAATAAAAATTTAAAAATATTTTATAATTTTTTTTTTAAAAAGTTCGAATTTTAAATAGTAAAAATTAATTTTTTTTTAAATTTAAATTTTTTGATATTTGAAATTATATTTTAAATTGATTTTTCAAATTTTTTTTTTTGACTTTTTTCAAATTGATTTTTATTTTGTTTTACAATTTTATTAAATTGAACAAAAAAAAAAATTTTGAATTAAATTTGAAAATTGTTTTATTTGCTCAATTTATTTTTTTGACAAAAAACCTAAAACATTATTTTTTTTCTAATTTACAAATCATCTCTCATCATCAACGCAACAACAATTTTAATAAAACAATTTCTAATATTTCCGTTTGCCGTCCACTTCCTAAAAAAATCAACATTTTCAGACAATAAAAAATTCACATTGAGTTCCCATAATAAGTAAAATTATCCTTCCTATAAAATATGCTATAAAAATTTCCTCCCAAATGATTGTGCAGAAAATAATTTTCAATGTTTTTTGCGTTTCCATATTCACCAATGTGTCTAAGAGACTCCTCAAGTCCTCTCATACACTACAACAACATCTGCTTGAATGTTTTCATTTCAGCTTAGTAATTTTATTAATTATTCTTTAGATGACTAAGCTTCTTATCTCACTTAATAGCCATTTGAATGTAATCATAACAAAATATTAAATATTAAAAAAATGCATAAAGAAATAAGAAGAAACAGCAACAGCAAGAGGAAGAGCCGTTTATACAATAAAATGTTAATTTAATAATAAACGCAAATTACCAACAATTTAGTTAAAGAAAATTATTTTGCAATCAATGCAATTAGATATTCAAGTTGAGTGAGAGAGGAAGGCAGAAAGCAGCAAAAAAAAGAGAAGAAACAGCACATAGCAGAATGAATGAATGAATGTATTAATTGAGGCTGCAAACAAATTGCTGTTTTATTGAAGTTTTAAATTTTTTTTTTGTTTATGTATTTGTCGCTTTATGTGAGTACCACTGATTTCTTTTTCACACGTACATGTACGTCTGCTAAGCATGTAGAAACCAGTAAAGCAGCAACAGAGGCCCCTCTTATAAAATCGTCTCTGATTGGCTGAAATCATCATTTTTTTCTCGTTCACACATGTGTTAGTGAGCTGTGAGATTGAACGGCAGAAAAAAATATTTTTTTAATGTGTAGTGCTGCTCACAAACATTTTCAGTTTGTGTGTTTCCTTCGTTCAGTTAAGACGTATAAAATCAAGTGATCGCTTTGAGAGTTTTTTTGAAGAAAAAAAGAAAGAAATTTTAGCAAATAAAAAAAAAGAAGAAAGTGAAGAGGATTAAAGAAGTTTAATAAAGAAAAATTTAAGGATTAATAAATAAAAAAATATTTAAAAAAGAAGAAATTAAAGGAAATAATTTCCAATGCGTAAAATAAGGCAAAAAAGTTGAACACTAAAAAAAAAAATTAATTTTTATAAAGTTGGAATAATATCAAAATGACTGTAACGCCCATTCGTACAATTACGATGACAAGCCCGACGGTAACTTCTGTGGATATTAATAAGGAGACAAAAGCTTCGAAAATTAGTAACTTTAGTGTTGCATCATTGTTAGCTGATAATCGTAAATCATTTACAGCGACAGTGTTAAAAAATAATCATCATCATCACCAGAATAATTTTCACAATAATAACGATGATCTATCGTCGTTAATGCCTAAAAATTTATCAGTTCCTAAGACTGATTTGTGCTTACCGATAAATAATAATAATAATAATAATAATAATGATAATGATTGTAGTAGCAATTCCCTCAATAATAAAATAAGTGACAGTGAATTATTGGATAGAAAATCACATACACCTCATAGTTCAATTGCATCAGATGATTTCGACGAGTCAATACACGATGAGGACGAAGAGGACTCAATTGTGGACGTTGAAGATGTTAAGAACGATAGTACAAACAGTAGTAATATCGACTCACCACATAAAGGAGATCTATTGCAATCACATCCGTTAGTCGCTGGACAGGCACTAATTCGTCCGACGCCATTTAGTGCACTAGCGGCAGCAGCAGCAGCATGGGGTATGAATAATGGAGTTCCTGGATGGCCCGGTAGACAAATTCCGCCACCATTTGGACGACCTCCAGAACTTTTTCCCGGTCAGGGACTTCCCGGACAATTGAATGGAAGTAAGTTATCAGAAACGCAAATGGTGGGACTTTTTTCTCATAAATCACCCTTTCCTGTTCTGTTTCAACCAGGTACTGAATTACCACGCATTAAATGTAATCTACGGAAACATAAGCCAAACAGAAAACCGAGAACGCCATTTACAACACAACAATTATTATCATTGGAGAAAAAGTTCCGCGAGAAACAATATTTGAGTATTGCGGAGCGAGCTGAATTTTCATCATCCCTACGACTGACAGAGACACAAGTTAAAATCTGGTTTCAAAATAGACGAGCTAAGGTAGGCATTGATAACTTGATTGATTTGACGATTGTTGGAGTTTTGAGAGATTTTTTGGGAAATTTGATCGAATTTGTAGTTTTTTTTTGAGAAATTCAAATATTTTGAACTTGAAAATATTGAAAATTTGAACATTTTTAAGAATTAGAATTTTATTAAGATTTTCATATTTTAGACAGCTTTTGTCTAGAATTTCAAAAATATGTTTATACCTCATAAATCAACCTAAACTCAATTCAAAACTCGCAATTAATTCCAATTCAAACTCTTAAATAGACAACCTTAACTAATAATATTTACCCTCTTTAATTCTCTCCCCTATTCAGGCTAAACGACTTCAGGAGGCTGAATTAGAAAAAATAAAAATGGCAGCATTAGGAAGAGCGGGTCCAGGCGCACAACTTTATATGGGATATTTTCATCCAACCCTTATAAATGAAGCGATGCATTTGCTTTAATTTCATGAGAGGAACCGACGATAATATTGAAATGAAAAGTGATATGAACAAAAAAAAATATAAATATATAATTAATGTAATTTAAAAAACACATGCAACACAAAAGATGATGAACAGAACTAGTTTAAATGAACGATGAAAACAATCTTTAGTACTTAAAAGTGAAGTAATGAACAAAAAAAAAAGAAGATATTTAAAAAGTGATTTGATGCACATTTGAAAATAGAAAATTGTAATAAATGAAAATAATCTTAAATAAGTTATGTAAATTATGGACAAAGAATCTTCATTTTAATTGAGTTAGAGTGACAAAAAAAGGCGAAAAAAACGTTTCTCAGTGAAAAAATCAACTTTAACTCTCTATCTCCTTTACTTTCTCATTAAGTTCTATATTCCAATGATGAATATTGCAGTGAAAATATCACGAAAATTGAGGTACTTTGTATGATGATTGCACGACTAAAGTTTAATAATTTGATGATCTTTAATGCACGATTTTCGAGGTGAAAAAAAGGTCTTTTAAGAGCATTTTCTGATGACCGATCTTTAGAAAATTATTGACGGTAAATTATCGAGATTATTTTTCGATAATCCATATGGCATGAGCATTGGTAGTAATCTCATGTGATTACCCTTAGTAAAGTCATAAAGGCTTTTTATTGGTCGATCGTTAAAGATAATTGGACGAGCATTTAAATGTTTTAAGGATGGTTGTTTGAAATGTCTTGAAATTTTGATGATTCTTGTGTTTTAAGTTGTCTGACAACTTTAGACAGTTGATCAAATTGTCAGCAATTCCTAGACTAAATTAAAATATCACTAAAGTCAACAAAATCTTCAAGTATATCCATCCTTAACTCAAAAATCTCTCACCCAGACATTCACCAGTCTACATCTTACAACACGACCAATTCTTTTGTCTTTATAGACTTACTGTCTAAATCCATCTTAGCAAGTTTGTGTCAATAGACACGATTGAAAGTTCAAAAACTTCAACATACATTGTCAGACTATCTGTCGACTTGCGATGCTTTGAAGCTAATTGAGATTGAAATATATCTTGAGTAAACATTTTGTATGTTGCTTTAAGTAATTGAATTTGAATTGGATTTTGAAAGTTTGAGAATTTGTTTGATTTAGACGAGATATAATTTTGAATTTGAAATGGTTAAATTTGTTAGAAAATTGGAATTTGAAAATTAAAATATGAAAGCTTGAATTTTAGATTCTAAAAATTGAAGTTTTGTTAATTTAAATATAAAATTTCGAAATTTTAATTCAGAAAATTATAAATTTTAAATTTGAATTAAAGATATTGAAAATTTTCAAATTTGATCTTCAAAAAATCTGAAGTTTTGAAATTTAAAAATGTTAAAGTTCTGTAAATTTAAAAAATTGCAATTTTAGATATTAAAATTGTTTAAAAACATTTTTTCTATAATTTCAAATTGAAGAAAAATTCAAATTTAAAAGTTTTATGCAACAAAAATATATTTTTGTTCTTTTTCAAAATTCAAATTTGTCTCTTTTTAAAAAATAAATTTTTTAAAAAATTCCAAGTAAAAAGCAGGTAAATGCATCTGAAGAGCTCGCTCACTAGGTGTCATACTGCTTTGTGCAACTCAATTGAGATGCAAAGTTATTGTTTAAATAACAAAGATGTCATAAAAATCTCTTCAAAATCAACAAATTAAGAAGAATTTTTTAAAAAACTCGAAAATCATTTTTGTGCATATTTAAAATACCCAAAATTGAAATCTTTTAAAAATACTCAATCAAAATCTCAAAAAAGTACTAAAAAAAGTTGAAATTATTGATTTAAATCACACAAAAGTTATGCAATCCAACTCATATCAAATGATCACAATTTACGTCAAATTGTAAATATTAAATTAAAAGTAAATAATAATGATTAATTAATGTATTGATTGTTGAACTACAATCTATGTAAAAAAGTGATTGAAAGACTTTATATTGCTTTTACCAAACGAATAAATTAATTTGTTAAGAAATAAAAACATCAATCTCATTAAAAACTAATCAAAATTCATGTATTTTCTCCTTATATTCAATCAAGTCATGCTCTTTATTTTTGCAGCTTCATACTTTAAGAAGGAAAATCGAATTGCACATTTCATGGTCGTTAATTTCTCTCCATTCTTGTTGCTGCTACTTTAATCGATAACGAATTTATTTATTGCATGCAATACAAAATAAGTAATTGATTAATTAAATTTTATATATTTTATTTTCAGCTGTATTTGTTACAGTCTTATCAGTTTGAAGTTGAAATAATAATATGAAAAAGTCAAATAATGATTATAGCGCGACCCATCGACATTTTTTTGCGCAATCGCTGTTTCTAAAAAGTGTCCATGTATGAAAATGATTCCTTTGTAGGGGGAAAGAAAAAATTACACGCGCAACAAAAATTATTTAATTGTAGACGAGATGAGATTTATGAGCGATTCTACGGATAGATTAGATTCCCTAGAGAAAGTTGCACATTGCGGCAGACATTTTTTGTTTCCTTAGAAAAATAAAATAAACATATTTTCTCTCTCTTTTTAATTTAATTACTGAGCTATTTTGACCGTAGATGTTGATTTCTTTATTTAGGTTTGATATCAGCAATCAGTGATCGTAAATTAAATAAGACGACTGATTGATGACAGAGTTGGAATTACTGGCATTGTTGGAATATTTTGCAACCTTTTTATCAGTGTTTTCAAGTGCTTTACTGTATGCTGCATTTGTAATTCAATTATATTACATCGTTAAGTTAACGATTTGGATGAATAAATGGGAATTTCATTTAGTATTGGAAATTGGCGAGCGGAAGTTAGCGATAAGGCCTGATTCAAGCGGTATCTGAGGTAGGCCATGGATCTTAATTGATTTGTACAGCCAGCAAAGTAAGTAAGTAAGTCAAACCTCAAAGTATCCTTAAAATACAAATTTACAATCAATTCCGCATACTTACCTTTCATTTTATGATGCATATAAAGTAATTTACAAATTTGTTGCTGAAAAAGGTGCATAAAATTCAGGAATTCGACAGACAAGCCTTTTGTAAACGAAACACTGAAATCGACAAAACAGCAACAAATTGAGTTTTTTATTTCAAAATAAGCATCTGAATACAACATACAGCTTGTAAATTCTATATCTTTGTAAAACAAAGTCGTGAGTATTTCAGTAACGGTTCAAAATATTTTGAGATAATTGAAACATTACAATGTAAATTTTAAGAATATGATAGGTTGACATTTAGACAACACACTTTAGTTTTTTAATTTAGGAATTAAGTATACGATAAGAATCTCGTTGATGTAGACTGTCTCGAGCGACACAAATGGAGATGGGTTTGTCACGGAGCTGTTAAGAATCCACGTTTTCTATTAACACCAAATGACACCGCCTTGATGGGGCATATGAGGACAGCAGTTGAGATTTAAAATTCTAATTTAGTTAGGAATTAGCAAATTTAGTTTAGGAATAGCACAAGTCGGTCCAAAATACGGCACCAGTCCGACGTGACTCTGGGATGCTTTATGGAGCCGGATTCAAATCAAATTCTACGTTGAGTCAGAGTCAAGACAAACTAGATTTGGATTTAGATCGATTAACCGATTTGTGCTATTCGTGCTTCTCTTGTGATCAAGAGGAAGACCGAGAATGTCCTGGATTGGTTGCGTTGATAAGGATGCTAGAGTTCTCAATATCCCTAATTGGCAGAAGTTATCGAAAGATGGAGCTATCCACAGACGTTCTTTAAACGCGGCAATGAGCCTCCGTGCGCCCCAGTCAAGGAAGTAAGTAAGTAACCAATTTGTGCTATTCGGGTGCAATCAAAAAGTCGACTTTTCACGTCATGTTCATCAAATGTTGAGATGCATAGGCTGTTCCTTTGAAAATTATGAATTCATTTACTAAAGATCCATTAAGCCAATTATACAAGAATTCTGATTAAAGAGACTGAAATGTATGCAATATCAAATAATTAGACCCTTAAATCCATCAGCAATTCAATATGAGAATTGCAAAAAAATCCTTAAAACCCCACTCTGTAGCTTCACCCATACGTGAAATAAAAATTAAATCACAATAATTCTTACAGCAAAAACAAAAAACCGCTCACAAATCATTTTTGAAAATTGTATATTTTTAGCTTGATTAATGAGGGAATATTTTGTTTAATAGAACGAACATAATTGCTTAAGCGATAAGATTTTTTTTTTCCATCCTAATAACAAATAGCTCTGTGTGATAAGCAAATAAGTTTTAAAATAATGAAAAATCAGTAGTTAGTCTGTCAATTAAGTCAGTCTTATCAAATCAAATTAGAAAAAAAAAAATCAGGCCTTTATTTTCGTAAAGTAAAGTCAAGTCAAGTCAAGACAGAAGGGAAAGATTTAATTAGCTATGAACATAAATTAATTTTTTCATTCTCTCAACTGATAACCTTTCTAGTGTGAGATGGTAATAATTTAATTACATCGCATGTTTCAAGTCATTCATTCATAATAATCTGAGTAAATATAAAAATATTTATTAAAATGATAATTAATCTACACATTCAGCCATGTTGCTGTGTTTTTTGGGGTTCAGATTGCATATCCGGAAGTTAAAATTAAGTGGAATTTATTACTTAGCGACTTGCTGCTTATTTTTTTTGGAAATGTTTCTATAATCAATCGAGGCTAATGATTTAAAGAACTGTGACAAATCAGATAGAGGATGATCGGCATCTTCCTTATGTGTGTAATTTGATATTTTTTTTTTGCTGCAGCTTCAAACAACCTCCTTCATATCAAGGCGGTCAAGACTCTTTAAATATGTGTGGAACGCCTTCGGCGCCAACAATTTTTTCTCTCTTCTTTTTCTAGTTTTTTTTTGATGCTTTTTTTTTGAAAAATTATCCTCGTGTAGTTTTTCATGATTTTATGATGCACATTTTTAAATTTCACGCTAATTAGCCTCAAAGTGAAAACTTTTCTCACTCCTCTTTGCAATCATTCGTATGCCCTTTCCTGAAATCTTTTGTTTTTGCTCTTGTTTCAAACTTCATTTTTGGGTCCTTAAATTTATTTATAAAATTACCAGAAGTGTAAAAAAGGAACAATTATTTAAGAAAACATATTGTTGATTCCTGATGGGTATTGTTTGTAACATGAAATTAGCAAAAAATGTAGCACATGCCTAGGTGCCCAGTGATTTTTGAGAACTTGCTTTTATGTCTCTCAATAGCCTCTTGATAGAACAATTGACAACATACAACAAAGTAAATGCGTCACAAGGTGTGTTATTTTATTGTTTATAGAATACATTTAAAGTACTTTTTATAGTTTTTAAATTGTTTAGGAACACAATCTATTATGCAATTAAGGGTGAATAATAATGGACACTCATATGTTGTTTGGCATACATAGGAATTGTATTTCGTATGAAAAAATAATAAATTGAATGAGTTTCTAAAGGTTTTTGTTCACTTTTTTTGTGGGTAGTTTGGAAGAATTCATTAAATTTAGTTTTTAAATACTTTCAATTTTTAGAACTTACTTCTCTTGACGTATAGAATTATTTTGCCAATCACCAATTCGAATAGCACATCACAGAGTCTCGCCAGCTGGATTTTGGATTGATTAACCAATTTGTGGTATTTAGATAATAACAAACTTAATACTTAAGTAAACCTAGGCAAGTAATTTGGTCAATTTAAATGTCAACGAGCTCATATGCACATGGTAGTCAAGATTCTAGCTCAAGTTTTATGAACTTTAGATCCAAACTGGTCTTATTTACTTCCTTAATTGCGTTGCAAGCCGTACAGATCAAGTGTGATCTATGGCCTCCCTCAGTCGGCACATAAAGCTAGCTCTATCGCTGGCTACCGTTTGCTAATTATCCAAACTGATCATAGATCTTTTTAAATAACTCTTAAAGTTTCTGATGCTCATAAAAATAGTATAAATTAAATTTTGATGTCAGTTCAGATTTTGTACGAATAAATTGACTCAATTCCATACAAAATTCGACTCAAAATCTAGATTTTTTTTTCAAATTTATATTCAAAAGTTTGATTTAAAACCGACGATTTGATTTAAAACCGACGATTTGATTTAAAACCGACGAGGTTGATATCAAGTTAGACTCTTTTTTTGTTCCGACCTATGTACTGAAGTAAATAAAGGATTATATTATTATTATTCAAAAGTTAAAGTTTAAAGATTTTAAATTGAAAAAATCCAAAAAATTTGCAATATTTAAGAATTTTAAGACCATTTTTTTCATTTTTGATTAATTATATTATAAATTTCCTAAAACTCCTGTCAGAACTAGTCCAAGGCAAGATTAACCATGAAAAATTAAATTTCCTATCCCCACACCTTAATATCAAAATTAATAATAAATCGCTCATACCTTCACACGATTACATGTCGAGCCAAAAAACTTTCAGCTCAATAGATCATAAGCATATAGAGCATAAGTTTGACGAGCATCCAAATAGGTAATTCAAAATTACCACGGCTTTCGTCATAACTAGACTGAGAAAATTTCCGCTGAAAGGTCTAATTTCTAGGAAAAATATCCCATCTATTAATCACTTTTGACGAGATGATTTTGTTTAACTAAATTAAATTTAAAGACATTTCCGAACCCCAAAACCAAAAATTTGTTGCATGTGAAAATGATCGTATTAATTAAGAGAAAGAAATCTGTTTTGGCTGTACATTCCAATTTCTTCAAAAGACTGTCAAAAATGAAATTATGAAAAATTATACAAGTAGTGAATTGACAATCTACACTTAAAGACTGTATGTCATGGTATGGGTTGCAACATAAGACACAGAATCTTATCGTCATTAATGAATTTGTAACATTTCCATGTAATTTTACAGTTCACAAAGTCAGTATCGAATTACAAGCCGGATTCCTTGTTTCAAACCACAAAAAGAGATGCCATAAATTATGACTTTTGACTTCTTCTTTTTTACTGCATGTCCTTCATGTGCAACATGTGCTAAAAAAATCCCTTTACTTTATTTATTTGCTTTATGTCGTAATTATTGAATACTCAAAACAAATAAAAACTTCATTAAATTTTTCTTATGAAAAATAAAGCTTATTAATTTTTAATTAATAATAATTTTATTATCAATCAGAAATGTGTTAATTGTCTGACTGATAATGGACGTCGCATTAATAATTAAAATTATGATTTTCTATACAAAATATATATATAAGTCTGAAAATTATTTTATCAGCGACTTGATGATTCATAAGTTTTTTGAATTGATGATCGATTTTTTGTAATTGAAATACTGTAGACAGAGGTCATGCATTCACTCCAGTTATTTAATTGTGATTGGGAAAATTATGGAATTATACTTTTTTTTATCAGGAAATTACAAAGTTGTTGTTTTAAATATTTTTAATGAACTTTGAAGTATTGATGTATTTTTTGATAGATTTTTCTTTAATTTTGTAGACAAACTTCTGTGATTGAATTATTCAACAAAGATGATATGCAGCTATTACCAGCTTTTAGTTAACAAAAGATTCTACAGCTATAACTAGCTTTTACAGGTGGAACTAAATTTTTTAGCAGAAGTCGAAGTTACGAATTTTATATTAAGTCGAGTCGACTAAATTCATGTTTACTTTTCGATATAAATTCGAGAAGACCTAGCGCTACGTTTCTAATTATCAATCTGCAGCGCCTGATTTTGAAACTATATCGTAAAACTTAAACTTACCAGCTATATTTCTTCCAATTTTAGAGATACTCCGATATATTAGACTAGTATTTCTCTACACAAAGATTTTCCCGAAAGATGAAAGGTAGACGGTTAGACAATGTCGAGAAAAATTGGGCCTCGCACTGATGTTAATCTGGAATTGAGTCAGACTTGGCAAAATTTGACTTAAAGCTAGAGTCTCGCTCGTCAATTGTATTTTCAAAAGTTTCCCTAATCACAGTTTGTGTTAAATATTATTTGCGGGATTTTCAAACTCTGGATTAAAAGGAAGATTGAGTTTTATGTGGTCCCGGATCTTAGAGTTTATCCCTTTACAAACAACTCAATTACAGATCAAATCCAGCCTTGCAATCCCTAATTATGAGTAATGGTTTCCTTATTTTAATCAAATTTGTTATATTTTTAATAAAAAATTAACAATTCCTAATCAATATTTAATAAATTTTGAGTAAATGACCGTCTAAATGAGTTGGAAAGTTTGATAACCCATGTGTTTTTAATCATTTTTGTTGACGAAATGCTGATTAATCAAAATTAATATTCTGTCAATTAAAAATGAAAAATCTAGTCTACTGCCATAAAATTCAATCCTAATTTATGTCTTTAGTCATAAAATAAAATTCAATTCCAGAAAATGACAACATTAAATTGAGAAATTTGAAATTTTTAAATCATTATAAAATTGAGTTCCATACTCTACATTTAATGAGCCTTCCGATCATTTTTATATTTCTCTCATTTCTGAAAAAATAAAAAAATCATTTTAGAATTAATTAATATAAATAAAAGCTTTTATTAAATGTGTTGTTCGTGGGCAGATCAACATGTATATTTACTTTTCTATAGTATCAACAAACAATTTTAATTTTGATTTCATGTTTATACACCGATACATAGGAAATGTCGCATTAAACGCTCATAAAAATATCAAAAGTCCACCTAAATTAATTGCTATTTTTTGCTTTTAAATTCCATACGCGAATCGTCTAAAGCTAATTAATGTCAAACAAACTCTTCAATATTGAATAAGTTGTATTTATAATTGCTACTAGTTTTCAATTAGAAAACTGCAAATGAGAAACCTGAATATTTACAAGCATGCACAAATTAATCAGCACCTTTAATTACTTTTTTATCGCTCAAAACTTGCGAAGCGTATCATACAAATTGGAATTGCGGCTATTAAAAAATATATATATTTTGAAATTTTAAATTTTGCACACTTTAATGCGATAAAAAAAAATAGTTACGAAATTCTATACTGTATTTGTTTCAATAAATTTGAAACTAATTGGTGATGAATTGTCGATGCTGAACGAAATCTTCTAAAAATGGAGGTTATTTTGATAATTTATAAACTTGGTTAAATGTATCAATTAGTTTTCGGCTACGCGAAAATTGAAAAAGTCAAGTTAAGGATAAAGTTCAATTTTTAACGGTTTTGAAAAATCCAAATTATTTAAGTTTGAAACTTGAAGAGCTTTAATTTGAATTTATTTCGACCGTTAAAAGCTTTTTTGAAGTTTTCTTATAAGAATTGATTTCTTATTGGAGTTTCTTATTGGAATAAATAACTCTAACAAGCAAAAAGGATGCTTTCATAGTCCAGAAAGACCACTGCAGTACCTAAAAGCTATTACGTTGCCTGTTAGGGTCAGTAGTGGGGAACCTTATATTTGCCGCGGCACACCTTGGTGGTTAGTCTCAGATGAAACAAAACACGACATACGATTGATGGAATTTGTAAGTTTTGACGGCACGTTAGTGTGACGCGGCACACAGGTTGCTCGCCTTACTTACTTACTTATTTCACTGGCCTTACGTATCAACTGAGATCCATTTCCTCCCTTAAATGTCGCCTAAAGCTGGCTCTATCACTGGATTCCAGGTTGCTCACCACTGGAACAAATCTAACAATTGGAACTAAAACTCAACTTCTTTTTTTTGAATAATATAAATTTTTTATTAAGTGCAAAAAATCTCAAATGCAGTTGAAAGTCATTCCTTTGCCCTTTCCAACAACAGTAAATTATGATTATTTCGTTTTAAGTCGTTTGCATCTATATTTTATGTCTCCCGAATAGATTCGCTGATTCTAATTTACTCTTTGCCGAAATAAGCAGCAAACATGAATGGCAGTTCCAACATAGAATAACAATAGCAATAAATTTTATTTGCAAATTTTAAGATGAATTAATGAGAAATTTCTACAGGATGTTAAGTGCTACTCTTTAATTATTGGCAGAAACTCTCATGACATCTTATAATTTGCAAATTGAACACATTGCATATGATTTTTAAGGGGTATAAAGTCATACAATAATAACGTAACGTAAAAAGTCAAATAAAAAAAATTAAATTAAATTAAAAAAACAACAACAAATTAAAAAGGGTCTGAAGCTTATTTGAAAAGCTTCTTTGCGTAATGCCATATTTTGAAGAAATATTCATCACGTCGTAGTAATTTAGCTCTTGCATACGAACTAATATCGGCATCCATATTATTGTCACGCATCCATGAGGATGTATTTTCAGTACTCCAGCCTGTTGGCTCAGTCATTTGAGAACGTGGCTCGTCATGTGCATCATGTCCTGAAAAATTAATCAAAATGTTCATATCTTCATCCATAAAGTGACAATGAAACACATACCTGCACCATGAAGGCATTCATATGGCTCCTCTGATTCAAGTGGATCACTAAGACCAACTTCATTATGTGCATAAATCCTGATGAGGTACTTATGACCGTCTTGTAAATCACGAATATTAAACTTCTGTACATCCTCCTTGCATCGTCCAACTTCAATCCACATAGTCTTCTTAACATCACGAATGGCAATATTATATCCTTGAAGTGGAGCACCGCCATCTGTCTCTGGAATACCCCACTCAACAACGTGTGTACTTGAACCAATAAGACGAATTTCTAATGGTCCAGTGGGTGGTGATGGAACGGCTGTAATTAGATAATTCATTAGTAACTGCTTTGATCTTACAAATAGACATAAAACATGTATGACATTCAGGAACTACACATACTTGCATGCGTCTTAAGAATTACAGAATCTGTGTAGGCAGGTGCACTAACACCCATAACATTTTCAGCTGATACTCTGAAGTTAAGTTCATTAGTCTCTTTCAAATTGTCTATACAGTAACTGAGGCAATAGGAATCAAGTGTTGCCACTCGACTCCATTGTGATGATTTTGTCAATAATTTTTCTATAATATATCCTGTAATGTCAGCTCCACCGTTGCTTTCGGGCGTATCCCACTCGATCGTCACACTCTTACTTGTCACAGTGACAATTGTTAAGTTTTGTGGTGGTGATGGTGGGGCTGTAAAGTTTTAGATTTTACAACATTAAATTATGAACAAATAGGGAATGAGTTAGTGACATTGGAATTTGTGGCTACATATTGGGTTAGATACCACAATTAGACAATACTTACTAATTTGACGTCCAGCAACAATCTTATCGTCTGTAATTAATGGATCACTAGTTCCAATCTTGTTTCTAGCTGTAATTCTGAAGTGATATCCTTGATCCTTAATCAATTTTTGTACATAAACTGTTGTTGTATCGAAGGTTGTTATGCTGTGCATCTTCCATACTTTCTTATTACTTTCACGAATTTCCACAAGATATTCAATTATTCTAGATCCTCCATCCTTCTCGGATGGCTTCCATGTAAGTGTGAATGATGTGTCTGTCATACCTGAGATTTCAATTGGTCCACGTGGTGGTGATGGTCTTTCTGCTACTCTCTTAACAGTTACAGCTTCACTTTCTAATGGCTCTGAACTGCCCATTGGATTTTTGGCAATAACACGGAATAAATACTGTGCATTTTCAGTAAGATTTTGTATGCAATATGATTCAATATTCTTATCGACATCGGCAATCTTAATCCATGCCTTTTGATTTGGATCACATTTTTCAATTGAGTATTGCTGAATATCAAGACCACCATCATCTCCTGGTGCTTTCCATTCTAACACTACTGCTTCGTCACTAATTTCACGGAATAGAAGTGGACCTTCTGGTTTACTTGGCTTATCAATTACAGATACTGACAAATCAACAACAGCTGTACCAGCTGTATTCTTTGCCTTTACTGTAAATTTACCACTATGATGTCTTTCAATGCTCTTAATGAACAATCTTGTTGTCGTCTTTGTTGTCTCAACTGTATATTCCTCATTTGTATCAACCTTAATATTGTCTTTGAACCATTGTACTTTTGGAACTGGATATCCAGTTATATTAGCAACAACTTCATATTGGGATTGTACACGAAGATTTTGTGAGATTAATTTTTCATCAATCGTAATTGTTGGCTTCTCTTGAATCACAACTGTACATGATGTTGTCGTCTCACCCATTTCATTTGTGGCTACACATTTGTATGTTCCAGCCGTTGTTTCTGTTGTCGATTCAATTGTGTATTTTGAGATACGACTCTCATATGATATGAATTTAGATGCAAATGGTTTATCATCTTTGTACCAAATAACTTCTGGAATTGGAATGCCACCGACGACACAGGAAAGTGTATGAGATTTATTTAAGCCTATTGTTACATCCTTAAGAGATTCAGTGAATGTTGGAGGTTCCTTTTTGACTGGTTTGGATATCTTTGCACTTGATGGCACAGATGGTTTACTTGGTCCAATTTCATTTACAGCAGTCACTTGGAATCTCATCTCTGTATCTTTTCTGAGTTCTGTAAGTTTATATGTTGTTTCCTTAATCTTTGTGATCTTCTTCCATGTCTTTTCTCTAATTTCTTGATACTCAAGGATGTATTCGGTAATTTCACAATTTCCATCATCTTCCGGTGCTGGCCAGAATAATGTGATAGAGTCGTCAGTCAATTCTACTGGCTCAGGTGAACCAGGTTGTGATGGTTGTTCTGAAAAGTAATAAAGTTGTAAGCTATTGCCTTAATGGAACTGAATATTTTATACTTACTCATATAAATAACTTTAAGTGTCGTTTCGACCTCACCACAGACATTCCTTAACTTAACATTGTAATCTCCGCCATCAGTCTCGACAATTCTCTTAATTGTCAAGCTAGCTGAGTGATCTGTTACCTTTGGTTCATGTCTTGGTGATTTCTTGATAATTGTTTCTGAAGTTGACCATTCACATTCAGGTTTGGGTGTTGCATTGAACTTAATATTGAATGTGACTTCATCGTCTTCCTTAACTCTGTAAACTTTGTTCAAATCATCCAATGCAATGACTGGTGCTGACTTGATAATTTCAACCTTGAGTTTTGTTGATGATTTGACATTTTCAGCAACAACTGTGTACTGTTGAGCATCAGATTCTTCAGCATAACGGATGATAAGTTTCTTGACTGTTCCTTCATCGATGATTGTGTATTTATCGGAAGGCTTGATGGGTTCATTGTTTTTGAACCATTCAACGTCTACAGGTTGTGTCAATTCTACAGTCATTGTGATTTCTTTGTCCTTTGTAACTAATGTGATGTCTGGTAAGCGCTTAACGAATTCAACTAATGGTTTCTCAACTGTAAGTGTTGCTGTGGATACTTGATCACCAACCATGCATGAATATTCACCAGCATCTTCCAAAACTGCATCGTAGATCTTCAACTTCTGTTTCTTACCATCAATTCTCAATTGGACGTGATCTGAGAACTGAATTTCTTCACCATTTTTGAACCATTTGACTAAAGCATCACCCTTAGTAAGTTCAACCTCAAAGATTGCCTTTTCGCCTTGTGAAATTTTAATATCCTCAAGATCATAAAGCAATGCTGGTGGCAATTCAATGATTGTAACATCACCTGAGCATTCATGATCAGCAAGTACACAAGTGTATTCACCTTCATCATAGACTGTTACTTCTCTTACAATAAGTTGATGAACCTTTCCTTTCTTAACCATTTCAGTTTTGTTTGGTTTGGGTTTGATCTCCTCACCATCCTTGTACCATGATACAGTTGCTGTCTCAGATGTGATTTCAACCTCGAGGACAATAGTTTCCAATTCATCAGACTCAATGTCTTCAAGTTTTCTAATGAATTCTGGTTTAGTCTCAATTACTTTGAGTTCACAGTCAGTAACTTGATCCTTGACTGTACATTTATATAAGCCAGCATCTTCAAATGATGAAGATTTAATGATAAGCTTATGAATTCTTGCTTCATGAACAATCACACGATGATCCATGCCAGTTAATTCCTTATCATTATGGAACCATTTTGTTGTGACTGAATGTGATGTCTCACATTCTAATGTTGTTGTTCTGTTCTCCTCAACTGTGTATGTCTTGTGTAATGGCTTAGTGAATTTGACTTTATCGACATCAATAAGGACTTTAGCACCATGTGATGCCTTACCAATAATATTACTAGCTACACATTTATAGTCACCAGAATCAGTTTCAGAATCTGCATTTACAATTGTAAGTGTGATATTTTCACCATCATATTCTGACTTCATTCTGTCTGTTGGTTGGAGTGGCTTATTGTTTCTCAACCATGTGATTTCAGGCTGTGGCATGCCAGTAACTTTAGCTGTCAATTTAATTGTTTCATTTTGTTTGACAACAACTTCCTCAAATCTTGTAGTGAACATAGGTGGCTCGAAGTGTAATCCACTTTCTTCTACTGTTAATGTACATCCAGCGAAAGCTGTGCCAGCAGAGTTTGTGGCTTTAACTGTGTATTCAGCACTGTCTGTTTCACTTGCTGTAATAATCTTCATTGTATAGACATCCTTATCATGTGTAATATTGTCCTTAATTTCTTCACCATTCTTAAACCATTGAACTTTTGGTGTTGGAGTTCCAATAATTTGTGTTGTAAATGTGACTGTCTCACCTTCACGAACAACTTGGTTGTTTAATGGCTCAAGAATTTCAGGTTTCTCCTTTTCTCCAGTTCTGACCTTAAGTTTGATTGGAAGAATTGTTTCACCTTGCTTGTTTGTGGCTACAACTCTGTATCTGCCTTCTTGTTTCTTTGTTACATTTGTAATTTGCATGACAGTGCAGTACATATGATGATCAGATTTTGTAACAAGCTTAACATTTTGTGTTGTGTCAACTTCCTTTCCTTCAAAGTACCATTTAATTGTTGGTTTAGGTACAGCGACTAATCGGCAGTCAATAAGAACATTTGAGCCTTCATCAACACATTTAACCTTTGGTTTACGTGAGAATATTGGTGGAACTCCTTCCAAAATATCAGCCAATGATGATTCTCTTGACATACTTCTTCTTGATGTCATTTCAGAATGTTCCGAATATTCAACTGTCAATTCAGTTGTACTTGATGCAAAACCAGCTGCATTCTTGGCAACACATGTAAATGTACCAGCATCTTCTGGGAAGACATCACGAATGATCAATGTAGCAACATCATCATCGTCATAGTACATTTGGAAGTCCTCGGAGGCCAAAATGATTTGTGTTTGACGGAACCATGTAATTTGTGGTCTTGGGAAACCTTCAACCTTGCATTCAAATTGAACGGTATATCCTTCTTGTGTTGTAATTGGTTGAAGCTTCTCAACAAATCTTGGTGCCAATGATTTGTCATCTGGACCAGGTTCTGAAAAGGAAGTGATTTTAAGTTAGATATATCCCTAAAAATGTACATTGATTAACTTACTCTCAATAATAGGAAGTTTGTCAATCTTCTCATTAAGCTTCTTCTGTACATAATGAGTATAGCTAACAGCATCCATAAGATTTTGAGATTCAGTCCATCCCTTCTCATTAGTCAACTGCTTTCTGATGAACCACCAGTCAGCATTGTAACGATCCATAACGTAGACCTTCTCGCCCTCAACAAGATTCAATGTATCTTCATTGTCAGAGACAACCGAGCAGATTGATACCATCATGTCTTCTTCGTGAAGTTCACGAGTGATACTCAATGAGTTCTCTTCTACAGAATTGTTGAGATAAGATAGTTAGTATAAAGTCGTAAAGTAAAATTGAATAATGAATACCTTTAAGCAACTGAATGTATTAATATGCTTAAATAAAGTAAAATAAATGTTTGCGCAAAATTATGTTTGGTTAGTGAATGATAAGAAATAATAACATGTACAAGCAGAATGAATAAAAAATGAATTAAGTGTTTCTAGTGCCCACAGGAGCATAGAATTGTTACCTTCAATATATTTAGGTCCTGAGCGACGCTTCAATCTTAATTGAAGAGAATCTTCATCATATGATGAGATCTTTTGACGTCTCTTCTTGCGTGGTAAACCTAATGACACTGATTCTTCTTCATAGTCTTGTACCTTATATGGAACCTTCTGCTTTCTGCGTTTTAATTTGACAATAACGTCTTCTGGTTCTTCATCTTCAGGCAATACTTCCTTGTCTGAGAACTCATCAGGCTCATCAACATCATAGAATGTATCTTCTGGTTCACTGCCTTCATCAATAATTTCCTCAATAATTGGTCCTTCATCCTCAACTTCTTGATAGATCTTCATGTTATGCTCTCCTGCATCTTCGAAGTACACTGGTTTTGGTTTCTTTAATTTAACTTTACCAGACATTGAAATTTCTTCTTCAGCATAAGAGTCAAGTTGGATTTTGAACTCTTGATCAACATCTTCTTTATGTGTTGTACGTTTTGGTCTGAATGTGACATTTTCAGGTTCAGCATATTCTGGGAATTCGGGACGTTTGTGAGGTTTCTTGAGTTTCTTGATTGTGACTTCTTCATTGTGTTCTTCGTATTTTGGAGCTGGTTTTGGTTTTGGCTTACGTTTGAAGACAAATTCTTCTGTAATTTCTTCAGGCTCCTCAACAATGATTTCCTCAATAATTGGTTCTTCTTCAGGCATTTCAATAGTTTTTGTGAATGTTGCCTCAGCTTCCTCGTTTTGAACTTTAGGCTTAGATGGTTTCTTAATGACCATTTCGGCTTCAACTTCTTCAGTAAGTTTTGGCTTCTTCTTCTTTCTGATTGTCTCAACAACCTCGACATCTTCTGTAATCACAGGTTGTGGTTTTGGTTTCTTCAACCCGAATGTG